>NC_064927.1:132838274-134250774 GCF_023897955.1 Schistocerca gregaria | reverse complement strand
TTACTGACAGAGTTGAGCAAATTTCTTCCTCTATCACTGGCAGCAGTTTTTTAAAACAAGCCACACCCCATCCTCACAAAGTTTCAAATTTCCTGCTAAGCTTCAAGCCTGGATGCCTTCATTAATAAGAAATAAATATGACCTTATTTTTGTTGTTTCTTCACAGCAAGAGACAAACCCAAAGATATCTGGTTTTTCCTCGTCACTGTCATTCTGCCCCTGTCCTAAAGCAGTCCTCGCATGAGACACGTAAAATAAAGTAGATACAATGTTTGATGTGTTACTTCCTCTTATTTCACAATGAAGAGTCATTGCCTTACGTGAAACACAAAATAAGTTCAGCAATATTTCAACAATGTGACACAAAAGGTTGAACTTAAAGGGGCAAGGTGGTTTTTTTTATGTCAAAAGCACAACTCATGAGATGCCATAGTGTACTTTTTGTTTTTAATTGAGCCCATATTTGGTGGGTTTTATAATTTACACCCTGTGAATATATGCTGTTTCTAAGCACTAATACATTGCACATTTCTTGTAAATGCATTGTTACTGGTACAATGTGTCATAATAAAATGGAAAATGTCACAGTGGTGGAGAAAGAACATTCATATTTAGTTATTTTAGTATTATAACTCACCTGTTATGAAAGAACACCATTTTAAGGCGACAGCACATTAAAGATTCATCAAACATGCACTGTTCTTGGTAGGTTATATGATAACTAAATGTCAGTAACAGATCAGCAATTAAAGCCTTCAAACGACGAAGGCCATTTTTATTGTAAAAGTTCAGTGTAGTATGGTTGGCAGAGAGACACAAGAGTAACAAAATCGTGTAGCAGAGTCACATCTTGCTGTGTCCAATTCCCAAGTTAGTGGTGGTTCCACAATGGTGTGGGTTCTGTTTGCATGGAATAGACTAAGTCCCCTGGTCCAACAACATTGACTGAAAATGGTTATGTTCGACTGCTTGGAGAGCACTTGCAGCCATTCATTGACTTCATGTTCCCAAACAATGATGGAATTTTTATGGATGACAGTGACCATGTCACTGGGTTACAACAATTGTTCGCGACTGGTTTGAAGAACATTCTGGACAATTCGAGCAAACGATCTGGTCAACCACATTGCCCAACATGAACCTTAAAACATTTCACGGTCACAATTGAGAGGTCATTTCAGGCACAAATTTTTGCACCAGCAACACTTTTGCAATTATGGATGGCTATATAGACAGCATGGCTCATTATTTCTGCAGGGGATTTCCAGTGATTTGTTGAGTCCATGCTACATTGAGTTGCTGAACTACGCTGGGCAAAAGGCGGTATGACATTACATTAGGATGTATACCATGCCTTTTGTCACCTCAATGTATTAGCAAATGTTGGTGATGAGGGGGAGATAATCCCACACACCATTGTTGAGGCATAAGTGATTCAAAAGCTTCCAACATGCTGGAAATACAATTTCCTCCTAAAAGATGCGTCTTTGACTATGTATTTCAATGCTCGAATTAATGTTCAAAGATTTGAAAAGACTTAAAATAACATTCCCCAACAGGCTTTACACTTTTCAGAGGATTTTAATAACTGTGTCTAGTACAGGAGAGTGAAAATGAAGTGGGACATCACTCTTTAAGCACGAACATAACTTATGTTTCATGAACACATTGGTAGTTCATACTTTTTACAGAAAATAAAATAAAAAATCCAGAATTGTAGTTTCTAGCATTAAAGCATTTGAAAATTTTCATGCCTGCAACAAAAATGTGGCAAAAGTCTGAATGATATTAAAAGACACGGACATATTGCACACTGATAAGAAAAGTCACAAATTGAAAAACAGCTATTTTTAGTTTGTCTTAATTGCAACAACATTTATGAAAAATGGAATTTACTGCCAACAATTTTTACTTAAAATTTAAATGAAGTTTATACTATTTCAGCACAAGTTCTATAGAATTAATTCTCTAAATCCAGTTTCCACAAGTGTTGCACTTGCGAGTTGTGTCACAGTTCTTGCTGGGATGTTATATATGACATATGACATCAAACAGTAGACAGGAGGTATACCTCACTTCAAATTATAAAACTGCTACAATGTATGCTAAAAATCACTTGTTTTTAACAAAAGTATGCTAAATACAGAACAGCTGTTGGCAACAGGTGATGCTGACTTATTACCTTAGGAGGTGGACCAAATGACAGAATTAAGTTATACAAGTCTCATTCTGAAGCTAACTGTACATGCATATGTAGATACACATCAGCATAATGAAATATGATATAGTGCAGAATGTACAGTAACATTTGAAATTATTTGTCTGGTACAATCCTAACCAATAGTTCAAAAATCACGATGTATTTCAAAAGAGCTACCAAAAGTGTGTGACAATTATTATTGTATTTCAATTGTTTAGGCTTTGCTATTAGTGACACAACCTAATGACCACTATGGAAATTTCTATGTATTCGGGAGTAGTGATGGGGCATCAACAACATAAAACTATTTGATAATGTCTCCCTGCAAATTAATCTCTCTCTCTCTCTTCCCCCCCCCCCCCCCCCTCCCCCCACTCCCTGCCTCTTTTTTTGTTTCCAAAACAGAAAGGTAACAATTTCCACATAGTTCATACTTTTATCGCAAGTGGTGATACATCTGCATCATTTTAAGGATACAGGGTACTCATAAATAGTGAACAAAATTGAAATTTCTTTATGACTTTATTAAATTCAATAGTCATTTCTGATTACATTGATATATACATTATGGGGTCTCGAATGAAAAATGGCCAATATATACCAAATTTTAAAGTTACAGTCATGTGTGCTGCCACGCCCCCTTTATTTCTGTTAAGGAACCAGTATTTTTCAAAAAGAACTGTAAACTTTGTTTCCCACGATTATACATACGATACAGCGTATATGTTGGAAACAGTGCAGGTTTCTAGTGATTATCTTTCTTAGTATTTTATTCTGTTTTGCTGAAGCAGTTCGTTCACTTGTTACTGGATGTTTATTGCCCAAGTGCTACATATGTTTGGTGGAAGTACATATCCTTTAGTGCGCAATAAATACAAATTATGCCACACATCAAGAAATTCAATAAAAGGAAATTTCATGGTAACTAGTTGACTAACAAAGCAAACCACACTGTTGAAAGTAACCTACGTATCAGTTCTTCAGTGAAGAAATGATCACATGGCACGTCTCCTAGTGATTCAAATTTTTGTGTTAGCAATGATGCTGTTGTAGTCGATTTGTTGTTGTTGATGTGGGCATCTTATCTTCTTTGATAAAGGAAGTGGCAACATTTAAACAATGTGATGGTTTAGGCTGTCTGGAAATAACTAAACAACGAAGTAGTAGGAAGGGATTAGTGTCAAAATTAGTTACATGTAGATCCTGCAATAAATCTACCTCAAAAATGACTTCGAACATTGTGCACAATTCATATGATGTGAATTTCGAGTCAGTGCATGCAATAGGAAAAGGAAGAAAGGCTGCTTAAACGTTTTGTGGTTTGATGGACCTTCCTCCTCCTCCCAGTAGGTTCGGCAAGTACATAAAAATACTTTTAGGTGCCTTGACAGTTGTGTCTAAAGCATCTATGAAACGTGCAGAGAAGAAACTGCAAATATTAGTGGAACCAGGGACATTGCTATTGCACTTGATGGGAGGATATCTTTCCTTGAATTGTGTTTTAAGTGCTACTTCTCTGGAGAATGGGAAAGTTGTTGATGGTGAGTGCCTGTCTAAGTACTGCCACACCTTCCATGGTAACACTGAAGGACATATTTAACATCAGTGTTGTACGAATTACGACGGTTACAGTGGAGGTATAGAGTGTGATGAAGCTCTAAAAATATTTCAGAGGTCAGTGCCAGTTTATAACGTTAGATATACGAAGTACCTAGGAGATGGGGACTCTAAAGCTTTCAATAAATTTAATGAGTTCAGTGTTTATTCTGATATCTTGGTAACAAAACTGGAGGAGTGTTGTGGACGTGTGCAAAAGGGGATGGATGCTAGACTGAGGAAGCTATGAAGAGAAATGAAAGGAAAGTTGCTATCTGATAGAAAATCTGTCTGGCTGAGGCAGATTGACAGAAAATGACATACACCTTCTTCAGAGTTATTATGGAGTGGCCATTAGACGAACTGCACTAATAATGTTACAGCAATGACAACAGCTGTACGGGCCATTTACTTTCGTAAGTTGTCCACAGATGACCAACCTGTTAACAGACTTTGTACCCGGGTGCAGATTCTTGGTGTGGTTACTAAAAAGCAAAAGAAAGTGGTCAAATGTACCATCATAAGCATTCTCTTCCTGAGCCTGTTATGAATTAAATAAAACTAATTTTTAGAGACCTGAGTGACCCTGTTTTGGTTAGTTATTGTCTTCATGGGGGCACTCAGAATACAAATGGAAGTGTCAACCATTGCATATGGGAAAGATTGCCCAAGAATATTTTTGTATGACTAAATACATAAAAAGTTGGTGTACTAGATGCAGTGATATGTTTCAATGATGGAATGATAGGAAGGTTGGAAGTCCTGAGAAATTTAGGCATAAAATGTGGCTCTAATATGGACGAGCAATTGCTTGCGTGTGACAAAGGGTGCATGAAGATGAAAGAGTTGCTCTTCAAGTTACCAATGAAGCAAGAAGTGCTAAAAGGAATGCCATGAGGAAGCTTGAAGACCAAGAAATGTTGCACAATGAAGACTGTTTCAGGAATGTTCTGAGACACAGTTTATTAGGACTACTATCTTCATTCGCAATTTCCCCGCAAGTTGTATTTTTCAAAATTCAGGTACAAATATTTTCTAAAGATTATAAAGCAGTGCTCTATTTTTGTATGTAACTTGCAATAGTCCATACTTATGTAGAAGACCTAAGCTTTATCGCAGAATCAACTAGCTAATAAAAAAATAACATTTTTACTAGGAAAACAATTAAAATGTAAGATGTGATATTTTCTTATCCTTGTAATATACATAATAAGTGGAATTAAATAGGTCTAGTACCTCAACCATCATGTCATGCATACCTGGTAAAAATATGGTCTCCTTCAAATGTATAACATTGGATTAAATGTTACTTAAATTTGAGGAAACTTTTGGAAAAGAAGCATCAATTTCTTAGTAATTTTTTTTCAATAACCCTAAGCAGGCTCAAAAATATTCAAAATACTTCTAATTTGTATAGAAAATGTGCTGCATTACGTGATATCAACAAAAAAATTGTAAAACACACATTATAAACAGTGCCTGAAAGAAATAGGTATTGATTTTTACATTAATATTGATCCGGAATAGCACCTTGCTGTTGGTGGGGAGGCTTGCGTGCCTCAGCGAAAAAGATAGCCGTACCGTAGGTACAACCACAATGGAGGGGTATCTGTTGAGAGGCCAGACAAATGTGTGGTTCCTGAAGAGCGGCAGCAGCCTTTTCAGTAGTTCCAGGGGCAACAGTCTGTCTGATTGACTGATCTGGCCTTGTAACAATAACCGAAACGGCCTTGCTGTGTTCGTACTGCGAATGGCTGAAAGCAAGGGGAAACTACGGCCCTAATTTTTCCCAGAGGCATGCAGCTTTACTGTATGATTAAATGATGATGGCGTCCTCTTGGGTAAAATAGTACCCCATTCGGATCTCCGGGTGGTGACTACTCAAGAGGATGTCGTTATCAGGAGAAAGAAAACTGGCGTTCTACGGATCGGAGTGTGGAATGTCAGATCCCTTAATCGGGTAGGTAGGTTAGAAAATTTAAAAAGAGAAATGGATAGGTTAAAATTAGATATAGTGGGAATTAGTGAAGTTCGGTGGCAGGAGGAACAAGACTTTTGGTCAGGTGACTACAGGGTTATAAACACAAAATCAAATAGGGGTAATGCAGGAGTAGGTTTAATAATGAATAGGAAAATAGGAATGCGGGTAAGGTACTACAAACAGCATAGTAAACGCATTATTGTGGCCAACATAGACACGAAGCCCACACCTACTACAGTAGTACAAGTTTATATGCCAATGGGCTCAGCAGATGACGAAGAAATTGAAGAAATGTATGCTGAAATAAAAGAAATTATTCAGATAGTGAAGGGAGACAAAAATTTAATAGTCATGGGTGACTGGAATTCGAGTGTAGGAAAAGGGAGAGAAAGAAACGTAGTAGGTGAATATGGATTGGGGCTAAGAAATGAAAGAGGAAGCCACCTGGTAGAATTTTGCACCGAGCACAACTTAATCATAGCTAACACTTGGTTCAAGAATCATAAAAGAAGGTTGTATACATGGAAGAAGCCTGGTGATACTGACAGGTTTCAGATAGATTACATAATGGTAAGACAGAGATTTAGGAACCAGGTTTTAAATTGTAAGACATTTCCAGGGGCAGATGTGGACTCTGACCACAATCTATTGGTTATGACCTGTAGATCAAAACCGAAGAAACTGCAAAAGGTGGGAATTTGAGGAGATGGGACCTGGATAAACTAAAAGAAACAGAAGTTGTACAGAGTTTCAGGGAGAGTATAAGGGAACAATTGACGGGAATGGGGGAAAGAAACACAGTAGAAGAAGAATTGGTGAGCAAGATGCATGAGACAGGCGAAATACCCTCAGACTTCAAGAAGAATATAATAATTCCAATCCCAAAGAAAGCAGGTGCTGACAGATGTGAAAATTACCGAACTATCAGTTTAATAAGCCACAGCTGCAAAATACTAACACGAATTCTTTACAGACGAATGGAAAAACTAGTAGAAGCCGACCTCGGGGAAGATCAGTTTGGATTCCGTAGAAATACTGGAACACGTGAGGCAATACTGATCTTACGACTTATCTTAGAAGAAAGATTAAGAAAAGGCAAACCTACATTTCTAGCATTTGTAGACTTAGAGAAAGCTTTTGACAATGTTGACTGGAATACTCTCTTTCAAATTCTAAAGGTGGCAGGGGTAAAATACAGGGAGCGAAAGGCTATTTACAATTTGTACAGAAACCAGATGGCAGTTATAAGAGTCGAAGGACATGAAAGGGAAGCAGTGGTTGGGAAAGGAGTAAGACAGGGTTGTTGAACGGAATGGACAGTGTCTTGAAAGGAGCATATAAGATGAACATCAACAAAAGCAAAACGAGGATAATGTAATGTAATCGAATGGAGTCGGGAGATGCTGAGGGAATTAGATTAGGAAACAAGACACTTGAAATAGTGAAGGAGTTTTGTTATTTGGGGAGCAAAATAACTGATGATGGTCGAAGTAGAGAGGATATAAAATGTAGACTGGCAATGGCAAGGAAAGCGTTTCTGAAGAAGAGAAATTTGGTAACATTGAGTATAGATTTAAGTGTCAGGAAGTCATTTCTGAAAGTATTTGTATGGAGTGTAGCCATGTATGGAAGTGAAACGTGGACGATAAATAGTTTGGACAAGAAGAGAATAGAAGCTTTCGAATTGTGGTGCTACAGAAGAATGCTGAAGATTAGATGGGTAGATGACATAACTAATGAGGAGGTATTGAATGGAATTGGGGAGAAGAGGAGCCTGTGGCACAACTTGAATAGAAGAAGGGATCGATTGGTAGGACATGTTCTGAGGCATCAAGGGATCACCACTTTAGTATTGGAGGGTAGCGTGGAGGGTAAAAATCATAGAGGGAGACCAATAGATGAATACACTAAGCAGATTCACAAGGATGTAGGTTGCAGTAGGTACTGGGAGATGAACAAACTTGCGCAAGATAGAGTAGCATGGAGTGCTGCATCAAACCAGCCTCAGGACTGAAGACCACAACAACAACATCCTCAAAGGCAGTTTGTAAATTACTGGAAGAGGCACTACCATAGCTCTTGTTTATCACTGCCAACATTCCTTTCACACGGACTAGTACTCAAGTTATGGCTCAGCCCAACACTTTACAACACTACTACGAACAATACAACACACAGTATAGTTATTGTTAGGTTGGCAGTGTTGTGAGACAAAATATTAGCAGTACGAATTGTTCCAATGTTTAACAACTTCGATCAATACCAAACTAGGTATAACATGTTTACTGACAAGGGGCGCTTTTGATCTCTGACCCTGGGAATCATATGAAACCATGCTTAGACTAGCACTCGATTATAAAGACAACAGTGGTATGTGTGACTTCCATGCAAAACTCTGCACCTGTCTGCTGGCACCATCAGACAATGGAATTAGGTAGCTGAGTTAACAAGTGTTCAAGTTGAGCGAATGATATAGTTGTAGTATGAATGTGTGATTTAGGGTGTTCGCATGTAATATGTGAACATTGATATCATGAAGAAAACTAATTCTACAAATGTGGTCAAAATATTAGGAACAAAGTTGCAACATTCTAAATATGGAAATGAAATTGGGGTATAGGAGAGTTCACAGATATTTAATATAACATAATAATTCAGAAATATAATGGGGATGACACAGAAATACATGACATTATGCTGGATTTATATACTGATATTGAAGGACAGGAAGAACCTGAACCTGAAGATGGATTTTCAACCAGTACATGACATTCACGTCTCCTGTGGAACAGGAACAGTCCAGTCAAAGTCAATACTAACTGTCTCCATCCGTACCGTCAAGGCCCGGTGTATTAGAAGATATTTATGACAGCGTACTAGAGAACATTTATGAAGACTATAACAATCGTGGCTTCAATTCCTTTGGCAACTGACATGGTGCTAGACGTGCATTAAAAGAATCAAATTGCAGATTAGTTCTGAATTATGTATGTGGGTAAAGGCAAGAAGGAGCTCATTCCAGAGGAAACAGAATGTTGCAATTACAAACTATCAAGAGCATGTAATATCGCAATTTGCTAAAGCAAGGTCATACGGATCTATCGTGCACTATTGGCCTCTGCAAATTTGGGCACTAGAAGCATACAAAATGGTTGGCTTGGATAATTTCGAAGTGTCGATTCCTTTTATTGACTATCTTAATGCTGAATATGGCATTTCATCTAGGCATATTACTACAATTGCCACACGTAGGGACATAGAAGATGATAACAGTATGTGTCAGAAGGCACAACATTTTGTCAAGGAAGTTAACATGTTTATGACACAGCAGGGTGTGGTAAAAGGAAATGTTAGGAACAGTGACTGGAGTCAATTTCGCTTCATCACCAACACTGCCTCACAGAGGACCCACAGCTACAAAATTTATGTGGCTTTACCAATGACAGCGGGACAAGCAAACAAGTTTTAAATCTTACAGCACATAGCACTTTTGGCCCAAATAGTGCAAAGAAACTTTAAACAAACTTCCCAACAAACATTCGTGTGGAGGCACGCATGTGACGAAGCAAGTTGGGATATTTTTACTTCACCTTTTGTTTTGTCATCTGCCTCCTTAAAATTCAGTTTTTCACTTTTAACTAATTACCATTACACATAAATTAGTATAATCTACATTTTCATATAAGAGAAAGGTTGGCCGTCATAACAGCAGATCTAATTTTGTACTTAGTTTCATGTATGTAATTGATTTTCTAATTTATTTCGACTAGTCCTAGTTAGTAAGTTTTGTTATAGCTAAAATCAGTGATAGTTTCACAACTTAAATTCTATTGTTGACTTATAAACAAATATGAATTCTGTACTAATTACAAACACTTGGAGGAACAATGAATAGTATTCCTAAACGATCTATTCGACTCTATTCAAAAACATTTTAGCAAAGCCATCTCTTAATTCCAAAGTAATTAACAGTTTTGTCAAAAGTATCGTTTGTGTAACGATATTTGTAAATTTCATGATTTAAACAAAATTCAGCTTAACGCTTGCAGGAGGAGAACCAATTTTTCTATGTATTTAGCTAATTTTATGAGTTAAGTTTTAATTCTAATTTTTGTAAATTAAACATTAATGTGAAGTTTCAGTGCCTATTATTGTTAGTATATATAAGGTACCCAAGACAGCCAGTGTAGCAACGCAGCTTGTCAACACCGAGGACAACCAATGAAGAAATAAAAGAAAGTGAATTGTCACATGTGGCACCCCCACATAAGGAACACTGCACATAGCCACAATAAACAAGGACTCACAAATTTTGAACAGTGAAATCAACAGCGGTTTACAGTGCAGTGGTGCAACAGCCAATCAGTGCATGGGTTTCATGGCCACAGTATAACAGCAGCCAATCAGCGAGCAGGTTTTATGGGAGCAGCCAATCAGCACACAGGTAAACACAGCTGACCGCAGATAAACAAGATGCCTCGCCAAGAGCCTTACAACTTGCTGTAGCCATGCATATGACGAATCGGATGACAACTGGAGCAGCAGCAGCAGCAGCGGCTGCATCAACAGGAGACAAGTGATTGAAAAATAAGGTATTTCTTAGAAAAAGCCGTTTTGTGTTAAGTGATACATAATGAGTGGCCTTAATGTACAATATAAAGTGATTGAAAACAAAGCTGTGGAGGTTAAGTTTTTAAATAAACAGAAAGACTTATTGGGGACTGATTCGCAGGGCAATAGTTGCTACGGAAAATTGGAAGCGATGTTAAGGCAAATTATGAAGACATTAGTAGGTTGGAAAATAGTATGAAAAAAAGACAGTAATAGGGTGGAAAATAGTATTAAACAAGACATCAGCAGTAAAAGCTGACAGTAGTAGCATTAGAACTGACATGTTTAACTTAAAGTATGAACTGAAGAAAGAAATTAAAAGGGAGATTAAGATAGTCAGCTCTAATCTTTCAGAACTAAATAAGAAGGTTGAAGAGGTAGTTAAAGATTGCGATGAAAAGATAAAGAGATTAGAACAGAATACAAATGAGAAATTAACATTAATAGAAGTAAGAGAGAAACTTGGCGATGACTATAGTAGGAGGGTGGAGGCTTATGAGAAATTTGGTGCTGAAACTAGAGTTAAAATGAATCAGAAACTGATGTAGAAACCGAGTGCGCAGTAGTGGTAGAGGAAAAACAGGAAAAATTAAATGAATATGTAGATTCAAAATTGACTAAATTAGAGAAAAAGGTAGAAGAAGTACAAAATCTAAAGCATAGAGAAAGGACAGTGGGTCTGATAATCATTTTGGTAAGCAGGATGATAGTTTTTCCAGGGAAAAGATTAATGCGGATTCGTTGTATCAAGAAGAGCACATCATAAGTAAAGATAAAGTGTGGCAGCCTGTAATAACAGAAAGTGTACAAGGTGTACATGTTAAGTGTTAACTGGACAGTGATAGTGATTTGAATAGCATTTCACAGGCATTTTTTGAATCCATTATGAACACAGAGGATATAGTGGCGATGCACGTTTCTGGTATAAAAATTATGAAGCTATCAAAGAGAGTGAAACATGAGTACTATTAACTGTAGAATTGGCAGGACAGCTGTTGGGGAGTGCAATTTCTTGGTGATTCAAAAATCTCAGCATTGATGTAATGTTTGGAACTAATTTCTTGTGCAAATGGTGTGTATGTATTGAGTTTGTTAGTGGTAAGTTTATTCTTCCTGCGCACCATTCATGAATGAAATGGGAACAAACCATAATAACTGGTACAATGGGACGCATACTCTGCCACACGCTTCACAGTGTGTTTGTTGAGTATAGATGTAGATGTAGCTTTATAACCTTCTCCAATTCTAATACAATCCCTCCAAAATAATAACAAATAAAATAAACGTTATAAATAATTATGACCATTTGGATTCTTTGGTTGTCAACTTTCAGCAGGCTTTTGGTACGATTATGACTGATGCTTAATAAAACAAATATGTCTGCATAGTCTGTGCACTGTCAGCTTACTATGTCGCTGCATATTAGGAAAGCACAATGAACATAACTTATAAATGTATCACAGACAGTCAAAGGAACTGGCACCCACCTTAATGCTATGGATAAAAACGTGTCTTATGTAGTGTATTTTACATAACATTCTCTCAATGATAACTTCAGGAATAATATATTTTACCACTATTAGTGCAATGCCCATAATGTTATGTTGCATTAAATGCTGGAAAGAAAGTCACACCCATAACATTTTGGGCACAGTATCTTAGCGAGGACTGCCACACCCATAATAATACGAGTATCATAGACCTCACTAAGATGTGTCCGAAATATTACAGACACGGCATTCTTTCCAAACACGAAGGTAACTTAACACTGTGAGCGCGGCACTCAAAACGTTAATGACGAATATCAAAGACAATGCAAAATGGCCAAACTACTCACCTTGCCACATAGGTACACAAGATTTGTATCTGGGTCATAGAGTGGGAACATCACACCATTACTTGTATCCAGTTCAACCATAACAATTGGCTCTGCAAGATGTTCGGGTGCTCGCAATGAGTACTGGCGCTCACTCATTTTGCTAAAACCTGTTGTGAAGATCAGACCACTTTTCAAGTAGATTGCTCTCGTTGCTTTGCTTCCTTCGTGGCACACAGCTTCCTGAGCACAAGCAGTTCATAAAAAACCTCACATTACTACTTGATCTGTAACTAACAATGCAGCAAACAGAAAATTATGCTAACACTATAATACCGGTACTGTTGTGATACAGAACAAAGAACACAGATTAATCTTTTATTTATTTCTCCTGCACTAATTTTATTTGGTGAAACAGTGGTAGAGTGAAAGGAAGACCATAGGTGAATCGAATTTAACAGATTCTTGCAAAAAGTTATCTCCTGCCCCACAACACACATTTTATGGTAGCAATGACATAGCTAGAATATATTTTAATACTAGACATACAATAAAATCTTCAGCACCAAGTGGTGTTTATGTGATCAGCTGCAATCAAAGTAGAAAATTACACGCAAAGTAGTCTTGGGGAGTTTAGGAGCTTTGAACAATAGTGATCTTGGTGTCAGCATACTACTAATTCAAGCTTGCCAAATATTTTATAATGGAAAAACTTCAATATTATGGACAGTGTAATATGCTCCAATTAGACTGAAAAGGTAAGATGAAGCTACGGTCAACATTAGAAATTAACACTTTCCTTCTGTACAAAAATTTGTTTTTGAGATCAACTTTACTTTGGTAAATGTCTGAACTTTTGTGTTATTCAGAAGCTTCATCAACCTTACTGTTACTCAGTCTGCAGTTGTGACAGTCATTTGTTATCGTGAATGGTTTGTAGGGGTATAAACTGGTTTATAAATGTGAAAAAATTCATATCAAGAAGGACTATTTCATTGCAATACATTAAAAGGCTTACCAATACAATTAAATGAAAAATAAGACATGGAAGTGATGTTTACACTGTGAGATACTGTTAGGTTTATTTATCAGTGCCGATCTGCCTCGGGAAGTCCTCTAACTATGTGAAGGGTAGCATAATTTATTGCTACAAGTGAATTTAAAAAAAAAACCTTGTCCCCAGTATGAATAGTGTTACAGTAAGGTATTTTCCATTAGATTGTTTAATGTTTTTGACTACAAAAACATGTCACATGGTTTACTGACTACAATAACCAGTAAAAGCATTCTTATTTTCACATTTGTTGTAATAATGGATTTCAGATTAACAGATAAAAATCATAATGCAAAGAAACCATAAACTAAATCAATGTCAAATTATCTTGGAGGAATAAGAAACAAAAAGAATTGCCTCGCACCATTCCAAAATAGGAACAATATCATGAAAAGGACAGATTGTTACTTCACCATACTGAGAAGACATTAAGTCACAGACAGGCACAATGAAAAGACATATTTTAGCTTTCAGCCAAAAGGCCTTCTTCAGAAGTACTGTTACAAAATCATTTGCAGCAAGTGTTAATAATTTTGATACTTCATCCTGTACATGATAAAAACAATTATTATGACAGCATGAGCAGCACGATTAGGAATCCTAATCAGCCAATGCACTGTAAAATAAGTAAAATGTTTACACTGATTATTCTCTAGCCTTATCAGTTATCAACGATTTGCTGATACCCCCAGCTAAACATGCTTACAATCCGGGCTTGTGGATGAAAAGTAGTAAGTAGCATTATGATCTTTGGCAGGAATTCTGGACAGGCCACATTCATTGAGACAATGAAAGCATTGTCATGTAAGGATCAAATTCTACTGCCAACAGCAGCAAGCCATATATTTGGTTACTTATTCGGATAAACTGAGCCTACACGGTGAACATTATCAGTCAAATATGTCCTGAATTGTAAAAAAGGTAGAGAAGTTGCCGTAAGTATGAACTGTGGACAGGACAAAGTTGTGAAAGAAGTTGATACTGATGAGCAGAGTGGGCACTCTGGTAGATCTATGACAAGATGGTTTGATTACTGCTTTTACAGCAATGCTGTTATAGTAAACAGTGTAAATAGAAAGTAAACTGAATCTGCACTGCAATGAAAATGTATGTCGGCACAAGTACAGAGTTCTTGGAAGTTTACTCATGTTTATGAAGTGTAATACATGCAAAAAGAAACTTTTTTTTATTTTGAGTGGTTACTATGAAGAGTACAGCTCACCTGGGAGCAAATTTATTATTATATTATGCTTAATCAATCTAAAATTTGTGTTCTTTATACAGATGTATGACTGCATGGAACATCATTATGCCTGAGCCATGGAGAGGTAATGCAACAGGCAGAATAAGCAACTGGTAGAGACCAGAAAATGTAGAGTTTTTTTCAAAACCCCTGATTTTTAGTTGGCTGCACAAATTTAAAAGGTTATCATGCTACGTTATCCTACCAAACTGGGCTCTGCCAGATGATTCTGAATACCAGTAATTCAAAATTGGTTACTTCTTTATATTTATATGTAGAAAAGAAAAATATTTCAAACCATCTCTGATAAAATAGTTCATCTGTATACAAGTTGCTATGAAATACCATGTGTTAAGTAATTTCACATTTTCGCATTTTGTGAGAATTTGTATTTCACATTTATTACATAATATGAATTTTTCCACTCCTTATCAATTGGTGATGTGTACACTGCCATGGAGATACACTATGTGATCCAACGTATCTAAGCAACCCCAAAAACGTACGTTTTTATATTAGGTGCATTGTGCTGCCACCTACTGCCAGGTACTCCATATCAGAGACCTCAGTAGTCATTAGACATCGTCAGGGAGCAGAATGGGGCACTCTGTGGAACTCACTGACTTTGAACGTAGTCAGGTGATTGGGTGTCACTTGTGTCATACGTCTGTTCGCGGGATTTAGACACTCCTAAACATCCCTAGGTCCACTGTTTCCGATGTGATAGTGAAGTGGAAATGTGAAGGGACATGTAAACACAAAAGAGTACAGGCTGACCTCATCTGTTGACCGACAGAACCGCCAACAGTTGAAGATGGTCGTAATGTGTAATGGGTGGACATCTATCCAGACAATCACACAGGAATTCCAAACTGCATCAGGATCCACTGCAAGAACTATGATAGTTAGCTGGGAGGTGAGAAAACTTGGCTTTCACAGTCGAGCTCATAAGCCACACATCACTCCGGTAAATGCCAAACAACACCTCGCTTGGTGTAAGAAGCATAAACATTGGACAAACGACTAGTGGAAAAACATTGTGTGGAGTGACGAATCACGATACAGGATGTGATGATCCAATGGCAGGTTGTGAGTGTGGCAAATGCCCAGTGAACATCATCTGCCAGCATGTGTAGTGCCAACGGTTATCTCAGAGGTGGTGGTGTTATGGTGTGGACTTGTTTTTCATGGAGGGGTCTTGCAGCCCCGGTTTTTATGGCACTATCACAGCACAGGCCTACATTGATGTTTTAAGCACCTTCTTGTTTCCCATTGTTGAAGAGCAATTCGGTAACAATTGCATCTTTCAACACGATCGAGCACCTGTTCATAATGGCGTAGTGGTTACACGACAATAACACCTCTAATCATACAATGAAGGCTTTCACGACCGGATGGTACTGTTGTTGATAATTCTTCCGGGTTATATGGCCATGGTCCATGGAATTATTCTATTCCTAATGTCCATGTAACGGCCATATAACCTGGAAGAATTGTCAACAACAATAACACCTCTGTAATGGACTGGCCTACAGAGTCTTGCCTTGAATCCTATAGAACACCTTTGGGATGTTTTGGAACACCGACATCGTGCCAGGCCTCACCGACTGACATCAATATCTCTCTTCAGCACAACACTCCATGAACAATGAGCTGCCTTTCCCCAAGAAATCTTTGAACACTTGTTTGAACATATGCTTGCAAGAGTGGAAGCTGTCATGAAGGCTAAGGGTGGGCTAACACCATATTGAATTCCAGCATTACCGATGGAGAACACCACGTACTTTTAAGTCATTGTCTGCCAGTTGCCTAGATACTTCTGACCACATAGTGTAGCTGACACGAAATATTAAACTTCATCAATTTTTGTTGTCAATTTTATTGAAAAGCATACTATTCACAAACCTTTTTTTCCATCCTTCTCTCTTTTAAATGTAACGTGTAGTACTGATATGAATGAATGGCAGTTTGAAAGGGTTAATCAGTCTAACAGGAAGTAAACTACGGGACATCATTTTAGAAGTTTTATACTTCTACTCTGAATGTAGTATCAATATTTTAAAACTTTTTAGTACCACGTACAGTACAATCATGATTCAAAAATTTTGCAAACTCTTCTACTCATTATCTAATTCTCTTACCTTTTTTCCTATATCTATTAGATTTTCTTTTCCTTCATGTTGCTACAAGCAACAATCTACTGACCAAGTCCCATGCATTTCAGAACTCTAAAAAATAGTTCAAATGGCTCTGAGCACTATGGGACTTCTTCTGAGATCATCAGTCCCGTAGAACTTAGAACTACTTAAACCTAACTAACATAAGGGCACCACACATCCATGCCCGAGGCAGGATTCGAACCTGCAACCATAGCGGTCACGCGGTTCCAGACTGTAGCGCCTAGAACCATTCAGCCACTCCAGCCGGCTTCAGAACTCTCCTACTGCTTTTGAGACCAGTACAAACCTAATAGAGTAATATAAATATATATTTTCTACAACAAATTGACCAAGGAATGTATATGGTAATGGTAAAGCTGTTCATTAAGATTATGTGATGTATGGTTCCATGCTCTCATTAAGATTATGTGTATACATCATACCTCTTGATAATATACAAGACTCTGAATCTGTCACTGTACTCAACACTTCAAACTGAAATTGTGGACACAGGGAGTATACGTGGACAAGGAAAAAAAATTCCTGGATTTTTCCCAGTTATAAATATACGTTCTCCTGGGTTAAAATATACTTTTTCCGTGTTACGTAACAGTATACACTTCCTCGACACTGTAAAACTCGTCAATCATTTGAATGTTTAAGGTTTTATACACCGCTGTAGTATTTCCCCACAGTTTAGAAAACGAAACTTGGGGGAAAAACACGTTTTGAAAAGACCTTAGATGTGCAGCAACATGTACACTGCATATTTCCGTATTACGGAAGTATAAGTTTGAATTCCACCACACACCACATGTCACTTTCCGAAGCACTGAAATTGAGATTGCGATGCGCTTTTGTAAGCCAGTCATAGCTCATGTCACGTGATCTCGCCAGCTGATGACAGCATAGGAGACGTGATGCTGTCAGCCAATAGCAAGATCACTCAAGTAGCGCAAAAACACAAATAAGAAAACTTAATGTTTAAAGTAATATACATAGCATTCACTTATAACATTGGTCTCAGAAATTAATAAGCTGGAAGAGAAGCTAAGCTTCCACTTACAATGTTGATCTTTTTTTGCGTGTGCAACACTTTAAGATACATCACACAAATGTGCCAGCAAAATTTTTATTAACGATGTAAATGTCTGATCTTCTGGGCTCTAAATTCTTCTAAATAGTCATCTTCAAAGAGTGGATTTTTAAATGAGAGTCAAACACTTTACGATTTAAGAAATTCATCATACATTCTTGCACATAGTTCATATTGCGTAAAAGGAAATTTGGTTTGAATGTAATGTTTTTCAAGCCACCATTCGCAATATTTTCCCACGACATGTTAGAAATAGGTTCGTTTCATCAGTTGGAAGACAGCGCGAGATGAAAGGCGTCACAGCGCTTACACAGCTACGATGATGCAAGAAGCCCATATGTTCGTACGTGTAAAATATTAAAAGATCTTACATTATGTCATGAAAGAAACAAGACATCAGAGGATACTTTAAGCACATCGGAATTTTGTGAACCATACTAAAATGCATAATTCGGCTTAAAATACACATTCGTATGTAAATTTTCTTGGAGTACCAGTACTGTCTCATCTAATATTTTGTTCTTTATTATGGCATAACACCATACGTGCACTTGAAATGCAGCGAACAGTTGAAACTAGCCAATTGTGTGGAATTAAACACTTCATTTCAAGTAAATTGACAGCCTTAGCAGAAAAGATTAATGAGAGCTGAAAAAAATACTAAATTGTTTTGCAAGGCGATTAATGCTTGACTGTCAGGAAAGTGGAAATAAAATCTAAAACTAATAACATATTTTAGCCTTCTGTAATTATGCGAACGTATTTTAATTCATTTGATAGCCCCTGGCTACAAAAATCCATTTGTTATCATTTAACAAAGAGGAATCAACAAAATCACTGAAACCTAAGAGGTCACATGGAGACGTCCCATCTCCCCACCACAACTCAGACTGCTCTGGGCATCAGCCCCAGATTTACTATATTTCCGAACCGGAGCAATATTAAGTAGTGGCGTCCAGCCACACTTCTGTAACCAGAAGCGAGAAAAGGTACTACTCATAGGCGACTCAACTGCGCAAGCCGAAGAGTCCGCCCACAACTGCTCAAACTATTCTATTTTAAACAGTTGTCACGTCACACTCATCGGAAGCAATTTGTTGTTATGAAGTATTGCATAGTCTTCCTAAAGCCTTCGATACACTGCTGTTGGCAGACGCTTGTATGAGCGCTGTGTTTTGTTGTCATATATGGTGCTTTTTTTTTTTTTTGAAACTTAAGTTTTATTTTCGTTTTTTTTTTTTTTTTTTTTCTCTCGTTCATATTTTGTTGCAGCAGTATTAACTGCAGTAGCAGGATACAGTAATATCTTTTGTTAGAGTATTGGTTCTTACCAGTTAAAATCACAAGAAAAATTCCTGGAATTTTAAACAATTCCTGGGTTTTTCCCAGTTTTCTCCCGGATGAAAAAATTTCCAGATTTTTCCCGGATATCCCGGGTCGTATACACCCTTGGACAGCTATCTTATGCGACATAACTGTAGTAATTGGAGAATCTGTTACAATGAACAACACAAAAGCAAGACGCTCTTATACTATGTCTTCAGTGCAACAGGCAAAGTTTTATTCAGGAACATGAGCAGGCCAGCACTTCAGAGGCATTACCTCATTCGTTTCTGCACGAGAGAAGTATGGTGAGAGTTGAAAAGCTAATAGTGGAGTAAGGTGCCACCGAAATATGAGAACAAACACCACTACAGGAAAAGATTACCACTGTCAGTGCCAAACTGCCAATGCTTATAGCCAACTACCTGAAGACAATAAATAAAACGCAAATCTAATGGAAATTAGCTGTTTGTTCACTAACTCCACAGTGACATCCACACATTACCGTTTAAATATTAATAACAACTTATGCCTGTATTGTGAAAAATCATTTCTGAATGTACACACAGTAACATGTGAACAGTTACTTAATGTACTGAGTACGCACGGGACTAAAACAAGCTTTCAGTCACCACTCAGATACAAGTTCATCAAAATGTCCACATCAGATTGAGGATTGATAGCAATATATAATGCAATGAGAAACACTAAATGTATAGGCTTTTATTAAGTTGCATGCCAGTATCAGATCTCTTATTACTTTTGGATTTACCACAATTAGGGAAAGGATACTGTTTGCATTCTAGGAACCCTGTCACCATTGTTTGAACTTTTGAAGACACTTGCATAGAGTATGGTACCAAAAACATGCGATGTTCTAAAATCAGCCTACCTCATTCATACAAACATTCATCAGAATTTACAGAAAAAGCCGTAATTTTGTACAGTCAGAAAGTAAAGGAGCTGACACCAATCAAAGAATGGTAAAAAAACTTTTTTGAGCCAACAGCCTATGGACGCTAAAGACAGTCTGTTCTTTATTGTAACTTCCGCTAGTAGCACTAGTTCGACTTGTACAGTTCAGGTGTGATAAGTGGAGAAAAGCTATTACTACAGTAACACTGTGTGTCAGTAACCTGCACACTCTTGACAGCTTTGTCACTAACTGTATCCCAAGACAATTATTTGCACTGCATTTAAGGATTTTATAGAGAGCTCTCCACTAAATTATTCAGTCTGGAATATACTAGTTGTTCATGCTTGGCAAATATACCTGCTGCTTCAAAAAGACGTGGATTCTACCTTATAAAAGTAACTGCGATTAAATCACCAGTTTAAATTATAGTTGTGAATATTTAAACAAAATAGTTTTTGCACTCACTGTGAGTTTTAATTCTTTTGATATTTCTATTCAAATACTTTCAGCTAACTACCCATTATTAAAATTTCAGAATTCCAGATTTCCCATTTTAGAACCATCTAATGAATGGCAGTATCTCATTCATATTAGCCTGATCAATTCCCTACTTTCAGCGTACATGGCAGATAAGTCTCAAGGATTTTGTCTCTACCCTAGGTTAAATGTGCAAAAAAGTGATTTCATGTCAGTGTTGGGAATGCATGCAGCCAGTGGAGCAGAAGGGTGAATGTAATGCTAGTCAAACCAATGCAAGCAAAGTACCTTTACGTTTTGGCTGATGGCCCAAGCAAGGAAATTACCCTCACCATCTTTTTTGCACACTTTCCCCAATTATCACTTTATTATACCAGTCCTACCCCCATGAATCATGAACCTTGCCGTTGGTGGGGAGGCTTTAGTGCCTCAGCGACACAGATGGCCGTACCGTAGGTGCAACACCAACGGAGGGGTATCTGTTGAGAGGCCAGACAACTGTGTGGTTCCTGAAGAGGGGTAGCAGCCTTTTCAGTAGTTCCAGGGGCAACAGTCTGGATGATTGACTGATCTGGCCTTGTAACACTAACCCAAACGGTCTTGCTGTGCTGGTACTGCGAACGGCTGAAAGCAAGGGGAAACTACAGCCGTAATTTTTCCTGAGGGCATGCAGCTTTACTGTATGGTTAAATGATGATGGCATCCTCTTGGGTAAAGTATTCTGGAGGTAAAATAGTCCCCCATTCAGATCTCCGGGGGGGGGGGGGGGGGTCTACTCAAGAGGACGTCGTGATCAGGAGACAGAAAACTGGCGTTCTACAGATCGGAGCGTGGAATGTCAGATCCCTTAATCGGGCTGGTAGGTTAGAAAACTTAAAAAGGGAAATGGATAGGTTACGGTTAGATATAGTGGGAATTAGTGAAGTTCGGTGGCAGGAGGAACAAGACTTTTGGTCAGGTGAATACAGGGTTATAAATACAAAATCAAATAGGGGTAATGCAGGAGTAGGTTTAATAATGAATAAAAAATAGGAGTGCGGATAAGCTACTACAAACAGCATAGTGAACGCATAGTGAACATAAAGCCCACGCCTACTACAGTAGTACAAGTTTATATGCCAAGGGGCTCTGCAGATGAAAAAATTGAAGAAATGTATGATGAGATAAAAGAAATTATTCAGGTAGTGAAGGGAGACGAAAATTTAATAGTCATGGGTGACTGGAATTCGGTAGTAGGAAAATGGAGAGGAGACATAGTAGGTGAATATGGATTGGGGGAAAGAAATTAAAGAGGAAGTCGCCTGGTAGAAGTTTGCACAGAGCATAACTTAATCATAACTAACACTTGGTTCAAGAATCATAAAAGAAGGTTGTACACATGGAAGAATCCTGGAGGTACTAGATACAGGTAGATTATACAATGGTAAAACAAGAGATTTAGGAACCAGGTTTTAAATTGTAAGACATTTCCAGGGGCAGATGTGGACTCTGACCACAATCTATTGGTTATGAACTGTAGATTAAAACTGAAGAAACTGCAAAAACGTGGGAATTTAAGGAGATGGTTCCTGGATAAACTGACTGAACCAGTGGTTGTGAAGAGTTTCAGAGAGAGCGTAAGGGAACAACTGAGAGGAATGGGGGAAAGAAATACAGTAGAAGAAGAATGGGTAGCTCTGAGGGATGAAGTACTGAAGGCAGCAGAGGATCAAGTACGTAAAAAGACGGGGGCTAGTAGAAATCCTTGGGTAACAGAAGAAATATTGAATTTAATTGATGAAAGGAGAAAATATAAAAACGCAGTAAGTGAAGCAGACAAATAGGAATACAAACGTCTGAAAAATGAGATCGACAGGAAGTGCAAAATGGCTAAGCAGGGATGGCTAGAGGACAAATGTAAGGATTTAGAGGCTTATCTCACTAGGGGTAAGATAGATACTGCCTAGAG
The DNA here is from genome assembly GCF_023897955.1 of Schistocerca gregaria. Taxonomy (NCBI): domain Eukaryota; kingdom Metazoa; phylum Arthropoda; class Insecta; order Orthoptera; family Acrididae; genus Schistocerca; species Schistocerca gregaria. Next base: position 134,228,354 of record NC_064927.1, on the reverse strand, counting down.
GAAAATTAAAGAGACCTTTTGAGAAAAGAGAGCTACTTGTATGAATATCAAGAGATCAGATGGAAACCCAGTTCTAAGCAAAGAAAGGAAAGCAGAAAGGTGGAAGGAGTATATAGAGGGTCTATACAAGGGCGATGTACTTGAGGACAATATTATGGAAATGGAAGAGGATGTAGATGAAGATGAAGATGAAATGGGAGATACGATACTGCGTGAAGAGTTTGACAGGGCACTGAAAGACCTGAGTCGAAACAAGGGCCCGGGAGTAGACAACATTCCATTGGAACTACTGACGGCTTTGGGAGAGCCAGCCCTGACAGAACTCTACCATCTGGTAAGCAAGATGTACGAGACAGGCGAAATACCCTCAGACTTCAAGAAGGATATAATAATTCCAATCCCAAAGAAAGCAGGTGCTGACAGATGTGAAAATTACCGAACTATCAGTTTAATAAGTCACAGCTGCAAAATACTAACACGAATTCTTTACAGACGAATGGAAAAACTAGCAGAAGCCGACCTCGGGGAAGATCAGTTTGGATTCCGTAGAAATACTGGAACACGTGAGGCAATACTGACCTTACGACTTATCTCAGAAGAAAGATTAAGGAAAGGCAAATCTACGTTTCTAGCATTTGTAGACTTAGAGAAAGCTTTTGACAATGTTGACTGGAATACTCTCTTTCAAATTATAAAGGTGGCAGGGGTAAAATACAGGGAGCAAAAGGCTATTTACAATTTGTACAGAAACCAGATGGCAGTTATAAGAGCCGAGGGACATGAAAGGGAAGCAGTGGTTGGGAAGGGAGTAAGACAGGGTTGTAGCCTGTCCCCGATGTTATTCAATCTGTATATTCAGCAAGCAGTAAAGGAAACAAAAGAAAAATTTGGAGTAGGTATTAAAATCCATGGATTGTAATTCTATGAGAGACAGCAAAGGATTTGGAAGAGCAGTTGAACGGAATGGACAGTGTCTTGAAAGGAGCATATAAGATGAACATCAACAAAAGCAAAATGAGGATAATGTAATGTAATCGAATGGAGTCGGGAGATACTGAGGGAATTAAATTAGGAAACAAGACACTTAAAGTAGTGAAGGAGTTTTGCTATTTGGGGAGCAAAATAACTGATGATGGTCGAAGTATAGATGATATAAAATGTAGACTGTCAATGGCAAGGAAAGCATTTCTGAAGAAGAGAAATTTGTTAGCATCAAGTATAGATTTAAGTGTAAGGAAGTCATTTCTGAAAGTATTTGTATGGAGTGTAGCCATGTATGGAAGTGAAACATGGACGATAAATAGTTTAGACAAGAAGAGAATAGAAGCTTTCGAAATGTGGTGCTACAGAAGAATGCTGAAGATTAGATGGGTAGATGACATAACTAATGAGGAGGTGTTGAATAGAATTGTGGTGAAGAGGAGTTTGTGGCACAACTTGACTAGAAGAAGGGACCAGTTGGTAGGACATGTTCTGAGGCATCAAGGGATCACAAATTTAGCATTGGAGGGCAGTGTGGTGGGTAAAAATTGTAGAGGGAGACCAAGAGATGAATACACTAAGCAGATTCAGAAGGATGTAGGTTGCAGTAAGTATTGAGAGACGAAGAAGCTTGCACAGTATAGAGTAGCATGACGAGCTGCATCAAACCAGACTCAAGACTGAAGACAACAACAACAACATCCCAGTCCTCTTAGTACCAGATATCTGAAGCCTTGATGCAAATATTATACATGTTTCATCACCTCTCATCTGTAAATCTTTGCAATCAAACAATACTGACGTAAGATGTACCAGCAACAGGTGTGTGAATCAACAGTGTTCAAATCCAGTGCTTAACTTGCTTCTAGTTGCCATAGTTACTTCTCCCTGGTACTACTTTCACTATGCAATGATACTGTGACGACGACACGCATTTACAATCCCAGGCACAGCAATAGCCTTCTTTATGGCAATTGCAGTCAAGGGGAACACATAGAGGTAGGAAAAGTGATATTCCTTTCCTGCATACCACTTCAGCTGCTCTACAGCGCAGTAGCATAAGTAACACGATTTCACTGAAAATTGTTTAATCCTATGATTCCTCATGGGCTATGAGAACACAGTAATATCCACTTAAAGAAAATGAAAAAAAAAAAAATCATATTTTGTGAAATATTTTCATTGCAAATTAAGGATAGATATCAAGTGCAATCACCTCCTCAACAGTGCCAGTGCGTGGATTTATGATGCGCATCTTTTTGTCTTTACAAGTTGTCAAGAGCTGTGAACCATCCCAGTTCCAAGATGCACTGTATACAACATCAGGGTGGCAATCTATGTGCACCAAAATGTCACCTGTTCCCACATTCCATATTGCCACTTGGTTGTCAGAACCTATATTAAAAACAAAAACAAATTAAATAGTATGAAATGTATTCAATTGATTCATTCAAGCCTTCACTATGTACAACTACCTAAATTAGAATATTAGTTATAAAAGTGCTTTCATCATTTATCAGTGAAAGACTCGTGTTACAGAGATTATATTTTAAACTCCTATGGTTGCCGGTGGTAAAATCAAAGTCCACAACTATTTACTGGCATTTAATAAACTGACCGAAAAAAATATTAACACAGAATATGCGAAACAGAACAGAACAAGGATTTACGATTTGAATACATTCTGTGATAAATTAAATACATTTATTTGTACTTAAAATCTCTAGGTTCTAGTTACTAAAACTAATTCTGGACCATACTGGAGAATATTATTAATCTCCAGTCACCCACCCTGGTTAGAATAAACACATTCAGACAGCCCTGCTGACAATCGACAATCTGCACCAATCAAAGCTTACAAAAAACTAGACTAAGAGTATATCAAAGTGACTATGAATTCAAAAAATTAAGAGTTGTCGTGCAATATTATGATGTGTGACAAAACAGTTCGTGTTTTCTACAGAAGTTCACATTTTCACAGAGAAAATGTATCTTACTTGTAAACCTACTGGAAAGTTCCACATTATAGCAAGTTGTCACAAATATGTTCCATGGAACATGCAAAAACAAAATAACTACATTAACCTTATACCTTTTATGTGTTACTGACATTTGAGTAATAATAATTAGGTAATAGTATGGAAGATACCTTACTAATACTTTCAGAAAGGAAAGACATGAAAGAAGTTGTACTCATTAGGTATCAGTGTGCAAACCAACTTACATGTCTTGATAAAATTTTCAAATAACATGGCTTCGTATCTGAATAGTGCTGAAATCATTGCTCATATACAACACAAATATATGTATGAGGCCACTTTTAGCTCCTTTCAGGCAACAAACTGCTGCTTTAGGCCTAATAAACTTTTGAAGCGAGTTGGTTTCATAGTTCTTCGCTGTTTGATCAAATCTTTTGATATTTTCCATATAATGGCACTGTTTTAATATGAAAGTCCACACATTCATCTATTTGATTATCTTGTCTTTAAAATATTTTCCTTCAGTTCTATATCACCCTCCCTCTTTCACTGTTAAAAGTTAGTTCTCTGATGCTCTCTCATTTAATTGCCTATAGATCTGCTGCTTGGATTTTTCAGACTGTGAGCTCTCACATTCCGTGGTGCTCCAGTCCTACATAGTCTGCACAAGAAATTTCTGACAGGTTCCATCAATTCAAGAAGCATAACTGCAGATGGGATGGCAGCCAATGCTCAAAATAGTCTACTTAATAACGGTATTTTTCATTGTGCATACAGGGTGAACCCAAACTCCAATAACAAAACATTAGAGGCTGTTCAGGGATATTTTCTGTATATTTTGGTGCAAGGCATCTGTTGTTTATAGTGGCTCTTTACAGAGCAATATTGATTTATTTATTTTGTTACCTTCTGTCACTCCAATTATCACTGTTTCCTTGAAAATATCTTCGAAACATTGAAAAAGTCTGTAAGGAGCAATCATAAAAGCATACAGGCAGATGCAAAAGTACAGTGGTGTTGCTGCTATCACTGTAGGAAAAGCTCAGCATAGTTTTGCTGTGCCACTCTTCTGTTGTGTTCCGTGAACTCGTACACAAGGAACATATCAGCCAACTCTTAGTCAATAAGCTTATCCACACTGCTGTGTATCAATGTTAATGTGCAACTCACACTGCTGGAAAAAAAAAAAAAAAAAAAAAAAAACAGAACCGAGCAATACTGAATGCAACCTAGAGGTCTAAGAGTAATGTGGGCATTACTTTGAGTGAATTTAACAAATTTGATTCCAAACAAGACAGACAGCACATACCATTTGCAATTGCATTGCTGTACAGAAATTTTCAATGTAATTAAGATACAAAGCTAAATGGGATGAGAAATGAAACAAATTGTGATTACTCTTTAAGGAGCCATTTGAGAACACTGTTACCTTATACCAAAGCACCCACAAAATTTCCGAATAACTGCTGAAATTTTGTCAGAGTTTGGACAGACTATGTAGATAGCTGAAAGTGGTATGTGTACTTGACCAAAACTGGTAGCTTTAATAAAGAAGTGAAAACTTTTGTGCCAAATCATGTGTTTTCAAAATAATTTATTCTATTAACATTCTGTAAGAAAGTAAAATCTCGACAGTGGCTAATTCACCATATTACATACGTGCATCTAAATCGCAGGCATGTGCAGTGCTTGCTTCGTACATCTTACCTTTAGATCAAAATTGTGATGCTTTAACATCTACATTGTTTATGTAGCCACCTCATTAGAAAGCCCTCTTTACTACATAAACAAACATGTTTGTAACTTACATGAAATCATTTACAAAAAAAAAAAAAAAAAAAAAAAAAAAAAAAAAAAAAAAAAAAAAAATACTTTAGGGGGAAATGTTTTGCATTCCATTTCTCACAATCTTTACATAACAGTACTTTACACATTTATTCTACATCATGCAGTTCCAATACTACATAATGCCTGTGAATCTTATGTATTTACCTTACTTTAAATTTCTCCCCTTTTCCTTTTTAAAAGATTCCTGTGTTGTAGGATTCAAATGCTCTTCACTGCATCCTCATAAAAGCAAGCATTATCAATATCTTGATATTAGTTTGAGTATCAAAAGCAATTATTAATGCCATTAACTTAAGGAACAAAAGTCACTATCATTAATCAAATTTTAGATTCAACAAAATCTATTAATTGATCAGTGCAGTCCACTGGCATATGCAATGATCTTTGGAGGCTATCGTAAATTACTCATGACACAGCTATTGCAACCTCTGATTTTCAAACTAAAAGTAAAGCAACTTAATTATTGGAAAACGCAAGTTATTAAGCTCAGAATGATTTCAACACCCTCATCTTTGGTATATTAATTCTCTAATTCAATGTGTAATTTCTTTATCAAACTTTGATGTGTGGTTCACTATTGAGAAAGAAGTGAGTCAAGATATATCCAGAACTGTGTGTAAAGAGAAGAGAAAAAGAAAGTAGAAAGGAGCGACACAGAAGATAGAAACACAATGATAATTTGTATCTATTATTCAGTAATTCAAAGTAGGATATGTACTTGTGTTGAATTTCCAACCATCATTCATCTATAGTTAACTTCTCCTAGTTAACTATGTTGGCTTTCCTTTCCATTTTTGGAAGAATATTTTGAACAATGGAATTGTTACACGTTTCCCACTACTGTCATTTCAGGGGTAGCCATTAAGTGATTCTGATGAAAGTTCTGTCAATTATTCAAGCAAAAAGATTAAAAAGCACTGTGTCAATAAAATCAGAAAACACATCAATTACTTTTTAGAATTCTCTCCGCCTTTCAAAGTGATCGTCTCCATTAATAATTTTGGAAAAATCAGTCCTTCACCATCAATTCATAACACAAAATTCATAAATTTCAAATTTTTTTTTTTTTTTTTTACAAAATAATTTTTTTTATCCTCTTGGACATACAAGGACAGTTTAATTAAAATTAAATTGCAAAGCTTGCACAGATAAATGATTTGGTTTTGTAAAATAAATTTACCTGCAGTGAGAAGGACATTCAAGGCAGTTGGGTGCCACAAGACAAGACCAACTCGTCTTTGATGGTATACAAGATCCACAACAGGTTCTGTAAGTGTTCTGTAACATCACACAGAGGTTTACTATTACAGAGAAAATGATGGAAATAAAAATAATATTAATAATAAATGTATTGTAGTTACTTTAAAAATAGGAATTTTATCTCCAAGAGATCACATCAGCAACTGATCCTTACACTTCTCCAAGAATGGAACAAAGACTTTACACCTCACCAGAAATAAACAGATTAGACACATGAAACAACTACAATCAAACGCCTTTAACAAGGAAACTAACTCAAATACTTACAAAGAGCCAAAAATTGTGCATGTACAACTCAGTGCCTCCTCACTGCACTGCTGTTACATACACATACACAGGGCGGAAAAAGGACAACAGTGAAGAAGTTTCAATTTCAGAAACTGTTCATGCTGTGTCTATGAACATAGTGTTAATAACCAAGAGACTGGTGGTCGTCATGATTTTCTTAGGTAATAAATTTTTATGAACTTGCATGTTTAGATAAAAAAAAATTTCCTTATCTCTCCACGATCAGATAGCGACACTTTGTACTGTCATTTGTCACTCCACACAACATTTTCCCACAATTCAATCGTCTTACATCAAGCAAGGTGTCGTTTGGCATTTACCGGCATGATGTGTGGCTTATTAGCAGCTGCTCGACCATGAAATCTAAGTTCTCTCCCCTCCCGCCTAACTGTCATAGTACTTGCAGTGAATCCTCATACAGTTTGGAATTCCTGTGTGATTGTCTGGATAGATGTCTGCCTATTACATATTATGACCCCCTTCAACTGTAGGCGGTCTATCAGTCAACAGACCAGGTTGGTCTCTACACTTTTGTGCTGTATGTGCTCCTTCATGTTTCCACTTCACTATCACAGGAAACAGTGAACATAGGGCGTAAGTTCCGTGGAGTGCCCCATTCTGCTTTCTCGCGATGTCTAATGACTACTGAGGTCACTATGGAGTACTTGGCAGTAGGTGGCAGCACAATGCACCTAATATGAAAAATTTATGTTTTTGGGGTTGTCCAGATACTTTTGATCACATTGTGTGTGTGTGTGTGTGTGTGCGTGTGCGTGTGCGTGCGTGCACACACACACACACACACACACAAGGCACCTCTCAAAAACTAAACTATTTTGATTTTCTGACAATTTGTTACTATGTTAGGGACCTCTCTAAAAGAGTATTTGTGAAAGTGTGATAAAAAAACTACAAGTGACAGAGATCTGCAATTATTTTTAATGAAAACCTTGTTCACAATATTATCAGGTGTAATAAACACACTGCTGAGCTTTTTTCCCCACCTTTAATTTGTAAGAATGACCTATGCAAATTTGTAACTTTTTACAAGCTTGAAATCTATGTTTTCAAAATATGAATAGTCAGAGAATGTTAACTGTCTTGAAAATTATGAAGTGGAAAGATCTCTGTCAGCTATGACATCAGTGTCTGAAATTCTTAAACTATCAAAATATTTCTACATGAAATGGGAGAATCTGAAAGTTTTTGATTCTTCGTAAATTATTTTCTCTGAAATCCCCATTCTGAATATTCTAAAAATTTCACAGTATGTTAGCTGGTGACTGCACTTCTGAAGGTACAATCAAGTGGGCAATGTTAAGAGGTGCAAAATTTTAGATTTTTTTATGTTAGACCTAGCTACACTGGACAAAGTTACACTGACTGCATCTGTTGAGTAAACATAATACAAAACTATTATTCACAAACTTTTATTGCTTCTGTAATGCTTTTACTTCCTTACGGCATTATATGAATTAAAATTGCCTATACTGTAACAAATCAACACTTCACCTTTAAAATGAGTTCATTTGCACCCCCCCCCCCCCCCCTCCATCTGCTCCTCACTGAACTTGTATAGCTGCGCTGAATTTGCACATGGACAATGATAATCCAACAAGAGCAGTACTTGGGCAATAGAAACTGAACACTGATCTGTTCCTAATGGCCATTTGAAAGAATTTGTCAGACCATGAGGTGTCATAAAGGAGACTGTTACATCTTGCAGCTCACAAAAAGAGGGTAATTATTTGTCCCATCCACCACTGATTGTCATACACACAAGAAATGAAACTGTTCACAACGAAGTCTTATCAATTATACTGAGATATCTGCATTTCACACACAATAACAGGCTGCATTTTGTGTAGAACTGTTCTTGCTATGTATCATGGCAAGAAGGAACTACAATCAAGGGAATGTCACCAACTGACAATGGAGCTTCTTCACTGTAGGTCTGGGCTTTGTTTTACAGAAAATGTCAAAATTTGTTCATACCAGAAGGCATTCTACCTTACTGACAACAAAATTTCAATTCCTGCAGAATTTTTGCAACCCATTTGGTAAAGAAAAATATATAATTAGGAAGGCTTGAACACCAGTAAACATTGCAATCTCCTATAGGTTGAAGTTACAGACTAATGAAGTTTTTAAACTTGGTCAGAAAATTTATACCAAATGTAGACATGAAACACCCAAAAAGAATCATCCCGTCAGGATCAGCAAGAATCACCACTCACTGAAGACACGGATGTTGTTGATGCTTGCTTTACTGCTAATATTTCATTATCATCAATTGGACTACTAAAGCTTCAACGGATCAGCGAAAGGGTTCAATGGGACAAGCCCAAGGCATTACTAAGGTAACTGCCACAGCTGCTGGTATGAGCCAAGTAGTTATTGCTCAGATACAAATGGAAGAGTCCCATTAACGTAAAGGTATGGACGTCTTAAATGTACAACTTAAGATTAAACTTCAGACTTCAAGCAATAGCAGTAAAGTTCAAATTTTTACCCTGGCCCAGATAGCTGCACTACTGAAAAAATGGCTAAGGAATTTGCTGTTTCAACTAGGATGGTGAAGAAGGCTAGGAAACTAAAGATGGGATTTTGGCAACACCTGCAAACGAAAAAGGGGAAAAATGTCCTCACTTTCTTTGAAGATGAAGAGTTTTCTCGTTTATGCCCAGGCAAAACGGGATGTGCTGCAGTAAGAATAAATGGGGAAATATTCACAAGGAGAAACAACTCCTCCTTTGTAACCTTAAAGAAATGTTCAATGCTTATCGTAAGCAATATGGAAATGAACTAAGCTTCTCAAAATTTTTTGAGCTTAGGCTGAATTGATGTAGTACAGCTGGTGCTTCTGGATCAAATTCTGAATGTGTAGGAGCAAATTAATGTTGGCTTCAGCAACATCCATTCAAGATAGCTAAAAGGATTTGTAAAAAAAAAAAAAAAAAAAAAAAAAAAAAAAAAAAAAAAAAAAAAAAAAAAAAAAAAAAAAAAAAAAAAAAAAAGCTGTATGCAGTTTGGAATCGAAAAATTGAATGCTCCAACACTGTGAGGAATGTCCAGAAAAAATGCAACTAGATGCTTTTCTTGAAAACTCTTAAAGACTATGGCCCTGAAGAAACCACGGAATACAAGCAATGGGTCCATGCTGGCAGACACACATTGGAGACTTGCCAGAGAACTGTTGAAGATTTCATGGGGGCATTGATTTTGAAAATTGCCGACTTAAGAAGCCATCACTTGTGCCAGAACACCAAAGTTTGTGTCTTAAGTAGGTAAAAAGAAATCTTGCAGGAACTGAATTAATTGTATTGATGGATTTTGCTGAGAATTATTCATTTGTTGTTCAGGATACTGTGCAAGAATTCCATTGGGAGAATAGTCAGGCCACATTTCATCCATCTGATGTCTATTTTGATGGCAAAGAATATCAGAGTATTAGCATTCGTATGGTCAGTGACTGTTCTGTCATAATACCATTGCTGCCCATACCTTTCAATTAAAGTTGACAGCATATTTAAATACAAAGGCTGAATACTTTAAGAACATTTATTACTTCTGTGGTGATTCAGCTGCTCAATATAAGAATTTCAAAAATTTCATCAGTTAATGCCTGCACAAAAAGGATTTTGGCATCACTGACAAATAGAATTATTTTGTAACAAGCCACAGTAAATTGCCTTGTGACGGCATTGTGGGGAACAGCAAAAGAACATGCAGGATTTGATAGTCCTCAGAGGGCCTAAGATAACCAAATACTGACTCCATATGATTTATTCAAATTCTGTGATGATAGTATTCCAGGTGTAAAGCTTTATGAATCAAAAGACGAAATTGAAAAAAAAAAATCAACCCAGATCAAGAAACAAGATTTACTGTGGGACATATAGTATCTAGAACAACAGAAAATCAATTAATTATAATCAGCTCAAAGTAAGCACAGTTTCCAATGATGCTACAGCATTCACAGTTAACACCTTCAAAACAGATGAAGGAATTACAACAGTCTCAATTTCAACTTTACAATCAGGACAGTATATTACTTGTATGTATCGCAATTTTTGATTGATTGGAAACGTATGAAGTTTCACATGAAGAACAAGATGCCCTCATCAGCTTTATGCACACACACACAGTCATGCTCGTATATGTACCTGCTGGATTCCTGAGCAACATATCTTCATCACTTTAGAAGCCTCCTCCTCCTCCTCCTCCTCCTCCTCCTCCTCCTCATCATCATCATCATCATCATCATCATCATCATCATCATCGAAACGATACAGTTGACAAAATTGTGGAAGTGCTTAAGCAAAAATGGAACTGACTAGTATTTTTGTTCTGCAAATTTACTGTGTTTTGCACTATACTTGTTTTTATATAATGTGTTAAACCAATGTTTAAAACTGATTTATACACTTAAATAAAAATAATTAATTATGGGACACAATGAGCTAAACGTTTGACTTTTCGATCTTCTTGAAGTGCTAAGATAATAACTTTTGGAACATATTCTTATTTGTCAAACTGAAAGATCCAGAAAATAAACAATATTTCTTTGAAAGCTTAAAGCATGTCTTTTCCAGCTGCAGCAAGAAAAGAGGATTGAAGAAGACACAGTTGAGATATTGTCTCCCAAAAGTACCCTAAAATTTGCAATTAGAATATTTCAGCCAACTTTGCAGGCACACATCTTTTCATTTGGGCATCCTGCACTGATTCAATTTGATTGATATGTAGACATCAGAGGTAGCAATACCCATCTGAAGTTTTGGAAGGATTGGTTCATACGAAAAGTAGCAGGGATCATTCAAACCATGACTCTCAGAATAGTGAGACAAATTTTTTAGCCACTTTAGAGGCTTGTATCTATATTTAGGTATGGCTAAATCCCTAATTTTTTTCTGTGGTGTGATTCAGCATAAAAAGTTGTCTCTGTATATTAAAGCAAATGACCAAATGTCTGCTAGAACTTTTAAAAAAGCCTAGCAAACATGGCACATTCTCACTACCGTACATGGTGAGTAGCCTCTCTTTAAAATCCCCTGAGAATTCAACCACTGAAGATACTTGGCTAAAATTTGGTATGTAGCCGCCAAAGACCATATAGAATCTCCACACCAAATTTGATTACATTTGGAGATGGCTGAATAGGGACCTTCAGTTCCTTTGATGTTTAATGACCCAGCAGTAACTTGGCTGAATTACTACCACTGGCTTCATAGTAGACCAGTCTTATTTTCTTTGCTCTCTCTCTCTCTCTCTCTCTCTCTATCTCTCTATCTCTCTATCTATCTATCTATCTCTAACGCAACTCCCCAAATGTACTATCATTTAGAAGTACGAGTTTCATAGTTCGTAGTACTTTTGAAATGGTCTGTACAAATCCAGCAGCTTCTCTTACAGCATCAACAGCTTTATGCTGGAATCAAATCTTGTTGCAAAATCTTTACACAGACCTCCTACCCCATCACATGCACTTTTTCCATTATCTGTTGCTGAAAATAATCCATTTTTTGTCTTAATTCTTGTATACCGTTTTCAAAGTTATAAAGCTGAAAGCGGTTTTAAAATGAGATGTTGCACCATCAGTCACATACAAATGTTTAGGAAATGTATCACCTCTAGAAGCTGTGTCATCAATTATCATACTGACAGGATAGTGTGCATGTGCACTGTCATGAATAAGATAACTGACAATAGCAAAACAGTGTTCCAAGGAAGTGAATATCAACACTTATAATGTGTTGCCAGTGGTAACTTTGAACTTCATTCTGCAAAGCAACAGATCAGCTCTCAGCAAAGTCAAAATGAAGAAATAATGTGTCAGTATTTTAGGATGTGGCTGACTTCACTTCTGCTATGGCCTGTCTCTAAATCTTGCAGATATGATGATGATGAGCTATTCATTTCATGACCCAATGCCTAACCACAGTAACAAACTTCCCTATTTCCACTGCCTTCTTCACCAACTCTTCTCCCTCCCACAATGCACAGGTAATACTAGACTGTCAGTATTCTGAAGCTGTAATGCTTCAATGGTCACTCCTTCAGGACCAGGACACAATGCATACTCTTGCAACCAACAGTTATCTTGTGGCTCTTGACATATACACAAAAGCATAAGGTCCAACTCTGTACACTTCTTGCCTGTGACACTACTTATGGTGAAACAAATAAGTTGCATATCAGTGCAGTAAATGCATGTGAATACTTCTTTCACTGGCTGTAATTTTACGCATTTCTGTTACAAGGAGTAGAATTTTGAGACCAATTTTTAAATTTTAGTTCTCATTTTTCATTAAGAGATATGCTTCTCTTACTGATCTTGTCATATGTCTTTTTAGCTTTTTAAGTTTTTCACCATTTTCACTAACAGAAAAAAACATCAGCCTGATTAGGACTGTGCCTGCCGCAATCTTTCTCATCACTTAGATAATATTCCAAAGCAACATTAAGAATATCGTCATGCGATTGATGCCCACAGTAGGAATCTGGGGATGCCCAAATACCTTTTTCATTTTTTATTATACAAGTCAGTAATTGTACCTTCTTAATAAAGACGGCTGTCGAGATAGCAGTATTTAGGTTTTGAAAACACACATCAGACTGGGTGCCCATGTCACTATCTTCAGCTTATGCAAAAACTCAATCCACATTATACACTTCACCACGTTCCGAAGATGTTGCTTGTGCAAAACTTTTTTCACATTCTTCCACTTTTCTTTGTAAATACTCTGTACTACCTATCTTGCTTAGGTGTTGAAGTGGGGACATATTAAGGGCTACAGAAGAAATGCTAACATTCAGAGCCACAACACCTTCACACCCAGGAATATAAACATCTGCATGTCTTCTTCAGTTTCACAGTCCAATGATGGTGATTGTTCAGATAGGTTATCACTATATTTATTGCGGTAGCAAGTACAGCAATTCCTGCACAATGGGTGTGTCTGTTAGACAGTTACTTGGGGACCAAGATATTTTTGCAATACCTCTGACAAATTTGCAACTATTACAAAGTGCTTTTCAATTTTCTTACAGAAAACCTTCTTTTGTTTTATACCATAGTCCACACACTTTACCCTTTCACAATATTTCCTCACTGACATAGTTACACTGTATGTAATAAAAAGTACAAATTGAACACGAAACTCAACTTAATTCGTGTGCAAGTTCTCACTCATTCGTTATAAACAAAAAAGAGCTGGAAACAGTTACTGATGTACATATTTTACAACTCAATAGTTTGATATGCATATTTTACACTAGAAATTCAATGATGTGAAATATGCAGGATGTTGGAAAATTTTCTTCACACAGAAAAATGTTGCTCACTTTGATGGCAGTAACTATTAACACACTAACCAAACAATGTATTGTGCAATTTTTGCAAGTTTTTTTATTGAGGTTTTTGAGTAGCTAATTCGCAAAAACACACAAAAATGTAATTTTTTAAATTTTTAGTATGAAATATTTACACAATACAGATAGCTGGAGCAGAGAAGATATTGTTCATAATTATATCAGTTGTATCAGGTAATATTACAAGAAGTTAGCATTCTGTGGCTTTCAAATTAGAAAGCAAGAAATGAAAAGGGAAAATATTAAAATTTTAGTATTTTCTTCATAAATTTAGAAGTTAAAAGAAAGCCAGTGTGTGCGTGCATGTACTAAACTTTAAAGCAAAACATCTGCCATGTTTCCAGTACTTTTGGTTATTAGTTTTTTTTTTCCTTTAGTTCTCTGCTGTTTTAAGAGTTGTCTTCACATTTTTCAAAGGACTGTACCATCCACAAAACCCAAGATAAAATGAAAATATTTTATTTCTTAAGACATAAGATATAAAAGTCTACCACATATTTTTTCTATGGAAATTCATAATCATGAATTGACATGTCCTGTATGATTTGAGATGAAACTACCCTGCAATCTTTCTTTCTGCACTCCAATGCAAGTGGCAGGGTAAGAAAGCATAAGACGTGGTAAAAGAAGACGTACCCTCTATCATGCACATCACAGTGGTTTGAAGACTGCAGATGTAGATTTATAACTACTTAATTTGTAACATGTTATAACTGGTCAATTACTGCCACGTTTTTCACACAGCAGAGAGGAGACATTTAAACCTATTGTTTTGCATATTCACTTCTGCACCTGAGAAACAACCTGTCTCTAAAACAATGACTTTTAGTCAAACCATAGTGTACTTTCGCATTGTCTGCGTATCACAAGAACATGTAGGTGGAATTAAAAATACATGAAGGAGTGTACACAAAATACACAGAGGAATATGATACCTTACAAATATGGGAAAGAGAATGATAAATTGGATTTTTTGTTTTGTTTTATGGTGTCAGGTCAGCTTGGTGATTTCTTTGCAAGCATGGTGATTTCTTTGCAAGCAGGCAATACATATGTTCATGGTACATATACTATAAGTAAATTGCTAAAGCCCAATATAAATAAATAGTATCTGTTAAAGCAGAACCAGTATCAGCACCTCCACAACCAACACAAAATGAGGCATTTACACCTAATGAAATAACCTACGCAGATTTAACATTACAGTGGACTGCGGGAAACCTTTTAAGTAGCTTGGTAGATCACAATTTCAGGGGTGGGGAAGGATAGCAGGGTAAGGGTGCGGGAAGATGCTAATGTTACCTATCGGAGCATGCAGGGATGTGTGGATAGGATAGGGCTGTTAGATGTAGCATCAGAAGGCTGTGTCATGCGAGGGGTGCAGGGGGGCTTAGAGGAGAGAAGTAGAGAAAGGGAAAGGAAAAGAACTATGTAGGTATGTTGGCAGTGTAAGAGAGATGAGTGTAATACAGGAGTTACAGCAGGGAAGAGGGTACGCATGTGGAGAACAGAGATGAGCAAAGACCCGTCTGGAGGGCAGGGACTAGCCAAGGTCCCTGTCTTGTACCTACCTATTTCCTTCACTGCTTTGACTCCCATGCTACACGCAATCCTTCTATCCCACCAACACACCTATATGGTTCTTTCCCCCTTCTTTACTTTTGTCTCCTCCTCACCCTCCCAGCAGAGCTCACAGATGATGCACATACCAGCCTTACACTGCCCCCACCACATCCCTGTATGCTCCCCACAGGCAATACTAGCATCTTTCCCACCTCTACACAGCTATCCTTCCACCTTCCCAGCCCTTACCTCTTCCCTACTCACTACCACCCACCCCAGCTGGATTGCTTCGCTTGTAGGATGCAGTTACAGTTGGACCCCAGTGCCCAGAGACAAAAGGCCACAAATGTGTGAGTTGTGCTTGTGTGAATTTCTACTTTGGAAGAAAGGTTTCGCCCAAAATTTTAAATATTTAGCATTCTTTTATATTGTGCCTGTCTGCAATTCAATAGGCCTATATGCTCTAAGGGGTGAATAGTAATCTATCCTTCCTACATTGTTATAAACTTTATTTACCTACTGCAAATTTCCCATTTACATTTCTCACAGAATTCAATAAAAAGTAAAATCTTCATAACACTCACAGAAAGATTAGGCTTACAAATTAGTGGTGCCCGAAGACATGGTTTTAATTTTCATATTGAAGCTTAACATTTCTCACCTAGAGATACCACCATCCGGAATCTGCCACACCTTGACAACACAGTCTTCTGAACCACTAGCAATAACATTGTCATTGTGTGGACACCATGCTATGTCTAGGACTGGCCCCTTATGTCCACCAACCAACGGATGGTCTGCTGCAATGCGACCAACCTGCAGATTCAATTAAATGTTATGTCAACAACTAAGGGAGACATCATTATGAAAAACAAGAAAGATTAATAAGATCCTTAAAAATGAAACATGCTGAAAATAGCCATGCACTTCATCTATAATACAAATGAAACAAAACTGAACTACATTTCTTCAGCAATTGAGATGCTAATGAAGATGGTACACATGCCCATTTCTCACATATATCTACAACCACTGTGAAGTACAATATAATAATAGTGGAGAAAAAAAGGATAGAGAGAATCTATACTCAAAAATAATCAATTTTTGAAATATAATGTAATTGAAAATATATTATAAATATAAACGGATGGATAAAAAATCTACTCACCTAGTGGCAGGTAGTAATTCTCCCATGATCCGAACATCTAGATGACTTTTCTGGATTCTCCAAATTTCCTACACCTCATCAGTCCTTTTCCTTCATCCCCCCTTCTATCTCCTTGAACCCACCTGCCAGAAGAAGGAGCCATTTGCTCTGAAAGCTTGCACATTTCTTTGGCTTTTGTGTGTGTTTTCTCCTGCCATCACTTGGTGAGTAGATAATCTTTTATCTACCAAATTACATTATTTTTCTAAGGTAAGAGAGAGAGAGATAGGGTGGTAGGGGGAGGGACCTTTAATTATGGCACTCCTTGCTTTGTTGGTAACTGCAAAAGGCAGTTGTGCTGACCATCTGTAGAAAAGTTCGTAGAATTCACCAAGAACATTACCTACCGTACTGATAGTTCTTATTTAAATCATCAGTCTATAAAAACCATATAACCCCCCCCCCCCCCCCTCCCGGTCCCCCAAGTGGGAAGAAATCACTATAGGAAGTACTTGGTATCTTCTGTATCTGAAGGGATATTAATTATACCAAAGGAATTTGATAAAGGTATTACATATGCTTTGACTAAACTGTCACATACACACTGATGATAATGGTGCATTACGCAGACGTTTGTTGATTTTTTCTTTTTAACATAAGGTCATTTCCATATTTACAGTAACTTTCCAGAAGGGCAGGTTACTGTAGAAATGTTTCACAATACTGCGAAACCAATGTAGCACTATCATTTGGCAAGTTAACAACTGCAATGGTATTATGGCTTCTACACTGCCACCCTACATGATACCCAATCTATTAAATACATGGTTTCTACAAGTTTTATTTATTTTTTTATTTCGTTGTATAACATATGTAACTCCCCTAAGTTTGTATTTATTTCTTTATGTATTACTAATTCTTATTTAATCAAATGTACTTGCTTTTATTGTCTGATTCAAGTTAATTGACATTTACCATTTAGAGTCCAAAGTTGTCACAGTGTACTTCTTACAGCAACGTGAGGTCACCTACGAGTCTACGTCTCCACCAAAAATCACACAAATATTCTGAAACTCACGTATGGTACAGATCTCTACAGCATCTTCTAGTAGGACAAACATGTCATACTAATTTTAATTAAAGCCAAAGTGACGTGCTTCTGTAAACAGGCAAAACTGGGAACTGAAAAGTTCTCTCACTTGAAATCTGGCATGCACAATGCACAAAAAGTAGCAACACAGTTGAAGCCGACAGTGCCAATACTGCCATCACTGGCATATCGGTGCCAGGAGCAGTCCAGCTAGGCAACTATCAAATCCCAACTGCTTTAAATCAGAATATAGCTCACTGGAGAGAAACGAAGAGCTCATCCCAAACATATGTTTTCTGAATCCAGTATGCAGCTTTATCTTATAAGCCACTGAATTACAAGTGGATCCTTCTATTGTGTTTGTAATTATTTCTCTTCTAACAAACAGTTATTTTTACATTTCATTATATCTATTATTGCTAACTTTTGACATATTTCCACCTCCCCCCCCCCTCTCCCACCAATCTCCAGGTCACCACTCAATAATATTTCATTCCCTTTTTCTGCATATTTCCATTCAACTGATTCTTCCACTGGGTCAACCAAAACATGTATTCCACCTGTGTGCTTTGACCTGTGACACAGCTTTGTTGGGGGATGTCATGGTAGTGCAGTGTTTTTTTTTGTCAGGACAGTTGTACGTGGCGTGCTGCAGTATTTTGTGGTTGTGTGTGTGTGTGTGTGTGTGTGTGTGTGTGTGTGTGTGTGTGTGTGTGTGTGTTTTAGATTTATGTGATGGTGGCTTTTGATGGTAAGTATTTTTTGTAGTTTTGTTGTTGCAATCTGTATGGTATATGTGCAAGTTTATAGTTACTTTTGTATATCAGAATTATTAATAATGCAAGCTTTCATTGATTTCAGGTCTTTTCTTGTTAGTGATGGTAACTGTGTTGGATTGTGGTTGATAGGTACTGTGGCTTTTTGTTTACCATCAATGGTTGGGTTAATTTTTTAAATCCGTTATGTGGCTGGCTTTTGGATTGTTATACTGTGGACTTTGTTTTAGATAGCTAGTGTAGGTGAAGGTTTGGATAATGGATTTGATAATTTCAGGGAGTTGGTTTTTGTACAGCAGGTTTTGTTTTTGTTGCCATATAGGTCAGGTGAAATTTGTAGTACTGAGTTTCAGAGTTGTGTGTGGGTTCACAGCATCAATGGCTTCGTATGATCTATGTCGGTCAAATGAAATTTATGGTACCTGGTATCTGAGATGTGCATGTTACTGGTATCATGGTCTCCGTTTGAGCTTTGTCTTTTTTTGTGTGTGTTTTGAATGTCGGGAATTTTGTTTGCTAGATTTTTGAGTTATTTGTTTTGGAATGGTGTCATTCATATATTTAGTTTGCCTTCGACAGAAAAACCATATTTTCCATGGGTGTTCCATTACTTTCATTCTATTGCTGGTGTTAAATATTTCTTGTGCTCTTGATGTTTGTTCGCAGGTCTAATGGGTGATGTAATGGTTACCATCTTGTACACATTAGAAACAAGGGTGCAACAATCTTGACATCACAAGTCAAAGCCAACGAGTGGAATCGCAAATTTCATTTTAGCCTTTCCATTTAACTTTGTCTACACTGTGTCTGCATTAAGTTCATGTCTATAACTATTTGACAGCCTGTGCTTTTCTCTCCTCCTCTCATCTTTTGTTATCTCACATCTGCACAGGATGTGATATTTATTTACTTTCTTCTTGTTCTTAACTTTTACATTACATGATGATCATACTGAAATGCTAAACTACGATTCTAATTTCACATTATCTCAACTTACTAGGTAGAAACATTCTACC
Source organism: Schistocerca gregaria (assembly GCF_023897955.1). Classification (NCBI taxonomy): domain Eukaryota; kingdom Metazoa; phylum Arthropoda; class Insecta; order Orthoptera; family Acrididae; genus Schistocerca; species Schistocerca gregaria. Next base: position 134,209,032 of record NC_064927.1, on the reverse strand, counting down.
TGTAAGGTTATACAACGACTTTCAAGAAACAAATTTACAGTTTTCTTACTGCAGTTCTCATACACTAGCACCGACAAATTTTTTGACAAGGCTGAAAATTAAGATTTTTGTGACAAGTCACATTTCTTCTGTAATGGCATGGACTACTTCCATCAAATATGTGAAACACGAGGTTTTTGCCCTCATCTACAAGCACAGGTTTGTATCCCATCTTACAAATATCATTAGTTTTCTGGATACTACGTTATCTTCTCTTATGCTGATCCTAGGTGATGCAAACTAAAACATTATGTCTTTTGACACATCAATTATTCACATTATTTCAAACTTTGTTGACTGTGCAGTAGGTAAGACCTTTTTATTATAAGTCTTACTGGCATTCCAAACAGTTAAAGCAATATCCCAGCTTGTGATAGATGAAAGTGAAGCAAATACAGTCTTTTGTTACACAATGAGAATATTTGCAACAAAATATTGTTATCTAATTATCAGCCATTGAAATTCAATCCTCGTTAAATCATGCAAAAATATTTGTTGTTCATTACTTATCTGTCTCTATTAATATTTTTAATTAAAATGGTCAATTGGAAGCATATTTTATGTACAGCAAGAGAAAGATTTATGACCCGCAAATGATATGAAAAGTGCCAGACTATTGATCCAAAGGTTTGGGGTCTAATCTCTCAGCCAGTTCTATAATTTTTTTCTGTCATTTATAACTGCTTTCACCTCTGGCAACGTTAGTTAATGGGAAAAAAAGCTATGTTGCGGCTTGGTTTGAAGTTCATGTTAAACTATAGGTCTCCCCCCCTACAGTCTGCTCGTTAAGTCAATTCAAAGTTCAGAGGAAGACAACAGTATACCACCTCAACAGGACCATGCCTAGCAAATAACTGTGGTGGTCAAACCAATCATTCAGACTGATGAAAGTTTTGCTTTTTTAAAAAATTACAAACATGTCAAATACTGGCTGATATTAATATTTAAGGTGTCTTGCTTTTGTTAATATTTGTCTCGAGTGTATCTGTTGCTTTTGAAATCATAAAGATGTAGGGGAAGTAAGAGACTGGTCGTATGTATGTTTCCAGGTTTCCACAGAAGGTCAAAACCACGCTTCTCTGCATAACATTTTCACAACTGATCTATATGTGAGTCAGAATAACAGAGTGACTAACAGCAAGTTATTTACAGGGCAGCTCCCATAGCAACAACCAACTGGAGCACAAGTTCGACCATACTTTGAGCCCAGTTGTCATACCGCTCTGTTACCTCAGCTACTAGTTATGGCCAATTGTGGATGAAAACTGCAGTCTTTAATGCAATTGTGTTTTGTTCTTATATGCTTTGTTTCTCTGTGTGATATATTTATTTTAAGGAATGTGTGAAGCTCGGTGTGAAATTGCCCAGGGAAGTGATAGGACTATTAGGGAAACCGAAAATTTAACTGAATACTGCTCTTTAATAGTGGATGTATGGACATCATGAGTATGGAACCAAATTGTTGCTGCTATCAGACACACATCACACTTGTATGAAACTGTGAATCACCACCACCATCATCATCCCCCCATCCCTACCATGCTCAAATGCCAGTCACTTTCTTATTCTGATTTAGGTGTAGCGACCTCTTTCAGATGCTCTGAGCACACTTCAGGTCACTACACTGAGCACAATGGCTGGCTCAGTCATTAAAATATAATGTGCCAAAATGAACTGCCTATTCACTAAAAATATACCACCAGTCAAACAAGCAAGAAAACCTCAGAAATCTCAACCTGAAATTGAATAGATGCAGCATTTATGCTTTGCATCAGTAGAGTTAATACTAAAATCAGAACCGCAACATATGTTGCAGTCTAAGTAACAAAAAAATGGTTCAAATGGCTCTGAGCACTATGGGACTTAACAACTGTGGTCATCAGTTATCTAGAACTTAGAACTACTTAAACCTAACTAACCTAAGGACATCACACACATCCATGCCCGTGGCAGGATTCGAACCTGCAACTGTAGCAGTCACGCGGTTCCGGACTGAGCGCCTAGAACAGCGAGACCACTGCAGGTGGCTCTAAGTAACAGCCTTCACCACAATTATTATTACACAATCTTTTTCATTCAAGATCTTTTTCCTCCATCATCTTTTTTTATCACAGATAATATAATTATATACATATCACCACAATTACAGACAACTTGTCAGGAAGAGGTAAGGTATCAATGGCCAATTGACCAAAAGCTCACTTCCCGATAGTCTTTTTGTTGCGCCTATTTTCAACTCAGCATCTCTGCTATATGGTGAGTGGGAGTCCAGAAGAGTCCGATTCCACCCATCTATGCTGATCCACGACATCACCAATAGGGCGGAAACGACCATTCTCAATGTCTCCAATATGGCACCTATGACGTCATTACATAAACACGACAACAAACACGAAAATGCATATAAAACCAACCAACACATTTCCTTCCAAAATTACAATCAAACTAATGGGACCAAAGCAGGAAATTAGGTTTTTTGGGTGGGTACAAACTAAATATAAACACATACTGACACACATCACTATCCCAAACCACACAAAACGATGACATAAAAACACCACAAAATTCGTAAATTCTGCTACATTTACAATATAGACAAGAAGCGATCACTTCCCTTCACCTACATAGCTCAACCGCAATTGTCAATACCACAAAACTAAAACCAACTACTCCAAACATTATAAACACACCACAACTATTGATACCATGAAAGCGACATTCAAAAGAACAAAAATTGGAATCTAACACTTCCCTTGACCTATATAGATCAACAGCGGCTCAAAATACCAAAAAACACATAGCTACGACAACACGTTGGAATCTGTCACTTCCCATGACCTATACAGCTCAAATAAAACTGGCAATAGCAAAAAAAAATTGAAATCGAGTACTTTCCCTAATATACATAAACCAACCACATGTGCCGATACCAAAACATCAACCACCAACACATGCAGTAAATAACACTGACCCTATAACACACAACATCCCACTGAGCATCATAACACGCAAACAATAGACCAATAGAGTTGCTGTGTGCACTTTGGCCAACCCAGATGGTATTGCCGGAGGCTTCTGTTAGTAATCAATTTTTGTTTTGGTTTTATTCCACAGTCATTGCAATGTTTTGTCTATTGTGTATTTGTGGTAGGTCGGCCGTGTTTTAATTCATGTAGTGAATATGGGGTATTTGGGTTTTTGAGTTGTTGGCGTTTTGGTTAACCACTTTTTGGAGTTGAAGGTGCTGTTTTTTTTTTTTGTACAAATAGCCGTGACTGAGCTATGTAGGTCAAGAGAAATGTGTGATTCCACTTTTCAGAGATGTAGGTATTGATAGCAGCGGTTGAGCTATACAGGGTGTTACAAAAAGGTACGGACAAACTTTCATGAAAAATTTCTCACACACAAAAAAAGAAAATGTTATGTCGACATGTGTCCGGAAATGCTTACTTTCCATGTTAGAGCTCATTTTATTACTTCTCTTGAAATCACATTAATCATGGAATGGAAACACACAGCAACAGAACGTACCAGTGTGACTTCAAACACTGTTACAGGAAATGTTCAAAATGTCCTCCGTTAGCAAGGATACATGCATCCACCCTCCATCGCATGGAATCCCTGATGCATTGATGCAGCCCTGAAGAATGGCGTATTGTATCACAGCCGTCCACAATATGAGCACGAAAAGTCTCTACATTCGCTACTGGGGTTGCGTAGACAAGAGCTTTCAAATTCTCCCATAAATGAAAGTCAAGAGGGTTGAGGTCAGGAGAGCATTGAGGCCATGGACTTGGTCCGCATCTACCAATCCATCGATCACCGAATCTGTTGTTGAAAAGCGTACGAACACTTCGACTGAAATGTGCAGAAGCTCCATCGTGCATGAACCATATGTGTCGTACTTGTAAAAGCATATGTTCTACCAGCACAGGTAGAGTATCCCATATGAAATCATGATAACATGATCCATTGAGCCTAGGTGGAAGAACATGGGGCCCAATCAAAACATCACTAACAATGCCTGCCAAAATCTGTGTTGATGACGTGATTGCACAATCGTCAGCCCACACATGTTGATTGTGAAAATTTACAATTTGATCACGTTGGAATGAAGCCTCATCTGCAAAGAGAACATTTGCACTGAAATGAGGATTGACATTGTGGATGAACCATTCGCAGAAGTGTACCCATGGAGGCCAATCAGCTGCTGATAGTGCCTGCACACACTGTACATGGTACGGAAACAACTGGTCCCCCCATAGCACTCTCCATACAGTGACGCGATCAACATTATCTTGTACAGCAGCAACTTCTCTGACGCTGACATTAGGGATATTGTCAACTGCACGAAGAATTGCCTCGTCCATTGCAGGTGTCCTCGTCATTCTAGGTCTTCTCTAGTCGCGAGTCATAGGCTGGAATGTTCCGTGCTCCCTAAGACGCCGATCAATTGCTTCGAATGTCTTCCTGTCGGGACACCTTCGTTCTGGAAATCTGTCTTGATACAAACGTACCGCACCACAGCTATTGCCCCGTGCTAATCCGTACATCAAATGGCCATATGCCAACTCCGCATTTGTAAACACTGCACTGACTCCAAAACCACGTTCATGATGAATACTAACCTGTTGATGCTACGTACTGATGTGCTTGAGCTAGTACTGAATAGCAATGAGTCACATGTCAACACAAGCACCGAAGTCAACATTACCTTCCTTCAATTGGGCCAACCGGCGGTGAAACGAGGAAGTACAGTACATTCTGATGAAACTAAAATGAGCTATAACATGGAAATTAAGCGTTTCTGGACACATGTCCACATTACATCTTTTCTTTATTCATGTGTGAGGAATGTTTCCTGAAAGTTTGGCTGTACCTTTTTGTAACACCCTGTATAGGTCAAGGGAAATGTCCGATTCCTGTATTGTTGGTGTAGCAGAGTGTTTTAATTTAATTTTTTTGAAATATCATTTGTTTTCAGATGGTGTGGTAATTTTTTTTTTTTTTTAATTGTTATATATTTAGCATGTCCCCAACCTAAACCCTCACTTTTCCACTATTATCATGATAGTTTCATTTTATTTTTGGACTGAGACATTACTGCATCATTTTAATTTTTGTTTGCCTTTGTTGGCATGTGCATGTAGTGATGTCATTGTCGCCATATAGTATACACCAGAACTAGCAATTTCCGTCATACTGATGACATCACTGGTCAAAGCAGACAGGTAGAATCTGACACTTCTGCAGTGCCATCATTTTGATGGCACCATGGGTCAAAATGGATAGGTTAATAATCTGTAGAGTCTAGAGTTCCTACTGAACAATTTGATATTCAGTGTGGGATTCTTCAGGCTATTAAGGAAGCATATCATAAACATTATTCTTAACACATCAAATGTTGATATATTCTTTAACCAAAATCACATCAGGGAAAAGCCACATTGCAGATTTGTATGTAAAAACACACTTGCAATGATTGTCACATTGGTAATATTTTTATTGAAATTATCAAGGTGCCAAAACCATAACTCTAAAATTCATATCATGCCTATCCTTGTATTACTGCTGTCCTGCAGTCCAATGTCAAAGCTATCTTGTTCCTTGATGGTGTTCCCACAGTATTACTCTAGCTCTGAAGAAAGTTACTTCATCCTCAATCCATTTTACTTATTCAACTGCTGGTCTTACATATCCTCACTCCAGTTTCAAGAAAAGCTATGGTTTATTGTGTTGTAAACTGCAAGTCTGTATGTTACGCACAATAACTTAAATGGAAAAGTATTTTTTAAAAAGTTGTGTGGGAGGTGCAGCACTAATGTTATGTGATTTAACTAACTGACAAAATTCTATTTCATTATTGTCTGATGGGGACTTAAACTCATTCCTTTTAGTTTTTGGAGATTTGGTATTTTCCAAGTAGAATTCATCTACAGCATGGTTTAGGAAATTTATTATCAGTAATGTACAATACTTTAATTTCAATAAGAAATAAGGCCACCTATATTTTCTGTTGCAAAGCGATTAGTTTGTCAACATAGCATAAAACCGAGTCTCAAATTACAGTGCTCTGTGCTTTTGCATGAAAATGGAAAACAAAATTAATTTATGTCAATCATTCCCGGATACCTTAAAGCAGTTTAAACTTCTTTACACTTCATTCACACTTAAATCAGTGGAATATTCCATAAGGAAGCATGCATTCAGTAAGCATATATTTTGAGATGATTCTAAAAATACACACACACCAGTATGTTGCAACAGATGAAAGTCTTTATTATTAAAAAAGCGTTAAGAATCCTTAAGAATTCAGCACTAAGGTTTCTCTCTCTATCCTGAATCCCTTATCGCCGATTCCTCTGCATATCAAAGCATTACCATTAAAAAACAAAAATCTAAGTTCGTGAAGTACACCGACAACTTGCTATTTCAAAGCTGAAGGTATCTCTAAGAAGTCTGGTAGAACGGTGACACATGTCGTTTATCAACACACACACTGGCTCAAAAGTAGGGGAGCGGTTTCCTGTTGTGTTGACACATCCTTCCTCAAAACTCATTATCAAAGTGCGAGAGAACCAGCAACCTATTAAAATTAATTACCTTACTCAAAGGTAAGACGACGAACGCTCCGCCACCAGCCGATTCAACAATGATCGCCAAAAATTTTGGGTTTACTGCACAGAAAGTGGAATCCCACGATGACTTTGACACTCGAATATTGTCATAACATTGTTCTCTTTTCAGAGCTGATCCGTATACATGACGGAACTTGCTACTTCTTACCACACGGAAAGACATCTGAAAAGCAGAATCAATACATATGAACATCAATATAATTTGTTGGCTTTCATTAAGATCATACATAGTACACTGTTAACCACAAATACGTATAGTTATCGGTATCGCATGACAACAGTAGAACTACATGTCGTCACTCACCTTCTATTGCTTTGTTTAATCGCTAATACGAAATGTCACTGCTAACGACGAATATTAGTGACTGTCCATTAATAAATCTAGTATTTGCACTAAAAATTTGGAGGCGTTCTTGATGCGGTTTCGTGTCAATAGAATTCCTGGAAAGCGCCCTTACCTTCGAAACGGAAATAGCGTCACAGCACCATATTAGGTAATGTACCTTGAAATTATTAGATGAAAAATTGCAGTAACGTCTATAGCTAAAACACTACGAAGGTGATACACCGTGTCAACTAGTACTTAATCCACAACCAATGTAAGCATCAACGTCTATAACATGTTCGTTCCAATCCCTATTGTTTCGTTTACGAACGCCCTCCGCCTTTTAATCTATGTTTCGAGATAGCGCATCGAAGCGTTAGTACGTCGAGCGAAACCTAGATGGAGATGGCAAGGGACGAAGTTGACTAAATACACTTTGCGAGAAAATATGAAAGTTTATCGACATTTGTAACCGGTAAAGGATTATTTTTTTTTAACAGAAGCTCTTGGAACCCTATTATTTGATAAAATAAGCAAGGAAGGAATGGATATGGACATTATATCCTGAAATGTCTGAGATTGAAAAGTTGAAGCAATACGTATTTACATATAATACATACGCATAATACAGATTCACTATAGTCATACAATGCTTGTGAAATTTGATAAAAATCCTGACGATGATCTTGGCAGTTTCAAATACGAGTCGGCGGGCCGCATATCGATTAGGTCATGTCGACTGTCGACGGCAATTGACGCGTAGGAAAGAGGCGCAACTTTTTGCAGGTGTAGAAACGGATTATTTGTGTTGTAAAGAAAAGATAAACAAGGTGCAGCAAAAAATTTCTGTCGGTGTACTTTCCAGCTTTCAGGGTCGTGAATTGTTTTAGTAAGCCACATATTTTCTCAAAACCCTATACTGTAACTAATGTTCAAAACCCTGACCTGCCAGTACCATTTAAATTGACAATATTGACCGATAAAATTAATTTCCAGTAATCCAGTTCTCGCAGTCAAACTTTTAACTCGCCTTGGCAAAAATTTTAATTGAAATTTTAGATATTTGCCTGAGTAGTTACATTTCCCATAGAATATTGTTGGCACAACCCACGCCGGTTCAGTTACTATCCGTTTTTAATTTTTTGTTTAGTGCTTCAACATTGCTGTACAGATTTTCTCAGAGCAGATTATAATATTCAAGTTATATTAATACATAGGAACCATATGTACATGTATTCCACATCCCTAGTGTATCATCAGGACCGGAAGTATATTACAAATGTGCTTCACACAGGTTGCACCTGCGTAAACGAAAGACCTTTGCGTATATAATTTGACCTTCGACGTCATAAAATGATTTATATTACGATGAAAACTTTATTGTAAACAAATGTATTTAATCCAAATATTTACTTCCATTCGCATAGACACAAATTAAATGCAAATACATCTATCTGCTGGACAGAGTGATGGGTGGAAGGGCGAGCGGAAGGAAAACAAAGTTGCTGCAGCAAAATGCTAATCTGTGTGTTCCTGATGATCTCAATATTCCTAATGTGTTTTACACACCGCCATGAACTTCGAAATAGTTTGCAAACTATTAATGTAGGGTTAGCTGTAAATAAGAATGAACAGTTCCCTGTAGCAATTGCTACTACAAACACAACCAGACAGATTCCCTGTAAAAATGATCGTTGTATTTGGCCCCATCCAAACACAGTAGTTCTTTTCCCAGTATCAAGACAATTGTACTCTTTGCCATCTCCATAAATGGTCTTGCAAAGTTCACCATTGGACAGAGGTGGAGAAATCTGCTAGTCATTCTATGAAAGTAACCACAATTTTAGCTATTTTTCGTGTTTATTGTAATAATAAGGAAGTGCACACTATTTTGACAAAACATTCGGAGGAACTGCAAACTGTCAAGGTTGCCTCCCCCCCCCCCCCTTCCCCTCTCCCGTCAGCTGTATCTGAGTACTGCTTCATTCCTGCTGCAATGTTGAGAATGTTTCCCCTTGCTACATATCAAAGCAACAAAGTTCAATTTTTTCCTTATCACTGAATAAGAGATATTTTGCTAATGCAGGAAGTCTTGTACAACAATCGATCAGTGAAGTTCTCAATATATCTATCAGAAACATAACCACTTTTTATTGACTTTTACCTTACCTTTTCGTTGAATTAGTGAATTATTACGTTGTTCCTATCTATCTAACTTTCTATTGCTTGTAAACCAATATAATACTTCCAGTGTTTCTCATATACGTTAGTGTGCCAAAGAGCTAAAATTGGCCTTGCAGAAAGAGATGCATTTCATGGAGAGTACATCTTAAAATAGATTGGTTTCATTATTTTACAAGAATACAATGTAATGCCAGCAATGTTCTGAACACTTTGCTGATGAATAGACTTGATGTATGTAGCACACTCAGGTTGTAATACAATGAGGTGGCAAAACAGTACCAAAAAACCACTATGTTTATTTGCTATTGTAATGTACCTCATTTAACTGAAACCATTTGTATCTTAGATTACTAGGTTCACTGAGTAGTAGGCCTGTTCTTAAAGGCATGAGTCACATTCACAATCAGTCATTTTCAGAAAAGGTTATTGTGGTTCTGAACTAAAACTTAATGAATGCCTGTATATGGTAATATAAATGCCTGTCCCTCCTCCTTTTATTGTAGAAGTTAGTAGAAGGTAAAATGTTGAACATATGTTTAAATGGAACCATTTGTATATTAGAATACATGGTTCCCTGAAAAGTATTTTTAGCTGTATGAACCACATTAAATAATGTCATTTTCAGACAAGTTTCATATGATCCTGAACTGAAAATTAATGAATGCCTGTCTGCAATAATACGAACCCCTCCCCCTTTTGATGCAGAAATTAGTTGCGGATAGAAGATTGAAAGTCACGAGAGACAGCTTAATTTCCAGTACATGAAAGTGATATGCCTTCAGCACCTCACCAATTCATTGTGTACAAACACTCCAGTCTTCATCAAGGCTTCCACAGTTTAGTTATAACTTCACATCTTGTTTTTTCACATTGTTCCTTTTATTGTTTTATCTGTATATATACTTGCTATTGGGAATAATATTAACTACCTCAGAGTTCCGTTCCAACCAACATGCTGTTATTATTATTACAGACCACTATTAAATAATTTTGCTTCATATGATAATGTAAGTTTCATGTCTTTATTTCGTAAGGGTTTTTTTCCCCCCCGTAGCCATAGATTTCTAAGCCATCAAGGAATATACAAATACATTAAAACTGATTTATCAACATCTCTATTCTGTCATCTTTTCCCAGACTAGAGAGAGCACTCCATATAGCTTGTCAGTTTCATGTTCTAATCATTTGCAAGGCAAATTGCTATGATGCAGAATGAGTCATTTTAGATTAACATCACAAATTATTTTGTAATTTGGTAAGGATGGCTACACGCTCGCCAAGTTCTGTTTTCATATTATGTCTTCTTCCCATATTACTTCTTCTTCCCAATATTTCTAATTTATCTAACTCATAATTACAGGTATTTAAATACCTGTAGGTATATTGTTCCACCAGTGTATTTTAAGATTGTTGGATCAACCTGTTGTGTTGTAAACATTGCTTGTAATACTATAGCACTCCTTATGATACCATAGAATTTTTTGATTTCACATAATCTTTTCTTCATACACAACAAATTTTTCTAGACCATTTTCTTTAATATTTCTCCTAGATGTTTGAAAACCCTTTCTATGATATCAAATTCAATTATTGTATTATAAATTTTTCCCCTACAGAGTTTCCTAAAACAGTTTTGTTAGCTGTCTCCACCAAGAGATTGACTTGCAATGTCACATTTGTTAAACTTTCAGAAAGGATAGCAAAACACAACAAATGCCAGACAATTTAATTTAACAACTTTGTCCCCTCTGCTGCCTTTCCAGCATCGTTAGTAAAATTTTATACTCTGATAATATTTTCATATCGGATTCTTAAGATGTTCACCAGACTAGAATTGAAATACTTTGGAGCTCACTGACTTGTCTTACTATTGTATATATTTTGACATTTCATCTATCAGTTTTATTTATGACATTATTTGTGAAATATTTACATATTGCATTTTGCCAATTTTGATTCAACTCTATATATCCGGCTCCCTTTTGTCAAAGTTTTCCCTGTCAACAAAATCAAAAGTATTTCTTAAACCGATGAAAATAATGACTGAGTACATGGGGGATCAGTAATCTTGTTTCATGCCATATTTCATCTGATTAGCCCAGAACACATACATAATTGTACACCTACATCTATACTTTGCAAACCACCATGAGCTGCATGGCAGGCGGTACGTTCCTTTGTACCAGTTATTAGGGTTTCTTCATGATCCATTCACATATGGAGTGCAGGATGAATGACTGTTTGAATGCCTCTCTGTGTGCAGTAATTATTCTAACCTTATTCTCATGATCCATATGTGAAATGTACATAGGTGATTGCAGTGTATCCCTAGAGTAATCATTTAAAGCCAGTTCTTGAAACTTTATTGATAGGCTTTATTGGGATAGTTTATGTCTGTTTTCAAGAATCTGCCAGTTCAGTTTGTTCATTATCTCTGTGACACTCTGCTGTGGATTAAACAAACCTGTGAACATTTGTGCTTCCCTTCTCTGTATACATTCAATATCCCCTATTAATCCTATCTGGTATGGGCCCCACACACTGGAGCACTTGCGATTTGTAAGCAATCTCTGTTGTAGACTTGATTGCACTTCCCCAGTGTTCTACCAATAAGCAAAAGAGTACCACTTTCTTTACCCTCAACTGAACCTATGTGATCACTCCATTTCTTATCCCTACAAAGTGTTCCACCCAGGTATTTGTACGAGCTAGCCGATTACAACAATGACTCACTGATACTATAGTCATGGGGTACCACATTTTCATGTTTTATGAAGGGCACATTTTTACATTTCTCAACACTGAAAGCAAAGTGCCAATCTTTGCACCAAGTTGAAATCTTATCAAAGTCTGACAATATTTTTTGCTGCTTCTCACAGATGGAGCATGGTTCCTTTCAAAGAAAGCACAGTGTCTGAAAGACTTTTTGATAGGCAACTCCTTTTACTCTATAGATGAATATCTTACCAGGGATTGTTTGACCAGTTTTGACAGCAGTTGGACACAACAGTCATGATTAGGTATTTTGTGTATAATAAATTTATTAAAAGTGCATAACAGTGTTTCAATCTGACAGTATGTTAATTTTGTAAATATTAGCAATTCCAGTTTATTTTATGTATTTACCTATTTTAACAATCTCCTGACAAATGATCAGTGTAGTATCATATTCAAATGTTTTATGTTTCACTTTCTGACATGTTCCATACCCATGAGAATCATCTCATTTTTCAGGTTTTTGGAACAAAAACTGAATCTAATCTAGTTCTGCATTATGGATAGCTTCATTATCTACAAAAAGCATGATTTTACCATTAATATTGACTACAAGGTCATTAACATACAACAGCAAGGGTCCCAACACACTTCCCTGGCGCACACCCGAAGTTACTTCTATATCTGACAATGACTCTCCATCCAAGATAACATGCTGTGTTCTCCCTACCAAAAAGCTCTAAATCCAGTCACAAATTTCACTTGATGCCCCATAAACCACACTTTTGACAATAAGCTTAGGTGTGGTACTGAGTCAAATGCCTTTTGGAAATCAAGGAAGACTGCATCTATCTGTTTGCCTTGATTCAAAACTTTCAGTATGTCATTTGAGAAAAATACAGGTTGGGCTTCACATGATCGAAGTTTTTGAAATCCATGCTGTTTGACACTGAGGAGGCCATTCTGCTCAAGATACCTCATTATGTTTGAACTCAGAATATATTCTAAGATTCTACAACAAATAGATGTCAAGGATGTTGAATGGTAGTTTTGTGTATCACTACTATTCCCTTTCTTGTAGATGATTGTGATCTGTGCCCTTTTCTAAGAACTGGGCACAGTTTTTTGTTCAAGAGATCTATGATAGATTATAGTTAGAAGAGTAACTCAGCCGCAAATTTGGTACAGAATCTGACAGGGATTTCATCGGGTCTGGATCTTTGTTCAGTTTTAATGATTTCTCAACACCACTGACACTAATACTTATTTAATTCATCTTTTCAGTGGTATGAGACTAAATTGGGACAGTCTGCTGGGTTTTCCTTTGTAAAGGAACATTTAGAAATGTAGTTAAGCATTTCAGCTTTTGCTTTGCTACCCTCAATTTCAGTTCTGTCTCATTCTGTAGGGGCAGGATACTAACTTTGGCACCAATAACAGCCTTTATAAACAGCATATTTGGATTTTGTGAAATGTCACTTGTCAATATTCTGCTATGGTAGTCCTTGAAGGCAACATGCATTGCTCTTTTGACAGCCAAACACATTTCATTCAGCATCTCTCGGTCTATAGCCCTACACTTTGTTTTACACCTATTACATAGTAATCTCTGTTTTGTTAGAAGTTTCTTCACAGTGACTGAATACCATGGAGGTTCCCTCCTGATATGAACTGTTCTACTGAGTACATATTTATCCAATATGAGGCCAATTATTCTTTTAAACTTGAGCCAGATTTCTTCTACATGCTCCTGACCTGTGCTGAAAGTTTTAAAGTTTGTCATTGAGATATGACACTACTTATTTTTTATCTAGTTTACTGAACATATATATCTTTCTGCTTGTTTTAGTTGTTCTTTGTACTGTGGTAATCATTGTTGGCGCAACTGCATCTTGACCACTGATACCAGTTTCGATGTGGACATCCTCAAAGATGTCAGGCTTATTTGTTGCCATTAGATCCAATATATTTCCATCATGACTGAGGTTCCTAACTATCTGCACTAGGTAGTTTTCGGAGAAGGCTATTTACTAAAGTTTCACAGTGTGTCTTATCATGCCCACCCCTATATTACTGCTTACCAATTATTGTTTTACCTTTCTCAAGGTAAACAATGGGAATAATTCAGTTTTCATTGTCATACTCTTTTCAGGAGATGGAATGAACTTTGCATTTTTTGTGGGCTGGTTATTTATTTATTATTGTGTCAGTTTAAAGTATACAGTGATCAAATGGAAATCAGTTGGTATCAGTTTATACAATGGTTGACCAGATATTGCCCATGTCAATTTCATTTAGTGTCACCCTCATAATGTGTCTCATGGTTTATTTGGCTGGGGATGAACAACACTGCAGTAGATGGTTATTAGTCTGCACACCACCACACATGCGAAAAACTGACTCCACAGGAAGGCCCTTCTCCTGCAGGCTGGTCGTGCATCTCATGGTACTACAACATAGTCTCTTGAGAGGCTTCCATGTTATCCACTTCTCCGAATGACCAGCAGGGAACTCTTTATTAGGAACCATTCATTTCTCCAAATGTTGGCATTCCCCCACCACATTGAGATCCTGGCTTGCGGTGGTGTTCATGTAAGAGCTTCAGTAGGTGTCAAGATTTCAGCGGAGGCTGTGTTGACTGATGGCTTTATAAAGGGTGGGCTTCTGTAGTCATAGCCATGCTGTTCTCTCATCTAGCAGCTATCTCGTGTCTAATTTCAGGAGATGCTATTGCAGCAAGACAGTGGAGTTTATCTACAAGTTTAGGTCTTATTCAACCCATGATAATGTGACAGATCTCATTAAAAGCCACTTCTATGTGGTTATAGTATGGCTGGATTTGTACTGTGCTGAACTTGCATATTCGGCACTGGAGTAACACAGTGTTAACATGCTATTTCTCACAGCGAATGGGTGAGTTCATGATGGTTATCAGTTTTCGCGCAGTGTTGTTTTAAGCAGACACTCTGTTTCGCATTTAGGCAATGTTTCTTAAACGTAAGTGTAGGGTCACTCCCAGATACTTCATAGTTGCGCATGTGCAAGAGCAATTCTTGTCCAGATGATTTCAATGGTTTTAGTTGCTTGTTTGCTCCTGAGGTGGAATGTGCAGGTGTGAATTTTGATAGGATTCAGCTTCAGGTGGTTATCATTATAGTAGGTGGTAAATTTTTCCAGGGCTGTAGACTAGATTTGTTCCAGCTTTTCAAAACTGTAGACCTGGGCAGTGATTGCACAGTCATCAGCATAGATAAAACTTGGGCTCGTTCAGGAAATGGCTGATAATTGATGTAGATGTTGAATAACAATGGTGCGAGCACACTGCCTTGCAGTAACCCGTTCTTCTGTGTTCTCCACCTACTTCAAGGGCCCTGAAATTTAACAATGAATCTCTGGTTCTGGAGAAGGTTTCTGATGCTGCACATGAGTTTGAAGACTTTGATGATGTCATACATCTTTGTTATAAGAAGCTGATGACTGACTGTATTAGAAGCCACAGAGAGGCCAATGACTACAGCACCTGTGACGAGCCATTTCTCAAAGCCTCCCTCAGTGTTCTATGTCAAGTTTAATATTTGTGATGTATAGCTTTTTCCTTCTCCTAGAATAAGGTATTTCATTTTATCTGTTAATGAAACTCACGCATCACTGATTACCACACTTTACAAAGCCATTTCTCACAAGCCAAAACTAGATTTAGATTATTATTAAACATGTAGCTCTTCCCACTGTAATAAAAACAATATATCATTAAGGTAACTGAACCAGATGCACACCTCAACAGAAGATTGGAGTATCACAGAGTCTCCTGCAGTGATTTCTTACAGTACACCTACTGAGGTTTGAACTACTCCATATCAGCAAAGTAAACACAATTCCTTCTGAAAACTAGAACAATTTGGTTAGTTACAAAACAAAGCAGGCTCTCTCCTAAGCCCACATTTTGAAAACAAAAACAGTGAACATCTTTATCTCATGATGATGATTAACAGTCTCTATAGTAGTGAATACGTCTGTCCTACACACAGATTTCTTCCACTCTGCGAGACATGCTCTTCATGAGATGTTTAAGTTTTTTATGGGGTATGAGGTCCCACTCCTCAATGGCAGCTTCAGTGAGGTCCTGAGGATTGTAAGGTGGATTCGGACACTGTGCAATGGCCACGTTCAACAGGTCCTATGCATGCTCCGTTGCATTCATGCATGTGGCTGTGCTGGCCAGTGCATTGGTAGATGTTGCATCTTTGAAGACACTGAGAGACTGCTAGAGTACGGTGGGGTCTTGCATTATCATTGATTAGGGTGAAGTTGTCAGCAACTTCATTTCTGCTGGGGCTTACAATCATTTGTAGGACCTCTTGGAGGTATCAGGGGCTAGTCAAATTGCCATAGATGGGAATTAGAGGGGTATGCCATTCAATCATTATTGCCACCCAGAATATTACACTTACACCTGCGAACAGATGGACTTCCTGAAAACGTTGGTGTCCCTGATGTCGTCTAGTGCTTCTGCAGACCCTAACACATCTAGTATCCAGTTGCAAACCAATCCTGATCTCATGAGCAAACATGACAGTACTCCATTCCACAATGACCCAATGTTGATTTACAAGAGCCATATGAACTACTGTTGCTCAGCAGAAGTCATTTCCAGTATTTCTGGCAGTTGATGTTGAGCGCCTATGAGCCACAATTGGAGGAAACAATCCTGTACTGCAAGGCCTATTGTTCACATTTCCCATCTCTCTGTACTTTCTCCACACCTCAGACACACCACTCTGAGTGACATGTAACCAATCAGCAACATCATGCTGTGTATGACCTACTGACAGCAAAGCCACTATCCTGACTCTATCAAAGTGTTGTATGCATCTATGTGGCTTGTTACTGCAGTGCTGAACACAAACTGACTGAAGCTGTTGTCGATACTGGACTGCTCGCGATATGCTGTATATTTACATGACTGGGAAATGGCCACAAAGCACGCCAATAATAAACACGGCCCAATATTTGGGCTCTAACTCATGCATGAAGTGCCTAGATGAATGAGACCTCTAGTATCATAGATTACGTTTTACGATAGTATTCCAAACTTTTGTTGAGCAGTGTACAGCTTTTCAACACTTACAGTTTTCATTTTCCTATTAATATCTAGAAATAAGCAATATTTTTGTTGGAATACAGTTTATGTTCCAAGCAAAATTTCTTTCCACAGGTTATTATTTGCTGATCACCTAATAAGTGAAAGTTACTCAGCAAGACATGGAGAATGTTTTCTTGTTTGTGCCAAACATCATAGGTAATTGGTTTCTTTTTACTGATGACCTTTGAAAGTCATCTAAATTAATATATGTGATGCTCCAAGGATCGTCTTTTTTCTCCTCAGGTTATGCAAGAATTGTGCTTGCCCTTATTTCATTTTACTATATGCCTACAAATCACATTATAGCTTCTTGGTGCTACATCATAAGTTCATTGCTTGATGCAATAGATGGACATGCTGCCAGGTATTTTAATCAAAGTAAGTATCTTTCCTGCTGTGTAACTACTTTTTATTTTCTATTAATTAATTTGAGGAATTAATGTATGGCTGTTAAAATGTGGAACATTTGATATGATAATGAAAAAGAATTTGTGGAACTTAAATATGGAATATATGAAACTTTATCAAACAATGAGGGAGAATTTTTGTTTGTTTGTTTGGTGGGTCCTCAGCCTACATGAAATTTCCAAACGTGGTTGTTTACACTTATGGCCATTCATTTATTAAAATTGCAATTTTGAAAATAATGCTTCATCTTAAGGCATAACTCTCAAATATAATTAATCTGGCTGCTAGCCCAAACATCAAGCAACTGTCTTAAGTCATAAGGTAAATCAGTAATCACAGAACCACATAAAAATTACAATAATAAAATCTTTCTTATGTTCTTATGGTCTCACTTAACAGTTAGACAAGTTAATCCAAAGTGGGTAGATGACATTAGAAAGCATGCAGAAACAGCATGGATTTTATAATTGGATGGTTGTATAGAGATTAATGAATTAAAGTACTAGATTTTCAGTCCCTCTTCCATGAATTATGCCCATAGAGAACATTCTTGCTAACCAGAAGTAAAAGCTATCTAAGTATACTTTCATATCATGTGGAAAATAGTATGAAAGAGAGGACCAGAAAACAATATCATGAAAAGGAAAGATTGCTACTCATGATATTGAGCAGACATAGAGTCACAGACAGGCACAATGGAAAGACTGGCACACACACACACACACACACACACACACACACACACATTCATTCACACAACTCACGAGACCTCTGTCTCTGGCTGCTGTGGCTAGAACACTGACAACACTAAATTTTAAGAGCAGTTTCAGGATATGTATAAGAGGCACAGAATCAGACTGATGAATATGGCAGAAGCAGATGAGAGTCCAAAATCAGACTGACAAATGTGTAAGAAGCAGATGAGGGTCCTGCCGCATCCACTTGCAGTGCGATGGACATCTCTCCCACCTCACCACATACACCCAACCTCCATCTTAACAGATGAATGGGAAGATAAGAAAGAGCTTTTGGGAATATTAACAATGATAAATGTTAAAAACAAATACAGAAGATGTAAAAAGAGCTACCAGAGGATGTGGATAATAGAAGACTGTAATGTAAGGACAAGTCTGGTCTTTTGGCAACTGTGGGTTCAGATAGCTAATTATGATGATGATGTAACAGTCCAGCGATGTTAAATCTGGGAAATCATGAGAAATTCAATTCCAACTCTTTATTTTATCTAAAGTTTTGAAAAATTGCCTTTCGGGGAAGCACAGCCCTCTCATTTCCTTTGCTTGTATGAGTTCCCACATTCTGTCCCTTAACAAGCATTCCATTACAGTAAACAACTTCCTTTCAACAGAAAAATGTAGACACCTACACCTGGAACACATGTTGGTTTACTGTTGCAGGCAACTTAAATTGTGTGTCATTGTAGACCTCAATCTGTATGACTTCCAGCGATCAAACACATTGTGCCATTATGCAGTTCATGTCATCTGCAAAACTCTCTGACATGTACATGTTAAACTCTGAAATGTTAAAAATTCTGTAGATCTGGACTTACCGTATTTAATCTTACACGCACTTCATCTTTTAGACTTTTTGGTGACCATAAAAAATGTTCCGGCACAGTCACTAGAGGAGCAAGGGTTATCATTGTGTGGGATCTTTCAGGTCTGCCCTTAAGCTCAACATTCATGAATCCAAGAGGAAGTCACAGTTTAACTTGTGACACAATCTTTGTGAAAGAACAGTTTAAAAAATGTAGCATGGCATACAGTGAGGTTCAATAAGCAAATAATTAAAGATTAATCTGCTATTTTATTTGTCCAAGGATCATCTAACTATGGTGTAGGAATTGCCAGGGCAATACAACGAAAAACAATAGCTCAAAATATAAATATACACACAATACATAAGTATGTTCTATGAGGACAGGATAGGTGGTTAGCCGTGGCCTTCATGAAAGAACCATCCCTGCATATGCCTGAAGTCATTTGGGGAACATTAGAAAAATCAAATCAGGATGGCCAAACAGAGCAAATTCCATCCCCCTCAAATGTAAGGTCAATGTTTTAACAATTTCTGCACCACCTCATTTGGTTGGTTCCTGATTTACACACAAGTTGCTTCAGATTACTTATAATATCAAAAATAGGTTTGCCCTTCATTGTCGCACCCTCTAAGGATGCCTGCTGATGGCTTCTGGACCAAGAAGCTGCTGCTGTGCCCCTGCCCTAACTCCAGACTGTTTGGAAAACCAACTCAGGGGCCACATTCAAGTATACTCTGGATTCAGATGGCTAATTATGATGATGATGTAGCAGTCAGTTATACTCTGTATCCATTCTTCGGTCCATCTGAAAAAAGATTGAGGCAGCATTCTCCCATGATGAGACAGATCTTGAGCTCAAGAGAATGACAAGATATTACTGTTACACTCTTTAGATCTTGACACAGTCTTCTTGTAAAAGCAGAAAACCTTGGTCATGTACTGAAATGTGACAGGTTGTCACAGTTGTTGTCTTTCATTATTAATCACTACTTTGAGTCCTCCAAGTAATCTTTAATAGTTTAGTATGTAGAGCTTAGAAAGAATGTTTTAGCTGCCTTTTTTCAGTAGATGTGTTTTAGTAATCTCTTCACTTCCTTGGGCAAATTATTACACAGTTTTACTCCCTGATAGCAAGTGCTATTTTGAGTTTTCTTTCTTTTTTTCCTTGGTAAATCAAAGCCTGTATTGAATATAGGTCCATGGTTATATGTAAAGAACTTAGTGAAATACTTTGTAATGTTTCCCTGGTTTGCTCAATAGATTGGCAGATGTACCCACTTTTGGTTTTTAAATAGTTCTATGCAATGAGGCCAACAACTAGTTCTGGTTATTATTCTTATGGCTTTTTCTCCAGTTCATAAATTGTGTCCATGCTTTGTGCACTTTTGATCCCCAGAAAGAAATCCCATAGCTAAGAACTGAGAATAGCTTGGAATAGTATGTCATTATAGAAGACATTGGCTGTCACAAACAGATGATAAGACCATCAGAGTATAACGTGCTGAGGAGAAATTGTTCTTTATGGAACTGATTTGTTCATATTCAGTTTTATAGATGGAAAGTTATGTACGGCAAATACATATTGAATAACAGATGATGTTCTACTGTTACAACATATATTTTAACCTTGTAGCTAACCTTTTGGGCAGAGATAGCTAGTGCGCTCTCTCTCTCTCTCTCTCTCTCTCTCTCTCTCTCTCTCTCTCTCTCTCGCACACACACACACACACACACACACACACACACACACACAGAGAGAGAGAGAGAGAGAGAGAGAGAGAGAGAGAGAGAGAGAGAGAGTTGCATTCTCCATTGTATCCTACTCACCTTTTATACATTTATACTGGTATTTTGTACAATATAAGACATGTTACAGGTACAAAATTTGGAGCCATGTTGGATCAGTTGACAGATCGATGTGGTACAATGTGCCTAATAGTTACATTGAGCTACTTTTACCCACAACACATGTTCTTGTTCCAATTAAGTATAACAATTGACATAGCTTGTCACTGGATATATCTGCACACGTAAGTAGTATTCAGTATAATTTAAGTAAGTTGTTATTAATTAGATATTGCTCTCATAATTAAGTATCATATGATTGCAGTACATGTAGCTTACTTTTTGTAATGGGTTTATCCATCTGCTGCAGGAGTCTTCTTCAAGGAAAAGCGAGTCACAAGTTTATTGACTTGTCTGGTAACCCAATTATGAGAATCTACTACACATCACGTCCTGTTCTGTTCTTTATGTGTGCAGGAAATGAAGCGTTTTATGCTAGTTTGTACCTCTTGCATTTCACTGAAGGTCCTGTAGGTATGTCTATATCTTTGACTGTTTCTTAGTTGTGGTGATCCCAGTACCAGGAATGAACTTGACAGAGTATCTTGAAAGTTTTGAGGATTAATTAGTCAATGTAATTTTTAAAGTGTGTAATTTATCCCTTTCCTTCGCTAATTTCAGTTTTACATTATTAATCACAGGCTTAGTGGCTTATTAGCTATTTGTGAAATACTGGTATGATCTTAAAAATTCTTTTAAGTATTTACATGTACTAATTGTCAGTATTTTCTGTTACAGTTGCAGGCCTGGGTCTCTTCCGTATTGTAGCATATTTAACAGCACCTGTTGCTTTTGTTAAAGCACTTATTTCTCTTGTTCAAGGATATGTAGCATGTAATAATCTGGCAGCAATAGATCTTCAAGATAGACAAGCACAGTTAACAAAAGAACAGTGAGCAATGGCTCTTGTTTTCATGAATATTAGTACTTGGAAAGTACTAGTGAAGCTACAACTGTGCTTTGCAACTTACCTAGTCACTAATGTGATTTAGAAATTCCATTTTTGATAGCAAGAAAGTCCTGAGTAAATATAAGATGGTCTGTTATATTTTGAAACAAAATACAAATACCTTCGAAGGACTAAATAGCAGTTTGATTTGTAATTTATGAAATGCAAGTTCTAAATGCCAAAGAAGTTTTCACCTAAAAACAGTGAATCAATTCCTGATGACGACACAGATTCCATTATATGTAGGTGACAGTTTTTCTTTCATTGTATTTAATCGCAACTAGCTGATTAAGCAGTGTTGCCTGGTTACTTATTTTTCCTAGTCCTGTATAAGGCAGGGAGAGGAATGAAACCTATACTTTTCCTTCCAGATGTAAGAATAAATAAATTCTTGGTAAACCCACTCTTGATCAAGTAATGTGAAATGGCCTGTAAAAGAAACATGATGATCTGAAACACTTCACAGTACTTAAGAGTGCATCAGTGATTTACTGTTTATGATCAAGAACACAAACCTCAATGGAAATTGCTTTTCTTTGAGTTAAATGGGAGGGCCATTGAAATTACTTTCTTTATGTTGCCCAGCATCATCTTTACATGCGGTCTTTCACAGATTGAGGATCCACAGTAAAATATCTGAATATCCAATTTTAAGTAAACGACGGTGCAATGGAATTTCCCTTCTTTGCACCCCACTCCATCACTATGAGAGAGATCTCGTCAGGGCAGCAGTCCAGATAGTAACCTTAGAAATCTTTGGCTGTGACACTAATTTTAATTATGTTTCCATGTCACTCTCTTCCCATCCCCACACAGCTAGCGGATGTGAAATTTCATTGTAACTGTAACCATCCAGTGAATGCAGAGGCTTTGGGTATGATGACTATTCTTCCATGTTACCATCTTCCTATCCCACACTGAAGTGTGCTAGGCATGCCTCATCTCCAGTGATTTTCCATCAGGTTTTGTTCAAACTATTGGGCTGCTGGTCTAGACGTAAAGCATGTTTTTCACTCTATGTTTTAATGTAGCTTTCAACCTCTCTGTGATGTTAGGAAGGGGCATGCAAGTCACTGAAGTGGCGTTTGTTTGGAAGACTTTCACCAGGCCATTGAGCCACATGAAATAATAATTACTGATGATGATTGTGATTTCACTGTCACTTTTCAGATATTTTTAGATGTCAATCCTTTTTCTTCAACTCCTACTCTCACTATCAGAGGTCAACTGTCATCAATAAGTCTATCAACTGTGAAACTATAAATTCAACACTAATATCAAGCTTTTTCTCAATTGTTTCTACAAGTCACTTCCTTCTCACCTCCACTCCTATTGGCGCTGTGGGTGTCTTAGCCTGACAAATTCCTAAATTTATTGATGATTTGAAGCTCTAGTTGAACAACTGATCTCAGGAATATCACCACCACCAATATACATTATACAGTTAAGTGAGTGACCTAATAAATATATCAACCCCCCCCCCCCCCTCTCTCTCTCTCTCTCTCTCTCTCTCTCTCTCTCTCTCTCTCTCTCTCTCTCTCTCTCTCTCTCATTATAAACTGATAGTTACCATGAGGACATGTAAGAGCTTTAATTGACAGCACTGGTTCAATGAGAGGAGTGCAAAGGCACCACTAAGGCCAGTGTAAACAACAAAAAGAAATAAAAATATAACTCTACAATACCTGTGGATGTAGTTAATGTTGTAAAAATAGACTAGTAAGTAAATGTTTAACTGTTGTACAGAAGTGGTCAATTTTTTGTTACAGTGCAAATGACGAATGATATTGCTATTTGGTTTTACATGTTATGTTTAGAAATTACATTCCTAATAATAATAACTATTACTTTTTGTATTATTTTGTACTTTTGTCTTGCTCTACCAGTTTTTAAATGCATGTGCTCCATTTATTGTTTCAATTGCACATTCAGTTATTAAAGAAAATGGAAAAATATTTTCTTTTGTCGTTTTATTGAAACAATGTGTTAGAATGTAGAACCCAAACAGTGATTTTGTGTCTGAAGAAGCAATGTACACTGTAAAAATTGCAATTAGTGTACCGCACAAAGCAACACCTCACTAAAAACAAACAAAGGCAACCTTAGGATTATAATTTCATGTGCTTATAATTCTTGCAACAATTATCGTAAACATTTTTCTTGATACAAATCTTCCAGTATGGTTTGTTGCACATGTCTATTTAAATGCGTACATAAATCATACCACTATAATAAACATCAAATATTAACTGCATGTTTACAGTGATCAGCCTGAATATATGACCGCAGACCTACTATTGATATAAACTCGTCCAGGTGGTAGCAGCATAGCCTGGCAAGGAATCAGTCAGACATACACATGGTACATGTAGTACCAGTAACCGTGCTGTCTGTGTGTAGAATGGGGCAGACGCACAATCCATCTGAGTTTGACTGATGGCAGATGGCGATTGCCCACAGCCTCGGCATGAGCATTTTGGAAACTGCACCACATGTCAGGTGTTCGAGGAGTGCTGTGGTGAGAGTCTTTTGCATGTGGTGAAACTGCATCAAGATGTCGTGAGGTTGGGCAGCCACCTCTCACTACAGGTGTCGGACGTGGGACACTGGCAGACTGGTAATACATGGCAGGCGGTGAACTGTGGCAGAAACAACATCAGACTTTAATGATGGGCAGAGTACAAGTATGTGTGAACACACAGTGCACCAAACTCTCCTAACAATGGGCCCCCACAGCCGATGACCCATGCACATGCCAATGTTAACATGACATCAGCAACTACGACTGAAATGGGCATGGGACCATCAGCATTGGATGTTGGTGCAGAGGCAGAGTGTTGCATGGTCTGATGAATCCTGATACATTTTCATCATACCAATGGGAGGGCATGAATCTGTTACCTTCCAGGGGAAAAGCTCTTTGATGCCTGTACTGCAGGACAGAGACAAAATGGCAGCTGCTCCATTATGCTCTGAGGAACATTCACATTGGTATCCATGGGCCAGAGTAGCTTGTGCAAGGCACTACAACAGCCAAGATGTATTGTACACTGGTTGCAGACCATGTACACCTCTTCATGACGATCATGTTTCCCGAACACAGTGGTGTTTTGTAACAAGATAATGTGCCATGTCACAAGGACAGGAGTGTAATAGAGGGGTTCGAGGAACACAGTAGCGAACTTCAATTGATGTGCCAGCCAGATCTGAACCTAATTGAACACATCTGGGATGTGATTGAACGTGGCATTAGAGCTCATCCTAAAAAATAGCATTCCAAAGTCATGCAGAGTTGCACTTGATTCCTTAGCAGCTGATTGTAATTATCATCAAATGAATTTATCACTTTTAACCTCAGAATCTAGAGGTCACTACAAATATGCCCCATACCATTATGGGGGCCACTAAATAGTACTCCATTAACTGGTTTCCACAGCACCGTAGTGCATGCCTACATCCAAAATGTTTAAGTTTGATTCATGAAAGACTACACATTTTTCCAGTCATCTACAGTCTAATTAATGCATTTACAGAGCTAGATGACCCAAAAAACAAAATTAAGAGTTAGTTTGGTGCTTACATTCTTAACTAGTTGACAGCTGTGTAGCCACCGGCAGCTACAGCAGAACCACACACTTGATGTCAGTGGCCACCACTGCAGTCCCTCACACTTAATGCCATTTGCCTTGCAATGAAACACGGTGTGGCAGTAAATGTGTTAATCTTAAATTGTACAACAAAAAACAAGTTCACACTCATGAGACCACTCTTGTGAAGTTCTGCTGAACTGTCAACTCAGTTAACCTTTCCTGAATTACATTTTCATGGGTCTTGCAGAAAAATGTCAGGCTGCACTGTGGTTTGTGATCCGTGTTACACAGAAGGTCACTCCATAACTAACTGGGCATGCCAGTTTAAAGATCAAAGGAAAGTAAGGGCATACTACCTCAAAGGACCATGCCTAGTAAAGCACTGTGGTGTTCAAATCAACATTTGAGTTGAGTGCAGCTTTACTTTTAAGATACAACCATAAAGGTCTGTATGCACGTCATAAAAATTATGCTGCAATTTGTCAGGTAATTCTTAGCTGCTGAGCAGTGAGTGTACTCATGTTTGTTGCCAAAGTGATGCAACATTGAAAGAATAATGGCAGACAGTAAAATTCCTGTGAAGCACTGTTGATACTAGCTGAAGTATCAGTCTGTGTAAACATTAGCAACTGAATTACGACCATCTCTGGTGATGTGCAGAACATCCATTCAACCTAATAACAGCAGCAGTAGCACGTTGAGGCACATACTCTACAAAAAAGAAGTGTTTCGGAGTTATCCTAATCCCTGATGCCTAGACTTGGCCACTGTTCCTGTGTTTCGATACAGTGTGTTGACACGTGGAACTGTTTCAGTGATTCGGAATGGCTGTGGTTCACTGTTTCGAAACAGTGGTGTTTCATTCCGCCCCTGTCTCACATAACCGGACCAGATTCGATCTCAAGCAAGACACAGAAACTGTATCGTTTCAAAATAAGGCTGTTTCATTCCACCTGTGCTTGGAACGGACTAATTGTATCGAAACAGTGATGTTTCATTCCACTCTGTGTCGGACGAGGTTTGGGCTCGGCACAGGTACTGAAACACAACATACCACTTCGTGAAACACTTTGAAGAGTGTCGAAATCTTTTTGACAAGCAAAAACATGAAGCTTAAGATGTCCGAAAATAAAGCTTTGTTTCTATCTGACTGTCCTATTCCGAAATGGTGTAATATCTGCTTTATAAAAACTAACCAAACAATAAAACAATGCATACTATTCACATTCAAAATAATAAATATGTGAAAATCATTCAGTTAAATTACACTTTTTTATAATATACGTTTCTCTGGTCATGTGCAGTAATCATATTAAGAAACGCAAGTAAGCATACAACATTTTGAATAAAAAAAGGCTTAGAGTGACAGTTATTAGACATATACATAAATTTGATGCATGTATAATTGCAAGCAATCTGTTTGACATATCACTGATAGTGTAATAGTGAACGGGAAGGGCTGGGAAGCATGGTAATTTATAGTAACGGTTCGAAACACATTTAAAGACAAAATTTTTTCTGTTATGTTTTGTTATTTATTTGAATTATTTGGCATTATTTGTGAGTCTACAGACATTGTGCCTATTATCAACAATGATTCCCTTTGTGTGCATGGAAATTAGCAAGATGGGTATATTACCCATACTAACAGAATGTGGGAATCCCAGCAGCTTGTGGTCATTCGGTAGTGTTCTCGCTTCCCACGCCCGGGTTCGATTCCCGGTGGGGTCAAGGATTTTCCCTGCCTCGTGATGACTGGGTGTTGTGTGATGTCCTTAGGTTAGTTAGGTTTAAGTAGTTCTAAGTTCTAGGGGACTGTTGACCATAGATGTTAAGTCCCATAGTGCTCAGAGCCATTTGAACCATTTGGGAATCCCAGTAGCATATCCGTTGTTTCTGCAGTTTGCTCCCACCTCCAGTTCCGTTCGTGGTGGTTCTTCTGTCTTCAGCTGTGGTTGTCCTCAGCCAGTTGAAAAGTATGAAAGTCACACGACACGAAAGCAGCGCATTTGCTACAGGACATACGAAACTACCAAGACACCTAAGTGATAGTTTCAAACTTTCTGCGATATGATTACCGCTCTCACACCTCATTGATGTTTGTATGGACATACTTATGCAGTCGACATTCAAGATGGTAAAATGTGTAGGTTTCTTAGATTACAAAACACAAACTGTTTCACTGTTTCGAAACAGTTACATGTTTCAGTTTGCCCATCTCTACTGATGCCTTAACTGCTATTTTCAACTCATGGAAAACAGGTCTAAGAGATACATATCTCATTGTGTTCACTTGGTATGAGTTCAAGTGACCTAAATGTGGCTTACCAGAAGCACAGATTGTATGGTTGTGCTTTAGCTGTAAAAATGGACACAGATGGTCACTCAATAGGTTCCTGCATTCTTCACAGATAAAAGATTAAAGTATGTATGTCAGGAACCCCATTGCATCTCATACAAACACCACCCATGCAAGAGTACGAAACGTGTCGGCAGTAGCCTGTTTGATGGCAGGATGATTTGCATCATGTGGTTTTCGATGTTCCCAGACATTAGCTTGTACAAAAATATACATCTAGCCTTTATTCCTGGTTATTATTTCCATGTTGTGTGTATCCAATGGCAATGTTCTTGCACCCGAGCTGATCTGTGTTCCCTGAGAGATGCAGTAAACAGCACCCCACAGTGAGGAATTTGCACTGGATGGCAGTTATTCATACTTTGTCCTCCAGGACTGAATTATAAGATGATTTGCAGTACTGTTACACACTGTGATAGTAGCACCTCCTGGTATCTTGCCCCAGGCAGCTGATCCTGGAAGACACAGGTCCTTTGAATGTAGCCAGTCACAATACAAGCTCATAACCTTGGAGATGACAGTGACATAGGCATCTAGCCCATATATGACCACACTAAAGTGTGCTGATGAAGCACTTCTTGTTCATCCCTCACTAAACTGTCATACAAAATCATTCCATCCACCATGGTGATGTAGCTAGCATCCATATATTACTTACCAATAATCTTAAATGCTTAATATACACAGGCCCAAATCCTACAATAAATGGTGTTTATGTAGCAAATAGTAATTATTATGCATTAAGAAGAAAGAAAAATCATCTTGCTTCAACCTCAGCACGAGTGCCACCCAGTGCTTTCCACTGAATCCATAGCTAAATATTTTATCCTAAAATTGGTTTCTCCACAATCCTACACCCAACCTTATGCACTCATTTTCTTTGCACTTTAAAAAACATGTCTTCTGATGTTTCGAGTACAAACTTTCACACAAAGCAAAAAATATCCCCTCTATTTACCAATTATCAGATATGCATTAGAATAGATGTACTTGTCTTATAAGATACAATGTCCAGTAATTGACTTTATCAACAAGATACCCAAACTGATTTGTAGGTATTCTTAAAATATTATTAATATAATGTACTGGATACATTATTATAGTTTCTTCCACTCAAATTCTTAGATCGTCCATCATGAACTCTTCAATTGAATAATATTTCTGCATCAATTTGACATTTAGGCTCTTTTTGAGTGATTCTAAGAGCAGATCTTTTCCTTTTACTTTGTTATAAATTTTCAGTTGTGGATATGGGGGAAATCTGAGCACAACATTTTTAATGATGGGTATGTAGCATAAAATTGTTTTGATTTGTAGTGTTGTAATCATGTTAAAATTAATTTGCTACAAATAAAGCAGGGTTACTTTTGTCTGCTTCCAAAATAAATGCTTAATCCAGAATCCAAACCAAAGTCATTTTAGACTGACCACTGAGTAGAAACGATAGTGGGAATAAGAAAGTCAAATTCTAAAGCAAGGTCGTAATTCAAATCTCAGCACAGCATGCTTCATGCAGGATTCTAAACAAATGTTAAACTAGTCTGAGTGGCCTTGTTTCTGCAAGAGTGGATTCACTTGCTGCAAACAACCCCGGTGGGGAATTTTTGAACGCAAGGTGCCAGTGCCTCAGATCTCTGATAGATTTGTCGTGGGCAGGATTACTAAAAATGGAGAAAATCAGTTCTTAAGTGCACAGTGAGGGAACACTCAGTATACTTAAACTATTTTTTATAAGTGGGCAACATGATTTTTTACACTTTACATTGTGGATATTTCTAATGTTTTTTTCTTTTAAGTGTTCATATTTGAGGCATATTGTTTGAGTTGCGCCAAAATATAATACTGTACCTTATTATTGATTCAGCATAGCTGTGATACTACTTTCCTGATGTCCATGCTGGTTGTGTTGTATATCATGGTAAAGGTGAGGATATTTATATCCGAGGTACTGTGTATATGAGGCCCATGATAAATTTTTACCACTTGAATTCCTAAGAATTTAACACAGGTAACTTTCTGCAAACCTTGGTTTTGTGATGAAACTAAAACAAGCAAAATTAAATTTTGTTCAAACGGCTTTAACTGTGTTTTAAACTGCTTTAACTGATTACAAAACAATTTTTTCTCCAGGCAGCCACAGCTGTGAACATACACTCCTGGAAATGGAAAAAAGAACACATTGACACCGGTGTCTCAGACCCACCATACTTGCTCCGGACACTGCGAGAGGGCTGTACAAGCAATGATCACACGCACGGCACAGCGGACACATCAGGAACCGCGGTGTTGACTGTCGAATGGCGCTAGCTGCGCAGCATCTGTGCACCGCCGCCGTCAGTGTCAGCCAGTTTGCCGTGGCATACGGAGCTCCATCGCAGTCTTTAACACTGGTAGCATGCCGCGACAGCGTGGACGTGAACCGTATGTGCAGTTGACGGACTTTGAGCGAGAGCGTATAGTGGGCATGCGGGAGGCCGGGTGGACGTACCGCCGAATTGCTCAAAACACGGGGCATCAGGTCTCCACAGTACATCGATGTTGTCGCCAGTGGTCGGCGGAAGGTGCACGTGCCCGTCGACCTGGGACCGGACCGCAGCGACGCACGGATGCACGCCAAGACCGTAGGATCCTACGCAGTGCCGTAGGGGACCGCACCGCCACTTCCCAGCAAATTAGGGACACTTGCTCCTGTGGTATCGGCGAGGACCATTCGCAACCGTCTCCATGAAGCTGGGCTACGGTCCCGCACACCGTTAGACCGTCTTCCGCTCACGCCCCAACATCATGCAGCCCGCCTCCAGTGGTGTCGCGAAAGACGTGAATAGAGGGACGAATGGAGACGTGTCGTCTTCGGCGATGAGAGTCGCTTCTGCCTTGGTGCCAATGATGGTCGTATGCGTGTTTGGCGCCGTGCAGGTGAGCGCCACAATCAGGACTGCATACGACCGAGGCACACAGGGCCAACACCCGGCATCATGGTGTGGGGAGCGATCTCCTACACTGGCCGTACACCTCTGGTGATCGTCGAGGGGACACTGAATAGTGCACGGTACATCCAAACAGTCATCGAACCCATCGTTCTACCATTCCTAGACCGGCAAGGGAACTTGCTGTTCCAACAGGACAATGCACGTCCACATGTATCCCGTGCCACCCAACGTGCTCTAGAAGGTGTAAGTCAACTACCCTGGCCAGCAAGATCTCCGGATCTGTCCCCCATTGAGCATGTTTGGGACCGGATGAAGCGTCGTCTCACGCAGTCTGCACGTCCAGCATGAACGCTGGTCCAACTGAGGCGCCAGGTGGAAATGGCATGGCAAGCCTTCCACAGGACTACATCCAGCATCTCTAAGATCGTCTCCATGGGAGAATAGCAGCCTGCATTGCTGCGAAAGGTGGATATACACTGTACTAGTGCCGACATTGTGCATGCTCTGTTGCCTGTGTATGTGCCTGTGGTTCTGTCAGTGTGATCATGTGATGTATCTGACCCCAGGAATGTGTCAATAAAGTTTCCCCTTCCTGGGACAATGAATTCACGGTGTTCTTATTTCAATTTCCAGGAGTGTACATGTATTTTCTGGAAACTACCCAGAACACACAGTTTGGAAATCCACTCATGATGGAAATGTACTGCATCCAGTGACAACAAAAAGACCCTACCTCTTTGAGGATGACCACATAAACTGGTATCTGTGACCATAATGCAGTTGTGTGCAACAATGATTACTAAAGCACAAAGATATACATGTCCAGTACACTACACAAAAAAATCAATAGTGTCATATCTCACTGAGGACAGCACCGGGCAGAAAAATTTAGTGGAACATAACTCAAGTTTAAAAGAATGGTAGACCATGCACTAAACATATTATATGGGAGGGACTCTACAGTATACAGAAACAGACAACATAACTGGTGTAACACAACGTATAGGACTATAGATAGAGATGCTGAATGAAATTTGCTTGGCTGTTGACAGAGCAATGAGTGATGTCTTCAAAGACTGCAGTAGCAGAATATTATCAAATTTGCTATCACAAAACCCAAAGACATTCTGGTCATATATGATGGCTGTTGGTGGCACCAAAGTGTCCAGTCACTGATAAATGCAACAAGAACTGAAATTGAAGGTAGCACAGCAAAAGCCGAAATGTTTAACTCCATTTTCAATTATTTCTTTACAAAGGAAAACCCAGGAGAATTGCCCTGATTTGATCCTTGTACCAAACAAAAGATAAATAAGTAACTGGGTCAGTGGTGTTAAGAAACAACTAAAAATCCTTAAAATTGAACAAAGATGCAGGACTTTATGGAATCCCTGTCAGATTCTATACTGAATTTGCAGCTGAGTTGGACCCTCTTCTAACTATAATCTATCATGTGCTCACTTCTTGGAAAAAGGCACAGATCACATCCATCTACCACAAGGTAGCAGAAATGATCCACAGCATTACCATCCATTATTACCAACTTCAATTTGTTGTACAATCTTATAACATATTCTGAGCGCAAATGTAATGAGCTATCTTGAATAGAATCACCATCTCAATGTCAACCAGCATGAATTCCGAAAACATCAATCACATGAAACCCAACTTGCACCTTTCTTACATGACATACTGGAAGCTTTGCATCGAGGCAGTCCGGTAGTTGCAGTATTTCTTGATTTCTGAAAAGAATTGGATGCAGTACCACTCTTACACTTATTGTCGAAAGTACAATCATATGATGTAACAAGTGCAATTTGTGATTGGATTGAGGACTTTTTGGTAGGGAGGACACAGCACGCTATCTTGGATGGAGAGGCATCGTCATATGGGGAAGTGACTTAAGGTGTGCTCCAGACAAGTGTGTTAGGACCCTTGTTATTCATGTTGTATAGTCATGATCTTCCAGACAATATTAATAGTAATATCAGGCTTTTTGCAAATGATGCAGTTATCTATAATGAAGTACTATCCAAAAAAGCTGCATAAATATTCAGTCAGATCTTGATAAGATTTCAAAGAAGTGCAAAGATTATTGGCAACTTCTTGAAAAGTTCAGAAATGTAAAATTGTGCACTTCACAAAATGAGGAAACATAGTACTCTATGACTACAATATTAATGAGTCACTGTTGGAATCAGCCAACTCTTACAAATATACGAGTGTAAGACACTGTAGGGATATGAAGTGGAATGATCACATAGGCTCAGTTCCGGGTAAAGTAGGTGATAGACTTCGATTAATTGGTAGAATTTTTGGGAAGTGCAAAGGAGATTGCTTACAAATCTCTTGTGCAACCCATTCTAGAATATTGGTCAAGTGTGTAGGAGCTGTACCAAATAGGACTAACAAGGTATACACAGAAGGGCAGCATAAATGGTCACAGGTTTGTGTAATCTGCGTGAGTGTCACAGAGATACTGAAGGAACTGAACTAAAAAACTAAGGTAGACAGACGTGAACTATCCCGAGAAAGTTAACTGATCAAGCTCCAAGAACTGTCTTTAATTGATTACTTTGGAACACACTACAAACCCATTCATACTACTCACATAGGATTTTCGAGGGTAAGATTAGAATAATGAATGCACACACAGAGGTTTTCAAACAATCGTTATTCCCACACTCTATAGGTGAATGTAACGGGAAGAACCCTAATAACTGGTACAATGGTATGTACCCTCTGCCAAACTCTTCACAGTGGTTTACAGAGTATAAATGTAGATGTACATATACCGTAATTTCTTTTCACTGCTATCAAAGCAAGGGAGATGATAATAAACATGTTCCATCTTGTTCAGTGTAAAGGTCTAAGATAAGTTGGGAATTACTGGTCTATCCTCAGAAGAAATTCAGATCTTTTGGATGCTGAAGACATAGTTGCACCATTTGTGTTGGGTTATTATGAAGATAAATTTTAATACAGGACACATTTTTTATGCTGCGTATCATTTTTGTAACCCCATTACAGTGCACTTAACCTGCTGTAATTTATTGCTAGAACATTTATTTATTCCCCAGCCCTCTCTAATGAGTGGTTGGGGATACAGCATTTTCTGATCTACATAAAGAATCTTGCCTTTCTTTGATATCACAGTTTATGATTTTTTCACCAATTTAAGTGTGAATGTAAAATCTGTTCTCGGAGTCAAAAGGTAACAATTATAAATGAAACACACATATTTGAAATATAATTTACTTTAAAAAACAAATCAGTCTGAAATGTGGAACCAATGCCATTACATGAATTAATGAGCAAATGGCTACACTTTTAACATACAATTCATAATAAAAATACACAGTATACAACACTAGTATTTTGTATTTACAGTGCTCCTGCACACATTGTATTTTATTTGTGCTGTGCTCCAAATGACTACTTAAAATCCACATCGATTCTGCCTCTTCTTCCAAGAAAAACAACTTTCAGGTTTTTGGAAATTTTCAATACCATTTGTACGTCACAGCCACATAATACTTATTACAACCATGGAAGCAAATCGTGGGACACCTCTGTCGTGAAACTGATTCACCCGTGCCGCATAAAATTGAAAAACAAAATAGTTTACTCCAAATACAGCAAATCACAATCACTTCGATGTCAAGTATTCATAGCAAATGAGGAACAAAAAGCAACAGGTTACAGCCCCATATTAATTCCTGTGGTTGAGCAACATCAGAAAAGTTTTAAAGTCTTGCCGACAGTTATTAGGCATCACACATCCAGTAGATGTGCAATTACTGAGAAAGAATACAATATCATGTATTTTTTTAGAATACAAACAACATGGAGAAATTACTTTACATTCTTTTTTCAGCATATAGTAGTATGTCTTTAAGGACTCAGTAACTATGGCAAGTATGGAGCTATCCCATAGAACAAATTTGATTTATGCATTTTCTGGAAAAACTGGTTTAACAGGACAAATTTTTACAGTTCTGCTGTCCTATTGGCAGCAGGTACCTGATAGTACATCGGTAAATTGCCAGTAAATTATCCACTGACGTGGGATAATTCTTTTAGTGGACTACATTCTGAAACACCCCTGTGTTACTCAGTCCCTGGAGACATGTCACTTACTCCTCCTTTCTTGTATCAAATGTATAAGATGATGCAAAGAGCTTACACGAATTACCTGCACAGATGTGACATTATTTTAAAGGAGTAATGATGAAATGTTATTGAATTGGTTTGCTTCACATGGAATTCGTAAGACAAAATAAATTACTTCCTCACAACGACAATTTGTTGTGATCCCTCGAACATCAGGTCATTGCGGGCTGGGTAAACGGACTTCAGACTGCCTTCAATATCAACAATCTTCACCTGAGGGAAAGAAAGAAATATTAGTCAGCATTCAAGAAACAAACAGTTTACATTTTAATACATTTCAGATATCAATTGATTCACAATGTTACAAAGATGATACCACCACCTTACTGTTCCTACTGTTCACACATCTTACATTGATTTCGCCATTCAATGTGCAACCTGGCAAATTACAGCTGACTATTATCTCAACAAATACAAAGTTATTACCTAATCACAGTTCTAACAGTCTACTCTTCTTCTACCATCTCTCCCAAATAACATTCTCCAATTAATACTATTCATCCAGTTATCAACTTTTTTTTTAGACATATGAAATTCCTGGGTTGGTTGGCCGGATGATTAAAGGGAGCAAACTACTAGTTCATCAGTCCCTTTTTCCCCAAAAAGGCACAGGTCCACTTGACTGTACATGAGAGATGGCCTACTGCATGAAATCCAGGGGAAGAAAACCCAATGTCTACCAAAGGTCAACAAAGGCTAGATTAGGGACAAAAAAGAAGAAAGGGGGTATAGGAAGAAAGGCAGGCATGATGCCCTATCTAGGGAGCAGCTGGAAGCACCCAAAAGCAGAATGCAACAAAGGGACATGCATCACCCATCCCTTACCAGAAGTACCCCACTCAGAAATTGCCTAGGAAAGATTACAACATGTACAGGGCAAGAGAAGCACAGATGGACATAAGATGAACTAGTCAAACAGACCATGCGAGAGACTGGAGGAAGAGAAAGAGCAGGTGGGGTGAGGCCCAGGCTGGACAACCAAGCCCAGACAACCACAGCCTGGTCTGGGCAGAGGAGGCAACAGTGTTCTGCCAGCCCCTCAATGGTCCAATAAGGTTAAATGGCTCCCCTTGACAGAGACTGGTAAAAGCCCCCTTCACAAATGAAACTAAAACCAAGTTAGCCACCAAGCATCTAATCCCAGAGGTAGTGAGTCATGGAGATTAAGAGTCTGCTGCAGGGCGGCTAGGTTGGGACAGTCCAGAAAAAATGTGGACCACCGTCAGATGAGAACCAAAACAACAATGGGGGTGGGTCCTTGTGATGAAGGAAATGACCGTGAGACAGCCAAGAATGGCCAATGCGGAGCCGGCAAAAGACTTAAGTCCTTGTGACTGACTGATTGAGAGGAGATATGGGACCAAACGGCGATGTCATCAGTCCCGTGATTCCAAAGCAAGTTACAGAAGAAAGAGGGGCTGCTAAAAATGGACAGATCCAGTCAGGGGAGTCAAATTATAAAATAATGAACATTAAACACACACTGTAAAGGCATAAAAGGTGAGACCAAATTGTGATACTTATAACAGAACCCTGTGGGATACCATTCTCCTGAATCTGAGGGCTGCTGAGAAGTGCCAACCCGAACCCAGAGGAGCCAGTAATCTAAACACTCGCGGATAAAAATCTGAAGGGGACTACAGTAGCCCCAGTCATTTAGGGTAACTAAAATGTGATGGCATCAAGGCTTGTCATATGCCTTATGTAGGTCAAAGAAAACTGCGACAAGGTGCTGGAGGTGAGTAAAAGCCTTTTGGATGGCCGAGTCCAATCAGATCGCCCAGTCTCCAGTTGGAGATCGCCCTGCCCAGAACCCACACTGATACGGGACCAAAAGGCTCCGAGATTCGAGTACCCAAGATAATCTGAAATTGACCATCCTTTCGAGCATTTTACAAAGTACTTTCATAAGACTAATTGGGCATTAGCTGTCAAAAGACAGAGTTTTTCCCACAAAAGACAGAGTTTTTCCTAGGCTTAAGAACGGGGATAACTATGCTGTCTCACCACTGTGACAGAAAAGCACCCATGAGCCAAATGTGGTTGAAGACCTTAAGGAGCAGTTGCCTCTGGGGAACGTCCAAGTGTTGGATCATCTGGTTGTGGACAGAATCTGACCCTGGGGCTGTCTATCATGAAGAGCTAAGAGCCTGTACCAATTCCCTTTCAGAGAAGGGTGCATTACGGGGCTCAACGTGTTGCGGGAAGAAACAGAGGGGGTCTGTTCAACACTACGATTCTGCTGGAGAAAGGTAGTAGGGTAGCAAAAGGATGACGATCGTCGTCTCAAAGTGTGTCACGAGGTGTTCCACGAAGACCAATGGATCAGTGCACAGAGCACCTTGGAGGTTCAGACCCTGGACTGTCTACTGTCGCTGGCAGCCCAGTAGGCTACGAAGCTTTGACAAAATCTGCGATGGAAAGGCATACGTCTCCAGGAAAGAAACATAGTACTCTCAGCGCGGGAAGAGTCCTTGTGAGGGGCTTGCATGGAGAACCTCACAGATAGGAGGTGTGTTTCCACAATACCTATCTCAAGTGTCTGCTTACTGGTAGCCAGTTTGGCTTATCTATCACCGTGTTCATTCCCCATGGTCCCAACATAGCCCGGGGAGCAGATGAAGGTCACTGAGCATCTATATTGTTCAAGGGCATACAGGGAACCTTGGGTAGCCATGACAAACGGATAGCGAGGGTAACATTGGTTGAGATCTTGCAAACTGCTCAAGGAGTCACTGCGGATTAGGAAGGACACATTGGTGCAGGACATATATAGTCAAAAGCACGACAGATGGCTACCAACTCTGTAGTGAAAACAACAGCAATCTGGCAATGAGTACAATTCAGTATACCTCACATGAGTACAAGCAAAGTCTACATGACAAGCAACCATCAAGCCATCAGTATAGACCATTGACGAACCCCAGGATGTGCCAAGGATGGAGAAAAATTATTGACAGAGGGTCTCAAAATGAACTTTTGGATCTTGTGATAGGTCAAGACAAAGCTGTGGCCAAGGGATGTACCATAGAGGTTTATGTCAACCAGGTCTGGAGGAGCGGCAGTGGAGAAAACAGCTGGAGTTCAGAGGAGGGATTGGATGCAGATTATGGTCACAATCCCTGACCTGGGCTGTTGTTGTGGGAGATTAATTTCCTTGCTTGGGAAGAGGAGATGGTAGTCTGGATGCTAAAAGGAGTTGTGAACGTGTGATGCTTAATTATAAAGCTGTTTTTAGTATCTGATCCGCAATGGAGGGACCCCAGCTTCCACAGGTATGCTGTTCACAGGGCTAGTTCAAAAGACTCTTGCCGTGATGCATCCGATCCAGTATCCAGAATGCTGAAAGTAATGCCGAATCATATGCCAGACTCGCATAATCAAAACACGACTGTATCAGGGTTTTGTAAAGTTGCTGAACAGTAATTCAATCTGCACCGCAACTAGTATTACCCAAGAAGTGAAGTGCTTTAAGGTGCATCCAGCACTTTCACTTAAGCTGGTGAAGATGTGGTATCTACATCAAACAAGCACTGAAGAGCAGCCCTAAAAAAGCAATAAGTTTACACCCCTTGTGGAGCTGGTAAAGAAGTGGAATCTATATCAAACAAGCATCAAAGAGCAACCCTAAAAAGCAATAAGTCTCTACCCCACTGAGCAGCTGTCTTCGAAGTAAAGTTCTGGTTGTGAGTGACCAGACAGAAATGCACACTGCATGTGCTGGCAGCTGAAAGCCGAAAGCCATGGTCGAGTTCCCATGCATGTACCTTTTGTACGGCACCTTGCAGTCAACATTCGGCAATATCCACAATAGAAGAGAACGAATAGCACAACCAAAAGTTGTCAGCATACAAAGGGGGTGATACTGAGGACCCTACAGCTGATGCTAGACCACCAATGGCTCCGAGAAAGACAGGGACACTCAGTACAGAGCCCTGCGGGACCCCTTTTCCTGGATATGGGGTTGCTGTGGGAAGCACCAAACTGAACCTGGAAAATATGGCGCGACAAGAAGTTGTTCTTACAAACTGGGAGCGGGCCCGCGAGACCCCACTCGTGTAAAGTAGCGAGGATGTGGTGTCGACATGTGGGGTCTTACGCCTTTTGCAGGTTGAAGGTGGTTATAAGGTCTTGACGTTGGACAAAAGATCTTTGGGTGGAAGACTCCACGTAAACGGGATGAGTAGTGGAAAAGACTTGGCAAAAACCATCCTAGAATGGAGCCAGAAGATCTCAAGACTCAAGGAGCCAACACAGCCGGCAGCCCACTACGCCTTCAATCAACTTACAGAGAACAATGGTGAGACTAGTTGGACAATAACTGCCCATGTCTGAGGGTGTTAACCCAGTTTCAGTACTGGGGCAATTATTCTTTCTATTTGCCATACATTGCAATCTCTTCCTTGCTCCATGTGTGGTTCAAGGCGGCAAGGGTATGAGGCTGACAGTAGGTGCTTGATTATTTGGTTATGGATGTGGTCTGGCCCTGGGGATGTATATGGGCAGTGGGCTAGGTCATTGACAAATTCCCACTCGCTGAGTGGCACACTGTACGGCTGCAGGTGGGTTGTAGTAAAAGATGATTTTTTTTTTTTTTTTTCTACCCACTGTGTCAGAACACGAAAAGCTTGTTGATAGTTCTCAAATGCTGAGACTTGAGCATAACATGGAGCAAAATCTTTAGTGATGGCATCTGGGTCAGTGCAGACAGTGCCATTCAACGTAATATTAGGTATAGCTCGAAGTGTTGTATCTGTAGAGACG
Source organism: Schistocerca gregaria (assembly GCF_023897955.1). Classification (NCBI taxonomy): domain Eukaryota; kingdom Metazoa; phylum Arthropoda; class Insecta; order Orthoptera; family Acrididae; genus Schistocerca; species Schistocerca gregaria. Next base: position 134,169,409 of record NC_064927.1, on the reverse strand, counting down.
TCTAATTTTTGCTCAGACCTGCAAAGGAGAGGTATGTCGTCCGATAGCTGAAACCTATCGCTCTCAGCATTCTCTCTTCTGTTATTTTATTAGGTGGTGGACCCACACATGGAACTGCTTAAAGACAATGACATGCTCCATCAATGGGTGCCACTTATGGCATTGGCAAACCCGCCTATGGTCTCTACTAGCCTTTACAATTTCTGAAACCACCAAGGTACTGTCTTCTGTCAGGGCCAGAATTAGGAACACAGGAGCGCTAAATCAACTGCCAAAATAATGGCTGTAGTTTTACTCTGGACTGCCTCATCGATATCTCCGTGCAGCGGAGAGCCATGGGCGACGGAGATGAAAGCACTCCAGTCAACACTGTTGATAGCCCCATTTGGACACGTGCCCAGCGCAGGGACATTGTGGTACTGACCATTTCCCTATCTTCCTTTGTCTCCCTCAAAGGTCATCGAGGACCCTACAGTAGATGGATGGGAGAAGACAAGGACTGCAGATGGAAAGATCATCAATGGCCAAGAAAGTACTGTGGATTATAATGACGTGTGGGGACACCAGCAAAGGTCAAGTTGTGCCAGTAAGTTTGAGGTATCGACTGATCTGTAATCGTGGTTACGGGCATTGAAATCAACCAAGATTAGGAAAAGTGGAGAGAGCTGAGAAACAGACAAACAAAATGTTCTCTCACTTCACCATCGGGAGGTAAGTAAACATTACAGAAGATAATTTCTTGCAATGATCTTACCTGAACAGCCAAAGCCTCTGAAAGTGTACCAAGGAGCACATATTCACTATATAGTGTGTCCAGAACACAAGTACAAACTCCACCTGACACCCTGTCATTGGTAGCACGATTCTTAAATACTCCAGTATCCACAAAAAGCCGGCATCAGCATTGCTGAAAACAGTGTTCTGAAAGGCAATACAGAAGACAGGCAAAGTGCTTAAAAGCTGTTGTAGCTCAGCCAGGTGGTCAAAAACGCTACAATTCCATTGGAAAACAAGGGTGTCCATGTACTGTGAGGCCACCGGCTGAGTGGTTAAGGCAGTTAAGGCATCTACCAATATAGTAGGCAGAGGAGTGGAACAGACGGGACCTGGCGGCATGGGAATCTCTTCCTTGGAGGACCTTATCTTTCCCCTCCTTAGAGAGAATTTAGATTATTGCGAGGGCTTCTCTGAATAAGTTTCAGGTAATGACAATTGTGAAATCCTGCAACTAGCAGCCTATGGATTCTTCAGCTACTGGCTGGTATCTGGTTGCAGACTGTCAGAAACCTTGAGAGAATGTCCTGAGAAACCTCGTTCTTGCAAGAGAAGCTGGAGGAAGGCGATTTGTCTCCGGCTGGGAGGTGGGAACCTATGTTCCCAGTAGGTGGGAAGCCAATGATCCAAAAATAGATGAGGAGTAAGCAGCATGAGGAGAGCCCTCAAATGTCGGGAGGAGGGGGGAGGGAGGGGTGGCGAGAATTTGTCAAGCAGCTCTGAGGGCCCACTATAGGAGGTGTAATGGGCGGGAGTACAGTTGTCAAAGGGGACAATGTTGTCTTAGCTGCAGCACAGGACACAGTTACACATGTTTGGTGCAACCGCCCGTACTACTTCTTGGCCTCTTGATAGACTTATTTATTCAGGGTTACTCACAATCTCTACAGATTGGGCTAACGTTGCAATGCAAACACATGCCAGAATTACACTGCATGCAGTAGCAGGAGATACACATATATAGTTTCACATTGCATAGGTATACCATCACCTTGATCTTTTCAAGCAATGAGTCACCCTCCGAGGAGAAGATTAAGGCACCGGTAGCAATTCTCTGTCCTTTGGTTTCCTACATACAAGATGAACAAAGTGTATATCTCGTCGCTCCAAGTTGGCGCATAGTTCGTCATCCGATTGCAAGAAGTAGTCTCTGTGAAAAATTATGGCCTGAACCATAGATAACGTGACAGTCACCAGCATGTCTATTTGTTTCAAGGGGCCCAGTGCCTGTGACTGGGCAGGGGATTTTGTTTTGATCAAAAGTGATCCACTTTTCATTTTTAGAGATGGCTGCCACTTCCCCAAACTTGTCTTCTAAGTTCTCTACAAGGAGAAAGGGCTTTGTTGCCCAGATGGAATCACCATCAGTCCAAGTTGTGCAAACAAAGTATTGTGGGGAGTATTTCTCCACCTGCCACTTAGCTCCTTATTCCTCCCACAGTATAGCCTGGGAAGGAAACATTTTAGTGTCATATCTCTGCATTTAAAAAAAGGATTTTCTTTCCACAGAGTGTACGCAGGTCGTATGGCCACCGGCGGTAGATAGCTTCACCCACTTCATTTGCAGCTCATCTGCCATCACCCACTCCGAATGGGGGCTCTCCCCATGGGCACCACTCAGCCTCAGCAATGGCTACCTGGTCAGTAATTCGTTGCTCAGAGTCCCCCAGGCCATAGTCACAACAGGCATGTACTCCTTGGCATACATGACAAGTTTTTAGCTCAGGCACCAACAGTACAATCCCTGCATGGTCAAGAAGCTACCACCCTGCAGATAATTGACGGCTCCTGTGATACAAATCATTGACCAGCAACACTGTCCTTGAGAATTCTTTAACAGGAACTTAAAAATGGAGATCTGTGCACGATTATGAGTTATACAATGTCCACTTCTTCATGAACAAAAGTAGGAAGGTAGGAAGACCACCACCACAACAATTTTAACATTTAGTCAATAAGCATAGCTCATGATGGACACCCATGCACACTACTGCAAGCAAAATACATTTGTGGATATAACAATGGACTAAAACCTTAACTTACTGACTGATAAGGCTTACTGTCTCCATGCATCACATTCACACGCAGATAGTCTCCGCACCCTAAAGCGTCAAGGAAACCTGTTGATAAGGGTGCTATCATCACTTTACAATGTGTCGCATTTGGCATCAAGAACCACTGTGTGGGCAATACAAAAGGCATTTGTCTGATCAAAAAAATGGAAACAATATTACAAGAAGGATACATTGCTACTTACCGTAAAGATGACAATGTTAAGTTGCAGATGGGCACAACAGACTGTTATACATTGAGCTTTTAGGCAAAGCCTTCTTCAGCGCGCGCGTGCGCGCGCGCACACACACACACGCACACGCACACGCACACAGAAGCCAGAGTGCCCAATAAGTATAAAGAATGGGACAACTTCCGTGTAGTGCTTCCTGACTCCACAAGGTAATCCATTATGTTGCAGCCACATTTGGTACTTTTGTTCCACTGACCAATGATTTGAAAATGTTAATTCTAATGTAGTAGATCATGACCATTATATTAAGTTCACAAATATTGCTTGACAGCAATATCGTTTCTCATACTGGTGCTACTTATTACTCAAAGACAACACAACAGTTTTCACAATGACACTAACACCCTCTTGTGGATTGTGAATGTTTAAGTTTTGCAATGTAGTGAATAATCTATATGATGGGGGATGGGAGAACTGCACCACAAGATGATTAAATCTATATGATGTTTTCAGAGTGCAGCTGATCATCATCTCGTGCTACACACAATATTTCATCTAGACACGAACATCTTCATGCGAGCTGCCAGACTGATAAACTACCCGCGTCTTTAGCAATTTTTCTCCAATTATCTTGCTGAATTGACGCTGAAACCATCTCTTCCCCACAGAGAGCCTTGCAGGTTTAAGTTCCATTTCTACATATACACCCTGCAAGCCACCATATGGTATTTGGCAGAGAACACTTTTAGTACCAATATCATTCTCTTTCTCTGTTCTGTTCCTGAATGGTGTGTGGGGAAAGTAACTATTGGGCTTCTTATGAGCAAAAAACACTCAGAATAGATCAACAAAATCACATCTGAGACGCTCACAGAATCTTCTGGTTGAAGCCTTCCAGCCAGCTCCAATGCAGGTAACTACAATAGACTACTGGTACAATGCTGCAAATAGTGAGCAGAGTTTCCACCCTGCACATAAGGCTTTCTCCACAAGTTCAGCCAGCCATCTAAAGGAAACGAGGATGCCCTCAGAACATACGTGATAGGAGTCATTTGTTACTACATGATCTATTGTCTGCTCCCAGAGCATTCAACTGCTACCAGAAGAGAGTTTTCCAAATCTAGTTCGACTTACAGGCACTAATACCAAGTGCTCTCTGGGCTCATTTCACAACCTGTCTGCCTTTTCCTTGAGGGGCTCCATCACATGTCTAATGCTGGAACTAACAATAAACAACATATTCGACCTCTAAGCTTGTCTGATCTTGATAGGAAAATCAGCCACAGGCCAAAGACACAGTTGCTCACTGGGCCACAGAACTTGGGTGTTGGGTTGGCTGCATGATAATCAACAATTCCCCCACTAGCAAGTTATTGGTCCTACTACAAGATGGAACTGCCTTTCCAAAATGTGTTACTGCATTTACTCTAATCTAAGCCGCACCTGAAAAATGAGACACTAAATTCAAGGGGAAAGAAAAGATTTAGGCTGCACCTCCACATCAAAACAAAGTTTGTCCATTGTAATATTGTGAGACACAATTTAGGTCTAATGAATGACGATACAGCTACAGTAGTTTGGTTCGAGTCGTAAGCTTAGCAGTTAAGCTTTTTCCAGGTAGCCATTGCTATGTGTCAGGCGCTCCGTCCGTATTTATATGGGTACCCTTCCTTTTTCACATGCTTCGTCTGGTTTGAATCGATTGCTTATTTTGCTTTGATCTGATAAGTGCTGTTTTCTTTGTTATAGGCGTTTACGTCACTCTAAGCTGAAAATGCATTACTGTACTGTGTCATGCATTGCTTGTCGCATTCTGATAGTGCGTGCTTACGGTCTGTCGCCGGTTACAATTAAAAAAAAAAAAGACAGAGGAATAATCTCATTAGCGAAACAATGGCAAAAGACTGCTATTTGTTGTTACTTACACTGCTGCTTTCTTTGATAATGATCAACAAGAACCAAATAATAAACTGCATATGACAGAACATGTTCTGAACAAGAGTTAGGTGAAAATTTTTCTCCGTTTGAAAATCTCTGCGGCCACTTCTTTAGTACATCAAATTCTGCACAGAAATTAGAGTCATCTTAGATTTAAAAATCTCACCAGTTGCCGTGCTTCATTTCTGGCTGTATCACTATTAGGCATAAGAATAATACAAATATAAACATGTCACGATACTTATATTCTTCCTCGTTTGCTGTTGTCTCATTCTAGTTTCATAGTTTATTAGGCAGACAGGATTTAAATGAGATAGCAGCAAACACGAAAGAATACATGGCAAAATGTTTATATTTGTATTATTCTTATGGTGAAGAGAATACTGCATGTGATTCACATTTCATCAGGTTCCTATTAGCAACCATCTCTTCTCAAAGGTAGAAAAAAATTTAGAATGTAGAGTTGGCCATATTGACAAACATCCCAAACAATCTCGCCAGTCGGATTTTCGTAGTAAATTGAAATTCTGCTACATTCGAAGATAAACAATACAGAATTTGTATTTACTTCGTTGGATAATGCATGAAAATGCAGTGGTCGAAACTTGGGGCGGAGAAAAAAAAAAAGCTCGTCTTCCACCTTTTTTTAAATTTATTTACTGACGCAGAGGTTTTGGCGCCAGTATTTATCTTCATGACTACAAAGCATGCCTGTGTAGCGCTACATATATTCGATGGTAGAAGTTAGTTGTGGCGGCACCTACCAACATTTTTCAGAACTTCCATTTGCTTTGAACTCGATTCTAAGGCGCAGGCAGACTTTTGGATTACAAAAACCGGAAAAAAAAGTGTGGCTTGGATTCGAGTAAATACAGTAACTTATTTACTATTTTGTCCCTTGCATTTTTCTCAGAAATTTACACAATTTAGTAAATTTTTGACCAGGTTTCACAACAAAGGGTATAGTAAATAAATTATAACCGGATTTTTTTTTATCATCACAAGAACCTTTTATGGCACAAAACTAAAGATTTGCAAAGATAATAGATATGGTTCTGCAATAGATATAAATAAGTACTACCTGTTTTAGTTAAATCAGATCTACATGTACTTATTGCTGCCATCTGAAATGCTACTTTTGTGATTGGAAATAATACTCATTTAACTCTTTTTTTATAACAATACAGGGTGTCTATAAATCAGTGTTGGGGTTTTAATGCTTTATAATATTTATTACATTGAACTTACAGTTATAAGTGATATGTCAAATGAATGAGCAACTTAAATGGTTTTGTTTGGCACCAGGGCACATGCGCAGCACGTAATGTTTCCGCCGCAATCTGGTAGTAGCAAAGATGGAAACTACTGAACAGAAAGTGTTGTGTTTTTTGCAGTTTGCAAACACACACACACACACACACACTCACACACACACACACACACACACACACACTCTCTCTCCAGTCTCAGGCAACTGAAACCACACTGCGAGTAGCAGCACCAGTGCATTATGGGAATGGTGGCTTGGTGGGGGTAAGGAGCAGGCTGGGGTGGGGAGGGAGAGGAATAGTATGGTAGATGCGGCAGACAGTGAACTGCTGCAGGTGATATGGAGGGCAGGGGAGGGGAGGATAGGAGAGGGAGCAGCAGCGGAAAAGGAGGGAAGGAAAAATCTGGGTGTAATGGTGGAATGACAGCTGTGTAGTGCTGGAATAGGAACAGGAAAGGGGCTGGATAGGTGAGGACTGTGACTAATGAAGGTTGAGGCCAGGAGGGTTACGGGAACATAGGATGTATTGAAAGTATGTTTCCACCTGTGTGACTAAGAAAAGCTGGAGTTGTTGGGAAGGATCCATATGGCACAGACTGTGAAGCAATCATCGAAATGAAGGGTGTCATGTTTGGCAATGTTTTCAGTAACAGGGTGGTCCATTTGTTTCTTGGCCACAGTTTGTCAGTGGCCATTCATGCAGACAGACAGCTTATTGGTTGTCATGTCCACATAGAATGCAGCACAGTGGTTGCAGCTCAGCTTGTAGATCACATGACTGGTTTCACATGTAGTCCTGCCTTTGATGGGATAGGAGATGTTAGTGACTAGACTGGAATACGTGGTGGTGGGAGGATGTATGGCACAGGTCTCGCATCTAGGTCTATTACAGGGGTATAGGGCCAGGAGCAGGGATTGTGTAAGGATGGACGAGTACATTGTGTAGGTTTGGTGGATGGTGGAAAACCACTGTGGGTTGGGTGCAAAGGATAGTGGGCAGGACATTTCTCATTCCAGGGCACGATGAGAGGTAGTCAAAATCCTGCCGGAGAATGTAATTCAGTTGCTCCAGTCATGGGTGGTACTGAGTTACAAGGGGAACGCTCTCCTGTGGCCGGACGGTGGGGCTTTGGAAGGTGGTGGGAGCGGAAAGATAAGGCATGGGAGACTTGTTTTTGTACTAGGTTGGGAGGATAGTTACACTTTGTGAAGGCTTTTGTTAGACCCTCAGTATATTTCGAGAGGGACCGCTTATCACTGCCAATGCGAAGACCATGGGTGGCTAGGATATATGGAAGGGACTTCGTGATATGGAATGGGTGACAGCCGTCAGATGGAGGTATTATTGTTGGTTATTAAGTTTGATATGGACAGAAGTACTGATGTAGCAATCTTTGATGGGGACAACAACATCTAGGAAGGTGGCTTGTTTAGTTGGGTAGGATGAGGTGAAGCAAATGGAATAGAAGTAGTTGAGATTCTGGAGGAATGTGGATAGGGTGTCCTCACCCTCAATCCAGATCACAAAGAGTCATAAATGAACCAGAAGCAGGTGAGGGGTTTAGGATTCTGGCTTATTAAGGATTGCTCTAGATGGCACATGAAAAGGTTGGCATAGGATGGTGCCACATAGCTGTACCCCAGATTTGTTTGTAGGTAATGCTTTCCAAGGAGAAGTAACTGTGGGTAAGGATGTAGTTGGTCATGGCAATTACGACAGAGGTGGTTGGTTTGGAATCTGTCGCATGTTGGGAAAGGTTGTGTTCAATAGCTGTAAGGCCATGGGCATTAGGACTAGTTGTGTAAAATGAGGTGGCATCAAAACTGACAAGCAAGGCACCATGTAATAAAGGGACAGGAACTGTGGAGAATCTGTGGTGGAAATGGTTGGTATCTTTTATATAGAAGGGTAGGTTCTGGGTAATAGGTTGATGGTTTTAATTTCACTCATGGTATTCGTATGTTTAGAGGTTTTGTCATTTTATACGTACCATATTTACTTGATAAGACAAGGTTTTCTCCCAAATCAGTCATTCAAAAAATAATGATCATCTTATACTCACAGATTAAACCACTGTTACTGATATCAATGTCTTTGCACTGTTTAATAGTTCAATATAGGCGTCATCACACACTTAGAGATGAAGCTTCAGCTATTGACATTTCGTTCAAATTTATGTTGAATTCACAAGGGTAGCCCTAATTAAAAAATGCTGTTGTTTTAATAGGCTTGAGATTTACCTGATACACCAAAGCACTCTATACAGTATTAACCTGACTTGAACAATTACATGACCTTTGACATGCTCCACTGCTGCATTGTGCGTAGGATACAAAAGAGTATCAACTAGCTACTACAACAGTCTAATGTTTTGCTTAAAAATTGATAATTATGTGAAACACTGAAGGAAATAGCATTACATTCTAACAACTTACAAACTGTTGTACTTTAACAGGCTTGAAATGCACGGATAGCACACACTACAGCTGCTTTTTAAGTAAATGCAACAATCAAAGGCAAAAATGGTATCCCTAAAAGAAGCCAAGTCAATATTCTATTTGGTTTTGAGAAACTAATGACTTACCAAGTGGGTTGAGAAATTCAGCTGTTCATATATTAGAATACTTGGAGAAAACAACACCAGCTTTTCATCAGCTTTTGGAACAATACTCTTTTGTTTCATATTGTTTTAGGGCACAAAAACAACTAGGTGCCCAAGTCAAGACTGTGAAACACGGAGACGAAGAGAGGAGTTAAAAATAACTACATGTCAATCCCAATCGACAACAGAGAAGAAAGCTAAAAACCAGGACACAGAGAGGGGTCTATAAAATACACCATAGAGAAACTGAGATCCAGAACTAAAAATTAAATTGCCTTCATCATATTGCTATGATGGATAAAAAATAAAATGTGGTCAACAGCCACTAAAACAGCTGTTAACTCAGATGGCAAACCCAAGCAGGAATGTAAATGGTTAAAAAAAATGGGCATTCCATCAGGAAATGGACAAAAGATGGACGCATTGTGCACAAAGTGGTGTGTGTGTGGGGGGGGGGGGGGGGGGGGGCGGCACTACTTTACAAATGGCAATGGCTAGAAAGGCAGTGCCCAATATGCAATCTAATTAAAATAACCTCCTTGCAGCAGGAAGGCCAAGAGGTCGTCCACGCTGCTGTGAGTGAGTGAGTGCAGGGACACATGCTGGGTTTTGGTACCCAAAAAGATGTCTGATCTTCGTCCAGACCTGGGAAGGTGGCGCATGGTACCCAATGGTCAACACGTACCTCTCCCAACACTGCTGTTTCCATGGCGTATACTGGCATGGAGCCGCTTAAAGGCTAGCAGATGTTCTAGGGAAGGATGTCGCTCATGTCACTGTAGAGCTCGCCAACACTCTGTAATTGCCTCAGACTTCTGGCGACCACCAAGGGACTGTTTCACAAGGGGCATCCTAAAGAGGGAGGGATCGTGTTTTCTGCTGCATTCACCTGCTCAACCATCACATCTATGTTACCATGTGGGGCAGAGTCAACGGCGACATCAGAGATGAAAGTTTCCCAGTCCACCTTGTTTAAAGCCCATCTGGGCAGGCACCCATGGGCCTGACACTGGTGCAGTGACAGGAAGATGGGGAAGTGGTCACTACTACACAGGTCATGTGCTTTCCAGTGGATAGATGGGAGAAGTCCTGGGATGGGAATTGATAAATCAATGGCCGATTAACTACCATGAGCCACAGTATTTAATAAGTAGAGGTCGAACTGTGATAGTAAAGTAGTTGTTGTTGGGAAGTTTAAGGGGGACTAAACAGCTAAGGTCATCAGTCCCCCATTCCAAAAAACCGGCGAAACAAAATTTACGGAACAGGTAAAACCCCAAGGGGGGCAGGAGACGCCCCTCCCCCCAGTCACTGAAAGAACACCAATGTGGCAGCGAACACTAGAGACAAGAAGAGTACAGACGAACACTGGACAGAAAGAAACGGAAGAAAAGAAGAGGGTCGGAGACTGGTTGACTGACCATGGGAACAAAAATTGGGAAAGAGTCAACCACCCGAATACACACATTAAAATCTGCGACTAATGGGACACTCGAGGACAAGATACACAGAAAGGGAAAGGGACAGGTCCCCCCTAAATGGAACCATAAAAAGGACTACCACGGATAAAATTTAAAACGTCGTCAGCCATGGAGGCATCGTCGCATAAAACCAAAGGCAACGTGCCCAGGAGATTAAAAGTCTGCCGGAGGGTGCACAGGCGGGGACACTCCAACAAAATATGGGCGACCGTCAACCGGGACCCACACTGACACAGGGGGGGATCCTCCTGACGCAAAAGATGTCCGTGCGTCAGGTAGGTATGGCCGATGCGGAGCCGACACAGGATGACAGAGTCCCTGCGAGAAGCCCGCAGGGAGGACTGCCACACATCGGTCGTCTCCTTAACAGCCCGCAGTTTATTCGGAGAAGTCAGGCTACGCCACTCGTCACGCCACATCTGAAGCACCTTACGGGCAACACCAGCTGCAAATCACGAGCCGGGAGGCCGATCGCCAAAGTGGGGGCGTCGACCACCCCTTTGGCCAGCCTGTCGACACGTTCATTCCCCGGGATGCCAACGTGACCTGGCGTCCAAACAAAGACCACCGAACGACCAGAGCGGGTAATGGCAAAAACAGACTCCTGAATAAAGGATACCAGAGGAGAAGAGGTATAGCAGCGGTCGATAGCCTGGAGGCTGCTCAGGGAGTCACTGCAGATGACGATGGACGTACCTGAGCAGGAACGCATATGCTCAAGAGAGCGCAATATGGCCACCAGCTCTGCAGTAAAAATACTGCAGCCAGCCGGCAAGGAGCGTTGTTCAACAAGGGCAGCGTGAGCAAAAGCGTAGGCAGGACGACCATCCCCCAGGGAACCATCAATGTAGACAGGCTCACAGCCTGAAAATGAGGCGACGAGCGCAAGAAAACGGTGACGGAGGGCCACATGCGGAACCGAGTCCTTGGGTTCCCGTGCCAAGTCCAGGCGGACGGACGGACAGGTCATACACCAGGGAGGCGTGGGTGCACAGGCCCGGAAGGGCGGCAGAAGAGGGAACGACCCCAGTTCAGACAGCAGGGACTGGACGCGGACAGCAATGGAAAGCCCAGACCTAGGTCGCCGGTCGGGCAGAGGGAGAACCCTGGCAGGGAAAAGCAGGCGATGATTGGGATGGCCCGGTGAGCAATGCACGTGGACAGCATAGTCGGCGAGCAGTCGGTGGCGGCGAATACGCAGCGGGGGAACCCCGGCCTCCACCAGCAGACTATCCACGGGGCTCGTACGGAAAGCGCCAGTTGCAAGCCGAACCCCACAGTGGTGTATGGGATCCAACAACGTCAACACTGAGGGCGATGCAGACCCATAGGCCAGGCTCCCATAATCAAGCCTGGACTGCACAAGGGCTCTGTACAATCGCAACAGCGTGCTGCGATCTGCACCCCAAGACGCATGGCTCAGGCAGCGGAGGGCGTTGAGGTGCTGCCAGCACTTTTGCTTCAGCTGAGTAATATGAGGAACCCACGTGAGCCGGGCATCAAAGAAGAGTCCTAAGAAGCGGCTAGTGTCCACCACTTCAAGTAGTTGACCGTCGAGGTAAAGTTCCGGATGAGGGTGGACCGTCCGACGCCTGCAGAAGTGCATAACTCGAGTCTTGGCCGCAGAGAACTGAAATCCATGAGTCAGAGCCCATGATGCCACCTTGCGAACGGCTGCTTGCAGCCTGCGTTCGGCGACTCCCGTAGTCGTTGAGCTAAATGAGATGCAGAAGTCATCGGCATACAAAGAAGGAGACACCGACGACCCCACGGCTGCAGCCAGACCATTAATGGCCACTAGAAATAAGGAAACGCTCAACACCGAGCCCTGCGGGACCCCATTTTCCTGTATATAAGATGAACTAGAGGCGGCACCGACTTGCACCCGGAAAGAGCGGCGCAATAAAAAGTTTTGAAGAAAAGCTGGGAGCTGACCACGAAGACCCCACTCGCGCAACGTAGCAAGGATGTGATGCCTCCATGTTGTGTCATATGCCTTCCGCAGATCAAAAAATACAGCAACGAGATGCTGACGGCGGCAAAAGGCCGTACGGATAGCAGATTCCAGCCGCACCAAATTGTCCGGAGCAGACCGGCCCTGACGGAAGCCACCCTGGGATGGAGCGAGGAGACCGCGCGACTCAAGGACCCAACAGAAACGCCGCCCCACCATATGTTCGAGCAATTTGCACAAAACGTTGGTTAATGTAATGGGACGATAGCCGTCCACCGCCAGAGGGTCCGCACCGGGCTTCAAGATGGGAACGATAACACAATCGCCATTGCGACGGGAACACGCCCTCGCTCCAAATGCGGTTAAAGATGGTAAGGATGTGTCTCTGGCAGACCCTGGAGAGATGCTTCAGCATCTGCGCGTGGATGCAGTCCGGTCCTGGCGCTGTATCAGGGCAATTGGCGAGGGCAGCGAGGAATTCCCTCTCGCTGAAAAGAGCATTGTATTTTTCAGAACGACGTGTGTGGAACGATAACGGCGTCCGCTCGGCGCGCTCCTTTAGAGAGCGAAAGGCAGGAGGGTAAGTTGCAGTCGCAGAGCTCGTAGCAAAGTGCGTGGCAAGGTGGTCAGCAATGGTGGCAACGTCCGTGCAGACAGCGCCGTCCAGGGAGATTCCAGGGACACCCATAGGGGTCTGGTATCCATTAGATCCGCCGGATGCGGGACCACACGAGTGACGGGGAGACACGGGAGCCCAAGGATGAAATGTACCTCTCCCAGCATTCCTGCTTACGCCATGCAATAAGACAATGGGCCAAGGCACGGAGCTTCTTAAAGGCGATGAGGGTCTCCAGAGACGGGTGCCGCTTATGACGCTGGAGAGCCCGCCTACGGTCGCGAATAGCCTCAGCAATCTCCGGCGACCACCAGGGGACAGACTTCCTCCAAGGGAGTCCAGAAGAGCGAGGGATGGCAGTCTCGGCCGCAGAAATAATTGACGAGGTCAAGACACGGACCACCTCGTCAATGTCACCCTGTGGGAGAGAAGCAATGGTGGCAGCGGAAGTAAAAGCCGGCCAGTCAGCCCTGTTGAGAGCCCAGCGGGGCAGGCGCCCAGAAGAATGACACTGGGGCAGTGACAAATAGATGGGAAAATGGTCACTACCACACAGATCAGGATGCACTCTCCAGTGAAGGGATGGGACAAGTCCGGGGCTGCAAAGAGAGAGATCGATGGCCGAGAACGAGCCATGGGCCACACTGAAATGCGTGGGAGCACCGGTGTTCAAGAGGCTAAGGTCGAGCTGAGCCAACACATGCTCCACAGCGCGACCGCGGTCATCGGAGACAGTCCCACCCCATAGAGAGTTGTGGGCATTGAAATCGCCCAGAAGCAGCAATGGCGGCGGGAGTTGAGCCAGCAGCGCAGCCAAGACATGTCGGGGGAGTTGCCCATACGGAGGAACGTAAACAGAGCAAACAGTAATAGCCGGCGAGAGCTCAATCCTGACAGCGACTGCCTCTAAAGGCGTCAGAAGGGGTACTGGTGAGCTACAGACAGAGTGGTGAACAAAGAGGCAAACTCCACCTGAAGCTCGTTGACAGTCAGCGCGGTTCTTATAGTATCCCCGATAACCGCGAAGGGCAGGGGTCCGCATTGCTGGAAACCAAGTTTCCTGAAGAGCAATGCACAGAACAGGGGAAACACTCAGAAGCATCCGGAGCTCAGGCAGGTGGCGGAAATAACTGCCGCAATTCCACTGGAGAATGGAAGCAGGAAGGGACTGGGAGGGCGTGAAGGCGACTAAGAGGCAGACGGCGCCGCAGAGTCAACGGCCGCCACTGAGCGAGAGTCAGCTGTGTCCATAGGAGAGGTCCCCGAGGGTTCCGTAAGGGCGAGATCCGCGGCAGAGGCGAGGATCTCCACCGCATCCCCAGAGCCAGAGCTATTGACAGCAGGCGGTACTGAAACTGCCGGAGCGACCTTCTTCTTGGACACGTTCCGGTCCTTCTTCTCGCGTCTGTCCTTTGGCTTAGAGGGCTGGGAGAGTTTCTCTGAAGGAGCGTCGGAGGCTGACGACGACGCAGAAGCCCTACGACCAGCAGGTGGATGAACCTTCAGCCACTGGCTGACATCCGGCGGGATAGCAGAAGAAACAGAAGAAGGGAGGGCCCCGAGGGACCCCTTCCGCGAGAGAGGAGCCGGCAGAGACGACGCCGGCGGAGACGACGCCGGCAGAGAAGGGGGAGGGGTAGGGGGAGGGATCGAGCCCCCTGGTTTTGGAGCAGATGTCACTCCTGAAGCATGTGCGGGGGGAGTGACAGAAGGGGGTTTGCCCCCAACTGCTAAGGGGGCAACAGAGGAAGGCTTGCTCCCAGACACGAGGGAGGCAGACAGAGATGGACGGCCCCGAGGGCCAACTGAAGGCGGCACAGAGGAGGCGACAACTGCCGCCCGCGAGGGCGACGATAACGTAGCTGCAGCATAAGAAGTTTGAAGAGGGACAGGATGCAACCTTTCAAATTTCAGTTTTGCCTCGCGATAAGTAAGCCGGTCCAGGGTCTTAAATTCCATAATCTTCCGCTCCTTATGAAGAACGGGGCAGTCCGGCGAGCATGGAGAGTGGTGTTCCCCACAGTTGACACAGACAGGCGGAGGCGCACATGGAGAATCGGGATGAGAGGGGCGTCCGCAATCTCGACATGTGGCGCTGGATGGGCAACGGGAGGACATATGCCCAAACTTCCAGCACTGGAAGCACCGCATCGGGGGAGGGACGTATGGCTTGACGTCACAACGGTAAACCATTACCTTGACCTTCTCAGGCAATACAGCACCCTCGAAGGCCAAGATAAAGGCACCGGTGGCCACCCTGTTGGTCTTGGGTCCTCTGTGCACACGACGGACAAAATGCACACCACGTCGTTCCAAGTCAGCTCTCAGCTCGTCATCGGACTGTAACAAGAGGTCGCGATGGTAAATAATCCCCTGGACCATATTTAAGCTACTGTGGGGAGTGACGGTAACAGGGACGTCTCCCAGCTTATCACACAAGAGCAACGCCCGTGACTGGGCTGGGGAGGACGTCTTGAGGAGGATGGACCCATTCCTCATTTTAGACAAACCCGCCACTTCCCCAAACTTATCCTCCAGGTGTTCTACAAAAAACATAGGCTTTGTCGAAAGAAAGGAGTCACCATCAGTCCTGCTGCAGACAAGGTATTGTGGTACATAAGGCTCCTGCTTGGCACTAGATCTCGTCCCTCCCATGGCGCAGCCAACGAGGGGAACGACTGAGGATCATATTGTGCAGCATCGAATTCAATTTTGCCTCGCTTAGAGACGCTGGTGGCAGTGCGACCACCAGCTTGGTGAGATTTATTGCGCTTCATTGCGCCACATCCGCCCAGATGCCACCTACTCCGAACGAGGGCTCTCCCCAAGGGCGCCACCCAGCCAAAGCAACGGGTACCTGGCCGATATCCCATTGCCCGGAGTCCCCGTGCCCCAGACAAGATGGGCACATACTCCTTGGCATGCATGGGGAGGAAACAGCTCTGGCATCTGTAGTGCGATCCCTGCGTGGTCAGGGGGCTACCACCAAGAGGGTACATGACGACTCCACCACAACGGACTGGCTACCGTGCTGGATTTTAGGTGTTGAAAGGGTCCACAGTTGCCGTGGGCGCTGAGAAGGGGATTGCGCACAAGACGAGGAGGCAACCCAGAAGACATGGGGTGTAAATCCCTCCACACGACAATAGATAGCATGCAAGATGGAGGTGCACGATGGACCGATAGAAAAACACCACGTAAGGCGTCCTTCCCCAAATGGCACGCACTGACAACGGAAATTTTGAAAATGGCAGGTCAAACCCAAGTGGGGACCATCACATAAGGCCGAAACTTTGAAGACTCCTTTTAGTCGCCTCTTACGACAGGCAGGAATACTGCGGGCCTATTCGTACCCCCGAACCCGCAGGGGGGGGACAGTAAAGTTTTGACATCTCTGCCTTTGCCAGTAAGCACGGTTCCACCCCACAAGGGGTTATGGGCGTTAAAAGCTCCTAAAAATAGGAAAGGTTTAGGGAGTTGATCAATCAGTGCAGCTAATACATTCAGGGGTACTGCACCATCTGGAGGAAGATATACATTGCAGACAGTTATTTCCGACATAATCTGTATTCTGACAGCCACAGCTTCAAGAGCGGTTTGAAGGAGCACAGTGTCATTACAGACTGAGTTTAGGACATAAATGCAAACTATTATAGTCGTTACGGCTCCTGTAGTATCCCTTATGGCCACAGAGGACAGGGGTCCGCATTGCTGCGAGGGCAATGCAGAAAGCAGGTGTAGTTGCCCCAGCTCAGCCAGGCGGTGGACGAGGACGTCATTGTGGGACTGGGTGGGCACGGAACATTCATTCAGTGAAGCAGTTTACATCTCAGGGTCACCTGCAGTCACCGACTTTTGCCTGAGCAGTCTATATCCATTGTGTGTGAGGGTCCAGCGAGATCTAGGTTCTCTGTGGACACCAGAATCTCCATCCCATCCTCAGACGCAGAACTTGTAGGTAGCGGTGGTGTGGGTACCACTGCAAGTTACTTGTTCTTGGGGGTCTTCTTTCTTGATTTCTTACACTGTTCCTTGGGTTTCCCTGGCTGGGAGGACTTCGCTGATCAATCTTCGGGACAGAAGCCTAGTGTGAAGCCCTACAACCAGCTGCTTTTGGGCTCTTCAGCTGCTGGCAGGTGTCATCTTTCCCACTAGCAGACACCTGGGAAAGGAGTGACCCACGGAACTCCTTCCTAGCGAGAGGAGCAGAAGAAGCCTTACACTTCTTACGCTCAGAGGTGGGGACCGAAACTGAGTGTATGGGGAGGGGGGGGGGGGGGGGGGGGGGGGGGAGTTGCCCGCAAAGTAGGTGGTGCGGGAGCAACAAGAAGGGAAGTGCCCCCCACCATCAAGGCGGCAGGTGTAGTCTTCCAGTTCTGAGAGGTGACAGGAATTCGAGGAACTGATGGGGTGAGAACTGTTCTCGTAGTGACAGCTTAAGAGGAGATCATAGCTATAGGATGTAGGCGCTCAAATTTCCTCTTAGCTTCAGTGTAGGTCAGTCAGTCCAGGGTCTTATATTCCATGATTTTCCTCTCTTTCTGTAAAATCCTGCAGTCTGGTGAGCAAGGTGAATGATGCTGCCAGCAGTTGACAAAGATGGGAGATGGGGCGCATGGAGTATTGAGATGCATTGGACGTCCGCAACCTTGTTTGTTTTAGGGCTCAAAACTGCTATGGCCATTAGCGCCCGGTCTGTGGCTTAGGAAAAGGTAAAAAACGAAAATGGAAACCAGCAGCAATGGGAACGAAACTCAAAAAATTGGAAAAACTAAAAGCAGAAGGAAAGCTTAAAAAACCACTACAGAAAGGGGTTGGTTGTCCCCAAAAAGAGCTTCAAATGACTGATGTCATCTCACTGGCAATAATAAACTCAAGAACGTGATCGGCTGAGTGCGTGTCATCTGCTAAAATGGATGATATTTCAGGCGACTGCTGTAGACAGGTTGAGTAACGGAGTAAAATAGGGGCACACAAGTAAAAGGTGTCTTACTGTCCACAGCTGAGAGCAGTGAGGACAGAGTGGGGGAGGATCGCCGCTTAAAAGACGTCGATGGCTTGGCTAAAAAGACAGTACCCTATCCAGAGTCTAGTTAAAATCACCTCCTCCTGACAACGCGTTCAGGAGGAAGAGGTCCAAGCACAGGGAAGAGTTTTCATGTCTCGCAATTTATTATGGGGAAGTGTCGACCAATGTGCATGCCATAAAAGAACAACACGACGACATAAAACACTCCGTAGATCAGCGAAGGGAATCGTGCGAATAGCTGGCCAAAGAAGAGAGACCGCAGCCTTGGCCACTATATCGGCCGCCTCATTTTCACACATACCAATATGTCCTGGGATCCAGAGGAGCGCCACCGAGACGTCCCCCAAGTGGAGCAAGCGTAGACAGTCCTGAATCCTGTGGGCCAGAGGGTGGACAGGGTAGAGAGCTTGGAGACTGAGGAGAGAGCTGAGAGAATCTGAACAGATAACATACTGTATCCGCTGATGGCGATGGATGTATTGGACAGCTTGGAGAACAGCGTAAAGCTCCGGAGTATAAACCGAACAGTGGTCGGGAAGCCGAAATCGATTTGGGGTGTCGCCAACAATATAGGGACTCCCTACACCAAATGAGCCATCAGTGTAAATAAATGTGGCATCCTTCATTTGTGCGCATAGAGCAGAAAATGCCCGAGGATAATCAAGTGAAGGGGTACTGACAAAGATCACGGAGCAAGCAGGTCCGGGGAATGAGCCAAGACGGTGCTGTACCCCAAGTTGCCAAGAAGGTTTCAGGAAAGCGGAAGGAAAAAGAATGGAGCAGTTGACGGAAGTGGACTCCCGGTGGTAGTAGGGAGGAAGGGCGACCTGCATACCCTAAATCCAAGGAGGCGTCGAAAAAAATGTCATGGGCCAGATTAGCAGGCATGGAAGACAAGTGGCTAGCATAATGACTTAGGACAGCTCGCCGATTGGACAGCGGAGGTTCAGCAGTCTCAGCATAAAGGCTTTCCACAGGGCTGGTGTGAAAAGCTCAAGACACTAAACGGTGGTGGATAGAGTCGAGATGCCGAAGAATAGACAGCCGAGCAGAGGAGTAAACTATGCTTCCATAGTCCAATTTTGAGCGCACTAAGGTGCAATAGAGGCGGAGAAGGACCACTCTGTCTGCTCCCCAGGAGGTACCATTCAGGACACGGAGGGAGTTGTGGGATCGTAGACAGCGAGCCGAAAGATAGGAAACGTGGGAGGACCAGCACAGTTTTCTGTCAAACATAAGACCCAAGAATTTAGCTACGTCCGAAAATGGAAGGTTGACAGATCCTAGATGTAAGGGAGGTGGAAGAAACTCCTTACAACGCCAAAAATTAACACAAACAGTCTTACTGGGAGAAAAGCGGAAGCCTGTTTCAATGCTCTAAGAGTGGAGGCGATCGAGACAGCCTTGATAACGTCGTTCAAGAAGGCTGGTCCATTGAGAGCTGTAGTAGATCGCAAAATCATCCACAAAGAGGGAGCCCGAGACATCAGGAAGGAGACAATCCATAATTGGATTTATGGCAATGGCAAATAGTACAACACTTAGCACAGAGCCCTGGGGTACACTATTTTCTTGGGAGAAAGTGCGGGAGAGAGTAGTGTTCACCCGCACTTAAATATGCGCTCTACCATAAATTCGCAAAGAAAAAGGAGCAACCGACTGCGAAAGCCCCAAGAGAACAGTGTGTGGAGGATGCCTGTCCTCCAACAGGTATCGTATGCTCTCTCCAGATCAAAAAATATTGCTACTGTTTGGCGTTTCTGGAGAAAATTGTTCATGATATAAGTGGAGAGAGCAACAAGATGGTCAACTGCACAACGATGCTTTCGGAAACCACATTGGGCAGGTGTTAAAAGACTGCGGGACTCCAGCCACCAAGCTAAACAGCAACTCACCATACACTCCAAAACCTTACATACACTACTCATGAGAGAAATGGGGCGATAGCTAGAGGAGAGATGTTTGTCCTTTCCAGGTTTCTGAACAGGAACGACGATAGCTTCCCACCATCGTCTGGGAAAAGTACTGTCGGTCCAAATTTGATTATAAAGGCGAAGGAGGTAATGCAGACTATGGTATGATAAATGCAGCAACATTTGTATGTGGATACCATCTGGTCCTGGGACGGAGGAGAGAGAAGAATGAGTGCATGTTGGAGTTCCTGCATGGAGAAAACAGTATTGTAGCTTTCGCGATTTTGAGAGGAGAAAGCAAGAGGTCACACTTCCGCTGCACATTTCTCCGGGAGAAATGCTGGCGGGTAATTTGAAGAACTCGATATCTCAGCGAAGTGCTGACCCAATGAGTTAAGAAATTGCGACGGGGTCCACTAATGTATCATGTGCGACAGTGAGCCCAGAGAATGGGGAGAAATTAGGCGCGCCTAATAACCATCGAATCTGACTCCAAACTTCCGAGGAGGGAGTGAAGGTGTTAAATGAGCTAGTAAAGAAGTCTCAGCTTGCCTTCTTGCTATCGCGGATGACGCGCAAGCACCGCGCACGGAACTGCTTACAGAGGATACAGTTGGCCAATGTAGGATGGCGTCTGAAAATGCGAAGAGCATGTCGCCGCTCACATGTTGCATCACGGCATGCCTCGTTCCACCAAGGAATTGGGGGGTGCCGGGGCAATTCGGAGGTGCGAGGTATTGAACGTTCCGCAGCTGTAAGAATAATGTCTGTAATATGAGTGACCTCATCGTTGACGCTAGGAAAGTGACGGTCATCGAATGGCGCTAGAGAAAAAAAAAGTGTCCAATCAGCTTGGGCGAACTTCCAGCGTCGCAATCGAAGGACACATGGAAAGTGGTCACTCGAGTGTGTATCAGCAAGGGCGAACCATTTGAAGCGCCGAGTTGCAGTAGTGATCAGAGGATGGCAGTCACATATCCCACAGCCGTTATGGCACCTTCCATGGTCATGGAAGGCATATGCTGGCCCACATAAAGCCACGCCAGAACAGCAGGGAATCTCCACCTTGCTGTACACGCTGGACAGCGTGTCTAAGGCCATCAACCTGACCAGGATGCCTCCAGACATGTCTACGATGATAGTCTGGTTGAAGGCATATGTGACACTCACCGGTGAAGAGCACAGGATACCAATTATGAGCAATCAATTCAGCTTGCTGTTGGGCCCATCTGTATAGCTCTGCATGGTGTCGTGGATGCAAAAATGGACATCGCCATGGACATTGGGAGTGAAGTTGCGCATCATGCAGCCATTGTGCACAGTTTGAGTCATAACATGACGTCTTGTGGCTGCAAGGGAAGTATTCAAAATTGTGGCATTGCTGTCAGGGTTCCTC
Organism: Schistocerca gregaria; assembly: GCF_023897955.1. Classification (NCBI taxonomy): domain Eukaryota; kingdom Metazoa; phylum Arthropoda; class Insecta; order Orthoptera; family Acrididae; genus Schistocerca; species Schistocerca gregaria. Next base: position 134,148,190 of record NC_064927.1, on the reverse strand, counting down.
GGAGGCATAATCTGTAGGTAGCGGACATCCACTGCAGTAGTAGCCCTTGAGTGACCTGACCGAAGCATGTCTTCTACAGTTCCTGTCTCTCTGTATCCCCTACATGCCCGAACAACATGGCTTTGGTGCACTTCGAGACACCTGTAGACTTCCCTTATTGAGAGCCTTTCCTGGCACAAAGTAACAAAGCGGACGTGATCTAACTGTGGTGTTGACCATCTAGGCATGGTTAACTACAGATAACATGAGCCATGTACCTCCTTCCAGTTAGGTGCTGCTCATGCATGGTTGTTTACATCTTTGGGCAGGTTTAGTGACATCTATGAACAGTCAAAGGGACTGTGTCTGTGGTATAATATCCACAGTCATCGTCTGTCTTCAGGAGTTCTGGGAACTAGAATGATGCAAAACTTTTTCATATGTGTATCTCTATCACAACATTCTTTGAATGGTACTATTAAATTAAGAAGGGTCTCTGCATTTTAATACATTAGAGGGTTTCTGTTAAACCTGAAAGTGATTTGAGCTTTAACCATAGCTCTGCTATATTTGTTAGATCTGAAATGTTCTTTTATGTAGTGACTGTATCACCTCTGCCAAACACAAACACACTTTTTGCCATTAATACCTTTGTTGTTGTACTAGCAGCTGCATAGTCACTAATTCCAGTCTCATTGTTGGGGGGCAGAGAGAGGGGGGCGAGAGGGGGAGAGAGGGGGGAGAGGGGGGGGAGAGGGGGGGAGAGGGGGGGAGAGAGGGGGGGAGAGGGGGGGAGAGAGGGGGGGAGAGAGGGGGAGAGAGGGGGGAGGGGGAGAGGGGAGAGAGGGGGGGAGAGGGGGGGAGAGGGGTGCGTGTGTGTGTGGGGGGGGGGGGGGCGCTAGCCAAATTTCAGTCCCTCCCTGCGACTATCACCATACCGTCAGTTTATTACTTCTTTCGGCATGTCTGTCCTCATGCAGACATCAACTGAACATCTGTTTGTGCTGAGTGTCTTTTTCATTTTCTTTCAACTTCTTCCTCTGGTCACAACTCTTTGCATTTCAAACCACCTCCTTCCACTCCCTCTTTTTCCTTCTTTTCTTTCCTCTCCATCGTCGTCTATAGCAGACAATTCCTATGTAATGTGTCCCATCGAAGATGTTTTCTACTTCTTAATCATTCATGTGGTGTTCCTTTCCTCTCCCACCCTGGTCAGCACTTTCTAGTTTGTCATTCTGTCTACCCATTTCATTTTCTCCACTCTTCTCCGTAACCACATTTCAAAACTTGCAAATATTTTTGTTCTTTCTGTGACTTTCCACACTTCAGAATTGTAAGACACCACAATCCATGCAAAACATTTGGTGAACCTCTAAGTGTAATGCAGAAGCTTCTGGCTGTCGGCAAACATTTTACTCTCCCCAAAGCTATTTTTCCCATGAGGATTTTGCATCTCACTTCCTTAGTATAACTCGAAGTGAGAGTTTGAAAGCTTTTGACATACTGGAAAGACTCAAGCTGTTCTATTACAATTCCCTCTAGAGATAAATTAATCATGTCATTGTCTTTTCCCATTCTCACCACTTTGGCCTTGCCAACGTTCAATTTCATTCCAAAATCTTTATCCATACTTTCAACATTATCTATAATTACCTGCAGCTCTTCCTCTGTTTATGCTAGCAGCAGCAGACTTAATGGTTTTTCTTCTTTCTCCTCCTACTAAAGTGCTTTTGATCTTTCCAAGGTCTTACTGATTAGATTATCGGCATATATTAAGAAGTGCTGCTGAGATACAGCAACCCTGTTTCACAGCTCTAAATATCCACCTCTTCAGTTTCACCTCTTGTTTGAACCACCACTTTTTGTCCTATGTACAGTTGCTTTATAAATCTTCTACTCTTCCAATATATACCAGTATCTTTCAGTATCTTCAACAGCACATGTCTTATTGTGCTACTGAATTTAGGACAACAATGAATAACTATTGTCAATGTGTGTGAATCTGGCGACCAGAAGAAATGTCCAATCAATAATCCAAGAACGATACAAGTCACTCTTGTTCACATGAATCTTAAGTCAGATTAATTTTGTTTCCCATAATAATGTTGAGGATACTGTTGTTGCTGCTGCTGCTGCTGATTAAACACCATTATCTCCTGTCTAATCTAGCTGTGTGATATGTAAGTTCCAAGTGGTGTTGAAAATTTGCCCACAATCTACTCCAGTTTTCGTATCTCTCTCTCTCGTTATTATGACAGACTTATTGCTTTGTTGGAGAGAAGTAACTGTAGTAGTGAATGCTTTGAGTGTTAAGAATTCTCTTTAGTAAAGTTCAAGGCTCATTTGTGGATGATGTTTACAACAGCTCCTCAACTGAGGCTACTGAGGCTAAGGATCACAGTCAAAGTACTATCACATTAATTTCTTGTAATGTGGATCCAAAGTCTTTATATTTTTTTTAAACGGCCCCATTTTCTGCTTCTGGTTGTATCTGTTTTTACTGTGCAATAAGAACATATGCAACTAAAATCATTTAAAATGTTCTCGTAGTCACACACAAGTTCTAGCTCTGTAACAGCATAGAGTAACTGAAAATGGAGCACTTACCTTTTACTGGTATAGCATGCAACACATCACAAAGTTCTAAAAGCTATTAAATGCAATTTTTGCTGTCTATTTCTTTTGAAGTAGATTGTTTCAAGCTTATGCCTTATTCTACTACAGCAAAACTTTCAAGATGGAACCTCCCCCCCCCCCCCCCCCCCACCACATACACACACACACAAACACACAAATGCTTGAGTAAGTACGATACAAAAGCTAGTGCAATTTTCTGAGCTTTATGTATGCCTGTAAGCAATTTGTAATTCAAGCTTTACACTTTATTCTATTGAAATCAACACCATTTTAAAACTATTCAAGGAAACCTACATTCAAACAAAGTGAATGAAGGAAACTATTAACCACCCAGTGGATTAGTCGATTAACTGAGAGGCTCATATTACTTTGTATACTTTTAAAACACGCAATGTCTTTGCCACACAATATGAAGTTACTTTCACTCATTTCATTATTCTCCCCCCTCCCCCCAAATACTACATTTTTCATAATTTTGTATGAAAAACTTTTTTCATTTACATTGTAAGTGGCTCTGTGTCTATTAATACTATACCTGTTCAACTGTGAGTGATTGGTACATCCTCCCATTTACTTTCTCAGGATCAGTTGCCTGATCAGCAGTACAACTGACACCCAATTGTAGTGTTTCTCTTAGGAGAGCGTCCGCTACAGAGCGACATGTTGACTGGTTGATTGTGCTAGTTACTTCCACTAGCATTGATTTGGTGCTTGCTGACATCTGTAATACAAGAAGTTTATGATCAGGTCACAGACTGTAGCTCAAATTGGGAGTTATGCTACCAAGATGTGTGTTCAGTCATTCCCACAGCTCTCATCTGAATGACAAATTACATGACATGTATCTATTATTTGCTGAACATTCCCTAACTACTTACAGAGGCTATGGGGAGCAGATGAAGTGAGAGCTCTGCACAGAACAATATTTCCAAGGGAGAGAAGTGATGCAGATAAAATAAGTCCTGCTTAACTTAAGCAGTGTTGGTATAACACCAACAGCTGTGTTTTGCACTGTGTGCAACTACACACTGAAGTAAGAAGCTCAAATTTTTTGTGGAAGTATCTTACTGACAAGTTTGTATTCAATAATGGTACTTATTGCTAACTCACAGGTTCATCCCACTAGTGGTCTGGATTATATTGTTATATATTTGAAACAAAAAGTTCAAGAGCATAATTAACATTGACAACCTGCTGTAAAGGCTACTAGAATTGTACACTCAGTATTCTTCTGTTTAAATCTGCATGGCTGGGAGTGATTGGACTCCTAACATTTGCTGCTTTAAGTCTTAGGATTACTAATGTAGCGACGCTGCCAAGCACTAATTCAAGCTCTCCGGTGTGTGTGTGTGTGTGTGTGTGTGTGTGTGTGTGTGTGTGTGTGTGTGTGTGTCAGTGCAGTGCTGTGCTGTCGTAATTACTGTACACGACGTTTGTGTAGTTCCGCACCCAGCCTCCAGAGGCGATGTGTTTTCTAGCTTTTATATACGTTCTGTTTATTATTATTCCTTGTTTTTTGAGGTAGTTAGTAGTTCCGTGCCTCTTGGCTTGTGTGGATGAGTATTGCCTTACAGAAGATATTGCCGCCGTTCTAAACAGACAGTCTACAAGACCATCGAGAACATCGAGTTTGCTACAACAGCTGGAGACAAGAAGAATCTTATTCCAGTCAAGTCTGTCACTGCCCAAGCCTTGCTGGACGGCCCATCTGTTTTCGTCAGTTGCAGACTTAATTTTAGTTTAGACATTAATGATTCCTTCAGTCATGGTAATGGATAGTTTACCGTTGCAACTCCGATCGGTCCATGCATGCCGGGCGTCGTCAGATACGCACTCGCAATAAAGTTATTGTTGCTCAACTGAAGGTCTTCATTCTTCTGAATCACGTTAAGCAAAGGTCGGACAGCCAGCAGTTTAGCTGAACCCGACACTAACAACTTCTATCAATTCTCTGTTCCGGAATGAAGACTTCGGTAACTTCACACATAAGAAAGACATTTGATAAGAAACCATCAAATGTTGTGTGCAGTAAGTTTTCTGTGGAAAATAACTGGAGGAGAGAACTGTCAAACTTATTTAGATAATCAAAGTGGTGGTACATATAGAGATCACACCATTATTTTCACATGCATATAGTTTACTACAGTGAATTCATTAACAATTATGGTGCATGAATTAAAAGCGATCATATTCCTTTCAACCCTCTTTGCTGGAAAATATTTGGTCCCACAACTTAAGAGTGGGAAACACTTTAATTGTAAGTACCAGAGAGAAGCACAAAAGGGGATGGGAGTTTCAGTGACACACCAAGACTACAAATTTGAAAGAAGTGAGGCATAACATGACAAGCTGCTCTGAATAGAACCCTTTTCACACATCTCCCTATCTTACTTTATAATTTGTTTTTCCAATATCGTACTTTCCTTTACTTGGTAAAAAAGATTTTAAATCACTTAAAATAGAGTCTTTTACACATTTATTTCTCTATCTTCAAAAATATGACTGTGTTGACTTTAACACTACCATTTCTTTTGGAGTTAAGTACTTATCAGCAATTCATTGTATCGACTAGAACAATTTTTGTTTAGGAAAGACAGTCAATTAAGTTATTAATTTTGTGAAAATTTAACCATTTTCTTTGAACATGGAATTAACTTACACATACAAACTATAAAATCTGTAATAACAAATCTTTAAATTGTGCCACACAAATAAATATTGATATCACTAAAAAACACAAATTTCATGATTTAAATCTTAAATTTCGTACGAATTTCATTATTTACAGAATAATAATAATAAAAAAGCAACTGACAACAGTGATTGTCAAATTTGCAGATACTGACCTTTGAAATATCACTATTTGTTATTGGTGGAAATGATATCACTCTTTCAGTACTATCCAGCAGACATGGAAAAAGTGACTTTCCTTCCACAAGATATAAATACCTGCAAATCAGATATTTGATAAGTTATCACACAAATATGGTTATTTCTTTGCTAGAAAGATAATGTCCATATTGGGTTACAAAGGGGATGGACACACTGTCAGTTGCCATAAATCCACATGCACAGACGCAAAAAGTAGACTAAACTGCCAAATACCTGTAACACCTCAATACAGGAGCATACAACACTAAGTTCTCCAGATATGACAAGCTCATAATACATAAATTTATGTTCCAAACTATTCTCTCTACATCTTCACATATAAACGTTCATGTGAGAACATAAAAGGAACAATTCTAGTGAAACACACAAAAAGGAATTTTACGCAAGGGGATGGAGGTGGGGTGTGTGGCAACCTACCCTCCAGGGATTAAATGCAAATGCGGAAAAAATGTGAAGGGAGAGAAGTGGGGGAGGATGTGGGTGGCAATCTACCATCTACAGATGAACTGCAAATATGGAGAAAATGTGAAGAATAAGGAAGAGAGAGTGACATGAATGTAGTGGAAACTAAAGCTTAGATAGTTTTGCTAGAATACATATAATATTAGAGTTTAGCTTAACAACAAAGCATTACTTAAAAGTATCAGACTGCTGTACTGGACGACCAGAAATTCCCTTCATACCTTAACTAAATGCGTGTATCTGTGTAACAATTTGACCTCCGATCCTGATCACTGATATGGCAACAGTGCTCTTCATGTGATTTGCAATGCAACTGCCATGTACCTGCCAAGTTATTACCTGAGGAAGAATGTCTGAAGTAACCATCTCACTTATTGCCTTTCCACATTTGGTGCAGAACAACTGCAGATCCAGCAATTTCACTTTGGAGGAGCACTTAATGACAAGTGTGTGTGCCGTGGCACCCTAGACATCAGGCACTGACTGCACTCTGCACTACTTCCAAGCTGTTTGGATTGCTGTGAGCTCTGCCTCCTGTGGAGAGACACCATGGGAACTGTGAACTCTAACTCCATGGCCACACCAATGGGTGATGACAGCAGAAGTCATCAGCTTACAACACTTTTTCCTGCAGCCACAGAGTCACATGTTGAAAATGGGACCGCATGTATCCTGTGAGGCACCTTTTATGGAGGCGCACAAGCTTAGCAAACTAGTCCCATCGCAGTAAGCAACTGACCAGAAGAGCTCCACAAGGACTCGCTACGGACTCCACCATCAGCTGCCACGACATCACGCTGTCTCCCCCATCTGGAATAAGTGTTATCGGCTAGGACTTGGTACAACTTACACTGTTCTGTTTTCTTCACTGACAAGATAGTGAGAAGACTTTACACTGAGCTTCTACACTTACTGAATTTAGAAATTTTCTGTATTGTTTGACTTTTATGTCTTCAGTGAAGTACTACAGTAAAATAATTTGGAAATATTTAGTTTCTACAACTTAAGCAAAAGTGTGGACAGTTTTCAATTTCTAGAGCTGAGGAACCTTTCATTTTACTGCACTTAACTTTATCCAGATTTCAAGATTTTGCTCACCTTTAAAAATTGTTGTGATGAATTCCATGTGTTGAAGAACTAAACTGTTTGTTTCTGGGATTCAGGAATGTTAATAAATTGTTTCCCATTGAAGAACTATTATTTGTTTGTTCATTTGCAAAAGAGTTTGGTTTAATTTGAGACAAAGGAAATTTACTTCCATAATACAATGAGGATTTTGTTAAGCTTGTGTTTGAGAAATAAACTTATGGTCTTTCGTGGATATCTCCATGGAAATAGATATATTAGTAAGAGTCCATGAATTGAAACACAATGACAAAACTATGACATAGTTAGGTTGGTTGATTGGTTTTTGGAGTTAAAGGGGTCAAACTGCAACAGCATCACTCCTTCAACCTCTACCTACCACAATATGAATAATTCTCAGAGGAAAAAGACAAAAGATAACTGCTGGGAAGCCTCACTGTATCCAAGATATAACAAGGAAGAGAGACAAGCAAGTACAAGTAGAAGAGGAGTGAGAAGGAGTAAGGTGCGGAAGTCGCTCTGCCCAAAGTGGCACTTGCAGGTCCCCATGGTATGGTATGGTATGCAGTGGAAGACGCATCCTCTCCATCTGACCACTACTACCTCTGCCTTCATCACACCAAAAAATGATCAGTACAGACAAGACAATGAAATTTTAGGAAATACAAAACATTAAAAATAGCAAATATAAAAGAATAAGGGGAATAAAAAGGCGTAAAGGTATGGGACAGACTGGACCACCAAACAAGAGCCACTATGAGTTCCGTATCAGCAGGTGAGGTGTGCCCCTTTGAGCCCTCAGGCTACCAATGAGGATAAAGTGTCCTACCTCTCAGAGACAAGTAGAAACCACCTTCATGGGTTAAATGTAAAATCAGGTCACCTGCTTTGGTGTCATCTGCCAACACTAGAGGCAACATGTCAGGAGGCAGCAGCCAAATTTGGACAATCTAGTAGAATATGAGTCACTATCAGACAGGCACCACATTGGCACCGTATTCTCCAATGTGGCCATGGTGCAGTCAAGTGCGGGCAATGTGTAGCTGGCAAATGACAGTGGATTCCCTGTGAAAAGCACAAAGGGAAGACAGCAACGTGGGGAGCCCAAGGTTGACCATTCCAAGTTTCAGACCTTCAAGAATTGTTGGTGTACTGTTGGCCAAAGGTACAGTTATGAAAGCCTTCCACACCTCCCCCATTACCAAAAATCAGCATTGTGATAGCATCTTTGCAAACTAGTTGGCATATTCATTTCCCGAGATCCCAACATATCCAAGGGTCTAAACAAAGATCACTGGTTGTCCAGCCTGATGGAGGTCAGAAAGAAGATCCTGGATAGTCTTCACTAATGGGTGATGGGAATAGCACTGGTCTATGGTCACCAAGTGAGGTGGCACAGTGGTTAGCACACTGGACTCACATTCTGGAGGATAACAGTTTAGACACGCATTCAGCCATCCTGATGTAGGTTTCCTGTGATTTCCCTAAATCACTTCAGGCAAAAGTCGGGAAGGTTCTTTTGAGAAAGTAAGGCTAACTTTCATCCCTATCCTTCCTTAATCAGATGGGATCAATGATCTCGCTGTTTGGTCCCCTCCCCAAAAATCAACCAACTAACTGGTCTATAGCTGGAAGGCTGCTCATGGGGTCACTGCAGATTAGAAGCATCTTACTGACGCAAGAACAAGTATGGCTAATGGCTCATTTGGTTGGTTGGTTGATTGGGGTTGAAGGGACCAAACAGCAAGGTCATCAGTCCCTTGTTACAAAGGCGGTCAGTTTCGACAGAGGGACAGCTCAGAAGAGTCAAAAACGATAAAAGGTAAAAGGCTAAAAAAGTGCAGTTGTGTCGTCAATGATAAAAACACAAGGAGGGAAGTCAGTAAATGGGCAACCTCAAGAGAGGAAATATCCCACCTGTGATGCAGTACAAGCAAGACCACATGCTATTTAAAACGTTCAACCGCCAGAGTGTAAAAGGGCGGATTGTAGAAGGGATTAAACAAACCTAAAAGGCGATAAAAAGAGTAAAAGGGAAAAAAGAAGGAACATGGCCAGGGACGGGAGGCAGGAATCTCCAAGCACAGCCTACAGTGGGAGACATCCCAACCCTCACCGCCCTGCCCCTACTCCAGAGGGAGATGAAAATCCTTAAAACTGAGAATAAAAACCACTTTCACGGAGGAAACTGAGAACCAGTTCAACCATCTGGGAATCGTCTGCTAATATTAAGGGTAAAGTGCAGGGAAGTCTGTACTTAGTACGCAGAGCTAAAAGAAGGGGGCATTCCACCAAAATGTGGGCCACTGACTGGAAAGCTCCACAACCAAAGTGGGGGTGGCTCACCACGCAAAAGAAAACCATGGGTCAGCCTGGTATGGCCGATGCGAAGACGACAGAGGGTGGTTGAGTCCTTTCGCGAGAGGCTTAAGGAAGAACGCCATGGGACAGGTGTCACCTTAATCGCACGAAGTTTATTAGACAAGGAGGTAGCCTCCCAGGATGTGGCCCATGATTGCGCAAAGTGGGATTTGAGATGAAGCCGTAAATCCGCCACAGGAGGGGTGACAGGGAATGGGGGATAAGTGACTGCTCCCCCAGCCAAACGATCAGCAAGCTCATTTCCTTGGATGCCCACATGGCCAGGGACCCAAAGAAAGCTAACAGAACAAGCAGCATGGTGGAGATCAGCGAGATGGTCATGGATGGAGGAGACCAAGGGATGACGGGAGAAACACTGGTCAAGTGCCTGAAGGCCACTCATTGAGTCTGTACATAACAAAACGCGATTGAGCTTGGACTGTTTAATAAAGGCCAGGGCCCGGGAGACCGCCATCAATTCCGCAGTGAACACCCCACATGCATTTGGCAGGAGATGATTTTCCATGCCTACAGAGGAGGTGAAGGCATAGCCCACACGATCAGCAGATTTAGAGCCATCAGTGTAAAAAACAACAGCATCCCGAAACTCAGATAAAATGCGGCGGAAAAAACAACGGAACACCATCGGGGGAACGGAATCTTTCGGACCTCGGCAGAGATCCATCCGAACTCGGGGCCGAGGAACTAACCAAGGAGGTGTGTTGGGGAGGGAACGTGGGATACAGGAAAAGGAAGGAAGCTGAAAATCACGGCGAAGAGACGCTAGGCGGAGCCCAACCGGTAAACCCGCCCGAGGACGGGAGTCAGGTGGGCGACTTCCTTGGGCAGGGAACAGGATAGAATAGGAAGGATGAGTGGGAGAGGAACGGACAGCGATTGCATACGAAACCAGAAGCTGGGAGCGCCGAACGGAAAGGGGGGGGGGGGGGGAGGGGGGATCCCAGCCTCAACCAGGAGATTATCAACAGGGCTAGTCGGGAAGGCACCGATGGCCAAACGGATACCACGATGGTGGACCGGATCCAAGAGGCGCAATGTAGAAGGGGCAGCTGAACCGTAAACTTGACAACCATAGTCCAAGCGAGACAACACTAAGGCCCAATAAAGGTGGAGGAGAGTGGAACGGTCAGCACCCCAAGAGGTGTGGGCAAGGAAGCGAAGGACGTTTAGTTTACGGAAACATCCTATCTTCAGGCGTCTGATATGAGGCAGCCAAGTGAGCTTGTTGTCGAAAAGAAGGCCAAGGAAACGAAACTGTGGGACCACAGGTAATCGTTGTGCATTGAGATAGAGCTCTGGATCGGGGTGGACTGTCACACGGCGACAAAAGTGGACCACTCGCGATTTTAAAGGAGAAAACTGAAATCCGTGTGGGATGGTCCATGCAGAGGCACGCCGTATAGCACCCTGGAGCTGCCGCTCTGCAGCGGCCATCGAAGAGGAACTAACCCAAATGCAGAAATCATCCACATACAGAGCAGGAGTGACCAAAGGACCGACGGAGGCCACAAGTCCATCTATAGCAATGAGGAACAGAAGTACACTCAATACGGAACCCTGAGGGATGCCATTCTCCTGGGTTCGCGGAGAACTTAAAACTGTACCAACCCTAACCCTAAACGAACGATGAAACAAGAACTGGCGGATAAAAATCGGGAGTGGGCCCCGAAGACCCCACTCATGAAGTGTAAGTAAGATATGATGGCGCTAAGCCGTATCATAGGCCTTGCGAAGGTCGAAAAATACAGCAACCAAATGGCGGCGCTGGGAAAAGGCCTGCCGAACTGCGGATTCCAAGCGAAGTAAATGATCGATCGGAGACCGTCCCTCTCGGAAGCCACACTGGTAAGGGGACAACAGACGCCGAGATTCGAGGACCCAAGTGAGCCGACGGGCTACCATCCGTTCAAGTAACTTACAAACAACGTTCGTCAGACTAATTGGCCGATAGCTGTCGACGAACAGGGGGTTCTTACCGGGCTTAATGACGGGAACCACGATGCTATCCCTCCATTGAGAAGGGAAGTCACCCTGGAGCCAAATACGGTTTAATACCCGGAGAAGATGTCGCTGTTGTGGAGCACTGAGATGTTGAAGCAGTTGGTTATGAATGGAGTCTGGGCCAGGGGCCGTATCATGAGAAGAGGAGAGTGCAGAAAGAAGTTCCCATTCAGTAAAAGCGTCGTCGTATGATTCTGACTGGCTGGGGGTAAAACATAAGGCGGAAGCTTCGGCCCGCTGTTTCTGGGGAAGGAAAGCAGCCGGATAGGAGGCTGATGCCGACGCTGTTGCAAAATGGGTCGCAAGGTGTTCCGCGAGAATCAACGGGTCCGTGCATAGGCCATCCGGGAGGTGAAGACCCGGGAGGGTAGACTGCCGATGGCAACCTTGGAGAGAGCGAAGTGTAGCCCATACCCGCGACAGAGGGACAGCAGAACCGAGGGAAGAAACAAAGCGTTCCCAACACATCCGTTTGCTCCGTTTGATTAAGTAACGGGCTTTTGCGCGAAGGCGTTTAAAGGTAATAAGATTGGCAACGGATGGATGCCTCTTAAGGTGTTGCAAAGCTCGACGGCGATCACGGATGGCAACGGCAATGTCCGAACTCCACCAAGGGACCTGCCGGCGGCGAAATGGTCCAGATGAGCGTGGGATAGCAAGGCTAGCAGCGTGAACAATCGCGTCAGACATGTCATGTATGACATCATCAATACCATCCGACAATGAGGGAGAAAAAACGACCTGTGCAGTATACAGAGGCCAATTGGCACGTTGGAAGGACCAACGAGGTGATCTGTCCATGGGGGAGCGGGAAGGGAGCGAGAGAATCAACGGGAAGTGGTCACTATCGCAAAGGTCGTCGTGCGGTGACCATTTTAGGGAAGGGAGGAGGGAGGGAGGAGAGAGAGAAAGATCAATGGCAGAAAAGCTACCATGACCGGCACTGAAATGGGTAGGGGAGCCATCGTTAAGAAGGCACAAGTCGTGGTCGGTAATAAACTGGTCAATGAGATGACCCCGACTAGATGGAAATGCACTGCCCCACAAGGGATGATGTGCATTAAAATCACCAAGTATAAGGAAGGGAGGAGGAAGTTGCTGAAGGAGGGCACTTAAGGAGGCAGGTGTAGGAGTTCTGTCAGGAGGGAGATACAGATTGCAAATTGTGACCCCAGAGTCCAGGTGGATCCTAACAGCAACTGCTTCCAATGTAGTTTGGAGAGGAATCCACGTGCTGGCAATGTCCGTTCGGACCAACGTGCAAACTCCGCCAGACGCCCGTAGGGGGCCGACCCGATTTCGACAGAAAGCACGGAAGCCACGGAGGGTTGGTTAGTGACCACCAGTAAAATGAGTTTCTTGGAGAACCACACAAGCCGCAGAGTAAAACGAAAGAAGGGATTGCAACTCTGGTAGGTGACGGTAATAGCCATTACAGTTCCATTGGATAGCCAAAGAACGATGAGTCAACTGGGGGGTGAACAGGCTAATGTCAGTCATGCCGGTGGGTCACCACCCGTCACCGACAAGGAGGGGGCGACATTCATGAATAACAGGTCAGAGTCAGGTTGTGAAGATGGGGACGAGACCTCTGGCGACACCAGAGACTCCTTGTCCCGGGACTTGTGCTTCTTCTTTCTTTCTGTTTGGGATCGTGGAGGGCTGTGCAACAAAATGGAGCCAGCCACAGCAAGATCGGGAACAGAAAGAGAGCGGGCGATCTGGGGGCCCGCAGACCGTGGTTCTCGTGGTGGCTGCGTGGCAGCAGACCTTTGGCCTGGAAGGTGCCGGGAAGGGGGATCCCGCGAGGGGCGCCCATGACCGGCAGACGCCGAAGAAGCAGGACACTTCTCTAGCCGGGGAGAGGAAGCGGTGCCCGGAGGGGATGGTGTGGGAACCGCAGGGGGAGGGGGGAGGAAAGGGGTTCGGGACTGGGGTAAGGAATGAGGAGGAGGGGGTGAAGATACTACTGAAGCATAACTAGTTGTCAGGGTCACTGGATGAAGGCGTGTATACTTTTTACGGGCCTCGGTATAGGTGAGACGATCAAGAGTCTTATACTCCTGTATCTTTTTCTCTTTCTGATACACTGGGCAATCCAGTGACCGTGAAGAATGATTCCCACGACAATTTACGCACACAGGAGGGGGAACACAGGAACTTCCCTCATGGAACGGATGTCCACAGTCACCACAGAGGGGGGCCTGCGAACAGCGCGAAGACATGTGGCCAAAATGCAAACACTTGAAACATCGCATAGGTGGTGGGATGTATGGCTTCACGTCACACCGATAGACCATAATCTTGACCTTCTCAGGGAGGGTGTCCCCTTCAAAGGCCAAGATAAAGGCACCAGTGTCAACGCGGTTGTCCTTCGGACCCCTCTGAACCCGCCGAACAAAGTGAACCCCCCGCCGGCTTAGATTGTCCCAAAGTTCCTCATCAGATTGAAGGAGGAGGTCTCTATGGAAAATTACACCTTGCACCATGTTCAAGGACTGGTGTGGGGTAATTGACACAGGAATCGTACCAAGATGGGTACAGGCACGGAGAGCTGCAGACTGGGTAGCTGAAGCAGTTTTAATCAACAGCGACCCAGACCGCATCTTGCTGATAGAGTCCACCTCGCCAAACTTGTCTTCGATGTGTTCAACAAAAAACATAGGTTTCGTATGAGTAAAAGTATCCCCATCAGTTGTGGCGCAAACCAGATAGCGAGGGAAAGGTTTCGCCCCCAGCCGACGAGCCTGGCCCTCCTCCCAGGGGGTAGCCACGGAAGGGAAGGCGGAAGGGGCAGAGGAAGCAGCACGTGAAGAATCTTTTCCAGTCAAAGAGACGGCCGGAGAACGGCCAGAGTTGTGGACTCTTATGCGTTTCATGAGCATAGTGTCTGCCCTGATACCACCCACTCCGATCAGGGGCTCTCCTCATGGGCGCCACCCAGCCACAGCAAGGGCCGTCTGGCACGGCAGCCATTGCTGGGAGTTCCGATGCTCCAGGACGACAAGCAACCACTCCTAGGCTTACATGAGGAGGTCACAGCTCAGGTATCAGACGTGTGATCCCTGTGTTTTCAGGGGGCTCAACCAAAAGGGTACATAGCGACCCCACCACACGGGCTGCCTACCGTGCTGGCTATGGACCCTAGCGTCAAACAACGACGTAAAGGAAACGATGGAATCAATGATGATGGCACACGCCGGAGACACTAGGTAAGGTGCTCTTCCCCAAATGGCTCACACTACGGAAGAAAATTTAGTGATGGAGGTCAAACCCCAGAGGGGACCAGAGAATACCAAAAGGATGAAGGAATTACAGAACAAGGCCGAATTGCAAGGTCAACAGAACCAGGAGAATAGCAGGGCCAACATAAGGAGGGACACCATAAGTAGGGACACCAAGAGAGGGAGAGGAGAGGTCGGAGGGAAGGATGACGGACAGGAAAGGAGGGGAAGGGAAAGGAAATGCAGCCCGGAAAAAGAAGGAAGGCTGCAATAGCTCGGGGCCCCGTGCTCGCCACGCACGTACTCACGAAAGGACCGCGAGCCCCCTGGGGGCAATGGCTCATTTGATCACCAATTCAGCAGTGTATACACTGCATCCATTTCGCAGGGAGTGGAATTCATTGCACCTTGCATGTAGGCATACAAACCGGTTCATCCATCAGCTGTTGAGCCATCACTGTACAGCACATCTGAACCCCGAAAATGCAAGCAGGACAGCTAGGGACAGGCAGTGAAAAAAACTAAGGGATCATCTGAATATTTCAATCCCAAGGATAAACCGAGAACATCCGAGGTCAGGGTACATGTCGTGTGGGTGTTGCGATTGCTTCCTGACAAAAGGTGAATTTGGGGAAAATTTGAGTTCAGAGCAGAGACACTGTAGTTGAATTGCAATTGTGATGCCAGTTCTTGGTCTGTTTTGGGAGGTAGATCTCCCTACTAGGAAAAAGGACATGGTAGTGTGGATGCTTGGGTAAACTGTAAATGTGTGTAGCATACTTGAGTAGTTTTTGGCACCTGATCTGTAGTGGAGGAACACACGCCTCTGCGAATAGGCTATTCACAGGGCTAGTTCAAAAGGTTCCTGCTGCAAGTTGGACACCACAGTGGTGTATCTGGTCCAGTGAGCACAATGCTTAGGCCGATGCCAAACTATATGCTAGACTCCCCTAATCAAGATGGTACAGGATCAAGGGGTTGTAAAGCTGCATACAGGTGTGCAGTCAGCGCCCCAGCTGGTGTTACTGAGGCAGTAAGGGGTATTAAGGCATAGCTAGCATTTCTGCTCAAGTTGATGAAGATGGGGAAGCCTTGTCAAAGGGAAATCCATGATGAGACTGGTCATCAAGTTACAGTTTTGGCTGTGGATAAACAGTATGACGTCGACAGAAGTGCAAGATGAGAGTCTTGCCAGCTGAAAACCGAAAGGTGTGGCTGAGGACATATGACTGTACCTTTCAAATAGCATCTTGCAGTTGGCATTCAGCAACACCCACACTAGATAAGTCATCGGCATGGAAGGAGAGAGACTGAAGACCCCACAGCTACTGTCAGACCATTGATAGTAACTAGAAAGAGAGTGACACTCAATAAGAGCCCTGCAGGACCCTGTTCTTTTGGAAATGTGGGGCACTGTGTGAAGCACTAACTCTAATCTGGAAAGTACGTTATGACAAGACGTTCTGGACAAAAATCTGAAGCTGGTCCTGGAGGTTCCATTCATGTAAGCTAGCAATGTTGTGTTGCCAAGGGATGTTATATGCCTTTTGAAGGTCGAAGATGACAGCAGTAAGGTGGTGGTGGTGGTCACTAGCAGTCCGGATGACAGACTCCCTGCAAACCAAATTGTCTGCATGGAATGGTCTCTGCAAAAACTGGCCTCAGACAGAGACAACACCCCTAGACTGAAGGAGCCAACACAGCTGCTGGCTCACCATGCTTTTGAGCAACTTAAGAGCACACTGTTCAGTCTAATTGGCCAATAGCTGTGCATCTCTAGGGGATACTTACATGGTTTCAGTACCGGGATGATGGTACTTTCTGGCCACTCAGCATGACAATGTGAAACACCATCTTAAGGACCAAGGAAGCAAGACATCTAGTTCTCATATAGATCATAGATGTCCAGAAGAAGGACCAAGACCACTATAATGCCCACATAAAATAAAGTCCAGGAGGGACAGCATGTATTTTTACATCTTTGCAGGCAGTAGAACTGTTGGAAAAGTCAAAGCACTATTTTGGGCTATATCATATCCTTTGTCACTTGCAGATGTCTTTTACAGCACAGAGATGACCTCCTTGTGCTCTGAAAGAATATCCACTACTGGGTGACCAATGTCTGTCACTAAGGATCAAAGGGAACAATGTTTCCAGCCAGCCATCACATAATGTAACTGTATGGCACTTGCATTTTTGGTTTGGTTTTGATGCCCTGTAGCTCATTTGTGTTTTCTGACTGTACTGATTCTGGTTACTGAAATGGGGTGGAGGAGGCACTTAATGCTGCACGAGGAAGAGGAATGCTTATGGAAAGTAAGCAGTTCCAATTACAAGAACACAAACAGAAAACAGGACTCATTAGAACAATTTCTCCTGTGTTTCTTATCAGCAGCAGTTCTTTAGAAAAGAAGATTAGATTTCTGGTTGTACAATACTGGCAGTAGTGCAAGAAGAAGAAGAAGAAGAAGAAGAAGAAGATTGAGGACAGCAAAAAAAAATCAGATAGTCCCACTGAAACAATGTATACAGTTTGGAGGTTTGGTAATGAAGCCATTCAGTCCTTGTACGATACACGAAAGTCTAAACAAACAAAAGGTACACTGGACAAGGATATGCTTGCTAGTCTATTTGTATTCTATACTGTATTTTGAATCACTAGTATCTGAAACACACACGATTTCAGATTTCAGGAGATTTTGCCTTAGAAAAGTAAGGACCAGGTCGTCCTAGTACACCACCACCACCACCACCACCACCACCACCACCACCACCACCACCACCACCACCACCACCACCTCTTTCTTCTCCCCCAAAACACAGAAGATGGTGGGTGGGTGACCAGATAGCTTAATCATTGCTTACTACTTACTGGCTAATGTACTGAAGAGGAAAGAAACGGAGAAAAAGAGACTGACGACAGTGATGCGAATACCACGTATGCTGCATGCAAATTAAGAAAACTTGCCACTCCAGAGAGCAGTTACACAGAACAAAATAAGTCAACTGCTTTTGGAAGTAGAACTTCAGGAGCAGTTAATTACAGTGACACCAATGAGAGAATGTGGCATGAACACCGAAAGGTAGCGATTCTCCCGTCACATTCATAGATAGTATTAGTGATAATATAAATGAAGTTGTTTTTGAGATACAGTTGATATGGTTGACAACATCAACAATTTTTTTTAAATTCAGTTACCATTACATTTACATAATCTTTCACACTTTCAACCAGTGCTTTACGAACTTCACATACTATGAGTTGTGGTTTGCTTCAAAATCTAAAATAAGTACAAAAATAAATATGCTAGGCTCTGAAATGAATTTACGATTGCTGAAAAATGAAGGGTCCGGAAACTCCTGTGGCAGATAGGGTGACCAATTCTCCCAATCCTAGATTTTTTTTAATCTTCTGACCACGTCTTTCTCCCATACATTTCGTCAAACATTACTGTTGTAAACCTTAATCTCGTAAAGTTCTATTTCCCTGACCGACAGATTTTGAAAGCTTTTGTATAATGATCTATACTTTTGTAAACAATAGTCTTTTCTGTACACACTTCTATGGAAGGATCATAGTTTGGCCCAATGGAATTTGAGCAGCAGAAAAGGAATTCATAGCCAATCCGTTTTGAGGGGTAGTGAGATGGGGGATGTATGTTCTCTGCGAGCAACCTACAAATGCTCGACTTTATGATTACCGGCTACGGTGTAAATAACACATGGAAGTAACAAGGACTTGTGAAAGGAGTTTACAAACATGTTCATGCTTAAACATTAATTACATTTTTCTGTTTCCCAATTAATTCACACAACAAAACATTTCCCAGCATCTCGAAAGAGCCAAACTGTCTATGTTCAGACTTGTGTGGTCTTCTTTCCATGGCCATAACTACTATACTGTTCAACTTTCATGAGTATTTTCCATGTGCTTCTAAAGTGAATCAATCTTCATGTACACTTTCTTTTGGTTAGTAGAATTACCCCAAAATACAACTCTATATTAAGCAATAAAGTAAAAGTAAGGAGGACAGTCTCTCTTAAAATCATGGTTAGGTGTTGGCCATCCCAACAGCAGCTGATATATGCTACTTTTTCTATAGTGGTTTTCGACCATGAATGACAACCAAGCCTTTCTCTTTGTCATCTTAATTTTTTTGGCATTAACAGTACAATGCCTAAGACAGTTTCCTCGTCACTAGTCCTGCAAGTAATGAAGATGCAGATGATAAACCGCAACAAATGTTTGCCACAAGTGTGAACAGAGACCTAAACAAGAAACAATATTGGAGACCTGGAAACATGTTTTGCAAGACAGGCATGCGAACTTCAGTTCAACACATCTTAAACATGCTCTCAGTGCCTAGTGTTTTACTTACTCATGAATCTGCTTTCACGTATGGACAATGACCATGTTTACAAGATTACAGTATTATTACACATTATCATCAATCAAAGTTATGTGTTAAACGAAGGTGATGAAAAGCTCTACCAAAGCACTCAACATTATTTGCAATTATGTCAACTAAAAAACAACATAAAGATGCAGATGTTTACTAACTTGTGTATTCCTGAGTAAATATTGTGTTTCTTCTCCTTTCTGAGCTCATCAGCCTCTTTCTGTAACTGTAGGAACAATTCCAAACCAGTATATTCCCGTGTTCGTGAAAGAGGATGAATCTTCAGCACATTTGGAGGCATTGCAGTATAAACAAGATCTCCAGGTGGCAACAGATCCAAATCATGAGTCGCAATGGTAGCTGAATTGCGATGATCACAGACAGTGTCATGAAGTTTCGTCTGAAACAGCAAATAGCAACCCTGTGTTTCATCTACCACTGAAATATTAGTTAACTTTTGTAAGAAACCAAAACAGTAACAACAGGACCACAATGTGCATTCTACAGAAAAGCAGTCACATTTTTCACCAGTTACAGCTCATCAGTGTGTTAAAACAGTGTGACCTACACTAATTCAGTCATCACTTCAAATGTAGGCTAACAAAACTGATAGCTTTAACTGGAATTACATGGAAAGCTTGCCATCAACCTCAAGGTCGGCTTAAGCATTAGTGCTTTACAAGACACGATTCGATTGGAAGTGGCATGCTCTTACCTTCCTCTGACCTATAAACTTGCTTACTATTTATACTGGAACCTACAATTCAAAGTGAATTCTGAACCATAGTGCAATTTATCAGTTTTCGTATTATCATATACTGCAAGAAGTGACAAATCTTATGACTGACCAAGGATCAAACCCAAAGCCTTTGGATCCACTGTCTGGCACTTTGCTCCATCTATGTATTGCAGGTCTTTTCAAATGCCTATTTTCAGCTGCTTTTGTGTTACTCATAAGAATTTTATCCTTTTTTGCATATTTTCACTCTGTCTTTTGGACATCATACTCTAGCACATGTCATTGTGGTCCTGACAAGAGGTGGGCCCCTCTTATCTTAGAGACTAAGCAATTAGCACTTCTTTTCTACCTCTTCCCCAATTAACTCCCCTCCCTGCCCTGAAACATAAAAACAGTTCTCTTATTTTTAAACATGTCTATGCTACTAGAGTTCCATTACCTGAAGTTAACTGCCGGCCAGGTTCTGGCTATTTCTAATTTTATAATCAGATATTTTGTGGGAGTGGGTAATGAGGTACATTTTTATTACATTTGCATCATTACAGGGAACTCCACCCAGATCCACTGACAAAGTCTAAATGGAAATTATTTTTGAGCTTGTACTGTGATTTTGTAGATCATAATTCAGCTGAAACAGATTTTTATTCTCAGCAACACAAATCATCATGGAGAAAATTTACAGGGAAATTTTCAAGAGTTTCAAGATTCTTAAAGACTTCTCAAAAGATATATTGTTACCTACTTTATACAATGTTCTTAAGTGTCATTTCCGCTGAATAAACACTTCATTTACTTTATGTTTACTTGCCTCAGATGATAATTCCACAAGACAACATGGAGTGAAATTATGCAAAATAAGACAACATTCTTGTCTGTTGAGAGGCAGGACAGGTATATGGTTGGTGAAGATGGGCAACGGCCTTTCCAGTAGTTGCAGGGGTTCCAGTCTGGATGACTGAGAAGACTTGTCTCTTGACATTAGCCAACACTGCCTATGTTAGTTCTGCAAATAGTTGAAGCAAGGGGAACTACAGCTTTTATATTTCCAGAAGACATGCAGCTCTACTATATGCATTAGTGATAATTGCATCATCTTGACTAAAATATACTGATTAGCAAAAAAATTGGAACACTAAGAAGAAGAAGAAGAAGAAGAAGTTAAACCAAACTTCCTGAACTGAGAGGGTATATGACGTTATTTCAGTGATCACAAAATCAAGTCAAATTTATAATGAACTGGGCAGTATGAGCCCATTGATCAGCATGACACTGCACCTCCTTTGGCCAGGATGCATGCACTGATTCAGTTGGGAAGGGAACCACAAGCCACTGCACAAGTGAACTATAATTTTAGTACTGAAAAGTTTAATACGTCTTTTACCTACTTTTCTACAAAGTCACCAATGTTCAACACATTTCTCCTATCATGCTACCAATTTCAATACTCCCTGTTCATGTAAGTCAATTTAACTGGAGTATAGCCATCTGCAGAGTGCCTGGTTTCACTTCCACATCTGTGGCAAAGCATTGGCCGGCCAGGAAATTTCTTCATGGGACCAGAAAAACAAGGCCAATAGTGCAAGGCCCGATTTATATAGTGGATGCTGGAACACCTTCCATCAAGATTTAGTGATTCTCTCGCAAACAGGAGCAGCAACATGAAGTTCAACACCATCAGCATTAATGCAGTTGTCTTTGTTACAAAGGGCACGATGTGACTTAACCAAAGTTTTAATGTAGGCTGCAGCATTCACAATGTTCTCATGCTCAGTGAAGTCCACCAATTACTCATCATACACATGCCAGAATACTGTTGCAAGCCCTTCCGTAACAGACTGAGTACCATTGAATATTTTTCGTATTGAGAAACAAAAATGTTTCCACTTCATTCAGGACTACTTGTTTTCGAATGTGCAGGGTACGGACAAGACTCATCGCCAGTGATGATTCCTTTTAGAAAGTCCTGCCCTTCTGCAGCATAACACATTAATTGATCCAAGCTTGTCATCATTTGCTGACCCTTGTGATTTTCTGTCAAGTTCTTTGGCAGACAGCGATCACTATCTTTATGAATTACAACATATCATGACTAGTATCGGATGCTGCACCACAGGAAATGTTGAACTGCTGCGACAAGGTTCACAGCTGCACACGCCAGTCATCCAAAATAATTGCTGCCTAAATGGCTCCGACATTCTGTGGGGTTGCTGCTGTTACCAGCTGCCCAGAGCGTGTCAGATTGCTAAGGATCACACGGCCCTTTTGAATACTGCACACCACCTGGAGACATTGCTAGAGTTCACACAGTCATCCCCATACGTGACACACAGGTCCCTGTGAATTTAACTCAGTTTGTACCCTTTGGTGCACAAATATCAAATGACACTTTGCTGCTCTTCACAAGTTGATGACAGTAGCATGTACACTATGTTTCTTTCATAGTTCATGCTTCTCTTGTTACTTTCAGTAGTATAAACTTCAAGTGAAGCGTCAACATTCCAGGTGCAATACAAGGGGAGGAAAAAATTATTGTGTTACTTTATGATCCTCCCTCATATTATCTCCTGGGAAAAGATAGCCCACAACTGTTCTAACTGGGCCCTGATTCCTGGCACAAATGGAATTGGCATCCAAATTGGTCCCCCACATTTTTTATCAGAACAGAACTGGGGATATTACTGGCCACAAGAGTATCTCAACATCATGCACACAGTTCATAGACATGTGCCACATATGTTCCAGTAGTCCCACGGCTTGTCTTTGACACACTGTCATATCGCCTGAGTTCCCTCACTCACTAACACCTGATGGCTGCCCAGACCAAGATGCCAGGAGTGACACTGCTGTGCCTCTCCAAACACTGGTACAATCTGATTTCTTCCCAGATTGTCATCTCTCTCACTGATGGTCACCCAGGATTGATTGCTGAACACAATGTGACACCATTCATAAGCAGTCCTCACTTCCTGCTCATGGCACCACTGGGAACAATTGTGTTTTGTGGTTTCAACGGCAGCCTATGCATGGGCCAATAATTCCCAAGTGTGGCTGGTGCTAGTCTCCAACCAGTGGCGCAAGATGACACTGAATGTTGCAGGGAGTTCTGTTCTCTGATGGCAGACAGACGTGAATGGGTTACAATGTGTTTCAATGGGTTACAATGTGTTTCACGTGCATTGTTGTGTTTCTCCCTTATGGTGCCTAGATGGAACCTTGGTAAGTATGACTGCCCTCAAATTCTTTCTCAGTCCAGCATTGAGCCAGTGTCACATCCAAATGCCCAACAAATATGCATATTCTAAGATTTGACCAGCTGGCCAAACAGACTCACAATAAGGCCTCTTTAAAAATCTGTCAGGTGCTGATAAAGCTGTCTCCAACGATGTGGCATCAGTGTCCCTTCACAAGCACCGCTCAGTACCTGATAATGTTCATGCCCATTAAATACCCTATCATTCAAGGTAAGAACACTAGATAACAGTACTAATGCAATTTGGCAACCTTTTACCTGTCCCAGAGAATAGAAACTCTTCACTTATATACCCACCGGTGGCATGTACATGTGCGAAGCTACATAGGCATTTGACCATGTTTTCTCACTGTTCCACTTTTTTTGCCAGGCAGTGTATTCCAAAGGTAAAATAGCCACACATTCAGGTCTCTGTGCATTGACTGTTCAGGTGGATGAGGTCATAAAAAAATCAATCAACCTGATGTTCCATGTATCAGTGTGTAGAACATTAGATACCTTAATTGGGTACGTAAGTTAAATAATTTGAAAAGGCAAATGAATCGGTTTGAGTTGGATGGAGTGGGAAATTGTCAAGTGTAGTGGAAGTAAAAGAGGAAACTCAGTAGGCTGCACAAGTTGAAACTGCAAATTTTCTCATTATTAAACAGTCCAGAAACTCAAAAAAATTTGAATGACGAGTTAAATGCCGTAAACATACATGTTACATTTATTTTCAAGCAGACACACAAAGTATACATTTTTTTACGTAATTTTTAAAAGCTATTTGAAAACAATTATTGAGTTTTATTCACTGGAACGTAAGGTTCATTTGCACCAGATTCATGTGTTTACGTATAACACGATTATGCAGGCATTTCATTAGTTTTGGTTTCGTTGAAGCTGTTTGCACCTAGTATTCCATGTAAACCAGTATTTTATTCAGCTGTGTTGCTGCCTCCATGAGTGTCAATGTCAGATAATTGACAACAATCATCTGCATAAAGCATCACTAACATTTCGCAGCCAGTCAATTATGTCATTATGGGATGTTAGCAAATACATGAATGAACGTGACAAGTCACACAGTCACCAATTTTCTTTTTATTGAGTGTGTAAACTGTATCAGTGGATTCACATACCTCACATTCATTAGTTCTGCAATATGATCCAGCACAGACACAATCTTGACAATTATAGATTTCAAATGGGTGATCACTTGGCCCTCTTTCCCCCCTCGCCTCTTCAACAAGCTTATTCAGTAACTGTACCTTATACATAGGCGTCATTTTCCAGAACTCCTTGGGAGAAAGGCACTGAATTAGGCAGTAGAAATTTCACTGTGATGCCACTACTGATCAGTTCTTCTACGCCCAAATCTGACACTATTGTCAGTCAACAACATGGTCTTCAGAGGCAAACCATTATTTATAAATTTTTTACACTTGGCACAAAATTGTCACTTTTTAAAAGGCAAACTGTCGATCCACACATTACATTATTTTTTGTGACTTATATGAAGAAACTGATGCATGTATTTTAAAGCAGGGATCTTTTGATTTCCCTAACAACAAAATCAAGGATTGTGTGTTTCCTGGATGCATTATTGCAAGACATCACACTAACTCTGTACCTATTCCTTTTAGAGGCTTTTGCACAGTCATCTAACGTGGAAGTTAATACCTTAATGGATGTCATTTGATTAAGATCAGATTGATAACTCAATCTTAAGATGCCTGGTTGAAGGAAGTTATATTTTTGAATCCTTTTTTGAAATTTTCAGCAGCAACTGAATCTCCTGAAAGGCTTCCACCAATCAATGACTTATTTCACACCAATCTTGCCAACTCTGTAGGCAACTGTGGCTGTGAAGCTAGGATCAACATAGAAACCTTGACATTTAAACTTTTCACTCGTTGCAGTAGTATAAATTAATATTCCTACCAGCACTGGATAAAAGTAATTCAGTTGGTTAAGACAGATAAAAAAATTAACTGTACTGGAGAACTGAATTTCAACACTCCAAAAAAAGAAGAGGACAGATGATGGGAGAACCAAATGGGATGTCTCCTGGCACAGTTCTGCATAGAATATAATTTAATATTTGCAAACAATTGATTTAAGAATTGTGCCAGTTGGTTGAGCACATGAAAGACATGCAGATACTGTTAAGATTTTAGGTATGGTTTGTAATGGGAAGACAGATTTTGGACCCAGATTTTAGGGTAAAAGTTACATAATGGACACACCTTGAATTTATCGTAGTTTATGTACAAAATAAACACTCATGAAAATGCATCAAAAAACACAAGACTTTTTCACTATCTAAGATATATTTTATGAATTTACCTTATTTGTTGACTTCGTCAACCAAACAAAATTATCACCTTCAAAATAACAACCAAATAGGTAAAAAAGAAAAAAACAGAAACAGTAGAAAATACACAAACTGAAAAAAATCAGAAAAACAAAGACAAAGGATGAAGCAGGGAAAAGGAAATACATATAAAAATAAGGCTGAAGAGGTGGGCAAAGTGGCACAGCAGCAATGGCTACAGCAGAAATGCAAAGCGGTAGTGGCATTCATGGCCATTTGAAATACAGATGCCAAATATAGGGCAAGTAAAGCAACCTTTGTGAAAATAAGGAGCAACTGTAAGAACACGAAGAGCTCGCAAAGGATAGCCAGTATTAAACAATAAAAGGAAGGCTGGAATGATCTCTCCTCAGAACTGCTGAGATACTTGGGAGAAACAAGCATAACAGAGCTATTCCATCTGGTATGCAAGATATATGAGGCAAGAGCATCATAATTATAATTCCAAAAAAAGGTGGGTTCTGACAACAGTGAGTATTACAGAAATCTCAGTATATCTAGTCAGAGCTGAAAAATGCTGACACAAATGATTTACAAAAAAATGTAAAGGCTTGAAGACCTTGCAGAAATTCAGTTTGCATTCTGCAAAAACCAAAACACAAGCAAGACAGATCTACAGTTATTAAAAGATAAGACTAAAGAAAGGTAAACCCAAGTTTACAGCATTTGTAGATCTGAAGAGAGCTTTTGACAATAGTGACTGCAATACAGGATGTCTTAAAAATTATTAAGACAGAAGGCATAAGATACGGAATGTGCAAGGCTATCTACAACTTGTTCAGAAACTCCCCTCCCCTCCCCTCCCCTCTAGTTACACGAGTCTAAGGATATGAAGGACAAGCAGTATTCAAAAAGGAGTGAGACAGGGTTGCAGTCAATAAGAAAAGTGGATGAGTTGAAGAGAATACAATATTGTCAGTTTATGACAAGTACAGCAGGGTACTAAACAGCGAGGACATTAGTCTCTTACTGATGTGGCAGTCCATTAGCAGTTAGTGACTCCAGAAAGAAATCTGATCAAATTGTGATGTATGAATAGTAAAGATGGTGCATTTAAAGGAACACTGATGTCAGGGATGAAAAACAATTAAAAAGAGAGGTATATTTCTTTGTCCCACTGTCAGTGCTAATGAATGTTAGATGCTCTGAAAAAGTTGGTAAAGTACAGTACACTCTCATGAAAAAGGGCACTATCTGGTCTACACTGGTAAGGTCAAGCTGGATTAAAAGAGAGAGAGAGAGAGAGAGAGAGAGAGAGAGAGAGAGAGAGAGAGAGAGAGAGAGAGAGAGAGAGAGAGAGAGAGAGAAAAGAAGGAGGAGGAGACAGGCCAAGATTGCAATAATTCTCTATTCTGACCCCACCCATACCATTCAAAATGCATTTTTTAATACCAAAACCAACTGCATTACAATTTTTTGACTTCTTACACAACACATGACAGTTATAAGATTTTTCTGTACACACTGCAGCCTTCAACAATGACAGGAAACATAAAAGGATCTGCATTGTCATACAATTACCCAACTGTGAAAAGCCAGGTGTAGCGAAACAGGTGAAAATTACAGGTTTGAAGTTTTAAAAATGTGTCCGATAGATAACTTTCCCCCTTTAGCTACCGTGCTGCAATATGCCTCCATGTAAGTAAACAGGCAGTGTCAGCTGGGGTTGCTTCCTCCTGCTCACTAATGCAGCACTGCCTCTATCATCTTAAGCCCTTCGAACGTGGGACAAGATCTCTCCTGTCATCTGAGGCTGCCTCCTCCTCCTCCTCCTCCTCCTCCTCCTCCTGTTACTTCCCACCGCACCACCAATTCCCTGATATCATTGTCAGTTAGTTCACTGACTTCGCCATTTGCTGTCCATTCTGTGACATTCTCTGCATCCTCTTCACAACCCAGTATATTTTGAGCAATGGAACATCTTTGACACTAGTTACATACATGGATTCAAAGTTTAAATGGCCACCTTCATGGTCTAAAAGAATTTTCTTAGACCTTGCAAGTGATATGTTCGGAATCTCTTCTCGCTTTATGACATCGAGTAAGTCAATCCACTGCAGAATTTTCACAGTGTCTTCATTATCATCAATCATTGATGTCAACAAACTGAAAAGACAGCAGTGGTACTATTACTTTAGCATTTCACAGATGCTCTGGTCCATCGGCTGACAAAGGTAAGTCACATTTGGTGGTAAAAATAATGCTTTGCTATCTCCATCTGTGTTTTCATCACTGGCAGAATGAGAAGGTGCATTATCAGGTAGCAGCAGAGCTTAATTCGGCAAATTGTTGTCTTTCACGTATTTCTCTATAGCCGGTATGAATTCATTTTTTAAAGGTCTCTGAATTCATACATGCTTTCTTTCGATGAATGTAATGTACAGGCAGTGATCTCCATTTTAATGTGAGCCTAAGCTAATGGTTGCCAGTTGCATTACTGGAAACCAATATGGCAACTAGTTACTTACCTTTCTTGTACCTGGGCCACAACTTCCATTTTTGAAGGAAGCATTTTTGTAGGCAGCATATTTTAATTTAAACCAATCTCATCGCAACTGCACAACTGTTCACCAGAAATTCCCTCCTTATTAAAGAAATCCCTCAGAGTTAATTGATGAGGAGGGAATTTCTGGTGAACAGTTATCTAGATTACCAGTAGTTCTGAGGTTTCATCCACTGACAAAGAGGCTGTGTCATTGTTTAAAGAAATCCCTCAGACACAGCCTCTGTCAGTGGATGAAACATCAGAACTACTGGTAATCTAAAGAACATCTAATCACATATTTTGATCCTGCAGCCACTATAAATCAAGACAGATATTAGCTGCCAATGGGCATTGATTTAGTTGAAAATTTGTGCCTGACAAGGATTAAAACCCAGGTCCTCTCCTAGCAGGAGGGCCCAAGTCCAGCACAAATTTTCTTTCCCCATTAATATAAACCATTGCCCACTGGCAACACCAAACCATTTTTTTCCAGTGATACAACTGTCCACCACTGCCAGAACCTTTTATTTCTCACTGAAACTGCAACGCCTTTTCCTGTGATATCAGCTCAGTAATGGCCAACCTTTTCAACTTAAATGTTTACGGAAAAAAAGCTTCCTGAATTTCCTTATGCTTGCCTTTCAACAACTTCCTTACTTTTACTCCATTTCTACTAGCTTAAGAAACATCACTTTTCAATTTATACTGTACTTGTTTTTCTAGTCTCCAACAGTACTTTCTCTTATCCCTACCACCAAAGCAATGCAATAGTTGTGGGTGCAACCCCAGAAATCAGTTGCATTACAGCATGTTGTTCTGATCCACCGTCATTACAACTTGTTTCATTTATCATCCATTTCAAACCCTTCGATTAAACACAGAGGACTGCACAAAACAATTTGGCTACTCTCTCTCTCTCTCTCACACACACACACACACACACACACACACACACACACACACACACACACACACTGAATGTCTGATATGCAATTGAAGAAACAAAGAACACAGGACTACCAACACAGCTGCTCTCTGTGTGTTCATCGTTTATGAGGACTTTAAGAGGGCTTCTAAGTATTGTTTACTGAAAAGTGGATATATTAATCTATTCAATATTAATAATACAATATGTATCCTACAATTTTAACTCCAGATGTGGTAGAAGCACAAATGATACATAAAACATTTTGAAGAGCCACACAACATTGTAGGTGGCACCAATTTCCTAAAGCTTTGGAAAACTGAAGTGTGTATAATAAATTAATCCTAATTTTGTTATGGACAAGTGTTATGATTATATTAATTAATTAGGCCAAACTGAATGGACCAGATAGCACATAGGCTGAATAATCATGAGCTGGATACCTTAGAGCCCACTGTACACTATGTACTAGGTACCTAGATAGCTTAGTATCAGCCATTTAACTCTTTCAGGTTAGCCTACTAAGCCTCCTCTCATGTATAATAGTATTTTTGGTACATGTATTTTAAGGATATGTTCAAATTTATGAGATATTTAAGATTAATATTGTGTTGGTTTGGTCACAATACAGCAATGTTACAAAGGGTTAGTTCAAGTGTTTCGATTATGGAGTTAACCCATTTTTATCCATGTTTATCTCAAATGGGCAAAGACCTGGACTGCTGGGCTTTAGCCCATTTTGTGGGAGTAAAGCCCCACTTTTGTGCTACATTGTAAATGTCTCTGTACTTAATAATTAGAGGTGTAATTAGGATGGGTTATGGGTAACAACCATGACTTCAATTTGAAATCAACCCCTCACTGACCAGGATACAAAAATTGAAAATTGCCAGGCTTTACTTCCACCTACTCTAATGATCATCAGCAGAACAAACAATATTAAATAAGGCGAGACAAATAATCAGGCCAATAAGTGGGTGGGTGCAACCTAAATTTCTTGATCATGTGAGATTATTTGATGGAAATTTCAACTTACAAGTTACAGATTGGGAGAGTCTAGTGATTAGGCATTTAGTACAGCCACAATCACATGAAACTGTTAATTCCTTGTCCAAAAATGACTGAGCATAGCTAATTAGTGAACCACTTCATGAACATAACATTAGCTCTCCTGATCAAGAACAAGCTCTAACTTTCTGACTCAGTTAGCACAGAACAGGGAATTGGCAATCATAAGGCTATTACACTTTACCAAAAACAGCTGTAAATAGGAATATAAAGCAAGAGTGACAAGAAACATTTCAGATTATCTGAGCATTATACATGAAAATTTAACCTTCCAGCACAGGTCATTTTGCTTCAATTTCCAGCATCAATGGACAAAGTTGAAAGGTATTGTATACCTTTGACATGTATGTGCAGAGCAAAGTTGTTAGGTATGGCAAGGACTCACTGTGGTTCGACTGCTGTGTCAAGAAACTGCTACAAAAGCAAAGAGAGCTTCACTGCAAATTTAAATGCACCAAACACTTTACAGACCAAAAACTTACTGAAGTCAACATCAGCATAAGGGTACCCACGCATGAAACATTCAACAAATTTGAATATAAAATTCTATCTACCGACTTCACAGAAAATCCTAAGAAGTTTTGGTCATATGTTAAATCAATAAATGGGATTGAAGCTATCTATACAGATACATTGTGACCATAATGAGATAGAAATGGAGGACAACAAAGAGTGTACATGATATAGTGGAAAAAGAAGTTCCATAAGGCTTTTCATGGATGAGAAAATTTTAGCATACTGCAGGAATACCTATAGAGGGCTGACATTGGTGGTGTGATGACATAAAATTAACCTGATGTGCATAAATGAGCAGAAAGGGACATTATTGTATGATTACTCAATTGCAGAACAATCACAGCAACCAGTTCTATCTATTAAATATTTAGTAGTATGTGTACAGGGCAATTTAATTCCTTAACATAAACCAGGAGTGATGTATTTTGACAACAACTTAAAACCCCAAGTACAATCACGCAACTTGCAAGAGAGATGGCATTCGACACCTCTACAAACCTCTGACTCAATCAGATGGAGAGAGAACAAAGATGTTGACCCTCTGGAGAGGTGAACATAACAACTGATCTGCCAAGGAGTGAGAAGAAAGTGATAGCACCAGAAAGTTGTCACTGGTGCAAAAATAGTCATAATGACAATTGTAGTGAAGCCATGACATTTGAGGAAGAAATCTTAAGGTGCCATGGGTGGCACAAAGAGGAGAGAGGGATCAAAATTTGAAAAAGTTGCATCATAAGCCTCATGACATGGTACTCCCGCATAGTGTCTCCACAAATGGAGTTGCTTGTACAATCGAAAAACATAAGTGCAAATTGCTGACATTTAAAGCATCCTATTGGGGGTGGGAAACAAGGCTTCGTAACAGAACACCATGATTTTGGCTTTCTCAGGAAGCACATCCTGTGAAAAGAGAGGATGACTGCTTTGGTGTCTACTTTTAACTGGCAGGCCTCAACATAGCAGTGAACCCTTTGCTCCAAGTTTTTACAAAATTCCTTCTGTGCCTGTCGTGTTAAGCTCTGCTGAAAAATTTAGCCCTGCCTCACGTTCAGGCTTCTATGACATATTATGGTTACAGGCAAAACACCAAATCTGTTACAAGAGAGTAACACTTGGAACTGGGAAAGATTTCTTGGTGTAGTTAAGACAAAACACCTTTTAATTTACTGAAGAAAGACAATTCTCCAAATATATTTCCAACACACTGTACAAAGAAGAACAGCTTGTAGACAGAAAGAACCTCCTTTTGGTTGGGTGCAAAGCTGGAACTGAAGTGAGTACTTCTGTGTAGTTTATTTTGCTTCTCTCACATGGTGTCAATGAGACTAAGTTCTTGGGGTCATGATGAAGCATATATTTCCTATGTAGTTACAGGGCTACCATTGTACATGTAGCTCATGACTCCTTACATGGACTGGATACCATGCTGGGTTTCGGCTACCTTCCCCCGTATGGCCTCCACTTACGTAAAATCTCTCTAAAAGTGAAGGTCAAACTCTGATGTGTAAACCAAAGATGAATTAACCAAAATATGTGCTATGAAATAAAGTGGAGAAAGCCATAATCAATGTCCTGCGATATAAGCTACAGTGTCAACCTGTCCTACATGCTGCGTCTGAGAAGACAGTGTCAGAGAGGAAGCCAGCAGCACATGAAAGGAGGATATGCTGCAATGACTCAGGGCCTACGGTCACCATATACGAGTCCATGAAAGAGCTACGGTCTCCCTGAAGAGTAAGAATATAAACTTCTCATGTGTGGTGTTACAGAAGAATACTGAATATTACTTCGGTAGGAAGGGCAACTGATTGGAGGCACTGAATTGAAATGGGGAGAAAAGTTTATGGCACAACTTGCCTACTGAAAGAAGGACTTGTTTAATGGGACATATCCTGAGGTGCCCAGGAACAGTCAATTTGGTAATTGAGTAAAGTGGGAGGGTGAAAATTGTAGAGGGAGGTCTAAGCTTGACTATAGTTAGCAGGTTCAAGTGGATGCAGATGAAATAGTTACGCAGAGATGATGATGTCTGCACAAGATAGACTACTACAGAAAGCTGCATCAAACCAGTCTTTGAAATGGGAACAACAACGATCACACTTGGTTACCTATGTTCACAATGTTTTATTACTGAGGACTCCATAATAAAAGTTAAGATGAGTTCACTACTCAGGTGTATTTGATTTCAATGTAAACAATGTACAGGTTTGGCAGAAAAACAGTTGTACCATTAACAATATGTAACACAAAAAAGTGCATTAAGGCTAAACATTTTTACATCTGCATTTCACAAAAATATATATCCATATTCATCCTACCAGTTACCTGCATCTGAATGAACTTCTTAAACGAATCTGGTGTGAAGTTCAAATTTCTAACAATGCAGCAAACAATGAAAGGTCTAACAGATTTCACTCCATCAATTATCTTTACTGATGGTGTTGAATCAGATACGTGAATGACTTCCATCTTGTGACATAGTTGTTCAATCTGCAAAGATAATTAGAAAATTAATTACATCATACAGAATTACTTAAATTTTATGAGATATTCAAGGTATGCACACAAACACTGCACTATTAAAACATTGGGCATATCTACATCTACAAGTGCGCACAGCAAATCAGTTGATCTATATCATTTACCACTGATTAGTGAATACAGCCCAGGTAAAATTTACAGCCCAATAACTGCTGTGCTGCTTCAATTTCTCTTTCTCATTGTGGTTCTTGAGCCATATACTCAAAGAACAATAACCACATCTATATTTACATGGCTGCTCTGCAACTGACACTTAAGTGCCTGGCACAGGGTTCATCAAACCACTTTCACTATTTATCATTCCACTCTAACAGAGTACAAGAAAAAATAAATCTTTCCATGTGTCCTGTGATTTATTTTATTACAATGGCCATTACTCACTATGTAGCTGGATGTCAACAAAATGTTTTCACACTGAAAGAAGAAAGTTGGAGACAAATGTCCTGAAAAGATTTCACCATAATGGATAGCGACGTAATGATTGCCACCCCAACTTTCATATCCTATTGGTGACTCTCTCTCCCCCTTTCATGATAATGCAAACTGAGCTGCCCTTTGAAGTTTTTTGATGTGCTCTGTCAAAGCTATCTGTTAAGGATCCCATACCGCACAGCAGTACGGGATCTTTCAAAAAGTTCTGGCACATTCATAATCTCGCACCAATGGTATGTCTTAACAAAACGCAAGTGGCATCTCTACAAACACCCATGTTTATTACGTAACTGCTTGAAGTTTCATTATTGTACATCTGTTAGCTATTGTTCAGTGCTTTATTGAGTAGAAAATTGAGTTGCACATTTTGCAAATTTTGAGATGACAGGAGTTCAAGGAGCAATGTGACTTCACTTAAATTTTGCATAAAACATAAGAAAAACTTTACAGAGACACACAAAATGATGTAGGAAGCCTATGGTGAGAAGTGCGCAAGTATACTCAGTGTTAAGAATGGTTCACACAGTTTAAAAATGGCCGGACGGAAGTTAAAGACGACCCTCAGTGAGGGCACCCTTTGCAGTCTACCGATGATGCTAATGTCAGGAATGTTAATGAAATCATGTGTACCAATTGAAGACTGACTGTCTGAGAGATTCTAGAAGAATGTAATCTTTCAGTTGGATCATGTCATGAAATCCTGACTCTTCACAATGGGTTGGGAAAGATTCTCCAAGACAAAAAGAGCTGGTCAGATCAAGTCAAACGTCAAAGCCACACTAATAATTTCCTTTGAAGGATTAGTTCATCACCAATTTCTGCCACAGGGACCAAACTGTTAATCGATGGTACTATCGGGACGTGTTGCGATGCCTGCAAGAAAATGTGAGCAGGAAACAGTGTGAAATGTGACGATAACACAACCACACATTCATCCCTGTGATGCTTAACTATCGCATAAAAAACGAAATCACTGTGCCGCCTCATCCTCCATACTCTCCAGACCTGGATCCTGCAGACTTACTTTTATTTTCGAAGTTGAAAACCCTGTTGAAATGATGAAGATTTGCAACGATAGAAGAGCTAAAAGCTTTGTGTGATCTATCAAGAGCCATATCAATACTGCTTCTGGAAGTGGAAATTGTGTTGGGAGCAGAGTATCAATTGTGGAGGAGAGTATTTCGAACAATACCATGAACAATAAGTAAAACTGAAGAAAAATTCTGTGGACAAATTTTTGGAATAGACTTCATTCTCTAACAGAGGATGGACAAGTCTAGTGTAGGCAGTCTAGTGGATCTGTTGCATATTCTAAGTGTTCTGACAATAAAACAGTCTTTGGTTTCCCTTTCTCACCACATTGCCTATATGATTGTTCCAATTTAAGGCATCAAAAATTGTTATTCCTAGACATTTAGAGACTGGGACCTTCCTGAAAGAAAATCAGTTGCACAATTCGCCATAGGCACACAGTTTGATTAGAAGCTACTTGTGAGGAACAGTATCAGAAGCCTTTAGGCAATGTAAAAATATGAAATCAATCTGAGATACCCTGTCAATAGCACTCATTAGAACATCATGAGCTGTGGAGACTGAAGTGTGGCAAGAATACAGTTTGTCAGTAACCTTGAAACTGCTCCCTGAGTTAATACATATTAAAGTGTGGTCAATGGAGTCCCATTTAATAAAATGGAGGGCTCTGCTAACTGCTTTCAGCTCTGCTATAGTCACAATGGGTGTTCCCAGCAATGAATGGCATTCCTTGGAGGCAGGAGATGTAAAAGCATATCCCATCTGATGCACAGTTTCAGAGCTGTCAGTGTAACAGATGGTAGCATCCTGGAACTCATGGGGGGGGGGGGGGGGGATGTGTGGGGTGATCAGGGAATTGGAGACCCAGAACTAGTACCATCAAATCTGAAGAGGGAAGATCTTTTCCTCAGCAAGAAAACTGTCTATGGGTCTAGTCAGAGAGGCACCAGTGGCCAGATCCATGCCACAGAGGTGTACTGGGGCTAGCAATTTCAGAACTAAAGGCATAGCCGAGCCATAAACCTAGCAACCATAGTCCAGCCAGGACAAAACAAGGACCCAGTAAATATGAACAACAGTAGCAAGATTCCCACCCCAAGATGTATGGTCAAGGAAGCAGAGTGTGTTAACCTTGGACATAGTGCTAGGCATGTACAACTGCTGGCTAGTTATGTTACACACGTTCATAGTTACGCTGCGCATCCGAATCACCGTCTCCTTCTCCCATCGACGGCAGTTCATCTCTCACATCGGCGACCCAGGTCAGGGCTTACAATTGCAGATCGTTTCCAATCCCTTCTTTCCAAACTGGAGTCCTTGCCTTTACCACCTATACTTGAGGTCCATTCACTTACACCCACATGGTGTACATCTAGGCTGGGGCTTCGCCTGGACCTTTAACATGCCCCTAAGGATTCAGTCAACCTCTCGACTCTCCGCTGCCACTTCCTCTCGATTCTTGACATGTACCAAGGTCACAAGTGTTTTACACTGATGGCTTGATGGCTGATGGTCACGCCTATGCCCATGGAGGACATATTGAACAGCATTCCTTGCCCGATGGCTGCAGTGTTTTCACTGCCAAGCTGGTGGCTATATGTCGTGCTCTTTAGCACATCCGTTCATGCCCTGGGGAGTCGTTTCTTCTGTGTACTAGCTCTTTGAGCAGCCTACAAGCTATTGACCAGTGTTGCCCTCATCATCATTTGGTCGCTACCATCCAGGAGTCCATCTATGCCCTGAAATGGTCCAATCATTCAATGGTGTTTGTCTGGATGCCAGGTCACATCGCAATCCCAGGCAACGAACTTGCCGACAGGCTGGCCAAACAGGCTATGCGGAAACTGCTTATGGAGATCTGCTTCTCTGCATTCAGTACTATGCTGCAAGGTTTTGTGGCTTTGGGAGACGAAATGGCATAACCTCAGCACGCACAAAAAACTGTGTACCATTAAGGAGACTATGAATGTGTGGTGGTCCTCCATTCAAGTCTCTCACAGAGACACTGTGGTTCTGTGCCAGCTCTGCATTGGCCACGCTTGGGTGACACACGGCTACCTTCTGGGCCGTGATGACTCACCTCAGTGTTGGTGCGGCATCCAGTTGACAGTGGCCCATATCTTTGTGAGCTGTCCTTGTTTGGCAGCCCTGCGACAGACTCTTCAGTCACTGTACTCACTGCCATTAATTTTAGCTGACAATGGCCAATTTAGTTTTACATTTTATACTTGATGGTAGGTTTTATCATTCTATATAAGCTTTCGCTCATGTACTTTGTCCCATAGTGTTCTCCACTCTAATGCTTTTAGGGTGGATGTTTTAATGTGTCGCAGAGTGGCTAGTTTTTTCTTTTTATTCTCATGGTGGGCCAGGCACGGTCATCTGCTCTCTTGTTTTTCCCCCTTTTACCTGTTTCTTGCTTCTCTGTGGTTTTCTTTTCCTGTTTTGTCCATGGTAGTTTTGGTTGTCCTCATGTCATTCTTCTGGTTCGTCCTTTCTCCTGTTATTGTGCTGTAGGTCTGCTTTCTTTTCTTCTTTCCCTTGTGTAATTACTTTACCGGGAACAAGGCACCGGTGACCTAATAGTTTGGTCCCTTCTCCCCCTCTTTTAAACCAACCAACCAACCAACCAACCAACCAACCAACCAACCAACCAACCAACCAACCAACCAACCAACCAACCCTTTTCATTGCCATCAATGGACTAGTGACCTCTGTTGGGCCACTATTCACACCTGTGTTGTATGGTGATGAGTTTTGCATTTAGTAGAGCTCCCACTCAGTAGTCTCTCCTAAACACCAGTGCCTGGGTGCTATCTGCAAAACACGTGCAGGACTTCTTCCCTGTGGTTTGCAGTTATCTCCTATAAAGAAAGCAGGCCTCCACCAGGACAACTCGTCACCAGACTCGTCCTGAAAGTTTCTGTCGCTAGGTGAACACCACAGTGATGCACTGAGTCGAGCAAACGCAACGCAGAGGGTGCCACCGAACCATAAACCAGACACCCGGGATTTATCAAGGGCTCTGTAGAGCTGCAGCAGCGTAGAGCTACCTGCACCCAAGTTGGTGTTGCTCAGGCAGTGGAGAGCATTGAGATGCTTTCACTTCAGCTGACGAAGGTGAGAAAGCCAAGTCAATCGGGTGTTGAAAACCAGTCCTAAGAATCGATGTCTCCACTACAGTGAGTGGATCATTAAGGTAAAGTTCTGGTTCCGGATGAATGGTATGACACCGGCAGAAGTGCATAACACAGGACTTTGCGGCCGAAAACTGGAAACTGAACTGGAGCCCATTACTGCACCTTATGGATGGTTCCCTGTGGGCACTGCTCAACACCACCAGTGCTGATGGAGCAGTGAGAAACGCAGAAGCCGTCTGCATACAGAGAAGGTGTGACGAATGGCCCTATAGCTGCTGCTAGACCATTCATAGCCACTCAATACAGAGTCCTGCAGGACCCCATTCTCCTGGATGTGGGAGGAACTATGGAGGCACCAACTTGGACACGGAAAGTACAGAGGAGCAGGAAATTTTGGATTGAAAATCTGGAGCGGGCCTCAGAGACCCCACTCATATAATGTGGCAAGGCTATGTCGCCAGATGGTGTCATATGCTTTTCGTAAATCAAAAAGATGGCAACCAAGTGCTGGTGTCTGGAAAAGGCCATTTGGATGGCGGACTCAAGGGACAAGATTATCAATGGTAGAGTGACCCTGGCGGAAGCTGCCCTGACACGGAGCCGGTAGGCCACTTGACTCCAGGACCCAACCCAACCACTGACACACCATACATTCCAGCAGCTTACAAAGAATGTTTGAGAGACTGATGAGTCTCTAGTTATCCACATCACGGGAGTTTTTACTGGGTTTGAGCACCGAAATAATGGTGCTCTCCTGCCACTGTGATGGAAAGTCACCATTGCACCAGGTCTGGTTGAAGATGACGAGGAGATGTCACTTGTAGTCAGATGAGAGACGTTTAATCATCTGAATGAGGATCCAATCTGGCTCAGGAGCTGTGTCGGTGCAATATACAAGGGTACTGAGGAGCTCCCACTCTGTAAATCTGTAAATGGGGTGTTATAGGATTCACTGTGGCATGTAGTGAACGAGAGGACTTTCCCTTCCTGCCGTTGTTTGGGAGTGCGAAACGCCATGGGTACTTCTCTGATGCAGAGGCTTGAGCATAGTGCTCAGCAATCGCGTTTGCATTGGTAGATATGTTAACACCGAGAACACCTGTTGGGGTCTGGTATCCAAAAACACGTTTGATGTTCTGCTAGACTTGGGAAGGTGACGTATGGCACCCCATGGTCGAGACTTATCTCTCCCAACACTCCTGCTTCTGTCATTTGACAAGTTGGCGAACACAAGCACAGATCCATTTAAGGGTTTTAAGGTGCTCCAGGGAAGGGTGCTGCTTATGCCGCTGTAGAGCTCGCCGACGCTCCTCAACTGCTTCAGCAACTTCCGGCAACCACCAAGGAACTGCCTTTCGCAGGGGGCACCCTAAAGAGCGAGGCATCGCGTTTTCTGCCACAGGATCGATTGTTGTCACCTACTCAACCATCATATCGATTTTACTGTGTGAGGAAGATTCAACGGTGACAGCAGAGGTGAATGTTTCCCAGTCCACCTTGTTTGAAGCCCATCTGGGCAGACATCCATGGGTCTGACACTGGTGCAGTGACAGGAAGATGGGGAAGTAGTCACTACCACACAGGTCATCATGTGCTCTCCAGTGGACAGATGGGAGAAATTCTGGGCTGCAAATTGATAAACCAATGGCCGAGTAACTACCATGAGCCACACTGAAATGTGTGGTGGCCCCAGTATTTAATAGGCAGAGGTCAAACTGAGACAGTACAGTTTTGACATCTCTGTGTTGGATAGTAAGCACGGTGCCACCCCACAAGGAGTTATGGGCGTTAAAATCTCCCAAAAGTGGGAAAGGTTTAGGAAGGTGATCAATTAGTGCAGTTAATACATTCACGGATACTGCACCATCTGGCGGAAGATATACATTGCAGACAGTTATTTCCTTCGTCACCCTTATTCTGATAGCCACAGCTTCAAGAGGGGTTTGAAGGGGCACAGTTTCACTACAGACTGTTTAGGACAAACGCAAACTCCTCGTGACACACTATTATAGTCGCTACAGTTCCTGTAGTATCCCATACAGCCACGGAGGACAGGGGTCCATATTGTTGGGAACCAGGTTTCGTGGAGGGCAACACAGAAAGCAGGTGTAGAGCTTAGCAGTTGCCATAGCTCAGCCAGGCAGTGAACGAAGACATCACTGTAGGACTGGGAAGGCATGGAACATTCAATGAAGCAATCAAAATATCCACGGGTGTACTGCTGGTCTATAGTGTCCAACGGGCACAATATTTCGGCGATCAAACATGTCGCCATCATCAGGTGAACTGACGGACTGAGCTCCTGTGAACGTGCCGGCACGGAGATCCGTACGCTATGGCTGCTCAGGGGGAACTGGGTTCGGTCGCGGCGGCGGCCGATTTAAATACCCTCCGCCCGCGGCGCGCTCCCTCCGCCGTCCGCGCCCCGCGCCACGGTAGCGTGGTGGAACAGATTGCGACGGCGTCTGAGATGACGTTGGTGTGATGGCTCTGTCCGCCGTGGTGCGTTTGCTCAATTCACTCTTGATTAACCCAATCGCTGGTTCCCAAGCCTTGCTAAGATTATAGCCACAGTCACGGTTCATGAGGTCATCATTGGTGCGAATTTCGATGGTACCCCCTCTTTGTGAACCTTCAGGAGTCCATATAGTCTCAGCGGTTCACAAAAAGGGGGTACCATTACGCCCCATTGTCAGCAACATCAGGGCACCTACATATTTGTTGGCCAAATACCTGACGGGAATATAAAGTCCTTATGTGGGTAAATGCCCTCATCACATCTGTAATTCCGTGGATTTTGTTAAACGCCTTGATAGCTTCAGGTTGGATGAGTCAGATATCATGGTGAGTTTTGACGTCGTTTCCTTGTTTACGAGGGTACCCTGCGAGAGTCGCTAGAGTTGATTGGTCAGAGGTTTGACGAGAATACCACTGAACTTTTTAGGCATGTCTTGACTTCCACGTATTTTCTTTTTAATGGAGAATACTACGAATAAATGGAAGGAGTCGCCATGGGTAGCCCACTCTCACCGGTGGTAGCGAATTTGTACATGGAGAACTTCGAGGAGGAAGCCCTGTCATCATCCGAATGGAAACCACCTTGCTTTTTCCGTTACGTGGACGACACGTTCGTCATCTGGCCACATGGTATGGATAAACTCCTTGACTTTCTTACACATATAAACTCCATACACCCCAACATCAAATTCACTATGGAGACAGAAACGGAGGGTAAATTACCTTTCCTTGACGTCTTGGTCAGGAGAAGGGCTGACGGCACCCTAGGTCATGGGGTGTATCGAAAGACAACACACACTGATCTGTATTTGCACGCAGACAGCTGCCACCACCCTTCACAGAGGAATGGGGTACTTAAAACTCTAGTACATAGGGCGCGCACTATCTCTGACACAGAGAGTCTACCCCAGGAATTGGAACATCTGAGAACTGTATTTCGAAAAAATGGTACTCAGAGTGGCAGATCCAACGTGCTCTCCGCCCAACCACTGCATCACAACCTGATGAGATGGATGAAGTCACGAGGAAGGAGGTAGGCACTGCATTTATTCCATACACAGGCGCACTCTCGGGGAAAATCGCCCGCATTCTGAAGAAACACCGGGTCGGAACTGTGTTTTGTCTTCCGAATAAAACTCGTGCACTGGTGGGGAGCCAAAGATGACCTCGGTTTGAGGAAGGCTGGTGTGTAGCAGATTCCGTGTCAATGTGGGAAGTCGTATACTGGTCAGACGATGCGTACCGTCGAGGATCGATGCCGTGAACACCAGAGGCACACTCGACTGATGTATCCGAGCAAGTTGGCGGTCGCTGAACATTGTTTGTCGGAAAATCATGCTATGGAGTATGACCGCACGAGGATTCTGGTACAGACGTCGAGATACTGGACAGCGTTGTTAGAGAGGCCATCGAAATTCGCACCAATGATGACCTCATGAACCGTGACTGTGGCTATAATCTTAGCAAGGCTTGGGAACCAGCGATTGGGTTAATCAAGAGTAAATCGAGCAAACGCATAGTTGTGACGACCACGGCGGACAGAGCCATCACACCAACGTCATCTCAGACGCCGTCGCAATCTGTTCCACCGCGCTACCGTGGCGCGGGGCGCAGACGGCGGAGGGAGCGTGCCGCATGGCTATAATCTTAGCAAGGCTTGGGAACCAGCGATTGGGTTAATCAAGAGTAAATCGAGCAAACGCATAGTTGTGACGACCACGGCGGACAGAGCCATCACACCGACGTCATCTCAGACGCCGTCGCAATCTGTTCCACCGCGCTACCGTGGCGCGGGGCGCAGACGGCGGAGGGAGCGTGCCGCGGGTATTTAAATTGGCCGCCGCCGCGACCGAACCCAGTTCCCCCTGAGCAGCCATAGCGTACGGATCTCCGTGCCGGCACGTTCACAGGAGCTCAGTCCGTCAGTTCACCTGATGATGACGACATGTTTGATCGCCGAAATATTGTGCCCGTTGGACACTATAGACCGGCAGTACACCTGTGGATATTTTGATTAGCAAACACACCGGGAGAAACTCAAGAATCACATTCAATGAAGCAGTTTACATCTTAGGGTCACTTGCTGTCACTGACTTTTGCCTGAGCAGTCTATATCCATTGGGTCTGAGGGTCCGGCGAGATCTTGGTCCTCAGCGGACGCCAGAATCTCCACCTCATCTGCTGACGCAGAGGCAGAGCTGGTAGATAACGGTGGTGTGGGTGCCACCGCAATACCCTTGGTCTTGGGGATGATCCTTTTCGATTTGTCTCACTGCTCCTTTGGTTTCCCTGGCTGGGAGGACTTCACTGTTTCAGTCTTCAGGACAGAGGATGAGTGTGAAGCCCTACAACCAGCTGCTTTTGGGCTTTTCAGCTGCTGGCGGGTGTCATCTTTCCCACTAGCATAAATCTGGGAATGGAGTGACCCAAGGGACCCATTCCTAGCAAGTGGAGCCGAAGAAGACTTATGCTTCTCTGGCTCAGAAGTGGGGACTGATATCCCCGATGGTGCAGGAGAAACAGGGAGGGAGGTGGCAGGTGTAGTCTTCTGGTTCTGAGAGGCAACAAGAATGCAAGGAACTGATGGGGCAACAACTGTTCTCATATCGGCAGTGTAAGAGGAGATCATAACTACAGGATGTAGGCGCTCAAATTTCCCCTTAGCCTCAGTGTAGGACAGTCAGTCCAGGGTCTAATATTCCACGATTTTCCTCTCTCTCTGTAAAATCCTGCAGTCTGGTGAGCAAGATGAATGATGCTCTCCGCAGTTGACACAGGTGGAGGATGGGGCACATGGAGTATTGGGATGTGATGGACATCCACAATCTCGACATGTGACACTGGAAGTATAGGGGAAGACATATGGCCAAACTCCCACCACTTCAAACACCGCATCAGCGGAGGGATATATGGCTTGAAGTCAAAGTGATAGACCATCATCTTGACATTCTCGGGCAATGTGTCACCCTCTAAGTCGAAGATGATGACACTGGTGGCAACCTGATTATCCCTCGAACCCTCGATGTGCCGGATGAAATGAACACCTCACAGCTCTAAATTGGCGCGGAGCTCATTGTCAGGCTGCAAAAGAAGGTCCTTGTGGAATGTAGCACCCTGGACCATATTTAAGCTCTTATGAGGCGTGATGGTAACAAACATCCCCCAACATGCCACAAGCGAGTAATGCCCATGACTGGGCAGAGGATGCTGTTTTTATCAAGACTGATCCAGAGTGGATTTTGGACAAGCCCTCTACCTCCCCAAACCTGTCCTCCAAATGCTAAAAAAACAAAAGCAAAAGCCTCATAGACATGAAATATTCCCCATCAACTCTTGTACATACGAGGTACCGGAGTGAATAAACTTCACTGCCATCCTTAGCCTGGCATTCCTCCCATGGTGTGACCCGGGAGGGGAACGATTTGGGGTCCTATTTCTTAGCATTGAAGTTAGACTTCGCCTGCT
This sequence comes from Schistocerca gregaria, assembly GCF_023897955.1. NCBI lineage: Eukaryota > Metazoa > Arthropoda > Insecta > Orthoptera > Acrididae > Schistocerca > Schistocerca gregaria. Next base: position 134,104,661 of record NC_064927.1, on the reverse strand, counting down.
TGGAGACTGCTGGCGGTAACCACCAGCAAGAGGTGATGTACTAAGTTTCATGGCATGTCATCCGCCCAGATGCCACCCACTCTGACCAGGGGCCCTCCCTACGGGTGCCGCCCAGCCACAGCAAAGGCCACCTGGCAGGATGGCCATTACTGGGAGTCCCGATGCCCCAGGGTGATGGGCATCTACTCGTTGGCATACGTGGGAAGTTAACAGCGCATGCATCATCAGAGCGATCCCTGTGTTGCTAGGGGCTACAGCCAACAGGGTACATGGTGCCCCACCACAACGGACTGGCTACTGTGTTGGATAAGATGCTAAGAAGTCCATGGTCATCGGCAGCACAGAAAGCAACACTGCATAGTGTATGGTGGAAAACGCACCAAGGACAGTGTCCTTGCCCAAGAGATGGAGAATGAGCGGGACTGCCATAAGACATCAAGAAAGTGGGCTGAAGATCTCAATGCATTTCTCTTGGAAATGTTGGATGCAGAGAAGTGCTGGCTAACCTGAAACAACCAGTGGGATAAAAACCAATGAATAATAACAGTAGGGAGCCTCTAAATCTCCAGTTATGGGGAAAAAGTGAAATAAGATTACACCAAGCAGTCTCTTGTGCCTTTTGCAGATCAAAGAAGACTGTGTTACGACTTTGGCATTTAGAAAAATGCCTGTCAGGTGGATGCTTCGAACTATAAACACACGGTCGATTCTCGATTGCCCTTCCCAAATAATATACCATTAGAGATACACAATGCCTCGAGATATGAGAACCTAACATCATCCTTTCAAGTAGAATGGTCAGGCTAATTAGCAGGTAACTGTTTAGAGGATTGAGTTCTTTCCTGTCTTAAGGACTGGGACAGCTATGCTATTTTTCCCATTACGAGAGACAGGCAGATTGGAGCCCAATATGGTTGGACAACCTGAGATGTTGCCTTTGGTGAACATTCATGTTGTGGATCATCAGGGCCTGTGGCTGTGTCTTGGGAATAGCCAAGAGCCTGAAGTAGTTCCAGTCAGTGAGGGGGACCATTACACAATTCAAAGAGGTATACATCCCTACAGAGGACACACAGCACTCGCAGCATTCTTTTGTACTGCATTTGATTAGATAGTGAGCCTCACCATGAAGTCCCTCAACAATGATATGGTTGGTCTGTGGAAGATGTCGTCTGAGTTGTTGCAGGGTTTGTTGGTGATCCTGAATATCTACTGCAACATCTTAACGTCTTTGATCCACCACAGCACTGGGGGCACCTGTAGAAATGGAAACAGCAGTTCCAGTGGCATGGATGAAGACACCTGAGACACCATGCACTACTTCATGAACAGAGTCAGACGGAGGTAATGAATGGAACAGCAGAGGCATACGAGGGCCAGATGGCCCTGTGAAATGTGCAACTTGGTAGTCACTGTCTGTTGGTGGCAAAGAAACAGGATCACCAAAAAAGTGATCCTTTTGTAGGGACCAGTGTAAAAAGATTAAGGGATAAATATCATTAGGACGATAGCTGAAAAGGTGCCATGAGCAGCACTGAAAAGGTTAAGAGAACCACCATTGAGATTGCACAGATAATGGTCTGAGAGAAGCTGATCAATTTTAAGTCTCTACCAGACAAAATAGTACTCACCCACAGGGGAGCAGGAGACTGAAGCTGTGGGAGCAGTTGGACTGCTGTGGTCAATTCAACATAAGTGGCCTACCTGAAGGTAGGTGCATGTTGCAAATGTAATCGCTGTGGTAGTTTGCACCTGCACCACTATTGCCTCCAGTACATAGCAACAAGAATGCTACAGGACTTGGCTGCGAGATCTGCCTTTTCATTCCCAGCAATGCCGACATGCCCCGGAACCCAGCAGAAAGCAACAACCTTCCCCAGTCACTGTAGTCGGAAGAGGACATCCTGGATGGTCTGGACTATTTTATCTGCCGGATACAAACGTTGCAATGAGTTAAGGGCACTGAGTGAATCAGAACAGACAAGAAATTTAGGAGAGGAAGAATGTCTCATCTGCTCCAGTGCCCACAAGATCACAGACAATTCTGCATCAAAGACAGTAAAAGTCTGAGGCAGTTGGACCTAGAGGACACGATCCGGAAAAACAACTGAGCAACCAACGGAATCCCCTTGTTTCGACCCATCCGTAAAAACAGCTACATAGTTGTGGTGCTCAGATAAAATGGCAGAAAATGCTGCATTAAAAATGGTGGCAGGAGTGCAATCTCTCTTGTACGGCAATAAATCAAAAATCACTCCCGGCCTCTTCAGTAACCACAGTGGCAGGCGGTTAAAACCCAGGATTTGGGGTTGTACAGACTCCACACCGAGGGACTCTAGCACACGTTGCACACGGATCCCAAACAGCAACGTAACTTGGGGGACAGTGGGGAAAAAAGGCGGTTCGGAGGTGGATGAGCAACAAGATGGTGAGTAGGCGAACTGGGAGCTACAAGAAACTTACAAGCCCGGCACACCAGCAGGAGCTGCCACCGGATGGTAAGTGGCTGTTCCCCAGCCTCAGCAGAGGCTGGGTATGGGACTGGTCCGATAAGCACCTGTGGCCAGTCGAATCCCAGCATGGTACACAGCGTCAAGGATCTGCAAATAAGATGGCCTTGCTGACCCATACACTGTGCACCTATAGTCCAGCCGTGAACACACAAAATCTCAATAAAACTGAAGGAGACGCACCCTGTCCGCTTCTCAAGACCTGTGGCTGAGGCATTGAGGATGTTCAGTGCCTTCAGGGTTCTGGCTTTCAAGTCACATATGCGTGGCAGCCATGACAACCTGGAGCCAAAAATTAGGCCCAGAAAACGCACTGTGTCTCTAAAATGTAGGACAGCATCCCCCATATGCAAGGCAGGCAAAGTAAAAAGACGACGAGAACAATTAAAATGAACACAAACACACTTATCGGCAGGAAACCAAAAACCAGTCTTTGCAGCCCACTCCTCTAACCGCTGCACTGTTAGCTGCAACTGACAGCAAAGTAATCCACAAATAAGGAGCACTGTACTGGACTCCTCACTGTAGACGTTATGCTGCTGATGGCTATGGCAAAGAGAGTAACACTTTAAACACTGCCCTGGGGGACACCGTTCTCTTGCTCCAAGCAATCAGACAGTGTGTTACCAACGCAGGTCCGAAAAAACTGCTGAGACAGGAAAGACCTAATGAAAATGGGGAGGTGGCCACAGAAGCCCCACTGATGCAGTTGTGCAAGAATACAGTGTCCAAGTAGTATCATATGCCTTACTGATATCAAAGATACTAATACAGTGATGCTGACGGAGGAAAGCCTGCTGAATTGCCGCCTCTAGGAGGGTCAGGTTGTCGACCGCGGATTTAAATTTTCAGAATCCACACTGAAAGCGGCTAAGGAGCTGTCTGGTCTCTAACAGCCAGCCCAGACAACAGTTAACCATCCGTTCCAGGGTCTTTTCGACACAGCTTGTCAAGGTGATACTATGATAATTACTGTAACATGTGCGGTCCTTTCCTGGTTTGAGGAGAGGGATGAGGATTGCCTCCCTCCACGAGGTGGGGAACACTCCTGTCTGCCATACGAGATTAAAACATTCGAGGAGGATTTCCTTTGATGCCGATGGCAGATGTCGAAGCATGGAGTACCAGATGCGGTCGTGACCTGGTGCAGTATCGGAAGTCTCAGTAAGTGCTGATTCAAGTTCCCACATGGAGAAAGGGGAGTTGTAGGCCTCAGAATTGTCTGACCGGAAGTCGAAGTTTGCTCTTTTGACAGTCGCACGGTAGCGACGAAATGCTGGATCCTGGGTTGCGGAAGTACTTTGTGCAAAATGCTCTCCCAGTGTCTGAGCAATGGCTCTGGGTGTCGTTTGGAGGCATCCCTTGTTCAGGACTGCAGCTATTGGTAAACGGCTGAGTTTACCGGAAATCCTCCAGATGGCTTCCCATCCTTTTGTGGAACAAGTGGAATGGTTGATGGAGTCCAGGAACTCCTGCTCATGACCTTTTCTAGCTCTCTTGAATGACACGGCATGCCCTGGGTCTCGCGATTGCGAAAGGCTGTACGATTGACCGCTGTTGCGCGGCATTTAAATCGCTAAAGAGCCGCAAGTCTGTCCCAGATGGCTGAACGGCACTCTTCTGTCCACCGAGGCACAAGGCACCGCTTAAGAGGGCCAAAAGACTTTGGTATGGACATGTCAGCAGCATGATGGATCACAAGAGTGATGTGATACACCCATTTCTGGACGCTGTCGTGGCATTCAAAGACAGCCAACCAAGTGAACAGTTCCCAGTTAGCCCTGCCAATCATCTACCATGATGGCAGCCTCTGCTCCAGCAATACACTGTACAGGAGATTAATGCGGATGGGGAAGGGATCGCTGGAATGAATGTCGTCAATGACCTCCCAGTGAACAGTTAGTGAGGGTTGGAGAGCAGAAAGATAGGTCAATGGCTGAGAATGACCCAGTAGCAGTAGAGAAATGAGTCTGAGTACCTGTGTTGAGGATGCACAACACTTGAGATGTTAGGAGGCTCTCCAAAATTCGACCTCGGGCACAAAGAGAAATGGAGCCCCACAGGACATGATGGGCATTGAAGTCTCCCAGGATGAGAAATGGGTGGGGGAGTTGTTCAATAAGATCTCAGCGTGTCTAAGGTCACTGCATCCAGAGGGGGTAAATAAAGGGAGCAAACGGTAAGCCTCCGGCGTGAATGAATTTCAACTGCAATTGCTTGCAGGTCAGAATCCAGGGGGAGAGCAGAGAAGTGGTGGTCATTATTGACAAACACGGCGACTCTGCCTTTGGCCCTTCCCCCAGTCAGGTCATCCTTGTGATATAACGTATAGCCCCATAGTACAGGAGCATCAGGTGGTTTTAAATGTGTTTCCTGTAAACACACGCACAGGGGGCGTTGCCTTGCTAGGAGGTGCAGTTCCTCCACATGTGTCTGGAGTCCATTCATGTTCCACTGTATAATGGGAGCCATCTATCAGGGTGGGAGTTCCTTCATCCTCACTTTCTGTCGGGGAGGAGAGCCCACATCAGGTGGAGGCTCAGTTTTGGGGCAAGATGATTGCCCCAGTCTGACATCACCTCCGTCGCCTCTGAATAGGAGTCTAGAGAGACGTCAGAGAGAATGACATCAACATCAGCAGACTGTATAACTTCAGTCTCCTTCAGCGGGCGAGTCTTTACCTTGAGCTTTGGCTTAGATTTTCGGAACTGAGGTGGCACTGGAGCCAAAACCTCAGAAGCAGTAGGAGGTGTAGCAGCACTGGGTAGTGCACAAGACTGGACCCGGGAAGGGGCAGGAAGTTCCATGATGTCAGCTACCACGGCTTGGTCAAAAGGCCGGGGGGGAGCAGCAGGCTTCACAGGAACGGCAGCAGCACACGTACATTGACAAACGCAGGTGCTAGTGCTGGCCGTAGCAACCTCCGTTTCTGTAGCGGCATTGGTTTTCAACACTGGCTGTTTCAGAACGGAAAAAAGGAAGCAGCGAACATGGGCGGCTGCATGGACTTTTAGATTTTCTTTGCTCACCATATGGGATGCGTTTGGTGGTTTTAAGTTCCTGGATTTCAGTTCATCAAGGAAAACTCTGCATTCCCTACTCCACACAGTGTGATCCCAGAGCAGTTGACACACTTGGGAGGAGAGGAGTAACCAGCTCCCTCATGGGCGGCTTTACCACATTTCCCGCAAGTGGCTTCCCCTCTACAGCCGAGAGTGGTGTGTCCAAAGTGTTGGCATTTAAAACACCGCATGGGGTTGGGGAAATAAGGCCGTACACTGAGACGTAAGAAACCTGCCTTCACATGCTCTGGCAATATGGTGCTGGTAAACTTAAGAATAAATGAGTCAGACTTCATGAGAGCACCATCCACCCATTTCATAACGTTATGCATGTCAACAATTCCTTCCCGGGACTATTTAGCCTTCAGTTCGTCTTAGGGAATGTCAACGAGATCTCTGCAAATCACAAAATCCTTGCTGTAGTTCAAGGTATTGTGAAATTCAGTCTCTAGCGCAAACTCCCCAAGAAATTGTGCCTTCTGAAGGTTCTGGACTTGCTGGAAGTTTCAACAAACAAGGTGCCATTTCGCAAGCACTTTACAAATTTAAATGTGCCAGCAATACCTTCTAAGCCCTTCTGTATATAAAATGGTGAAACTTTATCAAAATTCCCCTCTTTTCTTTTAATCATAAAAAACACATTCTGCGAAGCAGCATGCATTCTGTTACTACTAACCGAATCAGGAGAACTGGCTACACGAGCCCTCTTGTTAGATTGGGTGTTAGAACCTACCAGCGGCCCACACTTTCCGCTGGGAGGAGGAGAAGAAGAAGAGTTCGAGGGTTCCATCTCAGTCCCATGAGCAGCTAGGGAACTAGAAGTCCCCCCACACAGAGCCCCACATGCCTAGGTAAGACTTGCACAACTGAGGTGCGACAAGTTCCCCAGAGGTTGCCCGCTAATGACTGTTCCACCTCAACAGCCATGCATCTCATCAGCGCGCAGCACACCTTGAGATTGAGGCGTTGTTTATAGAGGTTTATTCCATCCTCACGATCCAGGCGGTCAAGCCAAGATCCCCATTCCTTGAGAAACACAACATTCCACGTCCGCGCCGCACAGTGGTCGCTGAAGTATGCTCAGAGCTTACGGTGACAGGGGACTGGTGGCACTTACCAGTCCCCAGCTCAGGAACCCCGGAGTCGCCAAGCCCTACCCAGCAAATGAATGCTGAGCCCTGGGGGCTATTGCCTCCAATGAGGTATAAAGGGGAATCCATTCACTGACGAAATCAGTACGAATCAAAGTACAGACCCCTCCAGATGCCCTCTCGGGACCAGCACGGTTTCTACAAAATGCAAAATAAACGTGGAGAATTGGAGAACAGTCATGAGTGAAGTGTGTTTCTTTAAGAGCAATGCAAACCGCAGAAGAAGAGGAAATAATGTTGTGGTGTTCTGGCACGTGAAAGTAGTACCCATTACAGTTCCGCCGAATCATGTGAATGGTGGCCAACAGAACCAGCCACAATACAGGATCACTGCCAGTCACCTGTGCATATGGAAGAACATCCACAAACATCAGCTCAGAATTCAACTGCATGGGAGGACTTGGCACCTCCAGGGGCACCGGTGGAGCCTTGTCCCAATTCTTTTTCTTTTACTTTGTAACCTATGGTGGACAAAGCTCCTTCAAGGGGCTATATTTATTGAGTATGGGGGGACAGATTAAGAGCAGACAACACTGGGACCCACAGGCCATGGTCCCTTCTGCCTATGTTTGGCATAGGGCCTCCAGACCAGCAGTTGTTAGGAAGAGGTAGACCATAGGGGAGTGTTGTCATCAGTTGACAACAAAGAAGGGAGTGCTTCTTTGGCCTGATGCAGCAAGTGGTTCCTGAAGAATAATGTGGGAATCTGAGGAGAGGTGGGTGGTGGGAGATCTTATTGGGGGGGGGGGGGGGAGGGAGGGAGGGATGATGACACAATGGTCATGACGACGGTAGCACAATTGATCATAATATCCACAGGATGTAGGTATTCATATTCCTTCCATGCTTCAATATATGTGACAAGTAGTCAGTAGATTTGTATTCCTCCATCTTCTGTTCTTTCTTGAAAACTGGCCAAATTGGTGAAAGTGGTGGCTGATGTTCTGCGCACTTGATACACAAAGGTGGATGCTCACAAGGACTGTCTTTGTGCTATGATCATCCAGTTACTGCATTTCAGATCCACCATGCAGTGGGATGGCATATGTGCAAACTGTAAACATCTTAAGTACATCATAGGTGTGGGACATATGGTTTCTCATCACACCTGTACATCATGACCATTTTCTCCAGGAAGACAATCTCTTCAAAGGCTAAGATAAAGGTGCCTGTATACATAGATTATCTTTGGGCCCTTTTGCACACTTCTGATAAAATGTAGGCCTCGCCACTGGAGATTAGTCTGGAGCTCCTCATCTGTTTGGAATGTAAGAGTTCTGTGGAAGTCTAATTCTTGGACATGTTCAAAGCTGTGTGCGGGTCAATGGTCACAGGTACATCACCTATATGATCACATGCTTTAAGAGCTGTAACTTGGGTAGCAGAAGAAGTTTAATAACAAACCAGTTCACATTTTCCTACAGATAACTTCCCCAAAATTGTCTTCAATGTTTCCAACAAAAAATAATTGTTTCTACACAGTGAAAGTACCCCAATTAGCCCGAGTACATACCAAGAATTGGTTGAAGTGTTTCACACCCAGATGTCTGACTTATCCCTCTTCCCACAGTGTAGACATGGAATGAAATGTTGTGGAATCTTATCTCTCTGAGTTGGAATAGTCTTTTTGATATGAGAAGACTGCTGAGGCCCTGTGGCCAATAGCAGAAGAAAGTAATTTGCTTCATGGGCGAATCTTCCCACTATGGTACTACCTACTCTGAACAGATGGTCTCCCCATAGGTGCCACATCCACTGCAATGATTACCTTGCGAGTAAACCATTGCCCAGAGGCCCCATGACCCAGCCATGATGGGCACATAATCCCTGGCTTGCATGAGGATTTTCCATCTCAGGCACCAGGAGTACAATTCCCTCATGGTCAGAGGCTAACCCCATGCAGGTACTTTACGACCACTCACTCCATGGCCCCACCACAATGAAATGGCTACCATGTCAGGTTTTGAACATAGTTTCTTTGCTGGAAAGAAAGGGTGTAAAGAGAGAAATGGACAAAAAATGGAATATACATGGGCAACCTTCCTTGCACGATGCACACTTCTGTAAAATTTGGAAGGAGGAGGATCAAGTCAAACCCAACAAGTATATCATACAGTTAAGAATCGTTGGTTGGTTTGGATGACAACAATGGTGGTGGTTTTACGTGAAGGGCACTCAACAGCAGTGTGCCTATCTCATGGGTGAAGACAGTCAGAGCAGTTTATAACTGCATTTATGTCTCCCTCCATTCCCCCACCAATTTAAGAATGAGGCCCGACAGTTCACAAAATTTCACCACTCTCATAACACTGGAATCAGTATTGACAAGGATGGCGGACAGATCTCTATCGAGACTGAGGGCTGCCCTGACATCAGTATATAAGACACATTGACAAAATATGCTGAACTGAAAGTGGCACCACCTAGAGTGGTGGATCCTCCTGCCGGGAGGATGATGCCATGTGTTAAAGGGCTATGCCTGATGCAAAGCCTAGTAAGCAGAACATCAATCCACTGTGAGGCTGACAAAGTCCATCATCCTTGTGTGATCAATCTGAGCAATCACAGTTTGTTTCCTGTCACCTTCAACCATTCAGTCTCCCACTGAAACATGATGCATCTGTCAGAAAATGAGATGATCAGAACAGACAAGAAACCTTGTCAGTGATGTTAGAATTCTCTCAAGTGCCATAATAATGCCATACAATTCTGCATAATAATTTGTAAATTGTTCTGGAAAACACACTTTAAAAACCCTGGTTGGTTTGAAGCAAAAGAGACTGAGCTGTAAGGTTATCAATCCCTTCATCTGTAAAGTGGCAAACCACGAATGGTTGTATAAGGAAAGAAGCAAAAGGCAAATCATGGAAAGCCTAAGTGTAAGAGAATAAAAAAGCGGAGATAAAAGAGCAGAAAAAAGCACAGATAAATCATTAAAAGATCAGACAAGATAAGACATTAAAACCAGAAAATGAGAAACAACAAACAGAATGAAAATGTGGAATGGTTAAGGCCAGGCTGGTGTACCAAGCAAAGACCAACGAGAGATTTCAGATGGGGGAGGGGGAGCAGGAGAGGGGTGCTCCACCAAACCCTCAGGGGGCAATGAGCCCAGAAAGTCCTGTCTTACAGGGATGAATAGAAACCACCTTTGGTGGTAAAACTTAACACCAGAACAACTGCTTTGGCGTTGTCTACTAGCAACTGAGGGAGTGTGTCGGGAAGATTAAGATGCTGCCTCAAAGCAGCCACATTAGCGCAATCTATGAGTATGTAAGCCACCATCAGGTGGGCTCCGCATTGGTAGTGAGGGCGATCCTCATGTCTGAGAATGTGGCCATGGGTCAACCAAGTGTGACCAATGCGGAGTCAACAGGGTCGGCTGACGCCCTGCGAGAAGCCGCAAGCAAGACTGCCACACAGTTGTGGTCTCCTTGGTTTTCCTCAGTTTGTTTGGGGAGAGCAGGACAGACCATTCTGACTTCCAGCAATCTATGCTGCTTAAATGAGCAAAGATCCAGTTCTGGGAATCTTATTTCCAGAATTGCCATCCTGGTGGCCAACTTTTTCATTTCCTGAAATACCAACATAATTGGGGTCTAAATGAAAACAACTGACCAGCCAGCTTGATGGCTGACTACAAGTAACTGATTGTCTCGGTAAAGCACTTTAAGTGGGTGAGGAGTACCATGACAATAGAAGTGCATAACACGAGTCTTGGAGGCTGAAAACTGAAAGCCATTGTTGAGAGCCCATGACTGCACTTTTCGTGGGGCACTCTGCAGGTAACACTCAGCAACATTCATATTAGAGGAGCAATAATAAAAGCAAAAGTCATCAGCATATAAGGAATGCGAAACCAAATACCACATAGTTGATGCCGAACCATTGATGGTCATCAAAAAGAGGGGTACATTCAGTGCAGAGCCCTACAGGACTATTCTCTTCAGTATGGGAGGTGCTGAGTTAATCATCCACTTGAACCCAGAATTTATGGCGCGACAAAGTTCTTTACAAAACTTGCAAGTGGACACCGGAGACCACACTCATATAATGTAATAAGGATGTGGTGGCAACCATGCCTTATCACAAGCCTTCTGTAGGTAAAAAAAAAAAAAAAAAAAAAGACAGTGATGAGATGCTGAAGATGGGCAGAGGGTGTCCAGATAGTGAACTCCAGGTGAAACAAATTATTAGCAGTGGAGTGGCCTATACAAAAATGTCCTGAAATGCAGCCAAAAGGCCCAAGACTCAAGGAGCCACAGCTGCTTGCTGACCATGTGTTCCAGCAACTTACAGAGAATGTCAGTTAATAATGGAAAGTTACAGAATGCTCGAAGGAGAGAAAACAAGTGTCCAAAATTACAACCAGATCCAAGCACAACTGACACCAAGAATACCATCCAATGGAAAGACAAAGAGCAAAAAAGAAGAGTGGAAGGATACACTTGCAGTATGGAAAGGGAAGCAGCATTGTAAGGGCTGCAGCCCTGTGGTGGCCAAGCACATACTCTCACAGAGATGTGAGCCTCCTGGGTGGCTATTTCTCTGAATTTAAACCATGTTGTTCATGCTTACATAATTTGAAAGGAAAGGTGGCTATCTCTCTCAAAGACGTCGATCAAATTTTTTCTGCTTTTTTAAATACATATTGTTTTGCATTTATTTTTGGTGGGTTTGGATGTTTTGGTATTCAGTCTTGCTGTAATGAGTTTGTGGTGACTAATCCCTGTATTCTTCATGATGATCGCTATTTGCTCTGGATTATTTGCTGCCCAGAGGTCAAGTATGTTTCCACAACCATTTAAACTACGAGTGAGCTCCTGAATTAATTGTTCATAAAAATTTCCAAAGAAAGGATTTAGTACAATTAAGAGTGACATTTCATGCCTACCAACAACTTTGAACAGGTATTTTTGCCAACATATCGAGTTTGTTAAGGTGTATAATAAATCTTCCACTTCCAATCAGATACCAACAGAAAATTACCCTGCTAACAAAGATGAATAAGACCACTATGATTCCACAAAGCAAACTCAATATTGCACATTAACGGTGAATGTGTCAAATTTAGTATGGAACCATACAACTGCTGCTATCGGAGCCATATTCCACTTCCCATTTATGTCTAACAACATTCCCCACTCTATGCTCAACTGTCAATCAACACTATTCTGATGCAGGTGTAGTACTGATATAACCAGAATGAAAATATTACAAAGGTATCAATATTTGAGCAGTAGTGCCCCTCTGATTGCTAGGACCATATCATTGTAGATGACATCAGAAAACAACTGCTAAGTACGTATTATTCTACATTAAATGTTGCAAATATACTTCATTTTAAAATGCGCACGCAGTAATGTGTATGTGCAGTAGTATACATGAACCTTTGAAAAAGTATTGGAATTTTAATGTTTTGTGCTATTTTTCATTATTTGGCTGCTAAATTAAATATACTGTGCAGCATTTCTCATAATATTACAGTTCATCTTGTTTTTATTTAATCACCATGTACCCTCTGCAATTGCAGCTGTAGATAAACATTTTCTAAAACTGTACTATAATTTGGACATATCACAATTTGGTTGATAGGCCTAATATGTCCAAATTAGTCACGTTTCACTGTGTGATAGTACTGACATGGATCATATGAACAATGTTTGAATTCTGATTATGAAGCTCTGTTGTCCAGTGTGTGTTTTTGCCATCATGTAAAGTGAGATGGAATGCCGTGACATTCATATATACACATGATGATATGCATTTGAAAAAACTTTCCATGCCTCTTAATAAATAGTAATACTTAACTAAAACAGCACTACCTTTAGATTTTAACGGTAGCTTATGGCGGTAAAAGATTTTTCGACGAATCTGCAAGCTGTGGGGCAAAAACTAATGAACAGATCATGTTGTGAGAACTGATCAGTTCTTAAAAAGAAGTATATCAGGTACCTAAACTACATTTCAGTTTATTACACGATGACAACACATTCCACAATACATGCAGACGAAACAGATTGTCAACACACGTATAATTATGCAATACTACATTATTTACTAGTTTGGATGACCAGATCACACAAGCAAAAAAGTAGCTTTACATTACCGTTTCTGATGTGTGGTTAGTCGATTCACTATGTTCAGCTTTTTTCCCTTTCTTTCCTTTTTTGCCTTTGCCACCATGACCAGATGCGGCTACACCAGTCACTCGGGGGCAACTTTGTCTGATATAATCCAACACTTGCTTCGCATGGCACTGATCAACTAGCTTCAACAATCGCCTGTCACTTAATTTATTGCCCTTCAAATTTACTTCTGCAACAAACAACAACATTAGAAACGTTCAATAAAGATTATTACAATAGCAAAAAATGCGCATGTCTAGTGCTACCTTTTAGTTTTGGTATGTCCGATAATTCTCCTGGAACTGTTGCAATGGAATTATCACTCAGATCGAGCATCTTCATTGCAGGCAACTGACCAATGGTCGGCGGTACTTCTTTAATGTTGTTTCCGTTGAGTTTCATTTCAGACAAATGGATAAGCTCCGAATGGCAAACGTCAGGGAATTCTTCAAACTGATTGTGAGACAGATCGAGAATACTAAGTTTCGTGTTTTTAACCAAACTTGGGATCTTTGTTAGTATATTTGTGCCTAAGTTTAAAGTCGACAACTGTCCCAAAGCGCTGATCTCATCTGGGATTGATTCTAACTTATTCCTAGACAGATCAAGAATTTTGAGTTTGCTCAACTTCCCGATTGTCTGCGGCAAGCTGCTTATATTATTGGAGTAGAGAATCAGACTTGTCAAATTGATTAATCTGCCGATGTCATCAGGAACACTCGTCAAGCACGTTTCATTTATATTCAAATAATTTAAATTCACCAACGAGAACAGGAACGGATCTACACCTGACTCTTCAATAACTTTTGAATACATCGATCCAATCACTAATTCATGTCTGTTCTCTTCTTCAATTTGTTTCAACTCAGGCCACGAAGGTTGAGACATCTTACTACTCTTCCTCTAAACAAATTTGAAACATGAATGCCTAGTTCGCAACAAGCACATGGTTGAAAAAAATGAAGTGCGTTCCGCTTACAGGGTAGCCAACGCAGTGCAAGCAAATCACTATCCCCCCACATGCGTAAACAATAATTTCTTTCAGCTAGCACGAAAATTAATATGTGCATTATTAACGATTAATCTTTATTTTACAGGTAACCAACAGTTAAATACAATTAAAAGAATTCCGAAAAGAAAGTGTAGCAATACCAACTGAACACACCCATAGCTGTCCGTAGAAATATATTTCTAGGGTGACTTCAATTTTTGATACAAATTAGTTTTTTCTCACTGCGATCAGAATGATAATGCTACACTGGCTATATCATTGGATAAGTTACCAAAAATTTTAATCGTGTCATTGCACACACCTGTTTGAGGTAAAGACAACCTTAACATGGAGTAATGAGTGTCATTTTTCCTTCTGGTATTGTAATTAAGTACATCATCATTGTTCCTATCGAACTGCAGACCATTGTTTGCAACATATTTCATAGGGGAATCAACATACTTCATGCAAAAACCAGAATGCCTACCTAGTTAAACAACTGTCTACAAGATAATCATGTATGAGCATCATATATTATTCTTAAGGCCCGTCCACACGCAATGATCTGTCTGCGCACATCACATCGTTGCGTGTAGACAGAGGATTTGCACCAAACTGAGGTGTGTGCAAACCTGGAAGTTGGAGTTGGAGGTTTGAGCGAAACCTGTAAAATCTGTGGGTTCAAACCACATCTGCGCAAACAAGTCTGAGCTTGTGGACAGGAGATCGCCGCAAATCTGGCGAGAAACAGCTGTTTGCTCACCCTAGTGTTTGTATTTGCGCGCACAGGTCATCAGATTGGCTGATACTCGTCAGTGTGCTCGCGAATTTATTAGTGAATTCATTGAATTATATAGAAACCACACATGTTTGTGGAAGATAAAAAGTAAAGAATATAGTGACAGAGACAAAAAGGCAGCAGCATACAATTCTCTAATTGTAAAATTGCGGGCAGTTGGCGCCTCGGCAAACAGAGAAACAGTAATAAAAAAAATTCGTTGCGAACAGTTTACCGGAAAGAGTTGTCGAAAGTGCAGAAATCTAGGAGATCTGGTGTAGGAGTAGATCAATTATACCTGCCAACGCTGTGGTAGTTTGATCTGCTTGGCTTTCTTAGTGATCAAGAAACGCCAAGACCAAGCAGCAGTACAATTGAAGATGAAATTGGAGTGTCAATCAGCGAGGAAATAGAACACGAGGTAATGTAAAACAATATATTTCACATACGTTTATCAAAAGTTTATTCAATATAATATATAATTCCAAATCCTTGTAGCTCCTTCCTGTTGCTAGGAATCTTAATGTTACCGCCAGCCGTTCATGAGGGGAAATTACCCTTCTCATACAAGTATTTTTCTCATAATATGAGGGGTTACATGCTTTAAGAGATAATTATATGTGTCGACATCCTTCCGCAAATAATTTCGCCAGTCGTTAGGTTCGCCCTGTAACTCTCGCAGCAAATTTACATGAGAAAACTGCTTTCCCTTTAGCAGCCACTGTCTACACCATTTTGACCGCTTTCTCTGTTTCCTGCGGTTGGTCTGAATGTTTTTTGCAACACAAGTTGCGGACACAGACCACAACAGAACTTCCTCCATTTCTTTATTTCAAAATTACTGAATTAGCTTTTTGACGTTTACGGGGAGCGTAGTCGCTTGCCACTGATATTTATTTTCTTCACCGACAGATAGCGGGGGAGTAGTAGATTGGGTTTTGTGTCCTGTGAACACACCACATTTGCAGCGATCTTTTGCATGTACAGACATCTGCGCCGATGTCTGCGCAAACAGATTGTTGCGTGTGGACCGGGCTTTATGGCACGTTTTTGAGCAATGAAGACTTTCTTAAATTTGAGTTACACCAGAATATTATTCCATATGACATTACTGAATGAAAATACGCGGACTATGTCAGCTTACTGACTTGTCTCTCCTCAAGATTAGCAATGTTTCTAAGTGCAAATGTACTAAGTTGTTTTGGGAGCTCCAAAATGTGTTCTTTCCAGTTTAAATTCTCATTACATGGATACCTAAGAATTTTGAAGTTCGCACCCAATTTACAATTTCCTCTCTGTGTGTTACTATTATCATTGGTGTAGTACCATCAGATGTGGAGAACCAAATGTGTCGCTTCTCTTCAAAATTGAGAGTGAGACTATTTGTAGAAACCAATCACTAGTACTCTTAAGAGCGCTGTTTGCCATTTCTTCTGTTCCTGTATGTACGTTTGGACTGATATTGTCACCTGTAAAAAGAACTAATTCTGCTGGTTTTGTGTTAGATGGAAGATCATTTACATATGTATGAGGGACAATAGTGGACCAAAGATTGAGTCTTGGGTGGACCCATGCATGATTTCTTCCCAGGCAGAACAATATCCTCAGAGTATGTTGGCTAAATTACTATGTACAATTTTCTGTACACTTTTGATTAGATCCAACATTATCCATGTCTCCCCCCCCCCCCCCCCCCCCTCATAAAAAGGAAACGCTTAATGTGGCGCATAACAAATTAGCCTGCTTTAGCAAGTCAGACAACGTGTCCCAGCTCTCACAACCAAATCAGGAAAAATGTGTAGGTCTCAGATTGTCACAGAACAAAGAGAAACCGAGTATAGTGTAAAAGCCACTCAAAAAAATAAATAAGCAAACAGGGCTCAATATAAACACTGTGTCTCCCTATGACAAAAATTAGCTGATTTTGATGCAATTAAATGCAGCATTCCCTGTGTGAATGAATACTGGACAAAAAGTACAGAAATAAACTTGTTTATACCGTTTGGTTACTCACTGGCAACAATTTATAGTAGAGAAAACATTTTCCATGGTGGAGTGTCCTTTGGAATACTCAATCATAGATCTCATCAGCCTATGTGTAGAAAGTGTTTTTAAAGACTCTGCTGTGGCCCTACACATTCAGATACTCATTATTGCATCTGTTTACTGAATATCATCTGATGAAGAAACATTTGCAGAAAAACTTTCCACTTTAACTTTAAGGATCGCCAAATATAAGCATTATAAAAATGTTGTCGTAGGAGATATATATAAGAGTAAAAGGAAAAATTTCTGATTTTTTCACTGCATATGTTAAGGTCAGTGAATTTTTTACTGCTCAAATGAAAAAATAACCGTGCCTTGGCAATATAATTAGCATGTAGAAATCAAGTAGAATGTGACACCATCAAATTAGAAAGCTCTAATGACGATGATGTGTGGCTGAAAATTGGAAATGTACCTATTGTTGATTCCAAGATATTAACTATATAAAGAGTTCTCAATGAAAAGATCATTGAAAGTATGAGAAATGAATTTAGACTAATAGAATGGTTAAGGGTATTGACCAATGAGAAAGATATTAATGAATGCTTTTTCACATTTCTATCATGAAACGTGCACTAGACAGTAAATGCCACCTTGGTACCAAACGATTTAATACTATTAACAAGCACAAACCACAACAGACATAAATTTATTTTAAACATAGCTGCACAACAGCAACGGTTCCACATAATAAAATTATAAACAGCCGACCAGTTGCAATGGATAAAGAATTCTCTACCTAGGTTTTGATAAATGTAAATTTGTCTTCTTCAGAAGGTGGCAATTTTACATTAGTAAGGACTAATGTACCATCGCCGTTTTTACGAATGTCGGCATAGATCCATTTGTCAAAATTAAAATATAGCCTTAGAATTAGAGTTTGTCACGTAAATATAAGTTAGTACATGGATCTTGCAGAGCTCACAACCGACTAATGTAAAATGGCCACCTTCTGAAGAAGACAAATTTACATTTGTCTAAACCTAGGCAAAGAGTTCTTTATCCATTGCAATTGGTCGGCTGTTTATAATTTTAATACATAAATGTGGTACATGGCACAACTCTTTAAAAATCATGACACTTATGCTCATACTGAGGTATAGAATTGCTGAAGGTCGTGAAAACAAGAACAGCTACATAGGATTAAAAAAATCTGAAAATGTGAAATTGGAGCAGCAAAAGTCAAAGCAAATGAAGTGCAGATCTGCAACTCTGAAAATAAATGTAAAGTAGTCTGTAATGTAGTGAAAAGTGAAATAAATGTGGGACAGGAAGAAATCATTGTTTCAACTAGCTGTAATATTCTCACTGAAAATTTGGTAAACTCTGTAAGTTCCCTTGTATCACAAAGTGACAAATCTTCTGACTCTGAGGCCTTCCTTTTTCGATCATAGAGTAAAACAAATGAAAGATTTGCTTGGAGAAGAATTACTGCTGCAGACAGCTGAACAGCTCCAGAAAACAGGACTGCTATGGGTTGAGTAATTATGTCCTAAAATGTATAGTTAAGGAAATCAGAAAGGTATTGCTCTATCTTATAAATATAATTCTTGATGTTTGCCATTTCCCTGAATACCTTAAAATTACAGTTACACTTCCAATATACAAAAAGGGTGGCAGAACCATAGCAGGTAACTACAGACCAATATCAGTTGTCATACAATACCTAAACTCAAGATGGCGCCTAGTGAGTCAACAGCGCCTGATACAGCTCGCCAGTTTACTCTGAGACTGAAGGTGTTCCTTAGCTCTGAATCTCTGAGAATCACGTGTTGAGTTTAACTAAACAATGATACACTTCCTTCTTTTGCTCTCTCGCGCGTGTTTTTTTCAGAATAGTGGTAAAACGACGAGGAGCGTGCAGCGATTCCACCATCGACGGCGGCGGCGACAGCACCGCGGCAGCACACGCGTCCGGCAGAAGCGCCCATGCCTGCCAGCATCCCAGCGGCGACCTCGTCCGCAAGCAGGTGACGGGGGCGCTGTAGCCCGCAGACATCTTAAGCTGCGTTTACACTAGCAAGGCGCTTGCAGAAGTTATTACTGCAAGTTATTGTTAGCCGCTTGCAGCTGTGTTTACACAACAGCGCAAGAATTAAGCAAGATTCTCCCTTAAGTTCTTTGGCAAGAAACTTGAGTAAACAACTTGCTCACAGTGTTTACATATGCTTTCAGTACCACTACGAGTGTGAGCCGAAGTGTAAAATGACAAGTAAGTGGTGAGATATGCTGCAGCTCTTGTAATTGTAATGCAAAACGTGAAAAAGAAAAAGAGAAGTATTTGGGTTAGAGAGTAGATAATGAGAAGATTGCAAAATGGTGCCTATAATAACCTTTGCAAGAATTTAGTATCGAGAGCATGGATACTTTTGAAAACTTTTGCAGAATGTCGTCAAATGATATGGAGTATTTGTTGATGTTAATAGTGCCCGTCATATCAAAACGAGACACAAACTTGTGTACTGCTATTTCAGCAAAGGAACATTTTCTAATCACTCTATGATTTATAGCTACCAGTGAGCTACGAATAAAATAGGCATTTCATTTATTTATGTGAACCATACAACCAAAAAAATTTGAATTTTAAAATCTTTTCTTTATGGCAGACTCATTCAAGCCCTAATGTACTTGTTTCATATTCCCGTCACCACGATTTCTCTGATCGTACCCAATGTATGTAGAGCAATTTTGAACGTCTTGAAAATTGAAAATTATTTGAAGGTATGTGAAAACATAACACCGAAATTAATTTTTTATTGAAATAAACTGCATTTTACAGAATGGTATGCTTATAATTTTTTTTTCTAATGCTCATAAAATGCAAAGTGACAAGCTAATTAAATAGAACATGTAATAATTGCACATCATCTTTTTCTAGACTCCTAAAACAACAAGCAAGTGGCGAAGGGTTGTGTCTTCAAGTTACGCTACTTTCTATGTACTTCTTTCACACATGTGTCGAATATCGACGAGATTTCATTTAACGCTCTCATCTTCTTCACTCTATCCTTAAAGTCTCGGTTATGCACGTTCCATCCTGTATTTCGGGGTAGCTATCCACAGCTTCAATAAAATGCTCTGTACCTGCTTCATCCATTCCCGTTTCTCCTCCATTTCTGAAATTTGTTTGCATATAATATGTAAGTTGGCTGCATGAAATTAAGTCACCACATTAAGTAAAATGTTAAATATGGGTGTTTTGCAGACGACATACTTACAATAACTTGCGCTTCCTACTTGTAGGAAATACAAATAAGTCCTAAAAGCTGCCAGTTACTTGCAGATACTTCTTGAGAGGTGTTCACACTGGAAGCGGAAAACGTGCAGCAAGTCACTACCGCAATAAATTGCTACGGTCGCAAGTCGACTTGGCGATATGTTTACACTTGCAAAACGCGCGGCAACTTCTTCTGCGCAAGTAAATTGCTGCAATAACTTGCTGGTGTAAACCAAGCATAAGATCTGGTAGTGTAAGCCATCATCGACTCCATCTCGAACGCTGTGCTTGAGAAAACAAAGAGCACTATTTCACTCAACAACAACAAGGTTAGTGTCATTGAGAAGTCCCTTGCCGATTACTGTGGTTGGCAGGAGAGCCAAAACGGGGTTACTAAAGGAGGCCGAAATGCACGCGTTTTAGCTCACGCAGGCTGGCGTGAGGTCTGGAACATGACAAGGGAATTAGAATTGAGAAAAACGGACGTAGCTGGTGGAATACTTAACTTTAATCCATTAATGGAGAACGTCGCTCATTATGGCACATGATTCACAATATCAAAAGTACGGATACTGGCGCCTTGCTAGGTCGTAGCAAATAACGTAGCTGAAGGCTATGCTAACTGTCGTCTCGGCAAATGAGAGCGTAGAAGTCAGTGAACCATCGCTAGCAAAGTCGGCTTCCATGATAATATTTTTGTCCTATCGGAAACGCTTTGAAGGCCTTGGAGCAAAAAAGGAAGTAGCAAAATGAGGACCTTACATCTCAAAGAACGAAGTTACTGAACAGCGCGATCTCACGGTTCAGAATGCAGAATGTGTGGACCAGAGATGGAAAAATAGTCATTCGGACTGCTGCAGAAAAGCACTTAGTGAGCAACAGCATGGAACTTAAAAGCCTAAGCTGTGCGAGTCCTAAATGCTATGTCTTAAACAAACATTTAATTGTGTTGTGCTACCCTTAAAAAGAGCTTTTCAGTCTCTATGTTTTGCTTTTTTAGAATTATTTTTAGTTCTTTGTACTGGTTATTTCTGTATAAGAACACTCCAGTTTTTAGTGCTTATCTTGAAAACAGTATTTAACTATTATCTCGCCATTCTTACATTGTCTTGTTTCAGACGTTTACTTTACAGCAATATGTGATTGGAGGCTTTCCCAGTGTATGTGTTGTTTCCAAGGCTCTCAGGTGTCAGACCGGATACGATCTTTAAAGTCCCATGATATTTCGGCGAATAACCTTTCCGCCATCATCAGGTGGTTCTGATGGAATGGTCTGTCTGCTCTCTCTCTCTCTCTCTCTCTCTCTCTCTCTCTACCACACACACACACACACACACACACACACACACACACACACTCACACACACACACACACACACACACCTTTTGCTTTCTTCTCCGTGTGGAAGTGTATGTAGGAGTTTATAGCCTGTTGGCTTTTACTCCACAATGTATGTTGTGTGTGTGTGTAATTTGTTTTGGATAGTAGTAACTGTCTGTGTATTGTGGTGGTGTCTTGGACTTGCTTGAGGTTGGCGAGATGTTGGGCATTTTAAGGGTTAAGGATTGGTACTACGACATGGAAATTTAGGGAATTTTCTCTTTCAGTTAGTCGTCGAAGATCGTCATAGGGCGTTTGTGTTTATCATGGGACATGCCATACTGAGCTAAGGAGTGGATGAGGATATTTCCAGATCTGAATGAACTCTCATAGAAAGCCCTTGCCAATTCCTGGAAACTTTCTTTGAGGAGGGGGATTTCGGCAGCGGTGTGCAGATTGTTGGTGGGGAATCCCATGGGTAGAAGCAGTGGCCCCCTGAGGGTGCGATTCTACATCCTCTGGAGTTTGTCCAGATGCTGGCTAGCCGTGTATCCCCAGACAGGGAACACATACTCCATTACTGGCCATATAAGGACCTGATAGACATTTACTCCTACAGATCAGTGAAGGGTTTCTGTTGATGATCAGGTATAGGATGGACATTCTGGCGCAGACCTTCCTGTGGACCTCGTCTATGTGGGGTTTCCACATTAGTCTTGAGTCCATGGTTATGACGAGATACTTGGTAGATCTGCTCCAGGGGCGTCGGGATCCATGTTGGTGCAGGTGAAGGGGGGAGGGGGGGGGGAAGGGCACTGACAGGGTCCGCATCTCATGAGTCTCAGGTGATCAGCATATCATGTGTCTTTTCAGGGTTGTTGGCGATGGGCCAGCGATGGGCCCAGGTTTCTGTGTTATCTAAAACCCTATGTAGCCTACAAATGACCAGGTTGTTATTTGCATTACGAGTGTAAAAAGCTGTGTTGTCAGCATACTGTGCAATGTGCACCTGGGGGGCAGTGGTAGTGTCCACAGTGTACAGACTGTAAAAATGGGCCCCAGGACTGATCCCTGTGGCGCTCCAGCACGAATACGCCTTTTGGTGGAGGTGACAGTTTCTACTATGACAAAGAAAGTTCTGTTAATGAGACAGCTTTGGATTAACCTGACTATGCTCTGGGGGAACCCCTGTATGTGTAACTTGTATAATAGCCCTTTATAATATACTGAGTCGAAGGCTTTAGCTACATCAAGTGGCACTCTCCTACAGTAGCCCCTGTGGTTGAAGAGCTCTGTGGCTGCTTCCACCAGTCTCATGATCTGCTTTGGGGCGGTGCGCTTCTGTCGGAATCTGAACTGGAAATCCGGCAGAAGTCGCTCGTTGGTGATGTGGTCTCATATGGGTATTAGCAGGAGGCACTCATAGATCTTGCTGAGAGTTGGCAAGAGGCTAATCAGCCTGTGGTGCTAGGGACTAAAGGTTCTTTCTCTGGTTTATGTGTCGTGACAACTTCTGCATGTTTTGAGTAAGCTGGGAACTCACGGGTACGAGTAATCTTGTTGAAGACATTTGAGAGGTGTTCGATAGCTGAGGGCGGGAGGTTTTTAGCTAGGTGGTTGGTGACACTGTCGTGTCCTGGCGCCTTTTTTTTAGGGAGGGACCTAATTACTTTTGCCACGTCTTCAGGGACGAAAAGTGGGGGTTCGTCCCCTGGTGCCCTCCTCAGCATTGAGGAAGACAGCCAGTTGACGATGGAATACGTCTTCGTGTTCGTTATCCTGGGGTTCTGCCGTTTGAAACTGCTTCTCAGAGGTGTCGGTGAGGGGGTTCTCCTTTTCAGAATGGCTCTAGCCAGACCCGTCTCGCCATGCAGTGGCGGCAACCTAACGTGTCTTTTGGTGAATTGCTTGGTTGCTTGCCATAGTGTGTGATAGTCTACTTTGAGGGCTGTGAGACGGTTTTGCCATTGTTCGTTTCTGTGCTCATTGAGCACGGCCTTCAGCTCTCTCTGTAGAACGATTGAGCAGCCTCCTGGTGGCCTGATTTCTGGTGATCTTCCACTCTTTTACCACTCTGTTCTTGTTTCGGGTTTGGGCTAATCAATGTTCCGGGAGTTGTACTTGTGGGGACGGGCCGTCCCTTTGTGGCGGAGTAGCATCTTCTGCTGCCTGCAAGATGGTTCCTGTTAGGTCTTGTAGTGCTTGTTCTACTGTTTTGGCAGTAGCTGGCGGAGCGCGAGCGATATCAGAGGCAACAGTTTCGCGGTATTGCTCCCAGTCTGCACATTTGTAGGTCGTCTGGTACTGTGGGAGTGCTACCCATTCTCCTACATCGACCTCTAGAATCACTGGGTTGTGGTCGGAGGACATTCTGTTGATTGTCCTTGCGGCCACAAACCCCACGATCCTCCTAGTGAGGGCTATGTCTAACACGTCCGGCCTACCTCCAGTTTTTGGAAAATGTTTGTGTAGTGTCACCGCCAGACACCACACTTGCTAGGTGGTAGCCTTTAAATCGGCCGCGGTCCGGTACTACACGTCGGACCCGCGTGTCGCCACTATCAGCGATTTGAAGACCGAGCGCCGCCACACAGCAAGTCTAGAGAGACTTCCTAGCACTCGCCCCAGTTGTACAGCCGACTTTACTAGCGATTGTTCACTGACTTCTACGCTCTCATTTGCCGAGACAATAGTTAGCATAGCCTTCAGCTACGTTATTTGCTACGACCTAGAAAGGCGCCAGTATCCGTACTTTTGATATTGTGAATCATGTACCATAATTAGCGACGTTCTCCATTAACGGAGTATTCCACCAGCTACGTCCGTTTTTCTGAATTCTAATTCCTTTGTCATGTTCCAGACCTCACGCCTGCCTGCGTGAGCTGAGACGCGTGCATTTCGGCCTCCTTTAGAAAAACACGGCTGGCTCTCCTGCCAACATCAACATTGGCGACGAGGCAAAACCGCGTTCGTATCGATATTGCCCTGATTAACTTGTGTAATAGCTTCTCCACCATCTCCAGATGTACTGTCCGAATTTTATCGCTTGCAGAATAAGCAGACGCAGGCCTTACAGGATGCACTTGGAAAGCTCATCCAGGGTCAACGTGCGATGCAAAACGATGCGGTAGCAGCCGCTTCGCCGCTAACGCATCTACAACACGCTGTTGCGCCAACTTTTCGACCTTTTGATGCTGCACTGGAAAGCTGGACGGAGTGGTCACGCCAATTTGGATTCCACCTCAGAATTCAAGGTAACGAGCGGCAGCCCTTTTTTATTATCGTCGGTTGGCGTGACCAGGTACCGTGTAATAGTCAAATTATTTCCCCGACGCGACGTCGCAACTCTGTCCTACGAAGAAATTTTGTCTGCATTAGATGCATATTTCAAAGAATCAGTCAATGTAGTTGCCAAACGGTATACCTTCTTTCGTACAAAACGTATGGCAGGTCAGACTAATCGGGAGTGGGTTGCAACCTTGCAAGGCCTTACTAAGGATTGTGCTTTTGAGTGTCAATGTGGACTCCCTTATTCAGATACTATGGTACGTGATGCAATTGCACAGAACGTTTCTGATGTTCGTATAAGGGAACAGATTTTGAAACTAGCAAATCCCTCCCTTCAACAAGTAATGGACATATTGGATCGGCAGGACACGCTCGACTTTGCTCAGGAATCATTTGAAACTTCGCCAGCAGTGTGTCAGGTTAACCGGCCCGCCGGGCGAGCTGCACGGAGCAGTAAACAGCCCTCGCGCCCGGCCGCGCCGCTGAGCCAGGCTCTCAGCCACGTGTGCCGCGCAGGCAAGTAAATGTAGTGACCAAATCATGCCCGCGGTGTGCTACTAAACATTCGCGTGAGAATTGCCCGTCACGCCAAGCTATTTGCTTTTATTGTAATAAAAAAGGACATGTTCAGAGTGTTTGCCAGAAAAAGCTCCGATCGGAAGCTCAAAACCGTTCCAGGCCCTTTGCTTCGCGCCGGAATCGAACCAAGGATACTCAGGCTCGCGAAACTTCGCCCATGGAAATTCATGTAGTTCATTCCACTCCGCCCAGTGACACTCTCTCTAACAGTGACTGTGTTCGTCCCAAAAATAGTGTGCGTCGACATCGCCGGAAATCCCGTCAAGTCGCAAGTGATTATGTACCAGTGCCAGTTCACGTTGCACGAGACAGTCGCTCTTGTCGTCAGCAGGACAATAAACTTTTTGTAGACTTGGACATTAATGGCAAAGTGATACCACTCCAGCTCGATACAGGAGCTGCAGTTTCACTGATCAGTCAAGATACTTACAAACTGCTGGGCACACCTCCTTTGCGCGCCGCAAATGTTAAATTACGTAGCTATTCAGGACAAAAGATCCCTGTGTTAGGACAGTGCAGCCTTCTTGCAACATAGAAAACTTGTGTCATTTTACGTCCTTCGTTCTTCTTCTGCAGTGAACTAGTTTGGTTTCGATTTATTTCAGTTATTTAACTTGTCTATAGTAAATCAGGTCCTATCAGTGAACCAGACTGTGCCTTCAGACAGTATTTCTCGTCTATGTGAAGAACTTGCAGACATTTTTGCAACTGGCCTCGGCTGCGCTAAGAACTATAAAACACATTCGGAACTGAAAGTAAACGCGCAACCGAAATTTTTCAGAGCGCGCAATGTTCCCTACGCATTGCGTGATGAGGTCGCAAAAACATTACACGATTTGCAATCACAAGGTGTAATTGAACGTGTGCAGGCTTCTCTCTGGGCATCACCCTTAGTAATTTTGCCAAAACCTTCCGGAAAGTTGAGACTTTGTGTGGACTTTAAGGCAACAGTGAATCCACAACTAGTGACTGCAACTTTTCCTTTACTCCGCCCGGAAGATCTTTTTGACAAACTGTGCCCGGGTCAATATTTTTCGAAGTTGGACCTAGCAGATGCGTACTTGCAAATACCGGTGGACGAAGAACCCCAGCGCGTTTTGGTGGTTAACACGCATCTTGGTTTGTATCGATTCAAACTACTGCCATTCGGGTGTGCATCCATATGGAATATTATACACGCCCGCTTTCTTGAGGCCAAATCCGTCTTTCACTGTCCCCGGTAAGGCGCGTATCTTGGACAGTGGTCAACAGACCGTGTCAGTTTTGTGTTGTTTTAGCAGTCTTCCAATTTTTGACGTCACGTTGCCTGCGTACGGTAGAAAGGAAAGGCCTGGTTCCTCATATTTAGACCTTCTTCTGGGTTTCTGCTGGGTTTCTGTTGTCTGAATGCTGTCTGGATCTGTCGATTGCTGTACCCGTTCTTGCAGAGTTCTTTGTGGATATTTTGTTCATTCGATATCGAGTATGCCCTGTGTAGGCTTGTAGTCACTCTATGACAAAGCGTGCCATTTGATCTCTGCTCTAAAAGTACACCAATAAACGGTAATTCCCTTCCTTATAGATTTCCATGGTGAACCGCGTGTTGTCGTGGACGGAATTTAGATGTTCTAAAAATGTGAGCAGATGATCCGGTCCACGAAGCCAGACGACAAACGTGTGAGCCACATATCGGAAAAAACACACAGGTTTCCGCTCAGCCACTTGTAGTGCCTCTTCTTCGAAACTCTCCATAAATAAGTTGGCTATCACAGGTGAGAGAGGGCTCGCCCTAGCCACACCGTCGGTCTGTTCACAGTATTGGCCGTTGAAGACGAAGTAGGTGGATGTAAGTATGAACAAGAAAGGTTGTGTCAACTCGGGACCAAATTTCTCGCTGATAAGGTGGATCGAATCTTCTAGTGGTACCTGTGTGAAGAGTGACACGACATCAAAACTGACCACAATGTCTGTTTCTCGTAGGGTCAGCTCCTTGAGACAACGAATGAAGTCTCTTGAATTCGGAATATGGTACTCGCACTTTCCCACATACGGTCTGAGCAGACGTGCCAGGTGTTGTGCAAGAGGGTACGTGGGCGCCCCTATGTTGCTGACAGTGGGGCACATCCCTTCCTTATGTGTCTTAGGGAGGCTGTATATTCTTGGAACTACTGTGGAGCGCCGTCGAAGTCTCTTGATATCGTTCTCCTCATTTGCGCCATTTTTCAGCAGGGTGGCAGTGCCTAGTTGTATCCTGTTGGTCGGGTCCATATTGATCATCCGGTGTGCTGGGTCATCAAGTTTGTGGAGCATCTTCTGTTCATAATCCTGTCTGTTCAGAACGACTGTGGTGGTTCCTTTGTCGGCAGGCAGAACGACAGTGTCTTTGTCTTCTCTGGGGGCATGAAGTGCCACTCTTTCTTCCCATGAGATGTTCCTGGTGGTCAGTTTCACCTTGGAGAGGATCCTACATATTTCCCTCCTGACTTTTTCAGCCATTCCTCGGTTAAGCCCCAGACCGCCTGTTCCACTGTGGAGATGATTGCAGTGGAGGGGAGGTGAGCTGGCGTCGGTGCAAAGTTTTTTTCGAGTATGGAAGTGGCTGTGTCGTCCTATGGTTCCCCTGTGAGGTTAATCACATTTTGTTTCATCGTCTCCATTTCTTCTTGTTGTTTGCCTGGTAGACTTGAAAACCTGTCAATATGTTTGTCAGTGGATTCCAGGTGTGTCCAGTAAGCCTGGGCCCATGAGACGCCATCCACCCATCCCAGGAATGGTCATGAAGCACGGGGGCTAATTGTAGGTGAAGGTGCAGCAGACAACGCAGAGAGACAAAACAGGACAACACACACAGACAAAACGTGGGGAAAACCAAGGTCCAACACACCAAGGGCAACATATGCGGAAGTGATTTCTCCACCAAACAACCATGGAAACGTAGAGCAATCGATGCAAGCTCCATCACCAGAACAACAGAAACACACAAAAGAACAAACCCGGGGGAAACACAACAACACCCAGGTCCACCAAGACAGAGGACGTTCTAGGGAACCCCACACTCAATCCACTCCCTCGGATCAATTGTCAGGCTTTATGGTCCAGATCCAGAACCTCTTCATGGAAATGATAAAGAAATTCAGGGAGACCTAGAAGCGGAACACTCAGATCCTTGTTGCCCTTCAGGCAGCAGTCTAGTAGTCGCTCACCTCTCCAACTTCCTCAGTAGTTTCAAAACCCCATCATGGATAGACGACCAATTATCCAAGGCTGTGCGTCTGTATTGCAGATGGCATTTTTAATCAAGAGGGCGCGTTCAGAGAACTCATGAAGGAGTTCTCCATCGACATATGCATGATGGGGGAAACCAGGAATAAAAGTGAGAGTTCCCAGCTATGTCAGATGCCGCCGATAGACAGGCCAACCCAAGGTGGATGAGTGGCCACATACATGAAAAGAGGGATCCCCCACCACCAGGTATTCTTACCAGCTAACAATAAAATCGAAGCAGTGGCGGTGGAAGTAACCACTGCCACTGGACTCCTAAAAATTGTTGCAATCAACCAACCCACACAAGATGAGATAGATGAAGGAGACATAGCTGCTCTAGGGCAAATTGAAGGCAAACTAAAGATACCAGGCGAATTCAATGCCAAACACACCAACTGAAACTCCATAGTAACATCCAGAGCAGGCGCCAGACTGCAACAACTAGCACACAACCACCACTTCGAAACATGGGGTCTGATCAAGCCCACACATTTTACAAAAACTGGAGGTAGGCTCGGCGTGTTAGACATTCACTAGGAGGATCGTGGGGTTTGTGACCGCAAGGACAATCAACAGATTGTCCTCCGACCACAACCCAGTGATTCTAGAGGTCGATGTAGGAGAATGGGTAGCACTCCCACAGTACCAGACGACCTACAAATGTGCAGACTGGGAACAATACTGCGAAACTGTTGCCTCTGATATCGCTCGCGCTCCGCCAGCTACTGCCAAAACAGTAGAACAAGCACTACAAGACCTAACAGGAACCATCTTGCAGGAAGCAGAAGATGCTACTCCGCCACAAAGGGACGGCCCGTCCCCACAAGTACAACTCCCGGAACATTGATTAGCCCAAACCCGAAACAAGAACAGAGTGGTAAAAGAGTGGAAGATCACCAGAAATCAGGCCACCAGGAGGCTGCTCAATCGTTCTACAGAGAGAGCTGAAGGCCGTGCTCAATGAGCACAGAAACGAACAATGGCAAAACCGTCTCACAGCCCTCAAAGTAGACTATCACACACTATGGCAAGCAACCAAGCAATTCACCAAAAGACACGTTAGGTTGCCGCCACTGCATGGCGAGACGGGTCTGGCTAGAGCCATTCTGAAAAGGAGAACCCCCTCACCGACACCTCTGAGAAGCAGTTTCAAGCGGCAGAACCCCAGGATAACGAACACGAAGACGTATTCCATCGTCAACTGGCTGTCTTCCTCAATGCTGAGGAGGGCACCAGGGGACGAACCCCCACTTTTCGTCCCTGAAGACGTGGCAAAAGTAATTAGGTCCCTCCTTAAAAAAAAGGCGCCAGGACACGACAGTGTCACCAACCACCTAGCTAAAAACCTCCCGCCCTCAGCTATCGAACACCTCTCAAATGTCTTCAACAAGATTACTCGTACCCGTGAGTTCCCAGCTTACTCAAAACATGCAGAAGTTGTCACGACACATAAACCAGAGAAAGAACCTTTAGTCACTAGCACCACAGGCTGATTAGCCTCTTGCCAACTCTCAGCAAGATCTATGAGTGCCTCCTGCTAATGCCCATATGAGACCACATCACCAACGAGCGACTTCTGCCGGATTTCCAGTTCAGATTCCGACAGAAGCGCACCGCCCCAAAGCAGATCATGAGACTGGTGGAAGCAGTCACAGAGCTCTTCAACCACAGGGGCTACTGTAGGAGAGTGCCACTTGATGTAGCTAAAGCCTTCGACTCAGTATAGTATAAAGGGCTATTATACAAGTTATACACACAGGGGTTCCCCTGGAGCATAGTCAGGTTAATCCAAAGCTATCTCACGAATAGAACAGCTACCTCCACCACTAGGTACTGTCAAGGTAGAAACAGTCACCTACATCAAAAGAGGCACTCGTGCTGGGGTGCCACAGGGATCAGTCCTGGGGCCCTTTTTTTACAGTCTGTACACTACGGACACTACCACTGCCCCCCAGGTGCACACTGCACAGTATGCTGACAACACCGCCTTTTACACTCTTAATGCAAATAACGACCTGGTCATTTGTAGGCTATAAAGGGTTTTAGATAGCACAGAAACCTAGGCCCATCGCTGGCGCATTACCAACGACCCTGAAAAGACACAGGCTATGCTGATCTCCTGGAGGCTCGTGAGATGTGGACCCCTTCAATGCACCCCCTCTTTACCTGCACCAACATTGACCCCAACACCCCTGGTGCAGATCCGTCAAGTATCTCGGAATAAGCTTGGACTCGAGACTAACGTGTAAACATCACATAGACGAGGTCCACAGGAAGGTCTGCGCCAGAATGTTCATCCTATACCCAGGCATCAACACAAGCAGCTCCCTTCACTGCCCTGTAAGAGTGAATGTCTATTGGGCCCTTATACGGCCAGTAATGGAGTATGTGTTCCCTATCTGGTATACGCAGCTAACCAGCATCTGGACAAACTCCAGAGGCTGCAGCCCCCCCCCCCCCCCCCCCCCCCCACCCCCCCCGTAAAAGATTCCGAGATATGGCAAGGGCTTTCTATGAGAGTTATTTCAGATCAGGAAATAACGTCATCCACTCCTTAGCTTGGTATGACATGTCCCATGATAAGCACAAATTCCCTATGACGATCTTCGACGACTAAGTGTAAGAGAAAAATCCCATAATCTCCAAGTCCTAATACCAATCCTTCAATCCTTAATCCTTAAAATAACCACCCTCAGGCAAGTACAAGACGTACACCACCAGAACACCATCACAATATACAGACAGGCAAAACAATCAAAGATAATCACACACACACAACACACATTGTGAAGTAAAGGCCAACAGGCTATAAACTCTTCCATACGCTTCCCCAAGGAGGGGAAAGTAAAAGGTGAGAGAGAGAGCAGACAGACCATTCCACCAGAACCATTTGATTATGGCGGTAAGGTTATTCGCCGAAATATCGTGTGACTTCAACGATCGCATCCAGCTGGACACCCGAGTGCCCTGGGATCAATTCACAGCAAATGTATCATTTTATTTCACTGGTTACTTCATCTTAGGTACACTGTTTCTCTGCTGCACCCTCTGTTTTCCTATAAGATTATTATTTCTTTCTATAAATTGTTGCATCTTCTCCTTTCTCTTACATTACTGCATCAGCGTAATGATTCTTTCATTGCCATTTTCTCATACTCTTATACTCTGCTTGTTTTGTGGTCGTGTTGTGCCGTCCTGAGGAGAACCCTGTACCTTAGTAAGTCACGCTTTGTGTCAGGCAAGTCTGCCTGACCTTGAACCTCCCACTTGTTTCCATTGCCCTACCAACCTGCAGCCAGCTCCACGCATCCTTCCTTCCCTCCTTACAATACTCTGCGATGCCCTGGCCCATGTCTTCCTCTGGGGCATCTAACCATTCCACTTCTACACTAACAGCAGAATCCACTCCGGGAACCTCTACGCTACAGATCGCCCACACAAATGTACAGTCCTTGCAAGCCAACCTGAGCTGCGCTGCATATTTCAGGACCGCAGATTTCATGTCATACTCCTGTCTCTAACATGGCTGAAGCGTAGCCATCTCCTCCAGTTATCTAAGTCTAGATGGCTACTTTCTACTTTTTTATGAGACATGGCATATGCAACAGATGGGTAGAGTGGGGTTCAGTGTGACAACATATATAGAATTGTACAAAGTTGTATCCAAAGCTCATGCTCACATCTAACAATGAAGACAAACAGCCCAAATACATGTTCTTTGAAATTAAACCTTTCAATAGAAAGTGTTTCATCTGCGTAATTTGCAATACATATAAAGTTGGACAATTCTCCGATTTTCAGTCTACACTGTCAAATCCTGATTCTTCATATAAAAACGCAATTTTAACTGGAGATATCAACATAAATTTTCTGAACAATAGGCTTTCTGTATCAAAATTCACTGGCATACTTTCCTGCTCAAATCTGACACTCATTTCACTTGGACCTACTCACCAAGCAACAAACTCCTGTATGTTCATTAATATATTCACAACCAAATCACCGAACAGAGTAATTTGAACTGATCAGATTTCTGCACTAGGCCTGTCTGCTCATGATGGAATATTCATAGATTACTCACTGCAGTTCCCAGAGAGTAAACCAAAAACTTCGACCTTTAGAAAATTTAAGCACGTAATTTGTCTAAGCTTACAGCAGATGCTCATGATATTTATTGGCAGACAAAAGCAAGGAATGCAATTGAGATAAATAATAAAGTCTCTAATTTCTTTGAGGGACTCAGTAACTTACGTGGTTAGCATGCTACCCTAAAACAGTAAGAGTAAGGAGAATACATGCGCTGTGGCTCACGTCATGAGTCTCAGAGATGCAGCACACAGAAAATACAAGCAGCACCCAACATCTGGCAATCACATCACGCATATAAGCAGCTAAGGAGCCGAGTAAGTCAACCTATCAGGAATGCAAATCTCAGATATGTCCACTCGCTAACTGAGTTCTTTCATAGAACTTTTGCTATACTGCAAAAATCTACAAGGCCTAGGAACAGGCAGACCTAAATCTGTTGCTAAACCTCTACTTCCTATTGCAGATCTAAATGAGTGTTTCATAACACCGACATCTATACTTGACCAACATACAAGGGTACAAACTATCGATTCCCTTGATGCATCAGTGGTTAGCGCATACAAGAAATTTGTCTGCAGACTGTAAGCCCTAACACAGTCAGGAAGTCATTTGGGCGAATTCGTTCTCCAGGTGCAGGACACTACAATATTACAGTTTAAATGATCAATTTTCTGTCGAAACACTGCTGCTCACAATAACGAACATTTCTAACAATTCTTTTACCTCTTACACCTTCCCATCAAACTGAGAAGAAATCTGTCAAAGAAACCTCGCACTACAGACCCATTTGCATCCTACCAGCACTCTCCAAGGTAGAATATGTAAATCATGGGCAATGCACTAATTATTTGACATCACATAACCTTTTAGATGACTACCAGTCTTGTTTCCGGCAAAACTGCAGCATGAAAACTGCTCTTATAAAAGTACTGAAGATTTTAAAACAAGCCATGGACAAACAGCAGACGACTATTATGTGCTTTTTAGATTTCAGTAAAGCATTCGAGACTGTGGACTTCAGCCAGCCGCAGTGGTCTAGCGGTTCTAGGCGCTCAGTCCGGAACCGCGCGACTGCTACGGTCGCAGGTTCGAATCCTGCCTCAGGCATGGATGTGTGTGAGGTCCTTAGGTTAGTTAGGTTTAAGTAGTTCTAAGTTCTAGGGGACTGATGACCACAGATGTTAAGTCCCGTAGTTGTCAGAGCCATTTGAACCATTTGAACTGACATTTTACTTGCTAAACTCAAAAGCCAAAATTTTTTGCCAAGTGCTTTAGAAAGATTTCACTCACACTTTACGTGATGCCAGCAATGTTTAATGATAGGAACAAAAAGGTCACAGTGGAGGGATACAGAATCAGGAGTCCCTCAAGTTACAGTATTGCCTCCACTACTATTCTTATTATATGTTAGCGACATCTCAACTGTTCTCTTCCACTGTAATCACTTATATGCTGATTATATCCAGCCATATTTAAGTGCGAAACCAACAAACTTGTACACAGCCATCCAGCGCGTAAATGCTGATTTACTTTCCTCATCAGACTGGGTGCAGAAATTAGGTTTGAAACTTAACCCATCTAAAATACAAGCGATTTTAGTCACTTGTAAAAGACTCATAACTCTTCGATATCGAGAATTTCTTCCACCATTAATCCCCCTCTTGTCAGCAGAGTTCTCTATTTGCTTTTTATTGTTTCCTATCTTCTGCTGCCGCTGTCATTTCAATCTTCTCTTTCATCTGTATTTTTTTCATCCTAATACCTCTACAATGGACTCAAATGTTCTAATATAATTTCTTATGCTATGCACCTATTTTATTATTTTCATTATCATTATTAATGTTTTTTATTGTGTCAAGTATTACTATCATTACCTTTATTGTTGTTAATATTATTATGACTCTCACAAGGGTCACTCCTAAAGAAATGCACACTATGTTTGTAAAAATACAGTTTACATTCTACATGTGTGAAAGTTTTACAGTGTGTAAATACATCCTTCCCGCTTGTTTTCAAACTTAGTTCAACCTGTTCCGGTGAGTGGCGCCGTCGCAGCATTTCAAAATGGCTGCTGCACTTGAAATTCGTCAGAAGCAACGTGCTGTCATAGAATTTCTGTGCTGTGAAAACGAGACAGTGGGAAACATCCACAAGAGGTTGAAAAATGTGTATGGAGTTGCTGCTGTCGATCGCAGTACAGTTAGTCGGTGGGCAAGCAGCTTACGTGATGAAAGCAGGCACGGCAATGTTGAGGATTGTCCTCGCAACAGCAGGACTCACACTGCACTCACTCGAGACAATGTGCAGAGAGTTAACTACAGACGCATCACAGTGAACGAATTGTCACGCTACGTTGGGATAGAGGAAGGAAGTGTTTGCAGAATACTGAAAGTGTTGGCGTTAAAAAAGGCTTGTGCCAGGTGAGTTCCCAGGATGTTGACAGTGGCCCACACAGAAACAAGAAAAACGGTGTGCAACGAACTTTTGGAACAGTACGAGAATGGTGGAGATGAATTTCATGGAATAATTGTGACAGGTGGTGAAACATGGCTCCATCATTTTTCACCAGAGACGAAGAGATAATCAATGGAGTGGCATCATGCAAATACACAACCAAGAAAAAAATTCAAAACCACACCTTCTGCTGGAAAATTTATGGCTACAGTGTTTTTCGATTCCGAAGGACTCTTGCTTGTGGACATCATGCCAAGTGGAACCATCATAAATTCTGATACATATGTGGCGACAATGAAGAAACTTCAAGCTCGTCTGAGTCGTGTTCGACGACATCGACAAAAGCAGGGTGTTTTGCTGTTGCACGACGAAGTACGGCCACATATCGGTCAAAAAACGATGGAAGCTATCACAAAACTAGGATGGACAACACTGAAACACCCGCCTTACTGTCCTGACCTGGCTCCATATGACTATCATCTCTTTGGGAAACTGAAAGACTCTCTTTGTGGAACAAGGTTTGAAGCTGATGACTCCCTTGTGCACACTGCCAAACAGTGGCTCCAACAGGCTGGTCCAGAATTTTACCGTGTGGGTATACAGGCGCTGGTTCCAAGATAGTTGAGAGGGATGGAAATTATGTAGAGAAATGTAAATATTGTTCCTAAAGTAGGTATCTACACATTGTAAAACTTTCAAACATGTATAATAAAAGATCGATTTTAAAAAATAGTGTGCATTTCTTTTGGAGTGAGCCTCATATTACTGTGAATTTCTTTGTGAAATCTTTGGTATATATTGTTCTTGGTCAGATGTCAGTGAGGACCTTAAGACCCTATTCTGGTCAGGCTAAATAAGCAATCAATAAATAAATAAAATGAATGATATCATAGAGAGCTGCATACATATACGGATCTACAAATCTCTTGAGAATAAAAAGTTATTGTATGGACGCCAAACAGGATTCAAATCAAACCGTTCAATCATAAAAGCTATTGAAAATCTGTTAATTGCCACTTGCAGTGCTTATGAAAGGAAACTGAACACCTATGTTACACTTATAGACTTAAATAAATCTTTTGATTCTGTATCACATAAGATTACTGCAAAAGTGTTGAATACTATGGTAAATTTATCTAAATCTTACCAATTAGTTGATGTCAAGAAGGAGAGGTCAAAACTAATGAAAATTAAAAGAGGAATCCCACAAGTTCTGTACTTGGGCCGTTCCTTTTTTGTCTAACTTAATGCCTTTTCAAACTACATGGCATACAAAAATGTTCTATATGCTGATGATATGGCTTTGATTTCATCTGATGAGAATGTGCAGTAACTGTGGACACTAACAGGAAACTATTTGAAAAAAATAGTCAGTGGCTAACCAGTTATGTACAAATAAAACAAAGGCAGAGGAAATATATTTTACGCTAAAGGCACAAAAAGAAGAGACTCAAACTGTTGGGCATCATAATAGACCAAAGAAACTCAAGGGATGAGGTAAACTTGCAGTTGTGGTTCTGTCAAGAGTATATTACTGGTTCGCTGTTAGTATTCGTCAGAAAAGGATTAAGTAACCAAAAAAGGGTAACTTTCCACAAGCTGCAGCACAGACTGTCAGAAGTTTGAACTGGTATGGAAGCTAGAGAACCTGAAACATGAAATGCTAACGCTCAATACAGATATAATGGGTGTCAGTGAAGTGAAATGGAAAGAAGACAAGGTTTTGTGGACAGATGAATGGTGTAATGGGGGTAGGATTCATTATGAACAGGAAGGTAGGTCAGAGATTGAATTTTTGTGAACTGTTTTGTTTTATGGATGTCCTCATCAGAATCGTCGGCAAATCCACACCGACAACAATAGTTCAAGTATACATGCTGATGTCACACATAGAAGGTGAAGAGAAAGAGATAGTATATATATGAGGATACTGAAAAAGTTATTCAGTATGTAAAGGGAGATGAAAATTAATAGTCATGGTTGTAGGGGAAAGGGTAGAAGAAAGGGTTAAGGGAGAAGACAAGCTTGGTGGTAGGAATGATAATGAAGAAAAACTAATTGAATGCTGTAATAAATTTTGCTAGTAACAGCAAATATCCTGTTCAAGAATGACAAGAGGATACATAATTGGAAAAGTCTGGTAGATAGGAAGAGTCCAGTTACATCACGACTAGGCAGAGATTCCAAAATCAGATACTGGGTTGTATGGTATATCAAGGAGCAGATACATACCTGGATCACAATTAAAAATGGTGAATAGTAAGGTGAAGTTGAAGAAGCTAGATCAGAAAGAAAAAGTGTAAATAGAAGGAGATTACAGAAGTGCTAAGGAATAAAGAGATAAGCTCGAAGTTATCTTAGGCTACAGAAACTGCAATAATTAATAGTTAAGCAGGCAATTCAGTTGAACAAAAATGGACATCTGCAAAAAGGGCAGTAACTGAAGTTGGAATGAAGAACATAGTTACAAGTAAGGTAACTGCAAAGATACTATGGGTTACAGAAGAAATACATTACCAGATTGTTGAAAGAAGTAAATTCGAAAAAGTGCAGGTAGAAGGGATACATAATATTCAAAAGAGTTTCTAAAATCGTAGCCTCAAGTTGTAACAAGACGATTATTCATTTCAGTGTGTGGAATGTGTGAGACTGGCGATATACTATCAGACTTCTCAAAAAACATCGTCCACACAATTCTGAAGATAGCAAGAGCAGACTAGATCGAGAATTATCGCACAATCAGTTTAACAGTTCATGCAAGTTGCTGACAAGAATAATAAACAGAAGAATGGGAAAAAATTGAAGCTCTGTCAGATGACTATCCGTTTGGCTTTAGGACAAGTAAGCCACCAGAGAGGCAGTTGTAACGTTATGGTTGGTGATGGCAGCAAGAATGAGGAAGAATCAAAGAACATTTATAGGATTTGTCGTCCTGGAAAAAGCGTTTGACGATGTACAGTGGTGAAAGATGTTCGAAATTCTGAGAAAAATGAGGCTCAACTATAGGGAAAGACAAGTAATACACTATATGTGCAAGAACCAAGAGGGAACAGTATGAACGGAAGAACAAGGAGAAAGTGGACAGATTAAAAAGGGCGTAAGACAGGGATGTGGTAGTATTGGGACAAGGGCGTTATCACACCACTTTACATTGTTGTCAGACATATCCAAATTGGTGGCAATGAGATCACCCAAGATTTTGTGGCGTGTAGACTATGCAACAGCGCATACTTCATCCAAGATGGCTGCCATGATGTCATTCAAAGGGATGCTTTTGGTGGGAAGTTTGAATCATGGCGGGAAGAAGGTCACGTCCACTAACCTAACCCCCCTCCCCAGAAAAATGGCAGGAAGTTCAAATTCCAACAGAATAATGCATCACACCGCGGTTATCTCCACTAAGCTAAGAAAATCGTGGGAAGGTAACACACCTGGCCTACCTCCACTAACCTAAGTCACACAACCGCCTCTTCTTCCTATGAACTGGTGGCAAGTTTGAATTTTGGCGGTAAACAAAGGTCAATTCGTGTATCTCTACTAAGGTGTAAAGTCGGTGAGGGACTGGGTATACTGTTAGGTATGCTTGGATGGCTGCATGCTGCGCTATTCTGGAGAGCATTGTGAAATCTCTTTCTCCGCAATGGACCGCACTGCAGCTATGCATCATCGGGCGAGCATCGGTGACTAGGTGACTTCTAAATCGGATGAGCTTTCATAGTTCATAATTTTTTTTCTGTTGGGGGGGGGGGGGGGGGGGCTAGAGAATAACGATGATAGCATGTTGGGATGATTGACTTGAATGGATGTGGATCTGCTTCAGGTTGTAGTATCTTTATCTAGCTTGGAGACGTACCACTTTGCGCGCATTTCCACTGAATGGTCAAAGCATGGTCCTGTTGCAGTAACTCAGGTCGTTCTGTTTATACATGGGTTGCAGAAGGTGATGGATTTGTCTTTCTCCGACTTCTGCTTAGTTCTGTCTTAAATTGGAATGATCACATGTGGAAAACTGTAGAAATGGGAGCAGTTGCAAGATGCGTAGGGGGTGTCTAAAACCATGGTGGAATTTTACTGTAGCAGCTAGGTTTGGGAAAAGTGACTCAATTAGAGATATGAGAGTGCCAAAAATATAATTGAGTAGTGGTTGTAATCATTAACGGAATTGTCAATTGGATCCAACACAGATATGTGCTTGAATGGAAAGACCTGATTTCAAATAAAGGACATCATTTCTAGCGGATAGTGTAACACTAAAGACCTGAGAAGCTAGTGTACATTTTCTTACGATCTCAATCGGCACTTCATCTACTACTGCTGTTTGTGTTCCTTCTCAATGAGTCATCACCTATGACTCAGTGTATAAATTGCGGAACCTCTGATATGGCCTCGAGACAGAATGCGCTACAAATACTATAGAATTATCTATCTGGGGCGGTGTGAGGGAGTAGCAAATACCGCCTATATACCCAGTTCCTTAGCCAAATCACTTTCAAAATGCGGTAATGTTATCAAGAGATTGCATCATGGGCTGATAATATACAGTTCTACGACACCATCACAGTATTTGTCCGGAAAAAAACTTACTCATTCATAGGTAAAGTCCTACCCCGATTCGTAAAGCAGGTATAGCTTTTAACATGGATACTTGTGTGCACTGGCAGAACCAAGATCGTTTGTGACAGTAACATGCGGTAGTGGTTGGGATCGGATTTTTTTTAACATCTGGCCGATTACGTGTCTCTTTTTAAGACAAAGTGATAGCACTGGGAATAAAAACACATATCGTTGATTTTCGGTCAGTATTATTTCGCATTATAGGCAATCAGTTATTGATGAAGTATCATACTTAATAGTAGTGGTGGGTGCATGATACGTTCGCATTTGAGCATCAGGTTTATAAAGTATGTGTTTGTGGAAAGGAAATGACTATGTGCGGTCGTAAGTGTGGTATGGATTTGACTTGGAGTACTGTGATAGCAAATGGAAGAGTATGTCAAGCCATAAGAAAGGTAGTGATATTTCTATTTCCAGAGCCACTGCTGACATCAGGGTGTATTTCCGATACTTCGCTCAGTATCGAATGCTGTTCATTTGAGACCACGATAGTAACATTTAATTGTAATTATAATGATAAAACATATATGTGACCAGTTTTCTGGAATGATTCCGTGTATGCATGACCTGTGGTGGGAATGATTCACGTTTCCTGTTCACGGCAGCAAATGTCCGAATGCAGAGGCCTGTTGAAGTGTAGGAATGTATCTGAGTTAACTTTGCCATCCTTTAACGACCGAATAGCAAATTAATAGTTAGTATGTGTTGGGCGGCGTTCGTGATCAAGTGGAAATTTGAGAAGATTGTGTATGGAAGTGCGTTTGCCCTGGACTGTTATTCCCTCCCATATAAATTGTTCAGCTGACTGCTTCTGCACATTTAGCGCCTTTATTTAGTTGAGGAAAGATCGGTTGTGGTGCGTACATCTGGCATCTGGAAGACACGTTTGCCTGTTCTTTAGACATGGGAAAGACCTTAGTTCGCTTGTAAATTATAGGGATGAATTCGAATCTGTTGCATTAACGACTTCGGTATCCGAGAGCGGAAATATCAGTTTCCTCTATTTGTTTCTAGTTTCTAGTTACTCAGTGGTTTACAGCATTCTGCATCTCTCTTAAGTTCGGGGTTTGTAGAGAAATAATTTACAGGCTATGTCTTGGGAATTATGTTGCGCTAGCGATTGGTAGGATGCTGCCTAGTGCTTGATATCAAGAAGTACCGCGAAAATGGTATATTGTTATGGTGAACCATCCGAAAATACGTGTGTTCGTGTTATCCCTGGAGATATGTGTAGAAAAGCGACCAAGCAAGAAAGCAGGTTCGGAGCAGAAACAGTAACGCGGTTGTGCTGAGGGGAAACGAGTGCACGTTAGTACACGTTAGTGCAAGTTAGTACACGTTAGTGCACGTTTGTGTACGTTAATGTATGTGACACTCTTCCCTTGAAACTTGGAGTTCATTCTATTGTGTAGCTGCTGTAGTTCAATATTCAAGCTCCTGTCCTCAGTGTGAGAGCAGTGTAACTGAGTAAGAGTCTTTCCGTATTTGACGATATCTTTGGCAGTTTGCGAGGTTTAGTTGTCGGTGCAATATGGTTATCAGTGTAAAATAACCGTTGAAGGTCTCGTCTGCAGAAGGAAAAAAATGCGGACGGTGCTTCGATACCGGAGGCATCAGTAAGTAGTTCAGCGTGTAAACTCGATAAGAACCAATTATAATGCTCGATTCATTCACATCCTTTGTGCTGGGATACAGGAGCCTCTACATAGCAGTGAGAACATTTGCGTATGTTGAGAGCAGGAAGGCTGTTAGGAGGTCTGGGAAGATTGCATTCGTTGTTATTCTGCGCTATTTTCGTAAACAGGTCACGTTAGGGCAAGAATTTCCGTGCATACAAGCTGAGACATCAAGAAAGCGAGCGCTAACTATTTCTGGGACACTATACAATTCCTCAGAGGTCGACTTGGCTGTTATTTTTTACAAAGCTATGTGATGTAAGAATAACACTCTTTCAGATAGCGAGTCGCCTTGCGGACATTTCACGGCGAGGAGTCAGCCAGTCACTCTGGGGCGGGTACGCGCCGTTGTACACAGTTCGCATGTTCTGTTAGGGGGAGAGCAGCCTGTGCTATTCTGTCATCAACAGTAAAGACTAGTACTGCCCAGAGGTGTCTCGCATATGGGGCTGCGCCTTGGAGTTCTGTGAGGTCGGTATAACCATGACTGTATACTTGGAAATAGAGGCAACTTTCACCTGCGTTTGGCTGCAGATCGTGGCTGCGCTCTTGCACAATCACGTCAACACCTGCGTCTAGGTGAACACGTATTTGGATAGGAATTTCTCTTATGTCAAGTATGAAAGGGATGCCGCCGTCTCATGTCTGAGGGCACATGTGTGTAGTTTGACAGCTGACGGCTGCGTCACTTCACTGAGTCATTTTCGCGCCATTTTCCCCTATGGACCACCATCTTGGATTACATCACAGGAAGGATGACAACACCCTCATCTGGCAGTATTGTGTACTAGGTCAGTTGGACTCTAGATCTTGTTGTGAAGAGACTGCCTGCAAGATAATGACTCATGTCCGGGACAGGCAGAGTCGTTTTCCCGCCATTTACCCACACCATTTTGGGTTATCTCACAAACTGGGCAACAGTGCTCTCTGGGTTGTTACTGTGTACTAGGTCCAGACCTTGTGGTGAACACTCTGTTTGACGTCATCTTGGATAACTGTACTTGCGTCATCACCTGATGTCATGGACGCCATCTTGGACGATAGTCCCCTCTGGTGGTAGCGCTGTGTACTAGGTCAGCTGAAGTGCAGACCTCGTGGCGAACACACTGGATGGTGGTGCTGCCTCTAATTGTTTAAATAAAGACTGGTGCATGGTTTCGACAGCTGACAAATAGCAAGTATGTTTGAAAAGTCTTTTAGATGGATTAGTATTTTGACAATTTCTAAGTTGTTTGGCTCTCTGGACATAAATGTATTGCACATCTGTAGGCTGTGCAGTGTGTTATTTTTGACAGCTTACAATTAGCAAGTGTGTGTGCAGAGCATTGTACACGAGTTATGTAGAGGTAGTTTGCAGGTCTGTATGCTGTGGGGCGTGTCAGAGCGTGTGTTATGTATCACTGTGACAAATATACTCCATCCCTAAATAAATTGCTCCAAAATAAATGAAGTATACTCCTTCCTCTCTCCATCAGTCTAGTGCAGGCTGACTCCTTTTCCCATCGACCCCTAGAAGAGGTGGCAGCAAGGTGACTATGGTTAGTGGAGGTGAGCTTTGTTTCCCACCATTTTCTTAGGTTGGTAGCGAAACCCACAGTGACCTCTGTTTACTGCCAAAATTCAATCTTGGCGCCAGTTCCTTTGAGGAGCTGGCGGTTGGGTGGCTGAGGTTAGTCCAAGTGTCCTTTCCTTGGCGGCATTTTCTTAGTTTAGTAGAGATACGCAAATTGACCTTTGCTTTCTGCCAAAATTGAAACTTGCCACCAGTTCATAGGAAGAAGTGGCGGTCGTGTGACTTAGTTAGTGGAGGTAGGCCAGGTGAGCTATCTTCCATCGATTTTCTTAGCTTTGTAGAGAAAACCGCGGTGTGATACATTATTCTGTTGGAATTTGAACTTCCCGCCATTTTTCTGGGTGAGGGGGGGGGGGGGGGTTAGGTTAGTGGAGGTGACCTTCTTCCTGCCAAAATTGAAACTTCCCACCAAAAGCAGCCATCTTGAATGACATCATGGCAGCCATCTTGGATGACGCCATGTGCTGTTGCCAAGTTTGCACACATCCATCTTGGATGACGTTATCGCCGCCAATTTGTATACATCTGGCAACAATGGAATGTGGGGTAAACCCCACTTGGCCCAATACTTCTGGTCTTTCATCCCTACTGTTCAATTATACATCAAAGCAGGAATGACAGAAATAAAAGAAAGGTTCAGGAATTGGATTAAACTTGAAAGTGAAAGGATATGAAGTGAAGAAGAATTACAGTATATTTTGACTGGGAACAGTACAGAATATCGCCGATCGCTGTGGCTGCGGAGTTCTAGGCGCTTCAGTCTGGAATCGTGCGACCGCTACGATTGCAGATTCGAATCCTGCCTTGGGCATGGATGTGTGTGATGTCTTAGGTTAGTTAGGTTTAAGTGGTTCTACATTCTAGGGGACTGATGACCTGAGATGTTAAGTCCCGTAGTGCTCAGAGCCGTTTAGTACAGAATATCGATTGAGAGTAATCAAACAAAGACGAAAGTAACAAGAAGTAGCAGAAATGAGAACAGTA
The DNA here is from genome assembly GCF_023897955.1 of Schistocerca gregaria. Taxonomy (NCBI): domain Eukaryota; kingdom Metazoa; phylum Arthropoda; class Insecta; order Orthoptera; family Acrididae; genus Schistocerca; species Schistocerca gregaria. Next base: position 134,060,957 of record NC_064927.1, on the reverse strand, counting down.
AGAAACTAAACATCGATGTTGGAGATGACCATGTAAACAAAGTTAAGGAATTTTGCTACCAAGGTAGCAAAATAACCTATAACGGCCAGAGCAAGGAGGACATAAAAAGCAGACTAACACTGGAAAAAAAAGGCATTCATGGAAAAGAGAAGTCTATTGTCAACAAAAGTAAGCCTTAATTTGAGGAACAAATTTCTGAGAATGTATGTTTAGAGCTTGGCATTGTATAGTAATGAAATTGGACTGTGGGTAAAGTAGGAAAGAAGAGAATCAGTGCATTTGCTACAGAAGACTGTCGAAAATCAGGTGGGCGGGGCAGACAAGGAATGAGAAATGAAAAAAGGAACATACGGAAAACACCGACAAGAAGAAGGAACAGAATGACTGGACTTCTGTTAAGACATAAGGAAATAAACTGTATGGTACTAGAGGGTCCTACAGAGGGCAAAAACTGTAAAAGAAGACAGATATTGGATTATATCCCGTCAATAACTGAGAAAATAGATTGCAAGTGCTTCTCTGAGACTATAAGGTTGGCACAGGAAACGAATTCTTGGCAGGCTACAACAAAACAGTAAGAAGACCTTGACTAAAATACTGTTATGGGGAAATTCACTAAGTACAAACTTCGTTTTCAGATGTCAGAAAAAATTTAACCGATGTATTCAAAGGTTGGATCCTAGAGAATTCTCTAAGAAACACTTCAGCCATCTCATGTAACGACAGTCGCAATTCTTTACAGGTATAATTGCTTAATAATGTGAAAGAAAATATTCAGAAATTTACTCTGAGAACGAATATACATATGCATAGTAGCATATTGCATGCTAGACACACCATATTGAAGGCTGTCACTATACATAAAAGCTACAAATACCTAAGTCTGAATATGTGTAATAAACTGCCACAATCAGTAAAAATCCTCACTCTAAGTATATTTAATACGGTATGAGAGGTATGGTTTAAAAATCTCGCATTTATCCAGTGGAAGAATACCTTCAAAGTGACCTGAAAGACATGTATAACGAAAGAAACAACTCAAATTGCTAGTAAATAAGGCTGTCATAATGTATACTTATTCAAATCACATGTGTTATCATAATATACTTTTCATCCATGTAAAATGTAGAAATATCGTAAACATAATGTAAAAGTGGAATTAATGATGGAGATATATGATGAAAGAGATGGTGTATTTATTCGTATATGGCTGTGTAGATATATAATGAGATATGCTAGAATATGGATTATGTAATGAGTATAATTAATTTGTAAATGTGTTAAAGACTATATATATTTAACTATAAAGCACAAGTGAATGTATAGCTTCAATTGACGAAGCCATGCTAAACATGCTGAATGGCTAGTCAATGAACATCAAAGCTACATCCTTCATTTTAAATTTCAGTAATAATTTTGCTAGTTTTTTTCGGAATGTTGTAATATTACCACTTGGAGACCTTTATTCACAGAAAAGTTTTAGTATATCATTCGTTATGCCAGTTATTCCAAAATCTGTTTCGATGCATGCTGGAAGGTTTAAACATTTACAGTATTCGGTATCTTGCAGACTGTCGATTTACGTCTTTTATATAGCAACACCTGCACCTTTGTGTTTTGATCTACAAAAATAATTAATCAAATCATAGTCTCTTATTGGATAGATAAAAAAATCTAATGAGAAAGTGGCATCAGAAGAACACACATAAAAGGTATTTAAATCTGCAATCTTTCAGAGCCACTAGCTCCTTCTTCCGGCAGAAGGGTTGACGGGGAAGAAAGAGAGGTGAAGGGGCACTGATGGGATTTAGGAAATGAGGAGAGTTCAGAGAAGTGGCCCAGAACCCAAGGTCAGGGGAGACCTAATGGACGGGATGAGAAGGAAGGGTATGTGTGTTCTCCTACCCCTCGTGCCTACGAGCAGAAGCCTTTTCCTTCGCATCGCGACCGTAAACGCATGCTGTGGTCACACTCTCATTTTGTCCAAGTAGCATCACAAAGAAACGACTACTAACGATCAGACGTCAACCACTAACGCAGTTTATGTGGCAACACTCAGCTCGGCTTACAGCTGCCATCTGCACAGCTCTCTCTTCGTTCAATAGCGGAGCTGTTGCTGCTACTTCGCTATAGCACAAGGTGTTTCAAAAAGAACGACCAGATTTCACGACACCATATTTATTGATAAAGACATACTGCAAACATGCCAAAGATCGCAAAATACTAACAAAATCTTAAAGTTTTAGCTGTTGCTGTTGTAGTTTTCAGTCCAGATATTGGTTTCATGAAGCTCTCCATGCTACTCTATCCTGAGCAAGCTTCTTCAAGTAACTATTGCAACCTATATCCTTTTGGATCTGCTTAGTGTATTCGACTCCCTCTATGATTTTTACTCTCCACGCTGCCCTCCAATACCAAATTGGTGATCCCTTGATGCCTCAAAACATGTCCTACCAACCGATCCCCTCTTCTTGTCAAGTTGTCTCACAAATTCCTCTTCTTCCCAGTTCGATTCAGCACCTCCTCATTAGTTACGTGATCTAACTTTTAGCTACACTCTATGTGTTCACGGCAGCAGCATAAACATTTAGACAATAGCTAAACTTTTTCATAAACTTTACACAATGCCTGGCGGCTGTTATTCTGTTCTTCACTTCTTCTATGTCTTGAGCTGAAGGGGAAACGAAAGAACTGTCCTTCGCATATCCCCACTAGAAAAAAATCGCATGTGTTTATGTCTGGCGATCTTGGAGGACAAGAAAGCGGGACACTGTCTCTGGATCCCTCTCGCCGTATCCACTGTTTAGACAGAGTGTCATTGGGGAACTGACGCATGTTGTTGTATCAGTGCGGTGGAGCTCCATCCTGTTGGAAAACGAAGTCATCAGAATCCTTTCTGAAGTAGTGGAAAAAGTCAGTTCTGCAGCATGTTAAGAGATCTCAACGCTGGATAGGGCGCATGGGACCCAAAGACATTGCCCTGCGTTCTTGGCCTCCAAGATCGTCAGACATGCGGAGGCACGCGAAGGAAAGACTGTTCACTACCCTTTTACCTCGCGACAGAGGTGAAGTGAAGAATCGAATGACAGCCATCAGGCAACTCCTGCAAAAGCAGTTACGTTATGTAAAGTTTAAGGCGAATTTAGCTATCATCTAGATGTTGTGCGTGCCGCTGCCGGTGGACACATAGAGCTAGAACCTTAAGATTTTGTGAGTATTCTGCAGCCTATGGCATGTTTGTAGCATGTTTTTATCAATAAACATGAGTTCTTCAAACCAGGTAGTTGTTTTTGAAACACCCTGTGTTATAGGATCTCGAAGGTCGACGAGTGCGTAGTGGATCAACAGTTTGATCGATTTCTGCCGACTAAGGTCTGGAGCGAGGTGTGATAGTGAAGAAAGGAAGCATAAAAAGTGGAGGGATGTGCACTCGCCTGTGCCCCAACCACGTGAACAAACATTACTCTGCCGTTGCTCACTGACTGCATTGTTCAAACAGTTCCTATGTGATAGGTACGTAGCCGTTATTGCAGCATGAATGAAACTCTTATAGGCGCTAAAACATCACAAGTCTGAAGTTTCTTTGTTAATCACTGTGCTACCCGTTCAGCCCAGGTAGTTCTCGTATCAAATTTCACTGGACATCATGGCCAATTGTCCTCTTATGAACGTGTCGTTAGGAGGTGTCTATCAGAGCAAACCACAGCAATATTGCAGGGTGACTGCACCTTAAATGTGCTGGTAATCAGCGGTTTTTAATTACCTTTGGATATCGCCGGTGACATGCCACTAGAAAGGCAGCTATACAGGGTGGTCCATTGATAGTGACCGGGCCAAATATCTCACGAAATAAGCATCAAGCGAAAAAACTACAAAGAACGAAACTCGTCTAGCTTGAAGGGGGAAATCAGATGGTGCTATGGTTTGCCGGCTAGATGGCGCTGCCATAGGTCAAACGGATATCAATTGCATTTTTTAAATGGCAATCCCCATTTTTATTACATATTCGCGTAGTACGTAAAGAAATATGAATGTTTTAGTTGGACCACTTTTTTCGCTTTGCGGCAGATTGCGCTGTAATAGCCACAGACGTATAAGTACTTGGTATCACGTAACTTTCCGCCAGTGTGGACGGTATTTGCTTCGTGATACATTACCCGTGTTTACCAATTGCGGAAAAGGTCAATATCGTGTTGATGTATGGCTATTGTGATCGAAATGCTCAACGGGCGTGTGCTATGTATGCTGCTCCGTATATTGGACGACATCATCCAAGTGTACGGACCGTTTGCCGGATAGTTATGTTATTTAAAGAAACAGGAAGTGTTCAGCCACGCTGTAAAACGTCAACCACGACCTGCAACAAATGATGATGCCCAAGTAGGTGTTTTAGCTGCTGTCGCGGCTAATCCACACATCAGTAACACACAAACTGCGCGAGAATCGGGAATCACAAAAACGTCGGTGTTGAGAATGCTACATCAACATCGATTGCACCCGTACCATATTTCTGTGCACCAGGAATTGCATGGCGACGACTTTGAACGTCATGTACAGTTCTGCCACTGGGCACAAGAGAAATTACGGGGCGATGACAGATTTTTTCGCACGCGCTCTATTTAGCGACGAAGTGTCATTCACCAGCCGGCATAATTTGCACTATTGGGCAACGGAAAATCTGCGACGGCTGCGACAAGTGGAACATCAGCGACCTTGGCGGGTTAATGTATGGTTCGGCGGAAGGATAATTCTCCCCAATTTTATCGAAGGCAATCTAAATAATGCAATGTATGCTGATTTCCTACGTAATGTTCTACCAATGTTACTACAAGATGTTTCACTGCAAGACAGAATGGCGATGTACTTCCAATATGATGGCTGTCTGGCACATAGCTCGCGTGCAGTTGAAGCGGTATCGAATAGCATATTTCATGACAGGTGGCTTGGTCGCCGAAGCAGCATACCATGGCCCCCACGTTCAACTGATCTGACGTCCCCGGATTTATTTCTGTGGCGAAAGTTGAAGGATATTTGCTATTGTGATCCACCGACAAAGCCTGACAACATGCGTCAGCGCATTGTCAATGCATGTGCGAACATTACGAAAGGCGAACTACTCGCTGTTGAGAGGAATGTCTTTACACGTATTGCCAAATACATTGAGGTTGACGGACATCATTTTGAGCATTTATTGCATTAATGCGGTATTTACAGGTAATCACACTGTAACAGCATGCGTTCTCAGAAATGATAAGTTCACCAAGGTGCATGTATCACATTGGAACAACAGAAATAAAATGTTCAAATGTACCTATATTCTGCAGTTTAATTGAAAAAACCTACCTGTTACCATCTGTTCGTCTAAAATTCTTAGCCCTATATTTGTGACTGTTACTGCACCATCTATCACAAAGCGAAAAAAGTGGTCCAACTAAAACATTCATATTTCTTTATGTACTACACGAATATGCAATAAAAATGGGGTTCCGTTAAAAAAAATGCAGTTAATATCCGTTTGGCCTATGGCAGCGCCATCTAGTGGGCCAACCATAGCGCTATCTGGTTTCCCCCTTCAACCTAGACGAGTTTCGTTCTTCGTAGTTTTTTCGTTTGACGCTTAATTTGTAAGGTATTTGGCCCAGTCACGATCAATGGACCACCCTGTATACAACTGGAAACCTTTGTATGGATATGTTTCACTCTGAACCTCATGATTACATCAACTTTCTGCGGATGGGTAGTGAAACGCTTAATAACTTGCTTAGCATTACTTCACCCACACATTGAAAAAGATGAAAAATGTACGAGTAAATTTTCACCATCGATAACACGGATTCCTACACCTTTTTCCCCTCCGCCGGTGTGCCCCAAGGCTCCGTCCTCTCCCCACTTCTGTACCTTTGCTATACAGCGGACATGCCGCCGCCGTCACCACCCCCGTCCTCCTTCTCCAGTTTGCCGATGACATCGCCTTCCTTGCCCTTGCCCCCACCCTGCAGCGCTCCCAATACCTTCTCCAATCCCATCTTGACTGGTTCACCGCTTGGTGCAACCAGTGGTTGCTCAAGGTCAATCCCTCCAAAACCCAGGCGATCATTGTAGGTAAAACCACCCCTTCCTTCCACCTCCTTGATTTCTGTCTCACCATCTATGGCCGTCCTATCGCCGTCACCCCCACCCTCAAGTACCTTTGCGTCACCCTCGACCGTTGCCTCTCCTGGACCCCCCATCTCCGGACAATCCACGCCAAGGCACGCTCCCGACTCTGTCTCCTCAAGCTCCTTTCCGGCCGTATGTGGTGTCTGGACCCCTCCACCATCCTCGACACCTATAAATCCTTCATACGCCCTATCCTTTGTTACACCCATCCGGCCTGGATCTCCACCCCACCTTTTATAAATCCCTTCAAATCCTTGAACGCCATGCTCTCCGCCTCGCCTATCGCATCCGTCTCCCCTCCCCCACGCGGATCCTGTACGATCTCATTCCGTTTCCCCACCTCCTCCTTTTCCTTGAAAGGATACACATCCTGTACACTTCCCGCAAACTCGATCCTCCTCACCTGCTTGTTTCGCCCATCCTCTCCCACCCCCGCCTGCTGCCGCACCTCTATTCCCAAGTCCCACGTCTCCATCTCTACACCCTCCTTACCCTGTCCCAAGGTGGCTTCCGCCAGCTCCCCCTCCCTGATGATGTTCTCCTCCCCTCCATGTACCCCTCCTGTCAACTTTTATCCTCCCCCCCACTTCCTGTGTCCTTTCCTTTAGCCACCCTCCCTCCCTTTTCTTTCCTTTTCCCCCATCTTCTTTCTCCAGCCCTCTTCCCCCGGGCTTCCCCTCCTCCTTCCTCCCTTCCCCCTATCTCCGCTGCCCATGGCATCTGCTCTCCCTCCCTCCCACCCCCGCTTCCTCATCTGTTAGCAGGTCCCTGGACTCGTACACGGTTAGTGAACTTTCGCACATCGGAGATCAACGCCTCGTGTTTCTGTGTGTGCCGTCGTTTTGTGCTTAAGTGGTTCAGTGTTATTCGTTTTGTGCACCTACGTTCACTTGTGAGAATTGTCGTTGTTATATGTGTCCAGGTGTCTGAACAAATTTTATCTTGAACTCTACGCCCGTGTGCGGCTCCATGTATTTTAAAAAGTGTTTGTCTCCGTTTATATGTCCACCATATTTTTTTCCTCCCAATGTCTTCATGTATCTTTTTTGTTTCTCTGAGGCCGAAGAGCGGCGCAGTATGCTGCTGCTGGCCTGCCTGTAAACAAGTTTCAAAATAACAATAAAGAAAAAAAAACAATAAAAAAAACGAGTAAATTGATTCTCTTCTACGTGGTCCTCTAATGACGGGTCATGACCACAACGTGGGAACATGTAGCCTACAGCGTCCGTGGAAGGACCTCAGACTTCGATTTCTTTCATTGCAGTCGACCCTGCTTTTATGTAACTGTATGCGTAAAATATTGATTTTGTTCATAACCTCTTCATACGTAATGGCTGGGATAGATGTGGCATCTCAACCATTTTGGTGATGGTCGGTAGTATTTTGTTTTTTGTATATTTGATCATAATTTTCATAGTAGTGGAACCTCACGGTGTAGTGAGTTAAATTGTAATAAAATAATTTTTCACTAAACATATAAGGCGTAACGTCGGCACAAACAACGTCCGCTATCTTGTCAAACTATCTGTCAATCAAAATGTCTCGCAAAGACGTCGAACACGATCTACGCTTGACAAACATGTCAAACTGCACAGTATACGGTCAAATATTTGATAACCGTAGTTAATTTTCACAAAAGTTTGATCATTTACGGGAGCCTTTAAGGTCTAGTGACATGTGTTGGCCGTAGACCAAACTTGGGATGAATGGAGCCTCTGTTCTGGCCCGTTCGTCTGGCAACCACTCGCAACTGAGGCGCGTCCGTGTTGCTGTGTTTCCTTGTGGTGACTCGGAAGTGGCGGTCTGTGTTTTTATTTGCGAAAGTAGTGAACCTCTAATTTTCGTAATAGTGAACTGGCACTTGCAGAATTCGCTGAGTGACCACTCTCCCCGAAATTTTTCGGTCGTGATTCTGAGCGTGAAGGAAGAGACTGCAAGGGAAGAGCCTCTGGCTGCAGCTCCACTTTTATCAATGATTTAAGTGACACAAACGTAAACGATCACGTTAGGGTTGTATATTACAGTGGATTAGGAGTTGGGATGATTTTGGAGCATGCAAGAATCTCATTGTACAGCTTTTGATGGGAGATCCAAAGCAGTTTCGAAACTTTGCGAGAATGACAGCGAGAGAGATGGAAAAAATTCTCCGCAAGGGAGCGTGGAATGGTAAGAACACCTAGTCTTGGCGATACAACGATGACTCAGAATAAACACTTGTATTTGTTTGCTAAATAAAATGTAAATAAATCTTACCTTTGGTTTGCAAATCTGTACTTTTCTTTGTACTCGGCATTCTGGTATTTTTCATTTGTCTGGCCATAAAGCACAAGAAACTTACGAACTCCTTCTATTATGCTTATCCATTACGGATTTTTTAGAACTGTGACTGTATAACCGAAAAAAGCCGCCTATACTGTCGCAGTAAGTAAAAACTAAATTTACGTCCATATCGACAGATAAGCTATAGTCATGGCGATACATTAAAATGTGACCCATCTTTCTGCCATAGAGCCAGCATCTAGCAGTATGCTACCAGTAATGATATAACTTCCTGAAACCATCTGAAGATGAACCTGAAAAGGTTCGAAAACCGGTTCATGGAATAAAACATAATTATTCAAAAAAGTGACTAGTTGCAGTTCTGTATAGCTTATTTACATTCGTCTATTAGTCTTCTCACATCTATGGTTCAAATGGCTCTGAGCACTATGCGACTTAACTTCTGAGGTCATCAGTCGCCTAGAATTTAGAACTAATTAAACCTAACTAATCTAAGGACATCACACACATCCATGCCCAAGGCAGGATTCGAACCTGCGACCGTAGCGGTCGCTTGTTCCAGTCTGTAGCGCCTAGAACCGCACGGCCACGCAGGCCGGCTCCCACATCTATTTTTTGTACACAAAACAGTCTTACGCACTTGCATCGCCCACAAAACAGTTCTGTTTTCGTGTCCTCGATCACTTGAAAAATTGAACAGAACAATTTCCGCCCAGAACGCGCTCGGCTCACTGACATACATCAAGCACGGCCCGATCATGTCTGACCCGCTAATGGTACATGGTACATGGCACATGTTGTGCTCCAGGTGACGGCCAGTACTCGGAAATGTCTCTGCATGGACACGGCCCCGACATGTGCGACCGGACCCTTGCTCATTACAGACATGTTCACCGATTCACTCGCGCGAGCTGGCTCGCGTTGACACACCGAGCGAGGTAGCGCAGTGGCACTCGACTCGCATTCGGGAGGACGACGGTCCAAACACATGTCCGACCATCTTGATTTAGGTTCGCCGTGATATCCTCCAGGGAAGTACTATGACGGCTGATTTCGTCCCAATCCTTGTCTCGTCTCGAGTTTATGCTCCATCTCTAATGACATCGATGTGACGGGACATTAGACCCTAATTCATGCCCGTTTCCGCTATTCGGCAAGAGTAGGCGGGCGTCTAGGGCGGAAAAATTTTAGGGACAGAAATTGCGGAAAAATTAGTAATCAGTGAAAAAAGGAGTAAATGAGGAAAAAATGGAAAAGAGGAATAATTAAAACATCGATTTGTTTCCAAAAGCGCACGAGACAGTTTCTTATTTACTTACTTTGACGAAAATAAAGTCATTGACTCTACCTACCTCAAAACTAAAGCATCCGCTACTAACTACAAAACGGAAACAACGAAAGGAGCCACTGCCTTTAGATAACAACAAAATCCATCCCTCACCGGATTCGAACCTGGACCCATGTCGAACGAACGACCAGAAGCCAATACTTTAAACCACTTTGGCTAATAAATGTCATAGGATTCTCAACAGAAAACGCAAACAAGGCATCATATATAATTTAATTGCAAGAAATCGGATCCTGAAAAAGATGAGATTTATTGCTCATTCTAAAAATATTTCAGTTGAAACTGAAACGAAATAATACCACGATGATCTAGATGACGCAGTTTGATGCTTCACAATGTCTCCCATCAGTATAGCACAATTTCTAAAGTCAAGGAAAAATTCATTCCTACCAGAAAATAGTTCCACACCTTCATTTGTCCACTAACTTGCAATTAAATAAAATAAGTAGTAGATGCTCAGATTTGGATGCACTGGCATATTCAGTTGAGTTCTACTTTATTCCTATTTCAATTATTTTAGAAAATTTCAGAATACGAGGAAAAAAATAAGGAACTGAAGACATTTGTTGTCATCATTCAATTTTAAAGCAATTCAGGCCAAAGCATGAAAATTGTTCTGTTTCTCGATGGGCACAGAACCTAGGTCTGAAACTAAACCCCAAGAAATCCCAGGTCATACTTATATCTCATCCAAAGTTAATCAGCCGGTACTTTCGCGAAACAGTCCCTAAAATACTCCTCAATGGTACCCAACTACCATACCAAAAAACAGTAAAAGACCTTGGAATAATCTTGGATGAACACCTAAACTGGGAAGAACAAACAGTCACAGCTTGCCGGAAATCGCTCTCCTCCCTACATGCAATTCAAAAGTTTAGAAAAATATTTCCAACCCATGTTAAACAAAAATTAGTCCAAACACTAGTCTTGCCTAATCTTTACTACTGCGATGTAGTTCAACACGGCACAAATAGTGAAAATTCTAGATGCCTCGAGCTAGTGATGAATGCTTGCGTTAGATACGTGTGCAATATTCGGTTGTACGATCATATCAGTCCTTCATACTCCCAGCTAGGTTGGATACGCCCACATACGGCACGCGATCTCCACACGATGTGCTTACTTCATCGATTTCTTAGCCACTGGTGCCCCCAATACTTATCTTCTCACATTAAACACCTATCGTCATTCCACAATCGCAACACCAGATCGGATACGTCTATCATCTTGGCTGTACCTTTACATAACACAAAATCTTTCTCCGTGTCATTCTCCATCTCAGCCATACGACTATGGAACGCGCTCCCCTGTGATCTGCGTCTTATCCAGAACTACTCAACATTCAAGAGGGAACTCAAAGCTTACATATTAGGGACGGTATAACCACCATTCTTGTGCCCCTCCCATCTCTTTCTTTCTCCTCTCCATCACAGCTTCGAATTTTACCGTTCTATTTCTCTTCCTCTAACCCATCTACCTCTTATATATCTCTTTCACCCCATTCTATCGTCTTATGTCTCTGCTCGATGAGAATAACTCACAAGCTGCAAGAACATAACGAGAAAATTCCCAACTAACAATGGGACTGATATTCAGAAAAAAAAGTATGTTTACTTTCATATACATAGTCATTATTATTATTATTATTACTATTATTATTATTATTATTATTATTACTATTATTATTATTATTATTGATTGTTATAATTATTTTTTATTGTTATAATTATCATTATACTACTGTTATAATAGCTATTTTTTTCTTTAACATCAATACAGCATAATAGGCTATATGTCCTTAATGTTAAGTAGAAACTGTAACTCGTTCAACCTGAGTATGCCTGGTTAGGTGTAAGAGAGGGCCTGAAGGCCCTAATCTTGCCAGGCAAAATAAATGCATAAATAAATAAATAAATAAATAAAATTCAAGACTGTCTCAGACAATGACTACGGCTGGTCACTTTAATCTAATCTTTAAAAGTATAATAGGAGACTTGCAGTGCTGTAACGTTGGATGTTGGTGTTGGTGGAGGGACACAGGGGAATTGGGGAGACCGACAGTAGTGAAAAAGAAGGGACGTCAGTTTTCAGTTCGCCTAGAGTGGCAACACTCCTAGCTACGGACCTGCCCTAATCTATCTTCTTTCCATCGCGCTCATGCCGCAACAGTCGCAATTGGGCGACTCACAGTGACTACTTGTAGGGACGGGGAGTGGAGGGGGGGGGGGGGGGAGGAGGAAGGAATCGGAAGAAGCTAGCTCCGGAAGAGAAATTTGTCAGAGAGTCTAATCTATGGCTGCTAACGACGGTTCTACGGAGCTATATCGCTACACGGTGGCTAATTAATGTCTTTCGTGGCAAATATTTTTTCTAAGATTGTTGTATTAATGAGAAATGGCATTGAATTGAAACTTACATTTTTTTTTAATTTTTGAAGCTTGAACATGAGGCAGCTATGAACGAAACATGTTCTTACGACTGATGCAACCTTGTGAGGAATGTTGTTTTCGGGCGAAGTTTAAATTGATAACATGTATTTAGTGACCATTTTATTCATACGTTAAACGAAAAGAAACATGGTGTCAATGAAAACTACTCTTGGTTTTCGCTAAACCATTGATGTCTGGTACCAGTTTCTGAGCACAACTGACTGGAAGACAAACTTTTAAGTTGAAGTCTTTCAGTGAGCCTGTGTGGGCAGTTTTCGTCTCATCGTAGGGAAAATGAAGCTCTTCGCACAAGTATGTAAGTCCAAACATCAACGTAATTGTAACTGGACACCTGTAAAGATGGAAATTTATATCTACGAGAAATATTTTAATATTAAACTTACCATGCAACTACTTATGAAAGTATGGGTATGTAAGTTCTAACAGTAGATAGACTGACATGCTGTACACTGATGTTGGCATGTCTGATCTTCGCTTTTAAGTTCTTAACCCGGCCATCACGATGCTTTTCATCGGTATAAAATGATCTACTCTTCACTTTAAGCACTACGCCTTAATGCAAAATTGTTAACGCATTCGTGGCCACTTGTTGACAAACTGTGGCCGAAGAACCCGAGACGGAACCCAATAGGCAGCTTGAACACGCCTTAAGTACACTGAGGTGACAAAAGTCATGGGATAGAGATATTCAACATATGCAGATGGCAGCAGTATCGCGTAAGAAAGGCGGACACCTTGGCAGAGCTATTAACTGTATTCAAGTGATTCATATGAAAAGGTTTTCGACGTGAATTTGGCCGCACGACGGAAATTAATAGACTTTAAACTCGGAATGGTAGTGGGAGCTAGACGCATGACACACTCCATTTCGAAAACCGTTAGGGAATTCAATATCCCGAGAACCACAGTGTCAAGAGTGTGTCAAGAATACATTACATATCACCACGGACAGTGCATCGGCCGACGGCCTTCACTTAACGACCTAGAGCGACAGTGATTGCATAGAGTCGTCACTGCTAACAATGCGTGAAATAACCGCAGAAATCAATGTGGGACGCACGACGAATGTATCCGTTATCAGAGTGCGGTGAAATCTGTCTTGAAGGGCTATGACACCTGACGACCGAAGCGAGTGCCTTTGTTAACCGCACAACCTCGCCTGCAGTGTCTCTCCCGAGCTCGTGACAATATCGGTTGCATCCTAGGCGAGGCAAAACGTGGTCTTGTCAAATGCCTGTGTAAGCTGATGGTGGCTTCATTTTGATGTGAACTGTCTTTTCACGGAATGGACTGGATCCTCTGGTGTAACTGAACGATCACTGACCGGAAGTGGTTATGTTTGGCTACTTGGAGATCATTGCAATGGAATTATTGTGGATGACAATGCGCCATATTACTGGGTCACAATTGTCCACGATTGGTTCGGAGAACATTCTGGACAATTGGAGCGAATGATTTGGCCACCCTGATCGGCCGACATGATGTGGGACATCACCAAGAAGTCAGTTCGCTCACAAAATGCTACACCGGCAAGACTTTCGCAATTGTGGACGACTACAGATGCAGCACGGCTCGACATTTCTGCAGGGGATTTCCAACGTCTTAGTGAGCCCACACCAAGTCGAGTTGCTGCATACCTCGGGCAAAAGGAGATCCGACACTATATTAGGAGGTATCTCTCGTCACGTCAGTATCTACATCTACATCTACATCCATACTCGGCAAGCCACCTGATGGTGTGTGTCGGAGGGTACATGGAGTACCTCTATCGGTTCTCCCTTCTATTCCAGTCTCGTATTCTTCGTAGAAAGAAGGATTGTCGGTATGCCTCCGTGTGCCCTCTAATCTCTCTGATTTTGTCCTCATGGTCTCTTCGCGAGGTATAGGTAAGAGGGAGCAATATACTGCTTGACTCCTCGGTGTAGGTATGTCCTCGAAACTTCAGCAAAAGCCCGTACCGAGCTACTGAGCGTCTCTCCTGCAGAGTCTTCCTCTTGAGTTTATCTCCGTAACGCTTTCGCGATTACTAAATGATCCTGTAACGAAGCGCGCTGCTCTCCGTTGGATCTTCTCTATCTCATCTATGAACCCTATCTGGTACGGATCCCATACTGCTGAGCAGTATTCAAGCAGTGGGCGAACAAGCGTACTGTAACCTAATTCCTTTGTTTTCGGATTGCACTTCCTTAGGATTCTTCCAATGAATCTCAGTCTGGTATCTGCTTTACCGACGATCAACTTTATATGATCATTCCATTTTAAATCACTCCTAATGCGCACGCCCAGATAATTTATGGAGTTAACTGCTTCCAATTGCTGATCTGCTATTTTATAGCTAAATGATAAGGGATCTATCTTTCTATGTATTCGCAGCACATTACACCTGTCTGCATTGAGATTCAATTGCAATTCCCTGCACCATGCGTCAATTCTCTGCAGATCTCCTGCATTTCAGTTGTTACAACCTCTAGATATACCACAGCATCATCCGCAAAAAGCCTCAGTGAAATTCCGATGTCATCCGCAAAGTTTTTTATGTATATTGTTAATAGCAACGGTCCTACGACACTCTCTTGCGGCACAACTGAAATCACTCTTACTTCGGAAGACTTCTCTCCACTGAGAATGACATGCTGCGTTCTGCTATCTAGGAACCCCTCAATCCAATCACACAATTGGTCTGATAGTCCATATGCTCTTACTTTGTTCATTAAACGACTGTGGGGAACTGTATCGAACACCTTGCGGAAGTCAAGAAACACGGCATCTATCTGGGAACCCGTGTCTATGGCCCTCTGAGTCTCGTGGACAAATAGCGCGAGCTGGGTTTCACACGATCGTCTTTTTCAAAATCCATGCTGATTCCTACAGAGTAGATTTCTAGTCTCCAGAAAAGTCATTATACTCGAACATAATACGTGTTCCAAAATTCTACAACTGATATAGTTCTGCACATCTGTTTAGTTATTTATTGTTCCGTGGGACCACATTAAGGAGAAGTCTCCATGGTCATGGAACCAGTCGATACATAAAATTATAACACGATTGTAGAAACAAGTAAAATTAAACATTAGAAACATATTCAGTTGTAGATTGTACAAACAGATAAAATGAAATATAAGAAACATATTCAGGCAACAAGTCGTTAGTTTAAATAAAGAAAATCAAGAATGTAACACTGGAATTTGCTTAATTTTTTAGCTCTTCCAGGAGCTCCTCGACAGAATAGAAGGAGTGAGCCATGAGGAAACTCTTCAGTTTAGACTTAAAAGTGTTTGGGCTACTGCTAAGATTTTTAAGTTCTTGTGGTAGATTATTGAAAATGGATGCAGCTGAATACTGCACTCCTTTTTGCACAAGAGTCAAGGAAGTGCATTTCACATGCAGATTTGATTTCTGCCTAGTGTTAACTGAGTGAAAGCTGCTAACTCTTGGGAATAAGCTAATATTGCTAACAATAAACGACACTAAAAACAAATATACTGTGAGGGCAATGTCAAAATTCCCAGACTATTGAATAGGGGTCGACAAGAGGTTTTCGAACGTACACCGCGGTAAGACAGAGATTTAGGAACCAGGTTTTAAATTGTAAGACATTTCCAGGGGAAGATGTGGACTCTGACCACAATCTGTTGGTTATGAACTGTAGATTAAAACTGAAGAAACTGCAAAAGGGGGGAATTTAAGGAGATGGGATAAACTGAAAGAACCAGAAGTTGTACAGAGTTTCAGGGAGAGCATAAGGGAACAATTGACAGAAACAGGGGAAAGAAATACAGTAGAAGAAGAATGGGTAGCTTTGAGGGATGAAGTAGTGAAGGCAGCAGAGGATCAAGTAGGTAAAACGACGAGGGCTAGTAGAAATCCTTGGGTAACGGAAGAAATATTGAATTTAATTGATGAAAGGAGAAAATATAAAAATGCAGTAAATGAAGCAGGCAAAGAGGAATACAAACGTCTCAAAAATGAAATAGACAGGAAGTGCAAAATGGCTAAGCAGGGATGGCTAGAGGCCAAATGTAAGGATGTAGAGGCTTATCTCACTAGGGGTAAGATAGATACTGCCTACAGGAAAATTAAAGAGACCTTGGGAGATAAGAGAACCACTTGTATGAACATCAAGAACTCAGATGGAAACCCAGTTCTAAGCAAAGAAGGGAAAGCAGAAAGGTGGAAGGAGTATATAGAGGGTCTGTACAAGGGCGATGTACTTGAGGACAATATTATGGAAATGGAAGAGGATGTAGATGAAGATGAACTAGGAGATATGATATTGCGTGAAGAGTTTGACAGAGCACTGAAAGACCTGGGTCGAAACAAGGGCCCCGGAGTAGACAACATTCCATTGGAACTACTGACGGCCTTGGGAGAGCCATTCCTGACAAAACTCTACCATCTGGTAAGCAAGATGTATGAAACAGGCGAAATACCCTCAGACTTCAAGAAGAATATAATAATTCCAATCCCAAAGAAAGCAGGTGTTGACAGATGTGAAAATTACTGAACTATCAGTTTAATAAGCCACAGCTGCAAAATACTAACACGAATTCTTTACAAACGAATGGAAAAACTAGTAGAAGCCGACCTCGGGGAAGATCAGTTCCGTAGAAACACTGGAACACGTGGGGCAATACTGACCTTACGACTTATCTTAGAATAAAGATTAAGGAAAGACAAACCTACGTTTCTACCATTTGTAGACTTAGAGAAAGCTTTTGACAATGTTGACTGGAATACTCTCTTTCAAAGTCTAAAGGTGGCAGGGGTAAAATACAGGGAGCGAAAGGCTATTTACAATTTGTACAGAAACCAGATGGCAGTTATAAGAGTCGAGGGACATGAAAGGGAAGCAGTGGTTGGGAAGGGAGTGAGACAGGGTTGTAGCCTCTCCCCGATGTTATTCAATCTGTATATTGAGCAAGCAGTAAAGGAAACAAAATAAAAATTCGGAGTAGGTATTAAAATCCATGGAGAAGAAATAAAAACTTTGAGGTTCGCCGATGACATTGTAATTCTGTCAGAGGCAGCAAAGGACTTGGAAGAGCAGTTGAATGGAATGGACAGTGTCTTGAAAGGAGGATATAAGATGAACATCAACAAAAGCAAAACGACGATAATGGAATGTAGTCGAATTAAGTTGGGTGATGCTGAGGGAATTAGATTAGGAAATGAGACACTTAAAGTAGTAAAGGAGTTTTGCTATTTGGGGAGCAAAATAACTGATGATGGTCGAAGTAGAGAGGATATAAAATGTAGATTGGCAATGGCAAGGAAAGCGTTTCTGAAGAAGAGAAATTTGTTAACATCGAGTATAGATTTAAGTGTCAGGAAGTCATTTCTGAAAGTATTTGTATGGAGTGTAGCCATGTATGGAAGTGAAACATGGACGATAAATAGTTTGGACAGGAAGAGAATAGAAGCTTTCGAAATGTGGTGCGACAGAAGAATGCTGAAAATTAGATGGGTAGATCACATAACTAATGAGGAAGTATTGAATAGGATTTGGGAGAAGAGAAGTTTGTGGCACAACCGGACCAGAAGAAGCGATCGGTTGGTAGGACATGTTCTGAGGCATCAAGGGATCACCAATTTAGCATTGGAGGGCAGCGTGGAGGGAAAAAATCGTAGAGGGAGACCAGGAGATGAATACACTGAGCAGATTCAGAAGGATGTAGGTTGCAGTAGGTACTGGGAGATGAAGAAGCTTGCACAAGATAGTGTAGCATGGAGAGCTGCATCAAACCAGCCTCAGGACTGAAGACCACAACAACATCACACATAGCTCGAACAGCCCGTTTTTGAGCCAAAAATACCCTTTCTGAATCAGAAGAATTACCCCAAAAAATAATACCATATGACATAAGCGTATGATAATATGAGAAGTAGACTACTTTTCGTGTTGAAATGTCACTTATTTCAGATACTGTTCTAATGGTAAATAAAGCGGCATTTAGTTTCTGAACAAGATCCTGAACATGGACTTTCCACAACAGCTTACTATCTATCCGAACGTCTAGGAACTTGAACTGTTCCGTCTCGCTTATAATGTGCCCTTATAATATATATGATTTAGCATCAAATTATTTTCCACAAGCCACGAACTTGTTTCATGAACTACATTATTTGATAATGTTTCAATATTACACACAAGATCCTTCACTACCAAGCTGGTGTCATTAGCAAACAGAAATATTTTTGAATCACCTGTAATACTAGAAGGCATATCATTTATATAAATAAGAAACAGCAGTGGCCCCAGCACCGACCCTTGGGGAACGCCCCACTTAACAATGCCCCATTGGGACTGAACATCACTGCCACTCTCAATATTGTGGAGAATTACCTTCTGCTTTCTGATTTTAAAGTAAGAGGCGAACCAATTGTAAGCTACTCCCCTTACTCCATAATGATCCAACTTCTGCAGTAATATTTTGTGGTCAACACAGTCAAAAGCCTTCGTTAAATCGAAGAAAACACCTAGCGTTCGCAACGTTTTACTTAATCCGTCCAAAACCTCACAGAAAAAAGAGACTATAGCATTTTCAGTTGTTAATCCATTTCTAAAACCAAACTGTACATTTGACAGCAAATTATGTGAATTTAAATGCTCCAGTAACATTGTATATACAACCCTCTCGATAACTTTAGCAAACACCGGTGGCATAGAAATAGGTCTATAATTGTCAACATTATCCCTGTCTCCATTTTTATAAAGTGGCTTCACTACCGAGTACTTTAATCGGTCAGGAAACCGACCACTCCTAAAGGAAAAGTTACAGATATGGCTAAGTTCTGGGCAAACATACATGGAACAATACTTCAGTATTTTGCTATATATCCCTTCGTATCCATGAGAGTTCTTGGTCTTTAGTGATTTAATTATTAACTCAATCTCCCTCTTGTCAGTATCATGGAGGAGCATTTCAGGTAACAGTCTCGGAACACTTTTTTCTACGAGCGCTATATGATTCTCTGTTGGGACTAGGTATCTATTTAGTTCACCTGCTATATTCAGAAAGTGATTACTAAATACTGTACTTATATGCGACTTATCAGTAACACGGACATTCCCATTACGCACTGATTCTATATCCTCGACCTGTCTCTGCAGACCAGCCACTCCCTTTACGACTGACCATATGGTTTTAATTTTATCCTGAGACTTAGCTATTCTATCTGCATACCACATACTTTTTGCCTTCCTAATAATTTTTTTAAGCACCTTACAATACTGTTTGTAATGGGCTACTGCATTTAGATTGTGACTGTTTCTAACGTTTTGATATAATTGCCACTTTGTTCTATAAGATATTCTTATCCCTCTAGTCAGACACCCAGGCTGCCTGTTTGTGCCACTACCCCGTTTTGAACGTTCTAACGGAAAGCAACTTTCAAAGAGCATGAGAAAAGTCTTGAGAAAAGCATTATATTTATCGTCTACTGTATCAGCGCTGTAAACATCTTGCCACTCTTGTTCCTTGATGAGGTTTACAAATGTCTCAACAGCAACTGGACCTGCTTTCCTAAACAGCTGGTGACTATATTTTACATGTGATGCAGCACAAAAATCTTTTAGAGTTAAAATTTATGCATCATGATCTGAAAGGCCATTCTCCTTTTTGCTAACAGAATGCCCTTCTAGTAATGAGGAATGAACAAAAATATTGTCTATGGTTGTTCTACTGTTCCCTTGCCCTCTCGTTGGAAAGAATACGGTTTGAATAAGATTATATGAATTAAGGAGGTCTACCAGCATCCTTTTCCTTGCACAATCACTTATACAATTAATATTGAAGTCACCACATATAACTAACTTTTTGTATTTCCTATAAAGTGAACCAAGGACCTCCTCTAGCTTTAGCAAAAATGTTGTGAAATCGGAGTCTAGGGATCTATAAATAACAACAGTAAGAAGTTTAGCTCCACTAAATTTAACCACACCTGCTCAACATTCAAACACCTTTTCAGTGCAGTACTTTGAAACATCAATTGACTCAAATGGGATACCGTTTTTCACATACGTGGCTACTCCCCCACACCGCAAAGAGCTCCTAGAAAAGCTGCCAGCCAACCTGTATCCTGGTAAAGGAAGCCTCTGAATTATCTCCTTATTTAAGAAGTATTCAGATATACCAATAATTTCAGAGTCAACATCTATAAGCAGTTCACTGACTTTATCTCTAATACCCTGTATATTTTGATGAAATATACTAATTCCCTCATTAATCGGATACCAAAGCTTTGTCGAAAGTGGTTTCTTTGTTAGAGAGACTTCCCTTAAGCAGGAATACCTATCGGCTGACTTCAATCTAAAAAAGTTACAGCTCTAACACCCGCAACTACCGGAATTTTCCCATGAGTGATCCCACCACACCCACCTATGCTGTCACCTATAAGCTTTGACAACCTCCCCTTTCCATACCTGTTGAGGTGCAGGCCATGACTAGTGAAACCCGTCCTGCTGATAGACTCCACCGACACCACTGAAATGTGACTCATGCCTTCTGTCATCAGCGCACCCCCAAATCTCATGTTATTACGCCTGACGGCTGTATTAAGATGAGGCCGATCGTGACGCTGAAACAGTTCCACGAAATGCACATTCGTGTTGCCAGTCTGAGTGGCTATCTTTTCCAGGTCACCATCTATGTCATACTCCCTATCCCTATCAATACTATTACCAGCCCCACCCACAATCACTACCTGATCCTCTTTAGTAAAATCCCTACATAACCCCCCTATGTTAACAGTCACCTGAGCCAATCCTGCATTAGGCTTCACAATGCTGGTGACCTGGTACTCACTCCCCAAAACTTCCTGCAACTGCTGGCCTACACCTCTACCATGAGAACTACCTAACAGCAGAACCTTTTTCTTTCTCTGAGACTTTGCAACTGTCCTAGCAACCGTAACTGCTGAGGTCTGCTGCATACTTCCTACATCTACAGCTCTCCACTAGACTCTGACAGTTGGTCATATCTATTACAAACATCAATAGTAAAACTATCTGAAAATCTCCTTCTCCTAGTAGATCTCTTGCCAACAGCCAGCTCCCATTCCCCAACCCCCTTATCCCTTCTCATCCTATCTAGCTCCTCCTGTGCGTTTTTCAACTGCACCTGAAGGGCACAGATCTTACGCTCCTGCTCCTCTATCAACTTACTCTTGCTACATAACCTGCAGTTCCCGGAGAGGATCTCACCAGAATGCCCACTGGTTTCCCCACTTCATTCCCCCCAGTGAAAATACTTCGGACAAGTCTCACACCGCAATCCACTACTCACGAACCTACGACAAAGCCCACACTTCTCACTCATGGTAAAATTTTACAGTTATTGAAACAAGAAAACAACTTTATCCAAGTTCCGCTACTACAATAAGAAGATGTTAAAAACTGACTACAATAATCACAAACTTGCTCTACAAGGGAAGTAACTACTATTATTGACAGTATTAATCAACAACAAATGAGAATATAACAAAATACTAACACAGAAAGAAAATCAAACGTCTAATGACACAGTAACGAAACTGAAAACAGTTCGAAAAAATTTCTCCTGAAGTTATTTCACCGGAAAACACTAAGAACACCGGTTGAAGACTACTAAAGGTCCTAAATAAACTACTATACACAAACAATTAATTAGTACTTAGCTTTCGATGCGCCGCTACAGCTGCAACTGGTCAGCGCGGAATGTAAACACAGGTTCGACATCCCTTCTTGAAAACGGGGATGACCTGTACCCTTTTCCAATATTTTGGAACGCTACACTCTTCTAGAGACCTACGGTACACCGCTGCAAGAAGGCGGGCAAGTTCCTTCGCGTACTCCCATCAGATCCAGCGGGCTTTCCTCTTTTGAG
This sequence comes from Schistocerca gregaria, assembly GCF_023897955.1. Classification (NCBI taxonomy): domain Eukaryota; kingdom Metazoa; phylum Arthropoda; class Insecta; order Orthoptera; family Acrididae; genus Schistocerca; species Schistocerca gregaria. The sequence continues at coordinate 134,038,857 of NC_064927.1, read as the reverse complement.
CGATTTTAATTGTTTCTCTCTCCGTCGTCTATTTCGATATCTACTATTTTGTCATCTGTGCGACAGTCTAGGGAAGGAACTACAGTGCAGTCTTCCTCTGTGAAACAGCTTTAGAAAAAGACAGTATTTCGGCCTTTAGTCTGTCATCCTCTGTTTCAGTACAATTTTGGTCACAGAGTGTCTGGACATTTTGTTTTGATCCACCCACCACTTTGGCATAAGACCAAAATTTCTTAGGATTTTCTGCCAAGTCAGTACATAGAACTCTACTTTCGAATTCACTGAACGCCTCTCGCATAACCCTCCTCACACTACACTTCGCTTCGCGTAATTTTTGTTTGTCTGAAAGGCTTTGGCGATGTTTATGTTTGCTGTGAAGTTCCCTTTGTTTCCACAGCAGTTTTCTAACCCGGTTGTTGTACCACGGTGGTTCTTTTCCATCTTGTAAGGCTACGGCGAAGCTAACACATGATCATGCTTCCCAAGGCAGTCCATAGTTTGTCCCTAACCTTACACTGTGTACTGACGGATGACCGTGCCATTTTACAGCCAGCGCTCACTTTTCTGGCGGCCCCTCTTGTATAGCCCTGAGGTCGTAATTCGTCCGCTATGTTTATTAGATGTCAGGTCTGGCTAGTGAACAGAGGTGTTTCTCTCTCTTTTCCGATGAAAAGTTGGCTGCTTATTATTTTCAGTTTTAATAAGTGGTTTATTTTTTAAGTGAACTGAACTCGTCGTTGCATCTAATTTTTTACCACTAATCATCCAGGTATAAATATTGAAATAATTGCCTCCGTTTTCGGGCTCTGTAATCTAATCGTACCTGAACTACATAATTTGACGGCTAGTTTCGCAGTAAGCGATTTAATAATGACTGACACATTTTCCAATATATTTAAATCTTGTTCAGCCCGACCAAGCGAAGTGTGTGCCTGGGGCGTCAGTGACGTATTTTCGAATTAGAGCGAGTTGTGTGGACTCACGGTTATATCATTCTACGCAACTGAAGGGATCGGTCGAAGAAAGTTCTAACCCACAACAACGTGTTTTGAGATGTTCCTTATTATATGTTTTATTAAATTCAAAGGCAGCTGTTTGCAGCAGCATAAGAGAAAAAACTTGTTTCCAGCATGTGGTACATTCGGAAATACAGCGTTGATGGTTAGCATTTTCTTTTGCCGACACTTTCGACTATGAATTCTGTGCGCGATCAGAATAGACACGGAGAATTATCATGATCATTGTTGGTATGTTCTGTCCTCAAAAGTACGAAGGTGGTTCAATAAGTGATGATCCACAGTTTTTAAAAAGCCATTATTATACATATAGAAACGTCCTTGTTGGTGCTTCACATTTGATGTTTGTTCTGTGCGCCGGTGAAGTTTCGAACCGTTCTGGCAGATGGCAGAGCCTTAGTACAGCGTCAAAATGGTGTTTACATGCGACTCACGTTACAAGCAGCATGCTGTTATTGAATTCTTGTGTGCAGAAAACTAAACAGTAGTGAACATCCATAAACGTTTGTGTGCAGTGTATAGCGATGCTGCAGTTAATAGGAGTACAACTGGGCGATGGGTAAAGAAAGTTACAGCCTCAGGAAATGCCGAAACAGGGCTCCATGACCAGCCACGCTTGGAATATCCTGCCACAGCCAATGCTCCAGACATGCTGAATCGCACGGATGCCATTATTCGTGCCGACCGGCGCATCACAACTCGACAATTACCTCTACAGTTGTTGTCAGCAATGGAAGTGTGTCTGCAGTGATCGAGACTCTCGGATATTCAAAGAGGTGCTCACGATGGGTTCCACGAATGCTCACAGCGGACCACGAAATTCAAAGAAAGGCCATTTCGCCTGAATGGCTGGAGCGTAAAGATTCTCTACGGGAAACACACTTTGAAGATGACGAGAGTGTCAGTCATGCAGTGAAACCATGTTTATGCTTACAGGACAAGAGCTTTTTCCAGCAGGGAATACATACAACATTGGCGTTGGCCGTAGAACGTGATAGGGACTATGTAGAAAATTAGGACATGGGCAAGACATATTGATGCATATTGTCACCAAATTCCGACTTTTAACAATAAATATGTTCTGAGAAAAAAAAAATGTGGGGCATTACTTTTATGAGCAACCCTCTTATTTGTCCAGCCATTACTTCTTCGTTAATTCAACTTTGCTTCTTGCATCTTTTGTCTTGGCTGTTGAGCAATATCTTCAGTATTCTGACCATTCTTGGCACATGTTCCTTCCATTTCCTTTCGTATTTATTATTTCTTCATCGAGGTTAAATGTCTTCAGATGTCTTATAATGCCTTCAGTTTTGTTCCGAACCAGTAACATACAGTCCATCACGCATTTAAGACATCTATTTTCTGTATTGTCTGTTCTTCAGGTCTCTTGCAGCGTTAGTATCCGCCCAGTATTCACTTCCACAAAGCAATGTTGGAACTACCATTAGTTTTTGAAACTTTAAGTTTCTCCTCTTTGTCATTCCGAAAGGTCCATGTGATTGTTCAACACAAATCTGAAACAAAAGCTTTGAAGTGTTGTCATGATGTGATACATAATTAACACTGTAGCTCACTGTCAGATATAAGAATATGTTGACCTGCTATATTGTTTTATTGTTGTTAACTGTATTGGCCCAGATTGGCTGATATTCTCTGAATGTCATCATTTTAGTCTTTGTTGTGAAGTTGTCAAAATTATTTTCTTGTGCTACATTCGTAAGTGCCTGCAGCCTTCGTTTTCTGTGTGCGCTAAGACCACTTGACGAACCGCAAGGAGCATTTTATTTAGAGTGGTTTCTTTAATTTTAAAATATGTGATTTTTCTGGCAGCCAGTAATGACATCAATATAAAAATGAAATAGTGCGGATGACAAAGACCTCTGTAAGGCCATGGGTTGTCTGAGTTTGGGGGTTGTCATCCAGCATTCTGATTATCGTTTTCTTGTACATACTTTCTATTGGTCTTACCAGATGTTGTGAGAGATGTGTTCACAAAAACTTAAAATAGCTTTACTCTGTTTACCCTCTCGAATGCTTTTTCATGATCAACAAACGTAATGTAAGGTACATTGGTAAATTGTATTCTCTCTTTTGTGTTAGCTGTGCCACGGGAATCAACAGTCTGTGCACAATCCCCCTTTGGAGAAGTCATTTTGAGCACCTGCGAGTGCTTTGAATTACCTCAGCGTGAAGCAACAGGGATTAAACATTTGCTTTAGTATTACTGCATATATATAACATTTACTCATCAATAAATCGTTTTCAGTTACACTAAGACGTCTTTGTTGCATATTTGTTTTCATTCCCCACGACGGAAATAATACTGACTCATATTTTTCGTTTTCACTCACTCGTCGGCTAGCTCTTTCTCTCTGTCGTCGCCACACAACACGGCACAGTGCTGCCTCCAGGCTTCATTGGGGCAAGTCGTAATCCCATTTCCACTTATATTGTATATCTCTTCAAGCATCACCTGTGAGTACTGTATCTTCCCAAGGAGATGCAAAGATGAGTAGCCTTTTCGGAACGCTCACACGGCGACCTTCTGCGACAAGAAACCTGTGAAGATTTTGGTAAGGTTAATACTGCTCAACAGGGCTATCTGTCGATGCAGCTATAGTGGGAACTGACCTAATTATTCTATCAGTTGTTGTTGGAAACATTGTGCCTTGTCATCTCACTGTGCAAACAAGAAAATGTTCGTAGACAGGTGCGACAATTTGCTGTTAACGCTGTTACATTTATAGAAAGAAAGGGTGATTAGGCTTTAACGTCCCTTCGACGACAAGGTCACAAGAGCTCGAATTAAGGAAGGATGGGGGTGAAAATTGACCATTCCCTTTCAAAGGAACCATCTCAGAATTTCCCTTAAGTGATTCACGAAACCGCGAAAAACCTAAATCCGGACAGCCAAAAAAGGATCTGAACTTTTGTCTTTCCAAATGCGACTCCAGTGTCCTAACCACTGCATGATGTTTCTTGGTTTTACATTTAAGACTGATGAGGAGTGGTGTCACATATCGATACCGCCCCTCGGGCGTTTTTAGGTTGGTAATGAAATGAAAAGTTTCCATTAGATGCCGATAGCGAGTGTGCAGGATCTGGAGGACTCAATGGTATGTGCCCACTGAGCCACACCTCCAGCTGTTCTGTACCACTAGTGCCATATGCCGCCGTGGCATAAGAGATGGGTCAATAAAGTAATGAGAATGATGCGGAAAAAATGTTGCTTACCGTTTGAGTCAAGTTTAGTGTTGTCTCCTTCAAAGTAGTTCCCTTCTGATTGCACACACTTTTTCCAGCGCTTCTGCCGTTGATGATAACATTTCTGGAACTCACCTTCTGTAATATCCTCCAACATCCTCGTCACAGATTTTTGTACATCTTGTGTTGTTTGAAAATGGTGTCCCTTGATCGCCGTTTTGACTCTTGGAAATAGAAAAAATTCGCCCAGAGGGATAGTTGGTGAATAAGGTGGCTGTGGTAGTACTGAAATTTGTTTTGAGGTTAAAAATTACTGTACTGCCAGAGCAGTATGGGAAGGCGCATTATCGTGAAGCAGAATCCAATCTTTATCATACCAAGATCTTCAGTTATTATTAAACAAACCGTTTCTCGATTGATGTTCATTTCTTCTGCAATCATTTTCACGGATAATCTTTGATAAGATTGTTCATGCACCCTGGCCAAATTGACATCCATCCGTGAGGTTGATGGTCGTCCTCTGCGGTCTTCAACATTCGTTCTGCCTTCACTAAACATTTTATGGCAATGAAAAACTTGTTCTCTTGACATAACCTCCTCTCCAAAAGCCTTTTGAAGCTTACCGTAATTTGTTTTCACCCAATTTAAAGCAAAAAGTAGTTGCATACCATTGTGCAAAATTATGCGGTTCCATTTGCGTGACGAGAGACACAAACACGTGTTAATTTATTACAGCATAACTCAGGACTGAGCAGTTGCATCGATGTGCCGCTTGATCCAGAGGCAGCTTATAGACCAAGGTCAAAGATATTGTGCCTACGCAAGCCTGCAGGGTTGCCACATCTTGCAAAGAAAATCAGTCTCATTACTTTATTGTCGCACCTTGTAGGAGGGTCTGCAGCAGTGGCTCAGCCCCATTTTCACTCGGAGCCACTTCACTATGTGTTGCTACTCAGGCGCCGTGTAGTCGACACCATAGTTCGTGCTGTTGTGCATGGAGCCTCTTCCTTGTGACATCAGTAGCTGCGCTCTATTTGTAATGAATCTTCTTACGTTTGGAGAAATACAAGTTAAGTAAATATTCTGTTTGTCGTGTTAACTTGTTCGCTAATCATTTCTGCTCCTATCCAGCTTTCCTAAGAAGACAGTTGCTGCACCACTCTGTAGCCCACGTGACCTTACCACTGAGTACGAATACATATACAATGGTTAGTGCCGACGGGAAAAGACACTAAAAGGCCGAGGAAGAAGTCAGATAAGTCGATCTACTTCTCTCTGTTGCGGAAGCAAATAACAAACAGGTGTATGATTTGTGACACAGGCATAATCTTCGTTGCAGGCATGTCAAGCTGTCGAAATTTAGGGTGAGAAGATTTCTTATAGAACTCTTAAGTGCCGAACTCTGTTACATAACTGTCACTAACATAAAGAGAGAAAATCTTTACTACCATCGCAGTGTTGTGAATGGCATAGCTTGGTGCTGATGCTACAACGAATTTAACAGATGGACATTCCTCAGCAGACAACGCATGTCTTAACGAACGCTTGCACGTTTGCACCTCTTACAGCTAACTGCCGGCCCCATTCACCGCAAAGAGCGCTCATTTTCGAGGTGGCGACTAAACAGTGCTAGTCTCCTGTTAAAAAGGCGTTTGCGACAGCGCCTGTCATTTGTATGAATTCTGCAGTCGGATTATGTGCCGTTATTACTCCGTTTGTCTCTTTCTCAGTTGTAACCATGATGTTGCTGTCAACGCAGTCAGATCCAAAGTTTGCTTAGTCTGATAACATTCACTACTGTGAATACTGTTATTACCCAAACATAATAAGTTCCCATACTGGTGCTGTTTTTCGGTCTTGGCTTGCCTGCCCATCTGTCACACTTAAATGTGTCCAGCCAGAAATGCAATTTACTTATGAAACGAATTACAAGTTTTCCAACTGTATTCAACATCGTCATTTCAACTGGGTGTACATTTATTATCGGCAGTTAAACCAAGTTTGTTGCATACTTATTCTCATTTCAATAACTACTGCGAGTTGTCCAAACGAGATCCAATAATCAGCCTGGTCATGTATGCAGAATGTCAGCACCATGTGATGTGGGTACATGTTGACAAGGCGGTTAGTTTTAGTTCCTACATGATGTCAGAGTTAGGGTCCACGTGATTGATCGAGGCCAGGCATCTCTTGACGACTGCAGCTGAAGCCTTTGGCAGTGCAAATCACAGATTATCAGCCTCGCTATCTGAGGACACAGATGTGACAGCCACAATCGTCACCGTTCCACTTTCTCATGGTGGCCAGGTTGAGGAAGGGTTTCTTTAACCTAATAGCCATGATATGCATATACTCCTGTACCTGAGGAGGTGCTTCTGAAGTATACTGCACGCCTCTCCTCTTGAGAAGGAACTCTTCAATACTCCACCCAGTAGTGCAGGTTGATAAGTCTGCAGCAAAGATCGTCGCGATATTGACAAAATCCCTGTTTTAAGACTTACACCCAAAACCAAACCAGAGGGTCACAGTCAGTCTCAGAGGAAACGCTACAAATCGCGAGCTCTGTTTTCACCGCACTTCTATCAACCACCAAAAGGAACTGAGGATGGCCTCTGAAGCCAGGCGACAGGCACTACTGGTATAAGACATCCGGATTTTATGGACCTTACATGAGCTTGATCCATAACGACAGGACGATACAGTATGAGATCCTAAAAAAAATAATAATTATATTATATCAACAAAAGGCAATTGCAGTTAATCTCATGTACCGTAAACTGAGAAAACAATATCTACAAATATATGAATGGGTATGAACAAACAAGTTACAGTGAAACATATTTTGGAAGCGAACTGAGCAGGTGGTTAATGATATCGTAAAACTCCCATTTAGCAAGAGAATGGCGAGCTTCAAGGCAAAAAGGGATAAGGGAAGAACAACACATTATTCCTTTTAACATAAATAAGGCAGGGACCGAGGGTAAATAGCTGCACGTCATTAACAGGGCTACGCTGCGACCCAACAAGAAAATAAACATGTTTATTCACCTCTAGCAAGATGGTGATTAGCTGAAGCCATACTTGGCGATGCAGACGCGACACAGTGGGGACATCCCCATTACATAAAAGCATTTTGAGACCTAAAATCTCTATCTCTCTCTCGTCTCACAGCGGACCGCACAAGTGTGTGGAAATAAGTGAGAGCTTTGAGAGCTTTGCTTTCTGTGAAGTGAGGACGATATGCTTCACGTATCGTGGCGACAGATATCAAAGCGGTAGTTAACTATTCCTGCAGGAATTTTTGCACGCAAAGAAATCGTGCACGTCGCTCCAACCCATAGCGAGTGTGGCATAGCCATTATTTCGACTAGGGAAAGATTTTCAATGGATCACAGGAAAGGTCAGTCAAGGTCAGAGTAGGGAATTATCATTTCAGATCCAGCAGGGAGACAACGGCATTGCAGATGGCGCTTGGTAAAGTACCATCGCGCATTAGGCCACAGTATGTGCTGACTTTAGATTTCTCTGTCCCGCCACCTTCAACTTATGACCAGAAGTAACGTTGGATTTGGTTGTTCTTCGCATAAATGATTATTTTCTCTCCATTTTACTTCACTTACTCCTACTATAGCTAGACTAAGAATTTGCATTTCCCTTTTCATTTGTTTTGGCTTTCCTACAACATCCAGACTTTCGACATTCCACCATAGAATGTTTCTCTTTTGTTGGTTATTTGGTGTCACTATTATCTACCCTGGTCAGTCCACTGCCAGAGATCCGAACAGTAGGCTAATTTGGAATCTTTTACCAATGCATCGATCAACATGACCATTTTTCCTGCATGCAGCGGTGTCAGCTGCCTTCTGCATCCTCATACCGTTGATCACTGCTGATTCATCTACCTTTTAGGAGCTTTTTCCACTTAAATGGTAAGAGGCTGCACTGAACCTCAGTTTGCTCCTCCACACTCAGGACGAGGTCGTTGGCAGAACGAAGGTGGCTCTTTATCTAGGCTGTCTTCGACCGCCTTTGCTCAAAATGGTTCAAATGGCTGTAAGCACTATGAGACTTAACATCTGAGGTCATCAGTCCCCTAGAACTTAGAACCTAATTAACCTAGGGACATCACACACATCCATGCCCGAGGCAGAATTCGAACCAACGACCGTAGCGGTCGCGCGGTTCCAGAATGAAGCGCCTAGAACGGCTCGCCTACAACAGCTGACCCGCCTTTGCTGATGATTAGCTGTGACTGTGTCCGAACCTAGGACACAAGATCCTACACCCATGTTAAACTGCGCTAGTGCACTACTAAAAATGACATGGAAACGGTGTTACCTTTTAAACATCACTTTGTGGCGCAACAGTTAACACGCTGGCCTCGTGTATGGTAGTCCCTTTGAAACTTGTTGGTAGATCAGATCTGTGTGCCAGATTGGAACTCGAACACGGAACCTTTCGGTTCGTGAGCAATGCTCTTACTGACTGAGTTCTCCTGGCATGACCCATGGACCCAGTCTCACAGCTTTACTTCCACCTCCACCTTCCTCCAGCTATTCAAGCTTCACCTAATCCCTACTGCAAAACTAGTGGGACTAGGAGTTTGGAAAATAGATAATAGGTACTGGCAGTGGTAGTTTGGTGAGGGTAGCTCGAGTGTCGTTGTTGGATAATGAAGTCGGTGAGAGCATTGCCGATAAAAGATATGGCTCCGAATTCGAGTCCCAGTCTGGCAACAACGATAGTGGAGGTACCCTCACGACTCTTTCACTGTAATGAACGATAACATTTAACACATAACGCTTCATTTTGTACTACTGGGTGTGATGATACATCATCCTGATTTATAAATGCAATTAATAAAAGACCTATGAAACATACACGGTCCAATCACATTAATGTGACTGCCGCCTATATTCGATTTCATCAGGCAATAACCACTGCCAAACGGCGTGTGGTAGCACTAGCAGTGGAGGGTAAAAATATTGTGTCGGGGGACGTGGGAAACAGTGCAGTCGTTGTCGTAATGCGGGAACGGAGCGATTTATCTGAAATCCGAAAGAGCGTGGTCATTGGGATTTGGGCCAAGGGTGGAAGCATTTCCGAAACGGATAACTTCGTAAACTGTTGTGTGCCGCCGTGGTTAAAGTACAGCGGTATGGCAAGTTAGCTAAATCCAGTACCAGCGCAGAGGCAATTGGTGGATTCAGTTGGTGCAAATGGCTCTATGGGACTTAACATCTGAGGTCCTCAGTCTCCTAGACTTAGAACTACTTAAACCTAACTAACCTAAAGACAGCACACACATCCATGCCCGAGGCAGGATTCGAACCTGCGACCGTAGCAGCAGTGCAGTTCCGAACTGAAGCGCCTAGAACTGCACGGCCACAGAATTGTAGTGGATTACTGGTCGTAGATGACAGGGGTGAACGACGGCTGCGGATATGTGTAAGGGTGAATAGACGAGCAACTTTGAGCAACTGATCGCCCAGATGAACCAATGGGCTGTCAACAGCTCTCCCCAACCACTGTTCAGCAAACTTCACTACATATAGGTCTGTGCATTAAGCGCTTGACTCATGCATCCCTGTTGTCTGCTGTTCATCGGCGACGAAGGCTGGAATTTTCACGCCAGTACCGCAACTGGACGACCATCGAGTGGCGACGAGAAGTCTTTTCAGGTGAATCACGTTTTATGCCCCATGGCACAGATGGCTGCTGGGTGTACGGCACTGAAATAATCGCCGAAAGGGTCCAGGCCGGAGGAGGGAGCGTTATGATCTGGGGAACATTTTACTGGCATTTCTTGGTTGATCTAGTCATTCTGGAAGGCACACTGGGTCAACATAAGTATCCATCTATCGTTGAGGATCATGTATACCCCACATGCAGTTTGTGTCTCCTCTGCACGATGGCGTCTATCAGCAGGGCAATGAAATGTGTCACAACGGTTGTAGTGCACATGTATGGTTCGAAGAAGACCATTGCCTTTTCTGTCTCTGGGACAAACTCGATTCGGCTGTTCGTGCCATGGGCCCTGAAACGAACAACGCAGCACAGCTTGCCATGGCTCCTTTCAGAACCACAGTGTCTTTCTTTCTGCACGTCTCACACTGCACAAGGTGATTTTTCGGGCTTCTGACAGGTGGTCACAATGTGATTGGACAGTCTAGACACTTGCGGTTTGCCTCATGTGCGAATTAACTCAAGAAGTTGTACAAAAAATTGACGCAATTCTACATGGTCTCCCTTCGTGTAACGTAAAACACCTAGACGATCATCTCAATCGACGTGCACATGTGCACTTATGTGGAGATCGCCAAGTACAGAGAGGCAGACGCAACGTCTTTAATATACCCGCACTGGAAGTGATGTGTCCGAAGATCACGGTGGCCAATTTTTTTGTCCATCGCGCTCTATACATCGCTGCGGAAATATTCGACCCAGGAAGTCACAGACATGTAAATACCAGTGCGATGGTACACCATTCATCTGGTTCAAATGGCTCTGAGCACTATGGGACTTAACATCTGAGGTCATCAGTCCCCTAGAACTTAGAACTACTTAAACCTAACTAACCTAAGGACATCACACACATCCATGCTCGAGGCAGGATTCGAACCTGCGACCGTAGTGGTCGCGCGGTTCCAGACTAAAGGGCATAGAACCGCTCGGCCACATCGGCCGGCCATCCTACTGGAAGATGACTTTTGGTTGATGGAAAGAAACTGAGGGACAGCAAATTTCTCTTGTTTGAACGCTGAAGAAAAATGCTTCAACTATGCTGCCCTTCATCAGCGCACATTACTCAATCACCTCTTCGCTGCCTCTGACATGTTCCCGAGAAACGTGTGGGTTTTACGAACCCCATTATGACTCATATTCCTACTAACCTTTTCACAACTATAGAAGGTCACTTTGTCAAGCAAAACGACATTCCTTAGACAGATGGGGGTCTTGTCCGATTCAGTCCAACATCTCAATACCAAATTCGTGGCGAAGTTGCAAATCGTTTCACTTCAATGCTTTCACAGTTTGATCTTTGCAAGTATGAAAGCTAAGTCTTTTATGAAGCATCTTGTGAACCGTTGAACGAGGGGTGTACACTCTCACAGTGCTCGGAAAACTGACTTTCATGGGCTTCTTAGGAACGTCTCTTTGTTCTCTATCATTTGATCAGATGAACCAGAATCTGCCTGTTTAAACTCCCAGTGCCCAGGAACTTGTCATACCAAGACTGAATCGACTTCACGCACCGCGCGACCGCTACGGTCGCAGGCTCGAATCCTGCCTCGGACATGGATGTGTGTGTTGTCCTTAGGTTAGTTACGTTTAAGTAGTTCTAAGTTCTAGGGGACTGATGACCTCAGATGTTAAGTCCCATAGTGCTCAGTGCCATTTGAACCATTTTTGACTTCACGCCTAGTGGCTGGCTTTGAAACTCAAGTCAGAAATTTCTTTGGACAGCAATGGGTGGTTTTGTTTCCGTATATCACATCTAAATGAACACGATTGTTCTCCAATATACAATTAAATTCCTGGCTGAGTATTCATCGAACCGCCTTCAAGCTATATCTCTACCGTTCCACTCTCGAACAGTAGGTGGGAAAAACGGAGACTTAAACATTTTAGTGAGAGCTCTGATTTCTCTTATTTTATTATTAAGCTCATTTCTCTATATGTATACGGAAGGAAGCGGTGACCGAAATTTCGTTAGAAGATCCTGTCACAAAGAAAAATGCCTTTGTTTTAATGATTTTTAACCCCAATCCCCATATCACATCCATGGCACTCTCTCCCTTGTTTCACGATAATACAAAACGAGCTGCCCTTCTTTGAAATTTTTCGATGTCCTCAGTCAACCGTAACTGATGCGGATCCCGCGCCGTGTATTAATACTCCAGAAGAGACGAACAAGTGCAGTGTAAGCAGCAAGCTTAGTAGACATGTTGCATTCTCTTAAGTCTTCTACCAATAAATCGCAGTCTTTGGTTCGCCTTTCCCACAACATTATACACGTGATCGTTCAAATTTGAGTTATTCGCAACTGTAATCCCTAAGTATTGAGTTGAAATCACAGTAGCCCTTAGATTTGTATGATTTATCGTGCAACCGAAATTTAAAGGATTCCTTTTAGTGCTCATGTCGATGTCTTCACACTCTTCATTATTTAAAGTCAACTTCGACTTTTCGCACCATGCAAATATCTTGTATAAATCATTTTGCAGAATTCGTTTTGATCGTCTTGTGGCTTTACAGAACGGTGATAGCATCATCTGCGAAAAATCTCAGCAAATGTTGCCTTCTTAATCGTTTATATAGATCAGGAACGGCAGAAGGCCTATAGCACTTCCTTGGGAAACGCCGTATATCATACCTGTTTTACTCGATAACTTTCCGTCAGCTGCTATGAACTATGATCTTTCTAACAGGAAATCACGAATCCAGCCACACAACCGACACGATACTCCGAAGGCACGCAATTTGATTAGAAGTCGCTTGTGAGGAACGGTTTCCTGGGGGAAATCTGAGAATGTGGAATCTGTTTAACATCCCCTGACGATAGCACGTCTAAATTACTCATACTAGCAGTAGCTCTTGATTCGAAATCTGAAATATTTACTTCGTCTTCTTTGGTGAAGGAATTTCGGAGAACCACATTTAGCAACTGTGTTTTACTATGGTTTGTTCGGATTTTTCGGATCTTAGACAAAGAGTTAATTAAGCACAAAGTACAGACAAATCCATGAGAAAGATGAAGTTGCGTTTTGAGATTTACTGAAGCCGCGCAGAGTGAAGTTCAACAGGGGCTAAGATTCTGGACATGTACATAGAAAGATTGGGGCTCAAATTACAATCCGGATACCAAAAATTAGGCTTTGCATTTTTTCCTTAAAGTTGTGATGATTGTTTTAACATCACCATGGTCAGTTCCCTCTACACCTTCCTCCAATCGAGTAAAAAATATTCCATTTATAGTAATATTGACGAGACATTAAACCCAATAGAAGAGACTTCATCGACATTCAGTTGCACTGCTTATGGTGGAACACCTGAACCAGAAGGTGTAAAGTGGAATTGGACAATGTATCCCACTATTCTCGACAATCAAATTAGCCTCATAGCGCTAAGACACTCGGGTTCTTCGAAGCTGAACTTCAAAAAACTGGCTACTGGTAATCTGGATAATTTTGATGAACTGAATTTAGTTCTAGAGCTTAGCAAGGAACGCAGTTTATGTGGTGGAGTTTAAACAGGAATTATGGGAAAAGACCTGGCGTTGAGACTTCTTTGCCCTATCAAGTTATTATATAGCCCCGTAAGAAAAGCCGTATTTGCTGAGGAGTGTATAGCGTGAGGTTGTTGATTTGCACGTTACCAAAAATCATTCGCAGAAACAGTTATTTTCTCTATTTCCTTTCCCGTCCTGGATCACTATAATTACCTACTGCTTTCAGCCCTACCCGGAAGGACCCCGCGAAGCACAAACTGTTACAAGCCTAAAATACAAAGAAATGCTGGTCGTTTAGTGTGCGATTGAAATGTCATAAATGATAAGAGTTCCGGTGATAAGCAGGCTGGGTTAGTGTACAGCCAGGACACTCGTGTTTCGTTGTAAACAGTGGGTCCCGCGGCAGCGGCGCGATACTTCCTCTGACTTATGACAGGGCTGCTTCCGAGTAGTGACTGATTATCGCCAGGGCGCGCCGTAGGTTTGGGCAGCGAGGCAAGTGGCTTGTTCTGGCACCTCATTGTCTCCACTTACCGTTTCCAGGAGTAATACTTAAATACTTATCGCGTTTGACCTCTTTTAGCGGCAGCAGAACATTGCAAGCTGCCCACCTGGTGGACACCAGAGTATATATACCGCGAGCGTTGATATTCGAGCGCTTAGTTCTAGCAACGACTTGCAGCTGAACAACGTGGAGGTACGGACTAAATTTCTGATTTACCTGTCTTTTCTGTAAAGCTGCACATGAATACTTTTTACTTAGAAGGCCTGGAGAAACTGATTTAGACACTTCTTTCTCCATCACACTGAATTTTTTCAAATACTCATTTATTTTTTTAGGATTCTTTATCTAAAACGACATAAGCGGAACCGTCTGTCTGTCCATCAGTTAAGAAACCTTTTTCTCAGGAACGGGCAGAGGTATCATGTTGAAATTTGTCTCAAATATAGAGTTCCTTGGCGATGAAAAAAAATTTAAGGTTCTAAGTGGATGCAATCAAAGGAAAAAGATAAGGCCGTTTGTGTAACATGTTTCGATATTAGCAAATTCACTCATGAAAACCCATAGCCATATATATAATTGTGTTTGTACTGAGTCCTCAGAGCGAGAGCCCTAATGGCATTTTTCCGGTTTTTTTCTCTTGTGCTAGTATATTACACTGACTTCTTCGCCAAACTTGTATCACTCTTAATTAACGCAAATATTCATGTTTGAAAATCCTCTATAAATGCTTGATCTCTCTTCCATCTTCTAGGAGGCTTTCTGTATTCATCAAATACCTCTGTCGGATTGGAGGTCCATCTTCGTCTTCATATCACGTAGCCTTTACACAGCATCTGTGCAGCTGCTTGAGAAATATAAAGTCCCACTCTGTTTTTTCTACCTCTCCGTCCCCTTTCGCATCTCCTTCCCTCCTAATAAACCACTTCTCCTTACGCACACACACACACACACACACACACACACACACACACACACACACACACACACACGGAATGCCAACCAGCAATGATTCCGAAAACATCGCTCATGTGAAACCTACCTCGCACTTTTCTCACATTATATACTGAGAGTCACGGATAGAAATGGTCAGGAAGATACAGTATTTCACAGTGTCTGAAAGGAATTTGACTCAGTGCCTCATCTACATTTATTATCAAAAGTACGACCATATGGGCTATGAAGCAGACTTTATGACTGTAGTGAAATTTCTTTTGCTGGGGAGGACACAGCAAGTTATCTTGGATGGAGAGTCATCATCAGATATAGAAGTAAATTCAACAGTGCCAGCAAAGTGTGTTCGGACCCTTGCTGTTCATGTTGTATGTTAAAGACCTTGTGGGAAACAGTAAACTCGGACTTTTCGCAGATGACCCAATTACCTATAACGAATTTCCGTCTAAAAGGATTCTGTTACTCGCTTCTGTGAACGGAAAAGCGTTATGCAGATCTTGGTATCTCTCGCAACCATCTAGAAAAGATAACCTGAAGATGCCTAAATAAGGCGAAACGCGTCGTTGAAAAATAAAAAACTAAAAATTGCAACCAAAACTGTTTTTAACCAATACGTCTAAAAGGATCTCGGCAAGAGTTCAAAGTGATTGCCAACTTGCTTTAAATGCCCAAAAATGCAAAATTGTGCACTTCACAAAGTTTGCAGTAAGAATCTGTCAACTCATACAAATACCTGTGTGTAACAATTTGTAAAGACGTAAAGTGGAACGATCATATATGCTCAGTAGTATGTAAATCAGATGGTAAGCTGCGGTTTATTGGTAGAATAAGGAAACTGAATCAGTCTACGAGGGGGACTGCATGCAAAATACTCGTGCACCCATCCCATAATATTGTTGAAGTATATGGGATCCGTACCAGACAAGACAGGGGATATTGAAAAGATACGAAGAAGAGCTGTACGAATGATCAAAGGTTTTATCGACCCATAGAAGACTCACGGAGATGTTCCAAGGACTGAATTGGCAGACGCTTGAAGATAGATGCAAACTATCCCCGTGAAAACCTTTCTACCGTCCTGGCGCGTTGTTGCTAGGCTCAACTTTTGTCAAGCTTCTAAAATACTCTCAGGCACCTAACTGAAACAAGATATACTGTACCTAGGGAAATATAGCCTCTACGCAACCCTAAACGTATCGTTCCCCCAGAGATCGCGTAGGCATGATTAGACTAATTACACCACGTACAGACATACTTAAGCAATCATTCTTCCCGCAATTCATACGTAAATGGAACGGGAAAAAATCTCTAATAATGAGCACACTGGGACGTATCCTCTGCCACGCACTTGGCAATGGTTTGCAGAGAGTGGATGAAGACACACACACACACAAACACACACACACACACACACACACACACACACACACACACACATCTCCTTCCTCCTTGTTCGACAACACGCAAATACATACAATCATTACTTGTGTTCGTTTGATGATTGCAGAGGTAGAAAAAAAGCATCTGTGGCATTTTTGGCTGAGAGACCTCTAGGGGTAGATGCAGTCGTTTAGTCAGAAAGGGGTGTTTTCCTTCAACACAATGGCCCCTTTCCTCGTTCTGTGTGAGAGATGCTCTCTAAAGGTATCTGTTGAATTTAAAATGTGTATAACGTGGGCTCATGTTTGAGTTGTATGAAAAAATGGTTCAAATGGCTCTGAGCACTACGGGACTTCTGAGGTCATCAGTCTCTTAGAACTTAGAACTACTTAAACCTAACTAACCTAAAGACATCACACACATCCATGCCCGAGGATTTGAACCTGCGACCGTAGGGGTCGCGCAGTTCCAGACTGTAGCGCATAGAACTCGGGCCGGTTGAGTTGTATGAAGATGAGAGCCACCGCGTTTAACGTCGTCACCCGACGAACAGATCCACTGTGTTACATGCCCTCGCTCAGTGAAACGCTGTGGAGAGGTTTGAAATTTAATACAGCTCATTGGCTCCAAGTTTGGTGACCAGGAGCTCTGTCCAACAATATCACTGGTGGATAAATCTGAAGTATTTTTTTTATAAACAGCAAAATTGGATCTACTCCTACGGCATTTGCTCCAATTAACGAATACTTCCATCTACTGGCTGCAGCCGAGACTGTCCTTTCCACCGTCCTGGCGCGTTGTTGCTAGGCTCAACTTTTGTCAAGCTTCTAAAATACTCTCAGGCACCCAACTGAAACAAGATATACTGTACCTACGGAAATATAGCCTTTACGCAATGCATTTATTCACTAAACTGGGGAGACGACTCGAAGCTTCGATCTGCCAGTGTCTATCGCCTGCTTTACAAAGGCTACAATCTTCCACTCTACTTGCTGGACAAGCATCCTTGGAAGAAGTGACATAATGTGGTTCACCTAAGGTCTGTGTCATTTCCACAGACAGGAGCACACTGTATGAATCTTTAATACTATTCTACTTTTTGCAAACAATGTGGACAGTGGGGTGGAACTGTTTACTTCCTTCCTGACAAATAGCCATCACTTGGTCGTGTATGAAGGTTGTATCGTAATTAACAGCGAAACCTCACAAGAGTGTAAGTAAGGAAGAGAAGCGAAGGTGTTCCAGCAAAAAGTGCTCCTCAAGCAAGCCGTTTGCTGTGTGATAACTGCGAGTGTTGTTACGAGCCGTCATTGACTGCAGTACAAACTATTGTTCTAGTTAGTACAAAAGCACTTGGAGTGCAAAATTTTCAGTTAAGTTTCCATTCCGGGGTAATCCATCTTTAAGAAAACGTGCTGTAAGGATAATATGTGGTGCGCACCCACGATCGTCTTGTAGACATCCAGTTAAGGAGTTTGACAACTGCTTCACAGTATATTTATGCCTCATGAAATTTGTTGCAATTCAAAAGAAACAGTGACGTACATACTTAACAATGAACTCCGTCCGAACAGGCCTTGGAAGGCCCAACGGTACCGACCGGTCGCCGTGTCATCCTCAGACCACAGGCATCACTGGATGCGGATATGGAGGGGCATGTGGTCGGCAAACCGCTCTCCCGGCCATATGTCAGTTTAAGAGAACGGAGCAGCTACTTCTCAAGCAAGTTTGCTCACAAGGGCTGAGTGCACCCCGCTTGCCAATAGCACTCGGCAGACTGGATGGTCACTCATCCAAGTCCGACAGCGCTTAACTTCAGTGATCTGAGGGGAACCGGTGCTACCACGGCGACAAGGCCGTTGGCACATAATTACAATACTAGAAGAAAAACTGGTATTCAATGTTCCACATTGAGGTTGTAATTAGTACCAAAAGGGGTTCACAATGCTGCCACCAAAACTAGCAAAGAGCAGTAGCGATCTGTTTTGGAAATATAAGTTCCACCATTTGAAGATGTTTTTGTTTCATTTATTTATATTTTTTGCCACTAGTTTCGAGATTGCAGTCCTATGATCAAGTGCGCAGTCATGTACATAGGCAACCTGCCGAACGGGGATCTAACTACGAAACTTCTGTCTCCAAAACAAACACTTTATCAGTTACGAATCTACAAACTTAAATGTAATTAGTCTAATCTTGTCTCCGTGAGCGTAGAGGGGTTGCACCTGTCTTTAAATAGTCTGCCAGTTCAGGTCACTCAGCATCTTTTTGACGCTCTTCCGTGGGTCGAACAAATATGTTACCTTTATGTACCCTATGTTTGCAGGTGGGGATATTCAGCCGCCAAATAAAGGTTAAAATTCATGGTGAAACCTTAGGGTGTCCTTTTATTTTGCACAATTCGCTACTACTTTAGGTGAAATGACTATTATCAAACTAAGCTAGCGTAAACGGCAGGAGAGCTGTACCATAATTTAATTTAAATAAAGTAATTTGCTCATTTGAACCCACCGTAGTACGTAAAAAGTTTTTACAATAATAGCTGTGCACACAGTTGCTGAACGAGCAAATCACTTTTATTTAAATTAAATTATGGTATAACGTCCCTGCTGCTTATGCCAGCTTAGCTTGATAGTTGTTATTTGACCGAAACTAGTAACGAATTGTGCAAAATAAAGAACAGCCGAAAGTTTCACCATTAATTTTAACAAAACGCCTGCTACCGTTCGTGATGTCCTTCTTCGTATTCATTCAATATCCTCTGCTTGTCAGGTTTGGTGTGGTACCACAAACTTGAGCAATATACTAGGATAGGTCGCACGAATGTTTTGCATGCAGTCTCTCTCGTAGACAGACTGAATTTCTCTAGTTTTCTGAGCCTCTGTGGTCGTTCCACTTCACACCCTTAGGAATTGTTACTCCCACGTATTTGTATGACTTCATCGATTCCAACGGTGACTTATTCGTATTTTTGCTATAGAATATTACGTTCCCTATTTGCATTCCACCGCGTAAGTATGCTGACAGTCACGAAAACCGCTTTCGAGTCACTGTAGTTGTCATAGGAAGGAGGGCGAGAAGCGTAATTGCATAGAACTCGACGTCGGATTCTAGTCCCTAACTGTCAGAAGTTTCAATACAACAAAACTTTTAATACCGCGCTAGGAGAGTATTTTACAGTACGGTGCATAGACCTTAAATACGGAAGTTGAAACAAGTAGCTACACAGCATGTGCATGGTGTACTCGTATGACCAGTTAGATCGAAGAACGACGCTTCTTCATCTGGTGTGCGATTTTTCTAAGCTTTCACTCTGCAGCAGAATGGACACTGTATTGCGACTGCTAGACAGATTATAAGATGAACTGATCCACCCTTTGAGGGGTGTACACTTTTTTGATAATAAGCGACTAGCTAAAAACTATGTGGTCTTATTGGCCTTCTGTGTGACAGTCGAGTGCAAGACGGGCAAGACGAACAATATCTACGTATATGATCACAGATAGATCGCGGGTGCCCCACACACCTCGTACCTACTGTGCTTCTCACGTATCAAATACACTCCTGGAAATGGAAAAAAGAACACATTGACACCGGTGTGTCAGACCCACCATACTTGCTCCGGACACTGCGAGAGGGCTGTACAAGCAATGATCACACGCACGGCACAGTGGACACACCAGGAACCGCGGTGTTGGCCGTCGAATGGCGCTAGCTGCGCAGCATTTGTGCACCGCCGCCGTCAGTGTCAGCCAGTTTGCCGTGGCATACGGAGCTCCATCGCAGTCTTTAACACTGGTAGCATGCCGCGACAGCGTGGACGTGAACCGTATGTGCAGTTGACGGACTTTGAGCGAGGGCGTATAGTGGGCATGCGGGAGGCCGGGTGGACATACTGCCGAATTGCTCAACACGTGGGGCGTGAGGTCTCCACAGTACATCGATGTTGTCGCCAGTGGTCGGCGGAAGGTGCACGTGCCCGTCGACTTGGGACCGGACCGCAGCGACGCACGGATGCACGCCAAGACCGTAGGATCCTACGCAGTGCCATAGGGGACCGCACCGCCACTTCCCAGCAAGTTAGGGACACTGTTGCTCCTGGGGTATCGGCGAGGACCATTCGCAACCGTCTCCATGAAGCTGGGCTACGGTCCCGCACACCGTTAGGCCGTCTTACGCTCACGCCCCAACATCGTGCAGCCCGCCTCCAGTGGTATCGCGACAGACGTGAATGGAGGGCCGAATGGAGACGTGTCGTCTTCAGCGATGAGAGTCGCTTCTGCCTTGGTGCCAATGATGGTCGTATGCGTGTTTGGCGCCGTGCAGGTGAGCGCCACAATCAGGACTGCATACGACCGAGGCACACAGGGCCAACACCCGGCATCATGGTGTGGGGAGCGATCTCCTACACTGGCCGTACACCTCTGGTGATCGTCGAGGGGACACTGAATAGTGCACGGTACATCCAAACCGTCATCGAACCCATCGTTCTACCATTCCTAGACCGGCAAGGGAACTTGCTGTTCCAACAGGACAATGCACGTCCGCATGTATCCCGTGCCACCCAACGTGCTCTAGAAGGTGTAAGTCAACTACCCTGGCCAGCAAGATCTCCGGATCTGTCCCCCATTGAGCATGTTTGGGACTGGATGAAGCGTCGTCTCACGCGGTCTGCACGTCCAGCACGAACGCTGGTCCAACTGAGGCGCCAGGTGGAAATGGCATGGCAAGCCGTTCCACAGGACTACATCCAGCATCTCTACGATCGTCTCCATGGGAGAATAGCAGCCTGCATTGCTGCGAAAGGTGGATATACACTGTACTAGTGGCGACATTGTGCATGCTCTGTTGCCTGTGTCTATGTGCCTGTGGTTCTGTCAGTGTGATCATGTGATGTATCTGACCCCAGGAATGTGTCAATAAAGTTTCCCCTTCCTGGGACAATGAATTCACGGTGTTCTTATTTCAATTTGCAGGAGTGTATTTTAAATTTGTGGTACGTCGCTATGGGAACAAACTGCCGAGGTCATCGGTCCCTAGGCTTACACTACTTAATCTAACGCTAAGGACAACACGCACACACCCATGCCCGAGGGAGGACTCGAACCTCCAACGGCGTGAGCCGCGCTGACCATGACTCGGCGTCCTAGACCGCGATGCTACTCCGCGCAGCTCTCACGTTTCACTATGACTAGTGTGCGAACAAGTACGCCAACTTTGGGAAGCCACAGAACAACAAACTGCTCGCCAGTACAGTACTGGGCTACAGTGGCGAGTGAGCAGCTGTACAACCCAGTACCACCTCCCTGCTACAGCACGCTGAAGCCACGGCCCATTTGATACATGGTACCTCCTGACCCGTGAAAATTTTGTGCATAGATAGGAGGAATAGTCCCAAAAATCGTCTATGTTAGCACGAGCTGTCTTCAGCCCTAAGCGGAGTAATAACAGAGACCTATCTCCTTGTCTGTGTACTCGTGGTCTGTCAGCGCGTCTTTTACCTATTAAAACGGGCCTGCCCTCACCTGGTCTGCAGTCCTTCTTACATTACACCCAACTGGTGAGGTCCAGCTGCTGTTTGCGTTTACCAAACAGAACTCAGGAAGAGGGTCGGACATCACCAAATAAATGACAGACGACATGGGTAGAAACACTCCTATGTCCTCCGATTAGTTTGGAATGCAGCACTCATAAGTTTATTTTTTATTTTATTTAGCGTGTGGCATCTACAAAGTAAAATTGCACACAAACTATTAATATAATAAACGAATTACAAATATATTATTAAATGATCGACTGCAAACAATAATATGCGAAAGATTAGGGGGACAGCCACTACAGTCGCATCCTGGGTCGTCAGTGAGTTTCCATTTGAGGAGGATGGCCTTACACCCGCCGTGGTGAGTCCTCACACGATTAAGTCTGCACCAAGTTCTTCTGGGCATTTGCATTCTTTCCACCGGTATCGAAGAACCAGAATCAGTGATGAGAGGATGGTGATTATTCAGCGACCAGTATTGCCTCCATCCCCTTGCTATGTCGTGCCTTTCTGGGAATTTGAGGACTTTGTCTTCCCATATAGGTTTCCTGGATTTTAGGAGGGTAGTTGGTAGATGGTCCAATATTTTTCGGATAGGTATATCTTCAGAGACAGAGGGGTCATTAATTTTCTTCCATTCTCGGATAGCTGCTTGTTGCCTTCTGAGGAAGGGAGGAGCTATATTGCAAAGGGCATGAAACCAGGGAAGTGGATTGCAGAGTTCCTGAGACAATCCTCATGGTGGTATTAAGTTGGACGTTTATTTTCTTCGTGTGTGTGTGTGTGTGTGTGTGTGTGTGTGTGTGTGTGTGTGTGTGTGTGTGTGTGTGTGTGCTCTTGTACCAGACTGGGGCGCAGTATTCTGCCACCGAGTATACAAGATATTGTGTTGCGGTGAGTAGGGTGTTGTTAGCTTGAGCTCTCCAGGAGGTTCCAGTCAGCTTTCTTAATATGTTATTTCGATTTTTTATCTTTTGAATGGTTACTTTTACGTGTTGTTTATAGGTTAGTGACCGGTCAAGAGTGATTCCTAGATATTTTGGATGCCTATTGTGCGTCAATCGCTCACTGCCGAATGTTAGATGTAGCTCTCGTCTTGCCTCATGGTTGTTCAGGTGGAATATTCTTACCTCAGTTTTATTTGGGTTTGGGCAGAGCCTCCATTTCGTATAATACTGGTTAAGAAGTTGAAGGTCCGTCGACAGAGTAGCTTCCCCCTCTTCGAATGTCTTGCTGTGAGTGGTTAATACAATGTCATGTGCATAGCAGAATTTTTGCGATTTAGTTGCTGGCTTGTCGTTTGTGTCTAGGTTGAACAGAAGGGAAGCCCGCACTGATCCCTGCGGAAGCCCACTGTTTATTGAGTAGGATTTACTCGTAAATTGACCTACGTTCACTCTGAAGTAGCGATTTTCCAACATGTTTTCCAGAACGTTAGATGTTTTGCGGCAAGGGATCGCTTTTTTCAGCTTCAGTATGAGTCCGTCGAGCCACATGGTATCATAGGAGGCCGAGAGGTCCGCAAAGGCCACACAGGTTTTTTGGGCCCTTTGAAAGCCTGACTCAGTGTATGAGGTTGAGGCACGGACTTGTTCACAGCAGCTCCGTTTGTTCCTAAATCCTGCCTGGTCTGCGGGAATTAGTCTATCTATGCAGCCATATATTCTATTGTACAGCAGTCTTTCTATTAGCTTGTAGCAAATGCTCAATAGGGCTACTGGCCGATAGCTAGCTCGGTCATCCTGTGGCTTTAGGCGCGACAGTCTGGAACCGCGCGACCGCTGCGGTCGCAGGTTCGAATCCTGCCTCGAGCATGGGTGTTTGTGATGTAATTAGGTTAGTTATGTTTAAGTAGTTCTAAGCTCTAGGGGACTGATGACCACAGCAGTTAAGTCCCATAGTGTTCAGAGCCATTTGAATCATCCTGTGGCTTTCCTGGTTTTAAGATTGCGAGGATTTTGGCTATCCTGAACTCATAGGGAACCCGACTGGTGTTCATGATTTCACAGTAGAATTGTCTAAGTCATGCAGTGGCGGAGGGGATCAGGTGTCTGTTGAATTCAGGGAATATTCCGTCTAGACCGGAGGCTTTCTTCAGAGATTTTATCGCATTGGTCATTTCCAAATCTGTGAACGGAATAGAGAAATCCGTATGTTCTTCGAGTTGGTTGTCGATAGTTTTCTTTATTTACGCTACCAGTGTCGAAGCCTGTAGTTGTTGTGACAGTAAAAAATACATCTTCACAACACCGATTAAAGTCACTTCTTACGCGGCTGTTCATATTTTTGACTCTAGTAACATAAGATAAGCAATTAAAAAGCTTATTGTGCAAATAAGGTGGAATTGACGTTTTCTACAGGCCCTTCCTCAGTGCACACCTGACGTGTTCCGCGTCGAACAATGCCCTGCGACCCATATTTATGACTTGTGGGCCGATTGTGTCGTCATGAAAGTCTCTTTTTCTAATATACCGGGTGGTCAAAAACATTATGAGCAACTTATGAGGGTGTTGCAGGGTCGGTTGTGCTGAGAAAAAAAAAATCGATATGTTGCGCCGTTTCCGAGTTTATTAACATTGAAGTTAGCCAATGAAATTCAAGTGGGCCGCCCGAGACGGTGTCTTCAGACGTATTCTTCTTTTGGTTTCCTAATACCGAACAAGAGGGAGATACAAAAATTGGACATGGGACAGTAGTAAGAATCGAACCCGAGACAGTGGCTGAGCAGTCTCGTGCGCTGTCATCTATGTTACTGAGAACAACTGACACTAATTGTATTCACTTGAATTTGCACGCGCAACGGCCTGATTGACTACCTTCAATGCTACATAACTCCGAAAGGGCGAAACGTATCGATTTTTTTTCTAAAGAATTATTCCTTAGCGCAATCTTCCGTGCAACACGCTTACGAGCTTTTTAGGCTGTTTCTGACCACCCTGTATACGGTTTTGATAGGATTATGCTGCCCACTGCTTCCTAGATTACCAGCTATACTGTAACACTGCTTGAAATAATTTTACGACCGTGCTATCCCCTCAAAAGTGTGTCTTCGTTCAAAAATGGTTCAAATGGTTCTGAGCACCATGGGACTTAACATTTGAGGTCATCAGTCCCATAGAACTTAGAACTACTTGAACCTAACTAACCTAAGGACATCACACACATCCATGCCCGAGGCAGGATTCCAACATGCGACCGTAGCAGTCGCGTGTTTTTGTGAATGGTCTGATTTTGCTTCTCCTGTCCTTCAGGACTTGAGATGAGTCCAACCGCCTGTTGTCGAAGGGTATCTATCCACACAAAGGGCGTGTTAGATTTAGATTTTTCCGATAGTATCTGTACGCCAAGACTCCAGACCCTTCTAATACTTGGGCCGGTCCAAGCGCTACAACCGACAGAAGCAGGTGTCGCACACCCCAGAAAATTCCGTTGCACACACTCAAATAAAATTTAGGTATCTAATTGCCTAAGATCGGATTGATATGCCGTTTGCTCCAATCAGTATTAAATTAAACAGAACACATGTGGACGATATATTTTACAATCCATTATTCTCTTACTCTACTGACCCTATTCTTTAGTTTTAGGATATCAGCATGGTCAATGAGATAGCACATCACTGCCATTTTCACATTCATGTAACTCTGCCCATTACGTGTCGCAAGACAACGATTAATGTGGTGGCGAGAACATTCCTAATAACATGGAAAATGTTTGCGTGGACATAATTCATGGCACACAACGCTATGTGGCAGTAAATTAACATGAGTATGTCGAAGAGAACATGGAGATCAGCTCTTGAGGCCTTTACTATTTACTCTTAGAGGCGTCTAAACATTCTAATTACTCACACGCGATCCGTATAAGAGGTGATGGGATGAATTTTGCGTGTTTATAACAAATGAAGTGGACAACTGCAGTTGGAATTCAAACGAAGGATTTGACAATGACCGCAATAGCAGTACTAAGTCAATCTGTACGCCATAATTTGTGATGTAATTAGGTTAGTTATGTTTAAGTAGTTCTAAGCTCTAGGGGACTGATGACCACAGCAGTTAAGTCCCATAGTGCTCAGAGCCATTTGAACCATCCTGTGGCTTTCCTGGTTTTAAGATTGCGAGGATTTTGGCTATCTTGAACTCATAGGGAACCCGACTGGTGTTCATGATTTCACAGTAGAATTGTCTAAGTCATGCAGTGGCGGAGGGGCCCAGGTGTCTGTTGAATTCAGGGAATATTCCGTCTAGACCGGAGGCTTTCTTCAGAGATTTTATCGCATTGGTCATTTCCAAATCTGTGAACGGAATAGAGAAATCCGTATGTTCTTCGAGTTGGTTGTCGATAGTTTTCTTTATTTACGCTACCAGTGTCGAAGCCTGTAGTTGTTGTGACAGTAAAAAATACATCTTCACAACACCTATTAAAGTCACTTCTTACGCGGCTGTTCATATTTTTGACTCTAGTAACATAAGATAAGCAATTAAAAAGCTTATTGTGCAAATAAGGTGGAATTGACGTTTTCTACAGGCCCTTCCTCAGTGCACACCTGACGTGTTCCGCGTCGAACAATGCCCTGCGACCCATATTTATGACTTGTGGGCCGATTGTGTCGTCATGAAAGTCTCTTTTTCTAATATACCGGGTGGTCAAAAACATTATGAACAACTTATGAGGGTGTTGCAGGGTCGGTTGTGCTGAGAAAAAAAAATCGATACGTTGCGCCGTTTCCGAGTTTATTAACATTGAAGTTAGCCAATGAAATTCAAGTGGGCCGCCCGAGACGGTGTCTTCAGACGTATTCTTCTTTTGGTTTCCTAATACCGAACAAGAGGGAGATACAAAAACTGGACATGGGACAGTAGTAAGAATCGAACCCGAGACAGTGGCTGAGCAGTCTCGTGCGCTGTCATCTATGTTACTGAGAACAACTGACACTAATTGTATTCACTTGAATTTGCACGCGCAACGGCCTGATTGACTACCTTCAATGCTACATAACTCCGAAAGGGCGAAACGTATCGATTTTTTTTCTAAAGAATTATTCCTTAGCGCAATCTTCCGTGCAACACGCTTACGAGCTTTTTAGGCTGTTTCTGACCACCCTGTATACGGTTTTGATAGGATTATGCTGCCCACTGCTTCCTAGATTACCAGCTATGCTGTAACACTGCTTGAAATAATTTTACGACCGTGCTATCCCCTCAAAAGTGTGTCTTCGTTCAAAAATGGTTCAAATGGTTCTGAGCACCATGGGACTTAACATTTGAGGTCATCAGTCCCATAGAACTTAGAACTACTTGAACCTAACTAACCTAAGGACATCACACACATCCATGCCCGAGGCAGGATTCCAACATGCGACCGTAGCAGTCGCGTGTTTTTGTGAATGGTCTGATTTTGCTTCTCCTGTCCTTCAGGACTTGAGATGAGTCCAACCGCCTGTTGTCGAAGGGTATCTATCCACACAAAGGGCGTGTTAGATTTAGATTTTTCCGATAGTATCTGTACGCCAAGACTCCAGACCCTTCTAATACTTGGGCCGGTCCAAGCGCTACAACCGACAGAAGCAGGTGTCGCACACCCCAGAAAATTCCGTTGCACACACTCAAATAAAATTTAGGTATCTAATTGCCTAAGATCGGATTGATATGCCGTTTGCTCCAATCAGTATTAAATTAAACAGAACACATGTGGACGATATATTTTACAATCCATTATTCTCTTACTCTACTGACCCTATTCTTTAGTTTTAGGATATCAGCATGGTCAATGAGATAGCACATCACTGCCATTTTCACATTCATGTAACTCTGCCCATTACGTGTCGCAAGACAACGATTAATGTGGTGGCGAGAACATTCCTAATAACATGGAAAATGTTTGCGTGGACATAATTCATGGCACACAACGCTATGTGGCAGTAAATTAACATGAGTATGTCGAAGAGAACATGGAGATCAGCTCTTGAGGCCTTTACTATTTACTCTTAGAGGCGTCTAAACATTCTAATTACTCACACGCGATCCGTATAAGAGGTGATGGGATGAATTTTGCGTGTTTATAACAAATGAAGTGGACAACTGCAGTTGGAATTCAAACGAAGGATTTGACAATGACCGCAATAGCAGTACTAAGTCAATCTGTACGCCATAATTTGTGATGTAATTAGGTTAGTTATGTTTAAGTAGTTCTAAGCTCTAGGGGACTGATGACCACAGCAGTTAAGTCCCATAGTGCTCAGAGCCATTTGAACCATCCTGTGGCTTTCCTGGTTTTAAGATTGCGAGGATTTTGGCTATCTTGAACTCATAGGGAACCCGACTGGTGTTCATGATTTCACAGTAGAATTGTCTAAGTCATGCAGTGGCGGAGGGGCCCAGGTGTCTGTTGAATTCAGGGAATATTCCGTCTAGACCGGAGGCTTTCTTCAGAGATTTTATCGCATTGGTCATTTCCAAATCTGTGAACGGAATAGAGAAATCCGTATGTTCTTCGAGTTGGTTGTCGATAGTTTTCTTTATTTACGCTACCAGTGTCGAAGCCTGTAGTTGTTGTGACAGTAAAAAATACATCTTCACAACACCTATTAAAGTCACTTCTTACGCGGCTGTTCATATTTTTGACTCTAGTAACATAAGATAAGCAATTAAAAAGCTTATTGTGCAAATAAGGTGGAATTGACGTTTTCTACAGGCCCTTCCTCAGTGCACACCTGACGTGTTCCGCGTCGAACAATGCCCTGCGACCCATATTTATGACTTGTGGGCCGATTGTGTCGTCATGAAAGTCTCTTTTTCTAATATACCGGGTGGTCAAAAACATTATGAACAACTTATGAGGGTGTTGCAGGGTCGGTTGTGCTGAGAAAAAAAAATCGATACGTTGCGCCGTTTCCGAGTTTATTAACATTGAAGTTAGCCAATGAAATTCAAGTGGGCCGCCCGAGACGGTGTCTTCAGACGTATTCTTCTTTTGGTTTCCTAATACCGAACAAGAGGGAGATACAAAAATTGGACATGGGACAGTAGTAAGAATCGAACCCGAGACAGTGGCTGAGCAGTCTCGTGCGCTGTCATCTATGTTACTGAGAACAACTGACACTAATTGTATTCACTTGAATTTGCACGCGCAACGGCCTGATTGACTACCTTCAATGCTACATAACTCCGAAAGGGCGAAACGTATCGATTTTTTTTCTAAAGAATTATTCCTTAGCGCAATCTTCCGTGCAACACGCTTACGAGCTCTTTTGGGCTGTTTCTGACCACCCTGTATACGGTTTTGATAGGATTATGCTGCCCACTGCTTCCTAGATTACCAGCTATGCTGTAACACTGCTTGAAATAATTTTACGACCGTGCTATCCCCTCAAAAGTGTGTCTTCGTTCAAAAATGGTTCAAATGGTTCTGAGCACCATGGGACTTAACATTTGAGGTCATCAGTCCCATAGAACTTAGAACTACTTGAACCTAACTAACCTAAGGACATCACACACATCCATGCCCGAGGCAGGATTCCAACATGCGACCGTAGCAGTCGCGTGTTTTTGTGAATGGTCTGATTTTGCTTCTCCTGTCCTTCAGGACTTGAGATGAGTCCAACCGCCTGTTGTCGAAGGGTATCTATCCACACAAAGGGCGTGTTAGATTTAGATTTTTCCGATAGTATCTGTACGCCAAGACTCCAGACCCTTCTAATACTTGGGCCGGTCCAAGCGCTACAACCGACAGAAGCAGGTGTCGCACACCCCAGAAAATTCCGTTGCACACACTCAAATAAAATTTAGGTATCTAATTGCCTAAGATCGGATTGATATGCCGTTTGCTCCAATCAGTATTAAATTAAACAGAACACATGTGGACGATATATTTTACAATCCATTATTCTCTTACTCTACTGACCCTATTCTTTAGTTTTAGGATATCAGCATGGTCAATGAGATAGCACATCACTGCCATTTTCACATTCATGTAACTCTGCCCATTACGTGTCGCAAGACAACGATTAATGTGGTGGCGAGAACATTCCTAATAACATGGAAAATGTTTGCGTGGACATAATTCATGGCACACAACGCTATGTGGCAGTAAATTAACATGAGTATGTCGAAGAGAACATGGAGATCAGCTCTTGAGGCCTTTACTATTTACTCTTAGAGGCGTCTAAACATTCTAATTACTCACACGCGATCCGTATAAGAGGTGATGGGATGAATTTTGCGTGTTTATAACAAATGAAGTGGATAACTGCAGTTGGAATTCAAACGAAGGATTTGACAATGACCGCAATAGCAGTACTTAGTCAATCGACTTTTAGAATGCTATACCCTATGGCTACAGAAGTCACGAGATAGCGATAAAACATACACAGTAGTATCACGTACACGAGGTATAAAAGGACAGTGTATTGGCGGAGTTGTCGTTTGTTCCCAGATGATTCATGTGAAAAGGTTTCCGACGCGGGAATCAACAGGGTCTGAACGAGGACTGGCAGTTGGAGCAAGAGTCATAGGAAACTCCATTTCTGAAATCGTTAGGGTATTCAATATTCCGAGATCCATAGAGTCAAGAGTATGTCGAGAATATCAAATTTCAGGCATTATCTCTCACCACGGACAACGCAGTGGCCGACAGCCTCCATTTAACGAACGAGAGCAGCGGCATGTGCTTAGAGTTGTCAGTGGTAACAGACCAAAAGCACTGCCTGAAAATAACCGCAGGAATCAACGTGGGACGGACGACGAATGTATCCGTTAGGACAGTGCTGCGAAATCTGGTGTTAATGGGCTATGGCAGCAGACCACAGACGCATGTGCCTTTACTAACATCGCCTGCAGCGCCTCTTCTGGGCTCGTGTATATATCGGTTGTACTCTAGACGAGTGGAAAACGACGGCCTGGCTGGATCTGTCCCGATTTCAGTTGGTGAGAGTTGATGGTAGGGTTCGAGTGTGGCGCAGGTCCTGCGAAGCCATGGACTCAAGTTGTCAACAAGGCACTGTGCAAGCTGGTGGTGGCTCCATAGTGGTGTAGGCTGTGCTTACATGGGATGAACTGGGGCATCAGTTACAAATGATCATATCATTTCCTGGGTTGGTTCAAATGGTTCAAATGGCTCTGAGCACTATGGGACTTAACATCTGAGGTCATCACTCTCCTCGAACTTAGAACTGCTTAAACCTAACTAACCTGAGGACATCACACACATCCATGCCCGAGGCAAGATTCGAACCTGCGACCGTAGAGGTCGCGCGGTTCCAGGATGTAGCGCCTAGAGCCGCTCGGCCACCCTGGCCGGCCCTGGGTTGGTTATGTTCGGCTGCTTCTAAGAGCATTTTCAGCAACTCATGGACTTCATGTTCCCAAACAACGATGGAATTTTTATGGAAACAATGCACCACGTCATTTGGCCACAATTGTTCGGGATTGGTTTGAAGAACACTGTGGACCACTCTATAATTTGTCAACCAAATCGCTCGACATGAATTCCATTGAACATTTATGGGACGTAATCGAGAACTCAATTCGAGCACTAAGTCCTGCAGTTGTAACCCTTTCGCAATTATGGAGGGCTATAGAGGCAGCATGGCTCAATATTTCTGCATCTTCTTGTCGAGACCATGCCACGGCGTGTTGCTGCACTACGCTGGGCAAAAGGTAGTCCGACACGACGTTAGAAGGTATCAGTTACCTTTGTCTCCTCAGTGTAACAATGATGTCTAGGCAGAGGCAAGAAGCAGAAAGGGGAGAACGGTTTGAAGGGAGATTACTGGCTGCGCCTGGCGTTCCCCTTGAGACGTAGAAGGGAGTGTTCTTTTGAGCTGGATAGCGAACTAAAGGTCAGGGTAAAAGGAAAGAACAGGGCTTTGTGCCTTTGAGTAATGGACGCGAGGCAGGCGCTAGGCCACGGGCCACCAATGCTGGGGGCAAAACACGGACCAATGAGTTACCAAATGTCAGTTTTTATAGTGTCTGTATTTTACACTACGGTATCCTTCAGACTTGCATGTAAGACTAAAGAACATTTAATGTAATATACAGACACTGTAAAAACACAGAGATTGTGTAAATCATTGGTATATATGCCACGAGAGGCTAAGACGGTGATAATAAATGAAATTTGTCTCCTCCTGTGTAGGAAACAGAAAGTGCAAATACAGGGGATATGGAGAAAATGACTTACAGTAGTCTGGGTCGGTCCGGGAGATATACTCAAGTAGCCAAAATGGCTAAGGCGACTGCTTTCGGTAAGCGGGAAATCTGGATTAGAGTCCTAGTTGCGCACAAAATTAGTAAAATGTACAACAGATGTCAATATATACTCGCAGTTTGTAGATACATTTGGCAATAATACACGGAGATACCACCGCGATCTAAAAACACAATCCTCCCCCATTCCATTCAGCCGGCCGGAGTGGCCGAGCGGTTCTAGGCGCTACAGTCTGGAACCGCGCGAGGGCTACGGTCGCACGTTCGAATCCTGCCTCGGGCATGGATTGTGTGATGTCCTTAGGTTAGTTAGGTTTAAGTAGTTCCAAGTTCTAGGGGACTGATGACCTCAGAAATTAAGTCCCATAGTGCCCAGAGCCATTTGAACCATTTTGAACCCATTCCCTTCAGTCTAACTTCTGGGGTCTATTATGTACCCACAGGTAGCCAGAAAAAATTTCCCGGTGGTAAGAGAGATTTTAGAGAAGTACAGTCGGAAACACCTCTGAGTTTGTTTTGTTATCGCAAGATTGGTAGCCCGTCGAACTGTTGTGAAGAGAGTAGAACTTTTATTCCTTTTTGTTTCTCCACGATGGTAGAAACAAACTGCCAGGAAGACACCATCCTGCATTCGTGCCGGCCTGTGATATAGATCCTGAGCCCCACTTTTCAGAGTGAGAGGGGCAGTAAGGCAGTTGACTGGGAGAATAGTTTTATCGTGCCGCTAGAAGCAAGATGGAAAAAAAATGTGAGAACCCATGAGCGTGTCTAGTTTTGCTTTCACAGTCTGACTGACGCAGTCATGGAACAAGACTGCTCCCCAGGAACCAGTGATGATTAATTGAGTTGTGCAACAGAATTTATTGAACACAATAAATTGTGTGGCCCTGAACGCTGTATCATGAGTGGGTCTCAACTAATTTTCTAATAATTCTGCCTCTAGGTTTCTGTTTCATTAACTAAAAAAGGAAAATTAAGGAGTAAAATATATTTGTGATTTACTCCATAACTGGCTTGTTAAATACTGAAAGAATCAAACATTCATCATAAACAGCTCTGAATCAAGTAGTACATAGGTGGTGAAATAACGACTGTAACTAACTGTTGGAAAAGTTCGGAGGTTGATAAGGATAGTAATCTGGTTACGCCAATTTCTTGTCATCGTTATCCTAGTGCGAGGTTAAATAATAAGTACAAGGTGATTTCAAGGCGAGAGGGTGACAGCAAATAAAGTCAAGCACATTATTGGGGCAGAGCGACCTATCGAAGATTTGTTACTTCCATCAAGTTAACAAGTTAACACGCTGTTGCAGCCCTGTAATGCTGTTGTTGTAATGTGTTCTTACCGTAGTCAGAGGTGACCGCCGTCGCCCTGTAATAGCGTCACTGGAAGGGCCTTCCATCTATCTTCAGAGTCTGGATTTAGGTCTCGTCTACAGAATCCGATGTGTCCTCTCTCATCTCCCCAGGCTGAGTCCGTCTTCCTTTCTTACTAGTTCAGTCTCCTGTGTGTCCCCACAGTTTGAGTGCCCTTTTCCATCACCCCCAGCTGAGTGCCCAGAAAAGGCAAATCCACTCCAGCTTGGCAGCTGTGTTTTACACCCAAAAATTTTTCGATTGGTCACTAAATTTACTGCCAACATTGCCCCTTAGTATACCGGGTAGCTATAATTAAACTTTCCCAATTTAACACGTTATAACACGGAAAATAATTACCGTACGAATACCAAACTTGGTAGCATTAATGTCAAGGACATGGGAAAGGGAAATAACGCAGAATAAATTCAAGTGAAACACTGATAATTTGCTGCTACGATACATCATACCATTACATACCGGTACCATTACTGTTTCAAAAGTTGCTCGGTATGGCGCACATTAGTGTCCAGATGAGTCTGAAAGGGCAGGATTGCATTCTGCAAAGAAGAACGAAGCATGTTTGTAGGTATGCTGGCTACCTCTCTTGATATGCTGCCCTTCAGATCAGCACATGTGTGAATGTTCCCCTGGTAAACGTTCAGATAGCCCTACAATCAGAAATCACAGGGAGTGAGATCGGGTGATCGTGCCGGCCAAGCATTTGGAAACGATCGACTGATACTCCAATCGTTTCAAAACGTGTTTCGGAGAAGCAGGTCAACTTCACGAGCGATGTGGGGTGGGGCCCCACCTTGCATGAAAACTGTAGAGTTCAATGCGTATCTCTCCTATATGCCTAATATGACATGCTGGCGAAGCATAATGCAGTAACGCTGGCCTTTGGTCCTTGAGCACTAACCTGTTCAAAACAGAATGAGCCAGTTGAGAACGTAGCCGTGAAACCACAACATACGGTGACAACGTTTACCATACAGAGGAACTTCATGCACAGTGACTGGAGGTGAAGATCCACATCCTCACCAATTCTGTGTGTCCACCTTCCCCGCCAGAGAAAAATGAGCTTAGTTTGTCCATAAGTTGGTTCAGGGCCAGCTTCAATCCTTGCGAGAACATGAAGGCGATGTCAACAAGTCGTTGTGTATCCTGTGGTGCAAACTGCTGTACGATATGGATCTCCCATACAGTGGATCACGGGATGTTCAACGGTCCTGACACAACACGGACACTGCCCGACGATCGGAAATTGTGTGCAGCGTTGTCTGCCATAGCAACAGCGATTTCCTATGGTGCAACCGGTCTTCGGCCTCTTCGCGATCTCTACAGTTAATTCGAACTTCATCATGCTCCGCACAGCAGCTGGAGAAAGACGACCCTTCCTAATCCTTTCAGCTGGCAACATTTTCGAAGTGCAGCTGCAGCATTACTTGTTTTGATAATAGAGCTTCACTAATAATGCCCTGCTCCTTTTTCCCAAGCTCGTGTTGACACGTCAACAAGTGCACTGTGTATACTTGTTTTGTAAATAAAACTGCCTTTTCCTGCTGCTAGTTACTTTATTTATCTCACACGCGTTTCGCTTTCTCCTGTTCTAAGGCATCATCAGTGGGATCTATAACGATACAGTTTTGTTAGTTTCAGATTATTTAACTGTTCACTTCACGATTTGTTTTGTAAAAATTGTAATTACTTACAATTTGCTGATCTACGTTTCCTCACATCTGATCTGGAGGTCGCACTAGCACTTTTATCACTGCCATATAATCACATCTTTGTGTTCTCTCCTTCCACACACTGTTCACCATGTTTCTGACTGTTTTTTGTGGCGGACTATTGTTCTTTTCTCACTCGATACAACAGTCAAAATAGTTGTATCGAGTGACAGTAAATAATCTAAAACTAAAAAAACTGTATCGTTATAGATCCCACTAATGATGCCTTAGAACAAGGGAAGGCGAAACGCGTATGAGATAAATAAAGTAATTAGGGGTAGGAAAAGGCAGTTCTATTTACAAAACAAGTATTCACATGCTTGCTACGGAGGATGGCCACAGAAACAAACTTGGTAAGTGCACTTTGACTGGTCATGTGGGAAAGACTATGAATCACGATGACGGACAAGGGCACCTAGTGGCCGTAGTTGGGACTCGATG
Source organism: Schistocerca gregaria (assembly GCF_023897955.1). Lineage (NCBI taxonomy): Eukaryota > Metazoa > Arthropoda > Insecta > Orthoptera > Acrididae > Schistocerca > Schistocerca gregaria. The sequence continues at coordinate 134,003,292 of NC_064927.1, read as the reverse complement.
GTGGCGCTTTGACGTATGTAAACCATGCGCCCAATAATCTGGACATGAATGCTACCAAGTTTGGTACTCGCATAGTAATTAGTTTCCTTGTTATAACGTGTTGAACAGGGAAAGTTTAATTATAACCACCCGGTATTTTTGTAATGCTCTCCATCTTCCCTCCAACGGCTCTGTAAAAACATTCTCCCAATCAACTGTGTTACAACCCCTCTGCACCTAAAGAGTGGGACTCAGGACCTATGTCACAAGCCGTCTACCGTCTGAAATCCCTCCATTATTGGGAAAGTTTATCTCGTTAATGTGTGGTTGCGTGGTATGGCCCTCAAGTTAGGCTGAGATAGCGGTGGTTGGAGGGGGGGGGGGTGCGTTTCAAAGTCATGGCGGCGTCCCTGTGCTGGTCCGTGGTTCAGCGACTGCCTGGCGACTGCATGGCCATCTGCGACTCAGGGGCCACAAAGCAACATTCCTTCTCTCTTCCCTGGTCTTGAGTTCCCTGTCCGGCTTGACAGGACACCGCCTCCTATGTCCCAAGGAGCGACCCTTAGTGTGCCCAGGAATCACCGGTAGTCGCTGTCCCCTTACGGCTTCATATCTGTCTCTGCACATCATTATTATAGCCTGCAGGAAAACCGATCAGAACATAAAAGCACAGAGAATGTGTGGTGTCATTGTAATCATTGGCATATCCCACATGTAAATTCCAAGTGAAATTGTTATGTTCACTTGCTATAAATATGTTAATTCGTCCAGTCGCTTCTTACAAGGATGAAATGTAGCGAGCTAAAGTGGTTGGCCACCTCTCGCCTCGAAATTTATAAATTGTTGAAATCTGGTTCCACAGGACAGAGCGGATCAGATTGTGGAAAGGGGCCAAGGTCAATTACTGTTAGTTATGCAAGAACACACAACTTTATTGCCCGAACCAAAGCACAGTTTTCTCTTTAAAACAACAAAGATCAATTCACGGCTGAGGGCCCAAGTAAATTTTCAAAATAAGTTTAAATGATTCCTTCTAAAGCATCAGGAGTTAGGGTAATGGCTGAAGCCTTTCTAAAGTAAAATTACAATATTTTCTCGGCTGAAGGCCGAAATAAGGAAAATTCAAGTTAATTCTTCGGCTGGAAGCCCAATTGAAAAAATTTTCTTTACATAGTAAAGTAGAGATCTTAATGATAAGCCTTTACACAGTACAACAGAAAAGCATCTTAATAAAACTTGAAGTATCTTGTCGGCTGAAGGCCCAAGCAATTACTCAAGAATAATTAAAGACAACCTTAAGATAAACATTTACAGAACACGGCTGAAGGCCGTTTCAATAATTCAGAATAATTAAAGAGAAACCTTACAGACAAGTATTTACATATTAAGGCCACAGATTCTGAAACAAACGCGGCTGAAGGCCTAAATACAGAGCAACAAAAATTTTAAAATGAACACGGCTGAAGGCCTAATGTTATAGTTGTTATGAAGGCCATATACTAAAAATAATACAGACAATATTAATACACGCCTGAAGGCCTGGCACAGTGCCTGCGACCAAATAAAATGACGATCACAGACAACAAACAGTGGTGTTCAGAAGTGTTACAAAGTGTCGGCCTAACAACAGTTTAGCTGAGACAGGCAGCCAAGCGTAACACTAACAATCGGGTGGCAAAACGACCTAAGGACTGCTGAAGAACCAACCAACAGCCTAATCAATTCCCTTCCAGCCGACACACTCGGTGCTCTGTTTCAGTACACAGACAGCATTGCTCAGTAGAAATCACAGAAGCTACATACGGTTCTACGTAAACACACTTGCACAATAACTCGAACAATCGTGAGAGCAATCACTGTGGGTCGACAAGGACGGATAAATTCGACACTCAGGTAGTTCCCACAAGCGGTCGGCGACCAAATACACGTCCGCCGATGAGACGACCAACCGAACGACCAACCAACGGTCGTCCCGCTCCAACCTCTTCCCGTCGGTCAGTTCCTGTGTGTCGCCAGCGGCCGGCGAGCACTGGCTGTCCGCAACTCACTGGCGCTCCGTTGCCGACTTCACTCTTTCGTCCCCTACCGCGGCTCCGTCCCGGACTGCCCGAATGAGCTCCCAACCCCACACCAGACAGACGACGACGCTGAAATACACTCCTGGAAATTGAAATAAGAACACCGTGAATTCATTGTCCCAGGAAGGGGAAACTTTATTGACACATTCCTGGGGTCAGATACATCACATGATCACCCTGACAGAACCACAGGCACATAGACACAGGCAACAGAGCATGCACAATGTCGGCACTAGTACAGTGTATATCCACCTTTCGCAGCACTGCAGGCTGCTATTCTCCCATGGAGACGATCGTAGAGATGCTGGATGTAGTCCTGTGGAACGGCTTGCCATGCCATTTCCACCTGGCGCCTCAGTTGGACCAGCGTTCGTGCTGGACGTGCAGACCGCGTGAGACGACGCTTCATCCAGTCCCAAACATGCTCAATGGGGGACAGATCCGGAGATCTTGCTGGCCAGGGTAGTTGACTTACACCTTCTAGAGCACGTTGGGTGGCACGGGATACATGCGGACGTGCATTGTCCTGTTGGAACAGCAAGTTCCCTTGCCGGTCTAGGAATGGTAGAACGATGGGTTCGATGACGGTTTGGATGTACCGTGCGCTATTCAGTGTCCCCTCGACGATCACCAGAGGTGTACAGCCAGTGTAGGAGATCGCTCCCCACACCATGATGCCGGGTGTTGGCCCTGTGTGCCTCGGTCGTATGCAGTCCTGATTGTGGCGCTCACCTGCACGGCGCCAAACACACATACGACCATCATTGGCACCAAGGCAGAAGCGACTCTCATCGCTGAAGACGACACGTCTCCATTCGTCCCTCCATTCACGCCTGTCGCGACACCACTGGTACGGTTTTGGGGCGTGAGCGGAAGACGGCCTAACGGTGTGCGGGGCCGTAGCCTAGCTTCATGGAGACGGTTACGAATGGTCCTCGCCGATACCCCAGGAGCAAGTGTCCCTAATTTGCTGGGAAGTGGCGGTGCGGTCCCCTACGGCACTGCGTAGGATCCTACGGTCTTGGCGTGCATCCGTGAGTCGCTGCGGTCCGGTCCCAGGTCGACGGGCACGTGCACCTTCCACCGACCACTGGCGACAACATCGATGTACTGTGGAGACCTCACGCCCCACGTGTTGAGCAATTCGGCGGTACGTCCACCCGGCCTCCGGCATACCCACTATACGCCCTCGCTCAAAGTCCGTCAACTGCACATACGGTTCACGTCCACGCTGTCGCGGCATGCTACCAGTGTTAAAGACTGCGATGGAGCTCCGTATGCCACGGCAAACTGGCTGACACTGACGGCGGCGGTGCACAAATGCTGCGCAGCTAGCGCCATTCGACGGCCAACACCGCGGTTCCTGGTGTGTCCGCTGTGCCGTGCGTGTGATCATTGCTTGTACAGCCCTCTCGCAGTGTCCGGAGTAAGAATGGTGGGTCTGACACACCGGTGTCAATGTGTTCTTTTTTCCATTTCCAGGAGTGTACTAGCGGTCGCTCCAGAGACGGTACGACAGCGCACTTATCGATAAGCGCTGCTGCTGCCACTGACGGGCAAGCAAACCAGCAACCTAGTGACGACAGTAAATCGAATTAAAGAAAAAAAAATAAGCGCGACAGAACCCCAAAAACAAAATGACGAGCAATAAATGTCATGAGCGCGAGCCGCGCACGGCTCAACTACACTGCTGGCCATCAAAATTTCTGCACCACGAAGATGACGTGCTACAGACGCGAAATTTAAACGACAGGAAGAAGAAGTTGTGATATGCAATGATTAGCTTTTCAGAGCATTCACACAAGGTTGGCGCCGGTGGCGACACCTACAACGTGCTAACATGAGGGCAAGTTTTCAATCGATTTCTCATACACAAACAGCAGTTGACCGCCGTTGCCTGGTGAAACGTTGTTGTGATGCCTCGCGTAAGGAGGAGAAATGCGTACCATCACGTTTCCGACTTTGATAAAGGTCGGATTGTAGCCTATCGCGATTGCGGTTTATCGTATCGCGACACTGCTGCTCGCGATTGTCGGGATCCAATGACTGTTAGCAGAATATGGAATCTATGGGTTCAGGAGCGTAATACGGAATGCCGTGCTGGATCCCAACGGCCTCGTATCGCTAGCAGTCGAAATGACAGGCATCTTATCCGCATGGCTGTAACGGATCGTGCAGCCACGTCTCGATCCCTGAATCGACAGATGGGAACGTTTGCAAGACTATAACCATCTGCACGAACAGTTGGACGACGTTTGCAGCAGCATGGACTATTAGCTCGGAGACCATGGTTGCGGTTACCCTTGATGCTGCATCACTGACAGGAGCGCCTGCGATGGTGTACTCAACGAGGAACCTGGGTGCACGAATGGCAAAACGTCATTTTTTCGGATGAATCCAGGTATTTGGCGACATCGCGGTGAACGCAGATTGGAAACGTGTATTCGTCATCGCCATACTGGCATATCACTTGGCGTGATGGTATCGGGTGCCATTGGTTACACGTCTCGGTCACCTCTTGTTCGCACTGACGGCACTTTGGACAGTGGACGTTACATTTCAGATGCGTTACGACCCGTGGCTCTACCCTTTCTTCGATCGCTGCGAAACCATTTCAGCCGGATCATGCACGACCGCATGTTGCAGGTCCTGTACGGGCCTTTCTGGATACAGAAAATGTTCGACTGCTGCCATGGATGCAACTGGCTCGTCCCAATACGCCAGTCACTACTCTTGATGAACTGTGGTGTCTGGTGAAGCTGCATGGGCACCTGTACATGTACACGTCATCCAATCTCTGTTTGACTCAATGCCTAGGCGTATCAAGGCCGTTATTACGGCCAGAGCTGGTTGTTCTGGGTACTGATTTCTCAGGATTTATCCATCCAAATTGCGTGAAATTGTAATCACATGTCAGTTCTAGTATAATGTATTTGTCCGATGAATACCCGTTTATCATCTGCATTTCTTCTTGGTGTACAAATTTTAATGGCCAGTAGTGTATTTTAGTTTTACATTGCTTGTCCTCTCAAAATCGACCAATTGGTGTCATTGCTTGGCACTGCTCTGTCGCAATATGATAAGTGGAGAACATCGATTTTATTCAGAATGAGATTTTCACTCTGCAGCGGAGTGTGCGCTGATATGAAACTTCCTGGCAGATTAAAACTGTGTGCCCGACCGAGACTCGAACTCGGGACCTTTGCCTTTCGCGGGCAAGTGCTCTACCATCTGAGCTACCGAAGCACGACTCACGCCCGGTACTCACAGCTTTACTTCTGACAGTATCCGTCTCCTACCTTCCAAACTTTACAGAAGCTCTGCTGCGAAACTTGCAGAACTAGCACTCCTGAAAGAAAGGATATTGCGGAGACATGGCTTAGCCACAGCCTGGGGGATGTTTCCAGGAAGTTTCATATCAGCGCACACTCCGCTGCAGAGTGAAAATCTCATTCTGGAAACATCCCCCAGGCTGTGGCTAAGCCATGTCTCCACAGTATCCTTTCTTTCAGGAGTGCTAGTTCTGCAAGTTTCGCAGGAGAGCTTCTGTAAAGTTTGGAAGGTAGGAGACGGATGCTGTCAGAAGTAAAGCTGTGAGTACCGGGCGTGAGTCGTGCTTCGGTAGCTCAGATGGTAGAGCACTTGCCCGCTAAAGGCAAAGGTCCCGAGTTCGAGTCTCGGTCGGGCACACAGTTTTAATCTGCCAGGAAGTTTCATCGATTTTATTGATTGTCAAGGATCTCGTAATTGATAACCACCTAGCACGGTCGCTCGATGAGATACCTGTACGCAGACTGGACTAAGACACCGCTTTTATCGGCCTGCAGATGCTGTGGCGCTGCTTCGCTGTCTGCGTGCTGCTGGTGGCGGCCGGTGCTGTCCCGCTGGAGCTGTCGGGTCTGGCCGACGAGGAGGAGGCGGTGCAGCCAGTGGACGCCGGAGAGCCTGACCCTCCGGGGGCGGAGGAGTCGGCCGAGGCCTCTGGTGAGTCGGCGGGTGGCGCCTCCTCGGAGATCGCCAGCTTCCTCACCGAGAGCCTCACGGAGCTGGGACACATGTTCTTCGGCACGCCCAGCAACGAGACAGGTGAGTGGCGTCTGAGTGCATCGCATCAACAAGTGTCATTTCTGAAAATACCAGCGACATGCTGCCCACCGAAAATGATAAATGCGAGGCTGTCTTTCTCTGATTGCCATGCCTACGTCCTAATCTGTACACAACACAGTGCAGCATGTCGTGTCCAGGGGTCCTGTATCTGGCGTATAGACGGGAACAAGAACTTGAAACGTGCCCTGTATGAGCCTTAATACATATTCTGCCTGAAAAAAAAGGGGAGGGTTCAGAAGGGAATGTGGGGATGGCATGAAACTGCACGGCTTGGGAGTGAATGTGATACTGAGCGATTACAAACTATAGTCAGATTTTCATTTTGTAAATAAAAACCGCCTTTTTTGCTGCAGTGTATTTTATTTCTTCAAACCGCGTTTCACCTTTTACTTTTTGGCATCTTCAGTGGACTATAAAATGATAGAGTTTTGTTTTGATGTGCGATATTTGTAGATTATAAAACAGTTCAGGTCTTCTTTTTACGTAAATGTTTACTTACAGAACTGTAAGAAATCACTTATTTACTTTAAAACAAAACGTGAACTGAAACTTCCTGTTGGATTAAAACTGTGTGCCGCACCGAGACTCGAACTCGGGACCTTTGCCTTTCGCGGGCAGGTGCTCTACCGACTGAGCTATCCAAGCACGATTCACGACCCCTCCTCACAGCTTCAATTCTGCAAGTACCTCGTCTCCTATCTTCCAGACTTCACAGAAGCTCTTCTGCAAACCTTGAAGAACCAGCACTTCTGCAATAATGGATCTTCCGGAGACATGGCTTAGTGACAGCCTGGGGGATGCTTCCAGAATGAGATTTTCACTTTGCAGCGGAGTGTGCGCTGATATTAAACTTCCTGGCAGATTAAAACTGTGTACCGGACCGAGACTCGAACTCGGGACCTTTGCCTTTCGGGAGTAAGTGCTCTACCGACTGAGGTACCCAAGCACGACTCACGACCCGTTCTCACAGCTTCAGTTCTGCCACTATCTCCTTTCCTACCTTCCAAACTTCACAGAAGACGAGGTGGTTTTTATTTACAAAACGAATATTTCTGTGCTTGCTGCGAACCTACGGATAATGGCCACGCAAACAAACTTATTGGGTCAAATTTTCAAAAAAAAGTGGCTGTAAGAGGCCACTTAGAGTATAACGTCGTAACGTGCCTAGCCTGGCTGTGTGCAGTGATTCGGCTGGGAAAGTTGTGATAAACCCGTTGTATCCTCTCCTGAGAGAAGCTGATACACAGCTGAGTATTTGGTCCTTGATATCCAGGATACTAGGTCTGGAGCATAGTTGACGTCCGGACTGGTCGCAAACACGTTCTATCGAGAGCAGATCTACGGTCTTTCTGCCCGCAGGAGTACCTCAGCATCTCGCAGACATTCATAGACACACATGCTATGTCTGGAAGATCATTGTCCTGGTAAAAAATAGTACCGTAACACAGCCGCAAGAAATGTAGCACATGATGCTGGATGTCTGTGACGTACTTTTGTAGCGTCTCAGTCACTACTAGATGTAAACGTGCCATACTCGATGGCTACAAGGCACCAGGACGCCTGGTATAACACCGCTGTGCCTCTAGAAACCACGGGAAGAATGGAACATCGTGCCAGGTCGCCCCCATACTCGCCGACGATGCTCGCCCAAGGTAGTACGGAAACGCGATTCATTGGTGAACACAATGCGATGCCATTAGTCAACAAGACATGTTTTCCAGTCATTGTATCACCACATACACTGCCTTTTCTTTCGTGGTGTTAACGGCAATCCACAGATGAGACATTACTTCCCTAGTTCGGCTGCTGCCAGTCTCCGGCTGGGGTGACACAGAGAGTTGCAAGGAGTCCGTTACTTGTACTTGGATGGCAGGCGCGGAGGTGGAGGGATTACAGTGTGGTTGTTACGCATTATGACATTCCTCCCTTGTGGCGGTCAGACGTGGTCGGACGGAAACTCGATGACGAGTATGCCTGCCTTCATGTGGGACTGCAATACCACGACTAGGCACCGTCACATTCGAAGGCGCGACAGATCTGGATATTTCACGATCCGAGCAGTTCGCGAAATAGAAACCTACAATGAGGCCCCTATCAAACTCCGACTGGCAACTCTGTGAAGTGCGTGGTATCTTCACGTCCTTCACAATGATCACTCAACACCTGACGCTATTCACGCCCGTTATATACCCTACAATGTTTGTTAACAACACTAAATACGAACAGCACTAGTGTGCTCTGGTGGCCATTTTGCCTCTCACAGAGAATTGCAGCTCATCAGTTACGTACCGCTAATGGTGTATACGGGTACGAAATTATGCTGAATCCCATAATGTTATATGGATGCTTCACTTTTCTTGTTAAGCTGTGTATTTGTCGACGCTATAACCGGAGTTCGGATTGGAAGATATACCCGCGGTCGAGACACAGCAGTTGTGCGTAGTTATCTCGGCAATTTGTATCCAACATAATAACTACTCAAAGCGGACACTAGAAGACTCGTGTTACTACGTTGCAACACAATAATCAATCATAGTTAACGGGCTTCGATAATTTATATCTCTGAATTCCAAAGGTCTCTGAAAATCATCTTAGAGGGTCAGATAATAACATGTGAAACATCTCATATGAGTCGGAGCTGCCTCAATACGCCAATGTAATGAACTACTTCGGGATTGTGTTAAGCCTCCAGCTTAGCAAGATTTTTCTCTTTTGTTTACCTATTTATTTTTGAACTGGGGAACTCATACAGATTTGCATATGGCCTAGGGAAAGTATACTTGATTAGTAATCAAAATGTTAACGGTTCCAGTTTCAAACCATACCACAGCTTAAATTTTGAATAAAAATCATCAGCATTAGCGGCCAAATACTTCCGGCATAGAGGTAGCCATCATCCAACCAACGACCTTGTCAAAGAGGGCGTAGGACCCGACGGAGGTCAGGAGAGTCTCTTGCCCTTGGGGTTGGTAACTGCCCCTAAAGGCGGAAGAAGCAGCAATGAACAACGGCATCATGATAAAGAAGGCAATGGAAACCATTGCATTTAAGGCACATAATGTGTATCCCAAAGACATGTGGCCCGTAACTTAAAAAAAGCCGATGCTCTCTCCATGGACAAGAGATTCTGGAATAGTCCCCCATTGGGATCTCCGGGAGGGGACTGACGTGGGAGAGGTGACTACGAGCAAAATATTGAATACCCAACGGAAGGATGACGTTCTACGAGTGGGGGCCTGCAATGTCAGAAGTTTGAACATTGTAGGGAAGGTAGAAAATCTGCAAAGGAAAATGTTATGGCTCAATCTACATATAGGGGGGGTTAATGAAGTAAAGAAACTTGAGAAGAATTTTTGCGCAGATGAGTGAACGGTAATATCAATAACAGCACAATGGTGAAATGGGAGTAGGATTCGTCATGAATAGGAAGGTAAGGCAGAGAGCGAGTTACTGTGAATATATCAGTGACAGGGTTTTTCTCATCGACAGCAAAACACCACCGCCAACGATAGTTCAGGTATGTATGCTGATGTCATAAACTGAAGGTGAAGACGTAGGGGAAGTACGTGAGGACGTTGAACGGAAAATTCAGTACGTAAAGAGAGATGAAAATCTAGCAGTTGTGGGGGATTGGAATGCGGTTGTAGCGGAAGGAGTAGAAGAAAGGATCACGGGAGAATATGGGCTTGGTATTAGGATTGAGAGTAGCGAAAGAGTAAGTTCTGCAGTAAATTTCAGCTAACAACAGGGAATACTTTGTTCAAGAATCACAAGAGGAGTAGGTGTACTTGGAAAAGATAGGGGAATATGTTTACAGAAGATTACGTCATAGTCAAGCAGATATTCCGAAATCAAATAATAGATTTAAGGTTTGCCGAGGACAAGATGTAGAAACAGATCACAGTTTGATGGTGATGAACAGTAGGCTGAAGTTTAAGAGACCAGTCAGAAAGAACCAATGCTCAGGGAAGTGAGATACGGAAATATTAAGGAATGAAGAGATAGGCGTCATGTTCTCTGATGTTACGCAGTTCTGTTGAAGAGTAACGAACATCTCTATAAAAGAGCAGAAGTTGTAAAGGAAAACATAGGTACAAAGAAGGTAATTGCGAAAAAAGTATGGCTAACAGAAGAAAAACATCTCGATGAATAAAGAAAGTCAAAAATGATCAGGGGAATTCAGGAATACAGAAATAGAAGTCACTTAGGAATGAAATAAATAAGAAGTGCAGGGAATCTAAGGCGAAACGGTGCGTGAACAATGTGAAGAGACCGAAAAACAAATGTTAGTCGGAAGGACTGACTCAACATACAGGCAAGTCAAAACAATCTTCGGTGAAATTAAAAGCAATGGCGGTAAAATTACGAGAGCAACGGGAATACGGCTGTTAAATGCAGAGCACAGAGTGGATACCTGGAAGGAGTATACTGAAGGCCTCTATGAAGGCGAAGACTTATCTGTTGAGTTGATAGAAGAAAATATAGGGGATCCAATACTGAAGTTGGAATTTAAAAGAGCTTTGGAAGATTTAAGATCGAAGAAGGCAGAAGTGGTAAATAACATTTCTGCTGAATTTTTAAAATCATTGGGCGAAGTGGCAACGAAACGACTATTCACGTTAGTGTGTAGAATGTGTGAGTCTGGTGATATACCGGCTTACTTCCCAGAGACATTATACACACAGCTCCGAAGACAGCTTGATACCTCATGCATGCAAGGTGCTGAAAAGAGTAATGTGCATAAGAACGGAAAGGAACATTGAGGATACGTTAGATGACTTTCAGTTTTACTTTAGGGCACCAGAGAGGCAGGTTTTACGTAGCGGTTGATATGGGGAGCAAGACTAAAGAAATATCAAGGCAAGTTCGTAGGATCTGCCGACTTGTGAAAAGCATTCGACAATGTAAAATGGTGCAAGATCTTCGAAAGTGTGAGAAAACGAAGGGTAAATAGTAGTTAAAGACGGGTAATATACAATAAGTACATGAGCCAAGAGGGAACAATAAGAGTGGAAGACGAAGAAGTGCTCCGATTCGGATGGGTGTAAGACAGAGATGCAGCCTTTACTCCTGCTGTTCAATCTATACATCCAAGAAGCATTGACGGAAATAAAAGAAAGGTTCAAAAGTAGAATTAAAATTGAAGGTGAAAGGATATCAATAATAAGATTCACTGACGACATTGCTATCCACATTGAAAGTGAAGAAGAACTACGGGATCTGTTGAACGGAATGAACACACTAATGGGTACAGATTATGGATTGAGAGTGATCCGAAGAAAGACAGAAGTAATGAGAAGCAGCAGAAATGAGAACAGCAAGAAAGTTAACATCAAGATTGGTGATCACGAATTAGATAAAGTTAAGGAGTTTTGCTACCTAGGTAGCAAAATGAACGATGACGGACGAATGAAGGAGGACATCAAAAGCAGAGTAGCGCTGGCAAAAAGAGCTTTCCTGGCCAAGAGAAATCTATTAGTATCAAACGTAGGCCTTCATTTGAGGCAGAAACTTCTCAGAATGTATGTTTGGAGAACAGCATTGCAAGGTAGTGAAACATGGAATGTGGGAAAACGGGAGCATTAGAGAATACAAGCATTTGAGATATGGTGCTACAGAAGAATGTTGCAAATTAGGTGGACTGAAGGTACGGGATGTTCTCCCGAGAATCGAGGAGAAAAAGAATATTTGGAAAAAAGTTACAAGAAGAAGGCATAGGATGATAGGACGTCTTGTAAGACGTCACAGAATAACTTTTATCGTGCAAAAAAGGGAGCTGTAAAGGGTAAAGACTGTAGAGGAAGACAGTAATTTGAATACATTCAGCAAATAATTGAGGATGTAGGTTGCAAGTGCTACTCTAATAAAAATTTGTTGGCATAGCACATGAATCAGTAAAAAACAAACAAAAAGATTTCCCCAAAACAAGGCTTTCCTACCTTTGGTTGACTGACGGCTGTGACAACAGGATGGGTTGTCACAAGTTTAATATAACACCAAGTCACCAGATCTCAGTATTATTGAGCCTTTGTGATCAATTTTAGAGAGAAGGTTGCGTGATAGCTATCAGCCTCCATTATCGTGCCCTGAAACTGCCACTAGTTTGCAGGAAAAATAGTGTAAGATTCTCTTGAAAACCACACAGTGCCAGTATTTATCCGTTCCGAGACGAGTGGAAGCTGTTTTGAATACCAATGATTTTGCTGCACTGTGATGTGATTTTGATGATTCCATATATATGCCCACCCCCTGTATACTTCGCAAAGTGCTGTACAGTTCATGGTATAGATGGGAAAAACCGGCTGGCTAAAACCGATACCGATATTTTGATTCTGAAAAACCGGAGTTTTTCGATATTTATTTGGACTCAGCTATAACTTTTTTTTCATTTTTTATTAATAATCAGGTAAAGAAAGTGACATATCAACTTACCATAGCAGCAGCGCTAAAATTTATGGTTTTCAAGCAATTTTTTTTTTAAAAACATGTGATACTTCTTCATGGAATTTCTGCAGCTTTGAAATATTGGATTGTTATAGAAACTGGAAAAAGCGATTAGCACTATTTTTATAATAACGCCTAGAGCTAGAAACTAGCAACAAACGCATGACTTAATTATCGGTACAGTATTGCTGGGACAATGATGTACACGTTGCCGTGTGGCGAGGCCTATTAGACGATACGAGTGTACTTGCAGTGCGCAAAACTCGTCCTCGCCTGGTCCGTGTGATGGTTTCTTACTGTAGTCCTCGGACATCAGTCGTACAGCAGAGTGGTAACATACTCAGTTTGTAAGTATTTTACAAAGTGCGGTTGCAGTGAAGTGTAGTGCTGTATTTACTTTCAAAGGTTACAAACGGGAGGAAGCACAACTAACAAGGAGAAAACATCCACACTGATCCTTGGAAGAGACGATAAATTTAATTGATATATATTTAAAGCTTCGCAATCTTTGCTGGAGACTATTGGACCGATTACTGCCGCAGACGCAATCATAATCCCTAACTCTTCCAGCTCTATTAGAATTCTTCAAGCATTTTCCAAAGCCTATGTTTATTCCTGGAAGTAATAGAAATAAAACGCCGAAAATCGGTTACTTCAGAAATCGGTTATTTCTGAACGGGTTTAACAGACAGGCTAAACTGGAGGCGAAAAGAACGGGTGTAACCGACAACCGGTTGTTTCAGCGATAATCGCAATCCCTAGTTCGTGGAAGAGAGTACTTCGAATCAGTACAACCGATTTTCTATCCTATTCTATTGCGACGTACAGCAAGGGGAAAAGAGGCTGTTTATGTGCCTCTGAACATGTCATTATCTTATCCCCAAGACCCCTACCGAGATATACTTTGGAAATAACATAATATACTCAATGGGGTTTTGCGAGAACAACGTAACATTTGTTGGTAAAATCTTCTGAGATTTCCCTAAATCGAAACATATTCTTCTTTAGACTTTTTGAATGCTCGGCATTTCGACGTCTCTGGAGGCATCATTCTCAGGATCCCACTTGCGTCTCTCGATGACAGAACACTGTCGAAAGTCAAGTGTCGCGTTCACTTACAAAAGGCTATTGGAAATTTGTGGTAAGTTCGTATGGGACCAAACTGCTGAGGTCATCGGTCCCTATGCTTACACGCTACTTAATCTAACTTAAAACATACGCTAGGGGCAACACACACACCCATGCCCGAGGGAGGACTCGAACCTCAGACAGGGGGAGCCGCGCGAACCGTGACAAGACGCCGAGACCGCGCGGCCACCCCGCACAGCAAAGACTATTTCCAACGCCTCTGCAGAGAAGTGAAGTTACTGGGTAAAAATCTTCAGGCTGATATCGGGCCGTCGTCATTGGGTAAATTCTGAAAACAGACGTTGTAACAGGGGTGGGGGAATGCAAAATGTTGTTGTGCCTCTTCGGTTGTTTCCCAGTATACGTTTATGTTCCTCGTCGGCCGTGTTGCGTGTTGACTTCCGTGGTAGCGAGCAGCTACGAAGACAGAGGCCTGTAGTCGTCGTATCTATTGAAATTGTATCCATTTTTTGACATTTGAACAGGTTTACGAACTTTAATTCTATAAATACTACTTCCTGCGCCTAGTGGGCATCTTAAAGCACATAATCTGAACACATTCTCCTTTGTGCTCCACTACCGCTACACTTTGACTTAAGCATGTGTGGCGTTCGTACTCCTTAATGCGTTCTTTTATTTTCGTTCCAATTGAACCTATATGCAAGGAGATCTCGAACGACGAACTTTCAGAGGCTGTTCAAGGACACCTTCTAAGTAGTACCTTGGCACAAGGGACCGACGGCGTCCGGAGAATCGTTACACAGTACCAACGTACACTTGTTATCGCAATCACCCTAGCTTCTGTGAAAATCGCTTACGAGAGGGAGGAAGCCTGTAATATACAAGAAAACGTACGACGCACAAAACACAACACGGAGTAATGCAACAACCCTCAGACTCAAAACTAGTGCACCGATCGAGGTGGCGCAGTGGCTAGCACACTGGACTCGCATTCGGGAGGACAACGGTTGAATCCCATGTACGGCCATCCTGATTCAGGTTTTCCGTGATTTCCCTAAATCGCTGCAGGCAAATGACGGGATGGTTCCTTTCAAAGGGCATGGCCGACTTCCTTCCTTAATCCAATGAGACCGATGACCTCGCTGTCTGGTCTCCTCCCCCAAAGCAACCCAACCCAATCCAAAACGAATACTTTGTTTGTGGTCACAGTCGCCGTCGCTACAGGAACAGCTCACCATTCCGTCGTTCGCCGCTCTTCTATTTCATTCGTTGGAGCCATACACAAGGTGTGTATCGACCAACTCTTCATCACAATATCTATCCATACTGCTGCGTATCACTGTTAACGTACAATTAATACAATCGGAAAAAAAGCAGTCGCGAGACGGCACCGAGCAGTACACAACGCCAGCTTGTGGGCGAAGAATAAAGTGGAGATGGCTGTTGACAACAGCAAGTGACGTGAGGGATTGGAACAAGTTTGTTTCCAAGCAAGATACGTATAGGTCATGCTGTCCACACTCACACTGCTGTGCACGTTTGTCAGGTACAAAGCTAACTGGGACAAGAAACTAAATGAAATGCCGCCGAAGACCGTGTGTTTGTCGTACCAAAATAATCAGAAGATATCCCTGAACAACCTCTGAAAGTTTGATGGCGGGTTCTGGTTCATCCTCAGTACTGAGCAGCAACCTCGCATCATTTCATACATTCCCCCAGTGTGGAGGAATTTATCTACCGTTAACTGAAAGATGTAGTCCTTCCACCATTCTTCCGACGAATTCTGCCTGTTCTGTGTACAGTAGCAACAATAGCTTTACAGAACGTGCGGAATGTTTCTCGTTCTTTCATTATAATTGCTTCATCTAAAAACCCTTTTAGGGAAAGCTCAACGTAGCCGTTGACCGTCGATGTCTGCCTAACGAAATCTAACTTTGTTTGGTTACTGATGCGGCATGCAAGAGAAGACGCGGTGTTCAGTGCGGCTTGCTTCTGTGCGTGACGATGCGAAGTGGCGTCTAAATACCCGTTAGTGTTGAAGGGCTTCCTATAAACCCTGTGCTCTAGAGTAAGGTCTTCTACAGGTCAATACATCTAAGAATGGGTGCCAGTGTTCTTCCTTGTTCACTCACAGATACTGAAGGGCGTCCATCAAACTGTTCATTTATTCCATTTTTTCGCACAGCCTTCCTCAAACTTCGTCATTTACTTCCTGTGAGGTGTTCAACGGTAGCGTTTTTATCTGCGACACAGAAAATGGTTCAAATGGCTCTGAGCACTATGGGACTTAACTTCTCAGATCATCAGTCCCTAGAACTTAGAACTACTTAAACCTATGGATGTCACACTCAACCATGCCCGAGGCAGCATTCGAACCTGCGACCGTAACGGTCGCGCAGTTCCAGACTGCAGCGCGTAGAACCGCTCGGCCACTCCGGCCGGCTAACTGCGACACAGGTCCAGTTTTGCTTGAAGGAGGACTACATCGCCGTTTAGTGCCTTCCCCAAATACACACACACACACACACACACACACACACACACACACACACACACACCTGCCTTGCCAACGGTCTGGCTCCCCTTTGGAACTGGTTTTCTTTTGTTATAGGAGAGTGCCAAACGGTCCTCCGAAAGCTCAAAGACTGCGGTGTTTGCCATACACAGAGGACTCCCCTTACAAGCAGCCGGCATTTCTTATACGCTCGCCGTCCGGGTATTGCGGACACACAGCAGAAAATGTCCGTCTCTTTTGTGAAGCCCCGTGCGTTTTCAACTTACCGCTACTCTCTCCATTGTCAACTGCGACGGCACAGCTTGCAGAACCAACTGCTCCCCCTTCCCCCACCCTCATCCCCTTCACCTGCCTCACTCTATGCTTGACATTAACGTTGATGAAACGATAACATTTGCCCTGCCGCATTTTATTTTAAAGCACTTCCGCTAGGATATTTGTTCTGCCGAATTCGTATGTGACAAGACGATTTTGCTGTGTATGAAGACAAGGATCTGAAGAATTCGGCGGTGTCCTGTTGAAAGTAACTACTTCGGCATTCGTCTGATCCTTTCCTACATCTGCATCTATCCTCTGAAATGCATTGATAATACATGACAGGGAGTACTTTACTTGTTCCCATCGTACCAATATAACAGTTTCTTCCGTTACATTCGCGTAAGCAACGCGGGAAGAATGATTTCTTAAACGCCTTCGCGCGCTACAAATTTCTTGTCTCCCAAATTCTGTTCAGTACCTCTAATCCTCTGCATTCTTTTGTAGCACCACATTTCAAAAGCCTCTACATTGTTTTGGCCTAAACTGTTTATCGTCCGTGCCCTGATCCCGAACATGGCTACCGTCTAGACAAACACCTTCAGGAAAGACATACTAAAAAATCTATATTCGATGTTAACAAATTTCTCCTCATCAGAAACGCTTTTCTTACCGTTGCCAACCATGTTTTACATCCTCTCTACTTTGGCCATAATCAATTATTATGTTGCACAAATACCAAAATACATCTACTACTTTATGTGTTTCACTTCCTAATCTGTTTCTCTCGGCATCACCTGTTTTCATTTGACTACATTCCATTATTCCTGATTTACTCCTATTGTTCATTTTATATCCTCATTTCGAGATTCTGTTCTGCTTTTCCGAGTTCCTTGCTGTGTCTGACTCAATACAGTGTTATCGACAAACCTCAAAGTTTTTATTTCTTCGACGGCCTTTGTAACCGAGCGGTTCTAGGCCCTTCAGTCTGGAGCCGCGCGACAGCTAGGTCGCAGGTTCGAATCCTGCCTCGGGCATGGATGCGTGTGATGTCTTTAGGTTAATTAGGTTTAAGTAGTTCAAAGTTCTGTGGGACTGATGACCACAGATGTTAAGTACCATAGCGCTCAGAGCCATTTGAACCATTTTTTATTTCTTCCCCGTGAACTTTAATTCCTACTCCAAATTTTTCTATGGTTTCCTTCATTGTTTTGTCAGACTGAATAATATAGGAGATAGGCTACAACTCTGTCTCACTTCTTTTTCAACCACTGCTTCTCTTTTGTGCTCCACGACTCTTATAACTTCCATCTTGTTTCTATACAATTTGTAGGTAGCCTTTTGCTCTTTTGTTTTACCCCTGTCACTTTCAGTATTGCAAAGAGAGTATTCCCGTCGACACTGTTAAAAGCTTTCTCAAAGTCTATAACGCTTGGTTTGCCTTTCCTTAATCTACCTTCTAAGACAAGCCATTTCTTTTCGAGTCATCAATCTTCTGATTTGTATAATACGCCCGCCACGAACTCCTCTTCTGTGCCAACTTCTTCATCTCGGAGTAGCACTTAGAACCTACGTCCTCAATTATTTGCTCGATGTATTCCAGCCTCTGTCTTCCTCTAAAGTTCTTGCCCTCTGCTGCTCCCTCTAGTAAAATGGAAGTCATTTCCTGATGTATTAACAGATATACCATTATCCTGTCCTGGAACCTTCTCATCCCTTTTTGTGTTAGTTCACCCAATTATCAACATTCGTCGGTAGCACCATATCTCAAATACTTCGATTATCTTGTGTTCGGATTTTCCTGCAGTCAGTTACGATTCAGAGAGAAATTCTCCACCACGTGACCGACAAGAAAGAAACTATGGAATCTACCGACATGACGACAGACGATATGATCGTAACGACAGACCTGAATTGCAGCAGAACTGGCGGGAATCAAACAGAGCAGGGCCCTCTCGACAAGGTGAATTTGTAGAAGTTAGGTCTCCAAATCGCAATAACGGTGCGCGCCAACAAAGAAACAGACAATGACTCGCACCGCAGGCAGCCGCGTGCGCCGGCTGGCTCAGAGAAAAATAACGTAAGTTAACCTTGAGCAGAATTCCAGTGATCCTTACCGACGTAATCACATGATAATTGCTTTTCAGTTGACAGTCTGCGTACTAGGAAGAGTAAAGGTTTACACCACATTTCACATGTAAAACCATTTATTGAAAGATAATCTGCTTTTTAACTTTGTGTTTGCCATAAAGCTGTTCACATCACGTCACTAGTATACTTTGTCACACTAAGAATCTGTTAACATGCAACAATGTTTTGAAGTTAACTATCCAGTCTAGAACTTAGAGAACTTATTTAGACAGTATTTACGAGTGCATTGTTATAGTGAACAGACGTCACAGTGTTATTGTGTGTGTACATTCTTGCTTGTTAGTTGCACGATTACGTAACGACTATAAGGCTTACATACTTAGAACATTTACCAGTACTGCTAATGAGATTTTAATGCAACATTTTGGTTTACTTGAAAACACATTCTTTATTTGAAGTTCATTCGGTAAGATTAAAGATGACTTAGCATTTGGTTTCTATAATAGCTACACGATTATATCACGACGCTACTAATATGTGACACGATTTACATTGTTGCTTTTGCGGTGTATCTGTTTTATATCTGCACAGTTTTTCTGAATTTTTCTGGAAAGTAAAACATGTTTTAGTAGTAACGTTTGTGGTATAGCTACAATGAGACAGCCTTTTCTGTAGCACAACAATACGTACAGTACAGTACTTACTTCATCACGGCAATAAGCGTAATAACTAAGATATCTATACGCAAAGCATTTCAATTTCGTTTATCATGAGGTAAGTACATTGACTTCTGCAGAACTTAGCTTTCGGAGGACAATAACTACGACACTTCCACAGAGATTGTCTTACAGCAAGACGCACATTTAGCGCTACAGGACATGCATTAAACTATTTATTTTTCAACATATTTGAATTACAAAGAAAGTTTTCCGTGATACATTTCATTCCATTGCTGTAATCTGTAACACCTGAGTATATAATTACATTATTCCTCAGGGGGGTACACGCTTGCTTTGTGTACCATGTGTGTGGCAAGCACAAGGAGCCCTAGCTAATATGGTATTTGCTTATACAACTTTACACATCGGTACCATATTTCTCTAACACATAAATTACACAGCTATCTGATCACTTAACTGAGAGAGACAAATATTTATTTTACTACATCAGTGACAGATGTTTACATAATTATACGGTTGGATTACTTCACACTTATGAAATTGTATTTTGTCTATACTTTGTGAACTGTTCATACTTTTTCATATGAAACGTCCCCTTAGAAAAATTTATACGCGACTGTGCTTAAACTGACACACAATATCTTTAGCGCAACGCAATCTGACTTCCAAAAATCCCTACGACGAATGGCCCTGACTAATATTAACCTATACGTTTCACAAATCACTTCCCTCACAAAAATCTTCGTTGCTCAAGCTACTGCAATACAGCGAGCGCCACTACTGCCATTCATGTTTCACTGCCATACAATGCTGTGCTCCAAGCGTATATTCTCAGAAATTTGTTCCTCAAGTTAAGGCCTATGTTTGATACTAGTAGACTTCTCTTCTCGAGAAGTGTCTTTTTTTTGCCTGTGCTAGTCTGCTTTTGATGTCTTCCTCGCTTCGTCCATCATTGTTATTTGGCTGCCTTAACTTCATCTATATTGTGACCATGAACTCTGATGTTAAGTTTCTGGCTATTCTCATTTCTGATAGATGCCATTACGTTCGTCTTTCTTCGGTTTACTCTCGGTCCATATTCTGTACTCATTAGACTGTTCATTCCACTCAGCAGATCATGTAATTTCTCTTCATTTTCACTCAGGATGGCAATGTTATCAGCGATATCCTTTCACCTTGAATTTTAATTCCACTCCTGAAGCTTTCTTTTATTTCTATAACTGCTTCTTCGCTGTACCGGTTGAACAGCACCGGTGAAAGACTACATCCCTGTCTTACACCGTTTTTAATCCGAGTACTTCGTTCTAGATCGCTCTTGGTTCTTGTACGTATTGTATATTACCCGTCTCCCTCTATAACTTACCCCTATTTTTCTCAGAATTTCGAACATCTTACAAAATTACACATAGCCGAACACTTTTTCCAGATCGACAGATCTCTTCATCTGCAGCTTACGACGCCGGCATGTATACCTAAACTATCGTTGTCGGCGTTGGTTTGCCGTCAATTCTGATCAGAACAACCCTATCACTGAACTGTTCACAGTAACACCCTCTTTGCCCTACCTTCATATTCATAACGAATCCTACTCCCGTTATACCATCTTCTGCTCTTGTTGATGTTACCGTGCACTCATCTGACCAGAAATCATTGTCTTCTTTCCATTTCACTTCATTGACCCCTACTACATCTAGGTTGAGCCTTTGCATCTCCCATTTCAGATTTTCTAGTTCCCCTACCGCGTTCAAGCTTCTGATATTCCACGTGCCGACTCAAAGAACTTTATCCTTCAGTTTGTTACTCAATCTTTTTCTCATGGCCACTCTTTCCCAGTCCCCTCCCGTAGATCCGAATGGGGTACTATTCCGGAATCTTTTGCCATTAGAGATCATCATGGCACGTTTTCAATTACAGGCCACATGTTCTTTGGTTACAATTTATGTTTCTTTAACGCAGTGGTTTCCACTGTCTTTTGCATCCTCATGCCGCTAATCATTTCTGATTCTTCCGCCTTTAGGGGCAGTTTCGCACTCCAAGGACAAGAGAGTGTCTTGAACCTCTGTCCGCTCCTCCGCCATCTTTGACATGACCGTCGGCAGAATTAGGGTGACTTCTTATGCCGGAATTCTTCGACTCCCAATGCCGATCATTAGTCAAAATTTAAGCCGAGGTCGGTTTTGAACCGGGACCGAGGACATCTTGATTACTAATGAAAGACGTGACACTTATTTGTGAAAGGATTGTGTTTTGCCTGATGGCAGAAGGAGAAATGTCTATTAGCACGTGTCACAATTCGATTGTGGCAGGTCAGTGGCCCACCGAGAAAGCCGTTTCGCGACTTTTCAGCTCGACTTGGTTGGGATCCTAATACTGTCACGCGAATATTGAATCGACGCGATCAGGAAGGGCATACTCGACGTCTTGCACGATCACAAAGGTGCCAAGCGACTAGCACCCAAAACGACAGACACACTGTTTACGTTGATGGAAGGGCTGTACAGCCACTTCAAGTACCTTCAGTCTGGGAAAATGGGTGTCTGCAGCACGAGAGGTATTCACGTGGACAGTGAAACGACGAGTGGAGTATCAGGGATTGTCAGCACCGCGGTCATTGTTTCACTGTTGTTCCACTGTTGCTGCTTCCCTAAAGCGGCTTTAGAGAGAAAAGCGTACTCTGCGACAACATTTGGACACAATAGTGGCATGAAGATGTGCTGTTCAGGCGAGTTCTGCTTCTACACACAGAATCACGATGGATGGATCTGTTTGTGCAGCCTGCGAGGAGAACGAACGATGCCAGACTATATTTGTCATCACATGAGCGTAGAACTTGGTGTGCCGTCGGGTACACAACACAATTACCTCTAGTTCACGCAGCCGGTAATATGGAAAGCAGCCGTTACATTTCTTATGTGGTGGTTGGGCCCTGTCTTGGAGGTATCTGTGGCGTTCGTTCTCTTTCAACAAGATAAAGCAAAACCACGTGCTGCCCTTGCTGTCCCGACCTACCTCGACCCGAGTGAGTTCGACTACTGACCTGCACGTTGTTCACACCCCTCAGCCAGTGACCACATCCGACTGCTTACCGAGGGTCTGGCGCGCGCCTCTTCGACTGATGACCTCTTGCAAAGAGCTGAAGCAGCACTTGTCATCCTAACGCAGTGTGATTTGGGGCATAGCCAGATTAGATCCATTGAGCTACGACTGGTGGCAGCTTTATATACTAAACGTCGCACTCTGTATACCTCATATAATCTACAAATTTAATAACGTATTCTTCTCATTACACAATTTACGCACAGTAAGTAGCATTTCATTGTTTGTAGAATGCGAGGTCCGCCGTTCATTGTTTGCTATCTTCCTCGATGTTACCATTCTAATAGGCAGTATTTTATTTCCCTTAATGTGAAAGACGTATTCGGCTGCATTACTAAAGTTCATATTTGTCAACTCTAGCGATCGAATTCCTGTTCTAGCCCTTACACACTCGGAACATTTAAAATTCATTTTTTAGAATTTTTTATTTTAGTTAAGTCGTTACACATACATTGAGATAAAACACTGTAAAAAATAAGTGTTACATATATTAACTGAACACATTTGAGATGGTTTCGAGGGGAGCAACTGTGTACGAAATGTCTTTCCTGTTGATGGTAAGTTAAAAAAAAAGTTCCTTTCTGCAGATATACATAGGGATACTTGGCAGAGAGTACAAGACTGTCTGCTTCTGTGAGGTTCCTTCTTTGTGCTACAGCGAACATAGAAACTGCATATGCCATGTATTGAGATATACTTTGATTCTGATCCACGTTTTCTAATTGGAACACTATTTTAAAATTTTGTTGCTAATGGTTGCGATGATGTCGGCCAATAATTTCTTTGGAAATTTTGGTGCCTGTTGCAAAGAGTTTTTAAAATGCTTTAGCACTTTTGTCCATTGGATTAGTTAGTCGAAATACAATAAATGATGCATTCACAATAGAAATATCAACCGTATACCAGACGTCTTGCCCACCGCCTTCTGAAATTCTTCTGAACTGCAAAAAACTGTTGGTTTTGTCTGCCTTGTTTACACATAGCATATTTGTATTCTATGATTTTACTATTTTTGGAGAAAATGCTTTTGTAGTTGTGCCTTGTGCCATCCTTTTATTCTCGGAACTCGAGATCACTGTCTTCAGCTAACGCATAATTTTTCACTTTAACTGCTACTGCCAATCTCTGACTCGGCATCAGAAGGAATCCCTTCCAAAAAGCACACCAGAGGTTCCTCGCCAGTTATTCTGCGTGAAACTGGAAACAGAAGCATCTGTCACGGCTACTCATGTTTCACTGACAGCCGTAGTCGTTTCAGAAGAAACCACCATAATAATTACTAAAGTAAACAGATAAATTAAATTTTTATCTCAAGACACAGTTTGTAAATTTGAACAGGACAGTATTCTATGTCTGGTCCATGTGCAAAACATACCTTATGGAGATTAATTCAATCCCAGTTTCAAAACACAATGGTACTCCGCTTACAAAGGTCGCTCCCACGTTTGCTGTGATAACGTGTTAAACATATGACGTAGTTCAAGCAGCTGCTGCTGCAGGGAAGCACCTACTGCGCACGTAAAGGGTGCCTCCAAATGTAGTGAAGGTGCACGTGCCACGAAATGAGAAAAATCATAGGTGGTCTCATAGGCAACCACATCGTCTGAAAGGCCTACGAGGAACAGAGGTCGGGCTCAAGTTTTTGGTGACACAGAGAAGAGAAAAACTAATGTTCTGCAATAATATTCAGTTAGTAACAGCGAGTGAATTATTGAAAATCATAGGAAGAGGTGATATACAGTACTTGGGAAATACCTGGATGATACGGAAAGATTCCCCTTGGATAACATCATGGTGCAACAGAAATTTCATATTCAGATATTGGCGTATAAAGCGTAGCTAAGTGCAAATATGTACACGGATCACAATTTCGTAATGATGAAGTCCAGGAGATTCGCCAGCAGAATCGATGTGCAAAGAAGTGGCATACTGAAGTAATGAGCAATGGCGACATACGTTTGAAGTTCTCGGAGACTATAGATACTGCGATAATGAATACCACAGTATGTGGTTCAGTTGAAGAGGAGAGGAAAAATATAAAATAGTTGTCACAGAACCAACTGCTCGCCTGAGTGACAGATTGAGCATACAGAAAATTCAAAACTGCCGGTGAAATTAAAAGAAATGCGAGAACATTAATGGTTAAAAGAATATCCCACTGTTAAATGCAGAGGAGAGAGCGAGTAAGCCGAAATAGTACGATGAAGGCCTCTACGATGAGAGAACTTCTCTTAACTAATGATGTGATAGAAGAATAAGTGAGAGTCAATCCGGAATGATGATGATGATGGTTGGTTTGTGGGGCGCTCAACTGCTCTGTCATCAGCGACCGTCAGTCCCAATTTTTACACAGCAATTTTTTTGTACAGTCCAATCGAGCCACTGTCACGAATGATGATGATGATGATGATGATGAAATGATGAAGAAACACAGCCAGTCCCCGAACAGAGAAAACCCCTAACCCAGGCGGGAATCGAACCCAGGACCCCGCAAACCATAGGCATCGTCTGTCCGGAAGACATAAGGGATCCAGGACTGGAGTCAGAAATTAATAGAGCCTTGGAGAACCTGAGATCAAATAAGGCCAAAGGGATACGTTATATTTGTTCAGAATTTCTAAAATGGTCCCAGGAGCACAGTGTTCGATTCAGACCAAGTTCGGTGGAGACAATGTCTCTCACTGCGATTGCTAATTGGTCTTCGAAGATAAAGTTGAGACTCATATGTCTCCAGGGAAATGTAATTCCATGTAATGCAGACGGTTCGTACTGATTCTGTAGTGATCCCCCACAGATGGTGCTGGAACTTGCCGCTCTGTGATCAGACGGTCACTTAAGCACTGGCTTAGCTGATTGATATTTGCTCGGTGTTCCTGTGGACACATGACTGTTGGAGGCAAGTAGTCCCACGCATATAGCACTGCCTGCGATCATGCAAGCATCGAAAGCGGTGAAGCCAGCGCAGCACGTTTCTTTGGCGTGCACCGGCAACGGACTTGTGAAACAGATCATCGTGTTTTGGTCGACCGCTGTGTTGATCTATAGTGCAGACTGTGTTGTGAAGCCAGCGGGGGACCAGAACTACGGCAACCCGCAGGTCACATGCGTCTTGCGGGTTCATGGGGCTGCTGGATAAAGTAGTTCGCGTTATGTAGGAAGAGGGCCAAATTTTCAGCCATTCTGCGCATCCCCCTCCATGAACTGTTAGCAGCCAATGTGATTCATTCTCTCTCCGAGCGGCTAAACGAAAATTCCAGACTAGACTGTGATAATCTCTCTCCCGCCTTTGCCATACATGACAACAATGCGGTTTCATTTACAGAGCGACCGAATTATTCATTCAGATATCACTGCTAGTTCCTTGTTGCAGTAAAACAGTGAACGTTTGTCTGTAAACGTTATCCGCAATTTGCAAATAAATACACTATGTGATCAAAAGTATTCGGATGCCCCCAAAAACATACGTTTTTCATATTAGGTGCCCTGTGTTGCCACCCACTGCGACGTACTCCATATCAGCGACCTCAGTAGTCATTAGACATTGTGAGAGAGCAAACTGGGACACTCGTCGGAACGCACGGACTTCAAACGTGGTCAGGTGATTGGGTGTCGCTTGTGTCATACGTCTGTAGGCGAGATTTTCACGCTTCTAAACAGCCCTCGGTCCACTGTTTCCGGTGTGATAGTGAAGTGACACATACAGCACAAAAGTGTACAGGCAGATCTCGTCTGTTGACTGACAGAGACTGCCGACAATTGAGGAGGGTCGTAATGTGTAATAGGCAGACATTTATCCAGACCATCACACAGGAATTCCAAACTGCATCAGGATCCAGTGCAAGTACTATGACAGTTATGCGAGAGGTGAGAAAACTTGGATATCATGGTCTAGCAGCTGCTCATAAGCCACACATCACACCGGTAAATGCCAACAGCTCCTCACTTGGTGTAAGGAGCGTAAACATTGGACGATTGAACAGTGGAAAAAAGTTGTGTGGAGTGACGAATCACGATACACAATGTAACGACCCGATGGCAGGGTGTTGGAATGGCGAATGCTCGGTCATTTGCCAGCGTGTGTAGTGTCGACAGTAAAATTCGGAGGCGGTGGTGTTATAGTGTGGTCGTGTTTTTCATGGGGGGAGGGGTCGGCTTGCAACCCTTGTTGTTTTGCGTTGCACTATCACAGCACAGGCCTACATCGATGTTTTAAGCACCTTCTTGCTTCCCACTGTTGAAGAGCAATTCGAATCCTGCCTCGGGCATGGATGTGTGTGATGTCCTTAGGTTAGTTAGGTTTAAGTAGTTCTAAGTTCTAGAGGACTGATGACCTCAGATGCTCAAAGCCATTTGAACCAATTTGATTTTTGAATGCAAGTAGTAATTACAAGCAAAATGGCTTTTTAAATAATCACGAACCAAACGAAAGGCTTCCTTATTTAATTTCCTGATCTTTAATCAATGAAATCTATTTTTCTTTTTGTTTAAAATGAAGGAAGATTTTCAAATAACGTAGTCGTATGCCCAATTTATTTTTAATGAACGTTCAGTGGACACACGTAAATCAGACTCACTTTTATTAGGACAGCTCAGCGGCAAAGATCTAATTCCATCCAATACTTAATGGTAAGAGAGCAAGACCACTAGATAAAAAGAGAGCAAGCACGAGAGCTTTTCACACTCATTCATGCCATTTTATAATATTCTAGCAGTGTTATGTTTGCATAATTTTTATCTCAGTAGTAGTAATAAGCATCGCTGCATTACATAGAATTTTATCCCCAAAAAATTAAATACTGTTCCACATAAGCGTACTACATGCTGTCAGCTAGAAATTATCTCTCTTGATATAGGGGAAAATTCGTTGAACCTGGCT
The DNA here is from genome assembly GCF_023897955.1 of Schistocerca gregaria. Lineage (NCBI taxonomy): Eukaryota > Metazoa > Arthropoda > Insecta > Orthoptera > Acrididae > Schistocerca > Schistocerca gregaria. The sequence continues at coordinate 133,976,082 of NC_064927.1, read as the reverse complement.
GTGACGCAATAGCTTTCACTTGTTTGATAAATGCCAATAGAGCACTGATGCACTACCTTAATTGTAAATGTTGCTGAATGCAATGACCTTGTTTGTCGGTAACACCTTCTCTATTGGACTGATAATGACAACGGAGCGTAGAATGACAGAGTACGAAACAGATCTGATTCAGGGACTAATGCTAGTGTACTTACGACGTAAGATTTCGACTGTAGTTGCATTGTGTCGTCTGTACAGAGTTACAGCATTCCGCTAGTGACGTGGAGGTGGGTTCTGCTACAGGCAAGAAGGTGTCGTCGTGGAGCAGCGAGAGCGGACACAACCCAGAAGAGATAGGCGAGTACTTCCAGGGCGACATCATCCAGCCCATGTCGAGGAACGGCATCCGAGCCAAGGGCGCCCGCTGGCCCCACGGCGTCGTCCACTACCAGATCAGCCCCGGGTTCAGTGAGTACGCCCACACGCGCTCTTGTATTGTTTCCTCTCTAACACCTTGCTTCATAAATTTTCTTAGCATTTCGATTGTTCTTTCATGGAATGTACAGAGGCTATGACACTGTCTCTACACAGGGATTACTGAAAATATTTATAAGGCTGTACTTCTATCAGGACAGAACAAACACGGTCCAAAAGGTCCAGTCTGTGTTTATTCGTAGCGTATAAGCGACGTCAGAGCAGTAACTACGGTGGCAGCAGGACTTTGGTCACTTTGGTGGCACCATTGTTCAGTGTGCGTGTGTTATCTTTCCTGCTTCTGTCCGAGAACCGATGTATTAAATTTGCATGTACGCCGCCTGTCCGTTGCAGTTTGTCTTGAAAATGGCGGGGTGTTCTCCCGCCGAAATATCGGCTGTCGCTGAAAGTGTTACCTGACTGTATTCCCGGAAATTATTCCTTAGAAAATACATACAAAGGAGGTGGCTTACAAAACACTCGTTCGACCTGTACTTGAGTATTGTTCATCAGTGTGGGATCCGTACCAGATCGGGTTGACAGAGGAGATAGAGAAGAGCCAAAGAAGATCGGCGCGTTTCGTCACACAGTTATTTGGTAAACGTGATAGCGTTACTGAGATGTTTAGCAAACTCAAGTGGCAGGCTCTGCAAAAGAGGCGCTCTACATCGCGGTGTAGCTTGCTGTCCAGGTTGCGAGAGGGTGCGTTTCTGGATGAGGTATCGAATATATTGCTTCCCCCTACTTATACCTCCCGAGGAGATCACGAATGTAAAGTTAGAGAGATTCGACAGCGCATGGAGGCTTTCCGGCAGTCGTTCTTCCCGCGAACCGTACGTGACTGGAACAGGAAAGGGAGGTAATGGCAGTGGCACGTAAAGTGCCCTCCGCCACATATCGTTGGGTGGCTTGCGGAGTGTGGATGTAGATGCTTAGAACGCAGCTTGTTTACGGACGCCATTTTGAAGGCTACGCACAGCACGGTAACGTATCAACTACATGGCTCTATAGGGACTAAAGCGGGAATATCCCACGATGTCCCACAACAAATTCTGCATTTTTTCAAACAAGACTCGCAGAGAAAAAATTATTGCGTTATTTATTCACCGCCCCTCATATGTTAAGATATTTCGGAATTTCCATCAAGTTTAATTCCTTCTCAATTTGTTTGTTTGGTTTTCTTGACTGCATGATGTGGTTTTAGATCTAAGGTGCCGTTCGGTGCAGATTGGAACAAACTTCAAAAAACACTTGGATGGTGTGAAAGCTCTATACAACGATCTCAAAGTGTTAAAAGCTCGAAAAAGTGCACCTTTCGTATTTTAGTACAATACAGCCAGTAACTCGAAGAAATAAAAATAAGAGTATACAAAATAAAAGAAAGTGGGTATCGAGGTAAAAGAAGGACGTCTAACAAGAATTTGGTGTATCAGAAGCCAAAAAAAAGGGAAATCTTTCTTTGCATGATGCAAACCTTATACTACATGTGCATCATCATTATTAACAATCAATACATTATTATGTCAATTTCAGATAGATGTGAATTCCATGTTTTTGTCGCAGTTATGTGGTTTTAGTCAAGGAGAAAGCATTGTTTTAAATCTTAATTACTATACGAATGGGTACGTATGTGCCACCTCATAATTCAAACGGTATGTTCAGTGAAAAGTTTAAGCCACTTAGGACTTACATCTCGGGCGCCACGATGACTGAAACGGAAGATCGTGATAATGCTCACGGAAAAGCTATGAGAAAAGTGCTGCAGTTTGGCTGTGAAAGTGACTCCGATTTACGTATGAGAATACCACGTGAACAGTGTAGTCCTGGGAAAGGAGAAAATTCACAAAATATTTGATTGCATCATAACTCTAGGCCGACTGGACAACGATTCGAACTGAGCTTGGATGACAAACATGGCTACGTCATTCCACACTGCTTCAGACCGTTGAGAGAGTTCATCAGTCGTAGTGGCTGGCGGTTGGTGGCGTGCAAGTCTCTCGGCAGGCGGTGACCAGATGTTTTCAGTGGTTGAGAGACCGGAGAACATGCTGGCCAGAATGACAGTCGAATACGCCCCGTGTCGAGTTATGACAGAACAGACACATACCGTCACACATGACCATGACAAATTGAGTCTGGCGACGTTAGTTCACATGTGGGGCCGCCACACACGGATGCGCCAATCATGATGCCATATGCACAACTGGCTTTCGTTCGAAAGACAAGATGGTAACACTTCTGTGCTCAGGTTTCGACACGTTACGACCCTTAAATAGATTCAAAAACGGTAATTTCAATGATTTAATATAAATTAAAATAGGGTAGGTGTCTCCAGATGGTGGGTGCGAGTATTGTCGTCGGCAGTACGTGCGTCTCAGCGCCGTGATGCAGCCAATGCTTCGTACCGAATTCGGCGTGAACGCAACACACGAGGGAAATTAACCACCACCAGAAACTTACGTTTAAACTTTCATGGGGCCTGTGTTCTAATGGCGTAGGCCGCACAACGATGTCATTGTCAGTGCACAATGACTGAATCATTCTTTACATAGCTTGCGTGAAAATACTGCAAGATACAAATAAAATCTCAGGTAGTGGTGGAAAGTAATGACTGAACACGAAAAGTGTTCGGTTATTAACGCCCACTAATAATGTGCCGTCGACGTCTCTGTTCCAGCCGCGATCCTCTAAAACACATAATCATCATACAAATTAAAAATAATATCAAAGTGACATGGTTTTTGCTAGAAATAAAAGGCAGAATAACTTCATACTATATTAAGAAAACCTAATTATTCCCTAAATAATAATCTTTACAATGAAAATGGCAACCGTACCTTACGAGAGCGAGACACCGAAACAGAAAACTCAAAAGAGGTAACAAACCAGGCGAAGTGCAAAAATATCAGATGAACGAAATTAGTCCAGCGATTAGATGTGAGGTTATAGGATTCGATGCACACTCAAGTAAATGCTTAAATTTAAAGTAAGAGTGCAGGTGCATTGTTTAAAGAGTTATTTCACAAACAGTGCATACATATGAAATTGGATGAAATAAAAAGTGATAATACAGGTTGCCGTTGGGAGCACCGCTGTTGACTCGCAGTTCTTTTGAGATCCACGTCAAGGGAGGCTGCAACAATGGCGCGTTCACCTGCTGACGTTGTCGCACTGTGAGGTAGATACTTGGATAGCTCCGGAGGTAGTCACTCTGTGCGATCTTGGTTCATTGCTGGCGAGGCCATTTCGTATCTCAGGGTACTTGACGAGACAGCATGATCCTGCATGGTCGAGGGAACTGTAAGTCAAATTCCTCGCCGCTAGCCGCGTAGGTCCATTGAGATCCTACATGACGTTGAGTATGGCCCTCCCGAGATATGCGATTCTCTATTTGCATGACGGTCCCGACATCGCGACCTACACGACCAAGAGATACTGCCTTCGTTGACTTCTTGCCAGACATGAGTTCCGCCGCAGTGTCAACCTCTGTATGTCAGAATAAGACTTGGACTTGTTGCATATATTCCAGTCTCTGTTTCCCTCTACAGATTTTATTCCCTACAATTACTTCATCTACCGCGGAAGTTATTTCTTGATGAGTTAACACATAACACACACTCTACCATTCTGTTCCTCCTTCTCAACAACATCTCACGTTTCTCTCCTCGCCTTTTCTGTGGAGAACCTTGTTATTTCTTATATAATGCGTCCACCTAATTTCCAATGTCCTTCTACAGCACCCTATCTCCTCTTTTCTGGTTTTCACACATTTCATGATTCGTTTCCATACAGTGCTGTGATCGGACCATACGTCCTCAGAAATTTCTTCCTCGTATTAAGGCCCATGGCAGTGGATACACCGGTTCCCGTGAGATCATCGAAGTTAAGCGCTGTCGGGCGTGCTCGGTACTTGTATAGGTGACCATCCAGGCCGCCATGCGCTGTTGCCATTTTTCGGAGTGCACTCAGCCTCGTTATGCCAGTTGAGGAGCTACTCGACCGAATAGCATGCTTCGGTCAAGAATACCATCATAACTACTGGGAGAGTGGTGTGCTTACCCCACGCCCCTTCTATCCACATCCTCCACCGAGGATGACACGGCTGTCGGATGGTCCCGGTAGGCAACTCGTGGTCTGACGACGGAGTGCTTTTTTTTATTAAGGCCCATGTCTGCTACTAGGAGATTTTAGTTGGTGAGGAATTCCGTCTTCACCAATGCTAATCTGCTTGTTTGAGCCCTCCTTGTTTCGTTCTACATGTGTTATTTTTCTCCCAATGTCGCAGAATTCTTTTGTCTACTTTTGTAAGTAGGCTGTTTAGGTTTTTTTATTGGTAACGTCGCCGCCACGTAACGCTCTGTATGAAAAATCACTGGCTGTGGTGTGTGCAGTCAGTGGCTGGTTGGCATTGTTGTAATACTAGCCATTGTAGTGTTGGGCTGCTGGATGTTAACAGCGCGTAGCGTTGCGCAGTTGGAGGTGAGCCGCCAGCAGTGGTGGACGTGGGGAGAGAGAAGGTGGTGTTTTCAAATTTGTAAGACTGGATGTCATGAACTGCTATATATATTATGACTATTAAGGTAAATACATTGTTTGTTCTCTATTAAAATCTTTCATTTGCTAACTATGCCTATCAGTAGTTAGTGCCTTCAGTAGGTTGAATCTTTTATTTAGCTGGCAGTAGTGGTGCTCGCTGTATTGCAGTAGTTCGAGTAACGAAGATTTTTGGTGAGGTAAGTGATTTGTGAAAGGTATAGGTAAATGTTAGTCAGGGCCATTCTTTTGTAGGGATTTTTGAAAGTCAGATTGCGTTGCGCTAAAAATTGTTGTGTGTCAGTTTAAGCGCAGTCTTGTATAATTTTTCTAAGGGGACGTTTCACTTTATGCTCACCAATTTGGGAGTTAAGTTTATCGCTAAAGTCATTACTGTTACTCCATGTTACTTATGTCCTTCTGTGGTTTACTTTCAATCCACAGTGTGTTCTCACTAGACTTTTCACTCAACATTTCCAGTAATTTTTCTACTCTTTCACTGAGGATAGCAATGTCATCTGCAAATCTTATCATTGACACCTTTTCACTGTGAATTTTAATACCACGCTTCATCTTTTGTTTTATTTGGGTCATCGTTTCTTTGCTGTGTAGATGGAAGAGCAAATATTGAAAACTGCATCGCTGTGTTAAACTCTTTCTAATCCTAGTACTTCTTTCTTCTTATAACATTCTCCAACTTACAAGAGAGATAATCCGATCTTATCATAAGCAACCAATATTAAAGTGCGATTACTGAATGAAAAATCTGCTACTTAATTTTTTCCTACGTACACAATATAGATGGTCTATATTCTCCCATTTCTCTGAAATGTTACCCATTTGCACAGCGAAGAATGTCAATTCAATGTTAGTTGCATAGTTTTCATGAAGTTGCAGTTGCATTCTGAGTTCCGTCTATGCAGTGATGTAAATATCTTTCTTATTCAATTTATGGTACAGACGAATGTTCAACCTTAGGTGGACTGATAATGCAAGGAATGAGGAGGTTCTCCTCAGAATCGGAGAAGAAAGGAATATATGGAAAACACTGACAAGAAGATGAGCAGGGTGGTAGGACATCTGTTTGGACATAAGGGAATAACTACCATGGTACTAGAGGGAGCTGTATAGGGTAAAAACTGCAGAGGATAACAGAGACTGTTGTATATCCAGAAAATAGTTGACGTAGGTTGCAAGTGCTACTCTGAGATGAAGAGATTGGCACAAGACAGGCATTCGTGGCGGGCGACCTCAAACCACTCAACAAAAAAAAAATGTTAATGTGATTACTTCCAAGTAAATGTGTCGCCCGTTTCGACGAAAAATCGTAAGAAAGGAAAAGGATGTACAATTTGTCTGATAAATTTTGAACAGAAAGACCATTATTTTTGTTGTCTCTTATTTGTTAATGTAGAATTATTTCACTTAATTTATATTTGACTTACACATGGTTCAAACTGCAGATCTAGTCTATTAACCTAGAAGAGAAAGTTTTTTTTTCACAAAATAATAAAATGTTAAGCATTGTTTATTGAATCGGGAACTATTCTACGTTGCCTAAGTGATAATGTTTTCGCTGTTGCTTTATTTTACTTCCCATAATACAGGGTGAACATTAATAAAACCGACCAACTGATTTCTGACTGTAAATGGAGGAGAAGAGGTCATATGAACATGTGTAGGGAAATGCATCGTTGCTGCGATAGACGACAGTTCCATTGACCACGTGCCGCGTGTTCCTTGTGTGTTGCAGGCTGTGTGATAGACGCAGCGTACTGTAGGCAGCAGAACGGTCCGGTATTCATGTCGGGAACAATCCGCGATGGTGACTGTGTACAGCCAAGTGGATGGTCTAGAGGCAGGACGGTTAATCGAGTAGCAGACCACGCTGCATCAGTCACACAGCCTGTAACATACAAGAGACACAGGGCAGCGCCATCTACCGTGAAACGATGCATTTCCGGACACATGTTCACAGGAGCCTTTATCCTCTATTTCCAGTCAGAAATGTATGCCTGTACTAGCTATTACGACACCAGTTAAAGGCACTGCTATATTTACAACAGGAAGGTTACTGGATTGGAGCAGTTTAGGCCTGAAGATGACTTAGTGTAACGTCGAAACTGGTTGCCTAGAAGTAAACCTATACAACGGCGATTGGTATTGTTTTTATTGAATATTGAACAGCCGTAGCCCCATACTCCACCAGAAGATGAAGTTACATTCACAAGTCGATTCACCCACCGTTGGTGCTGAAAGTTAGGTTTCAAGTAAATACACTACTGGCCATTAAAATTGCTATACCATCCCAGTTGTCAATCGTATGATTATCACCACAACATGTTTCGGGACAACATTTGCAAGTGCTAAAAACAAGAAAACCAGATAAAACAATGCTCCTTATATCTACAGATATTTAAGGATTACAGACATCCTGGTTACAGCTTACCTTAAAAAAATTTTACGCCATTATCCCTCGTCACAACTTAGAAACAAAGTGCACACGTGCATTATCATCTCAAGCCATAAAACATAAAACACCATGTAAGCCCGTAATAGCTATTACGAGACCGGTTAAAGACACTGCTATATTTATAGCACGAAGTTTATTGGATTGGAGCAGTTTAGGACTGAAGATGACGTAGTGTAACGTCGAAACTGGTTGCCTAGAAATAAACCTATACAATGGCGATTGATATTGTTTTTATTGAACATTGAACAACCGTAGTCCCATACTCAACCAGAATATGAAGTTACATTCATTGAAACATCACAAGTCGATTCACCCACCGTTGGTGCTGGGAATTAGGCTTCACTGGCTATTAAAATTGCTACATCACGAACATGAGGTGTTACAGACCCGAAATTTAACCGAAAGGAACAAGACGCTGTGATATGCAAATGATTAACTTTTCAGAGCATTCACACAAGGTTGGCGCCGGTGGCGACACCTACAACGTGCTGACTTAAGGAAAGTTTCCAACCAATTTCTCATACACAGACAGCAGTTGACAAGCGTTGCCTGGTAAAACGTTGTTGTGATGCCTCGTGTAAGGAGGAGAAATGCGTACCATCACGTTTCCGACGTTGGAAAATGTCGGATTGTAGCCTATAGCGATTGCGTTTTATCGTATCGCAACATTGCTGCTCGCGTTGCTGGAGATCCAATGACTGTCAGCAGCATATGGAATCGGTGGGTTCAGGAGGGTAATACGGAACGCCGTGCTGGATCCCAACGGCCTTGTATCACTAGCAGTCGAGATGACAGGCATCTTATCCGCCTTGCTGTAACGGATCCTGCAGCCATGTCTCGATCCCCTGAGTCAACAGATACAGACGTTTGCAAGACAACAATCATGTGCACGAACAGTTGACGACGTTTGCAGCAGCGTGGACTATCAGCTCGGAGATCATGGCTGCTGTTACCCTTGACGATGCATCACGGACAGGAGCGCCTGAGATGGTGTACTCAACGACGAACCTGGGTGCACGAATGGCAAAACATCATTTTTTCGCATGAATCCAGGTTCTGTTTACAGCATCGTGAAGGTCGCATCCGTGTTTGGCGATATCGCGGTGAACGCGCATTGGATGCCTGTATTCGCCATAGCCATACTGGCGTATCATCCGGCGTGATGGTATGGGGTGCCATTGGTTACACGTCTCGGTCATCTCTTGTTCGCATTGACGGCACTTTGAACAGTGGACGTTACATTTGAGAAGTGTTACGACCCGCGGCTCTACCCCTCACTCGATCCCTGCGAAACCCTACATTTCAACAGGATAATGCACGACCGCATGTTGCAGGTCCTGTACGGGCCTTTCTCGGTACAGAAAATGTTCGACTGGTGCCTTGGCCAGCACATTCTCCAGATCTCTGACGAATTGAAAACGTCTGGTCAATAGTGGCCGAGCAACTGGCTCGTCACAATAAGCCAGTCACTAGTCTTAATGAACTGTGGTATCGTGTTGAAAGTGCACGGCCAGAGGTGGTTGTTCTGGGTACTGATTTCTCAGGATCTATGAATCGAAATTGCGTGAAAATGTAATCAGATGTCAGTTCTAGTATAATAGGAATACCCGTTTGTCATCTCCATTTCTTCTTGGTGTAGCAGTTTTAATGGCCAGTAGTGTATCATTATTGGTAGCTGATGGCAGCGGCTTTCAATTTGCAATTGTACCTCGGGAACTGCGGCTGCAACGGCTTGTGATGTTTCAGGTTTTATGGTCTGATTTGACAATGCACGCGTGCATCTTGTTTTTAAGTTGTTCCGAGGGCTAATGCTACAAAAAGATTTCGCCTTACATAGGGGTGTCCGGCTACTTTTGATCAGATACTATGTATTAAAGTCGTACCAACAGCGCACTCCTCCGAGAAAAAGAAAAACGAGCAACGCGTGCGGTGCGGTTCCGCAGGTGACGAAGCAATGGCGAACATCAAGGGCGCGATGCGCGCCTACCACAAGCTGACGTGCGTCCGCTTCCGGCCGTACACGGGGCGCGAGACGGACTACATCTACATCACGCACGGCAACACGGGCTGCTGGTCGAGCGTGGGGCGGCTGGGCGGCGCGCAGGAGGTGAACCTGCAGGACCCGGGCTGCACCGGCACGGTGGGCACGCCCGCGCACGAGCTCATGCACGCGCTCGGCTTCCTGCACGAGCAGAACCGCTACGAGCGCGACAAGTACGTCACCATCAACTGGCAGAACATCGAGCCAGGTGAGTCGCCTCTGCGCGAGCGCCGCGGGCAGACGTCGCACTACATCTGCATCACATTTTGGCAGAGGGTTCATTCAACCTCCTTCACAATTCTCTATTATTCCAATCTCGTATAGCGCGCGGAAAGAACGAACACCTATATCTTTCCGTACGAGCTCTGATTTCCCTTATTTTATCGTGGTGAACGTTTCTCCCCAAGTAGGTCGGTGTCAACAAAATGTTTTCGCATTCGTATTCGGAGGAGAAAGTTGGTGATTGGAATTTAACGAGAAGATTTCGTGGCAACGAAAAACGCCTTTCTTTTAATGATGCCCAGTCCAAATCCTGTATCATTTCTGTGACACTCTCTCCCATATTTTGCGATAATACAAAACGTACTGCTCTTCTTGGAACTTTTTCGATATACTTAGTCTTATCTGGTAAGGATCGCACACCACGCAGCAGAGTTCTAAAAGAGGACGGACAAGCATAATGTAGGCAGTCTCCTTAGTAGATCTGTTACATTTTCTAGGTGTCCTGCCAATAAAACGCAGTCTTTGGTTAGCCTTCCCCACAACATTTTCTATGTGTTCCTTCCAATTTAAGTTGTTCCTAATTGTAATACCTAGCTTTTTAGCTGAATTTACGACTTTTAGATTAGACTGATTTATCGTGTAAACAAAGTTTAACGAATTCCTTTTAGCAATCATGTGGATTACCTCAGACTTTTCGTTATTTAGCGTCAATTGTCAATTTTCAAACCATTCAGATATCTTTTCTAAATTGTTTAGCAATTTGTTTTGATTTTCTGATGACTTTATTAGTCGATAAACAACAGCGACATCTGCAAGAAACTAAGACGGCTGCTCAGATTGTCTCACAAATCGTTTATATAGGTAAGGAACACTACCTTGGGGGACGCCAGAAATCACTTCTGTTTTATTCGATGACTTTCCGTTAATTTCTACGAACTATGGCCTCTCTGACAGTAAATTTCAAATCCAGTCACATAACTGAGACGATATTGCATAAGTACTCAATTTCACTACGAGCCGCTTGTGTGGTGCAGTGTCAAGAGCCTTCCGGAAATCCAGAAATACGGAATCGATCTGAAATCAGTACTACTGAAATCAGTAGTTTGTTACCATGTTAGCTGGCGCCGGCGCTGCAGCCTCAGTTGTCAACATTGCTCCATTTACCGCACTGACAAAGCTACAGTTGATCGGAATGTAGGATTCGCGACCGTTGGCTGTGAAGTTAAAAGTTATCGGGTTATGGTACCGACCGACAGAGTGCGGCCAGTTCTCAAAAGTAAGCCTCAGCAAGAGGGCCGAAACGATCGATGCAGAGTTTTTGAAAATACTATACGATACGAAAACCCAAGAATTTCGTGTGGATGTTTTCAAATACGACTTCACTACTCGTGTCGGAACATGGGAATCAAATCATTCGGTTGAATTGTCCAGAATGTCCTTCAAACCAATCCCGAAGAGTTCAGGCTCAGTGTGACATGGCGCATCTTTGTTTGGGAATATGGAGTACATCAATGGCTGCAAATAGTCTCCAGGTGGCCGAACATAACCATCTTTCTTCCAGTCAATGATCGGTTCAGTTGGGACAGAGCGGTTCAGTTGAAACAGAGAACCCAGTCCACAACATGTAAACACAGCCCACACTATTATGAAGCCAACGCCAGCTTGCACAGTGCCTTGTTGACAACTTGGCTCCATGGCTTCAGGGAGTCTAAACCACATTTGAACCTTACCATCAGCTCATATGGAAGCGCCATCTGCTTGTACAGGGCCTTGGTAACAACTTGGGTCGATGGCTTCTTGAGGTCTGCGCCACACTCGCTCACCTGGAGCCACTAACTGGTTGCACAGTGCCTTGTTGACAACTTGGCTCCATGGCTTCAGGGAGTCTGAACCACATTTGAACCTTACCATCAGCTCATATGGAACCGCCATCTGCTTGTACAGGGTCTTGGTAACAACTTGAGTCCATGGCTTCGTGAGGTCTGCGCCACACTCGCTCACCTGGAGCCACTAACTGGTTGCACAGTGCCTTGTTGACAACTTGGCTCCATGTCTTCAGGGAGTCTGAACCACATTTGAACCCTACCATCAGCTCATATGGAACCGCCATCTGCTTGTACAGGGCCTTGGTAACAACTTGGGTCCATGGCTTCTTGAGGTCTGCGCCACACTCGCTCACCTGGAGCCACTAACTGGTTGCACAGTGCCTTGTTGACAACTTGGCTCCATGGCTTCAGGGAGTCTGAACCACATTTGAACCTTACCATCAGCTCATATGGAACCGCCATCTGCTTGTACAGGGCCTTGGTAACAACTTGAGTCCATGGCTTCGTGAGGTCTGCGCCACACTCGCTCACCTGGAGCCACTAACTGGTTGCACAGTGCCTTGTTGACAACTTGGCTCCATGGCTTCAGGGAGTCTGAACCACATTTGAACCCTACCATCAGCTCATATGGAACCGCCATCTGCTTGTACAGGGCCTTGGTAACAACTTGGGTCCATGGCTTCTTGAGGTCTGCGCCACACTCGCTCACCTGGAGCCACTAACTGGTTGCACAGTGCCTTGTTGACAACTTGGCTCCATGGCTTCAGGGAGTCTGAACCACATTTGAACCTTACCATCAGCTCAACTTGGGTCCTTGGCTTCTTGGAGCCTGCGGCACACTCGAATCCGGCCATCAGCCCTTACCAACTGTAATCGGTGCTCATCTGACCAGGCCAGTGTTATCCAGTCGACTAGGGTTCAACTGATATGGGCAGTCGCACTGCCAGTAAAGCCACTCGCGTCTATCGTCTGCTCCAGTTTCCATTAACGCCATATTTCTCCGCACTTCCGTAACGGATACGTCCGTCGTATGCCTCACATTGATTTCTGCAGTTAATTCATGCAGTGTTGCTTATCTTTTAGCACTGACAACACCACGCACACGCCACTGCTGTGGGTCATTAAGCGAAGGCTGCCAGCCACTGCGTTGTCGGTGGTGTTAATGTCTCAAATGTGATATTCGCGGGACACTCTTGACTCAGTGGATCTCAGAATACTGAATTCTCTAACGATTTTCGGAACAGAATGTCTCATGCATCTAGTTCCAACTACCATTCGGCGTTCAAAGTCTGTTGATTCCCGTCGTGCAGCCATAATCACGTCAGAAAACTTTTCACATGAATCACCTGAGTAGAAATGACAGCTCCGCCAATGCACTGCCTTTTTTTATCTCTTGTCCGCTATACTGCCGCCATCCGCGTATGTTCATATCGCTCTCCCATGACTTTTGTCATATCCGTGTTCTAAGGGTACTAGTACCCAAAAAATCCTCGGATCAAGGTCACATTTCGTTATCTTCTGTAAGAAAATCACTACTGGGTGAGTATTTGAACACCACACTATGCCACTGAAGGTCTTTTTCTGTGCCTATCGCACATAGAAAATGAAATTTGTCCCACGACATTTCTGGTACTCTGTCTCTAGTGACGTCGCCATTGACGAAACGTCAAACCAAGCTTGCTTTCAATTCAAATGAAATTATACTTATCGAACATGACGCACTGTTCCTTATATGCTGACTCTGGGGGTAGAGTCAAAGTTGCACACTAAAATATTAAAAGAGAAATAGTGAATTGCACGTCTTTGAAGCTGTGACCAATGGTAATGAATTACTGAAACAACTAGTGAAAACTGTTCGCCATGATTCCATATGGAGGAAGTACTCTGACGGATATCAGGAACTAACCGAGGGCAGGTATTGATGAAAAGGTTTGTAAACGAGTAAGGCTAGCAATAGTGACCATATTGATCTACATCAGTTATACTGTAAACCACTGTAAATGTGCGTGGCGAAGGATACCTCCACTGTATCAGTTATTAGGGCTTCTACACATTCCATTCAATTATGGTTAAATGCCTTTTCGCGCACTGTGATTGGTCTTGTCTTGTCCACACGATCCATATGGGAGCAATGCGTAGGTGGTTGTAGTGTACTCTTAGATTCACCTATAGCTGATTCGGGAATTTTGTGAGAAGGCTTCCAAGGGATAGTTTGCATCAATCTTCAAGAGTCTGTCAGTTTAGTTTCTTCAGCATCTTCGTGACACACTCCCCCGGACCCAAAAAAAAAAAAGGAATGTGTGACCATTCATGGTGCCTTTCTACGTATGTATTCAATGTCCTCTCTTAGTTATATTTGGTACAGGTCCCAGAAATCTGCGCGGTATTCTAGGCCTCACAAGTGATTTGTAAGTAATTTCCTTTGTAGCCTGATTGCATTTCAGTTATATTATACCAATGAATTCGAGACCTCGTTTATCAACGACTGAACCTATATCATATCCCTATAAATTATTATACAAAGGCATTTGCATGAGTTGAACAATTCCAATGGTGACTCATTGCCATTGTGAAGGTCACAATTTTAAATTTCTGAAAATTAAATTAAGTCGAAAATCTACGCAACATTTTGAAATCTTACCAAGGTAAGTCTGAATATTTGTGAAGTATTTTCAGACAGTATTTCATTACAGACAGCGACATCATCTGTGAAAAGATTGTTGATTGCATTCAGCAGCAACCAGCCACACACAAGTTTCAGATTACTTTACTGAAAACGCATCGTTACAGGATTCTAATTAATACAATACAACAGCAGAGGACTTTCACACTTTCGTCAAAATTCGTCTTGTGGTGGTTTCCTGGTTACTTGGCGCTGCTGTACGCCATCAACAGTCTGTACAGTACGACAACCACGGTCGCCATCCACGTCTTTATTCGACAAAACTTCGCCTGTGAAAAACCTGAGGTTACAATTTGTAATATACGTACAAGGTAATTAATTTAGAGCGCAAATAGCAAGGGTCCCAAAACACTTTCCCGATACACACCTGAAATTACTTCTCCATTTATCGATGGCTCTCCATCCAAGATAAGTTGTTGCGTCCTTCCCAACAAGATATCCTTAAAACAGTCACAAATTTCGGTTGACACAACGTACATTCATACTTTCGATGATACGTGTAGACGTGGTAGAGAGTCAAAAGTTTTTCGCAACTCAAGAAAGACAGCCTCTGGAATATGATCGCTGTCTGTGTATGTGGAGGATCCATACCATCACGAACAGCTAACTAGGTACACATCTCTCAGGTACACGGTCAACTGTCTATTTAACTTGAACCACTCCAGATCTAAATGTTTTAAGTACCTCACTGACATGCTACTACTGTCTCCTTATCTTGTTTGCTGACCTTATAAGTCTTTCTACTTGTTTTAGTTGCCCTTCGTACTTTGCTAATCACTGTTGATACAAATGCATCGTGGTTACTGATCGTGATGACGACTGGAGAAATGCAAAGAAAAATAAAACATTATGTCCTATGGATAGGGAGGACGTCAACTGGCTGTTTAGTGGCTTGTGGTGTACTATCTAGGTTCGTGGCGATAGTAAAATGAATGGCAGTTTGAGGACTGCCGCACGTACACCTGAAATAAACGGTCTGTGTACTGAGATTACACTATCGGTACAGCTGGTGGCCCACTACACAAACACTTTTACGAGCAACTGAACTTGTCAGCGGGCCTCCAATGGCTATATTTTCCCTCGAGTACTGTTTCACTCTTTCGCTCTAAATCCACCTCGTTACTTTCTCTTTCAGACTGTTTCTTTGCAAGTGGTTAAACGTTTTGCATTGTTATTTTGTATCTTTTGTGTTCCACCATTTTTTTATAATACTGTTATCATCATCCTGCTTGCATGTTTGAATGATCTGCCTGTTCTTTTCTCCACAGTCTTCTAGGAAGGCCCAGAAATCTGCTGTTTTTCATAATATGCCTCGTTAGACATTTATCACCCGTTATATGAATATTAAAATATTATTTTTATAAATTCTTCGAGTTTGTTTTCTTTTGATGAAAGTATTCAGTTATAAATGCGGTCATGTCTTCTTACGTAGTTGAGTGGTCTACATAGGTTTCGACTTCTATCGTTGGTTCTCAAGATATGCGCTGTGGGCCCATGCAGTATTCCTTGGGGATCTTCACATGAAAACTTATAGGAAGTGTCTTTTTAACTACGGTTTAAACTGAGAAACTAAAGAATTTGCTGTAGGCGTATCTGACAATTCATCTGTGAAGTGAAACGTTAAGCAGTCCAAGAGTTGTTCATAGGAAGAGTTGTTATCTGAGGTTATTTTGTTGCTAGATTTCAAGACCATTGTCCCCATTCCCAATGGCTATATGCAGTATTGCCAATTTCTAGTAGGCAATACAATTATAGAGGACGTACATCACAGGCGAGAACTTAAAATGATCTATAAAAATGGCGGAGGTATGCAACTAATACTATACCGTTATAGAAACGAAAGGGAATAAATTTTGTCGGGATATCCGGAAATTCGTCAGTTATGTCGAGTTAAAAAATGATGGGAAATTCGAATAACCCTTTAAGCTTATTTGAAAACAAGACGGGGACAATTTAGATGGATCAGATGACGGATCTAATGTGCTTCTCTTAAGAGAAAAAAATGAGTGGAAATTCAAAATAGATTAATTGCACTAAGTTAAAATGGCTTCTATATGGCGTTTCTTTCACAGTTACCTTCCCCCCCCCCCCCCTCTTCCCCCATCATGCACCAATATGTTTCAACTTGCTCTTCGTCTACTCCTCCTGTATTATATTCTGCAGTTTTCAACGAGTGACAATCCTGTGACAGTGATACAGGTCTCTTCCTTGCCTGACTCTTGAGCGTAAATTTTCCGCTCTATAGCCAAAGTTGCCAAACAACATTATGTTATATTTTTGCATATTGGTCACATCTAAAGACTCTTGAGATGAAAATGTCGAACAATTTTCTCTAATGCCGTTTGTTTACTGTTTTAACTTAGCAGAAGTGGTTTACTTATGCTGTCTGCGATTTTTCCCCATCACAAACCTTTCACCAATATACAAGAGAAGGATGGAGGCTCAATGACCTTGAAACTTGACATCACTGCGAACGGTTCCAGGACTGTTAGTAGTTTGCTACAGTTACTTTGACAGTGGAAGGATCAGTAGAGGCGGAAAATTATAGGAAAACACAGAGAGTAGACGTCCAAAATAAGCCATCAAGCTGCATTGTAGCGATTCCGACTGAAGCTCATAAAAAACTTAATCTCGGGGTTACTATATTTTGCTACTACTGCAGATCGTGCATAATACCTAACCAAGATATATCGCAACAAAAAGAGCCTAAAGTAAACATGTACGTAACAATTGCATCATAACTTCTTCACTTTGTATTTATCTTAAGAGATGGTGTTGCTGGTCCAGTTATCGATAATAATAAATGAATGAATTGCTTTATCTTGCGTTTCGTAAGTGGCTTTTGCAATTAAAACTATGTAATATTTCATCACGTAACCCGATGTGTACTATGTTGATACAACTTATCAATCCTTGATTGCTTTTCTTAAATTCTTATTCGTATTTCTTTTACCAGGCATTAATAATAAACTTTTTGCTAACTTATTTTGGATGGAAACTCTCATTGCAGGGTACTGTGTTATTTTCATATATGCTGTTATGTGCACTAAGTACTGTTGGCCATTCTCACTTTTACCATGTAAACTTCGTTTGAATCATTTTGGTAAATTCAAACCTGTTGATAGTCTCCCTCAACCCACTCACAAGATAATAGTCAGCTTTTCTATTTCCTATTGCTCTTACAAAAAATTGTGAGTTAAATTAGATTTCAAAAATAACTTAAAGATTACTTCTGTAATTGAGCAAGAGCTATAAAGAGTGAGGTAGCCTACGACAGGCCATCGTAAATACATCACGTTGAAATATTTCTAATATCCTCTCGTTGTCAGATTAATACTTATTATGAATTTAACAATTGTGTTGCTTATGAACACGACGAAATACATCGGCCGGCTCTGAGAGAAATTAGAATTTCAGACTTAATTGACAATATACTTTTGGACATAACGCACTGTTGCAGCAAGTGGCGATTCACAGAGGTGCTTGAGCCTATATTGACACTGACCTAACTGCCAGTCCCGCATCCCTGAAGGCCATTCACACACCCTCAACCTATTAAACTTACCTGACCTTACCTCCCGAACAATTATTCGTACTGTAAACTCTAACACATGAGTTCTTTAAGATTAAGTTTTTAACACAACCACACTTCAGGGATTTCAGTATACCCGCAAATAAAGAGAAACTACACACATCAAAAATTTTTGCGTCACCTCTCTTCCGAGAGTTCCGGAACATGTACAGAAAACTGGAATAGAGATCAACAGAAACATCATTTCTGCCCTTTTTATTGCTTATGAAAACCTCACATTGCATATTGTATCACCATACAGCGAGACGTTCAGAGGTGGTGGTCCAGACTGCTGTACACACCGGTACTTCTAATACCCAGTAGCACGTCCTCTTGCATTGATGCATGCCTGTGTTCGTCGTGGCTCACTATCCACAAGTTCATCAAGGCACTGTTGGTCCAGAATGTCCCGCTCCTCAACGGCGATTCTGCGTAGATCCCTCAGAGTGGGTGGTGGGTCACGTCGTCCATAAACAGCCTTTTTCAATCTACACCAGGCATGTGCGATGGGGTTCATGTTTGGAGAACATGCTGGCCACTCTAGTAGAGCGATGTTATCTTGAAGGAAGTCATTCACAAGATCTGCACGATGGAGGAGCGAATTGTCGTCCATGAAGACGAATGCCTCGCCAATTTGCTGCCGATATGGTTCGACTATCGGTCGGAGGATGGCATTCACGTATCGTACAGCCCTTGCAGTGCCTTCATGACCACCAACAGCGTACATCGGCCCCACATACTGCTACCACAAAACATCAGGGAACCTCCAGCTTGCTGCACTCGCTGGACAGTGTGTCTAAAGCGTTTAACCTGACCGGGTTGCCACCAAACACGACAACACTCATCGGTGAAGAGAACGTGATACCAATCCTGAGCGGTCCATTCGGCATGTTGTTGGGCCCATCTGTACCGCGTGCATGGTGTCGTGGTTGCAAAGATGGACCTCGCCATGGACGGCGGGGGTGAAGTTGCGTATCATACAGCATATTGTGCACAGCTTGAGTCGTAAGACGACGTCCTTTGGCTGCACGAAAAGCATTATTCAACATGGTGGCGTTGCTTTTAGCGTTCCTCCGAGCCATAATCCGTAGGTACTGGTCATCCACTGCAGCAGTAGCCCTTGGGCGGAATGAGTGGGGCATGTCATCGACAGTTCCTGTCTCTCTGGATCTCCTCCATGTCCGTAAAAACATCACTTTGGTTCACTCCAAGACACCGGAACACATACCTTGTTGAGAGACTGTCCTGGCACAAGGTAACAATGCGGACGCGATCGAACCACAGTATTGACCATTTAGGCATGGTTGAACTACAGATAACACGAACCGTATACCTCGTTCCTGGTGGAATGATTGGAACTGATCGGCTGTCGGACCCCTCCATCGAATAGGCGCTGCTCATGCTTGGTTGTTTACATCTTTGAGCGGGTTTTGTGACATCTCTGAACAGTCAAAGGGACTGTGTTTGTGATACAATATCCACGGTCAAAGTCTATCTTCCGGAATTCTCGGAACCGGGGTGATGCAAAGCCTTTTTTGATGTGTGTAACGATACCATTCTGTACGACTGACTGACATGGAGACAAACTCTTAATGTTACTTCAACCCTTTCTTTGCACATTTAGTCTGAGCGGCCGCCTGCCATGTTCGCCTAATTTTCAAGTGTTGCGTTTATTATACACGAATGTAGCAGCGTATCGTTATTGCTGAGATTAAATTAAAACACAGAATGCAGTATTAACATGTTAATTTTTCTCTTTTTTCCAGTCTTTGGAAAGAAATATTTATTTAAAAAAATTCATTAAGGAAAGAATTTCATAAGTTATTACACTGGTGAAACTCGATAATAAGGCATCTTTCGAAACAAAAATTCAAACATAAGGGTATATTATCTTTATAGCCGTAATGGTTTATCGCCACCACCCGATCTCTTTCCGTGAAGGCCATATCTTTGGAGTCGGTGGTAATTCTAAGACATTCTTGATGAGTTGCTAAAAACCAAATACTGGAATATTTTATACAACGCATGCACGTTCAGAAGAGATACCCACCAACTTTTTTATACCATTTTATAGTTTTTCGTACACATTCTACTGAACTTAGCATCGTTTCGCTTCTGTCGATTGCCCCCATATCTTCAGTGTAGTTTTTGATGCAAGTCGATTTTCTTTTCGCTTCAACTGTGCCTCTGTCAATTTTGTCATTCGCTATAACTTCTCTTTTTAATGAAGAGTTTAAATTATCCTCACTTCACTTTTGTCGTGGCACTTGAGAGGAAGAATTTTACCTGTTGACATAAACTCGATATCACCTGTTTTAAGTTCCTTTTGATCTATCAGGCGTGTCTTTACGGTTTCTCCCTTTGTCAGGACGGTAATAAAATTACATCGGGCTAGTGTACGGATTGTCAACATACAGCTACATTTAACAAGGTAGCGTTCTAGTGGTGAGAAAAATGCTTCCAGGAATTTCAGTATTTACACCAAAATCAGTCTTTTTTTACTTCCGTTGCTGCACCCACGTAAATAATGGAGTCGAAAATATATCCAGCTTCACAATCACACAACTCAGAACCTTACGCCAAATCTATGGAATGATTGGAATGTACTGCTTTAAGATGACACAGTTTTTATAGCGAACTAAAGTCAACGGACAAATTTTAAAAGGTTTGAAAGCATCTTGAAATGCTTTTCTTCCGTTATTCAAATTTCGTTTTATTTTTCAGATTTTATCACCTCCAGCGTTCTCATTGTTATCAATAAAATATAACGTTCTTATTAACAGAAGGCACCTATCACTTGGCTCGATTTGCGCGAACACTGGAGTAGATAGCAACGGATAGTTGTTCCAGTAAATGTTTATTTCATTTTTTCTCGCTTGAGTTATCAGTAAATTTGCGGCAAGAGAACAGTAAATTTCATCAATGTTTGTGTTTTACAAAGGTCGCAGATTTTACACTGGTATCGTTGCAACGGTGCTCGAAAATATAAATTACATTGTTCTGCTATGAAGTTTGCAATTTCTTGGGTAAAAAAAAGCTGGGAAGCAGATGAATCATCTAAATCCACGAATTTGCAGCCGGAATCAATGTTATTGAAGCTATGCACTTTGGGTTCGAATCAGAGTGTTCCATCTAAATTCATATTTTTTGTGTGATTTTTGCAGATGCACAGGCTGGTCTTCGGAATCGGAGGAAGGAGCGATGGTAACTTCAGTACGTGGATCTGCATTTACCGGTTCACCGTTTGCTGATTCACTAATATTTTGAATATCTGTGGTGACGAATTAACCCACAGCCTCATCGGGATCACCATCTGTTCAACCACAACCGGCTGGGTTGGGCGTGAAGAAGTCCTTTGATTTACAAGTCTCAGCAGTTCGTCTACAGATCGATGATAACATCATCCCATTTTATTCGCCGACACTTAAAGCGCAGCTCTCAAACTGCGCAATGTTACGATATGAATGAAGTTGAAAGAGAATTCAGCATTCAGTATGTCGTTCGGATAGTCACCGGAATTCCAACAATCAGCTCGCAAGCTAGGTCAAAACTGATCTCCAACATTCTGGTAGCATAGCAGAAGTTAATACATTATAGAAATCTGTAACCTTGTAGCAGGAAACCTCTATTGGTATGTATACGCATAAGTACTGAAACGATTAACATGTACAGAGTGGACCATTTTAATCCATAATGGGGAATAAGTTGGGATAGAGGTGAGATACAGCAAAATGTTTAGCATAAAAATTGCAAGATGGCAAAGGGGATTACGCATTGCTACATATGGCCGTCATCTTGAACGTGATTTTGAAGATTCAATGAAGGTCCAACAAGT
This sequence comes from Schistocerca gregaria, assembly GCF_023897955.1. Lineage (NCBI taxonomy): Eukaryota > Metazoa > Arthropoda > Insecta > Orthoptera > Acrididae > Schistocerca > Schistocerca gregaria. The sequence continues at coordinate 133,954,445 of NC_064927.1, read as the reverse complement.
AAATGTGATTCCAGTTCTAATAGGGATTAACTCATAACAGAAGTGGGGGGGGGGGGGGACATAGCAAAATACAATGGAAGGGACATCCCAAGGAATGAGAGACGAGAGGACTGATTCAACGACTTGTAAATTAATGATCTACCAGAGGCTGAAAATACCGCTTCAGTTGTGAAATTTCTTTTTCATTTATCAGTCGTTAAAACACGACTGGTTTTGGGCTCTTACACGCTCATCTTCAAGTGTTACAACTTTGTGCTATGACACCGAGCGCCGCGATGAAAGAGCCGTGCGCTAGCGGGTGATACACCGCTGCTGTACTCGTCCACTGTGGCGCTCTGGGTCATAGCACAAAGTTAAAACAACTAATGATGGGTGTGTAAGAGCCCGAAACCAGTCGTGTTTTAACTACAGATAAATAAAAAAAAATTTACAACTGAAGCGGTATTTTCAACCTCTATTACAGTGCTCACTTGCGGATGTTCCTCCACCACGTTGGTATCGGTGAGCTACGTTTTATTTATGTTTCTAAATGTCAAAATGACATTATACGTTGTGATATATATATTTTTACTAATAAACACGTTAATTAAATCTTAAAGTTCAAATCTCCGTTGACTCTTTCCTGCATCACAAATGGGGGTTTCCATGAAATAAAACTCGACATTCAAATGATCTTCGATAATTATCTTTAAAATCGTGGTTATTGGTATTAGTACGTCGCGCCTTATGCCTCTTCCAATTTGTATCTAACATTGTATTTTGCCCTATCCCTCCTCTGTTCCGAGTTAACCCCACTAAACCTAAAACATATTAACTTATTTGACCTTCATTGAACCTTGCTACGACTTTGAATAATGTATAATTTTGTTAGTAAAGTTTACCACTCTTTTCATATCTTAAATAAAATATCACGGTTACCATTAAAAAAAAACCACTTTACTCTCCAAATCACCTTGAAAATCAAGGTCGCGGCCATTAGTAGGGTGACCCTCTTTGCGCCCTACAGCCTTATGTTGTATATCATTTCTATACCGAGTTATTCCTCATTATGGATTGAAATGGTCCATTCCGTATAGAAGTTTGGAGCAGTGAAACGATTGATAAGTACAGTAAATTCCCTACTTTCCACATCAAAATATGGAGGGCTGGGTTTGCCAAGGACTCCTCCACAGAATCCAAAGTGAAGGGCTGCCCACCACTGGAAACTATGTATTCAACTTCTACTTCGGATTCTTTTCCAGTTCCCTTGCGCCTGTGCCCCCTCTCTGGGAAAACGACGGAAGTCAGTACAGTGAGAAATTGCTTAGTAAGCGTCTTCTTCCACACATGACCAGCCTGTAGTAGTGCCGTAAATCACTCCTCGCAGCTGTTTCTGTACGTTGTGTTGTTGCATATATTGCTTTACATAAAACATTTTTTTCATTTGAGGAACTTCTATTCATTAAGGCACATTTTTTTCAGGTCGCGAGCTGAACTTCAAGAAATCGACGAAAGAGGAAACCTTCGCTTATGGAGTGAAGTACGACTACAACAGCGTGATGCACTATTCTGCGAATGCCTTCTCCATCAACGGACAGCCCACGATCGTGCCAGCAGTGAGTTGAAAATTAATTGTGCCTCCAGTACGGGCCTCTGTAACTTTCACGTGTACAGACAGGCATTTTGAATTATTTTCGGAAGAAAGACATTTTTGCATTATTCATGCTAAAGATGTTACAACAACTGCTTTGCAACTTTCAAAACGAGCGTGATTTGATTTGGCAGGTAATTTTTCTTCATTTGGCTCTTTTACGAGGTGACAATTATTGAACCATATGAAGTATAATCGTCATGATTTCTGAACGGTTTGCATTAGGACGTTCTTTTTATCATGCGCATGCGTGCCTGCCTTGTTGAGTCGGCCACTTTCATTTGGGTGGTTTCGTCAATAAGCCAAACCGCTGTATTTGGAGGAGTGAGAACCCGCATTTCGCGATCGAGAAGCCTCTTCACCCTCAACGGGTGACTGAGTGGTGTGCAATGTCCACGCAAGGGATAATCGATGCTATGAACCTTGATGCACGGTGACTACCGAACGATACATGAAGGTTTCGGAAGATGACGTCATCCTCATTCCATTAGCCAAACTGAGTCCGCCGCTCGTGGTCTCGCTTACCGAGCACAGGGTCCCAGGTTCGATTCTCGGCGGGGTCAGGGATTTTCACCTTCCCCGAGATGACAGGGTGTTGTTGTGTCGTCTTCATCATCATCATCATCATTCATCCCCATTACGGTCAGAGGAAGGCAACGGCAAACCACCCCCATTAGGTCCTTGCCTAGTACGGCGGTGCGGGTCTCCCGCTTCGTCCCCCTACACTCTGTCAAGAGGCGTGGGACCATTTCCATTTTCACCCAAAGTGACCCTGATTTCGACAATATGTGGTTCATGCAATACGGAGCTCGACTCCAACGAAGCATGAGAGTGTTTAATGTCCTGGAGCAACCAATGCCATTGGCATTTGGGCCTCGAATGGCCACCATATTCGCCGAGTCTGAACACATGCGACTCCTTTTTGTGGGGCTATATTAAAGACAAGGAGTACAGCGATAACCCCAAAACCATTGCTGAGCTGAAAACAACCATTCAGGAGGTCATAGACAGCATCTATGCTCCGACATTTCGGCGGGTCATGCAGAACTTCGCTATTCGTCTGCGCCACATCATCGCCAATGATGGCAGGCATATCGAACATGTCGTAGCTTAAATCCAAATATCTCTGGTGAAGTTTACACGTCGAATGAAGTGTGTGAACGCCGTAGTTTGTAATTAATTTACGTTTTTTCATATAGTTCAATAATTATCAGCCTGTATGTTCTTCTCTGCTGTCTGTTATCACCTTTACAGGTATCTTTTATCACAAACTTGAGAAGCTCCAGAAAATAAGATGCACACAATTTATGATTTGTAGCTACGCTGAGCAGTCAGGATATTACGTCGGTGCAGCCTAATATTATACTATCACTTTACAAATCACAGTTCCTGATATGTGTTACGCAAGTCTTTGATACAGGGTGTTTCAAAAATGATCGGTATATTTGAAACGGCAATAAAAACTAAACGAGCAGCGATAGAAATACACCGTTTGTTTCAATATGCTTGGGACAACAGTACATTTTCAGGCGGACAAACTTTCGAAATTACAGTAGTTACAATTTTCAACAACAAATGGCGCTGCAAGTGATGTGAAAGATATAGAAGACAACGCAGTCTGTGGGTGCGCCATTCTGTACGTCGTCTTTCTGCTGTAAGCGTGTGCTGTTCACAACGTGCAAGTGTGCTGTGGACAACATAGTTTATTCCTTAGAACAGAGGATTTTTCTGGTGTTGGAATTCGACCGTCTATCACAGCTGGAGCGCGCAATTGGATCTGTCCGATCCCGCATGACAGCGATCGGTGTCAGACGGAAACTTGAAATTCCGTTGCCAACTTAACGAAGCCCTTGGTACCACACTGGGTACATTATAAATCGTGTGACTTCAGTGTAATTACTGTCTTCGAATAAAAGTGTCGTTTCAGTTCGTGCCATTGCGAATTTCTTTACTTTACTCCAGTAATTCTTTCTACGAAAGGTCAAAGCGTCGCCGAGCTATGTTACTTGGCAGTGACACATGCGGCAGTTACTTTCGTCTTAAAATTTTGCAGTCCAGCGTATTAGCTATACCGAGATTCAAGTTATCCATAATACTTACACGAGTTTATGGTCTTCGATGGCTATGTTGAACAGGCATTATTATGGAGGATGGCATATAATGATCCCAGTTTTTATTACAGTAAGAGTGACAGTGTCATGAGAATGACACAATAGAATACAACGTCGTGGAGTTCGGTTTCCAGAAGTCCCGCTATAAGTGGTCTACGAATCCCTTCAGCCTCCTCCACTTGCGTATTTCTTTGTCAGTTACATCACCTTTTGTCACGCATTGTCTTTCCTAAGCAGCTAACCCAGTTTTCAGGAGGGGGCGTAGTGATTCGGTGCCTTGTCGTCCACTACCGGTCACACTATCGTTCATCTCCTTCCGATGTGTACTAATGACGTCAGGACGTTACCATCCGACAAGCCCTACATCTACATCTACGTGATTGCTATTCACAATAAAGTGCCTGGCAGAGGGTTCAATGAACCACCTTCAAGCGGTCTCTCTACCGTTCCACTCTCGAACGGCACGCGGGAAAAAACGAGCACTTAAATTTTTCTGTGCGAACCCTGATTTCTCTTATTTCATCGTGATGATCATTTCTCCCTATGTAGGTGGGTGACAGAAGAATGTTTTCGCAATCAGAGGAGAAAACTGGTAATTGAAATTTCATGAGAAGATCCCGTCGCAACGAAAAACGTCTTTGTTTTAACGATTGCCACTCCAATTCACGTATCATGTCTGTGACACTATCTCCCCTATTTCGCGATAACACAAAACGAGTTGCCCTTCTTTGTACTTTTTCGATGTCATCCGTCAGCCCCACCTGATGCGAATCCCATACCGCACAGAATAGGATGGACAAGCGTGGTGTAAGCAGTCTCTTTAGTAAACCTGTTGCACCTTCTAAGTGTTCTGCCTATGAATCGCAGTCTTTCGTTTGCTCTACCCACAATATTATCTGTGTGATCGTTCCAGTTTAGGTTATTTGTAATTGTAATCCCTAAGTATTTAGCTGAATTTACAGCCTTCAGATTTGTGCGACCTATCGCGTAATCGAAATTTAGCTGATTTATTTTAGTACTCATGTGAATAACTTCACATTTCCTTATTCAGGATCCATTGCCACCATCTTATCTAAATCATTTTGCATGTCGTTTTGATCATCTGATGACTTTAGAAGACGGTATGTGGCAGCATCATCTGCAAAAAATCTAAGACGGCTACTCAGATTGTCCCCTATGTCGTCAATATGGATCAGGAATCGTGTTCCTTGTTCGCTGGACCATGACATACCTTTCTTTCAAAATCAATTAAATTCTGTTTACCCCCGTTCTCCACAATGATTTCCTTTTATTCCAGGTATCAGTTAAGTACATATCTTACTACACCATGTGACCTCAAAAAGAATTCTCCGTGCCTATTTCTGAGGGGCATAATGATGAAAGTTTATTGAAGTTGCAGGCTCATACAGACAAACTATCTTTCGGTAGATTCCCTCAATCGTATCGATAAAGAAATCTACACGGAATTATTGTTTCAACGTTTTTAACGTCAGTTTCTGAAGCACGGGAAATCATAATTATAATGCCATGCATGTGTTACAGTCCTATGATTTTCATACAGGTCATTATAGTGGGTTTGCTGATATAACTCCCCCGGTGTGCAAAATTGAGGATGAAAGTAACTTTCCTATAACGTCTTGCTGCCAAGTAGCATAGGTCGATGAATCTTGGACCGTATGGCGTACTGCATAAGATAAGTAAAGTAATACACAAAGAGACAGCACTCACAATGATGTCATCGCGATTTATGATGTTACTCTGAGTTGCACAATCAAACACACTACTTTATTTGTCTAAGAACCACTTATTGACACATTGCTTTAAAAGACCACAATTAGACAATACGGCTGAAGACCTAGTTAAAGAAAACTTGAGATGCTTTCTGGTCTGAAGGCCCAAATCCACACCAAAAACTAGAACTTTGCTGATCCACTATGGACTGTGGGACAACGGCTGACATGTATTTCTTGGTATAATAATTTACCAACAGACGTGTATATTGTAGACATTTATTTTATGAACTTCTTATGTGCAACCAGTTTCAGCATTACATTGATGCCTTCTTCAGGCCCCACACGTCATAGTCGTAAAATCGCTGTACACTTAAGGGTCCACATAACTGGACCTGTGAATCAAATCGCTATGCGCGCCGCGGAGACTTCCACGCTGCTCCGTCCCAACCGGTTTACTACATGAAGCACGCAGACATCATTAAAATACACTCCTGGGAATTGAAATAAGAACACCGTGAATTCATTGTCCCAGGAAGGGGAAACTTTATTGACACATTCTTGGTGTCAGATACATCACATGATCACACTGACAGAACCACAGGCACATAGACACAGGCAACAGAGCATGCACAATGTCGGCACTAGTACAGTGTATATCCACCTTTCGCAGCAATGCAGGCTGCTATTCTCCCATGGAGACGATCGTAGAGATGCTGGATGTAGTCCTGTGGAACGGCTTGCCATGCCATTTCCACCTGGCGACAAAGATGGACCAGCGTTCGTGCTGGACGTGCAGACCGCGTGAGACGACACTTCATCCAGTCCCAAACATGCTCAATGGGGGACAGATCCGGAGATCTTGCTGGCCAGGATAGTTGACTTACACCTTCTAGAGCACGTTGGGTGGCACGGGATACATGCGGACGTGCATTGTCCTGTTGGAACAGCAAGTTCCCTTGCCGGTCTAGGAATGGTAGAACGATGTTTTCGATGACGGTTTGGATGTACCGTGCACTATTCAGTGTCCCCTCGACGATCACCATAGGTGTACGGCCAGTGTAGGAGATCGCTCCCCACACCATGATGCCGGGTGTTGGCCCTGTGTGCCTCGGTCGTATGCAGTCCTGATTGTGGCGCTCACCTGCACGGCGCCAAACACGCATACGACCATCATTGGCACCAAGGCAGAAGCGACTCTCATCGCTGAAGACGACACGTCTCCATTCGTCCCTCCATTCACGCCTGTCGCGACACCACAGGAGGCGTGCTGCACGATGTTGGGGCGTGAGCGGAAGACGGCCTAACGGTGTGCGGGACCGTAGCCCAGCTTCATGGAGACGGTTGCGAATGGTCCTCGCCGATACACCAGGAGCAACAGTGTCCCTAATTTGCTGGGAAGTGGCGGTGCGGACCCCTACGGCACTGCGTAGGATCCTACGGTCTTGGCGTGCATCCGTGCGTCGCTGCGGTCCGGTCCCAGGTCGACGGGCACGTGCACCTTCCGCCGACCACTGGCGACAACATCGATGTACTGTGGAGACCTCACGCCCCACGTGTTGAGCAATTCGGCAGTATGTCCACCCGGCCTCCCGCATGCCCACTATACGCCCTCGCTCAAAGTCCGTCAACTGCACATACGGTTCACGTCCACGCTGTCGCGGCATGCTACCAGTGTTAAAGACTGCGATGGAGCTCCGTATGCCACGGCAAACTGGCTGACACTGACGGCGGCGGTGCACAAATGCTGCGCAGCTAGCGCCATTCGACGGCCAACACCGCGGTTCCTGGTGTGTCCGCTGTGCCGTGCGTGTGATCATTGCTTGTACAGCCCTCTCGCAGTGTCCGGAGCAAGTATGGTGGCTCTGACACACCGGTGTCAATGTGTTCTTTTTTTCCATTTCCAGGAGTGTACCTGCTCAGTCAAAACCACACAAGCTACACACGGTTCCACGAAAACACTGCCACAAACAACCCGGACAATACTAAAACCAGTCACTAAGAAACAACTAGGAGGAATCACAAGTCGGTACACACAGAGGACCCGGAAGCGGCCGGCGACTAAATACAAGTCGTCCGATGAGACGACCGACCGAACGACCAATCTAGGTCGTCCCCACTGAAGTCATGTGTGCCAGCAACGGTCGGGCGAGTAATGTCTGTCCGGACCCCACTGCTGCTCCATCCCCACTAAACTCCCGACACACGACGACCGGGAAATACTAGCGCTCGCTCCAAAGATAGTACGACAATGCTCTTATCGCTAGGCACTGTTGCTGCCACTCATGGGCAGGCAAGCCAGCAACTTAATGGAGACATTAAATCGAATACGAAACGAAACGGGAGTACCGCCAAGACAAAATGTCAAGCAATAACGGCAGGAACACGAGCCGCGCGCGGCTCAATCACAAAAGGCGGAACATGGTTCTTACCAGGATATGTGATAACTACAGGCGGCAATGCGTGTTCTGCTAAGTGCTCCCATACCGACTATAAAGTTGGCAAGGATCTTTTACGTGTGTTCGCCACAACGATTGGCAAGAGCTAAATGGTCGTGTATTTGGACTTACGTCTCGTCGACGCATCCCAAACGTGCTCGATGGGATTTAAGTCGGCGGAATGGGCAGGTCACTCCATTCAGTGAATATCCTGTTGTTCCTAGAGCTCCTCTACCTGTGTAGTTTGTTGCACTGTCATTTATAAAAATGAGATCAGGGCCGAATTCAGCCTCAAGACGCACATGTAGAAGGACTACAGTGCCACAATAACGGTGCTCCGTGAACGTACCATACTCAAAGATTCGAAGCTCGCTGCGCCCATGGAACATTATGCCTCCCCGCACCGTAAGACCTGGACAACCAAAACGATCATGTTCGACAGTGTTCTTGGATGGTCGCTATATGAGAGTACGTAATGCCCCCAGGAACATTGTCGAACATTATCGGTTTTGTGGACGAGGTATTATCATGTTGCGAGGCTTAATGCAGCATGGAAGTACTAACTTCCAAATCTTTCAACACGGTACACTCGAACGTCAGCGTTATTGTGACACAGTACTCTTTCATCATGACTTCATTTTTATCGATTACAGTGCGTGACCTCATCGAAAAGCACAGGTGAGCTCCTCCTGGAACGAGAGGATATTCGGCCAATGGACTGACCCGCCCGTTGCCCCTCCTTTGTTCCTATCGCACAATATAGTGAAATATAGCACTACACAAGAATGCAGACGATTAGGTGAGCAGATCACATAACTAATGAGGAGGTACCGAACAGAATTGGGAAAAGTAGAAGTTTATGGCACAAACTGACTGGAGGAAGGCCTCGGTTGACAGGACACATTCTCAGACATCAAGCAATCACCAGTTTAGTACTGTAGGGAAGTGGGGGAGGGGGCAAGGGTAAAAATCTTAGAGGGAGACCAAGAGATGAATACAGTAGCTGCAGATGTAGAGATAGACAGTAAGCAGCTTCAAAAGGTAATGAGAAAATATGTTAATCTTCTGTTACGTGGCTGGCTAGAGGGTAACGTCAGAAGAATGTTCCAAGGTACAACACTCTCCCCTAGTGTATAAAATAAATAACGTGGCAAAGCACTCTGTCCCAAAGGTCCATGGGCATGACAGAACCGAAGATACAGATGATTAAAGCAAGGCAGACGTGCTCATTTCCGTCTGTCTAAATTTCAGCAGCGAGAAAGATCGGAAAGCGGGTTCTGCTTTCGATCGTCAGCCAAACAGGGAAATAGAAAAAGTCGTCTCTACAACTGCGGAAGCCGTGGATATTTATTGGTACCTGTTGGAGCAGTGATAGTCAAGCTACTTTGCCCAAGGGCCAGTACTGACTTTGCATGGTGCGACTCGGACCTCATAAGGCGGCCCGTGCCACCCCCCCCCCCCTCCCCTCCCCCCACCTTCTCTAGTGCTGTTTGTTATATGTCGGCACGGTTCGGTACACTTCATGACGAACATCCCCTGTTGCAGATTGCTCCCATCCTCAGCGACCCCGAAGTTGTGACACTGTAATTGTCTGACGGAGTATTGCTTTGTTGTCTGTACGACCAGATGAGTAATTCATTAATACTAGTAACTGCACTTATATTTAACTGCATTACAGTCAACCGGTGTAACTTTGTACCACTTTCTTCCATTTTTTGAAAATACTCGACACAAAGTAGGAATTACATATCACAACTGACATGATCACATCTTGCACTTATAGTTATTGAGTGAAGATATACACTAATCATGCCTTCTTAGAGTAAAATTACAGTTTGGATACTGGTACAAAGGGTTCCACAGCCATTCAGGCTAACTTTTGGTCAGTCCTTTATCTAATGCTCTGATCAACTGTAGACCTGTCAAATGGAAATCAGACGTTAGTAAGCAGCAAAAACAAACTATTAATGTAGTATTGCAGGTTTACTTTGAAACAACAAGGTATTTGTATTGACCAGGCATTGTTCAGTTTCATAAAATGTATTCGCAGGTCCGAATATGATCCACCTGCAGCTGTATAATGAAATGACGACAATGGTAGTTTGTGCCGAACCGTGACTCGAACCTAGATTTCGCACTTTGCGCGAGCGGCCGCCTTAAATGCTTCGGCTATCCGAGCATTACTCACGGCCAGGCCCAAACTTTCACATATCATCGTCGATGTGTCACGCCTATTCTCGTATATCTCGTTAATATTATTCCCTCACAGGGGAGATATTTTATTTGTAAATCGCAGGCCCGTTATCGGCTGAAATGAGTGCTTGCGCTGTGTAAAAGTGCTTCTTCACAACACAGCTACTGTAGTTTGGTATTGTTCAACTTCGGTCCCTACCGTCAGAAGGGCTCTTCACAACCAACGCAGTTAAAGAGTTTTTAGAAAGGTGAAAAAGAGAATTAAAATACGAACTAGAAATCACAGAGGTACTTTTAGTACAAAATAATGCAAGTAAGTGGAACACCAGCCATTTGAAGCAATGATAGTAAGCGGTATAAAGATAGAAATCTTCTCGACTTACTGCTTGCAATACAAGACACGATAAAAAAGGTAAATAACTATTCTGAGTACGATTTTTCTTTTGCTCACTGCAGTCAGCCGTAGTGGCCGAGCGGTTCTAGGCGCTACAGTCTGGAACCGCGCGACCGCTACGGTCGTAGGTTCGAATCTTGCCTCGAGCATGGATGTGTGTGATGTCCTTAGGTTAGTTAGGTTTAAGTAGATCTAAGTTCTAGGGGACTGATGACCTCAGAAGTTAAGTCCCATAGTGCTCAGAGACATTTGAATTTTTGCTCACTGCATTATATTACAACAGCCTTAATTTAATCTTCCTTGTCACAAACAAATACCATTTTTGGTGATGACCATCTCTGTAATCGCATTACCAAAAGATGTTACTTCCGTGTCAAAATTTGCACAAAAAAGTGTTCAAACGTCTGTGAAATCTTATCGGGCTTAACTGCTAAGGTCATCAGTCCCTAAGCTTCCACACTACTTAACCCAAATTATCCTAAGGACAAACACAAACATCCATGCCCAAGGGAGGACTCGAACCTCCGCCGGAATCAGGCTCACAGTCCATGACTGCAGCGCCATCAGACCACTCGGCTAATCCCGCCCGGCTTGTACCATAGCAGCTGACCGTACGAGTCGCGCACATCCGTTGGTTAACAGTGCTGGAAGACTAACAATAAAGCAATACCTTTCTCACATCCTCTAATGCTGCAACGGTCGCATTACTTACTTGTGTGCCTCTGTGGTATGAGGAAACCTTCATTGGTTCGCGGCTGAATTATCAGCTTCAATTAAAATTCAGCAATCATAAGACGTTACTCTCTCCGTAAGTATTTTTGTTTGTTACTGATTAGGAAATTTTGCATCGCACTCCCCTCACATTTAATGGTAAAATGGCGCAGCAGATACCCGTCGAAAACAGATCAAGAGTGAAAACAGGAAGAGGGTGCACTGAACTGTGAAAAAGAAGCCAAATAGAAACAGTAAACGGTCTAAGTTAAAGAGGTGCAACAACAAGCGAATCGCAATACCCACCGCCTCGTCCTCGGTCTCATCTTTTTTTCTTCTACAGACGTCTGGTCACTGACATGTCTGTTCTCCTTGTGTAGTCTTGGCAATTGTCATACTATACATAGCTTATAGAATACGAGTCATGTGGTGAGAATGTAACTGACATGTCTGTTCTCCTTCTGTAGTCTTGGCAATTGTCATACTATACATAGCTTATAGAATACGAGTCATGTGGTAAGAATGTACTGCCGTCGCAAGCGAATCTGATGAAAAGTGATAGGTTAAATGATGCATAGACCTCTTACAGAAAAGAAAACAACATATAAACGGGGATGAACTATGCTGTAACAAAGGTCTTCAAGAGTAAAAAATTCCAAAACGATAAGCAAGAGTCATAACATATGGTACTTATGCAGCCGCTCGGGATTAGCCGAGCGGTCTTTGGCGCTGCAGTCATGGACTGTGCTGCTGGTTCCGGCGGAGGTTCGAGCCCTCCCCCGGGCATGGGTGTGTGTGTTTGTCCTTAGGATAATTTAGGTTAGGGACTGATGACCTTTACAGTTAAGTCCCATAAGATTTCACACACATTTGAACATTATTGGTACTTGTGTAGAACAAATAGAAGACACGCACGTTTGGAGGTTCCTACCTTATACCTCGCTGTTGCAAAAGGTCTTTGCATCACAACACAGAGCGAGGTGGCGCAGTGGCTAGCACACTGGACTCGCATTGGGAGGACGACGGTTCGAACCCACGTCTGGTCATCCTGATTTAGGTTTTCCGTGATTCCCTAAATCTCTTCAGGCAAATGCCAGGATGGTTCCATTGAAATGGCACGGCAGACTTCCTTCGCCATGCTTCCCTATCAGAGGAGACCGATGACCTAGTCTCCGTCCCTGATCCAACCAACCAACACCACGACACAGACACAAATTTGAATACGGCGAACACACGTCAATGACCGGACGGAAAGTTCATAATTTTGTAAAGAAAAGAAAAATGTGGGGTGCGAGGGAGATTTGAACCTAGACTTCGTCCTTCGCAATCCAACACCGTGTTCAAATAACCACGACGGTGCTGCTGTCCACATGCTGTCATTGTACATGTTGGACCGTTATACTGTTTCTATTTTGCTTTTTTTTCACAATTCAATACACTTTCTTGCTGTTTTCATGCTCGACCTGTGTTCAATTTTTGACGCATTATCCACTGGGCCATCTTACCACCAGATCTGAGTGGGTTGCGATGGGGAGTTTCCCTCGTGAGCAGGAAAAGCACACTCTTCAAGTAGCTCTTAATATTAACTGACTTTTTTTGGGCTCGACTGTTACTTGCTAAATGCATATTATTATCAAATAGGGCTGAGAACCTCGGGCCCCACAAATATTTTATTTGAGCCATTTGCGGCTCGCGGAGGACAGTTTGACGATCTCTGTGTTAGACTCTACATCTGACAAGCGAGATAGTGGGCTCCTCTTCCGTAAACAATTTACCGTAGGCCATTGGAATAACGGAGGTTCCATCATGATAAGATGCCCAGAGGGCTACATGACCCCTCTTACTTCATCACTTAGTACGCCGCCTTCCCTTCAGTGTTTTTCTATTCCTCGATCTCAATCTCCCGGGATCTGAGCGTATTGGCGCAGTCCCTAGGACAATGGACTCACATTTGGGGGGAGTCGGGTTCCAGTCCTCGTCATCCAGAATTGGGTTCAAAAATGGTTCAAATGGCTCTGAGCACTATGGGACTTAACTACTCTGGTCATCAGTCCCCTAGAACTTAGAACTACTTAAACCTAACTAACCAAAGGACATCACACACATCCATGCCCGAGGCAGGATTCGAACCTGCGACCGTAGCAGTCGCGCGGTTCCGGACTGCGCGCCTAGAACCGCTAGACCACCGCGGCCGGCCAGAATTGGGTTTCCAAAGTTTTTTACTCTATTTCTTAAGGCAAATGGCGGTACGGTTTCTTTGAAATTGACGCGGGCAATTTCCTTTCCGATCCTTGACAGTCCTAACTTGTGGTCTGTTTTCTAAGAACCCACCCTCTACGTAGTTAAAAGTCCTTTGTTTCCTCTTCGCTTCCTCCCTTCCTAGTTTCTCCATCATTCATCTCCCTTCTTTTCATTTTGTCTTCTACTTTACCTCGTTTGTTCGCAGGAGAGCAAGGCGAAGCTGGGTCAGCGTAAAGGTCTGAGCAAGGGCGACCTACGTAAGATCAACGGCATGTACAAGAAGGAGTGTCAAAAGCGCAAGTCATCCAAGGCTTAATCTGGGGACACGTCTACGTGCGGGCATCTGGCCCCGTTTCATTCCACGTAGATCATCTGAGCAGCCCAACAGCCTTTCAAGCTGCTATCTCGTCGGCGTTAACGACTTTGCCTTCACATCACGTACTATGTTAGATGTCTCTCTAATCATTTTGTTGCTTTCCAGATTGTTAGGGGATACACATAAATGGAACAGTTGCAGTACAGTGTAATCACATCTGTAACTCTCTAAAACAGATCAGACGCCTTTACCACATTATCTTTGCGTTTTGTGACAGTGTTACCTATGTGAGAAAACTATAAAACGAAGTTCGAGTAATTGACTGCAGCGAGTGTAATGGAACTGTGAAGAATGCTTGAGACTATTACTTACCGCAAGCATTTAAACGAGACACGGATGTATTACTGATCGTTATGATTCTTCGGCAGGGCCTGTCACGTTCGTTGAAATATCAGTTAATTTGCATCTATCTTATTATTTTTCTCATTTTGTGTTTCAAGGGTTGATATCGGGTGAATCGACTGTGAAATGGCTCATTGAGTTTTGTGAGAGGCGAGACGCAAGTCCATATCATTCATGGTCCATAATGTGTGTGTTATAATTAATCTACTTTGTATAAAACATCTACAGTTTATCTTACCTGTTCTTGCTTGCTTCCGTAGGGTAATGAAAGTTAGGACGTCATTTACAAGTGTAAGACGTAAATGCACGAAGCAGTTTTGTTGCAGTTAATGTCGATTAATAGGATTAATAGTGCCAACAATTTTTTATGTAGCATCAAAAATACGTGAAACTTTAATTGAATTTTAAATAAGTATTTAACATGTATTATTGCACTTGAATAATGACTGTCATACCACAAAGATCTATTTTAGTGTATACTGGTTTGTATTTTTATAAATAAAATAAATACACTGAATTCATGTTTTGACTCCATTCTTTCCTAAAATTTCACAAGTATCGGCGTTCACAGCACGGACACTCCTTTTGGAGCCAGACAGTCATCCTGGAACTGGAACTACCTCTTCGTCATTGATATAGTGCAAATAAGTTGGGGTCGTCGAACTTCTCATCAGAGTTGTCGGGGAACTGGAATACATACAAAAAGAAGAAAATCAGCTTACGAATTTGATGCATTATGATTGGCAACTATATAAACAATTTAGAGATGTTCATTTAGTTTTAATTGCACAAAGGTTGTTAGTTATTACTGGGGATAAATTTGCAATAACTAAAACTTAGACTGGTTTGCGTTGCTAATATAGTGCGAAAAACCTGGAATCATCGCTCTTCTCGTCGGATTTGTAGAGGAACTGGGATGTGTACCAGAAGAATTGAACTCCGCCTGAACAGGCCATGAAGGCAAAACGGTACCGACCGGCCGCCGTGTCGTCCTCAGACCACAGGCGTCACTGGATGCGGATATGGAGGGGCATGTGGTGAGCACACCGCTCTCCCTTCCGTATGTCAGTTTCCGAGACCAGAGCCGCTACTTCTCAAACAAGCAGCTCCTCTGTTGGCCTCACAATGGCTGAGTGCACCCCCCTTGGCAGCGCTTAATTTTGGTAATCTGGGGGACCAGTGTTACCGATTCGTCAGGTCCACGTATAAAATTGACCTATGATCGGATTCAGGTGTTTTCACACGCATCTGCAGAATGCAAACAATTGCATTCGCACTGCAATTAAAAGAGATAGGAGGCCAGACGTTTGTCCCTAACACTCGCCACTATTCTTTCTTCTTCATACACACACACACACACACACACACACACACACACACACACACACCAGCACCACCACCAACACCATAACCACCACAAATACGACCTCTACCACACACAAACATGAAAGACATTGCCTCATAAATAAATGTTAAATAGGCCCAACCCATCAGGTTCCCACCAATATTTTTGAGTGAAAAGAATTTAACTGGAAGAGGCTGCGATTCTGAAATGTGTCGAATGTGAAATAGCCGCTGTAGTCTGTAGAATGAATGGAAAAATGTCCAGAGTAAATGGCTGAAACCTTTTATAAGTCTGATACGTTTGATGCTACAGCGCAGCTTCACGCATTGCTGTACATCGTATGGATTTAAATAAGTAGCAACCGTAAGCACATCTGAAAATACCCGAAATCGGCCAGTGGCAATGAAATAGTACTGTAAACCTAAATACTGCCTTTTTAGCTCAAATCCATCATCAGTTATAGATGTTACAATAAGGCTCTTCCCAAATCCATTACGTACGATGTCATGTTATGAACCATACTCAACAGCTGTTTACAGTAATGTCAACTCCGCTATAGAAAGCACTATAGTGAATTAAGTTAGTAGGGTAGTTACTACGTTCTCACCTTGGTCACCTCGCCCCAGAAGCATTCCGTAAATCGATATGCCCGCTCACATTTTTCCGATGAGCCTGGAACAATAAAACCAACGAATTATCTAAGGAATATATGTTTTTTCTGTATTGATTGCAGATTTTTGGAAAGATAATAATACCTGTTATACATTGCTGTAGCGTCTCCTCTCTGAAGGCTATATACTATTGCATAAACTGTGTTAACGGATTCGGCGTCTGGAAACTCGGCCTACATGTAATTGCTACGAATTTTCCATACTTCTTATACCATGAGTAATACAATAATCAGCATTTCGTCCATTGATCGGGTGCTATGAAACAGCAACTTATCTGACAAGGGGGGCATGTAATTTTTTATGTTTGTGATATATGTGGTTCAGAACTCAAATATACCTTCCCCAAAGCAGTTCTCTGTAATTCTCAAAAATACTCGAGAACATCGACTTTGAAGTTTTCCACCCGTTTTTAAAACACTAAATTAAGATGATGTTCTTTCAACAAGCACCGTGGCTATGTGATAGACGGTGACATGTTGGGACCTGGGTTCGAATCCTGATAGAATCAAATTTTAAAACAAGCATTCTATGAGCATTTACGTGAAACGTAAAATACAGAAAGACAGAAAAAAATTAATACGTATTTTTCTAACTATACAGTCTTCCTAAGAGATATAGCGCCAGTTTCTCTATAGTTACCAAGTTAGATCATCAAAACCCCGAGCTGGTTGGAGGGCCCCGCCCATCATGCTCCAAACGTTCTCAACCAGGGAGAGGTCCGGCGACTTTGTTGGTCATGGTGTCGAGACATGCCTTCGCCGGTCATCGGAGTTCAGTTGGAAGGGGGACGCATCACTGAAAACATTTCTGTTCCAGTCAATAAGATTCCAGGCAGAAGACGTAGCTGAACACTCCACGCACACACAATGGTGGGATATCAACCTGTTGTCCACCGTACAGCCTGACAAACAGAGTGATGGTCTGTGGTGCCTTTTCTTTTCATAACAGGACCTCTTCGGTCGTCATCCGCGGCGCTCTTACAACACAACAGTACGTCGACGATAATCTGCTGTCCCACATGGCAAGCCACCCTGTCATATTCCAACAGGATACTGCCGTTCCTCACACGGCGAGTGTTTCTACTACTTATCTTCGTGCTTCCCATACCCTACCTTGGCCAGCAAGATCGAAGGATCTCTTCCAAAATGAAGATGTTTGGAGCATTATGGGCAGGGCCCTTCGACCGTCGCGTGATTTTGACAATCTAACCCGCAAATTGGACAGAATTTGTCACGATATCCCTGACGAAGACATCGAATAACTCTGTCAATCAATGGCAAGCGAATAACTACTTGCATAAGGATCAGAGGTGGACCAACACGTTATTGACTGCTTAATTAATGACTCTCTTTCTCTTAAATAAATTATGAATTTTTTTTTGAAATTATACTCATTTGTTTGTGTGTGTATGAAAATCAGATCTATCCATCTAAGTCCCATTCAGATACTTCCTTCGTGGTTTGTCTTTTTCTATTTGTTTTAGAGTTTGTTTTAGAGTTTATGCCAGATTTTTCAAATTTCGACTTGCGCTAAAATACAATTATAAGAACTTGATGTTGGCCATACGGCCGAAATTGCAATGGCAGGTTGTACAAATGAATCATTTTACTGCAATAAGGCTACCATGGTGTCATTTACAAAATTTTACATTGCGAACTCCAGCTACGAGAAGTTAAGTCAAGTGTTAGGCTGCCCTGGGAAATGTTCTGAAGGCGTGGGATCAGTACGGCTAACGTTGCATTAGTTACATCACGTGAGTTAGATGACAAACCCGTGGAAAAAATGTCACATGTCTGAATACGTTACACGGGTGGATAAATATAGTGTAGTGAAGGACTGAATGGCGACGAAAATCAGAAAGAAAAGAATCCAACAAGAAAAAAGAGCATAGAATCCCACAGAAGTGCATCAGAGAGTCTTGTCTTGGAACCTAGCATTGAAAGAAAACGACAAAGACAAAAGCGAAATAATAATGGCGAAAAAGAGACAGAAGCATGACTGTCTTCCTATGTTCTACCTCTGGGTGATATGACAACAATATTTTCTAAAATGATTCAATCTACTCTACGCACTTGACAGTTTTTGATAAACCATTAGGCCAATTTTACGTAGTTTTCCCTAAAATAATTATGTACACCAAGATGCCGACAGCAGCTTATTTACCTGTCGCAGAACATTTATAAACGAGAAAATCGATGCTTAATTGGTCGAGGTGAGAATCGGACAAATTGTGCTTCATGTTTGCTATGAGGAATCCGCCTTCGTCATCCATCTGGAAAAAGGTAGATTTTATTGTTACAAGAGAAAAAATACTGTTCATACTATTCAAGAGCATTAAACAAAAGCAAAATGAATTTGTTTGAACTGAAGCAATAGAAAACTATTCCGTGCAGGTTATACTTACCCACTCGTACTTGTTGAGAAGGCAGAACACAAAACACTGAAAATGCAAATAGAAATTAGGGTTATATTTCTCAAAATACGAATATGATTATTTCACATATATAATGACATCAGCATTATATTGTAGCACATAACATTTTTAATTCTTTTGTAGAGGGTAATGGAGGGTTACGCTTGTGCTTGACATTTCATCGCTACCAAAGTTGTCAAATACCGAACACAACCTCCTCTTGGTCAGGAAGCCAGCCGTGACGAAAAATGGAAGAATTATTGACAGCTGTCTTTAATGAAAACCTAAATCTAAATTAGAGTTGAGTGTAGGACACCGTGCCATCAAGATTGACTGGATTTTTGTAGCCAAAACAATTAGTAAATAATACAGCAGACTGTCTCATCTTGACCACTACCATTATTATCATCACCATTAGCGGAAGGACCCACGTAGCATCAACTGCAGTATGGAAACCACGCCCAGACCTGTCCATATACGTCATACATTTCCACGTTTCTGTTTGTTCTACTCTTAGTCCAGCATCCAGCTTTATAATTTTATTCGTTATAACTCTGATGTAAAGCACCTGAGACTACAATGTTTTCCAGCCGACCGTGACTACTTTTGTGCAGTTATTAGGATGAGTCGCGTCTGAGTTAAACAATGACATACTGATTTCAGCATTGTTTTGTGCATAGTGGCTGCAGAAACGACACGTTGTCTTGTCATCGCTCTCGGTTATCTTGGTGTGTTAACATTAGGGGTAATTTTTATTTTACTTTGCCAAAAGTATCGGTTGAATCTTCGTCGTTAGTGGCGTAGTACAGGTTTACATTAATGTGCAGTAGGGGGCTGTAACGATGTAACAGTGTAATAAACGGAGGAATGAAATAATGAATTCACTATGCCTCAAGCGTAACAGACTGCAAGGATTCTAGTGTATTTTGTTGCAACAAACAATTTGAGAAAGATAACAAAATAAGCGTGTACTCACCTTGAAACCAATGTTTTCTGGATCTATCTTCTTATTGATCAGTGCCCTGTTCATGTCCACTGCAAAAAAGAAGTACAAATACTATTACTAACTTTTATTATTGAGCTGCATTTTTTGGGTAACTACCGAAGTTCAGTGGGCAGCAAGAACGTTCTCCAAGGTTATAACAGGAAGCACAGAACCCAATCTAAACATAAAAATGGCGTTCACGATTTGTGAATTTCTGTGTAAAGGAATATGGATAAGATAACGTGAGAATAGTGTATTGGATACAACTACGCTTATTATTGATGAGGTCTGGTAAGAGTGTTCATGCAGTGACCTAACATAAAAATCTCAATCATGATCCGTAAATTTCTTAGTTAAAGAATTTGAATAATAAGACCTGAAAAGAATGTGACGAATGTATCCATGGCTGCCGTTGATGAGGACTGGTAATGGTGACTGGTAACAGTGTACACAATGTAGCCTATCGGATGGTACTTAATTCTTTTCCGTGTGACATTACCTAGTATAATTTCTAGGATTAGTGTCAACCCCAATAGGTAACATTATCAACAAGTTTGAAAGTTGCCTGCTAGGTATGCCAGCTTTCAGTTTTTCATTTTTTGCGCCCCTGCTAACTCGCGGGCATTTTCGATAAGATAATCTTGCCCACTAATCGATGCCTGCGGTGAACACAGTCTTGGCTCAGACAAGGCAAGGAGTCTTAACGACGCTGTTCGCCGAACGGTGCATGTATGTTGGAGAGATTGACTGGCGGTTGTATCCGGATTTGTATGTAAAAGCTTGCAATGAATGCATTCTCTGGTTACGAGGTACGAGTTATAAAGCAACCCACTGGAAAACCCATATTGATGTAGAATACTAGTGGAAAGTTACAAGTGATACTTTTCAACATATTTCGTATTGTGGGGCATGCAGTACCGATTCATATGAGCCGAATCCGTCTTTTTTATATTATGCATTTAGATTGCTTGCGAGCTATATAAATCGCTTCGTCAGTCATCTAAAGACGCTTTGTACTTTAGTCCATTTCATTTTTTTCTTTTGCACGTATATTTCCGTAGGACCAAACTGAGAAGCAAATCTCCAAGATTATGGGACGAGTCAGTAGATGAAATTATAAGATAAAAGTAATAACAGATAAAAATAAAATGCTTATTAACCTAAAAAAAGACAGGCTATAAGTTTTTGTAAACGCAGTCGATATAGTAACACATGAGTCAGCTTAATGTTTCAAAGAACTCCTCCACAGATTACAAAGAGTGACCCATGAGGAAGCTCTCCTGCTCCGATTTGAAAGCTCGTAGATTACTGTCAAGATCTTTGAATTCTTCCTACAGTTTATTGAAAATGGACCCAGCGTTGTCCTGCACACCTTTCTGCACAAGAGTCAAGGAAGTGGGATCCAAATGCTGATTGGCTTTGTACCTGAGTGAAAGTTTAATTTTTGGGAATAAGCTCATATTGTTAACAATAAACGATAGCAAAGAACATAAATATTGAGAGGCAATTGTCAGAATACCCAGAATAATGAACAGTGGTCGACAAGAGTCAGTAGAACAAGCTTCGCAGCTGTAATCAGATTCAATAATTGCCATTCTCATTGCATGACGCAATATTGTGCAGTGAAGACCGGCTGCACGTAACTACTTTTCATTGTGTATAATAACGTGTCCGAGCAACAACAGTACTACGTTCATGTTTTTAGTGGAGTCCCTAAACCAGGGCATCCCTATCTTTTCAGCTAGTGGACCCCTTCTTCAGTCCAAAATCCATGGCGGATCCCTAGTCAGTCAAGAGCACAGGAACTTTAAATTTCAGAGCGAAACCCAGGGGAACTGAAAGCTTCTTAATCCAAGTTCCATGTTCCCAATGACACCCCCCATTCCCTCCCCCCCCCCCCCCCCCACCTCCCAGTATCAATAGTCTTTGGTTTAGAGATGAATGAAAACAACTTTCAAAAATTGACTTATGAAATAGGTAGTGCACTGACAAAGCAAGTTTAACATTTAATGATGCCTGGGGCCGCATACGTGCCAGCGAACGTTGTGATTGGTCGACAAAGCTCGCTCCGCGCATGCGTAAAAGGTATCAGCGCATCTACCGCCGTGAGCCGGCGCACAAACGACCCCCGTATTGTTGCAACAGGAGTCGATCAGAGAAGCCGCATTCTCCGGCACTAAACTGTGTATGCGTTCTAACTTAAGAACTGCAAAGGCTGCTTGGGAATACGACCTAAAGTAAAAGTACACATGCTTTTCACACGAAAAAAAAATAGTGGTGAATTTGATTTTCACATTTTTATTCAATAATTTTATTATTTTACACGATTTGGTGAAGGGTGGCCGCGGGCCCCCTAGAAAGAGCCGGCGGACCCATTAGGTAAGCCGTGCCCTAAACAATGCCCAGGATGGTGTTTTCAGTGCCCAGGAAAGTGTTTCACAATTTGGTAGGAAATACCCACATATGATGGCAGACAGAGTACAGCGATGCTTTAGGTACTGAGTAACATGCAGGGAATCTTCCTGGAACTTCCAAAACCTTTAAATACTAATACTTATATACACTCCTGGAAATTGAAATAAGAACACCGTGAATTCATTGTCCCAGGAAGGGGAAACTTTATTGACACATTCCTGGGGTCAGATACATCACATGATCACACTGACAGAACCAAAGGCACATAGACAGAGGCAACAGAGCATGCACAATGTCGGTACTAGTACAGTGTATATCCACCTTTCGCAGCAATGCAGGCTGCTATTCTCCCATGGAGATGATCGTAGAGATGATGGATGTAGTTCTGTGGAACGGCTTGCCATGCCATTTCCACCTGGCTCCTCAGTTGGACCAGCGTTCGTGCTGGACGTGCAGACCGCGTGAGACGACGCTTCATCCAGTCCCAAACATGCTCAATGGGGGACAGATCCGGAGATCTTGCTGGCCAGGGTACACCTTCTAGAGCAGGTTGGGTGGCACGGGATACATACAGACGTGTATTGTCCTGTTGGAACAGCAAGTTCCCTTGCCGGTCTAGGAATGGTAGAACGATGGGTTCGATGACGGTTTGGATGTACCGTGCACTATTCAGTGTCCCCTCGATGATCACCAGAGGTGTACGGCCAGTGTAGGAGATCGCTCCCCACACCATGATGCCGGTGTTGGCCCTGTGTGCCTCGGTCGTATGCAGTCCTGATTGTGGCGCTCACCTGCACGGCGCCAAACACGCATACGACCATCATTGGCACCAAGGCAGAAGCGACTCTCATCGCTGAAGACGACACGTCTCCATTCGTCCCTCCATTCACGCCTGTCGCGACACCACTGGAGGCGGGCTGCACGATGTTGGGGCGTGAGCGGAAGACGGCCTAACGGTGTGCGGGACCGTAGCCCAGCTTCATGGAGACGGTTGCGAATGGTCCTCGCCGATACCCCAGGAGCAACAGTGTCCCTAATTTGCTGGGAAGTGGCGGTGCGGTCCCCTACGGCACTGCGTAGGATCCTACGGTCTTGGCGTGCATCCGTGCGTCGCTGCAGTCCGGTCGCAGGTCGACGGGCACGTGTAACTTCCGCCGACCACTGGCGACAACATCGATGTACTGTGGAGACCTCACGCTCCACGTGTTGAGCAATTCGGCGGTACGTCCACCCGGCCTCCCGCATGCCCACTATACACCCTCGCTCAAAGTCTGTCAACTGCACATACGGTTCACGTCCACGCTGTCGCGGCATGCTACCAGTGTTAAAGACTGCGATGGAGCTCCGTATGCCACGGCAAACTGGCTGACACTGATGGCGGAGGTGCACAAATGCTGCGCAGCTAGCGCCATTCGACGGCCAACACCGCGGTTCCTGGTGTGTCCGCTGTGCCGTGCGTGTGATCATTGCTTGTACAGCCCTCTCGCAGTGTCCGGAGCAAGTATGCTGGGTGTGACAGACCGGTGTCAATGTGTTCTTTTTTCCATTTCCAGGAGTGTACTAAATACTAATACTTATATTTTCAGAATACTTTTTCACTAACTTCTTGTATTATTGCTAGACTACTCAATCAATTGAAGTTCCTAGGTGGACACACGATCTAGACTTAACCTCATTTGGCTTTTTGCCATGCGAAATCGTGAAGAACGCTTTTCCATTCAGCTCCACGCGTTATAATCCTCATATACAGATTGTTAAAAAAATTGTCGATTACTTAGAGAGGTGGTAGCACTCATCGGAACAAAAATAAGTCCAGTTATCCTGGGTGCGGAAACGCATACTTTCCGAGATAAACATGTGTTTATAAGAAGAACTACGCGACGCTTGGTTACAGATATTACTGGAAGCACAAAATGGTTCAAATGGCTCTGAGCACTATGGGACTTAACTTCTGTCATTAGTCCCCTAGAACTTAGAACTACTTAAACCTAACTAGTCTAAGGACATCGCACACATCCATGCCCGAGGCAGGATTCGAACCTGCAATCGTAGCGGTCTCGCGGTTCCAGATGTAGCGCCTAGAACCGCTCGGACACTCTGACCGGCATTGGACGCACAGTTGTTGCACTGACGCTCCATCAAATGTGTCGGCAGGTTGTTTGTCATTTTATTCACAGTACTCTACCTGCTATTAGGCGGTCCGCAGTCAGTTGTGTTGTTCGAGTCATGTTGTAGGTTATGTTAGTTTTCGTCGTGTTTGTGTAGCTTCTTGTACAGTAATCCTGGGCACGTATCATGTTTACCTTCTTCACTTTTGTGTTTACTATTATTGTGATGTTTGTACGTATAAATGGTGTAGTAAATTTACGTTTTTCCCTTCTACTACTTGACAAGTGAAATGGCGGATACCATATTCTGCTATGGTTTAGCAAATGGGCATAGCTTGCCCATTACGCTGGAAAATATCCACAGCGTAGAGCGCCCTCTTATAGGCTGTTAGACAGACTTTTCCACCGTCTGACATGTGAGGCATACAGGTATCCTTGGTCCTCGGTAGAGTGACAGATGGAACGCATCGTACAGCCCGCACACCTGATGGGGGAGCGTGTGCTACGTTCGGTGAAAGAAACCCATGGGACCTGTGTGCGACGATTAGCAGCAGCAGAAGGTGTGTGTCTCTCTCTTGTCTGGGGCGGGGGGATACTTCATGAACTATTGTAGTACTCGTATCACCTACAGCGGGTTCAGGCCCTAAGACGGTTCTGTGAATGGCTGCTGCAGAAGTGTGCCACAGATCCATTGTTTACATCCAGGACTTAATTTACCGATGAGGCAGAGTTCACAAGAGGTGCTATTGTGAATTTCCGTAACCAGTATGTATGTTGTTGTTGTGGTCTTCAGTCCTGAGACTGGTTTGATGCAGCTCTCCATGCTACACTATCTTGTGCAAGCTTCTTCATCTCCCAGTACTTACTGCAACCTACATTCTTCTGAATCTGCTTAGTGTACTCATCTCTTGGTCTCCCTCTACGATTTTTACCCTCCACGCTGCCCTCCAATGGTAAATTTGTGATCCCTTGATGCCTCAGAACATGTCCTACCAACCGGTCCCTTCTTATTGTCAAGTTGTGCCACAAACTTCTCTTCTCCCCAATTCTATTCAATACTTCCTCATTAGTTATGTGATCTACCCATCTAATCTTCAGCATTCTTCTGTAGCACCACATTTCGAAAGCTTCTATTCTCTTCTTGTCCAAACTATTTATCGTCCATGTTTCACTTCCATACATGGTTACACTCCATACAAATACTTTCAGAAACGACTTTCAGACACTTACATCTATACTCGATGTTAACAAATTTCTCTTCTTAAGAAACGTTTTCCTTACCATTGCCAGTCTACATTTTATATCCTCTCTACTTCGACCATCATCAGTTATTTTGCTTCCCAAATAGCAGAACTCCTTCACTACTTTAAGTGTCTCATTTCCTAATCTAATTCCCTCAGCATCACTCGATTTCATTCGACTATATTCCATTATCCTCGTTTTGCTTTGGTTGATGTTCATCTTATATCTTCCTTTCAAGACCATGTCCATTCCGTTCAGCTGCTCTTCCAAGTCCTTTGCTGTCTCTGACAGAATTA
This sequence comes from Schistocerca gregaria, assembly GCF_023897955.1. NCBI lineage: Eukaryota > Metazoa > Arthropoda > Insecta > Orthoptera > Acrididae > Schistocerca > Schistocerca gregaria. The sequence goes on along the minus strand of NC_064927.1, from coordinate 133,928,804 downwards.
CAATGTCGTCGCCGAACCTCAAAGTTTTTATTTCTTCTCCGTGGATTTTAATACCTACTCCGAATTTTTCTTTTGTTTCCTTTACTGCTTGTTCAATATACAGATTGAATAACATCGGGGAGAGGCTAGAGCCCTGTCTCACTCTCTTCCCAACCAATGCTTCCCTTTCATGCCCCTCGACTCGTATTACTGGCATCTGGTTTCTGTACAAATTGTAAATTGGCTTATCGCTCCCTGTGTTTCACCCCTGCCACCTTTAGAATTTGATAGAGAGTATTCCAGTCAACATTGTCAAAAGCTTTCTCTAAGTCAACAAATGCTAGAAACGTAGGTTTGCCTTTCCTTAACCATAGCATTACCAACGTATTTTTTGTAACATGTAATACCAACGGGGGGGCTCAAAGGCCGATAAAGAATACCACAATTTATTTTATCATAAATCAAGTTTATTTACTTCTGATACCTCTAATAACAATTCAAAATGCTTAGACATTGATTTTGTATACTGGATAATAAAAGATGTTATTATAATAGGAATAAAATGAACAAATCACGAGATTCAGTTTATATATTTTTTGGAGTAATGTTTCAAAATAGCGTTTTCTTATAAAAACAACTTTTTTAATTCGATACACTACATGAAGCAAACAAAATTTGCTGTCTCATTCTGCAACGCATTTTTCACACAACACTGTCTTCCTGCAGTGTTTCCCACAGACGTGTTTGTGGCAATGAGAACAGGTAACAGTTGACTTTCCCAGCTTGTTGTACTTTAGATGCAGCTTCTTGGCAGCATAGGTGGCACCGTCCACGTGTTCCTGGTTCTGCTGTTGAGGATGATGGTTCTACAGAGCAGCTGAGCTTCCTTTGTGTGATGCTTTCCATTGCCATTATTACTGGCTTCTGAAGTCCATACAAATTTTGTGCCAGTTTATCTACTTGAGATCTTATTAGTTCGAGACCTAAGTTAGTGATAAAAACCCTTCTGCGGTTTGGCAAATTCTTTTTCCAATTCGGAAAGTTGAGGAGGAAGAGTGAATATGCATTTATTGCTGCTATGTCAATGAGTGTGTAGAAGAGGGACAAAGGCCATGTTCTTGTTCCTCTCTTTGTGCTGTAGTGTCTTGCCATTTGGTCTATGGTGTCCACGCCTCCCTTTGTAGAATTATAAAAAAGATTTATGTTAGTCTTTTTTGAGTGATAAGTTGAAAGCATCAACAGCAGTCGCTTTGGCTTCTCGCGGACTAGCGTTGATGCAAGAGTAACTGGTGGCCTCTGTGTCTGAGGGTCAGTATAAGCAAAGATGGAAGAGTGTAAACTGCGGCCAGTTCTAGTCTTCAGCTCTTCAGGTATGTGTCGTCTGTTAGACTGTAGGGTGCCAACAAGTGTGAGGTGAAAATCATTCCATAGAGTCTCAGCAAGCTCCACTGAAGTATAGTACCGATCTGTGGTAACATTACGGTCTGATTTTTCAATAGGTTTTATTAGTCTCTTTACAATTTCCATCGGTCCATTTGAATGCTGTGTATTTCCTGACTTGCCTGTATAGATGTCCGTGCTGATCACATATCTAGTCTCAGAATCAGACAGCATTCGAATTAGAATGCCGTATTTTCCAGGTTTTTCTTTTAGAAACACCTTGAACGGACAGCGACCACGGAACAAAGACAACATCTCATCCACTGTGGTATGTAGACCAGCAATGAAATACAATGGAAGTGAAGAATTGAAGCTTTCAAAAATTTCCCTCATTGGAGCAAACTTGTCATTCTGGGGACGAATTTCTCTTGTGTTCTTATCACCAAACCTCAATATTTTAGCCAATTCGAACAATCGGGTCCGACTCATTGATCCATAGTACACTTGTCGGCCCTGATGCAAAGACCATACATCTTGGACAGGTATCTTATCGCCATGATTTGAACCCATGATTAGCAAGAGTCCTATATAACAAAATAACTCATCTTCATCTTTGTGCTGAATACCTAGTCGAGAAGCCTCTTCATTTGAGTGTAGTTTTATTAGATTCATAATTTGAGGTGTAAAAAAGAGCTCTATAGCCTCTTTCGGAGACGCAATTCTTCCTTGTTGTCCTAGCCCCATTCTTTCTCGCACTATATTTTGTACAGAACGCCGATATTGTCGAGATGGCTTCGTAATATACTCTCGTCCACTTTTTGCAATGAATTTATCACATTCCGTATCATTATCATCTGGTGGATTGGCTTCAACCTTATATTCATTCTCAGACGATGAATCAGTTCTAATTTCTTCCACATAATCATCCACTTCACTTTCCTCTAAATCTGATTCGTTCAAAACTTCTTCTAGCACTCTTTCAATGGAACTATCACATAAACGTTGTCTACTCATGTTGCTGGTTCAACAGCAGCAGAAACACTGAAAATAACAATGTCCGCTTTATAATAATATGTCTGAAGGCAACAATGCCAAAATTCGTTTCATGGTAAGAATTTGAAACGAAAGACTCAACCTCGTAAATCTTTCCTTGCTATTACCAACGGGTGGGCTTCTAAGGCCCACAGAGAATTAAAGCAAGTAAATGAATTTTAATTACATTTTTATTCCGAAATTCTGTAATGACTCAGTAGTACATTCAATAACGAACAATTACCTTTGCTTTCAAGTTCATATATCAAAGGGTGTGGATACAACATAGAAAAACTGAGTCAGTGGGCCTACGAGGCCCCCCCGTTGGTAATGCTAGGGTTAATCTATTTTCTAAGATACGTCGTAGGGTCAGTATTGCCTCACGTGTTCCAACATTTCTACGGAATCCAAACTGATCTTCCCTGAGGTCGGCTTCTACCAATTTTTCCATTCGTCTGTAGAGAATTCGTGTTAGTATTTTGCAGCTGTGACTTATTACACTGACAGTTCGGTAATTTTCACCTCTGTCAACACCTGCTTTCTTTGGGAATATTTTGCTGCCCATGCAGCCGTTACTTTCAGTTGCTCCAAATACAAAAATTCATTTCCAGGTCTATGATCTCGTTCTTAATTTGTGCAGTTTCCTCTTTGCTGTGTTGATTGTACATTCTGTTCTGCCGTCAATGGTTTTTATGGCCACTTTAAAACTCATATTAAGTTACATTCTCTGATTAGTTTTCTCTGGAAGGGAAAAGAAACAATATCAGCAGTAGAACGTACTGGATTCACAGGAATTGATTACTTTAGGTTAAAGGATGTGATAGGTTTCTGTGGGGATTTTGAGAATAGTTTCGGTCTTCTGGAACCTTCTTGCACAGTTGTGCGTATTTTGAAGTTTTTGTGGGTGTAGTTGACGATACCTCCTAAAGCTCCCGCAGGCAGTTACCGTGCGGTGGTAGCCGCCATCACAGGATTCTTCTATGTCTTTCGCATCAATGTAGTTTTCAAGTGAAAACATTCGAATTTTTTATATAATGTTCTCGGGATTTTTCGAATATTGTGGAATATTTTTGAATGTTACAGAATATTCTCAGACTTTCAACATGGAAACAGCACATATTGAGTTGATGCACACTCCGGCAAAATCGTCTTAACCGAAGATCTGTGCGACGTGGTGAAGACAGAGGAACAACTCATCGAATAGTGTATTCGTTTACAGAGAGAAACTACGTAAACAAAGAAGAATACCGCACCATGTCAGCAATAAAAATACGAGGTTACGCCCAAATAATTTTTCTGCGCTGACGTTTTACTTATTGTGCATGGTCTCCTTCGAAAAACTTTCCTCCACAATTGATACACGGCTCCCATTGCCGTTTACACTTCCGGAAGCAGTCTTGGTACGCCTCCTGCTGGATCGCGCAAGCGCCGTCTACGATTTTTCTTTTATGTCGCCTGTCGTTACAAAACTTCGACCTTTCAACGGTATTTTCAACTTTGGAAATAAAAGAAAGTCCGCAGGGACTAGGTCTGGAGAATAAGGCAGCACAGTGATCTCGTTTATTGTGGATAGTCACGCACCTACAGGGATGAATGTGCGAGTACGTTATCGTGATGCAAGAGCTATGAATTGTACGTCACATTTCAGGACGTTTCCTTCCCACATTTTATCACAGGCGTCGCAACACATTCCGGTAGTACCATTGATTAACAGTTTGTCCTTGTGGAGCGAATTCATGATAAACTAATCGTTCTAAGTCAAAGAAAACTGTCAGCATGGCTTTGACATATGAGCCAACCTGACGAGCTTTTCTTGGTCTTGGAGAACCTTCCCATTGTGAAGATTGAACCATTATCTCAACGTCATAACCGTAGACTCACGTCTCATCACTAGTTATGATTCTCTTAAGGAACATGTCGTACACTTTAGCGTAACCCAAAAGTTCTTCACACATTGCGATACGGTCTTTCTCGGACGAACTCGGCGGCAGCGCGATGCATTCCAAGATGCTGTCAGGATTTCATGACATTATCCAACTGAAATGTTACTTTCATCTGCCCCTTCCGCCGGAGGTTAGAGTCCTCCCTCGGGCATGGGTGTGTGTGTGTTATTCTTAGCATAGGTTAGTTTAAGTAGTGTGTAAGTCTAGGGACCGATGACCTCTGCAGGTTGGTTCCTTAAGAACTCACACACATTTGAACATTTTTACATTCATTTACAACCGCTCGCACAGTCAGTTTTCGATTGGTACACACAGTTTCGTTCATGTTCTTGATATGAGGGTCGTTGATAGACGCCGAAAGGCGTCCTGAACGAGGGACACCTTTAACTACCGTCCGGTCATATTTAAACCCCGTGAACCGTAAGTAACACCGAGTACTGCATGAGCGCTCATCACCGTAGGCTCCCTGAATCATATGAAAGGTATGTGCTGAGATTCGATCTGGACAGAGCCAGTGAAAAATGTCGATAGTTCCCAACCGTAAGGGCGAGTAGTACATCTTCGAGTAGTAAGATCTTTGACAGCTAACAGAGCTAGGTGCACGCGGTAAAAGTTTGAGTAGTGGTGAGGAGATGCGCAGACAGCAGACGTATTTCGAGTCGGACCTAGATGCCTGCAGGAGGCAGCCGGGTTGTGACAGCATCAAAGTAGGAATTGTCGCTACGCACATAATAAGCTATATATTGAGCGAAACTCGGCACATACCTGGAGAAACTAGAAAGAATAATTAATAAAATAGGTTTTCTTTGGTTAAATAATGTCTAAAAGCTAGATAGAAATCCCATTGTTGATGCAATAAGCGTTTTGTGAAACTTTCCCATGAGTAAAATAATCTATATGCCATTGCACAGTTGGCAAATTATTCAGATCAGGACAGAATTTTTATTAAGTAACAAACAGGGCCAAAATGAGTAAAGTTATCTAGAATGACAATTTTATGCCACTGCACTACGGCTGAGTTAAATATATGTTTTATTATCTGCTAAACGGGAAGGAGTGCACAAGCTAAGTCCACAGACGCAGTCAGATGCAGGTTTTCGACTTTCATTTACACTCCTAGAAATTGAAATAAGAACACAGTGAATTCATTGTCCCAGGAAGGGGAAACTTTATTGACACATTCCTGGGGTCAGATACATCACGTGATCACACTGACAGAACCACAGGCACATAGACACAGGCAACAGAGCATGCACAATGTCGGCACTAGTACAGTGTATATCCACCTTTCGAAGCAATCCAGGCTGCTATTCTCCCATGGAGACGATCGTACAGATGCTGGATGTAGTCCTGTGGAACGGCTTGCCATGCCATTTCCACCTGGCGCCTCAGTTGGACCAGCGTTCGTGCTGGACGTGCAGACCGCGTGAGACGACGCTTCATCCAGTCCCAAACATGCTCAATGGGGGACAGATCCGGAGATCTTGCTGGCCAGTGTAGTTGACCTACACCTTCTAGAGCACGTTGGGTGGCACGGGATACATGCGGACGTACATTGTCCTGTTGGAACAGCAAGTTCCCTTGCCGGTCTAGGAATGGTAGAACGATGGGTTCGATGACGGTTTGGATGTACCGTGCACTATTCAGTGTCCCCTCGACGATCACCAGAGGTGTACGGCCAGTGTAGGAGATCGATCCCCACACCATGATGCCAGGTGTTGGCCCTGTGTGCCTCGGTCGTATGCAGTCCTGATTGTGGCGCTCACCTGCACGGCGCCAAACATGCATACGACCATCATTGGCACCAAGGCAGAAGCGACTCTCATCGCTGAAGACGACACGTCTCCATTCGTCCCTCCATTCACGCCTGTCGCGACACCACTGGAGGCGGGCTGCACGATGTTGGGGCGTGAGCGGAAGACGGCCTAACGGTGTGCGGGACCGTAGCCCAGCTTCATGGAGACGGTTGCGAATGGTCCTCGCCGATACCCCAGGAGCAACAGTGTCCCTAATTTGCTGGGAAGTGGCGGTGCGGTCCCCTAAGGCACTGCGTAGGATCCTACGGTCTTGGCGTGCATCCGTGCATCGCTGCAGTCCGGTCCCAGGTCGACGGCCACGTGCACCCTCCGCCGACCACTGGTGACAACATCGATGTACTGTGGAGACCTCACGCCCCACGTGTTGAGCAATTCGGCGGTACGTCCACCCGGCCTCCCGCATGCCCACTATACGCCCTCGCTCAAAGTCCGTCAACTGCACATACGGTTCACGTCCACGCTGTCACGGCATGCTACCAGTGTTAAAGACTGCGATGGAGCTCCCGTATGCCACGGCAAACTGGCTGACACTGACGGCGGCGGTGCACAAATGCTGCGCAGCTAGCGCCATTCAATGGCCAACACCGCGGTTCCTGGTGTGTCCGCTGTGCCGTGCATGTGATCATTACCTGTACAGCCCTCTCGCAGTGTCCGGAGCAAGTATGGTGAGTCTGACACACCGGTGTCAATGTGTTCTTTTTTCCATTTCCAGGAGTGTATTTTTACCACTAAACTTTCATGCAGTCAGGATGTGTATTTTGAGTATTAATTTTCCAGCAATATTTTCATGCAGTCAGATAAAGTTCAGTTCAGTTAAATACGCAGTCAGATGCAAGTTTTGTTACAGACTAAAGCAGTTACATGAAGTTCAGTCTAGTTTAAATAGAGAATTTTTATTAACAATACTTTCACATTTGATGTGTTTTTGTAAATGTTTTCTTGAGTTTTACGCAAAATTTAATGCAGACGCGTTGCTTCTCTAACATGTCATCTAGAAATTCGCAAACTCTATGACATAAAATTCTACTGATACAGCAGTGAACAATAACTAACGGACATACAACAATGAAACACCTGGGATTTACACATTGAACACAGCATTTCGCTACAACACACTACTGGTGCGAAATTACGAATGTTCCGGAATTTTTTGAACAGGCCTCGTTATATAGTTCAACAAACAGATCCGTGAATACAAATACGGTACTAAGGTAAGAAAAAATATTGGACTGGTGCATAATTTCGTAGCGTTTTTTAAAATGGTACAAATGGCTCTGGGTACTATGGGACTTAACATCTGTGGTCATCATTCCCCTAGAACTTCGAACTACTTAAACCTAACTAACCTAAGGACATCACACACATCCATGCCCGCGGCAGGATTCCAATCTGCGGTTCCAGACTGAAGCGCGTAGAACCGCACGGCCACACCGGCCGACTAGCGTTTTTCCGTAAGTAATAGATACACATAACTGAGACATTAATGATTAATAATATATTCTACTTCATTGTTTACAACAGTCTGGCAATGCTAGGATCGTTCAGCAGTGTGTGGGAACCGTGAAAATGTGAGGGTGGAAGATCAGATGAATAAGGTGGATGCGATTCGATTTCTCAGTCCAACTCGTGTATAGTATTTTTGTCAGTCTAACAGAATGCGGGCAGGCGTTATCGTGGATTAGCATAGTCGTTGCTCTTGGACTGGTTCTTCAAGACGCCTCACTTGTTGACAGTAAACGACAGCAGTAATGGTTACACCTCGGGGTAGCAATTCGTAATACAACAACACCGTCGCTATTCCACCAAATGCATAACATTATCTTTTGTAGGTGCGTTCAAGTCATTGTACGGGGAGTTGATACTTTGTTTGGGCTCAACCGTTTCATTCTTTTTCTTATGTTAACAAAAAGACACTATCTCTCGTCACCAGTGATGATACAGGGAAGGAACGGTCGGTGTTGTTTACGAGCCAACTGATGGCGAACAAGCACAGATGCAAATATGGCCACCCGCTGATTTTTGTGATTTTGGCTTAGAGGATGCGGTACCCCGATTTCTGAACGTTCCCCATTGTATGCAATGTCGCACGACGCACTGATCACATTTCATCACATTTACCATTTCTAGAGTACTCTGATGTGGATCATTGTGGATTAACGCGTTTAAACGATCTTCACCAAACACTGAAGTCATCTTGAACTTGGAATCACAAATGTCAAAACGATCCTCCTTAAAACAAGAAAACCTTTTTCTTACCATGTTCTGTCCAGTGGCATTATCATCAAACACGACGCAAATGCTTCTGGTTGTCTCCGATGCTATCATACCATAACTGAACTCAAACAAGCATACATCTGTAATGTTCCGATTCTTACACTTGGCACTCTATTTTCTAGGGTCCACCTCTCTAATCAGTACTTCCAAATGACAAAATGACGTTACATAAACTCAAATATCAACAGTGAACTACAAATAAAAAATGACAATCGATAGATAAACCCATAGCAACCAGGATACCAAAATGTTAAACAGAAACCTTACGAACTTACGCACCAACCTAAGATTTAAATCCGTTGATACAGTGATGAATCAAGACTTCCTAACACAATTCCTAAATTCTATCAATAATACTGGTGTGGCCTAGCAAAAAAGCTTCTTAACGTGATAAACACTCTAGAAATGAATATACTAAATAGAAAAAAAGGCAAATAAATCTTCATGCCAACAGTTCTGCTCATTTCAACTAATTTACGACTCACCTTTCAAAGGGTCCAATTTCCAACGAGATTAGCTTGTGATGCGACTAGCAATAAAACTCAGGGACAGAAATTGCAATGATCCAGAGTAAATTTAAGAGAATGTTGCTTCTCTCATTAACAACTCTACGTAGTGTGCTACCATGTTAGATAACAACAAAATTTATTTGCCTTTGCACCCAAAATCGGAACACCAGATGTAGTTTAAAGTGATATATTCTGCATAAGATGCTGTACGAATCAGACAATTAGCTGCACATTTTTTTTCCAATTTAGAAAACGAAGAGGGTTCTTTTCACCTAGCAAATAATAAAGTTCAACAAAATCGAGAAGTAGCTAGTTCTAAGAAGTAAAAAATGGTGAATTTTAATGGAGTTAATTCCTTAGTGTGCCATCTGTCACTGTGAGTCATGTAATGTAGTTTCTGCCCAGCATATGTTTCTGTGTTGTCTTTTTGTGTTAACTTCTAGTAAACATCCTCTTCTTACAATTGGCTGTTAATAGAATTCATTGAGTTTTGTTGTTTATTTTAATAATATATGATTTTCGTTTCATTATTAGACAATTAGTGCTCCACACAAAAAATTCCCCATCTAAATACACTTTTCAGTATATCAATTATCTGCACAGCCAATTGTGAATACATAGATGTGTGACTGTTAAATATCACAGTAACCTGCACAGAAACGTTCTGTTACTAAACTATGTCCTACACTGACGATGGAAACAGAGTGAAGCTTATCTTGTCGTAATATCAAAATTAATAGCACGAGCTATGGGAAAGGGGAAGCGTCTTTGACTATAATCAGAACAGTGCTTAAATTTTGAATATAAAACACCAGCAATGTGTAACATCCACGAGATAAACTTTGGCTACAGTGTGACGAGAGGAAATTATGCCTCTAACACTTATAAACATTATGTATTCGACGAACGAAAAAGCAGTGAAAACTTATAAATAATAATTATTTATGTAATATTCTATGATGTAATTATACATATCGACGTGTATCATACAAAGACAATGATAATTGTAAATTCCTTTTACGACCTGCCTTTGTCTTCCTTTGTTTTTACCTTTTGATGGTTGGCTTTTGTAAGTTGCGAACGCATATCAAACTGAGGTCTGTTAAGAAATTGTAATTATTTGTTAATTATTACTTGAAAATAGAGTTCATTATTATTATAAGTATGAGTGAATAATTATTTGTAACTTTAATTCCTCTCTCAGTAAACATTATCTGTGTTAATTATTTTTTTCCGCAGCCATTGATGATAGCGATTTGTATCGCGTTTTTGTCTGTGTTTTCCTTAGAAACAAATCAAATGTTTGCTTGATGAGGTCTAAATAGTGCACAATATGAAAGTATAGTTTATAGAGTTTAATTATCATTTCAAATACTTACTTGTTTGGTCTAACAGTAGAAAGTCTCTATCAATCGTCTGCCGCCATCTTAACAATTTTCTCAGTGGCAAATTCAAATTACGCAACTATGCAGACATAAGTGCTGAACGTAATACAAATCTGTAAAAATAAATGTGCACTCATGCGAACTCGTTTTAATGAAAATAATTCGATGCATATTGGTTCTTTAAAAGCAGTGCTCATAGGACGATCGTTATAACAAACTTATCTAGTTGATGTATGGAGCCGAAATTAATTACGCACGAGTTTGTGAAGAATATTGTTTCAGGTTGCATACATCATATTCGGTGATTTTAATGATCATTTTGCTGAAGATAACTGCTTCCATCTTAGTCAATAGTTGTAACAAATCTGCTGTATGAACTGTGACATAGTGACACTTACAGACAACACTTTAACACGAAATTAACTTGGAGTTCCTTACCAACTTGATCAAATATTTAGCCGGGAGAAAATTTATTTAGTAATTACTCAATGTAATAAAATAAGATTATCATTTTCATTTACAAATTAGTTAAATACCAAACCACTGAATAACACAGCGAACGCCACAAATGACAGCTGAAGAATTGAGACAGAAGAAGTCACCCTCGTTCTGTAAACGGCTTTCTCAAAGAGGATGGAGGAGAGGAAAGGGTTTCAGGGTACTCTTGTCCCAAAAAGGTGAATAAATCAGTGGTGATCAACGGTATGAGAATGCAGAAGTCAATGAAAACCCCTGCATTAAAGACTCATAATGAGTAACCACAAGTAATGTGGCCTCTACTTGAAAAAAAGTGTCACGGTAATTACTTCATTGGCGAGATATCCCCGAATAGTCCCTCCCCCCTCCCCAGTATGATAACCGGGTGCAGAATGTCATGGGGGAGGAGACCACAAGGAAAAGATGGAATAACCAACGAAAGCGTGACACTCTATAGATCGATGCGTGGGCTGTCAGAAGTTCGAACGTAGTAGGAAAGCTAGGAAATATGAAAAGGAAAATGCTAACTTCAATGTAGATATAGTGGGCTCAGTGAAATGAAAAGGAAAGAAGACAAAGATTCGTGGTCAGAAGAATATAGAGTAATATCAAAAGCAACAGAAAATGGCATAACGGGAGCAGAATTCATTATGTTCACCGAAGGTGGGACAGAGTCAGTTAGACAGGGATGCACTCTCTCGCCCCTATTGTTCATTCTCTACATAAAAGAAACAATTATGGAAATAAAGACGATAATCTAATAGTCATGAGGAATTAGAATGCTGTTGCACTGGAAGGAGTAGAAGAAAGAGTTACCGGAGAATATGGGCTTGGTGGTAGGAATGACAGGGTAGAAAGACTAATTGAGTTGTGCACCAAATTTCCGTAGTAATAGAGAATGATCTGTTCAAGAATCAAATGTGCAGTAGGTAAACTTGGAAAAGGTCGGAAGATGCGGGAGATTCTAGTTACATTGCATCATTAGCAGGCAGAAAAAAGTCCCAGTGACTCAGCTCACAATTTGGTAAGGATGAAGAGTAAGTTGAAATTCAAGAAAATCGTCAGAAAGAACCAGTGCGGTGGGAAGTGAGATATTGAAGTAATGAATGATAAGCTATATTTTAAGTTCGCTAGAGATGTGGGTGCTGCTATAAGGAATACCACGGTAGGTAGTTCAGTTGAAGAGGACAATGTCACAGACGTTGGATAGACCAACATTGGTACAAGGGAAGTAGCTGCAGAGAAATCTCCAACATCAGGAGTGACACTTGTGCATCAGTGAAATAATGAAATACAAAAACGTTCAGATAAAGACAGGAATACAGAAGTATAAAACATTTGGAAATGAAATAAACAGGTTAGCCAAGGCGAAATGAGAGTTAATATAGAAAAGACTTGAGATCAAGATTAGTATTCGATTTAAAAAAAAACTATGGAAGATTAAGTTCAAATAGGACGGTTATGTTGATAATGTTTTATCAGAACCTGTAAAATCACTTCTAGGCGCTTCAGTCAGGAACCGCGCGATCGCTACGGTCGCAGGTTCGAATCCTGCCTCGGGCATGGATGTTTGTGATGTCCTTAGGTTAGTTAGGTTTAAGTAGTTCTAAGTTCTAGGGGACTGATGACCTCAGATGTTAAGCCCCATAGTGCTCAGAGCCATTTGAACCATTTTTGTAAAATCACTGGGGCTAGTGGCAATCAAAGGAAGAGTTGAACTGGTTGTAGAATTTATTCCATCATACTTTCGGGAATATATTGGCCACAAAATTCCGAAGATAGCAAGAGCAGATAAGGACGAAAACTATCGTACAATCTTCTTGACAGCTCAAGCATCCAAGTTGCTGACAAGAATATGACATAGAAGAATGGATTAAAAAGATGAGGCTGTGTTAGACCATCAGTTTGGCTTTATCAAAGGTAAAGGCACCAGAAAGGCAGTCCTGACGTTGAGCTTGATAATGGAGGCAAAACTGGAGCGAAATAAAATCTCGTTCATAGCATTTGTCGATCGGAAAAAAACGTTAGACGATATTAAATGCTGCAAGATATTCGAAAGTCTGACAGAAGTAGGAGTAAGCTAGGGAAAGACGGGTAATGTGTGTAAAAGAACCAAGAGGGGATAATAAGATTGGAAAGGCAAGGACGAAGTGTTCTGAATAAAAAGGGCTAACACAGCCGTGCAGTCTTTCGTCTCTACTGCTCAATCTACATACGGAAGAAGCGATGACGGGAATAAAAGGAAGGTTCAAGAGTGGGCTTAAAATGCAGGTTGAAAAAATATCGCCCGCATCTAGTGGTCGTGCGGTAGCGTTCTCGCTTCCCACACCCGGGTTCCCGGCTTCGATTACCGGCGGGGTCAGGGATTTTTCTCTCTCTCGTGATGGCTGGGTGTTGTGTGATGTCCTTAGGTTAGTTAGGTTTAAGTGATTCTAAATTCTAGGGGACTGATGACCATAGATGTTAAGTCCCATAGTGCTCAGAGCCATTTGAACCATTTGAAAAAATATCAAACATTCGCTGATCAAATTGCTATCCTCAGTGAAGATGTAGAGCAGTTATAGATTTTGTTTTATGGAATGAAGTCTGAGTGCAGACTATGGGCGAAGAAAGACGAAAGTAATAAGAAGTAGATGAAATGAGAATAGTGAAAAGCTTTGATCACGAAAGAATTCTGATACCTCTTAAACAAACCATGAAGGACGAAGCAAGGAAGACCGCTACGGCCGCAGGTTCGAATCCTGCCTCGGGCATGGATGTTTGTGATGTCCTTAGGTTAGTTAGGTTTATGTAGTTTTAAGTTCTAGGGGACATGACCTCATATGTTAAGTCCCATAGTACTCAGAGCCATTTTGAGTAGGTTGACTGCAGAATCGGCGAAGAAACGAACATATGAAAAACACTGAAATGAAGGGACGGGATGATACGACATGTGTTAAGACATTAGAGAATGGCTTCCACGGTACTAAAGGGAGCTGCAGAGGCTAGAAACTGCACAGGAAAAGAGATTGTAATAAATATCCAAAAAATGCAAGTCTGAGGTAAAGAGATTGTAACAGGAGAAATTCGTGGTGGGCTGCATCAAACTAGCCAACAGACTAAATAGAAGAAAACTCTCTAGAATCCCTCTACCGTATTTTCACCACGAGCAGCCTCTTTGTGAAGTGGAGCAAAGTTATCTAGTATTTAGAACGTGATTTTTTATGCTCATGTAACTTCTATTCAGGAGATGCATACTTAAATCGGCATAGACGTTTTTTTGAGTCTTTAGTTTTCTGATTTGTTCGACAGGGTCCAGCTCGAATTTTTCTGTCCTGCCAACACCATGTCAGGGTAGCATCTGCACAATATGTCATTATTTGGTCGATATATTCCAATGACTGTTTACCCCTACAGTTTTTACACTCTACAGCTCTATTTTTAGGACCATAGAGGTTATTTCCTGAAGAGTTAACTCTCCAACATCGTATTCCTTCTTGTCAGTATTTTCCATACATTCTTTTCTTCACCGATTCTATAGTGAATTACACATCAGTCCATCTGATTTTCTTCATTCTTTTGTAAGACGTCTCAAACGCTTCGGTTCTCTTCTTTTCCAGTTTCCCCAGCTTTCCTGATTCACTACCATACAATACACGGGCTCCAAACGAACGCCCTCAGAAATTTATTTCCCAGTTTAAGGCCGATGTTAGATACTAGCAGACATCTGTTGATCAGGGATGTCATCTTTGCTAACCTGCTTTCAGGGTCGAGTACCTCAATTGTTTGAAGCAGAACCTTTATATAATCACTTTATCTCTCTTTCTCTCTGACTGTTAGAACTTTCAGGAACGAGCAGACATATCATGTCTAAATTTATTTCTAATACTAAGATCTACGATGCCTTCGCGATGTAAACAGAATTTAAGCTTTTATGCCAATGGAGGCCAAAGATACGGTTATTATTCACATATTTTGGCAAAAGATACGGCTACTTGTCACGTATTTTGGCGCTCACAAACTCATTCCTCAAAACCTATAGCATGTGTGTCTATTGAACTGGGGACCTAGAAACGACGGAGAGGCTTCGTAGCCCCCAGTGGTTCATAACCCCACAACAGGCCACAGCAGTCCACCCACCTCACCGTGAACCGCCCCCCCCCCTCCCCCAAGGAACATCTCATACCAGACGAGTATACCCCAAATGTTTGCATAGTAAATTACAGTGCACCGTACGTGGAGACAGTGCTTGCGCAGCAATTGTCGATATAGTGTAACTGAGGCGTCATAAGAGGAACCAGCTCACATTCGACAAGGTAGATGGAAAACCGCCCTGACAACCATCCAAAGGCTGGCCGGCACACTGCACCTCGGCACTATTCCACCGGGCGGATTCGTGCCGGGGACCGGCATGCCTTCCCGCTCGGGAAGCAGCGCAGTAGACCGTGCGGCCAAATCTATAGGGTTCTTGAAAATTTCTCGGGTATTCAGCCTGGTAGCGTCGTCCAAAAGGCGCGATATTTCGGTAAGCCGATTTCTTGCCATCTTCAGGCGTTCTTGGAGCCTCATTGATGTCTGATAGATGCCGACTCACCCCTTTCCCGCAGCCTCTGTCTGGGCGCTTCCGAGCGGTCAGCGGCCGGTGGTGGGGGAAGGGCAGTGCCCCGCGACAGATCATGGACCGCAGTCCTTCCGCGACCACGGCCACTTGCGGAACTACTGTCTTGGTGACAATCCTTCTTCTTCTTCTTCTTCATGTGTGCTTGCATGAGCGAATTTCCCTGTAGACTGCCGTTGTTTTTTTAATCATACTGAAAGCTGGATCCCAGGCCTTGCTTAACGGGAAAGTGCTGTCTTTATTCATTAGTTCGTCATGCAGCCGGATCTCTATTGCCTCTTTGAGAATACAGTCCCAGAAGGCGTGAGAGGTGCCGGGGCTAGCAGTGTATTTAACACTAAATTTCTCTAGAATCTACATATGTGAATGATGCTCTAAGCACATGGATTAAGAAGAAACGCGATCTGACTGTAATCGAGCCTGCAAATGGTATAGAAAACAGTTTGTCACCTGCAATAATTTAATTTGAGAGCAATTAATTAAATAAAGGAAATTTTCATTAACGTAGTGAGAAATGAAAGGGTTGCTCTACCGATTGACAGAATGAAAGTTCTGTTCAAAATAACAATTTGATTTATTCTGACTAAACTCAAAATCATAAACAAAACACATGAAACATATACAATACATCAAATTGGATCAAATTGGATACTCAAATAAATGCTGTGAAGGTAAAGTTGTCCATAAACTAGATTGTGACATTTATGACGAAGTGGTATGTGGAGCCCAATTCCTTACAACTCAATTCTTAAGAGAAACACCCAGCCCACCCTGCATTAATTGCTCCTACAGTAGAGAGAACTCAGACAATGGACATCCAAGACAGAACCACATAAGAAAAGATGGGAACAGGCGCGTTCTGCTGAGCTCTGATTATCATAGAGCAAATTCCCTAATCTGCCGATGCTGCGGACATACATTACCAAGCTGTCTTCTTAACTGCAAGGACACGATCTGGCGTACCAGAAGCGATGGCTGGTTGCTTCGAGTCCCGTCGTGGTGAAGATAATGTCGCGAGTATAGCCCGAAATAAATTATCCTGGTCTGGTTGTTCCAGACTAAAGACTTCCTATCAATACAAATGCGCCTCTGAGGAAGACGGAGAAGGCCCGCCATACAATCACTGACGATACAGTGATTGATTTTAACAAGCGAAGTTACATAGTAACTCCGATACAGTCAACTTTAGCCAAAACTACTCAAGACAGACAACATAGGCCGCTTGTACGCAAAACGCTCAGTTACCAACTGTACTCGGAAAGTTAAGTTGAAGTCGAAACTTCAGCAACTTCGTCAAACAGTTACAATTAAGTGAAAGTATGTTAGACAGCCAACGGAAGGCAGGCTGTCCAGAGCAGCGAGGGCTTAGTCTTGTAACCTACTCTGACCGAAAGGCGAGAGCCGACCCTCTCAAGAGCTCCCATACAAACCGAACATAGAACATTCCCGCACCCACGACAGTGGCCGTGGTTAAACGTTCCAATTAGCAACTCGAAAACTGGCGGAAAATTTCGCTCTATTGCCGAAGCACTACCATTCCACCAATGGAGATTCGTGGCGCCAATTTCTGCGCCGATTTTGCTACGTCACGGAGCTATTCCATGAGCAAGCCAATCACAGTTACGATAGAAAACGCGGGAATTTGCCCTCCATGATTGCCTGGGACACAAGTCCATTTTGCCAATAATGAAACATGTATTTGACTCAGCAATCAAATTTAAGAGTATAATGCTTTTTGTGCAATGGCATTAAGATGGTGCTGAAAAATTAACTTTTGGCCCTGATGTTTACTAAATGAAATTATATCTTGGCTTGAATAATGCCAGTTGTGCAATGGAATAAAATTAGTTAACTTTGACTAATAACTTCAGTAACACCAAAATCGATTTCAAACCATAAACTGCACATATATATTGCATAGAGGCCTCATTTGTGGGTTGTTGTGGTTTTCAGTCCTGAGACTGGTTTGATGCAGCTCCCCATGCTACTCTATCCTGTGCAAGCTTCCTAGTACCTTCTGCAACCTACGTCCTCCTGAATCTGCTTACTGTATTCCTCTTGGTCTCCCTCTACGATTTTTACCCTCCACGCTGCCCTCCAATACTAAATTGGTGATCCCTTGATGCCTCAGAACATGTCCTACCAACCGATCCCTTCTTCTGGTCAAGTTGTGCCACAAACGTCTCTTCTCCCCAATCCTATTCAATACTTCCTCATTAGTTATGTGATCTACCCATTTAATATTCAGCATTCTTCTGTAGCACCACATTTCGAAAGCTTCTATTCTCTTCTTGTCCAAACTATTTATTGTCCATGTTTCACTTCCATACATGGCTACACTCCATACAAATAGTTTCAGAAATGACTTGCTGACACTTAAATCTATACTCGATGTTAACAAATTTCTCTTTTCAGAAACGCTTTCCTTGCCATTGCCAGTCTAATTGTGGGTAATTTTACTTTACTACTCATTTTCATATTCAGTACTCAGTACAAGCAAAGGATGTATATTATGATTTTATGATTCAGGCTGTTAGATTTAAGCACAATGTTGATCTCAATATATATTATACTCCTGGAAATAGAAAAAAGAACACATTGACACCGGTGTGTCAGACCCACCATACTTGCTTCGGACACTGCGAGAGGGCTGTACAAGCAATGATCACACGCACGGCACAGCGGACACACCAGGAACCGCGGTGTTGGCCGTCGAATGGCGCTAGCTGCGCAGCATTTGTGCACCGCCGCCGTCAGTGTCAGCCAGTTTGCCGTGGCATACGGAGCTCCATCGCAGTCTTTAACACTGTAGCATGCCGCGACAGCGTGGACGTGAACCGTATGTGCAGTTGACGGACTTTGAGCGAGGGCGTATAGTGGGCATGCGGGAGGCCGGGTGGACGTACCGCCGAATTGCTCAACACGTCGGGCGTGAGGTCTCCACAGTCCATCGATGTTGTCGCCAGTGGTCGGCGGAAGGTGCACGTGCCCGTCGACCTGGGACCGGACCGCAGCGACGCACGGATGCACGCCAAGACCGTAGGATCCTACGCAGTGCCGTAGGAGACCGCACCGCCACTTCCCAGCAAATTAGGGACACTGTTGCTCCTGGGGTATCGGCGAGGACCATTCGCAACCGTCTCCATGAAGCTGGGCTACGGTCCCGCACACCGTTAGGCCGTCTTCCGCTCATGCCCCAACATCGTGCAGCCCGCCTCCAGTGGTGTCGAGACAGGCGTGAATGGAGGGACGAATGGAGACGTGTCGTCTTCAGCGATGAGAGTCGCTTCTGCCTTGGTGCCAATGATGGTCGTATGCGTGTTTGGCGCCGTGCAGGTGAGCGCCACAATCAGGACTGCATACGACCGAGGCACACAGGGCCAACACCCGGCATCATGGTGTGGGGAGCAATCTCCTACACTGGCCGTACACCTCTGGTGATCGTCGAGGGGACACTGAATAGTGCACGGTACATCCAAACCGTCATCGAACCCATCGTTCTACCATTCCTAGACCGGCAAGGGAACTTGCTGTTCCAACAGGACAATGCACGTCCGCATGTATCCCGTGCCACCCAACGTGCTCTAGAGGGTGTAAGTCAAGTACCCTGGCCAGCAAGATCTCCGGATCTGTCCCCCATTGAGCATGTTTGGGACTGGATGAAGCGTCGTCTCACGCGGTCTGCCCGTCCAGCTCGAACGCTGGTCCAACTGAGGCGCCAGGTGGAAATGGCATGGCAAGCCGTTCCACAGGACTACATCCAGCATCTCTACGATCGTCTCCATGGGAGAATAGCAGCCTGCATTGCTGCGAAAGGTGGATATACACTGTACTAGTGCCGACATTGTGCATGCTCTGTTGCCTGTGTCTATGTGCCTGTGGTTCTGTCAGTGTGATCATGTGATGTATCTGACCCCAGGAATGTATCAATAAAGTTTCCCCTTCCTGGGAAAATGAATTCACGGTGTTCTTATTTCAATTTCCAGGAGTATATATATATATATTCTTAAAAATTTAAGTCATATACAAAACTACCATTTCCAACATTTTTGTAGCACGAATCACTCTAAAAAAATTTTACAAAACGATTACTGCGTCAAAACTTAGACATACAATCCCACTCTGAACATTATTTAACGAAACCCTCTATGAAATCATTATATAGCTTCTCCCATTAACGTGCTAAAGTCTGCTCAGTGTGCAACCGGAAAAAATGGATAGTGCGAATCCCTCCTTAAAGCTGTCACCACATGTCTGCTTCCTCTGTGCACCTAGCTGCGACTCCCCAGTTTTTTACTGCGCTCGTTCTGCTCTCTTAACCATCAAAGATCCTCCTACTCAAAGATACTATACTCAATCCACCTTGGGATTGGTAACTTTTGACTTTATTTTCTTGAGCTACCCTGATCAGACCTTAGTACATACCTTTCAGCCTCCACGT
Organism: Schistocerca gregaria; assembly: GCF_023897955.1. Lineage (NCBI taxonomy): Eukaryota > Metazoa > Arthropoda > Insecta > Orthoptera > Acrididae > Schistocerca > Schistocerca gregaria. The sequence goes on along the minus strand of NC_064927.1, from coordinate 133,908,970 downwards.
AGGTAGTCCCTCCCCGGAGATCCGAATGGAAGACTAATGGGAAACTTTTGCCAATGGACTATCACGACAATTTTTCCGTTAAAGACCACGTGTCCTGTGAATTAACTATGTGTCTATTTAATGCCGTGGTTCCATTGTCTTCTGCATTATCATACCGTAATAATTGCTGACTCTTCCGCCTTTAAGGGCAGTTTCCCACCCAAATCATAAGAGACTACCCTGAAACTCTGTCCGCTGCTTCTTCCTGTTTGACAAGGTGACTGCGTATACCGAATGTGTATGTGCTCGAACCCAGGACACAGAACGTTTTGATTACTAGTCAAAGACACCCCTACTTCTTTCTTTTGTTGTCTTCGTTTTTTCGATCTGTTTTTTCGTCGGTTTTTGACATTGGTTGTATGCAGGTATCGCATGCCAATTTTCAAATTGTATCTATGGGAAAGTTTACTAAGTCTTCTTTGTTTTCTTGTGGAATGTGGTCAGTTCACTGATCGAATACGTTCAGCTGCAGCTCTAGATCATGGGTCCATAACACAAAATTTACAATATGACTCGAAAAGAGACCATTAAAGTAATTTTGATTGAAAGTCACGACTAGAAAGCAAGAGTCACAATTTATGATTATAGGATGCCGCAACACAAAGGGAATTATAAATAGGAATAAGCACTAATTACTTTTAGATAACTAGTGAAAGAACTTAATAACCTCAAAAAAAATCCAGATTTTTTCCATTCGGTTAGACGGTGGTTTAGGAATAATGTCCTCACTTATGTCGGAAACACGATTGTTTTTAAGTACATGCAGATGAGTTTCGTTATGTTGATGTTGCAGATAAGTTGTTGGTTATGATGTACTTACTAAGCGGAACAGGGTGCGTTTCGTTGCACTGTTGAATCACCATGATGTCGGTCCTCATCTCTTCCGATGTGATGGATGGCTGAAAAAAGAGACGTACTAGATAAGTTATATTTAACTTTTGTTTAAAATTTAAATACAGGAAGTACTTTATTCGTGGTATCAAATTTAACTGCGACGTTGTCCCTACGAGAGGAAACTCGTTTCGCATGCGTGAAGACATACCTCACTCCTCAGGAAGATACAGTTAGGAACTATTCAAAGTGTAATCATATTTTGTCACAGTTGGATTTTACAGCACGAAGCTATGTTGAAGGAAAAATAATCTCTTTGAAATGAGTAAGAACCACTATTTCCACACGCGTTAAATTTTCTTGCAGATTAATTCCATTGTACCCATTACTCTAACGAATGACAAAGAATATGTATATAAATTATCTGAGCAAGATGCCTGTTATCGTGCAGCTGTAACAGTATTCATTTCAGGTCACTAACTGTGTCTTCGTTGGTCGTCGTGGCCCAATTCGCGGCTGGATTCATCACTGAAGACTACTTGGGATAGCAACCTATTTTGTCATTTCGTTTCATAGCAGCATAGCAGGACTATTTGGTTGTCATCCTTACAGCAGAGCGATCCGCCGAAGCCTCGTTTTGTTGACCTTCGTGGCAAGCTGCCTTGGGCTTACAGTGAAGTAAGATAATGCCCGCTCGCACCCGTTGAGAGTTTATACTGCTTGTCTTCCTGCTTTATAAAGCCTATCTTGGCCAGCAAGATCTCCAGATCTCTCCCCAACTGAGAACGTTTGTAGCATTATGGGCAGGGCGCTCTACCTAGCTCGTAATTTGGACGATGTAGCGTATCAGTTTAGCAGAATTTGGCACCATATCCCACAAGAGGACATCCAACAATTCTACCAATCAATACCAAGCCGAATAACTTCTTGCATAAGGGTCATATGCGGACCAACGCATTATTGACTTGTTGAGTTTGTGGAGCACTTTCTCTTGAATAAATCATCCCATTTTTCTGAAATTGTAATATTTTCTGTACATGTACATCATATCTATAGATTTCTGTTCCATTCGGATAATTCCTTCGTGGTGCGTTTTCTTTTTGTCTTAGGTTTGTATTGAAATGCGTATCCATAATGGATTACAGAATTTAAAATGTCATATTCCCAATATTTCCCATGCACACTTAAGTTATCAGCCAGTGTTTTTGCAGTTGCTTATTGTTAGAGGGAGTGATGTTTGTCATATCGGTAGTAGATAGTTTCGAGGCTGCACTTTGAAACGTCAGTTAACTCCATACAGGGTATTACAAAAAGGTACGGCCAAACTTTCAGGAAACATTCCTCACACGCAACGAAAGAAAACATGTTATGTGGACATGTGTCCGGAAACGCTTACTTTCCATGTTAGAGCTCATTTTATTACTTCTGCTCAAATCACATTAATCATGGAATGGAAACACACAGCAACAGAACGTACCAGGGTGACTTCAAACGCTTTGTTACAGGAAATGTTCAAAATCTCCTCCGTGAGCGTAGGTGGAAGAACATGGGGCCCAATCAAGAGATCACCAACAATGCATGCCCAAACGTTCACAGAAAATCTGTGTTGATGACGTGACTGCACAATTGCGTGCGGTTTCTCGTCAGCCCACACATGTTGATTGTGAAAATTGATCACGTTGGAATGAAGCCTCATCCGTAAAGAGAACATTTGCACTGAAATGAGGATTACACATTGTTGGATGAACCATTCGCAGAAGTGTACCCGATGAGGCCAATCAGCAGCTGATAGTGCCTGCGCACGCTATACATGGTACGGAAGCAACTGGTTCTCCCGTAGCACTCTCCATACAGTGACGTGGTCAACGTTACCTTGTACAGCAGCAACTTCTCTGACGCTGATATTAGGGTTATCGTCGACTGCACGAAGAATTGCCTCGTCCATTGCAGGTGTCCTCGTCGTTCTAGGTGTTCCCCAGTCGCGAGTCATAGGCTTGAATGTTCCGTGCTCCCTAAGACGCCGATCAATTGCTTCGAACGTCTTCATGTCGGAACACCTTCGTTTTGGAAATCTGTCTCGATACAAACGTACCGCGCCACGGCTATTGCCCCGTGCTAATACATACACCAAATGGGCATCTGCCAACTCCGCATTTGCAAACATTGCACTGACTGCAAAACCACGTTCGTGATGAACACTAACCTGTTGATGCTACGTACTGATGTGCTTGATGCTAGTACTGTAGAGCAATGAGTAGCATGTCAACACAAGCACCGAAGTCAACATTACCTTCCTTCAATTGGGCCAACTGGCGGTGAATCCAGGAAGTACAGTACATACTGACGAAACTAAAATGAGCTCTAACATGGGAATTAAGCGTTTCCGGACACATGACCACATAACATCTTTTCTTTATTTGTGTGTGAGGAATGTTTCCTGTAAGTTTGGCCTTACCTTTTTGTAACAAAAAATGCTTCAAATGGCTCTGAGCACTATGGGACTTAACTTCTGAGATCATCAGTCCCCTAGAACTTAGAACTACTTAAACCTAACTATACTAAGGACATTACACACATCCATGCCCGAGGCAGGATTCGAACCTGCGACCAAGCTGAAGCGCTTAGAACCGTACGGCCACACCGGCCGTCTTTTTGTAACACCCTGTATAGCAGAGGTTTGGAGGCATGTCTTCTACGCAGAGGTTTGGAGGCATGTCTTCTACGGAGTGCAGCTCTTATGCAACTCTCAAGGCTCTGTTCATTCAGCCTAAGGACCCTACAACACTGGACTGACACGACAAGTCTGCTGGCAGAAATACCTGACAGAACGCTTGGAACTCACTAATGCCTTTACTTACATACTTGTCATTTACCTGAATGTGGCAGCTCTGCCAGTAGACCCCCCCCTGCTGCCGGCCGGGCAGTGCTACCAATGAAAGGCACGGCGGCTTATGGCCAGTCTAGCAACAAGACAATAGCAGGGCTACCACAAGGTACCTGCCGCTTTATTCGAATTGCATGTGTGAGCTATGGATAGTTTCGATACTGAACCTTTTATAAGTGAGACTCAGATGAGACCAGAGATATGAAAACTGTTAATTGAAAGAAAGTTTCTTGTGAATGATGCGTATATAAATGAATCCCAGTTCGAAGAATACGTCCCTTCACATTACAATCAATTCAAACTGCACATTCATTGCACTGGTTAGCTGGAGAACGTGGAAATTATGGATTCTCAATTGCCGCACAATCTGTTATTGATGCTCCACTCACAAAAACTTTACAGCACAGAGAAAGTCCATTACTATCTGGGTTAGTCCTCCCGGTCGGCCGTGCGGTCTAACGCACCGCTTTGCGGCCGGGAAAGAGCGCCTCGTCCCCGGCACGAATCTGCCCTGCGCATTTGTGTCGAGGTCCGATGAACCGGCCAGTCTGTGCATGGTTTTTAGGTGGTTTTCCATCTGACTCGCAGAATGCGGGCTGGTTCCCCTTATTTCGCCTCACACTGTGTCGGCGATTGCTGCGCAAACAAGTTCTCCATGTACACGTACGCCCCCATTACCACGCAAACATAGGGGTTACATTCGTCTGGTGTGAGACGTTCCCTGGGGTGTCCACCGGGGGCCGAACCGCACAATAACCCTGGGTTCGGTGTGAGGCGGCAGAGGGATGAAGTGGACTGCGGTAGTCGTCGTGGGGTTGTGGACCACTGTGGCTGCGACGGGGAGGAGCCTCTCCGTCGTTTCTAGGTCCCCGGTTAACATACAATACTATCTGGGTTATGGATGTTTTCTTCAATATCCTTCCAGTCAAAAATATCAACACTATATTTCTTGTTGCATCAGGTGATATTAATGGAGCCGATACTTCACCCTCGAATAATTTTAAGAGAGGAGGCTGGTTTCCTGTTTTTTTCTAATATTGGATTTTATTTTAGAACAGAGCACTTTTCAAATAAAAACTGAAAGGTAAACGGAAATGAACGTTTGGAGTCATTGGCCAGGAGGCCCCTTGTGGAGCCCCCTTGGTGCAGATGTTATTACATTCGACGCCACATTGGGCAACCTGCGAGCCGGATGGGGATGAAATGATGATGAAGACAACACAACACCCAGTCCCTGAGTGGATAAAAATCTCCGACCCGGCCGGGAATTGATCCCGGGCCCGTAGGACGGCCATCAGCCACGCTGACCACTCAGCTATTGGGGCGGACAACTAAAAGGTGATGTGTATGTATACAATTACAACAAAAAGCTGTAAATGTCATAAATAACAATAATTTTCTACTGATTAGTGGGGTCTCGAAAATCCCTTGTTCCGGTGAGATGTCTAAAATTGTGTCCGTTTTATTCAGTTTGTTTCTGTAGTTCTCCACTAGCTCGCACTAACATTCTAATGTACCGTAATTGAAAAATTTCACTGTAATTTCTTAAACCATTATGTAGCATGTGAAATAGCCTGCTTACTTCACGATCATCAACGAAGGGATGTACCCAGAACTTCCTTTTCTACGTTCTCTTTTTATTTCGACGATACACAGAGAGCACAACTACTACCTCTTCAAGGTCCACTTAGAAATGGCAGCTAATCAAATTTTTACTAACATTAATAAGTGGTGCATAGCCAATTCACTGTCATTAAACTTTGAAAAAACCCACCATATGCAGTTCAGAACATTCAAGAGATTTCCTTCTGATGTGTGTATAAAATATGATGACATGGAGAAATTGAGAGTGTAAAATTCTTGGGATTACAACTTGATAATAAATTCATACTAACGAACTGCTAAAGCGCCTAAACAAATCTGTGTTTGCAGTGCGAATGATGTCAGACATAGGAGATATAAATATAAAAAACTGGCATATTTTGCTTATTTTAACTCCATTATGTCATATGGTATCACATTTTGGGGTAACTCCACACGTTCTCGTTTCCCATGCACGGGTTCCCGGGTTCGATTCCTGGCGGGGTCAGGGATTTTCTCTGCCTCGTGATGGCTGGGTGTTGTGTGATGTCCTTAGGCTAGTTAGGTTTAAGTAGTTCTAAGTTCTAGGGGACTGATGACCATCGATGTTAAGTCCCATAGTGCTCAGAGCCATTTGAACCATTTTTGGTAACTCCACAAACAGAGAAAGAGTTTTAGAGTACAGAAGCGAATAATAATAGTAATGAGTAGTGTAATTACAAGAACATCATGTCGAGACCTATTCAAAGAATTGGGCATATTAACCACAGCTTCTCAGTATATTTATTCCTTAATGAAGTTTGTTGTAAATAATACGTCTCTTTTTCCAACTAACTGCTTAGTACACATTACCAATATTAGGAATAAGAACAATATACATAAAGATTTAAAATCACTTACTCTTGCCCAGAAAGGAGTCCGGTATTCAGCAACGCATATTTTCAATAAGTTACCAGCAACCTTTAAGAGTTTAGTTTCAGACAAGGCACAATTTAAACATAATTCAAAAGAATTTTTGGTGGCCAACTCCTTCTATTCCATCCATGAGTTTCTCAACAAGTGCAGTAGACCATTTTAATGTAAATTTGTTATACTTTAATTTTTGACAATACTTGGTTTTAACAGCCAAGTAACTACCTACTGTGTGAATGATGAATGTATGGAAAGCAGATGGAAGTCTTAAGTCTGTAAATAATGGAAGTTTAATTTTAAATCTTGTACATAATCTTACCGTTCTTAACTGAGGATCACTGAAATGAATAATTTACTTTCATTTTTGACAATACTTGGTTGTAATAGCCAAGAAACTAGCAAATGTCTGAATGATGGATTTAATGAAAGCAGATGTAAGTATTAAACCTGTAAATATTAGAAGTTTAAATTTAATTCATGTACATAATTTTACTGTTTATTGACCGAGGTTCATTAAAATTAATGAAAATCAAGTTTTTCTAATTACATTTTTGTCTCTATTATGGGTCTATGGAATGAAAAATTAATCTAATCTAATATAATTTCTTCAATATTCAGCTCAAACTAAAGAGATTCCTGTGGCGGCTATGCTGGCAAACGTACTGGCAGACCGGAGAATGCATCTTTTGTTTTTGCTGTTGCACATTCAGCTGTTTGAAACAAGCCTCAGAAGATAATAAATCAAATACCTGTACTGCGAAGAACATTTTGTAGTATGAGGTGCCGACAGTGCAAATGCTGAGACCTTATGAACCCCTGTGCAGATTTTGAAGCTTGACGTGAAATCTGAACTACGAGGCTGAATTGGTCAGCTGTTGCTAGGTGCCGCCGTATCTGTTTGTACTGCCTGTTCACCACATGCTACTGAGCGTATCTCTGTTTGTCATTACTCACGCAATGTGCTCTTAAGGTGAAAGAGGACCTTCTGCACCGGGCTCGATCTTCCCGAGAGACATCAGAGACAATGCCATTTTTGGTCATGATACTATTACAAGAAAGGTGTTCAACAAAGGCGAGAAGAACATGAAGAAAGAAACGAGAGTGAGTTTGGCAGAAATGGTAGTTGCTAACCTACATAAAAGACGATGTAAAAACTGAAACATCCCCTTAGAAAACGTATGAATGACTGTGCTGATAAACCTCTTACATTATTTGATTTTCAAACAACTGAGCAGGACTGAACGTACTCAGACATTTCGCTCTTTACCTATTCTGATGAACACTAAACTGACACAATATTTTAGCGCAACGCAATCTGACTTTCAAAAATCTCTACAAAAGAATGGCCCTGACTAATATTAACCTATACCTTTCACAAATCATTTACCTCACAAAAATCTTCGTTACTCGAACTACTGCAATACAGCGAGCGCCACTACTGCCAGCTAAATAAAAGATTCAAACTACTGAAGGCACTAACTACTGATAGGCATGGTTAGCAAATGAAAGATTTTGATACAGAACAAACAATGTATTTACCATAATAGACTTCAAAAGTCATAATATATAGCAGTTCATGACATCCAGTCTTACAAATTTACTGTCTCTGATGGACACACGTCCAGATCATCCGCTCTCAAAACTCCGCCATTTCTCTCCCCACATCCACCACTTCTGGCGGCTCACCTCCAACTGCGCAACGCTACGCGCTGTTAACAGTCAACTGTCCAACAGTACAATAGCAAATTCCAACAATGCAAACCACCCACAGACTGCACACAGCACAACTTTACGAGCATAAAAACCTAAACAGCCTACTTACAGAACATTCGTTTCAAATCTAGCAAACCCAGAACTTCCTTTGAATCTCAAACACATCACATGGCAATTAAATCAACGAAACGCGGCAAACACCTGTTTTCCTATGACTCTCGGAAATGTAATGCTGAGAAAACAATACACTCGATTAAGTAGAATCACAGAGAATTCCAGAAATAAACCAGGATTCCGGTACAAATGAAAAGCCTACACTTTTGATCGCAGAATGCGTCACGGGCGCTGCTCCTCCCCCTTTCCCCCCCATCCCCACCTTTTACGAACGCGTGTGAAGATATGGAGATTACAGTCCATAACTGGACGAAATTCATGTTACCACCATAAGTTATTTTGAGTAAACGCCTCATTGACGACTAATTTTAGTAGAAAGTATCATTTTAAAGGCAACCAACCGAATAGTATAACACAAGAAGAGGTGAAAATGTACAATTATTTTTTTAAAAATCATAGTAGTCTGCAGAAAACTACGTATATATGCACACGTAACAATAAATAAAAACCTCTTGGTTAAGTTCACATGTAAAACGTCAAATATAAGTCAACTGTTGTCTTCGTCGAGCAAATTTACTTCGACGTCTGAAAGAAAATTCCGTTCAGATATTGGCAGTTTATGCACTGCTCCACGTGCACCACTGCTCTGAGCCATTTAAGCAGTAATTCTGGCCATAGACCCGCTACATACGCAAATCAAAAGGGAAGAAACTACAATATGTGGTAAAATGGGAAGTACTCTCTGCCACGCACTTCACGTTAATCAGCTGAGTACGAATGTAGACGTAGGCATCGATGGAAATATAAATGATCTTCACTCCTACCTGAAAAACGCAATCTCCTATATTTCCTGTAGATACAGATTTAGATGCAGTAGTTCCACGGTGTGTCCGAGAAGTTATGGTATCCGTATATCAAAACAGTAGATGCATGTTATACACCGGAGTCCTTACAAATAAAAGCTCTGCACCCAGTGGATCTACCCACACATGTGCAAAATCGTACCTTACACAATCCACCCAGTCCTTGGTTTACAATGAAGAGCCATAGAAATTGGTACATAATATAATGTAGGGCCCCGCGAGCAAGCAGAAGTGCCCCAACACGGCGTGTCGTGGACTCGACTAATCTCTAAAGAAGTGCTGGAGAGTACTGACACCACGAATCCTGAACAGCCCGTTGGAAGGCATCCCAGATATATTCAATAATGTCCATGTCTGGGAGTTTGCTGGCCAGAGGAAGTGTTTCAACTCAGAAGAGTGTTCCTGGAGCCGCTCTGTAGCAATTCTGGACGTGAGGCGTGTCGATTTGTCCTTCTGGAATTGCCCACGTCCGTCGGAATGCACAATGGACATGAAATGATGCTTACTTATTTATCACCTCTCGGTTTTATCTGGACGTATTAGGGGTCCGATATCACTCCAACTGCGCACGCCCCACACCTTTACAGAGCCTCCACCATCCTGAACAGTCCCCTGCTGACATTCAGGGCCCATGGATTCATGAAGTTGTCTCCGAACCCGTACACTTCCATCCGCTCGATACAATTTGAAACGAGACTCGCCTGGCCAAGCAACATGTTTCCAGTCATCAACAGTCCAATGACGGTGTTGACCGGTCCAGGCGAGACGTAAGGCTCTGTGTCAAGCAGTCATAAAGGGTATACAAGTGGCCCTTCGGCTCCGAAAGCCCATATCGATGATGGTTCGTTGGCTGGTTCACCAAGCTGAGACTTGTTAATAGCCTAGCACTGAAATCTGCAGCACTTTGCAGAAGGGTTCCTCTTCTGTCATGTTGAATGATTCTCTTTAGTCGTCGTTGGTACTGTTCTTACAGGCTCTTTTACCGACCGCAGCGATGTCGGAGATCAGATGTTTCACCGGCTTCCTAATATTAACGGTACTGTTGTGAAATGGTCGTACGGGGAAATCCCCACTTCATCGCTACCTCTGAGATGCCGTGTCCCATTCTTCGTGCTCCACTATAACACCACGTTCAAACTTACTTCAGTCTTGATAACCTGTAATTGTAGCAGCAGTAACCGATCTAACATCTGCTCCAGACACTTGTTGTCTTATATAGGCGATGCCGACCGCAGCGCCGTATTCTACCTGCTACGTATCTCTGTATATGAATAGGCATACCTGTACTGGTTTCATTGGCACTTCAGTGTATTACGGGGCGCCACAGTACGATGCTTCAAAAAGGTCCAAACCAATTCTACGTCTTCTGCCGGCTTTGAGTCAGATGGGATTAGATTATTCAACACACAGTTGTTGGAAGTGGCCAGGTATCGTGATAACATCCCGGCCCATCTCATCTTCCTTAGATCAGAAAACCGCGTTCCTCGTATTTTAGACATGTAGCACATTCATCAGAAAATAATGAGGTAAGAGGGAGGGGCTCAGGAGGAGATACAAGCTTGCGCCAGATTCTGGGCAATGACTTTGTCGGCGCACCTGATGCTCACAACGTCGTCGCTTGCCGAAACACACTGAGGTGAAAAAATCATGGATAGCGGCATCATACACACAGATGGCAATGCTTTGGTGGCACTATCGTTTGTACTTGCGTGATTATCATACGAAAAGGCTACAGACGTCAATATGACCGCACAAGGGAGTTAAGATACTTTGAACAAGGAATTTTATTTTGGAGCGATACACATTTGATATAGCAGTTCGGAAATTGTCAGGGAATGCAATATACCTCCACAGCGTCAAAAGTGTGTCGAGAATACGAAATTTAATGCATTACATCTCACCACGGACAAGCTGTGGTCATCGTTCTTAAATTACTGATCGAGAGCAACGGTGACTGCATAGAGTTTTCATTGTGAACAGACAAACAACATTGCGTGAAATCACTGCAGAAATCTATGTGGGACATACAACAAGCGTATCCGTTAGGATAGTGTGGTGAAATTTGGCATTAAATGGTTATGGTAGCAGACGACATACGCGAGTGCCTTTGCTAGCAAAACGACATCGTCTGCAGTGCGTCCCCTGGGCTCGTGACCGTAGAGTTGAACCCTAGACTACTGGAAAACCAAGGCCTGGTAAGGTGAGTCCCGATATCAGTGGTAAGGTCTGATGGTAGGGTTCGAGCGTGGCATAGACCCCTACGAGCCATGGTCCCAAGTTGTCAACAAGGCGCTGTGCTAGCTGGTGGTGGCTTCATAATGTGTGTGTGTGTGTGTGTGGGCGGGAGGGGGGGGGGGGGGAGTGGGCGAGTGGGTATGCGCGCGCGAACGCGCTTACGTGGAATGGACTGGGTTCTCTGGTCCGGCTGAGCCAACTGAGAACATTTACAACCATTCATGGACTTCCTGTTTCCAAGCAACGGTGGAATGTGTATGGATAACAATGCTCCATGTCACCTGGTTGCGCCGGCCGGAGTGGCCGTGCGGTTCTGGGCGCTACAGTCTGGAGCCGAGCGACCTCTACGGTCGCAGGTTCGAATCCTGCCTCGGGCATGGATGTGTGTGATGTCCTTAGGTTAGTTAGGTATAATTAGTTCTAAGTTCTAGGGACTGATAACCTCAGATGTTTAGTCGCATAGTGCTCAGAGCCATTTGAACCATTTTTCACCTGGTTGCAATTGTTCGCAATTGGTTTGAAGAATATACTGGACAATTCGAGCGAACGGTTTGGCTACCCAAATCTCCCGAAATGAATCCCATCTAGCTTTCATGGCACACCGCGCACAAAATCCTGCACCAACAAGCTTTTGGCAGTTATGGACGCCTATAGGAGCAGAAGGTCTCAATACTTCTGCAGAGGACTTCCAAGTTCTTGTTGAGTCTATGCCACGTCGAGTTGCTGCAGTATGCCGGGCAAAAAGTGTTCTGGCACGACATTGACAGGTATCCCATGACTCGTGTCACCTCAGTGTATTGTGTCCAGTGGATAAAGACATCCGGCCGTCAGCATTTTACTAACAAAGAACGATAAGCTGCAGCTAGATCCTCCGTTTGTTTAGATAATTCATTCACAAAAATTCAGATTTTTTTCAATGTAAACACCGGTTGTTGGCCACAGTACTTAAAAGTTCAACTGACATTTGTGAATGGACTTCATGGGATACTGTGAAGTAACTGAGCGACGGCAGCAAACATTATGTCTCCCGTTTTCTAAAGGAAAACCTTGTACATTACCCTGTGAATTTGTAATTGTTGCATCTGTCATCTAAGTGGACACATTTTTCGCTGGAAATGTGTATCAGATTAGAAGTAATTTTCATTCCAGCAGACCGATGGGGAATCCTCCCGGACGTAGAACGTCTCAGAAAAGAAGATTAAACAAGAAACGTTAAAAAAAATGGTAATGTATCTTCTGCAGATCTGAAGTCAAGTGGACCTCAGTGACGCGGAATAACTAAAAAAGTTTAAACATACACAGTCCAGTCACACTGAATGGAGCATCATGTTCGACGTCATCGTGCAATAACCACTAACAGACGGCAGGTGGATGGTATATAAAATGTTTAGGGGGGATGCAGAAAACAGTGGAGTCGTTGTAGTTATACAGAAACGGAGCGATTTACCTGAGTTCCAAAAGGTCACGATCATTGGATTTCGGGCCAAGGGTAGAAGCTTTTTCAAAATTGCTAAGTTTGTAAATTGTTCGCGTGCTGCAATGCTTGAAGCATACCATGCACTGCAAAATGGTGTTAACCGAAAACCGCTTTGGGGAAACTGTGATGCGCCACGGCCCATAGATGACGTAGATGAACGACGGCTGTGGAGATGTGTACAGGCGAATAGAGCTACAACCGCTGATCAACTGACCCCCTAGATGAACCAAGGGGCTACCAACAGTGTCTCCTCAGCGACTGTTGAGCGAAAATTGCTGCGTCTGGGCCTCTGCACCGAACGCCTTTTTTGTGCACCAAGTTGACTGTTGTTCATTGACCACGAAGGCTGGAATTTGTACCCCGATACTGCAACTGGACGTCCACGGAGTGGTGGCAGGTGGCCTGTCCAGATGATAACGTTGTGCGCTCCATTGGACAGATGGCCGTTGGCGGGTATTGTCCTGCAATAACCTTCGTATGAATCCAGGCCGGGGGAGGGAGCGTTATACTCTGGGGAATGTTTTCGTGATATTCCCTGGGAGTATGTGTTTTCTGAGAGTTGGTTACCAACCCCCTTCCAGGAGGACCAGGATTTTCTTTCGGGGTTGTCTTCCGTAGCCGATATGTTCCGGTTATTTAAAGGCGCCGGGAATAAGTTCGCCTTTCATCACCTCCCATTGGCTTTGTAGCCTGTATCCACTGTGTATCATACATTGTCTAGGGGTCTCACGACTCATGCCTTCAAGGAGATGGGAGTAGGGTTTGTTGGCAGAGCTGCAGTGAAATCCTTGAGGACTGATTGATTTCTGAAATTTCAGTGGACATTTCCCAGAGTTTTGTTTCTGCAAACAAGTATCGGCAGCCTGAGCAGACTCCAGGGTCATTTGCCAGACTTTGATTGCTGGAGAATAGAAAAGAGAAATGAGACACTCTCAGGCCTCGAAACTTAATACCATTGGAGCCGAAAGAGTAAGAGTTGGCCGACGGAGGTCGATAGGAACGAAAGCAGAAGAAGCCTGACACAAGTAAATGGAAGTAATGTTAGCTAAGGGCCCATGTGGTTGCCACCCACAAACCCCCAAGACAGGAGCCCCCTGGGGGGACTACACTTTGTCCGGAATCTCACCAACTGACCTGTCAGGCATGGGTGACCCTACTGGGAGCATAGCTCCTGCCAGCACAGCTCAGTGGATCACTGATACACACAAACCTCCCCACCACCGTTAAGGTGGCAGTCCTTGAGGAGGTATTCCCTGGGTAATCTCGTAATTATGGAAAGTGTAATGGATAAACAGAAATGTGTATCTGTCCTTGGACTTCCATCTCTACATGCGGTTTGTGATTTCAGTACAATAGTATCTACCAGCAGGACAATGCAACGTGTCATACAGCTCACAGTGTACTTGCGTACTTTGAAGAGCAAAAGGATGAGTTTACTGTGTTCCTATGACCACCAAACTCCCCGAGTTGAACCCAAGCAAGATTCTGGTGGGATCATCTCGAGCGGGCTGCTCGTACTTTGGACCCTCAATCGAGAAACCTAGTGGAGTTGTCCATGCACTGGTGTCACCATGGTTCCAGAATATCTCATTGTTTTCCTGCACGTCCGTGCTGCAAATGTTGATTATTCAGGATTTTGACAGGTGATCACGTTCATGTGACTGGATCGTGTATTTTCTTTTAAAACAAACTAATCAGAAAACATATAAATGTTCATTGTAATGAGGCCCATATGATAATTTTCAGGTTATTGTAATCATCAATATGAAATAGAAAAATAATTTTACAACACTTATCTACATCAGTCGCATTACTGCTCTGAATTTATACAGAAGTTAGATTTATGTAACTATCGCCTTATTTGATATTATTAATGACATATAAACATCAGTCGGTTCTGATAAGAAATTCATCTGTGGAGCAGATAGAGTTAGTAAATTTTTCACTCTCCTTTTGAACTGTACTTGATTACTAATTAAACTTTTTAAGCTGATGGAAATTTACTGAAGGCCTGTTCCTGAATAATGGACACCATTCTGGATCCCATTAAGTGACTTTAAATTTTTGTGAAAATTATTCTTATTTTTAGTATCGATTCTATGAACTGGGCTGTTGGTTTCAAAAAGGGGATCAACTTTTAAAGAATTGATATATTGCGAAAAAGTTGTCAGATCCCTATTTGCTTAACTAGACCTCTTTGGAACGTTCTTCAGTTCACACCACAAGTAAGTCGTATTACATGTTTCGGCTGGTCCCGGCGGAGATCCGAGTCCTCCCTCGGGCATGGGTGTGTGTATTTGTCCTTAGGATACTTTAGGTTAAATAGTGTGAAAAAGATTGAATAAATAACGAAAGGATAACGTTCTACGAGTCGGAGCGTGGAATGTCAGAAGCTTGAACGTGGTAGGGAAACTAGAAAATCTGAAAAGGGAAATGCAAAGGCTCAATCTAGATATAGTAGGGGTCAGTGAAGTGAAGTGGAAGGAAGACAAGGATTTCTGGTCAGATGAGTATCGGGTAATATCAACAGCAGCAGAAAATGGTATAACAGGTGTAGGATTCGTTATGAATAGGAAGGTAGGGCAGAGGGTGTGTTACTGTGAACAGTTCAGTGAGTGGGTTGTTCTAATCAGAATCGACAGCAGACCAACACCCACAACGATAGTTCAGGTATACATGCCGACGTCGCAAGCTGAAGATGAACAGATAGAGAAAGTTTATGAGGATATTGAAAGGGTAATGCAGTATGTAAAGGGGGACGAAAGTCTAATAGTCATGGGCTACTGGAATGCAGTTGTAAGGGAAGGAGTAGAAGAAAAGGTTACAGGAGAATATGGGCTTGGGACAAGGAATGAAAGAGGAGAAAGACTAATTGAGTTCTGTAACAAGTTTCAGCTAGTAATAGTGAATACCCTGTTCAAGAATCACAAGAGGAGGAGGTATACTTGGAAAAGGCCAGGAGATACGGGAAGATTTCAATTAGATTACATCATGGTCGGACAGAGATTCCGAAATCAGATACTGGATTGTAAGGCATACCCAGGAGCAGATATAGACTCAGATCACCATACAGTAGTGATGAAGAGTAGGCTGAAGTTCAAGACATTAGTCAGGAAAAATCAATACGCAAAGAAGTGGGATACGAAAGTTCTAAGGAATGACGAGATACGTTTGAAGTTCTCTAACGCTATAGATACAGCAATAAGGAATAGCGCAGTAGGCAGTACAGTTGAAGAGGTCTGGACATCTCTAAAAAGGGCCATCACAGAAGTTGGGAAGGAAAACATAGGCACAAAGAAGGTAGCTGCGAAGAAATCATGGGTAACAGAAGAAATACTTCAGTTGATTGATGAAAGGAGGAAGTACAAACATGTTCCGGGAAAAGCAGGAATACAGAAATACAAGTCGCTGAGGAATGAAATAAATAGGAAGTGCAGGGAAGCTAAGACGAAATGGCTGCAAGAAAAATGTGAAGACATCGAAAAAGATATGATTTTCGGAAGGACAGACTCAGCATACAGGAAAGTCAAAACAACCTTTGGTGACATTAAAAGCAACGGCGGGAACATTAAAAGTGCAACGGGAATTCCACTGTCAAATGCAGAGCAGAGAGCAGCTAGGTGGAAAGAATACATTGAAAGCCTCTATGAGGGTGAAGATTTGTCTGATGTGATAGAAGAAGAAACAGGAGTAGATTTAGAAGAGATAGGGGATCCAGTATTAGAATAGGAATTTAAAAGAGCTTTGGAGGACTTACAGTCAAATAAGGCAGAAGGGATAGATAACATTCCATCAGAGTTTCTAAAATTATTAGGGGAAGTGGCAACAAAACGACTATTCACGTTGGTGTGTAGAATATATGAGTCTGTCGACATACCATCTGACTTTCGGAAAAACATCATCCACAAAATTCCGAATACGGCAAGAGCTGACAAGTGCGAGAATTATCGCACAATCAGCTTAACAGCTCATGCATCGAAGCTGCTTACAAGAATAATATACAGAAGAATGGAAAAGAAAATTGAGAATGCGTTAGGTGACGATCAGTTTAGCTTTAGGAAAAGTAAAGCCACGAGAGAGGCAATTATGACGTTACGGCTAATAATGGAAGCAAGGCTAAAGAAAAATCAAGACACGTTCATAGGATTTGTCGACCTGGAAAAAGCGTTCGACAATATAAAATGGTGCAAGCTGTTCGAGATACTGAAAAAAGTAGGAGTAAGCTATAGGGAGAGACGGGTCATATACAATATGTACAACAACCAAGAGGGAATAATAAGAGTGGACGATCAAGAACGAAGTGCTCGTTTTGAGAAGGGTGTAAGACAAGGCTGTAGACTTTCGCTCCTACTCTTCAATCTGTACATCGAGGAAGCAATGATGGAAATAAAAGAAAGGTTCAGGAGTGGAATTAAAATACAAAGTGAATGGATATCAATGATACGATTCGCTGATGACATTGCTATCCTGAGTGAAAATGAAGAAGAATTAAATGATCTGCTGAACGGAATGAACAGTCTAATGAGTACACAGTATGGTCCGAGAGTAAATCGGAGAAAGACGAAGGTAATGAGTAGTAGTAGAAATGAGAACAGCGAGAAAGTTAACATCAGGATTGATGGTCACGAAGTGAATGAAGTTAAGGAATTCTGCTATCTAGGCAGTAAAATAACCAATGACGGACGGAGCAAGGAAGACATCAAAAGCAGACTCGCTATGGCAAAAAAGGCATTTCTGGCCAAGAGAAGTCTACTAATATCAAATACCGGCCTTAATTTGAGGAAGAAATTTCTGAGGATGTACGTCTGGAGTACAGCATTGTATGGTAGTGAAACATGGACTGTGGGAAAACCGGAACAGAAGAGAATCGAAGCATTTGAGATGTTGTGCTATAGACGAATGTTGAAAATTCGGTGGACAGATAAGGTAAGGAATGAGGAGGTTCTACGCAGAATCGGAGAGGAAAGTAATATGTGGAAAACACTGATAAGGAGAAGGGGCATGATGATAGGAAATCTGCTAAGACATGAGGGAATGACTTCCATGGTACTAGAGGGAGGTGTAGAGGAAGACAGAGATTGGAATACGTCAAGCAAATAATTGAGGACGTAGGTTGCAAGTGCTACTCTGAGATGAAGTGGTTAGCACAGGAAAGGAATTCGTGAATTCGTGGCGGGCTGCATCAAACCAGTAATAACGATCCTGGACGACATAATAGTAAGCAAAGTACACTAAATTTTCAATTTTAAATCACCTACATTAAACGTTTTCGCAATTGCGAATATGGGCAACTATCAGCTTTGGAAAGAAATGATGACAATGAAAATATGTGCATGACCAAAAGAACCTCCCATCACAATTCAGAATAACAAAGGCACTGCAATATGATATTTCTGTCATCTATGTCTGACAGCATCCCCACTGCAAATAGGGAGTTGCTTAGGCGCTTCAGCAGTTTTGTGGTATGCTCCTGCCAGTTATTATCAAGCTGTAACCCCAAGGAATTTTCTTTTATCTTAGTGGTTTCCTGTTTGGCGGTAATTACAACCTGAGTGTAAAATGAAACTTTCTGAGAGGTAGAGCAAAATTGGTTGTTATTATTTAGTGACTATCTTGAAATATTTTCTCAAGAAATCTCTGTTGTCGCTATTGCAATAGACTCTAATATATAAGTGATTATCAGCCATTTGACATCCGCTACTGTAATGAAACGTCCCCTACATTCTTCAGCGCTACGAATTCCTGATACTTCCATTTATTTTCTATCGTCATCTACCTACCCTTCCTTCCCATTCCTCTGTTATTTCTTGGAATCAAGAAAGTAACTTCCTATATCCAGCTTCATGATTACCATCCAGGCCACCTCAACTTTTTATCATCACTACCGTAGCTATGTTCCTTGATCCATTTAGTTGTATTACTCTCTCCGTAATTTGCAACGTACATCTCTTCACTGGTCTGTGAGCTACCGTCCAAGTTTGAATGGCTTTCGTGTTCAAAGACCATGTCTTACTGTCATGATAAGAATTGGTAGTATGGACCCTTTGTAAACATTCAGTTTCAAAAACGATAAAAGCATCATTCTGAAAACTTAATTAGTTTACCAAGAGCACTCAAGGTCATCTTCACTTTTTATTTACTTCTTTTGCGGTTCAGTAGTTTGAAAATTTAATTAATTTACCAGGAGCACTGAACGGCATTTTTACTTTTCTATTTACTTCTTTCGCTGTCCATCCAGTGCCAGATGCGCGGGGCAGCCATGCGACCTAGGGGGTCTTGTCACGTTCCGCGCGGCTCTCCCCGTCGGAGGTTCGAGTCCTCCCTGGGCATGGGTGTGTGTGTGTCGTCCTTAGCGTAAGTAAGTTTAAGTTAGATTAAATAGTAAGTAAGCTTAGGGACCGAGGACCTGAGCAGTTTGGTCCCATCAGACCTTACCACAAATTTCCGGATCCGTTCCGTGCTACTAGTTATCACTCGTTATGAGTAACAAATTTTAGTAGCACCTGCTTTTGTAATTTATATAGCTGACGTGGGATAATCAGTGTTCGAAGACCAGTTTCTGTGAATAAAGCAGTATTATCAGATAGTGTATTTCGATCGAAAGTACAGTTTCTTGAACGCCGAAAAGGCAACACACTGTAATGAGATTTTCACGGAACAAAACTGGTATCAGGAGTATTTACGCTGATATTAGGTGATTAGTAGTTGCCGTTATTTGAAGAAATCTTAAAAATACCGATTTCATCACTCACAGCTCAGAGATTGAGACATAGAGCTTCGCTCGTGGTAGTAATGAAAATAAAAGAACGAATTAAATTGGCGCATGACTTACGACATGCAGTGGAGGACACCAGAAGAAATAAACAGAGCAAAATACCCTAAAATACCCTACCGACTCGTTATTTCTTGATGTAGTGGAAAACGTAGAAGTAGCGAGAGTGGTATTTGCCTGAACATTAACAATCATAAATAATTTACCACTTTAAAAATATGGCTTAATTTTTATTTATAATGCAATTTTTAATTGGTCCCAGCTTTTGTTGGAGGTACTGAATGACATCTGATCTAGTGTGGTCTCAAAAAGGTTGGAAAACGCCGTTCTATTTGCCTGTCATATGGTAGGAGACAATAGTTTGCAGGACAAGGGGATAACAATATTCAGAACACAAGCTCTGGAAACGGGTTCATGCCGAAGCCAACATCGCGTGTAGTCTTTCTCTCTCCACAAAGTCTCGCCGTAGGCTACGTAGGGCGTTAATGACGGACTCACCGCCCTCATCTCGTGGTCGTGCGGTAGCGTTCTCGCTTCCCGCGCCCGGGTTACCGGGTTCGATTCCCGGCGGGGTCAGGGATTTTCTCTGCCTCGCGATGGCTGGGTGTTGTGTGATGTCCTTAGGTTAGTTAGGTTTAAGTAGTTCTAAGTTCTAGGGGACTGATGACCTAAGATGTTAAGTCCCATAGTGCTCAGAGCCATTTGAACCATTTTTTGAACGGACTCACCGCAGCGAGGACGGAGCTGACTGCCAACAATAGCGGCGGCAGCAGACGGAGGAGACGAGCAGCAGCAGCCATCGTGAATGTGGCGGCGAGGCGCGATGTGACGTGCAGCGGGCGGCTGTGCCGTTTGTTTTATAGCCGTGCTACTATCTGCCGGGATGCGTGCTACGCGCTCGCCACAGATAGAGATACGCACTGCCGGCCACCGCTCTCATCTCTCTGGACCTCCCCCCCCCTCCCCCCGCCCCCTCCTTCTCCGTGTTATTCTGCGGCAAGTGACAACAAAAGCCAGCCTAGCCGCAGCAATCATCCAATGAGCGCTGTCGTACCGAGGACGCCAAGATCGGCACGCGGACTACGGTCCGTGTCTGTAAACGAACGTCCTTCCTCCTACATTTCTCGTGTACTGACAGTGCGACGTGCCGGGCCTAGCAGTGTATTTAAATTCTTCTAGAGTCTTCATATGGAAATGATGCTCTAAGCCCCCTATTCTAACTCCGACTTTTGCTGTTGCACATGGATTAAGAAGAAACGCGATCTGACTGTAATAGAGCCTGCAAGTGGAATGGAAAACAGTTTGTCACCTGCAATAATTTAATTTGATAGCAATTAATTAAATAAAGGAAATTTTCATTAACGTAGTGAGAAATGAAAGGGTTGCTCTACCAATTGACAGAATGAAAGTTCTGTTCAAAATAACAATTTGATTTTTTCTGACTAAACTCAAAATAAAAAACAAAACACATGAAACATATACAATACATCAAATTGGATACTCAAATAAATGCTGTGAAGGTGAAGTTGTCCATAAACTAGATTGTGACATTTATGACGAAGTGGTATGTGGAGCCAATTCCTTACAACTCTATTCTTAAGAGAAACACCCAGCCCACCCTGCATTAATTGCTCCTATAGTAGAGAGAACTCAGACAATGGACATCCAAGACAGAACCACATAAGAAAAGATGGGAACAGGCGCGCTCTGCTGAGCTCTGATTATCATAGAGCAAATTCCCTAATCTGCCGATGCTGCGGACATACATTACCAAGCTGTCTTCTTAACTGCAAGGACACGATCTGGCGTACCAGAAGCGATGGCTGGTTGCTTCGACGTCCCGTCGTGGTGAAGATAATGTCGCGAGTATAGCCCGAAATAAATTATCCTGGTCTGGTTGATCCAGACTAAAGACTTCCTATCAATACAAATGCGCCTCTGAGGAAGACGGAGAAGGCCCGCCATACAATCACTGACGATACAGTGATTGATTTTAATAAGCGAAGTCACATAGTAACTCCGATACAGTCAACTTTAGCCAAAACTACTCAAGACAGACAACATAGGCCGCTTGTACGCAAAACGCTCAATTGCTAACTGTACTCGGAAAGTTACGTTGCAGTCGAAGTTTCAGAAACTTCGTCAAACAGTTACAATTAAGTGAAAGTATATTAGACAGCCAACGAAGTCAGGCTGTCCAGAGCAGCGAGAGCTCAGTCTTGTAACCTACTCTGACCGAAAGGCGAGAGCTGACTCTCTCAGGAGCACCTATACAAGCCGAACACAGAACATTCCCGCCGATTTTGCTATCCCCTGAGCAAGCCAATCAGTTATGATTTTGCAGAAAACGCGGGAATTTACCCGCCAAGACTGCCTGGGAACACAAGTCATTTCCACGCCTCGCTGGTAGCCCGCTAGAAAGTGTTTTCACTAAGTTTCTGCGAAGTAACGGAATCTTTAGCCCAGCCGCTTCGTCAGGCCCCTGCGGGCGTGTCACCCCCGTTCTTATGACAATGTCGGCATCTGGAGAGCATCCACTCGACTCCCTCATACCCGTCGGCTTAACCCTTTCAAGATCAGCAGAACCTGCCTGTCATCGGACCACCCGGCTGACGAGAGATGCTGCGTGGGAACTCCACATGTGAAGGAATAGCAACTTTTCACCACATTACTCAGAGTAAGATAGAAATATGAGAGAGGGCTCATGCCACCTCTCAACAGCGTTTTACTTTTCAAGTATCAGTATGTCCATCTTTTCAGAGATAGTTGCAGGACTGCGACTGTTCGGCACAGAATGCCAAATAAAACACCTTTCAGCCACCTGACTTCCAAACTTATTTTACTGGCCTGCTAGTTTCGGCGATATATTACGCCATCTTCAGGTCCCCTGACCGATGTGTAGGAAGATTCAAACCTCAGTTCCGATTAAAATAGGGGCCAGTACTCAAAGACTGGTATCTGTAGATTTTTAATACAGCGCTCACTTCAAACGCCATCTGCTGTGAGTCGGCAGATGATGTTTGGAGTGATGGCTATATCAAAAGTCTAGAGGTACCAGTCTATGAACACTGGTCCCTATTTTGACCGGCCCCGAGGTTGGAATCTTCCTATTCGTCGGTCAGGGGTCAGAAGATAACGTAAATTATCGCCGAAACTAGTAGTCCAATAAAATAACAGTTTGGAAATTAGACAGCTGAAAAGTGTTTGACTTGAAATTCTGTACTCTTCAGTCTCTTTTAACAGCAGTGGGAAGGAAGAAGGTGCTTAAAACATCAATGTAGGCATATGCTGTGATGGTGCCATGCAAAACAACAAGGGGTGCAAGCTCCCACCGTGAAAAAAACGACGACACCGTAACACCACTGCCTCCTAATTTTACTGTTGGCACTACACATGCTGTCATATGACGTTCACCGGTCATTCACCATGCCCACATCCTGCCATCGGGTCACTACACTGTGTACCGTGATTCGTCACTTCACACAGCGTTTTTCCTCTGTTCAACCGTCCAAATTTTACGCCCCTTAACCAAGTGAGGCGTCGTTGGTATTTACCGGCGTTATGTGTGACTTACGAGCAGCCGCTTGACTATGAAATCCAAGTTTTCTCACCTCCGGCCTAACTATCGTACTACTGGCAGTGGATCCTGATGCAGTTAGGAATTCCTGTGTGATGGTCTGAATAGATGTCTGCCTATTACACATTACGACCCTCTTCAACTGTCGGCGGTCTCTGTCAGTCGACAGACGAGGTCGGCCTGTACGCTTTTGTGCTGCACGTGTACCTTCACATTTCCACTTCACTATCACACCGGAAAGAGTGGATCTAGGGATGTTTAGGAGTGTGGAAATCTCATGTACAGACGTATGACTCAAATGACAACCAATCACCTGACCACGTTCGAAGACTGTGAGTTCGTCGGAGCGTCCCATTCTGCTCTCTCACGATGTCTAATGACTACTGAAGTCGCTGATATGGAGTACGTGGCAGTAGGTGGCAGCACAAAGCACCTAATATAAAACACGTATGTTTTTGCGGGTGTCCGGATACTTTCGATCACATAGTGTATCTCTTGCACATTTCGGTAGCCGAAAATGTGTAAGATCACTACACGTAGGAGCACTACTGCCAGCTTTGAAGTGCTAATCGCAAGCTGTTGCAGGTGAAAGTAAAGGCCAACAATTGAGGTGCATAGAAATACTTACAATATCGCGTTGCGTGATTGGCTGAGACAACGACTAGAAACTGCCATCCCATAACCACTGCAATCGTATGGGACTTTCTTACGCCGTTTCAACTATAGATTACAGAGTAACCTTTGACTACAGTATGGAGTGTCCTCTAGAATTTTCACCTTCGCTACTTCATTCTCCTGCTGTTTGTGTTATCAGTTTCTTCCTCAGCCATCTTTCCTAGTTTTTTTCGGTTCAGCATCTAATTTTTAAAAATAGCGTCACTTCCCCTCTTCCCAATTTGAGTGAACAGCTAAACTATCAACTGGCTATGCGATAAGATACATTAATTTAGTTGAACGACCAGGCACAGCCATGTCGTCCACTTCAGATGCTTCGTTTGTTTTCCTATGCAACGTATGTTTGCAGGTATTAGCAACGCCAGTAACACCAAACTTATCGGAGGAAGCCACCAACAGCAGTCAACTAGACAGAACTGCAAACGCAGCATTTTTTCTTCTTCTTCTTCCCTTTGTTCCGCCTCATATATTCTATGCTTCCAGTACTGTCATAAACACTGACGTAAAAAACTTAAGGATGACTTACGCATGATGTGTCACTTCCATGTAACATAACTCTACGAAATTTGGGCCCTTAAAGGATGAGAAGGAAATGTAGAAGGTGAATATGGAATGGGAGTAATAAATAAAAGAGGATACCGCCTGGTAGAATTTTGCACAGAGCATAACTTAATCATAGCTAATATTTGGTTCAAGAATCATGAAAGAAGTCTGTATACATGGAAGAGGCCTGGAGATACTGGAAGGTTTCAGATAGATTATATAATGGTAAGACAGAGATTAAGGAACCAGGTTTTAAATTGTAAATCTGTTGGTTATGAACTGTAGATTGAAACAGAACAAACTGCAAGAAGGTGGGAATATAAGGAGATGGAACCTGTATAAACTTAAAGAATCATTGGTTGTAGAGAGATTCAGGAAGAGCATTAGGGAACGACTGACAGGCATGGGGGGGGGAGATACAGTGGAAGAAGAAAGGGTAGCTTTGAGGGATGAAATAGTAAAGGAAGAAGAGTATCAAGTAGGTAAAAAGACGAGGGCTAGCAGAAATCCTTGGGTAATAGAAGATATATTGAATTTTATTGATGAAAGGAGAAAATATAAAAAGGCATTAAATGAAGCAGGAAAAAAGGAGCTCGACAGAAAATGAAATGGCTAAG
Source organism: Schistocerca gregaria (assembly GCF_023897955.1). Lineage (NCBI taxonomy): Eukaryota > Metazoa > Arthropoda > Insecta > Orthoptera > Acrididae > Schistocerca > Schistocerca gregaria. The sequence goes on along the minus strand of NC_064927.1, from coordinate 133,884,137 downwards.
TAGGGATGGCTAGAGAACAAATGTGAGGATGTAGAGGCATATACCACTAGAGATAAGATAGATCGCAACTACAGGAAAATTAAAGAGACTTTTGGAGAAAAGAGAACCACTTGTATGAATATCAAGAGCTCAGGTGGAAACCCAGTTCTAAGCAAAGAAGTGAAAGCATAAAGGTGGAAGGTGTATGCAAGGTGCTACAAAAAGGTACGGCCAAACTTTCAGGAAACATTCCTCACACACAAATAAAGAAAAGATATTATGTGGACATGTGTCCGGAAACGCTTAATTCCCATGTTAGAGCTCATTTTAGTTTCGTCAGTATGTACTGTACTTCCTCGCTTCACCGCCAGTTAGCTCAATTGAAGGAAGGTAATGTTGACTTCGGTGCTAGTGATTACATGCGACTCATTGCTCTACAGTACTAGCATCAAGCACATCAGTATGTAGCATTAACAGGTTAGTGTTCATCACGAACGTGGTTTTGGAGTCAGTGCAATGTTTACAAATGCGGAGTTGGCAGATGCCCATTTGATGTATGAATTAGCACGGGGCAATAGCCGTGGCGCGGTACGTTTGTATCGAAATAGGTATCCAGAACGAAGGTGTCCCGACAGGAAGACGTTCGAAACAACTGATCGGCGTCTTAGGGAGCACGGAACATTCCAGCCTATGACTCGCGACTGGGAAAGACCTAGAACGACGAGGACACCTGCAATGGACGAGGCAATTCTTCGTGCAGTTGACGATAACCCCAATGTCAGCGTCAGAGAAGTTGCTGCTGTACAAGGTAACGTTGACCACGTCACTGTATGGAGAGTGCTAAGCGAGAACCAGTTGTTTCCGTACCATGTACAGCGTGTGCAGGCACTATCAGCTGCTGATTGGCCTCCTACACTTCTGCGAATGGTTCATCCAACAATGTGTCAATCCTCATTTCAGTGCAAATGTTCTCTTTACGGATGAGGCTTCATTCCAACGTGATCAAATTGTAAATTTTCACAATCAACATGTGTGGGCTGACGAGAGTTCGCACGCAGTTGTGCCATCACATCATCAACACAGATTTTCTGTGAACGTTTGGGCAGGCATTGTTGGTGATGTCTTGATTGGGCCCCATGTTCTTCCACCTACGCTCAATGGAGCACGTTATCATGATTTCATACGGGATACTCTACCTGTGCTGCTAGAACATGTGCCTTTACAAGTACGACACAACATGTGGTTCTTGCACGATGGAGCACCTGCACATTTCAGTCGAAGTGTTCGTACGCTTCTCAACAACAGATTCGGTGACCGATGGATTTGTAGAGGCGGACCAATTCCATGGCCTCCACGCTCTCCTGACCTCAACCCTCTTGACTTTCATTTATGGGGACATTTGAAAGCTCTTGTCTACGCAATCCCGGGACCAAATGTAGCGACTCTTCGTGCTCGTATTGTGGACGGCTGTTTTACAATAAGCCATTCGCCAGGGCTGCATCAGCGCATCAGGAATTCCATGCGACGGAGGGTGGATGCATGTATCCTCGCTAACGGAGGACATTTTGAACATTTACTGTAACAAAGTGTTTGAAGTCACGCTGGTACGTTCTGTTGCTGTGTGTTTCCATTCCATGATTAATGTTATTTGAAGTAATAAAATGAGCTCTAACATGGAAAGTAAGCGTTTCCGGACACATGTCCACATAACATATTTTATTTCTTTGTGTCTGAGGAATGTTTCCTGAAAGTTTGCCCATACCTTTTTGTAACACCCTGTCGATGGTCGAGACAAGGTCAATGTTCTTGAGGACAATATTATGGAAATGGAAGAGGATGTAGATCAAGATGAAATGAAAGATATGACACAGCGTGAAGAGTTTGATACAGCACTATCGAGTACATCCCATTAGCATTACTGACAACCTTGAAAGAGCCAGCCCTGACAAAACCATCTGGTGAGCAAGGCGTATGAGACAGGCGACATATCCTCAGACTTCGAAAAGAGTATAATAATTCCAATCCCAAAGAAAGCAGGTGTTGACAGATGTGAAAATTACCCAACTATCAGTTTAAGAAGTCATGGTTGCCAAATACTAACGCAAGGTTTTTACAGACGAATGGAAAAACTGGTGGAAGCCGACATTGGGGAAGATCAGTTTGGATTCGGTAGAAATGTTGGAACACGTGAAGCAATACTGACCCTACGACTTATCTTGGGAGATAGATTAAGGAAAGGCAAACCTACGTTTCTAGCATTTGTAGACTTAGAGAAAGCTTTTGACAATGCTGACTGGAACACTCTCTTTCAAATTCTGAAGGTGGCAGGGGTAAAATACAGGAAGCGAAAGACAATTTACAATTTGTACAGAAACCAAATAGCACTTGTAAGAGTCGAGGAGCATGAATGGGAAGCAGTGATTGCGAAGGGAGTGAGGCAGGGTTGTAGCCTATTCCGGATGTTCAATCTGAACATTAAGCAAGCAGTAAAGGAAACAAAAGATAAATTCGGAGTAGGAATTAAAATCCATGGAGAAGAAATAAAAACTTTGAGGTTCGCCGATGACATTGTAATTCTGTCGAGACAGCAAATTACGTGGAAGAGCAGTTGAACGGAATGTCTTAAAAGGAGGATATAAGATGAACATCAACAAAAGCAATACGAGGATAATGTAATCTAGTCGAATTGAGTCGGTTGATGCTGTGGGAGTTAGTGTAGGTAATGAGACACTGAGTTTTGCTATTATTATGGTATTAAATGAGTTTTGCTACTTGGGGAGCAAAATAACTAATGATGGTCGAAGTAGAGGGTATATACAATATAGAGTGGCAATGGCAAGGAAAGAGTTTCTCAAGAAGAGAAATTTGTTAACATCGAGTATAGATTTAAGTGTCAGGAAGTCATTTCTGAAAGTATTTGTATGGAGTGTAACCATGGATGGAAGTGTAACATGAACGATAAATAGTTTGGACAAGAAGAGAATAGAAGCTTTCGAAATATGGTGCTACAGAAGAATGCTGATGATTAGGTGGGTAGGTCACATAACAACGAGTAGGTACTGAATAGAATTGGGGAGAAGAGAAATTTGTGGCACAACTTGACTAGAGGAAGGGATCGGTTGGTAGGACATGTTCTTAGGCATCAAGGGGTCACCAGTTTAGTATTGGAGGGCAGTGTGGAGGGTAAAAATCATAGAGGGAGACCAAGAGATGAATACACTAAGCAGATTCTGAAGAATGTCGGTTGTAGTAGGTACTGGGAGAGGAAGAAACTTGCAAAGCGTTGAGTAGCATGGATAGCTGCACCAAACCAGTCTTTGGACTGAAGACCATAACAAAAAACATAGAAATAACAGATGAAATGTTGTACAGAAAGTAATTGAAGGAAATAAACTATGTGACGAAGTAAATATGACACTTTTATTCAAAAGAAAGTAATGGGTCTGAAGTCATCACGCTTTGTGATTATTGTCCTGGACATTAGAAAAGGTGTGAAATGGTTCTTATCACAACGGACGTCAGTTCATTCTCTGCAATGTGCTCCGATGCAAGCCATTCTTCCGGTGATAACTGCTGGGCGTTCGTTGGTTTATGTACACGTACTGCAATTCGTCTTCCCAAAACATCCCGGACGTCTTCAGTAATATTTTAACACGGGGAAGAGGAGGCCAGCTCAGTCGCCAAATATTCTTTTGTTCCAAGCTCTCATTCACCAGCGCAGTTCGATGCGTTAGTGCATTATATGCATGAAAACGAAATCAGTGCCGAATTCATCCCTGAAAAGACGCATGTGGAAAGTAGTGACGCAATAGCAGTGGCCAGTGAGTGTACCGTGTTCAGAGATTTGGAAGTCATACAGCCCTACGACATTGTGCCTGCCTACAGCTTAATATCTGAACCATCAAAATGATCATGTTGGACAATGTTTCTGGTTGCATTACCATCACACGACTATACGCCCAGCATTGTCGAATATGTTATGGTGTGGGGAGGTATGAAGGTGAATGGACGTACTGACCTCCAAATCTATGAACACAGTACACTCGCTGGTCACTGTAGTTCCCCATGCGTCTTTTCATGGGTGCATTGGGCCATGACTTCATTTTCATGCATGTCAATGAGCGACTGCAAGGGACTGTGCAAATGAAGCTCCTCTTGGAACGAGGGGATATTCGGCGAATTGACTCGGCGGCACGTTCCCCAACTTAAATCACATCGAGAAAGTGTGGGATGCGTTGGGGAGACGTACTGCCGGATGTCCACTTACGCCAGCGGCCATGCAACAGCCGCCATAGGCGCTTGTGGAGGGACGGAACGTCCAACCACAAAACTCCCGGGCAGCATGGGAGCACGATGCAGAACATGCATTGCTGTCTGTCGTGATCACATACACTGTTAAGAGCCATGTTCGGCGGTTTCTAGTGTTCAGGGAACCACCATAAATAGCGGCAACATCAGTATAATGATTATTTTTTACTATTTACAATTCTTTCCATGTATGATGCAAGTTTCACCGATTTATGTTACTTGGCAGTTACTTTCGTGTTTAGGTTTTGCGCACCAATGTAGTTTGCACATTTACCATCTTTCCTTAGTAGTTGCGCTTGGGTTGCCATCTATATTGTTCCTGATCACTAGTTAAGTATTGAGCAGTGCGTGGCTCGTGTTCCCGCCATCGTGTATTTTGCACCGTTGTTTTTAACGTACTTATACCTCACTACGTTAATTTAAATTACTACTGCCACTGAGTTGCTGCTTTGCCTGACCGCGACCGGCGCTAGCAGCCCAAATCGATATATCCCCTCTCGTAGTATCTTTGCTCGACTGCTAATTCCCGGTCGTTGTCTGTCGTAAGGCAGTTCGGGTCGCGAGTTCGGATGGCAGTCAGTCAGTAGGAACGCGTCTGGAGCGCAGCCCGCACCTGCCAGTCGGGGAGTTGCAATGCGGCACTGGTGCAGGCGGGGTGGAGCTGTGCGGTATGCGTCGACATGGCTCGCCCGACCATTGCCGCCATGCATCACTTGAGCCGGGCCACGGTCGTGGTGGATTGTCCTCTTACCGGACGACGCGTTTTGGTTCGCCGATCGATCATGAGTCTACTATGTGTGTGTGTGCATCGATTCCCGATTTGTCTTCGTGCGTGCTTAGTTACTGTTGAGTGTCGTTCCAGTCTTCGGCAAGTGTTTGTGAAACTGTGTGTAGTTGGTGTCATTTCCACTTGTAACTGGTTTTAAATGTTGTCGGCGTACTGGCAGTGAGTCGGTCGTTGCTGTGGACCAGGGAAATTATTTCCGTGCGGTGCAGTCAGTTGGGTCCGCTGGCGCTCCCAGCGCAGTGTTGGAGCGTGTGTAGAGCTATCCGATCGTTACGAGCTTCGTGGTTCATCGACCCAGGATGTCAAAGTTGAGTAGTGGTTTCAACTACCCAAGCCACATCCATTCATGTTGTGTGGTTCGTTTCGGTGGTTCGCTGTTGGGGAGGTTTTCCTGTGAGCTGCACCGAGTGTTTCTATTGCTGAAAATTAGCCGCCATGTGGTGCAATTAACTGTGTTGGTTGACTACAATTCGAGTGCACCAGCGGAATTTTCTGCCTTGTGGCCGTTAGTGTTCCTGTTACCTGCCCTGGCCACTAACGTAATTTCAGGCAGCGTCCTTTCCTCACCTGCTGTCGCTGTCCAACATGGTGTGTAGTTTTGACAGCTTAATACATATTTCATTGTGGATAATCACGTTCGTAACCTTTTGTGTTTTAGTTCTCGTGTGCTGATTGGTGGCAAGCAATTCGGTCGGTCCTTGACAATCAAGTGTAGCTGGGCTCACCACCTGTCTCACCTAAGCGAACGAGGGCAGACCGACCCCCTGGAGGCTTCTGAGTGCCGTTTTCCTTATTGTCCTTCTCACCAGTGGTTAATTGCCTGTTTATAACCTATCATAGCCAATGATTTAAAGATTCTTGTTTTTACTGGACTTTATGTATTTTTTAATTTTAGAAAGTTAGTTGTGGGCCTTAAGCCGCTTAAAACTTTATTCTTGAAATTACCCTTTAAGCAAAAACATTAATGCCTTCTGCCTTAAAAGGTTATGGTAATATATTTTAAAATTTTCAAATTTAATTGTGGCTCTCAGCTGCTTGTATTGCTCCTTGTATATGTTTGTTCTGTCTACTTTTGCGTTGAGGCTTTCCAGGCTAGTTGTGATACCATATATATTTTAACTGTTTTATTTACTATTTTATCTGCATTTTCATTTTGTTGACTTTTAAGATTTCTTATTTCTAGGCCCTCAGCCGTGAAATAAATGCCTCTTTGAAACTCGTAGTTCTAAAGTTTCAGCTATGTGCTGTTTTGGGTTAAAGGTGTTATTAAATTGTAATAAATTACAATTATGAATGAACCTGACCGACACATTATTTGGCCCTTTCCACAATCCTAATCACATGTTCTGCCCTGTGGTTTGGTGGGCGGGAGTATGTCCTACGAAATACGTTCAGGTATTTTCCTTGGTTTCTGGACAGAGACGAACTGGTGTAATTGGAAAACTACCTATTCTGCGGGAGAAAAGACATGCTGGGAATTAAACATTTTATAGGGGACAGAATCAGCACTTCGGTGTGACCGAGCGGTTCTAGGCGCTTCAATCTCGAACCGCGCCCCGCTACGTCGCAGGTTCGAATCCTGCCTCGGGCATGGATGTGTGTGATGTCCTTAGTTTAATTAGGTTTAAGTAGTTCTCAGTTCTAGGGGACTGATGACCTCAGGTGTTGTCCCATAGTGCTCAGAGCCATTTGACCGAGTTTTGTGGAATATTCGTTACTTAGTAACGAATAGTTACAACTGACAACAGGCTTAATTTTCCGTACGCGGAAACCTGCTACCTCACGATGGGGAAAAAGAGAGTTATGAGAACAGTGGTTGCAGTGATAATGCGTTGTGTATAGCTCGAGAAGATGGTGATGATGACGAGGATGCTTCCACGAGCTGGAACTTGCTGAGAAACGCCCCTGCGGAAGCTTCCGGTCGTAGCAGCGCTTGCGCGGTGCGACGAGGCCAGCAGGAACTGCCGTGCTCGCGCAGTGTGCCAGTTCGTTGACTCTGCGGGCCGAGTATCTGTCGGGCGTGGGCCACGCACGCTCGCCCTCGCTCGCCCTCTATCGCCCGCTATCGGCGCGGCCCTGCGCTTCCTTCCTCGTCACCCGATCGGCGCGCCCAGATACCTGGCGGCTGCCTGCGCGTGTCAGCCAACCGCAGCTACTACTGGGAAAGCAAGTATCACTCTGCATAAAATGCGGGTCACCACGACACACTGTTTCTCTTCCTGACCAAAAGTAATCACACGCGCATTCGTGGATATTAATACGGTATGTGTCTACCCTTCGCCTTTATGACGTCTGCAGCTCCCCCAGGGACGCTATCAATGAGGTATCGGAATGTATGTGGAGGAATGGGAAGTCTTTTGTCCTCAAGAGTTGAAGTCAGAGAAGGTAGTGATGGACACTGGAGTCTGGAGGGAAGTCAACGTGGTAACTCATCCCAAAAGTGGGCTAATGGGCTAAGGTCGGGAGCAGCACAGTACACAGACCATTGCCTCAATGGAGCTCAGTCACAGTTCCCTCTATCGTGCACACTACACTATTCTGTGAAATGTGTTAAAATAATGCGGATTTAGAGTTTTCTTAAGCGCAATAAAGGGGCCAAACCCTAACCACGCAGTACCGTAATACCATTTACCATGCACTTCACTGGCTTTGAGCACTATGGGACTTAACAGCTGTGGTCATCATTCCCCTACAACTTAGAACTACTTAAACCTAACTAACCTAAGGACATCACACACATCCATGCCCGAGGCAGGATTCGAACCTGCGACCGTAGCAGTCACGCGGTTTCGGACTGCGCGCCTAGAACCGTGAAACCACCGCGGCCGGCGCACTTCACTGGTTAAGAGGAGACTAGAGGTTATATCTGTTAACAAATCTTTCAGTTTTACTTGGTTCAAATGGCTCTGAGCACTATGGGACTTAACATCTGAGGTCATCAGTCCTCTAGAACTACCTAAACCTAACTAACCTAAGAACATCACACACATCCATGCCCGAGGCACGATTCGAACCTGCGACCGTAGCGGTCGCGCGGTTCCAGACTGAAGCGCCTAGAACCGCTCGGCCACACCGCCGGTCTCAGTTTTACTACCAAGTTTTCCAGTAAAAGGGTTATTAAGAGGGTACATTGGTTATTAACACTGTTAGATAACATAACGTAAAATCTGACTACTGCACAAACTTCATGAGGACTATTTCACTTAGCATATGTGCAGAAAGACGATGTTTTGTTGTAGGAAAATTCAATGATCTTGTTTTTTTTATTTTATGAAAAACTGACTTCATACGGTTCCAGTCAAAATAGATCAAATCAAATGGATCCAAGCACTATGGGACTTAACATCTGAGGTCATCAGTCCCCTAGACTTAACTAATCTAACGACATGAGATACATCCATGCCTGAGGCAGGATTCGAACCTCCGACTCTAGCGCAGCGCGATTCCGGACTGAAGCGCCTACAACCGCTCGGCCACAGCGGCCGGCCCAAATAGATCATCTACACATTTAAAACTGAACCATGGAATTAATGATAACACTGGCTGCTGTAATAAATCTAGCCAAATTACTTTCTAAGAAAAAGAAATGACTTATCACGAAGGAGGTATGCAAACTGGTCGTAAACTGATGTCCATACAAGCGGCCGATGAGTAAATGTGTGCTGCTACAGCATCATCTGGCTGGGCAGTGATAGTAAAATAGGAGCATGTTCATAGGAAGGCCCAAAGTCCCTACTAATTTCATTACATGTACTCACTTGTACAATAACTATGCCTCGCAGAGAGGCGCTTGAGCAATATATCCAGGTCAACATTCAAGAGGGGACGTGCAGCTGGTCTTAAAGAAGGCGGTTGGAGTAATCTGCTTCAGTCTGGAACCGTGCGACCGCTACGTTCGCAGGTTCGAATCCTGCCTCGGGCATAGTGTTTGTGTTGTCCTTAGGTTAATTAGGTTTAAGTAGTTCTAAGTTTAGGGAACTGATGACCTCAGATGTTAAGTCCCATAATGCTCAGAGCCATTTCAACCATTTTTTGGAGTAATCGGTGGAGGGCTAGACAACGTAACAGAAGAGATGCCACTATTCGGCGACGTTGGCATGATCGGGTGAACCAGGGCCGAGCACAACTTCAAGAAAGAAGGGCTATACCTAGACAGATGGCAGAAAGTGAGAACGAGAAATAGTCATAGAGTCCTGGATTCATCATTATCATCGATCCAACGCGCAACTGATCCTTCAGCGACCACAAGGACCATTAATAGGCTGCTCACCTAAAGGGGGTCGAGGTCATTGTGCCCTTTCGTCAACTACCATTGACGTCGGTACACCAAAAAAACCGTTTCCAGTTGTGTCGGGCACATTCGGCCTGGAATCTCTTTGAATGCTGTAGATTCGTCTTCATTGATGAGTCCCGCTTCGAACCTACCCCCGATTCCAGCTAGGAGGTATCTGGAGACGCCCTGAATAGTGTTGGGATACCTACCTGTCACCAATAGTCAGGAGTGGTTGTCTGAGTGCCATTTCCTTTCTGAGTAGGACCCCTTTGTTTGTCTTCTGCGGATTCCTTAAAGCAGAGCGCTACGTCGACGATATTCTACGCCCCGATTTGTTGCCCTTCTGGGTTTATATTTCAACAAGATAGTGCCCGCCTGCACACGGTGAGAGCTTCTACAGTTTGTCTTCGTTCTTGCCAAACCCTACCTGGGCCAACAGCCGCCGGATCTTCTCATTGAGCATTATGGGCAGGCCTTTCAGCTAGCTCTGTATCGGGAATTTTACGGTCTAACGCGCCAACTGGACAGTATTTGGCACAGTATCTATCAGGAGGACATCGAACAACTCTGTCAGTCAATGCCAAGTATCAGACGTGGCCCAACATGTTATTGACTAGCTCAATTTGTGAAGCACTTTCTCTTGAATAAATCATCCAGCCTATCTGGAATTGTATTCATTTATTTGTGTGCACATGTACATCACACCTACCGATTTCCATCTCAACCAGGACATTCCTTTTTGGAGAGACTCTTTATTTGTCTTAACTTATATTTGACAATAGAACACCACGTGATCTACAGGCGCCTTACTAATGTTTCAATGTTGTCATATGGCATATTTATGTAGATGATCTTATACACAAGGTATTAGTGGTACAGCTACAGGTGGCATGATCATATTATTATTATTTTTTTGAGCTTTGACTCATTACAGAGGCTTATCTCCAACATAATTATGTACTCGGAAATTACTGTACAAAGAATAAACGTTCTTAAACTACATGTTCAAAAAATTCCTCTAGGTGTTTCGATCTTGTGTGTCCTCTTCCTCTGCTGCCATTCTCCTCATTGTGTGCTGTACATTTTGGAGCCAGGTGGTCATAGATCGTCCTCTTCTTCTTCTCCTCTCCGGTTCCACTTCAGCGTCAACTTTGGTATTCTTGCTTCCTTCCACTGTACTTTCTTCCTATCCATTACGTCATGTATTCTTTCTTTTATTTCCATTCTCCTTATCATTTCGGTGTTCCTGGAGAGTCTTGCCGATCTTCTCCAGAAGTCCAGCTCTAGAGCTTGTAATTTTTTAATGTGCTTCAGGTTAATTGTCCAGGTCTGCGTTACATACAGAACCACACTCTCTAATATAGATTTGCATATTAATTTTTTATTTCTGCTCTTCACATTCCTGTTCATAAGACTGAGTTAAGCATCCCAATGACCTTCTGTCCGCTACTAATTCTTTTATTGATTTCTGACTCAGATTTTCCCTCGATTTCTGAAATGGATCCCAAATAACAGAAAGTGTTTGTCTTTTTGATTTTCTTTCCTTCAATGTATAGCTCATCTGAATCATTAGTCAAGTATTCTGGTTTTTGGCAACTGATATTCAAACCCCACGTTTCGTATGCTACTGCTAGTTGATTTCACATATAGTTAGCATCCTTCCGATCTTGTGCTACGACCAGTTGATCATCAGCAAACAATGAATGATGTAGCTAAACTCCATCTCTTATTTCTAATCCCATACTATTACATTTACGAGACCATGCTCTAAGGCTAATATCTACATAGGTTCTAAATTTCTGTAAAAGTATATTACCAACTTTCACTTGGCAAATGTAATCTTTATATATCTATTGTATTATTTTAATCAGGGAAGGGTTTATGTTTGCCATATGTAGTCCTCTCCAAAGTAAATGGTATCTTAATATGTACCCACTTCCGTGTGTCAGTTGCCTTTCTCTGAGTTTAACAGTCTTTCCGCAGACATGTCACGTAATTCCTGCACCGTCGTAGCTGCACACCGAGTTGGACTACGTTTGTCAGTATAGTCTATCCGTCTTGCATCCACGCGTCCACACTTCAGTGCCTGACCTGCTGTCTAGAGGAAAATTAGTTACTTACTTCTTCCTTGCGTACTTGGAGATACTCACCAACCTTAAAACATTATATTTGTAAATGCTGTAACTCTTAGTCTGCAATTTTCATATTTGGCGAGTGGCTATTTCCTCTAAAGCTAAACATCTCATTGAATTTACATAAACCAGCAACAGTTCTACGTGTTCTGTTCATTCTGTTTAATCTTTTGTGCTCTGTTACCTGCCAACATAACACGTGCTACATACTGTGTCAGGCAGTTTTATACATATACAACCCTACCAAAAAAAAGGTCAAAAATTCATTATGATTGTAGTGTTGCTCACGCTGCTAAATATTGCATTTTCGGGCAACAACAAAGTTATGTGGCAGGTGTCATTAGAGCACAGTTAATAAAGTCATTTCTAGAAATAATGGATAAACTAGGCACTCATCTTTTCGTGTTTCCCACGCTGGTCTCGTTGTGAACTCATGGCTTAAACGTCGAAAATCTAGGTTGTGATGATACCACCAAGCTCGGATACAAAGAGGCCTAGGTGTTATTCTGCGATATTCAAAAGTTCTATAGACCTGTTTCATAAACCATTCTTGAAGAATAAACTTTTGCAAGTTAGGACAATGGTGACGTAAAAAAAGTAATCAGCACCCTTAATTTAAGTTACACTTCTTTCTTATTACTTTTGTTGTAATATCACGTAACTCGTTGCAAAATATCACTTCACAATATAAAAAATACTGGAAAATATCTTCCTCACTGTTAAAGTTCACATTTCATAAACTGACTAAAATTTGCGTCTTTTTAATATGATGACCAAAACTTGACTCTCTAATAACCGCTTAAGCGCCCAAAAATCGGAGTTACAAGTACTTCAATGACCATAGTGACAAAAGAGAGAATACAGAAAAAATAATATCATTGCAATATATACATATCGATGTATCGAAGTACCTCTACATTAATGAAATCGTAATTCAGGTACCATTACAACCTCCCTCCATCGTTTCTTCAGCAATTTTAGAGATGATAATTTGCAAACCCAGCCTTTCAATATGACACAAATATTTTTCATTAAAATTTAGAACGTCAGAATGGTGTCTCGCTTCCATTCCATTAGAATATTATCGCCGTAAGTGGAAGTGTATCATTCGGAGAGAAAGTTGCTTACGTGACAACGCCCGCTGAGCGGTAAGTGTGGTCTGCTTAGTGCGTCACGCTTGTTGCTGGCGCCCTGTGGTTAGTCAAACCAGCTGACAGCTAGCCGAGCGTGCCTGCCCTCTGTGGTGATTCCCATTAGCCACTCCGGCTGACCTGTGGCGCGAGCTCGGGTAATTACAATAATTCTAGGAGCGGAGGCGTTTTCAGCCGCCTATCTGTGTCTCATTTCTGGTTTCCTCGTTTCATTAGTCACCTGCCAGATTTTCCTTTCTTCCGGTCATTACTGCTTAAGCAGAGCTACGAGTGAAATGGGCTATAAACAAAGTGTAATCGTTAGTGTGAAAACTAATGACCAGTGCTCGCCCCTGCAATCACGACCGATTTTCGGCAAGCCCCTAAATTTAAGTAAAAATAGAGGTGCGCTTCGTTTAAGTCCTGGATGCACGAAAGTGCCATTGCCTTAATAAACTGCGCAGTAGAAAATTTATGGCCGAAATTCATGACTTGACTGCTATATAATTTCTCAGTAGCCGCTCTCGCCTCCTCATCTTAAAAGCAACAGATGTTAGCGTTTCACCACCACAGTTCTTTCATCAGACGAGGTAACTCAGTGGCAAAGACAGGAAACTCGCTTTTGCAACGGGTGGGGTCAAATATCATTTCGGGAACGCTGATTGAGAATTCCCATGATTTCCTCTAAATCACTGAAAGTGTATGACAGTTTCTATAATATCTTTATTTATTCATTAATCGATCCAAAAAATACTTGCATTGTACTGATGTTATCAGAGAGGCATGCTGAAACACAGTCAGTTTGCAATCTGTAGTAGTGTATGTTGCAATGCTGTCCATGACAGTTTGTTCAGCAGAGGCAAGGAAGGAGAAAAACATAAATATAGATCACTGAATTCACTGGAAAGAAAACCAAAATACAACAGTCACATTTACTGCAATTAAAACACTGTGGAATTTACTTCAACAAAAAAAACTCCAACAGCATCAACAATTAGATAAGAACTTTTTCTTCGTACCTGTTAATTTCGAGCAGTCAAATATTGAATACAATAAATTCATTTATCGAATGATGTACTGTGTTGAATTATGTATCCTAAAATGGAGTGAGAAATTATACATTATCCCTTATAAGTAGGAGCGAAGAGACGTATTGATAGAAAATGAGAGACAATAAATTTATTTTATCATTTAAAATGTAACTTTAAGTAGTACATGCTGTGTGAAGACTCTTCTGGCCGAAATGTATCGTCTTTTGTTTCTTTTCCTTCTGTTTGAAAGTCATTAAATAAATGTTCGGGAAATTTGGCTGACCCGCCTTTGGTCCTTATTGTCTCGCATATCTGTTCTTCTCTACTTCTGTCACAAAATTCAGTGCCTCTCTTATATCTCTTTTTTAAAATTTCTTCCGTGAACCGATGGGACATTGTGAAATTGACTAGTCATTGATCTCTCCTAACCCACGCCCGGGTTCCCGGGTTCGATTTCCGGCGGTGTCAGGGATTTTCTCTGCCTCGTTATGACTGGGTGTTGTGTGCTGTCCTTAGGTTAGTTAGGTTTAAGTAGTTCTACGTTCTAGGGGACTGATGATCATAGATGTTAAGTCCCATAGTGCTCAGAGCCATTTGAACCATTGATTTCTCTCTCTCTCTCTCTCTCTCTCACTCAAACACACACACACACACACACACACACACACACACACACACACACACACACACACACAGAGAGAGAGAGAGAGAGAGAGAGAGAGAGAGAGAGAGAGAGAGAGAGAGAGATGGGTTTCACAAGAAACTTTAAGGAGGAGAGTTTGCACTGTGCAGTTTCCGACCATGACGAGGAAGATAAAGTATAAGATGATATGGTTCTGTTTGTGTGATCTATATTTATGATTTTCTCCTTCCTTGCTTCTGCTGAACAAACTGTCATGGACAGCGTTGCACCATACACTACTATAGATTGCAAACTGACTGTGTTTGAGCATGCCTCGAGCCTAAATGGAAGACTGTTACAGATGATGCACTTTGGAATTATGTTTAGAACATTACATCAATTTTCTGCAATACTTCTTTTACATAATACTATTGTAATGACGTATGACAAAAGATTTATAATTAATTCTGACGAAATGCAATTTAATTTCTACAAACATATTTTTGATCATTACCACCATCACAGAATTAATTTTCTTTTAAACTAGAAATTTTACTTAATATTATGGTAATACTAAAATTAGTAAATTTTTAGTTACAAATCATGCCAAAGATGTGCACTTCGTTTGAAAATACCAAATTAGTAATATTAGAACTGTAATTTACATATTTATACTAGAATCAACTTTCTAACAAAAGTATCCCCTCTTTCAAAATATTCCATTTTATTTTCGCCAAGTAATTCGTTCAGTACGCTGCCCCAATAAAATCAATTATCATATCGCATGTACTTATCTTGGCCGTCTTCCGCAGTCTTCCGCAAACGTCAGGACTTGGACTTTAGAAACATCAGTAAGCTTTTGAAGGCCATTAATATCATGGGATGTGAAAAAAGAATTTAGTTCACTCTGACAAATAAATTCAGATAAGAATTACTAAAAATTTTCCGAGGTCGAAGTAATTTCTGGGAGAAAACAGGGTCGCCTTAGGCGGGGTTGTAGCTTCTATGAACCTTCCATACACATCCTGCCTTGCTATGAGAATTTTCGTCATTCAATATGATCTATGTAAACTTGCAGAATGAGATTTTCACTCTGCAGCGGAGTGTGTGTTGATATGAAACTTCCTGGCAGATTAAAATTGTGTGCCGGACCAAGACTCGAAATCGGGACCTTTGCCTTTCGCAGGAAAGTGCTCTACCATCTGAGCTACCGAAACACGACTCACGCCCGGTCCTCACAGCTTTACTTCTGCCAGTACCTCGTCTCCTACCTTCCAAACTTTACAGAAGCTCTCCTGCGAACCTTACAGAACTAGCACTCCTGAAAGAAAGGATACTGCGGATACTGCAGAGTGAAAATCTCATTCTGGAAACATCTCCCAGGCTGTTGGCTAAGCCATGTCTCCGCAGTATCCTTTCTTTCAGCAGTGCTAGTTCTGCAAGGTTCGCAGGAGACCTTCTGTAAAGTTTGTAAGGTAGGAGACGAGATACTGGCAGAAGTAAAGCTATGAGGACCGGGCGTGAGTCGTGTTTCGGTAGCTCAGATGGTAGAGCACTTGCCCGCGAAAGGTAAAGGTCCCTAGTCTCGGTCCGGCACACAGTTTAAATATCACAGGAAGTTTCATATGTAAACTTGGTTTCAACGTCTTTGTTAGAGGGGAGCTTACTGATTGCCTTATACCAGAGTACATTTCTCCAAATGAGATGACAATGACTTTACTGGTCTCATACTGATATGATTTTACGTATTGAGACTGAAGCGGCGAGTGGAAACTTGTGCAAAGGTTGGGAATCGAACCCAGGTCTCCTGTTTAGTTGGCAGGTGCGTTAGCCACTAAGCCACATTGGCACAGCGGTTCACACGACTGCACAGATTACTCTGGCACACCTCCTTCCTCGATCCAGATTCTCACAGCCGTCCCAGTCTACTTCAAATTCCCCTTACACCGAAGACAAATTTTCACTCGCCGCTTCAGTCTATATACATAAAATTGTATCTGTATGAGACCAGTAAAGTCCCTCTGCTCCAAGGTTTCAGGCTGGATCCCCCATTTACGTTCCATACAGAGGTGTTTCCCCCCCATGAACCATGGACCTTGCCGTTGGTGGGGAGGCTTGCGTGCCTCAGCGATACAGATGGTCGTACCGTAGGTGCCACCACAACGGAGGGGTATCTGTTGAGAGGCCAGACAAACGTGTGGTTCCTGAAGAGGGGCAGCAGCCTTTTCAGTAGTTGCAGGGGCAACAGTCTGGATGATTGACTGATCTGGCCTTGCAACATTAACCAAAACGGCCTTGCTGTGCTGGTACTGCGAACGGCTGAAAGCAAGGGGAAACTACAGCCGTAATTTTTCCCGAGGACATGCAGCTTTACTGTATGATTAAATGATGATGGCATCCTCTTGGGTAAAATATTCCGGAGGTAAAATAGTACCCCATTCGGATCTCCGGGCGTGGAATACTCAGGAGGATGTCGTTATCAGGAGAAAGAAAACTGGCGTTCTACGGATCGGAGCGTGGAATGTCAGATCCCTTAATCGGGCAGGTAGGTTAGAAAATTTAAAAAGGGAAATGGATAGGTTAAAGTTAGATATAGTGGGAATTAGTGAAGTTCGGTGGCAGGAGGAACAAGACTTCTGGTCAGGTGACTACAGGGTTATAAACACAAAATCAAATAGGGGTAATGCAGGAGTAGGTTTAATAATGAATAGGAAAATAGGAATGCGGGTAAGCTACTACAAAAAGCATAGTGAACGCATTATTGTGGCCAAGATAGATACGAAGCCCACACCTACTACAGTAGTACAAGTTTATATGCCAACTAGCTCTGCAGATGATGAAGATATTGAAGAAATGTACGATGAAATAAAAGAAATTGTTCAGATAGTGAAGGGAGACGAAAATTTAATAGTAATGGGTGACTGGAATTCGGCAGTAGGAAAAGGGAGAGAAGGAATCATAGTAGGTGAATATGGATTGGGGCTAAGAAATGAAAGAGGAAGCCGCCTAGTAGAATTTTGCACAGAGCACAACTTAATCATAGCTAACACTTGGTTTAAGAATCGTGAAAGAAGGTTGTATACGTGGAAGAACCCTGGAGATACTAAAAGGTATCAAATAGATTATATAATGGTAAGACAGAGATTTAGGAACCAGGTTTTAAGTTGTAAGACATTTCCAGGGGCAGATGTGGACTCGGACCACAATCTATTGGTTATGACCTGTAGATTAAAACTGAAGAAACTGTAAAAATGTGGGAAATTAAGGAGATGGGACCTGGATAAACTGAAAGAACCAGAAGTTGTACAGAGTTTCAGGGAGAGCATAAGGGGACAATTGACAGGAATAGGGGAAAGAAATACCGTAGAAGAAGAATGGGTAGCTCTGAGGGATGAAGTAGTGAAGGAAGCAGAGGATAAAGTAGGTAAAAAGACGAGGGCTGCTAGAAATCCTTGGGTAACAGAAGAAATATTGAATTTAATTGATGAAAGGAGAAAATATAAAAATGCAGTACATGAAGCAGACAAAAAGGAATACAGACGTCTCCCAAATGAGATCGACAGGAAGTGCAAAATGGCTAAACAGGGATGGCTAGATGTAAGGATGTAGAAGCTTATCTCACTAGGGGTAAGATAGATACTGCCTACAGGAAAATTAAAGAGACCTTTGGAGAGAAGAGAACCACGTGTATGAATATCAAGAGCTCAGATGGCAACCCAGTTCTAAGCAAAGAAGGAAAGGCAGAAAGGTGGAAGGAGTATATAGAAGGTTTATACAAGGGTAATGTACATGAGGACAATATTATGGAAATAGAAGAGGATGTAGATGAAGAGGAAATGGGAGATACGATACTGCGTGAAGAGTTTGACAGAGCACTGAAAGACCTGAGTCGAAACAAGGCCCCGGGAGTAGACAACATTCCATTAGAACTACTGACGGCCTTGGGAGAGCCAGTCATGACAAAACTCTACCAGCTGGTGAGCAAGATGTACGAGACATGTGAAATACCCTCAGACTTCAAGAAGAATATAATAATTCCAATCCCAAAGAAAGCAGGTGCTGACAGATGTGAAAATTACCGAACTATCAGTTTAATAAGTCACAGCTGCAAAATACTAACGCGAATTCTTTACAGACGAATGGAAAAACTGGTAGATGCGGACCTCGGGGAGGATCAGTTTGGATTCCGTCGAAATGTTGGAACACGTGAGGCAATACTGACCTTACGACTTATCTTAGAAGAAAGATTAAGAAAAGGCAAACCTACATTTCTAGCATTTGTAGACTTAGAGAAAGCTTTTGACAATGTTGACTGGAATACTCTTTTTCAAATTGTAAAGGTGGCAGGGGTAAAATACAGGGAGCGAAAGGCTATTTACAATTTGTACAGGAACCAGATGGCAGTCGTAAAAGTCGAGGGGCATGAAAGGGAAGCAGTGGTTGGGAAAGGAGTGAGACAGGGTTGTAGTCTCTCCCCGATGTTATTCAATCTGTATATTGAGCAAGCAGTAAAGGAAACAAAAGAAAAATTTGGAGTAGGTATTAAAATTCATGGAGACGAAGTAAAAACTTTGAGGTTCGCCGATGACATTGTAATTCTGTCAGAGACGGCAAAGGACTTGGAAGAGCAGTTGAACGGAATGGACAGTGTCTTGAAAGGAGGATATAAGATGAACATCAACAAAAGCAAAACGAGGATAATGGAATGTAGTCAAATTAAATCGGGTGATGCTGAGGGAATTAGATTAGGAAATGAGACACTTCAAGTAGTAAAGGAGTTTTGCTATTTAGGAAGTAAAATAACTGATGATGGTCGAAGTAGAGAGGATATAAAATGTAGACTGGCAATGGCAAGGAAAGCGTTTCTGAAGAAGATAAATTTGTTAACATCGAATATAGATTTATGTATCAGGAAGTCGTTTCTGAAAGTATTTGTTTGGAGTGTAGCCATGTATGGAAGTGAAACATGGACGATAACTAGTTTGGACAAGAAGAGAATAGAAGCTTTCGAAATGTGGTGCTACAGAAGAATACTGAAGATAAGGTGGATAGATCACGTAACTAATGAGGAGGTATTGAATAGGATTGGGGAGAAGAGAAGTTTGTGGCACAACTTGACTAGAAGAAGGGATAGGTTGGTAGGACATGTTTTGAGGCATCAAGGGATCACAAATTTAGCATTGGAGGGCAGCGTGGAGGGTAAAAATCGTAGAAGGGAGACCGAGAGATGAGTACACTAAGCAGATTCAGAAGGATGTAGGTTGCAGTAGGTACTGGGAGATGAAGCAGCTTGCACAGGATAGAGTAGCATGGAGAGCTGCATCAAACCAGTCTTAGGACTGAAGACAACAACAACACAGAGGTGTTACTCCAGAACACGGACAACCTCGGCAATTATGTTCGTGTGCAAGGAGGAATTTAAAGTAGACTGGGCGGCTGTGGGAATTACGACTGAGAAGGGAGGCATGCCAGGGTAATCCATGCAGTTGTGCGGACTGATGAGCCAAGATGGCATAGTAACTAACGCACCTGCCTAGTAAGAGGGAGGTACAGGTTCGATACCCGGCCTTTTTACCAATATTCACTTGTCGCTTCAGTCTATACGCATAAAATACATATCTCCACTCTAAACCCCCCACAGTGTGACAGTCTACATGAAAATCATTTTCGTGTCTTCTACTAAGTTTGTGCAAGTCACAGTTCTACTGAAACGTATTTTTATTATCAACAAAAGGAGTAAATGAAGCTGGAAATAAGTGTAAGACTTTCGAGACCGTTAAGAGAGCTCTGCAAGATGTGCGTATATTTACGTTACAGTTTACATAATATTCTTAAATCTTGTTTCTACTGAAAAGCAATGTGTTACTTTAGGCTTACTGTCCCAGAAGACAGTTCCATGAGACAATATTGTGTGAAAATGCATAAAATTAAACAGCAATGAGATGCTGGATTAAGCTTCTCGGTTATCTTACCAGTTTGTGCTGGAAAGTAATGTCTCCGAATGTTTTATGTGGATACTCTTAAGGCTTTTTAAATAAAACACACGTATAAACATTTTCATCTTTATTCTTCATGTCTACATATTTACGGTCCTCTGCTGTTAGGTAGCTCGAAATTGTAGGGCATAACATGGCGATGCGTAACGTAAACATGGCCGTGCGTGAGAAACAGAGTGCTGTAATCAAGTTTCGAGTTCGAAGAGTTCGTCCCCACATGGTGTACCCTCTGCTTCAGCATGACAAGGCCAGGTACCACACGATTGCTGCGACATCTCCAATTATCCGACGTCTTGGTTTCACTGTCATCGATCATCCTCCAAAACCTAAAGAACAGCTTCGTGGGCTTCACTTTGATAGCGATGAAGCGGTACAAGCAGAGGTGAGCTTGTGGCTCCGTCAACAGAGCTGGACATTCTACTGCGACTGCGAGCAGAAGCTGGTCTCTCGTTGGAAGAAATGTGTTTGTCTCCAGGGTGACTATCTTGAGAATGATACGTAGACATGAAGAATAAACATGGAGAATGTTGAATTTTTTATGTAAAAATCTGTAAGAGTTTTCACAGAAAAAAATCGGAGGTATTACATTTTAGCATGCCTTCTTGTTTATTTTGCTTGATGACTTCATTTTATTATCCTGTTGGACCAGAAGGAATTTTTTACACAGTGTTTCTTATTGTTTATGACCATTAACGTCGAAGATCAGATTGGACGTGGCGGCGATGAAGCCTCAGTCATGAAGAAAGAAAGTGAAGGGAGCACAGCATCTTCTAAGCTGGTGCGTTGTTGGCGCTAGTTTCAAACGATTGTCTTTTGATCGTTGAGTCGACTTCGACGCTTATTTGTCGTCTTCACATCTTTGGCGGCGGGGGATTTTATCTGCAGTGCGTGCTCTCTGCTGGGGGCTGGTGTGCGGGTATCCGCGGTGTGAGATGGAGTGACGTGGGACTGTGTTTGTATGCAGCCACAGAGCATAGAAGCATCCTTCTATGCTCTGTGTATGCAGCACGGCGAGAGGCCGAGTCGTCACGACGAAGGAGCGTGGCCAGCCGCTATTGCGAGTATTATCGTTACAATGCAATTCTTCTGTCCATGGTGATGGGGATTTCCTCGAGGTTGGAAGGACAAGTTCCGTCGAGTTGGTTACAAGTTACACAGGCCGAATGCATTGGAGCCGTGCCTCGGTGGGCGGTGTTCATGTCCACTAAATATTCCAGTGTACTAAAAACCATCTGCTATTGTTCCAGTTGCTTATCACTGAATTTGGTGTCGTCACTTGATAAGGAAGTGTAACGACGCCCACCAAACAGACACGAATCATGGCTAAACACGTAACTAGAAGTGTAACGAAGTAGTGCGTAAGTCTGTGTTTGGCGTTCCAAGCTATGCTGAAATATTTTTTCCATTCTACCTGTTATGTCGTTATTTTAGCCTGGCCTTTAAATGTGTGCCGAGATTATTCTTGCTATTCTAACTTTTATGCCATTATTTTAGTAATGGTTTTAAGCGATTGGCTAATCAAATTTTAAGAGCCGTGACTGCGCATGTAACTCACGGAGTTAATTCTGTTGGTTTCATTTGTGGAATCATTGGAAGATATTGATAACTTGTTGTGGAGTTTGGATTGTGTATCTCATGCCTCAGGATATTGTCAACCACTGATGTGTTTTATATTGCAGATAATTGGCAGTTGTTGACGTGAGGAAACTGGAATCGGACTAACACGGTGGCAGAGTGATATTTAAGCCCTACCCCCCCCCCCCCTTTTCACGTCTAGGGTTATGTTGTTACTGTCCTGTAATTCCATCCTTTCGGTGGAGAGTTATGGTTTCTGAAGCTCAATTGCAGTGCAAAGTGGTGTACCCTTTTATTTCATTTATTGTCCCATGGATTTCTTGTATTGGTTAAAATCTTTTGGAGTGCTCGCGTCCATCACTAATTCTCATGTAGATTGGAAGCGGCCCGTGTTAAGTTTTTCTTGCGAATATCTTTCCGTTATAGTCAGGTAATGAAATGATATGAACCTGGTATATGCAAGTAGTATTGGTGTGTGTGTTGGTTCTTAGGATAATTTAGGTTAAGTATTGTGTAAGCTTAGGGACTGATGACCTTAGCAGTTAAGTTCCATAATATTTCACACACATTTGAACTTTTTTTTTATATATTCTGTAGGCAGCAGAGTGTACAGATAGTAAACACCACTGCGAATTTAGCTTTTCCTGAACGTCTGTTTAGTATACGTCTTTCTTTTAGTATCTTAATTCAGGCGCTTGTGAGTAGCAAGAATGAACTCAAATTTTTTGACATTCTGTCTATTGTATTAGGTACTAGTGTGCTAGTAACTGTATACTGATTTACGACATGTGTTTGCTACGCTGATTGATTCTGTTGGTTTTTTTAACTAAAATTGCATTACCTGTTTTACTGTGTAACAAATATTTTCTTTTCTGAGCTCTGTGTTATTTGGTATTTGTGCACTCTGCTCTGGGTTCTTTATACACTCTAATGGAGGGGAAGGGGGGACGACGACGTAGCACGAAGGAATTATCTGAATAGGTCGGAAATCAGTAGATGTGACTTACGTCTACAAACAAGTGATACGAATCGAGAAAAACTGAGAGAGATCTTCGCAAACAGGGCAAGTCAATAACACGTTGGTCCACCTCTAGACCTTATGCAAGCAGCTATTCGGCTTGGAATTGACCGAAAAAATTGATGGATGGAGTAGCACTTGCAATTTACGTCCTCAATTATTTCCTGAATGTATTCTAATCTCTTCCTTCCTCTACAGTTTTTGCCCTCTACCGCTTCCTCTAGTACTGTGGAAATCATTCTTGATGTCTTAACAGATGTCCTATCATTCTGTCCCTTCTCCTTGTCAGTGTTTTCCACGTATTCCTTTCCTCTCCGTTTCTGCTCATAACCTCCTCATTCCTTACCTTATCAGTCCACCTAATTTTCAACTTTCCTTGTGCAACGGTATACCTCAAATTTTTCGATTCTCTTCTGTTCAGGTCTTCCCACAGTCCATGTGAAACGTGAAACATGAAACATTGACGCGTTACACCGTCAAAATCACTAGCTGGTTGGTGGGCCCTGCCCATAATGCTCCTAACTTTCTTAAGTGGGGAGAGGACCGGCAAACTTGCTGGCTGACGAACAGTTTGGCAAGTACGAAGACTAGCAATAGAAACTCTCGCAGTCTGCGGGCGGGCTTATCTTGCTGAAATGAAAGTCCAGACTGGTTTGGCATGAACGGCAACAAAACAAGGCGTAGAATATTGTCGACTAGCCACTATGCTGTAAGGGTACCGCGGATGACAACCACCGGGGGTCCTGCGATGAAAAGAAATGGCATCCCGGACCATCACTCCTAGCTTTCGGCCCGTATGTTTGGTGACAGTCAGGTTGGTATGCCGTCACTGTCCAGGGCGTCTCCATACACGTCTTCGCCGGCCTTCGGGGCTCAGTTCGAAACGGGACTCATCACTGAAGACATTTCTGTTCTAATCAGTGACATACCAGGTCGATTAACTGCTTGCATAATCGACAGAGTTGGATCAATGACTTGATGACTTGCTCAATTTGTGGAGCTCTTTTACTGAATAGATCATCCAATTTTTCTGAAATTGTAATAATTTGTTTGCACATGTGTACCAATCTCCGTCCCATTCGGATAATTCCTTCGTGGTGCATTTTTTTTTGTCTTTGGATGTGCTTACTAGTTAACTCAAAGTGGTGAGTCCTTTGGTAGTTGCTTATCCTGCATCCGGTCTGAATTGTGCCACTGAAATACGCTGGTGTCAAAAATTAAAGCAACCAACAGTTGTTTCCCCGTACTGTGTCTAATTGACGATATACACACTGTCAACAGATGTTGACATTTCGGTCAACGGGAAACTACGCCAACGATGACCTCAGGGCACCTATGAAACGGAATAGTGTTCGCTGGGCAGTCCCACATCCACAGTACAGCACAGAGCAGACGCATGCCAGATTCTCCTCGAAGGAGGGCCGAAGGAAGTATGGAAGCAGGAGAATCTCAAAATCATATAGCCCGATGGGTTAGCATGGATCATTCAACTCTTTCTCGGATGTGGCGGCAGTTCATAGAGACCGAAACTGTATCCCGAAAACCAAGACAGGGACAAAGTGTGACATCATAAAGAGAGGACCTTTAATAGGCTGTAAGGGCACGACGGTACCAACTTAGTGCTGTGCAGCAACTGGGATCTGACCTCGCAGCATCCCCTGGACGCGTTGTATCGAGGCAAACGGTGTAGCGAAGGCTTCGGCAGAGTGGCCTTTATCACGGGAGACCGGCTATATGTGTGCCTCTGAAGGGAACGTCTGGAGTGGAGTCATCAACATGCCATCTGGACAGGCGAACAGTGGGCCAATCTTCTTTTCATATATGAGTGCTGAATTTGGCCTGGAAAGTGATCCTCGACGGTTTCGTATCTAAAGCGAATGTGAAACACGATTTCGAGACCCAAACATTGTGTAAAGAGGCCGATATCGAGAAGGATCGCAAGTGATGTGGGCAGGGATTATGTTGATCACTGGAACACCTCTTCATGTAAATGTGTGGGTGAATCGGAACTGTTTAACTGCTGTCAGGTATCTGACGACGCCTTGGGACCTCTCGTACGGTTGTTGCGATGTGCTGTGCACTCAGACTTCGTATTGATGAACGGTAACGCTCGACGTTATAGAGGTCGAGTGGTTGATGTTTTCTTGGAAACGGAAATGGCGTGGCGTGCTCGGCTTTCCGATTTAAATCCCACAGCGCATGTCTGGGATGCACTGGGGAGACGGGCTGCACCATGTCAACATCCACTAGCCACGCTCTATGACTTGCGAGTAGCTCTGTATGAAGACGGGGTCTTATTGTCTCATCATTACATTGATGACGTTATTCACTGCATGGTGCGCCGTTGTCAGACCTGTATTGCTGCCAGAAGTGGTCGCACCCCATAATTAGCCCATTAATTAGTTGGTGTAATGTGTGTGTGTGCAAATCTGTTGACTTGGAGAAAACGAAGAACGTTTGCGTCTACTCTTACGTATGTTGCAGCTTCTTGCGTTCTGGAGGCATTACATTATTTCTACTTTTGTGTGACCTGTTTATACTGTTTTATGGCAAAATAAAGGCAACCTTTCAAAATTTCCGTTTGTTGTTTTAATTCTGGACACCAGTGTACATTTGATTCAGAAGTTATGCAAGCACAACTCTCAACCATTTATAACTTCTATTTGTTCCTGCGCCGCATCAAAAGTACGAAATTATAATAATTGTAGATTAATTCGAATAAGTGTGGGAAAGCCACTATCTGTGCAGCCCTGTGATGCAAATATTTAGATGGTTTGTTGGACGATTTCAAGTCTCCAAGTGTCCTGCAGCTGAGCTACCATTTTGTCTCTAATGACGACGATATTGACAGGGAGTAATAATAAACGTGCGTTGATTAGAAACAGGAAATAAAACTGCACAAACAGGATTCAATGCAACGTTTTATTGCTACGAATAAATGCACTGACTGGTACTTCAGCTATTGTTTTCCACTTCTGAGATTTCATGCTGCATCGTTTTCCTCTTGTTATTAGAACTCACTCACAGCAGACGGAAATTCAATAGATCTGTCTTGATTAACGTGCCTGGCGTCGTGACAGCTCCTGGAACATTTTAACATGTATAAGTTTCAGATGACGTTTCAGAAGTGATTATTACATCCTACATATAAGGTAAGGGATTCTGCCACCTTGGAATCACGTGACGGAAGGAGCAAGGAAGACGTAAAAGGAAGACCAGCACATGCAAAGATGGCATTCCTGAGCGAAAGAAGTCTACTAATATTAAACATCGACCTTAATTTGATGAAGTAATTTTTAAGGATGATGTTCGGCTCACAGTATTGGATGGTCGTGAATCGAAGAATGCGGGAAACCGGAAAAGAGGAGGAAATGGTATAGAAAGATGCCTTAAGTTAGACAGACTGATAAGATAAGGAGTGGGGAGTTTCCCGCAGAATCAGCGAAGAAAGAAAGAAATGGTAAACACTGACAAGAAGAAAGGACAGGGTGATAGGATATGTCGTAATGCATTAGGGAGTAATCTCTGTGGTACTAGAAGGAGCTTCAGAGGGAATAACTATGGGTTTCCGCAAGCTGGAGGGGCGGGGACGGGACAGAGGGGGAAATTCCGCCTGGAATTTGGAGTACAGAGTTTTTATTCAAATATTCAATTCCGTGGGATACAATAATTTTTGTATCACCTGTAAAATTTAGTTCTTGTGGATTGACACGTATCGAAACTGACGTAAAAAAGGGCAATATTAGAATCCT
Organism: Schistocerca gregaria; assembly: GCF_023897955.1. Classification (NCBI taxonomy): domain Eukaryota; kingdom Metazoa; phylum Arthropoda; class Insecta; order Orthoptera; family Acrididae; genus Schistocerca; species Schistocerca gregaria. The sequence goes on along the minus strand of NC_064927.1, from coordinate 133,857,534 downwards.
GTCCCCGCTTCCCTATCCCACCTCTCTCTCTCCTCCTCCACTCTTCACCTCTTTCCTCGATTCCTAGATAAATATCTGCGTGAGCTCAGAAGACAAGGTTTAGAATACATCTAATAATTAACTGAGGGTATAGGGTGCAAGTTAAAATCTACGGTCACGAGACTGGCACAAGGAAACACCTCTTGGCAGGCCGAATTAAACGAAATGGAGAACTGATGACGCAAAAAAGTTCAATAAATTATATGTGGAACATTCCTTGTATTATTTAGCTAATATTCATTCACTTTGGAACTTTGATTTCATTAATATCAGTGAATTCAGGTGTGCATCAAAGCTATAGGGAATTCTGTGAATTTTAAAATTTTGAAATTATTATCTTGGTAAAATGTTTGGATGACGAATAAACAAAAGGTCCATAAACTGGAGTACTTCGCCATTCAGCTATTGATTTGCAATTTCAGTGCCACAATCGCTACATAAAAGATCAAAAGTTTATGTGTATTGTCACTGAGTGTAACATCACGTTTAAAAGAAGAGGAACTCAAAACAGCCGTAACTATATCGACCCAGATACACAAAGTTTGTACATTTTTGTGCTATATACCAAATGCTATTTGCACAAGGATATTGGAACAACTAGGGATTTTGTGAACATGATCAACACGATCAATTCTTTAACACTCCCAGAGCTCTTTTGTGGGATAAACGGAGAGTGTGGTATGCACTGCGCCTGCTACTTCTTTTGAATTAATTCAGCGCAAGCCTTAGACATCATAAAGGATTATAAATCTCTTTTACCGAATTGTGGTGAATGAATCTCATTTTTCATTAAAAAAAAGCCTGTGAATTTGAAATATTGATACTTAACTCATTTGATTTCACTTTTTCTGAGCTACTTCTTTTGTTCAAGGTAATTTTATTCCTTAAATGAAACTCTGTGAAAAGATGTTTTCCGACAAAGAAGATTCTTGGTTATTTATAAAGTTTATCATAAATACCGTATTGGCTGGGTCATAGCCTTGTCTACATGTGACTCTGTAGATTACATTTCACAAAGGAGCGCATAACTCCACAATTCTGCGTCGGACGACAGAAAAATTTCAAGAGGCATAGTTGGTCCAAGTATACCACGGAGATCGTAACTCACTTTGTAGACTGAAACAACAGCACAATAATAATACGATTGTTGAAGTAAATGGTGTCTTCTGATGTGAAACTGTTAATAGGAGACGCAAGGAATGATAAAATTGAACTTGTAAGAAGGAATATGGTTTAACGTCACGTCGATGTTCAGGTCATTAGAGACAACGTTCAGGGCGACACAGAATAACTGTAATGATTGAAATGAGTAGTGACAGCCATGGGCACGTGGCAGCACTGCGGGTTCGTGAAAGTTTGCGAGCAAACAGTCCGCTATGTCAGCAATCATGGATCAGTGGAACGGACAACAGCGTTTGGTAGCGGCGCAGAGTGAGTTTCGACGTTTTAATAATTTAGGACATCGCGATGCCGTTCCATTGAAACACGCGACAAAATGTTGGATTAATAACTTTGAAGAGACTGGATTTACCCTCAAGAAGAAACCAACAGGAAGACCAAGGAGTGTGCGTTCTCCAGCGAACATTGATGTTGTACGCGGGTCTTTCTTAAGGAGCCCACGTCGTTCAATTCGTAAGCAAGCAGCAGTGGTTGGAATGCTCCGGGAGAGTGTTTGCAGAATTCTTCATCTTGATTTAAAATTTCATCTGTACAAACAACAGATGGTGTAACATTTGAAGGACAACGATTACCGGTTACGATTAGGATGCTGTCAACAAATGACAACAAAAATAAAACAGTGACCATGACTTTCTAAACAAGTTGAGGATTTTATACGAGGCACATTTTCGTCTCACAGGTTACTGTGCAAACACAAATCCTAATGACGTTCATAAGCGCGCTTTACACATTAGTCAAGTCTCAGCATGCTTTGGTGTTCACCACATGGGATTATCGGACCGTATTTTTTCGCAAATGAACAGGAAAACACAGTAACTGTGTATGCCGATCGTTACTTGCAGATGTTGCGAGCTTTCGTTACACCTGCATTGAACAACGTTGAAGAATCCTGGTTTCGACAGAATGGCACAAACTGCACGGCAATCAATGGCATATGTGCGAGAATTGTTTGGCCGCCGATTTCACGATAAGGTTATATTCCCTGGCCCCGTAGATAGCCAGATTTATCCGTTTGTGATTTTTTCTTGTGGGGCTACCTCAAGAGCAAAGTGTACACGACTCGACTAAGAACCATGGACAGATAAGATGTTGCAGCGTTCAACGAGGAATCTCAACAGCAGATTTCACGAATGTATTCGTACAGGAGGACGCCATCAAAGGGACGTAATGTTTATAAAATGATAAATGCCATCAATGTTTCGTAAATGACGAAGTTGTACGGTTTCAATTACTATGAATGCAATTTCCTTCCTTCATCACTTTTACTTTTATTGGATTGTGGAAATGTTCCATTTTTCTGTGCCACCCGGTACGTGCTCGAACTGGGAGGATGGTAAGGGAATTGGCAGTGTTCCTTTCGAAGAACCATTTCTCCAGTTACCTGAAGTGATTTGCGGAAACAATGGAAAACGTAAAACTGTACGGCCAGACAGGTATTTGAACCTATGTCCTCCCGAGTAAAGTCACAGCACCACATTCTTCGGTAACACAACAGAGACAGACAAGAAACATTTCGTATGTCACAGGAAACGTGGGCGGACAATTGTTATTTTTGAATTAGTTTCTAAACTAATTAACCGAAAAAGCATAATAAAGTTTTGTAACCGCCTGCAAAAAAAGGCGTAGTTATAATAGTCTTTATTTGGACATGTCATGTTAAGTAAAAAAAGAAAAAAACCTCTCACATGGTAACTTACCTCCACTGTAACACACTTCACAAGTGCATACGCCTTCTCGCAGGTATCTGTCTCAACTGAAAAAAAGAAGTAAATAATGACATCAAAACAAACGTAATCCTTATGGAACAACGACAAACAGTGCACATTCTTGTTAACTTATTCAACTGCTGGTTCATGTCTCACTTCTGGGGTAAGTAAATTTCCAAGCGCACCCTGCCACACAGCAAATGATTTTCCATTTTTTTCGGTACTTCCAACAAAAAACAGTGCCAACCTCTTCTGGGAGCAAAATGGGGAATTGCTGTGCCAGTACGTTTTGGAATTTTAAAAAGTACAGCACAGAGGCTGTGACTGTTCCAAGTACACCTCTCTCTACGAGGAGTTTTCCATTTCCTATCACAACATATATACACCAGGGTGAGAACTCTCTATGACGATAGTCATAAGGTTTTAATTATCTGCTATACGAGGATAATCATAAGGTTTTAACTATCTGCTCTTCATTGTAACATATTTTTCTCGAAGGTGGAGCATTTGGTTGAGACTTGGGCTGTAGAAGTCTGAATTTTGGGCGTTCAGAAAGTGTTTAGCATCGACAAGTACCTCGTCGTCTTTCTGAAACTGGCGGCCTCATACGAGGAGAGAGAGGAAGAAGTCAGAGGATGCCATGTCAGGAGAACAGGAGGGATGAGACAAAATTAGATTGCCCAAAGAAGCAACATGTATGTGTCCTGTGTAAAATGAGCTGAGGTGTTGCGGTGGAACAAAAACTGCCTCTAGAAAAACTATCCGCCGTATCTCGTCAGGAGATTACGGTAGTTGCTTTCCTGTAGCGGTTTGCCCCTTACAAGCGTCATCTGTTAACGTAACACCATGGCAGCATCACATTGCCCGATGATGGTGTATCTTTGTAGCTTTTACGACAGTGGTGAATACACACATGCCCTTTATCTCAGGGTCATAGTGATACAACCAGCACACGTCCATGGTGTTCATGTGACTAAAGAAGTCATCTGGGCTAGCCTGACACAGCCACAATATTTCCGCGGATAGCTTGGTTCGGTGTTTTTATTTGAATCTGTGGAAGTATGAGGTTACGGTTGTGGATCTCAGAAAGATTCGCTTTAGTTGACCTCATAGACAGATTGCTTCCCGTGTACTCACATGCATGTAATGAGAAAGGTGTCGCAGAACATGTACGTAATGAGACAAGGGTGGCATTAGAAAATATGACACCTGGGTGTTCATACAAGGTAATAAACGCTGTGTTCATCTGACAAGCTACTAAATGAAACTGTGGTCTGAATTTAACCCTGTTCTCTGCTGACATACACTAATAACAAATTATTATTGGATCAGTTCGATCACAAGCAACACACACAATGAGAAAAGTATTAACTGCTGATATGGGTCACTATAAACGATGCCCTTGAACTTATAAGAAGGAATATGGTTTAATGTCACGTCGATGGCGAGGTCATTAGAGACAAAATACACTGCTGGCCATTAAAATAACTACACCACGATGATGACGTGCTACAGACGCGAAATTTAACCGTGAAGGAAGAATATGCTGTGATGTACAAATGATTAGATTTTCAGAGCATTCACACAAGGTTGGCTCCGGTGGCGACACCTACAACGTGCTGACATGAGGAAACTTTCCAACCGATTTCTCATACACAAACAGCGGTTGACCAGCGATGCCTGGTGAAACGTTGTTGTGATGCCTCGTGTAAGGAGGAGAAATGCATACCATCACGTTTCCGACTTTGATAAACGTCGGATTGTAGCCTATCGCGATTGTGGTTTCTCGTATCGCGACATTGCTGCTCGCGTTGGCCGAGATCCAATGACTGTTAGCAGAATATGGAATCGGTGGGTTCAGGAGGGTAATACGGAACGCCGTGCTCGATCCCAACGGCCTCGTATCACTAGCAGTCGAGATGACAGCTATATTATCCCTAAGTCAATAGATGGGGTGTCTGCAAGACCACAACCATCTGCACGAATAGTTCGACGATGTTTGCAGCAGCATGGACTATCAGCTCGGAGACCATGGCTGAAGTTACCCTTGACGCTGTATCACAGACAGAAGCACCTGCGATGGTGTACTCAACGACGAACCTGGGTGCACGAATGGCAAAACCTCCTTATTTTCGGATGAATACAGGTTCTGTGTACAGCACCATGACGGTCACATCCGTGTTTGGCAACATCGCGGTGGACGAATATTGGAAGTGTGAATTCGTCATCACCATACTGGCGTATCACCCGGCGTGATGGTATGGGGTGCCATTGCTTACACCTGTCGGTCACCTCTTGTTCGCATTGACGGCACTTTGAACAGTGGACGTTACATTTCAGATGTGTTACGACCCGTGGCTCTACTCTTCATTCGATCCCTACGAAACCCTACATTTCAGCAGGATAATGGACAACCGCATGTTGCAGGTCCTATACGGGCCTTTATGGATACAGAAAATGTTCGACTGCTGCCCTGGCCAGCACATTCTCCAGATCTCTCACCAATTGAAAACGTCTCGTCAATGGTGACCGAGCAACTGGCTCGTCACAATACGCCAGTCACTACTCTTGATGAACTGTCGTATCGTGTTGAAGCTGCATGGGCAGCTGTACCTGTACACGCCATCCAAACTCTGTATGACTCAATGCCCAGGCGTATCAAGGCCGTTATTACGGCCAGAGGTGGTTGTTCTGGGTACTGATTTCTCAGGATCTATGCACCCAAATTACGTGAAACTGTAATCAAATGTCAGTTCTAGAATAATATATTTGTCGAATGTATATCTGTTTATCATCTGCATTTCTTCTTGGTGTAGCAATTTTAATGGCCAGTAGTGTATATGTTGCAGGAGGATGGTAAGGGAATCGGCAGTGTCCGTTTCGAAGAACCATTCCTCCAGTTACCTGAAGCGATTTAGGGAAACAACGGAAAACATAAAACTGTATGGCCAGACAGGAACTTGAACCTCTGTCACTATAAACATAACACGTGAATACCTCGACGTGAACTGGATAATTCAGATGGATGGGATAAAGTTGGAATATACACATTATCCATCGGTATTTAAATATGTAATTATCGTTCACTGATTTGCCATCTTTGGCTAAAGGAAGAAAGAATTACACATGCAACTAATGCTTTTGACTGATGCTGATGAGAATGTCAATGCTTGTGAAAGTATTGGATTATGAAATGTACCTAGCCCTAACTGCATGTCCACAAATGCATCTGCATTCTCGCACCCTGCTCGCCAGCACTACTTTTTCTCACCACACTTAGCTCTCTGACGTGTGACGCAAGGTGGGCTCTGTGATCTGCTGCAGAATGCAACACATCAGGTGAAGAGTGTAATTCAAGTGTTCTCAGTCGATAACTGAAGTCTCCCCTCTATAGAGAACATTGAGGTACTGTCGTGTATCCTTCCAGACCAATCACTAAAGTCTAAGAGCAGATACCAAGTATCATCTCTGTTCTTTATCGATATCCGAACTCTTTCTTTATTCTGCAAGTCTGCACAACTCGAGGGCGCCAATAGCCAACATATCAACCATCTCCCATCCATGATGAACTTTTATAAGAGTATCCGCTCATTACGCACGGGGTCTTGGAGCACTTAAACTATTCTGTTTTTCGCCCATTGCCCGCGCTTTACGATGTTTCAGCAAACGCAGTCTCGTCCACACAAGCACGTGTTGAAATTTGTCATCTTGGGATCCACTAAGGAGTATGTATATTAGGTCTCTAATAGCCTTTTAGGCCGGGGGTCATACGCCTCGCATATGACGGGGGGACGGACAGTCAAGTAAAGGAGAAGGAAATCTCTTTCCACAAAACACGCGAGCCTCTTTCCGCAGCATGGTAAGATGTTTAACAATCTGTACTGGCTATCACATAGCGTACCGCGAAAGTAGGTTCTCAGCATAAAATTCCTTTGAAGTTTATTTGGCCCGAATGCCTTTCCCTGTGAAAACGGAGATCTTAAAAATGCGATTTTATACTGAGTGCAGGTGTTCGCACATCACATTAAGCGCTTCTGTGGCAGCAGGCATGACCCACGTCACTCACAGTGCAAAGCTTTATGCAGAACCGGCAGTAAGGCACGTGGTCGTCGCCAGTTCCTGACAAAAGCGAGGCCTGGTGTCCAGTACCTGCTTCCTCGTGGTCGCTGTGCTTAATTTGCTCATTCACATCAACCTCCGCCCCCTCTTGCTGAGCGAATCGCCTACGTGTCGGACAGTGTGTGGGCACACTGCGACTGCATTGCAGACCCAATCTGTGTCCAGTTATGTGGCAGTTTTCACCATGTGAAAACAGAAGGGAAAACGATGGAGTGTGGTGTGGCAGGTAAAGGTTGGGCAGCAGGTACCAGTGCGCTGGTGGAGCCAACGCATCCTAGGTCCGAACGCTATAAAATAACACACCACAAAGGCGAACATGTCGGGGCAAGCCAGCTCAGTGAGGCTGGGGGGGAAGGGACGGGGATTGGCCAAAATAGGCAGCTTTACACAGTCTGGTGAAGAGACGGCTCTCTGCTCCTATGTGGTTGTTGTAACACTGGATCAGTGGCCTGGTCCATCCAGTTTGGCTCATCATGCTCTCAAATGAAGTGCAGTAAAATTCATGCAAGACCTCCGCCAAGAAAAGGTATTACATGGCTTCGTATGCCAATCACTGATTTCATTAATTACAACTGTTCATTATTTTTATTAAAAGACAAGAATTTAGCTTAGACACTACTCATTGTCAGTCAAATTATGATTTGCATACGAGACGTATAGTCTGGCAGCAGGCTTTCAAGTGCCATGAGCAGTTGTAGAACCCATTGGGTGGCGACGATTTATATTTTCAAAATGTTGTGCAAAGTATTGTAAGCTGACCCACACATGATTTTCACTTCTTCCACTGTTGCATTTCTTGTGATCCGGTGGGTTTCGAGCACCAGGGCCTGTACCTATACTGCAGTTGTCAGTTAACAGAGATATGGTGTGTCACTTCATCGTCATTCAGATTTGTTTGACCAGGTTGGAACTATCTGGGTGACCGAAGCACTGTATCATATGACAATACATTGTTACCACAGTCTTCACCTAAATCCCCTTGAAATGCAGGAGACGAATTACTGCATGATACTCAGTTTTTCCGTCGGATGCGTCTTCACATTTTGTCTACAGTTTCTACAGCTGTAGAGGATTTTATCATTGGTGATGAATATCAATAGGAACCGAAAGTTAATTACGTAACGTAACGTAACGTAACTTTATTTTTTCGAGATGATATTTAAAACGACTACTCCTCATGTTAATGAGGGGACGTTGTAGAAAGATTCATTTATTCCGAACAGAGTTTGTTGCAACTTAGTTAATGTTCTGAACATAAATTAAATCGCAGCAACCACTGTTCAAAATAAACGAATTTCTTTATAAAGTACCTCGGTTGAGAAATATCTAGACTTGCTGTATCAACGAGCCAAATTAATTTTACAATTACAAAATTGTATTTGCATCTTGCACATAATGATGTATTGCATGAGTTACTATGGGTACAGTAATGTTTCCACAATACCATAGGAATTAGAATAAGAGTCTTGCAAAGAAAATGACTAAGAGGTTTGTTATTTATTTAATGGATTTCTGCGAAACATGGGAGCATTGAGAATCACAATGTTATTGGTCAGACAGACCATGGGAATGATTTCCACAGGCACTGATGACAGGTTATCGAAGCAACACACAGAAGCGAGCAAACTCCAGCACTTCCTCAGCATTTAACTCTAATGTTATTGGTGGTACCAAATACTGTCGACAGATACAAAGAAATATTACAAAGAAATAACACTGCACCTGAAACAAGTACCTTTTAGCAGTGACAAAGCGAAATGAAACAGACCAGATTATGTTAAGTTGTAAGTAGTGTTTCAGAAAAAATGCTCAGTTTTGATTCCATTAAAAAAGGATGAGGCCTGAGCTGAGTTTCGTAAGAGGAAGCGCCTTTTGGTTTACTCATATACCAAATAACTCCCATAATTATCTAGGCTAGCAGACACACACATCGATCATCAACGAAATTTGTGGCATCTGAGATAAACTTTATCTTCCAACCTTTGAAATGTTCAATTAATATCAAGACAGAGTAAATGATCAGCTGAATTGGAAACATAATTCATTATTTTTTAAGGAACAAATATCCTGACTTTCGTTCGAGATGATAAATACGAAATCTAAATCTGGAAGATCGGACTGATATTTGAAAACTAATAATCTTAAATATCAATTCTTATGCCATTTCTTCTGGAAAGAAAGTGTCTTGTCAACATATTACCTGAACTGAACCGAGTTCCAACAAGCTAATTCATATGCATAAATGATCAAGGCATTTTATTTGTAGTTCAGAGTGGTCTTCATTTGAAAGTGGTTAAAAACAAAAGTATAATTTACAGTTCTATTGTGCAGAAAACTTGGTATTATTCTACAATTAGATGAAACTGGCGTAACTGTGTAATATCAGAGTTCATGTAAAATGACGGAGAGGCAACCATTCACCTACAGGGAACTGATGTGTGGAGCACCGTAACATAAAACAATTTTCGAGCTATTGCTCTTTTGCTAGTAAGGGTACACAAATTCACACAAATAACGACACACACACGCAAACACACACTCTTGTGACTGTCTCGCTGATGCGGCGGCAGTGTGCGTTTGTGTATCTGTGTATTTGTTTGCGTGAATGTGTTTACTTTTACTAGCAAAAGTGTAATAACTCTAAAACTATTTTTTGTTGCTGGTTTCCAAGCTCACACACCAGTCAGCTATATGTATGTGGTTGCCTTCCCCTTATTCTACGTATCGCCCCGTCCAGAAATTACAATTATTGTTGCTATAGTCCATATACGAGTAATCGTTACCAGGTACGCATGCGCTAGCCACACCTGAGTTCATTCAATGTGCTGACGGTATATTAAATTAAGAACCCGATTAAGCTAGAGTGGATCTACTGCGGATTGCCTAAAAAGGACCAGCAAGTTCATATTTTGTCTCCCAAACTTCTATCAAAATTTATTTCCACTTTTTCGTGTCTTCAGTCTTCTTATTGGTTTGATACGGCGTGCAGGAATTCTTCTCTCGTCTCCAAGTCTTCGTCTCAAGGTAGCACTCGCATAGAACGTCCTCCATAATTTGAAAGATGTATTCCAAGTTCCCCATGAACCATGGACCTTGCCGTTGGTGGGGAGGCTTGCGTACCTCAGCGATACAGATGGCCGTACCGTAGGTGCAACCACAACGGATGGGTATCTGTTGAGAGACCAGACAAACGTGTGGTTCCTGAAGAGGGGCAGCAGCCTTTTCAGTAGTTGCAGGGCCAACAGTCTGGATGATTGACTGATCTGGCCTTGCAACACTAACCAAAACGGCCTTGCTGTGCTGGTACTGCGAACGTCTGAAAGCAAGAGGAAACTACGGCCGCAATTTTTCCCGAGGGCATGCAGCTTTACTGTATGGATAAATGATGATGGCATCCTCTTGGATAAAATATTCCGGAGGTAAAATAGTCCCCCATTCGGGTCTCCGGGCGGGGACTACTCAGGAGGATGTCGTTATCAGGAAAAAGAAAACTGGCGTTCTACGGATCGGAGCGTGGAATGTCAGATCCCTTAACCGAGCAGGTAGATTAGAAAATTTAAAAAGGAAAATGGATAGGTTAAAGTTAGATATAGTGGGAATTAGTGAAGTTCGGTGGCAAGAGGAAGAAGACTTTTGGTGTGGTGAATACAGGGTTATAAACACAAAATCAAATAGGGGTAATGCATGAGCAGGTTTAATAATGAATAAAAAATAGGAGTGCGGGTAAGCTACTACAAACAGCATAGTGAACGTAATATTGTGGCCAAGATAGACACGAAGCCCACACCTACTACAGTAGTGCAGGTTTATATGCCAACTAGCTCTGCAGATGATGAAGAAATTGAAGAAATGTATGACGAGATAAAGGAAATTATTCAGGCAGTGAATGGAGAGGAAAATTTAATAGTCATAGGTGACTGAAATTCTAGAGTAGGAAAAGGGAGAGAAGGAAACATAGTAGGTGAATATGGATTGGATCTAAGAATTGAAAGAGGAAGCCGCCTGGTAGAGTTTTGCACAGAGCATAACTTAATCATAGCTAACACTTGGTTCAAGTATCATGAAAGAATGTTGTATACATGGAAGATTCCTGGAGATACTGACAGGTTTCAGATAGATTATATAATGATAAGACAGAGATTTAGGAACCAGGTTTTAAATTGTAAGAAATTTCCAGGGGCAGATGTGGAACCTGACCACAATCTATTGATTATGAACTGTAGATTAAAACTGAAGAAACTGCAGAAAGGTGGGAATTTAAGGAGATGGGACATGGATAATCTGAAAGAACCAGAGGCTGTACAGAGTTTCAGGGAGAGCATAAGGGAACGATTGACAGGAATTGGGGAAAGAAGTACAGTAGAAGAAGAATGGGTAGCTCTGAGAGATGAAGTAGTGAAGGCAGCAGAGGATCAAATAGGTAAAAAGACGAGGGCTAGTAGAACTCCTTGGGTAACAGAGGAAATATTGAACTTAATTGATGAAATGAGAAAATATAGAAATGCAGTAAATGAAGCAGGCAAAAAGGAATACAGACATCTCAGAATGGCTAAGCAGGGATGGCTAGAGGCCGAATGTAAGGATGTAGAGGCTTATCTCACTAGGGGTAAGATAGAGACTGCCTACAGGAGACCTTTGGAGAACAGAAAACCACTTGTATGAATATCAAGAGCTCAGATGGAAACCCAGTCCTAAGCAAAGAAGGGAAAGCAGAAAGGTGGAAGGAGTATATAGAGGGTCTATACAGGGGCGATGTTCTTGAGGACAATATTATGGAAATGGAAGAGGAAGTAGATGAAGATGAAATGGGAGATACGATACTGCGTGAAGAGTTTGACAGAGCACTGAAAGACCTGAGGGAGGGAGTAGACAAAATTCCATTAGAACTACTGATATCCTTGGGAGAGACAGTCCTTACAAAACTCTACCATCTGGTGAGCAAGATGTATGAGACAGGCGAAATACCCTCAGACTTCAAGAAGAATATAGTAATTCCTATCCCAAAGAAAGCAGGTGTTGACAGATGTGAAAATTACCAAACTATCAGTTTAATAAGTCACAGCTGCAAAATACTAACGCGAATTCTTTACAGACGAATGGAAAAACTAGTAGAAGCAGACCTCGGGGAAGATCAGTTTGGATTCCGTAGAAATATTGGAACACGTGAGGCAATACTGACCTTACGACTTATCTTAGAAGAAAGATTAAGAAAAGGCAAACCTACGCTTCTAGCATTTGTAGATTTAGAGAAAGTGTTTGACAATGTTGACTGGAATACTCTCTTTCAAATTCTAAAGGTAGCAGGGGTAAAATACAGGGAGCGAAAGGCTATTTACAATTTGTACAGAAACCAGATGGCAGTTATAAGAGTCGAGGGGAATGGAAGAAGTGATTGGGAAGGGAGTGAGGCAGGGTTGTAGCCTCTCCCCGATGTTATTCAATCTGTATATTGAGCAAGCAGTAAAGGAAACAAAAGAAAAATTCGGAGTAGGCATTAATATCCATAGAGAAGAAATAAAAACTTTGAGGTTCTCCGATGGAATTGTAATTCCATCAGAGACAGCAAAGGACTTGGAAGAGCAGTTGAACGGAATGGACAGTGTCTTGAAAGGAGGATATAAGATGAACATCAACAAAAGCAAAACGAGGACAATGGAATGTAGTCGAATTAAGTCGGGTGATGCGGAGGGAATTAGATTAGGAAATGAGGCACTTAAAGTAGTAACGGAGTTTTGCTATTTGGGGAGCAAAATAACTGATGGTGGCCGAAGTAGAGAAGATATAAAATGTAGACTGGCAATGGCAAGGAAAACGTTTCTCAAGAAGAGAAATTTTTTAACATCGAGTATAGATTTAAATGTCAGGAAGTCGTTTCTGAAAATATTTGTATGGAGTGTAGCCATGTATGGAAGTGAAACATGGACGATAAATAGTTTGGACAAGAAGAGAATAGAAGTTTTCGAAATGTGGTGCTACAGAAGAATGCTGAAGATTAGGTTGGTAAATCACATATCTAATGATGAAGTATGGAATAGAATTGGCGAGAAGAGGAGCTTGTGGCACTACTTGACAAAAGAAGGCACCGGTTAGTAGGGCATGTTCTGAGGCATCAAGGAATCACAAATTTAGCATTGGAGGGCAGCGTGGAGGGAAAAATCGTAGAGGGAGACCAAGGGAGGAATACACTAAGCAGATTCAGGAGGATGTGGGTTGCAGTAAGTACTGGGAGATGAAGAAGCTTGCACAGGATAGGGTAGCATGGAGAGATGCACCAAACCATTCTCTGGACTGAAGACCTCAACAACAAACATAGAAATAACAGCTGCAGTGTAGTACATAAGGTAAATGAAGGAAATAAACTATGTGACGACCTAAATATGGCACTTTTATTGAAAAGAAAGTAATGGCTCGGAAGTCACCATGCTTTGTGACCTCCCTCTAGTTTCACGGAATTTATTCCAATACATCTTACAGTCCTTCACCCTGTCCCTTCTTATAAATGTTTCCACAGTTTCCTCTCGTCCTCGATTCTGCAGAAGGTTCTTTATTTATTATCAGTCTACACAATTTTGCACATTCTACTGTAGCATCCCATCTCAAACTCCTCGGCTGATCTTATCACAGTCCATTATTCACTTCCACACAATCTTCTGCTCGAAAAGCACGTTCTAAAAAGTTTGTCCATCAAATTAAGTTCTACTTTTGAGATCAGACTTCTTTGGTCCAGGAATTCCCTCTTTCATTGTGACAAGTTGTTTTTTATGACCTTTCTTCGCCTGCCATACGTTATTTTGCCTCCAAGGCAGCAGAATTCCTTTACTTCGTCGACTTCTTGGTCTCAGTTTTGATGTTCAATTTATCGCTAATCCCATTTCTGCTACTCCTAGTTATTGCCATCTTTATTCGGTTTACTGCGCTTATTAGGCTGCTCATTCATTCCCTTCAGAATGTACTGCAGTTCTTTGCACTTTCACTGAAGATAGAAATGCCATCAGCGAGTCTTATCATTTCATTCCCATTCCTGAATCTACTTTTTGTTTCCGTCATTGCTTCTTCGATGTGTGGATTAAATAGTAGGGACGAAAGACTGCATTCTTGCCTTACACCCCTTTTAATCCGAACACTACATTCTTGGTCTTCCAGTTTTATTGTTCCTTCTTGGTTCCTGTACTATTGCGTGTTATCCGTCTTTCCCTGCTGCTCACATCTATTTCGTGAGAATGTCGAACATTTTGCACCATTTTACATTGCCGAATGATTTTTCTATGTCGACAGATCTTACGAACGTGACTTGCATCCATTGTCAGCTCTACTCCAGAACGCCATCTGTCGCCCCTGTTACCTTTTCGAGGCCAAACTGATCGTCGTCTAGCGGATCCACAGTTTTCTTCTCCGTTCTACTGTATAATATTCTTGTCAGCAACTTAGACGTATGAGCCATTAATTTGATTGTGTGACACTTCTCACACTTATCTGCTCTTGTTATCTTCGGGGGTTGTGTGGATGATGATATGTCTCCAGAATCTTAGTTCACAAACCATTTTGAATAGCCGTTAATTGCTATTTCACCCAATGACTGTATAAAATATCCGCCTTCCACCATTTTTGATCGAAAGTCTTCCAAAGCCCAGATTGTAATAGTAGATTTCCTGTGTTTCCATGCCGATTCCTATTTCTTCTTATATGTAACAAGCCAAGTCCTCCCTCTTGTAGAGGCCTTCTGTGTCCTTTTTTCTCTTATCCCGCTTGTTTTCAATTTCGCTGGAGGCTGTTTTGACGTTTGTACATGTTGGCTCCCTCCTTCCACCGACCTTCTCTTTTTAGATTTCTTCGCATTTTTCCTGCAACCATTTCGCCTTGACTTCCATGTAGTTCCTATCTATTTTATTCCAAAATGACTTAAATTTCTGTATTCCTGTCTTATCATAAATATTCTTGCATTTCCCCGCTTCATGGATCAGTTAGGGTATTTCTTTTGTCATAAATGGTTTCTTCGTCGTTACATTTTTTTCTTGTAGCTACGTCTACGTTTCAAACGACTTTGACTACCCTTTAACAGAAGGTCATCCCTCTTTGACTGAACTGTCTACTGCGGTATTAATTATCGTAGCAACTACAACATTAGAGACCTTCAAGCGGATCTCACCGTTCCTCATTACATCAGTATTGCGCTTCTTATGACACTGATTCTTCCAGACGATTTTCTTAAACTTCAGTCTACTCTGCATCGTATCAAAATTCTGATCCGAGTCTATATCTGCTCTTCAGTACACGTTGTCCAATACTTGGTTTCGGAATTTTTGTCTGATCAAGATTCAATCCTGCTGGGCCCTTCTGGTGCCTCCGGGCGTTTGCCGACTATATCTCCACCTCTTGTGATTTGTCAATAGTATATTCACTGTCTCTAGCTGTAATTCATTTCTGTGTCGCTGCCCCCCCTTTCCCCTTAGCTAAATGGTCAGCACGTCTGACTGGCCTGCAGCGAGCTCGGGTTCAATTCCCGGCGAGGTCGGAGATTTTCTCCACTGTGGGACTTGGTGTTGTGCTGCCCTCATCATCATTTCATCAGCGACAAACAAGTTTCCCAATGTAGCATCAACTAAAAAGCCTTGCAACTCGGCGGCCGAAATTTCCCAGGTGGGGATTCTTGGCCATCAATGCCATACGATCACTTCATTTCATTTCTAAACTCAGTTACTCTTTCTCTTCCTCATTCCTATTACCGAGATAATATTACAGCGTTCCAGTCACCCATGATTGTAAGTTTTTCATCTCCCCTTAATGCTGAATTACTTGTTCAGTCTCATACTCTCTATCTCTTCATCTTCTGTTTGTGACGTCATCTCGGATACCTGTGTTACTGTTGCGGGTGCATACTGCTATCGGTTCCGATGACAATAATTCTATCACTGAACTGTTAGCAATTACTCACTCATCGCACTTTTTTTCTGTTCATAGCTATCCCTTCTCCTGTTACACACTTTTATGCTTCTGTTGATATTACCGTACATTCGTCTGATCAGAAATCCTTATCTTGTTTCCATTTCAATTCACTTCACAATTTCGATATAGCTGAAAATTCTCCCCCATTGACGATATTTATTTCAACTGTATACGTTCGTTGAGGTCAAACCATAATATGATTTGTAGAAACGAGCACTGTCGGAGACTTACCTCTTCCTGGGACACACATGTCGATCAGTTCGCCGTGGCCGTCTACAGCTGTACCGTCGTGGCTGGCGAGGAACACAGCTTTAGTGACGTCACTGTTGATGGTCCCCTTGTCGTCCATCTGAACAAAAATGAGACTTGTCACATAATATTTATGTACACACGAAGGCTATCTAGAAGATCGCCCACGTTTTCATGCAATATAGGAACTAGTGTGCAGAATGGAAGAATCGCTTTATTGATTCGTGCAGTAGGTCAGTGTGTTTAGAGCTGTGGCAGTGAGGAAGCCACATCCTATAGCAAGTGTTGAAAATGGGCATGGCTATTGAAAGTAACGTCACTGTGGGATTCATACTGTAATACTTAGTCTAGTTGCAAATTTTGTGTCAGAGCTGAGACTGGCAATCGATTCACAAGAGCAGAAATTAACCTTTTTTATATGATAGCTGTGCAAGAAATATGATATTTATTTATTAGTATTGTTTTTTGTATCATTATGCACCTGGAGTAAATCTAATTATTTCTGAAATTTTGGTTCTATTTCGATTACAATGCATCTTCAAGATGTACATGCCAAAAACCTCTGTAAATATGGCATAAAAATAATGTGCTTGTGTGATTCATACGTTTATTCTTTACATAATGCTTTTGTATAAACAGGATATGAGCAGTATTACTATGAACTGTATGCTTTCACAAGCGATGTCCTGAAAATTATTGTATTCAATGTACTAATAGCAACGAAGTTGTTAACATCATTACATTTGTATAATTACGTAAAAATATTACTGAAAATCACCAGACGTCTTTTAAGTGCAGTCAAAATAAACAAGCCACAACTGATAACAGAATTGAAGTCAAATTACAAACGTTTACCAGTTACAGTTTGTTAACATATTCTTGTGTAGTGGAGTAAATCTATTGTAGATGTTTCTACATCTACAGCTACATGGATACTCAGCAAATCACATTTAAGTACCTGGCAGAGGGTTCATCGAATCACCTTTACAATTCTCTATTATTCCAATCCCGTGCAGAGCGCAGTAAGAACGATCACCTATTTCTTTCCGTACGAGCTCTGATTTCCCTTATTTTATCATGGTGGTCGTTTCTCCCTATGTAGGGCGGTGTCAAAAGAATATTTTCACATTCGGAGGAGAAAGTTGGTGATACAAATTTCGTAAGAAACGGAAAACGCCTTTGTTTTAATGATGTCCAGCCCAAATCCTGTATCATTTCTGTGACACTCTCTCCCATATTTCGCGATAATACAAAACGTGCTGCCCTTCTTTGAACTTTTTCGATGTACTCCGTCAGTCCTACACTATGTGATTAAAAGTATCCGGGCACCTGGCTGAAAATGACTTAGAAGTTCGTGGCGCCCTGCATCCGTGATGCTGGAATTCAATATCGTGTAGGCCTACACTTAGCCTTGATGACAACTTTCACTCTCGCAGGCATACGTTCAGTGAGGTACTGGAAAGTTTCTTGGCCAATTGCAGCCCATTCTTCATGGAGTGCTGCACTGAGGAGAGGCATCGATGTCGGTCGGTGAGACTGGGTACGAAATCAGCGTTCCAAATGTGTTCTATAGGAGTCATGTCAGGACTGTGTGCAGGCCAGTCCATTACAGGGGTGTTATTATCCTGTAACCACTCCGCCACTGGACGTGCATTATGAACAGGTGCTCGATAGTGTTGAAAGATGCAATCGCCATCCCTGAACTGCCCTTCAACAGTGGGAAGCAAGAAGATGCTTGAAACATCAATTTAGGCCTGTACTGTGATAGTGCCAAGCAAAATAACAAAGGGGGCAAGCCCCTCCATGAAAAATACACCACACCATAACACCACCGCTTCCGAATTTTACTGTTGGCATTGCACTGGCTAGAAGATGACGTTCATCGGGCATTCACCATTCCCGTCACCGGATCACCACTTTTGATCACATTGTGTATCTGGTAACGATCCCACACCGCACAGCAGTATTCTAAAAGAGGACGGACAAGCGTAGTGTAGGCAGTCTCCTTACATTTTCTGTGTCCTGCCAATAAAACGCAGTCTTTGGTTAGCCTTCCCCACAACATTTTCTATGTGTTCCTTCCAATTTAAGTGGTTCGTAATTGTAATTCCTAGGTATTTAGTTGAATTTACGGCCTTTAGATTTTACTGATTTATCGTATAACGGATTCCTTTTTGCACTCATATGGATGACCTCACATTTTTCGTTATTTAGGGTCAATTGCCAATTTTCGCACCATTCAGATATCTTATCTAAACCTTTTTGCAATTTGTTTTCATCTTCTGATGACTTTATTAGTCGAGCACGTGAAACAAGTATCTGTTACCAGTGAGAAAGCGAAATGAAACAGACCAGACTACGTTAAGTTGTAAGTAGTGTTACAGGAAAAATGCCCTATTTTGGTTTCGAGGCATAGTTGTTGTGGAAAGTAGAATAAGCATCTGGCATTGAAGTTCGCTCTAGATTTCGTGCTTCTGTAAAAGATCGCCGACCTTGGGAATTCGCGCGTGTTTAAATTTAGCATGTTCGTTTCATTGTTTATACAACAGTATTCTGACACCTTTTGTGTACCAAGGAGGATTAGCTCCGTTGTTTGTTAATTTATTTGGTATAAATCTCTCAAATAATGCCGATACTCTTTCTTTGAATTCAAGCCACATCTAGTCTACAGAAAGAGTGGAGATTGTCTCTCAGGTAGACGTCAAGTGAATTTTTATCTACTTTTTTGGAATAGGTATATTTTTCGTTCATTTTTGGAGGGATTGAGGGTTGCTACGACTACCCTGTGTTCACTAATCGCTGTATCCGTTTTGGTGCTCGTTATTAACTCAAGATTATTTGTTGCTAAGAGGTCAAGTGCGTTTTCACAACCCTTTACTAATCGCGTGGGCTCTTGAACTAACTGCTCGAAATAATTTTCAGAGAACGCGTTCAGCAAAATTTCGGATGATTTTTCATGCGTACCTACGGAATTGTATTTTCGCCAAAATATCCAGGGTAAATTGACGTCACCATCAACTATAATCGTATGAGTCGGATACGTGTTTGAAATCAAACTCATGTTTTCTGTGAACTTTTCAGCAACTGTATCATATGAACTGGGAGGTTGGTAAAAGGGTCTAGTTATTATTTTATTCTGGTTTCCAACAATGACCTTTGCCCATACTGACTCACAGAAACTATCTGCTTCAATTTTTCGACAAGATAAACTACTTCTAACAGCAACCAAGACGCCACCGCCAACCGTGTTTAGCCTGTCCTTTCGGAACACAGTTATGTTCTTCGCAAAAATTTTGGCTGAGCTTATCTCCGGTTTTAGTCAGCTTTAAGTGCCTATTACGTTTTGAGGATCAGTGCTTTCTATTAACGCTTGGAGCTCTGGTACTCTCCCAACACAGCTACGACAATTTACAACTGTTATACCGGTGGTTCCTGTATCCATGTTCTTCCTGTGTTCGGCCTGCACCGTGACTGAAGTCCTTTTTGTATTCTCCGAGATCCTCTAACCTAGAAAACCACCCATTCCACGCCACACAGCCTCTGTTACCCGTGTACCCGCCTCCTGGATGTAGTGGAGTCCTGACCTATTCAGCGGAACCCGAAACCCTACCACCCTTTGGTGCAAGTCAAGGAATCTGTAGCCTACACGGTCTCAGAACCGTCTGAGTATATGATTCAGACCCTCCACTCGGTACCAGATGTCCGCAATCGATCCGGTCGACTATCCTGCAAATGGTCAGCTCTGCTTTCATCTCGCAAGCAAGATTTACAGCTTCTGTTAGCCCCTCGAAACTAGAGAGAATCTCTTCTGATCCAAAGTGACACACATCATTGGTACCGACGTGAGCAACCACCTGCAGTTGGCTGCACCGTGTGCTCTTCATGGTATCCGGGAGGACCCGTTCCACGTCTGGATTGACTCCACCTGGTATGCACATGGAGTGGACGTTTTTACAAGCTCTACCAGGCAAGCTCAGGACAGAGAAGGTTAGTTGTGCGCCAGTGTGCCACTCAGTGTCAACAAGACGTACCGCCAAAGTAACAGACACCAGGGCATGAGGCGATTATTCCCGCACTAGCTTATGCCGAGGCAGGCATGAAAGCAAACATTGCTGTGCTACATAACAAGGCACCGTGAGAGAACGGTACATAACTTCACCACCCAAGCACTGCTGCAAAATCGAACGTAGGCAGAGAGAATCGAACATGGCGATCCACAATAATTATAGAATTACCGCAGCGATGTGTGTTGATGGGTCCGATGAAAGACGGAAAATGAGCTCATGCACATAGAGCCACCGCCTCATAGGCGCGGGCTCGGACCTGTAAATAGCGAGGCTTTTGCAGCTCTGTAACACTATCTGTCGTGCTACCGTTCTGTCTGTGTCACTATAACCAGAGAGAATGACAGTCTATTGAGTTTCAGTGAAACCACGACAAGGCAATAGATGGTATCCAGTCTGCTACTTGCGTGCTGACTTCGGTACCAAAATGCAGCCAACCTGATGCACACCACAGCCTAGAACATTGCAGATGAGGAGACAGTCAACCTTCCAACACTACACAGAGTATGATCTGCAAGCTGCCATTTTGAGGCGTGGAATGTCCGTGCAGGGTCCTGGTCGACCCGCGAGCGTCTGCTGATGTCTTGGCTGATCCATGGAGGATGATCAGGGCCTAGTCTTCACGACAATCGACGTTCTGGGGCACAGTCGGCAGCCTCCTCTTGAGGACGCCAAAGAACGTCTTCGAGGGTGCAGAGGTGGAGGCCGCACTGGGTCGTGGAACGTCTTCACCGCTCCTGCCCGCAGCCGTGACACTGACCTGCCGGAGGGACATCATGGCTCACTGACGAGTCATCAACACTTCTTTGCGGTTCACACCTTTACGCATGGACGACGACCGCAGCACTGAAGACACCTGTATATTTTACTCGACAAATAAATGTTATTCCCAGTACCACAGTGTCAGTAACACCTCCTGGTGTGAGGCAGGCCATGGTGACCGAGCGGTTCTAGGCGCTTCAATCCGGAACCGCTCGACTGCTACGGTCGCAGTTTTAAATCCTGCCTCGGACATGGATGTGTGTGATGTCCTTAGGTTAGTTAGGTTTAAGTAGTTCTAAGTCTAGGGGACTGATGACCTCAGACGTAAAGTCCCATAGTGCTCAGAGCCATCTGAAACATGTGAACCTCCTGGCGTGAAATGGACTACTTGTCCACATTCCGTGCTCGATCTCTTGTCGAAAACACGTCCCCAGCAACAATATTTCTGATGTACGATATTTTTATTTTTCATCTGTGTAATTGCTGAGCAATTGTGTTAAACACATTACCTCAAATTGATACATTTATCCTACGCCAACATTCCTGAAAATTTATTTCACCACAGAATCACCCTGTGTAATCGCATTTGTCTGAATATGAAGAGCTGCCCACCGCCTATGGTGCGTGAAGTCTGTGGAGCTCGCTAGCCTATACAGGGTGATCAGAAACAGTCTGGAAAGCTTGCAGGGTAGATTCAACTGAGAAATAGTTGTTAATAAAAGTTAATGCCAGTGCTGTTTAATTCAGAAACAACGTAACAATTCCAGAATGAGATTTCCACTCTGGAGCGGAGTGTGTGCCTGATATGAAACTTCCTGGCAGATTAAAACTGTGTGTTGGACCTAGACTCTAACTCGGGACCTTTGTCTTTCGTGGGCAAGTGCTCTACCAACTGAGCTACCCAAGCACGACACACGCCCCGTCCCCACAGCTTCACTTCTGCCAGTACGTCGTCCCCTACCTTCCAAACTTGAGCTGTGAGGACGGGGCGTGAGTCGTACTTGGGTAGCTCAGTTGGTAGAGCACTTGCCCGCGAAAGGCAAAGGTCCCAAGTTAGAGTCTCGGTCCGACACACAGTTTTAATCTGCCAGGAAGTTTCAACGTAACAATTATTTCTCAGCACAACTTATCCTTTAACACTCTTACAAGCTTTTCGGACTACTTCTGACCACCGTGAAAAGAAGATATAGCAAACATCACAAGACATAGCAAACATTACTCTCGAAGTGCGCAGATCGGCAGGCGCAGTTAGTTGAGGGCGCTGCGCCTTCGGAAAACAGAGGTGGACCCTCGTAACACTCAGAACGAGAATGTGTGCAAGTGGCACATTACTTTTCACGAGCTTTGACACGTGGTGGACGGCATTGTCTTTTCAGGTAAATCTTTACAATATTAATAGCAAATGTAATATGTACGTAAAACGGCTCTTTGAGAGAGAAACTACGGTAAAATATCGATGGTCAACAGTCGGACAATAAGGAGCGTGTGGAGAAAGATGTGACAGCAACGCACTGGCGCGAGTAGACGTTTGGTCCTGATGCACCCCTCCCACAAAGAGGAGCATATTTCCGCTTATCGCCTTTGCTGTACTGGTATCTCCGACAACTTTTGAAACGACATATTGGTTTGCGTGTTATCACAGTATGCTGTTTCAAAGGCCCCAGCGTCTACCAGTACGCTGTTTCAAGGCATCGGCGCGTTGAAGATTTATAACAGGTGCGTTACCCTTATAATTAAATGTCAGTTAATTATGCTTCGACGATATTAACCTTCATGAAGTTCTATCGCAGTCGACACGAAAAACGAAAAACACATGTCTTTTCGGCATCGAAGTGCATAAAGATGTGAATTGCAGGCTAAAAGGGAGTAGTTCGTATTTCACTATATGCTAATATTTTTTCGTCTTAGCGTTTTTAACGTATTCTGGGGCTTTCTTAAGAATGTAGTACTAGTATATCCTAGAATATTCGATGTTATTTACATTTCTCTCTTATTAGAAAACGAAGTTTCAAATGGTTCTAAGCACTATGGGACTTGACATCTGAGGTCATCAGTGCCCTATAGAACTACTTAAACCTAACTAACCTAAGGACATCATAGACATCCGTGCCCGAGGCAGGATTCGACCGTAGCAGCAGCGCGGTTCCGGACTGAAACGCCCAGAAAACGAAGGATGAAATAAATATTTACATCCTTATACCAGAATATGTGGCGATTTCTGCATACGTGGTTAGGCAGGAACCTAAGAGGCCAGCAACAAAATACATATTCTTCCATGTCACGGAATCTCCAAAGTCGTCGAAGATGCGAGTATAGTACATATTCCTCTCTGTGAGTGGAATGCATCAAGGCTGGCGCCACCAACTCGAGGAAATAAACAGGTGTCTCCCGCATAGTATTCTGCAGGTTAATGTTATTCTGCAGGCACTAAAAGCATGAGAGTGACCAAAGTAATAGTGTAATGTGTCAGAAACACTGCAATTTTTGAGTGTGACATAAACGAACGACGAGCGGCGTTGCTTGCAGCTAGCATAAATTCAGTGGAAGCAGGCAGAAGTAGCTATTATGGGTTATGTAATACCTGTACTTCAATATTTATGTGCGTGATATGCCGTCACCGCCACCGCTTAGCAGCAGACATTGCTGGAAGAGATCATTCAGCATGCACGGCTAAATAAATTTGTACTTTGGACTGTCAGAAAGCTCTCCCTGAGCAAAATTTATGAAGTGCATAATTTTTTTAATGTACCTGGTCGTTCCTATTCGGTCACCTATTAGTAGATATTAATATGGCGTGTTTCCACCCTTCACCTTTATGACGGCTCAAACTCCGCCAGGATACTTAAAATGAAGTCTGTATAATCTGTGGAGGAATCAACAACCGAAACCAGAGGAGGTAGGGATTTTGACGGTGGACCCCGGAGCGAAGTCGACGTTCAATCTCATCCGAAACATGTTCCATTTGCTTCAGGCTGGGACAGTGGGGACCGTAATCTATTTCAGGAATGCTATTGTCTACGAACTAGTGTCTCACAGATACTGCTTTGTGAGAGAGAGCACTGTCAGCTGATACAATCAGTCATCATCTCCGTACTGTTCCTCTACTACATGCAGTACACAGTGCTTTGAAATGTGTTCACATCCTGAGCATTTAGCCTTTGAACATAGGATTAAACGGCCAACCGGTTGCACATTAACGGTAGGTTTCGGCACCTACTAGGGGTGTATTCATTAGAACAAATGTTGCTAAATCCTATAAAATAATACATAAGAAATGAGGTATGAACAAAGAACACATTAACCATGACGACAATTTTCATGACTCACAAAGGTTACTTATATAAAATTACATTGCTAGAAAGCAATAACCAGAATTTGCAGCAGCTATGCTCCTGTAAAAAGTAAAATAATACGTGCTAGCCTTTGCCACGAGTGCCCAACTGGGAACGACATCAGACGGATCGCCCCAGTGGCTTACATTGCTGTCACCAAAACAATACGACTTGCGCCGCCTATCGGGCATGGACAATAACATGTGCCCATTTGAAACATTATAATAGAAATTGTTATAGGAATGAGGAAGCATTTTTCATGCTGAAGTCTCTGTACCTTTGTCACCTGAGAAGCTGAGTGAAGAGATGACCATAAAAAAAACTATTTGCAGTGAATAACGGCTATGATCCCACGTTAGTTGACAAGGTCTTCAAGGTGATGTTCAAAGTTAAAATTGACGCTAAAGTGACCACTTTCCGCAGCAGTGCTATTCCTGACAGCAACGAGTATAAAAATGTTATCTCGATAACATTTCTAGGCCCCATTTCGTAAAAATTCGCTGTCTTCTGATTAAAAAATATGGATTCAATGTTGCCCTGTACACGAACAATAACTTGCAAAAAAAGTCTCATGCTCAATCTCAGGTGCGCAGTTGACCAGATAAGCAATTCAGGTGTGTATAAAATCACTTGATACTTGTCCCGTTTATTGTGTAGGACAAACTAGAAAGTATTTTAGTGTCAGTTACAAGGAACATTTGTTTTAAAAAGAGGCACTATTGTACACAATTCCACTTTTGCTGATCATCTGTTAATTTTCGGACATAAACCGAAACATGTTGAACAAATTTCAATTTTACATAGAAAAAAGAAAAGTCATAGACTCGATGTACTCGTAGAGTTAGGGATTTTCAAGCCTAAGAACTATGGACAGTTACAACTACGTAACACAAATTTTTTAATGGTTTCAATCCATTATTCGCGGAATGTTGATTCTTCTATTCTTACTGTATTTTCCCAGCTTCTGGTGTCGAAACAGTATTTTCGCCTAATCTTATAGATATGTGCTGCTCAAGTGACCTTCATGCAAATGTTTTCTGGATTATAGAACTGTTTGTAAAAATTTTCTGTTTCATTATGTCCTTTACGTAATAGTAATTTCTGTAAAGCCTAACAGATGGCTCTGTTATACTTAATCTGCTTGACTACTGTGTATTTTCAAAAAGACATTCATCTCTCTTCATATTTTGTTCTTAAAATTAGCTGCTTTTTTAAAACTATTTCTGTTAAAATGTTTTAAATGGGCACATGCTACATGTTCTGATAGGCGGTGCAACTCGTATTGTTTTTGTGACAGCAAGGTAAGCCACTGGTCCGAGCCGTCTGATGTTGTTATCAGTTGGGCAAAGGCTAGAACGCTGTATTTTACTTTTTACAGGAGCATAGCTGTTGCAAATTCTGACTATTACATTTTAGCAATGTAATTTGACGAAAGTAACCTTTGTGCGTCGTGAAAATTGTCGTCTTGGTTAATGTGTTTTTGGTCGTACCTTATTTCCTATGTATTATTTTATGGGATTGGGCAACATTTATTCTGATGAAGACACCCCTAGTAGGTGTAGGAACCTAGGTCAATGTACCTACCGTTAATGCGCAACCGGTTGGCTGTTTAATCCTATGCTGAAATTAGTATACGGTTGCTGAATAGCAGCCATGTTCAAAATTGTAGCATTCTGCATCTTTTATTTATTTATTTTTGAGCGCAATAAGGTCACCTCCTCGTAATCATGAAAAAGACAGTCAAACAGTGACACGATCTTCCCTGTACTGTTGGCACTGCACATGATAACAGGTAATGTCATCCACGCATTCGCCAAACACAAACCCTTTCATACAGGGGCTATCATCGCTCCATCACTCGTTCCCAGTCTTCCACTGTGCAGTGATTTCGTTCTTTACAGCATCTCGAGTGTCTCTTGGCACAGAGTTCAGAAATGTGCTCTATTATTTACCACTATCTGTTTAACTCCCTTTGTATAGCCATTGCACTCGCGAATGATTCCTTCAGTTGATTTCATGTCATTTTATAAACCATCCACCGCACAGCTTTACGGTCCCTGTCCGTCAGTACACGATGACTCTCTAGTCTTCCTTGTTTCTTTGCGTCTCCACAGCCACACCATCAACAGTTGAAATAGGTGGTTTTAGAAGGGTTGAAACGTCCATGATGGATTTGTTACCCAGATGGAATCCAACGACTAGTCAACGTTCAAAGTCATTGAACTCTCTTGATTGATTCTATGTGCTGTTATTGCTTCTCTGTTAACAACGCAATACTCCTCATTTCCATTTACTCCGGACGGTCCGCCGCTCGTGTCACCTAGTGGTCTATCGCACATTATATAGGGGTGACGAGAAACGTCGAATTCGATATTGTATTTATGTTTTAAACTATTTACCAGATCATTATTTTGCAATTAATTTCCTTTAGTAGTAACTGAATCAATCGTTGTCCTACACATTTCTGGTTCCAGTATTCATTCCAATCCTTTAGATAATTTACTATTAAAATGTAGTAATTGAAATTTATTTTTTATTTTGTATCTAAAGAGAAATATTAGGCTTGTTATTGTGTGTGTTTTCTTGCCTCTTTTGGGATTTGTGTTCGTACACCTGTGTATTTTAATAATGTGTGATATTTATGTATCTATGTGTAGCTGTCTTTGAAAAGCGAACCACTATAAACTAGGCTTTGACCAACCGTAACACAGCAGGAATTTCTCATTGGTTGATTGTTAATATAGATTAATTAGAATATGACATCTGGACGATGACTACTTCCTGAAATCTGTCGTTTTGCAGCATTCTAAATTCGTGGTTGAAGTTACTTGATCTTTCAGTTAGTTCTAGACGTTATTACGGCTCATATATGTTTACTGCGTTCGATTGGAAAGAATTCACACTATATGTTCGTACAAGGTTTATCATGTAATCATGATTAATAGTGAGGGATAATGCTTGGAATGGTAATTTCAAGATTATGTAAAAAATGAATACTCGAACCAGAAATGTTTAGGACAACTACTGATTCTGTTACTACCAAAGAACATTTATTGCAAAATAATTATCTGGTAAACACTTTAAAACAGAAATACAATACCGGATTCGAAGTTTCTCGTCATACCTAAGTATCATGTAATAATGATTAATAGTGAGGGATAATGCTTATCTCGTTACTCACATTGGTGGGAACTGCACGATTACAGTGTCTTAAGTCATGGTTTGAAAATGGACGTGAGTGTCCGAAACTAGTCACCACAAAGAAATGACTGTTGTCCCACCTGTGACGGATATTAAAGGAACTAACAGAAGTAAGTGTGGTGGAGCTAGAAAGTACAGAGGCAGATCAAGGCTACAGTTGTATTTGTAATACCGTTTAATATTACTGAGATAAACATTGGACTCGTAGAAGCTAATAGGATCACGACACACCTGAATAAGTATTCCGATACAGTTTGATATTACAGTGATAACCACTGCACTGGCAGAAAGTAATAGCATCACGACATCATCTCAGTACTGATTGCAACTCCATTTAGTATTACAGTGACAAACGCGGACCAGCAAAACGTAATAGATCACCTCAATATTTACAGCAGTACAATTTGACATTTGTGAGTACCGCTCGAGTGTTTGGAAACGGTACCAAGTCGAATTTTAGGAAGACATCGAAGCAATTCAGAGGAAGGCTGCAAAATTTGTTACCAGTAGGTTCGAATAACACGTCATTGTTACCGATGGGATTCTCTGGAGGGAAGGCGAAGTTCTTTCCTTGAAACACTGATGAGAAAAATTAGAGAACCGGCACTAATGATTCTGCTGCCGCCAACACACATTGCGCACAAAGGCCGCGAAGATTCGAGAAATTAGGGCTCATATGAAGGCATATAGACTGCCATTTTCCCGTGCTCTATTTGCGAATGGAACGGAAAAGGAAATGACTAGTTTGGCACAGTGTATCCTCTGTCACGCAGTGTAAGGTGGCTTCCGAAGTACTATGTAAATGTAGATGTAGTGATGAACACTAGACTAACAGAAGTTAATACCACCATGACTTCACTTCATTAGTGATTGCAGTAGCATTTGATATTACAGTGATAAACACTGGGCCAGTAGAAGCTGATAGAGCTACATCAGCTCAATAGTGCTAGCTATATTATTTTGTATTAAAATATAAACATTGGATCAGAAGAAGCTAATAGCATCACAACATCACCTCAGCACAGATTGCAGTACCATTTGATATTACAATGACAAACATTGGACCAGAAAAGTTAACAATCACGATATCTCCTCAATAGTGCTAGCAATATCATCTGATATTACAATGATAAGCACTGAACAGAAAGAAGCTAATAGCATCAGGACATCACCTCAATAGTTATCGCAATTCCAATTGATATTACAGTGATAAACACTGGTATTGACTTTCCTAACTTCATGAAAGACATGAGAAATTTCATTTGATTTGTCTCCTGTATTCAGATGGCTGTCTCGAAACCACTGATGATTTTTGGGGTCTACTGCAGAATACAGCTGCCTCATCGTAAGTTTTGTCCTATACATGAACCATGAAAGAAAATTCATTTTTATACGAGTTTTTTTAGTTGTTAAGCAGATTTCCTTAACGAAAACGTAAGAAGTGGGATACGGAAGTACACTTGAAGTTCTCGAAGGCTATAGATACAGCAATAAGGAACAGTAAGCTATAGGGAGAGATGGGTAATATAAAATATGTACAAAGCCAAGAGGACTTCAAGCTGCACATCGAAAAAGCAATGATGATAATAAAAGAAAGGTTCGGGAGTGGAATCAAAATCCAAGGTGAAATGATATCAGTATATGATTCGCTGGTGACATTGCAATTCTGAGTAATCGTGAAGAAGAATTACATAATCTGTTAAATGGAATGAACAGTCTAATGAGAATATATATATAAGATAGACGAAAGTAACAGGAAATAGCAGAAATGAGAACAGCGAAAAACTTAACATTATGGTTCAGGGTCAGGAAGTAGATGAAGTTAAGGAATTCTACTATCAAGGCTGCAGTATAACCAATGTACAGTGCAGGGAGAACATCAAAAGCAGACTAGCGCTAGCAAAAAGCGCATTCATGGTTAAGAGGCTTCATTTGAGGAAGAAATTTCTGAGAACTTACGCTTGGAACACTGCATTCTACGGTAGTGAAATATGGACTGTGGGAAAGCCGGAACAGAAGATAATCGAAGCATTTGAAATGTTAAAAATTAGATGGACTGATAAGGTGAGAATGAGGAGGTTCTGCGCAGTATCTGAGAGGAGAATATGTGCAAAACAGTGCCAACGACAAGAGATAGGATGATAGGACATCCGTTAAGGCATCGGTTAATGACTTCCCTAGCACTAGTGGGAACTACATAGGGCAAAAAATGTAGAGGAAGACAGAGATTGGAATACATCCAGCAAATAATTGAGTACGTAGACTGCAAGTGTTTCTCTGAGATGAAGTTGGCACAGGAAAGGAATTCGTGAAAAAAGAAAAAGAAAAAAAAAGACATTTGCTATTCACTTACCGCGCCTGTCTGCAGTAGCACGCACTCGAAGAAGCACTGGAAAAGAAGGAAACCTCAAGTTTATTCGTGAAATGTGCTGGCCACTAGTCTGTGACTCTCAGACGAAAGAGGTAAAACGGAAACTCACCTTCGCCACCAGATCTTTCTCGTCGTCAAGAGAGCCAGTGGTGAACACGCTGTCCCAGCTTTCTGTAATGTAAAACAAAATTACTACTTTTACGTTTACAACTATAACCTTAAAGCCTAACACGAATTTCCTTACTGAAAGGAGCTTAGTTTGTATATTTAATACGTTTAAAAACTTGTTGCATTATAATTTAAAGATTGTTTTTCCGGATCCTCTATTAGGGTAGCTAGACTCTGGCATTTATACAAAAACTCTAAGGTGAACTGCACGTTTTAATACTATGGAATGGTTTGCAAAGATTGCAAGCGGGTAAATACCGTTTTATATTATCTACTGCAGATTGAAACTGTGTGACAGACTTGAACTCAGATCAACATATCTGCTTTCTGCGGACATTACAGTACGATAACACACTCCGTGCACACCTCAGGGATTAAGTAAAAGTTACAATTTGTCACTTACAGCTCTCAGTAACTTCCACACTCCTGCAAGCTACCGCTAGAGCACCTGCTGAGCTTTCAGAGTATGGAAACAAACAAGGGACAACCGAAATTTGAGGCAAACATGAACAGTGAAGCGCGTACCGGTATTGCAATTGGTAACACAAAAATAATCTTGTGAGCGTCTGCACTAATTCACGTAGAGTCTATCACCAAATCTCTGTAGGACCTTTAAGTTAGTCAATTCAGTGTGTCCCCATCATAAGGACTTTTAATGTTAAAAATAATTTAGCTCTTTCTGTGTCATTTCCGATGATAAATGGATTCTGAAAGTTTGTTTTCAATAGAAGGAGCTCTCAGCAAAAGACTAGGAAGAGTAGCACAAAAAATGGTATTTTCAGCAAGTAATCCCGTTTAGCCTTAATCTGGGAGATTATGGGTAATAAGAGCTTTAGCTAGATTATTGTAAGCGCACTTACTCTGAGATAAGAAGTACGTGTCGTTGCACTCGTTCACGGCCGCCTTTAGCTGGTTTTTGCTGAAAGTCTCTCCTGCTCTACAGATGCCATCCTGAAATGTCAACCGGAGAAGTACAGTTTAGTTATTGTACAGGACGCTGAAATGTTTCGAAATGATGAACTTACAACTTTCGTTGGAGCGTAGAACGTCAATGGACAAAAAAAAAAAAAAAAAGTTTGCCTTAGCTTACGACCTGTGTCTCTCCATCAAGTCATTGTTCGAAATTATGTTTTCTTTGGGTAATTAGTTAATGAGTTCTTGGAGGTCTGCTCCTTCTGCAAAACTAAATGAAAGGCAGTTTGTTTTTATATCATACTGCATACCGACACCGAAAGCAAACAAAACACGACTACACACAGCTGCGGTTGTCAACAATGTGAACACTAAAAACACTTCGCTAACACACAACTAATATAAGTACTTTTTTTTTTTTTGGTCATCAGTCTTCTGAGTGGTTTGATGCGGCCCGCCATGAATTCCTCTCCTGTGCCAACCTCTTCGTCTCAGAGTAGCGCTAGAAACCTAAGTCCTCAATTATTTGTTAGACGTACTCCAAGCCTGTCTTCCTCTACAGTTTTTACCCTCTACAGCTCCCTCTAATACCATGGAAGTCATTTCCTTATGTCTTAACAGATGTCCTATCATGCTGTCTCTTCCCCTTGTCAATGTTTTGCACATATTACTTTCCTATCCGATTCTGCGCAGAACCTCCTCATTGTTTCCCTTATTAGTCCACCTAATTCTCAAAATTCGTCTGTAGCACCACATCTCAAATGCTTCGATTCTTTTCTGTTCCACTTTTCCCACAGTCCATGTTTCATTACACCGCCGGCCGTTGTGGTCGTGCGGTTCTAGGCGCTACAGTCTGGAACCGAGCGACCGCTACGGTCTCAGGTTCGAATCCTGCCTCGGGCATGGATGTGTGTGATGTCCTTAGGTTAGTTAGGTTTAATTAGTTCTAAGTTCTAGCCGACTGATGACTTCAGAAGTTAAGTCGCATAGTGCTCAGAACCAGTTGAACCATTTCATCACTGCTGTACTCCAGACGTCCATTCTCAGAGATTTCTTCCTCAAATTAAGGCCTATGTTTGATACTAATAGACTTCGCCAGGAATGAACTTATCGCCATTACTAGTCTGCTTTTGATGTCCTCCTTAGTCCATCCGTCACGCGGTGCGCGATCTAGTGTCTAGCGTTGTTGCCTCTGGTTCACGGGGTTCCGGGTTCGATTTCCGTCAGGGTTGGGGATTTTTTCTGGCCAGTGACTGGATGTTTGTGTTGCCCTCATCATTTCATCATCATCATCATCATCATCACCATCACCATCATCATTTGTTATAGTGGGTAGAGTGTCTGTGTAAAAAATTGGACTGTACAAGAACTGCGAATTCGTACGGATGCTGATGACCACGAAGTTGAGCACTCTCCAAACCAGACATCAACATCTGTCCGCCATTCGTTATTTTAGTACCTAGGTATCAGTATTCCTTAACGTCATCTACTTCGTGACCATCAATGCTGTTCTCATTTCAGCTACTTCTCATTACTTTCGTCTTTCTTCTATTTAATCTCAATCCATATTCTGTACTCATTATCTTATTCATTCCATTCAGCAGACCATGTAAGTCTTCTTCACTTTCACTCAAGATAGCAATGTCATCAGCGAACCATATCACTCATACCATTTCATCTTGAATTATAGTTCCACTCCTGAATCTTTCTTTTGTTTCTATCATTGGTTCTTCGATGTACAGATTCAACAGCACGGCCAAAAGACTACATCCCTATCTTACACCATTTTTAACCCGAGCACTTCGTTCTCGGTCGTCCACTCTTATTATTCCCTCTTGGCTTTTGTACATATTGTATATTACCGTGTCTCCCTACAGCTTACCCCTATTTTTCTCAGAACTCAGAACAGCTTGCACCGTTTTACATTGTCGATCGCTTTTTGCAGGTCGATAGATTCTATTTTTTCTTTAGTCTTGCTTCCATTATCAATCGCAACGTCAGAATTGCCTCTCTCGTGTCTTTACCTTTCCTACAGCCAAACAGATCGACATCTAGCAGAGCCTCAATTTTATTTTACATTCTTCAATTTGGCTGGATGAGCTGTTCAACGGATTTTGCGATAATTCTCTCACTTTTCAGCTCTCACAGTCTTCGGAATTGAGTGCATGATATTTCTTAGAAAGTTGTATGGTATGTTGCCAAACTCATACATTCTACCCACCAACGTGGCCGTTATGTTGCCACTTATACCAATGATTTTAGAAATTCTGTTGGGATGTTATCTGTCCCTTCTGCCTTATTTGATGCTAAGTCCTCCAAATCTCTTTTAAATTCTGATTCTAATAGTGAATCCCCTGTTGTTGTTGTTGTGGTCTTCAGTCCTGAGACTGGTTTGATTCAGCTCTCCATGCTACTCTATCCTGTGCAAGCTTCTTCATCTCCCAGTACATACTGCAACCTACATCCTTCTGAATCTGCTTAGTGTAGTGATCTCTAGGTCTCCCTCTACGATTTTTACCAGCCACGCTGCCCTCCAATACTAAACTGGTGACCCCTTGATGTCTAAGGACATGTCCTACCAACCGATCCCTTTTTCTAGTCAAGTTGTGCCACAAATTTCTCTTCTCCCCAATTCTATTCAGTAACTCCTCGTTGTTATGTGATCTACCCACCTAATCCTCAGCATTCTTCAGTAGCACCACATTTCGTCAGCTTCTATTCTCTTCTTGTCCAAACTATTTATCGTCCATGTTACACTTCCATACATGGCTACACTCCATACAAATACTTTCAGAAATGACTTCCTGACACTTAAATCTATACTCGATGTTAACAAATTTCTCTTCTTCAGAAACGCTTTCCTTCCCATTGCCAGTCTACATTTTATATCGTCTCTATTTCGACCATCATCAGTTATTTTCCTCCACAAATAGCAAAACTCCCTTACTACTTTAAGTGTCTCACTTCCTAATCTAATTCCCTCAGCATCACCCGATTTAATTCGACTACATTCCATTATCCTCGTTTTGCTTTTGTTGATGATTATCTTATATCTTCCTTTCAAGACACTATCCATTCCGTTCAAATGCTCTTCCAAGTCTTTTGCTGTCTCTGACAGAATTACGATGTCATCGGCGAACCTCAAAGTTTTTATTTCTTCTCCATGGACTTTAATACCTACTCCGAATTTTTCTTTTGTTTCCTTCACTGCTTGCTCAATATACAGATTGAATAACATCGGGGAGAGACTACAGTCCTGTCTCACTCCCTTCCCAACCACTGCTTCCCTTTCATGTCCCTCGACTCTTATAACTGCCATCTGGTTTCTGTACAAATTGTAAATAGCCTTTCGCTCCCTGTATTTTACCCCTGCCACCTTCAGAATTTGAAAGAGAGTATTCCAGTCAACATTGTCAAAAGCTGTCTCAAAGACTACAAATGCTAGAAACTTAGGTTTGCTCTTCCTTAATCTAGCTTCTAAGATACGTCATAGGGTCAGTATTGCCCCATGTGTTCCAACATTTCTACGGAATCCAAACTGATGTTCCCCGAGGTCGGCTTCTACTAGTTTCTCCAGTCGTCTGTAAAGAATTCGCGTTAGTATTTTGCAGCTGTGACTTATTAAACTGATAGTTCGGTAATTTTCACATCTGTCAACACCTGCTTTCTTTGGGATTGCAATTATTATATTCTTCTTGAAGTCTGAGGGTATTTCGCCTGTCTCATACATCATGATCAGCAGGTGGTAGAGTTTTGTCAGGACTGGCTCTCCCAAGGTCGTCAGTAGTTCCAATGGAATGTTGTCTACTCCGGGGGCCTTATTTCGACTCAGGTCTTTCAGTGCTCTGTCAAACTCTTCACGCAGTATCGTATCTCCCATTTCATCTTCATCTACATCCGCTTCCATTTCCATAATATTGTCCTCAAATACATCCCCTTGTATATACCCTCTATATACTTCTTCCACCTTTCTGCTTTCCCTTCTTTGCTTAGGACTGGGTTTCCATCTATTCATACAAGTGGTCCTCTGTTCTCCAAAGGTCTCTTTAATTTTCCTGTAGGCAGTATCTATCTTACCCCTAGAGAGATAAGCCTCTATATCCTTACATTTGTCCTCTAGCCATCCCTGCTTAGCCATTTTTCACTTCCTTTCGATCTCATTTTTGAGACGTTTGTATTCCTTTTTGCCTGCTTCATTTACTGCATTTTATATTTTCTCCTTTCATCAATTAAATTCAATATTTCTTCTGTTACCCAACGATTTCTACTAGCCCTCGTCTTTTTACTTACTTGATCTTCTGCTGCCTTCACTACTTCATCCCTCAAAGCTACCCATTCTTCTTCTATTGTATTTCTTTCCCCCAATCCTGTCAATTGCTCCCTTATGCTCTCCTTGAAACTCCGTACAAGCTCTGGTTGTTTTAGTTTAGCCAGGTCCCATCTCCTTAAATTCCCACCTTTTTGCAGTTTCTTCAGTTTTAATCTACAGGTCATAACCAATAGATTGCGGTCAGAGTCCACATCTGCCCCTGGAAATGTCTTACAATTTAAAACCTGGTTCCTAAATCTCCATCTGAAACCTGTCAGTATCTCCAGGCTTCTTCCATGTTAACAGACTTCTTTTATGAATCTTGAACCACGTGTTAGCTATGATTAAGTTGTGCTCTGTGCAAAATTCTACCAGGCGGCTTCCTCTATCATTTCTTTGCCCCAGTCCATATTCACCTACTACGTTTCCTTCTCTCCCTTTTCCTACTACCGAATTCCAGTCACCCATGACTATTAAATTTTCGTCACCCTTGACTATCTGAATAATTTCTTTTATTTGATCATACATTTCTTCAATTTCTTCGTCATCTGCAGAGCTAGTTGGCATATAAACATGTACTACTGTAGTAGGTGTGGGCTTCGTATCTATCTTGGCCACAATTATGCGTTCACTATGTTGTTTGTTGTAGCTTACCCGCATTCATATTTTCCTATTCATTATTAATCCTACTCCTGCATTACCCCTATTTGATTTTGTGTTTATAACCCTGTAGTCACCTGACCAGAAGTCTTGTTCCTCCTGCCACCGAACTTCACTAATTCCCACTATATCTAACTTTAAACTATCCATTTCCCTTTTTAAATTTTCTAACCTACCTGCCCGATTAAGGGATCTGACATTCCACGCTCCGATCCGTAGAATGCCAGTTTTCTTTCTCCTGATAATGACATCCTCTTGAGTAGTCCCCGCCCGGAGATCCGAATGGGGGACTATTCTACCTCAGGAACATTTTACCCAAGAGGACGCCATCATCATTTAATCATACAGTAAAGCTGCATGCCCTCGGGGAAAATTACGGCTGTAGTTTCCCCTTGCTTTCAGCCGTTAGCAGCACCACAACAGCAAGGCTGTTTTGGTTATTGTTACAAGGCCAGATCAGTCAATCATTCAGACTGTTGCCCCTGCAACTACTGAAAAGGCTGCTGCCCCTCTTCAGGAACCACACGTTTCCTGGTCTCTCAACAGATACCTCTCCGTTGTGGTTGCACCTACGATACGGCTATCTGTATCGCTGAGGCACGCAAGCCTCCCCACCAACGACAAGGTCCATGGTTCATGGGGGTTGGGGTGAGGGAGGGGGGTGGGAGGGTGGGGTGAACCCCTATCTCTTCTAAATCAACTCATGTTTCTTCTTCTGTCACATCAGACAAATCTTCCCCCTCATGGAGGCTTTCAATGTATTCATTCCACCTGTTCGCTGTCTCCTCTGCATTTAACAGTGGTATTACGGTTTCACTCTTAATGTTACCACCCTTGCTTTTAATGTCACAGAAGGTGTGATGAGTCTGTCCTTCCGACATCATTTTTTTTCGATTTCTTCACAAATTGCATGCCGCCATTTCGTCTTAGCTCCCCTACATTTTCTATTTATTTCATTCTTCAATGACTTGTATTTCTACATTCCTGAGTTTCCTGGAACATTTTTGTACTTCCTTCTTTCATCGATCAACGGAAGCTACCCATGGTTTCTTCGCAGTTACCTTCCTTGTACCTATAGTTTTCTTTCCAACTTCTGTGATGGCCCTTTTTAGCGATGGCCATACCTCTTTAGCTGTACTGCCAACTGAGCTATTCCTTATTGCTGTATCTATAGCCCTAGAGAACTTTAAGCGTATCCATCATTCCGTAGTACTTCCGTATCCCGCTTATTTGAATATTGATTGTTCCTGATTAATGTTTTAAACTTCAGCCTACTGTTCATCGCTACTGTATTGTGATCTCTGTATCTGCTGCTGGGTACGCCTTACAATCCAGTATCTTATTTTGGGATCTCTGTCTGACCATGATGTAATCTAGCTGAAATCTTACCGTAACAACCCGGCGCCTTCTAAGTATATCTCCGCTTCTTGCTATTAATGAACAGGGTATTCGCTATTACTAGCTGAATTTTATTACAGAACTCAATTAGTCTTTCTTCTCTCTCTCATTCCTTGTTCCTAGACAATATTCTCCTGTAACCTTTTCTTCTACTCCTTCCCCTACAACTGCATTCCAGTCGCCCATGACTATTACATTTTCATCTCTCTTTACATACGGTGTTATCCTTTCAATATCCTCATATACTCTCTCTGTCATTTTCAGTTTGCAACGTCGGCATGTATACCTGAACCATCGTTGTCGGTATTGGTTTGCTGTCGATTCTGATGAGAATAACCCTATCACTGAACTGTTCGCAATAACACATTCAGTGCTCTACATTGCCATTCATAACGAATCCTTTATCGTTATACCATTTTCTGCCGCTGTAGAAATTACCCTATACTCATCTGACCAGAAATCATTGTCTTATTTCCATTTCACTTCACTGACCCCCTACTATATCTATATTGAGCCTTTGAATTTCCCTTTTCAGATTTTCTATTTTCCCTACCATATTCACTTCTGACATTCCCATGCCACGACTCGTAGAATGTTATCCGTTCGTTGATTTTTGAGTCTTTTTCTCATGGTCACCTCACCCTTGGCAATACTCTCCGGGAGATGCGAATGGGAGACTATTTCGAAATCTTTTGCCAATGGAGAGATCATCATCATGGCACTACTTCAATTACAAGCCACATGTCCTGTGGATACACGTTACGTGTCTTTAATGAAGCTGTTTCCGTTGCCTTCTGCATCCTCATGCCATTGATCATTGCTGATTCTTCCGCCTTTAAGGGCAATTTCCCACCCCTAGGACAAGAGTGTCCTGAACCTCTGTCCGCTCCTCCGCCGTCTTGACAAGACCGTTGCAGTGAGGGTGACTTCTTACGCCAGAAGTGCTCGGCCGCCAATGCTGATTATTAATCAAAATTCAAGCAGTGGTGGGATTCGAACCCAGGACCGAGGTCGTTTTGATTAGTAATCAAAGACGCTACCCCTAGACCACGGGGGTAAAAAAAATTAAAGTAAAGTAATGCGAAAGTGAAGTCTTTAAGTGAATCTGTATGCAATCAGATAATAAGGTTTCAAAAATCGTAAGTAAGACCTTTCGCAACTTGTGCGCTAAAAATTTGTTTCACACCTGACAGTTAGAGAATAACGGGAAGACTCTAATAAAGTAAGATATCTGCAAATATTACAAATCATATTACACTATAAATATATTGGTGGAAGGAATCGCAATACAAAATGTTCAAATATGTGTGAATTCCTAAGGGACCAGACTGCTGAGGTCATCGGTCCCTAGACTTACACACTACTTAAACTAAGTTAAGCTAATTTATACTAAGAACAACACACACACCCACGCCCGAGGGAGGACTCGAAGCTCCTGCGGGATGGGCCGCTCAATTCGTGACGAGGCACCTCAAACCGCGCGGGCACCAAAAAATAATGTAGAGCAATGAAATTGCAGGAATACATTTGTCTAGCTGACATATTTAAGTGGTTAATATTTTAAGATCATAGACTAATGTAAGAACGAGATAAGCCATTGCAAATGTGTTATGCTGGTACATTAATACCTGATGTAACCGCGAGGATGTTGAATGCAAGGATTCAGACCTGCATGGATTGTGTTGTACAGCTACCGGATGTCAGCTTCTGGAATAGACCTCCATACCTGTTACACTTATTCAATCAATACAGGGGTGTTAATGTGTTTGTGGATGACGCTGTAGTTATACGAAGATGTCCCATATCTTCTCGATTTGAGTCAAATCTGATGATCGAGCAGGCCAAGGCAACATTTCGACACTCTGTAGAGCGTATTAGGTTACAACAGCGATATGTGGGCCAGCGTTTTCCTTTTGGAATATGGTCCCCAGATTGCTGTTCGTGAATGGCCACGCAACAGGCGTGACTGATTGACAACAAATTTGTAGTCAGGATGCGTGGGATAAGCCCGAGAGTGCTCCTGCTATCATACGAAATCGCACCCCAAACCATAAATCTAGGTATGGGTCCAGTGTGTTTAGCACGCAGACACGTTGGTGGCATGCCCTCAACGGAACTCTTCGTATCCAACACAGGGCCATCACTGGCACCAAGGCAGAAACAGCTTTCATCAGAAAACGGAACAGACCTCCACTCTGCCCTCCAATGACCTCTCGCTTGACACTGCTGAAGTAGCAATTGGCGGTCGGTGTAAGGCACTCTACAGGGAGCTATTCTGTTCTTCATATTATTGTGGTACCAACTGCTGCTCAAATTGCTGCTACAGACGCAGTACGACACGCCAGAGCCATACACCGATAACGATGATCTCTCCTCTCGATAATGCCATGTGAACGTCCGGTCTTCTTGGGACCGCATATTCCCGTGATCAACTCACCGCGTCGAACCTCAAATATAACAAACACTCATGACCGTTACAGTGTCTATTTAAAGCAAGCCTGATCTGCGTACTCATAGTGGTGTTATTAGCGCCACTTTGATGCAGGTGGCTCAAAATCTGGACTTCATCTTTCAGATGTGGAAACAGGCCTACCAACCTCTTCTTGCTGTTGACATTTTTCCCGTCAGAGTATAACAAAGATGCATTACAGGCACTGAGGGTGCTTCATAAATAAAAGGAAGGGAAACGCTTCTGTGATATAAAAACAAACAATTTTATATTCAGTGACATAGATGGAGCTCATCTCTAGGTAGATAATCGGTACATAAGCGACAGCATGTACTACTTAATACGTTCCAAAACGCTCTGTATCTAAATCTACATCTACATGGATACTCTGCAAATCACATTTAAGTGCCTGGCAGAGGGTTCATCGAACCACCTACACAATTCTCTTTATATTCCAATCTCGTATTGCGCGCGGAAAGAATGAACACCTATATCTTTCAGTACGAGCTCCGAT
Organism: Schistocerca gregaria; assembly: GCF_023897955.1. Lineage (NCBI taxonomy): Eukaryota > Metazoa > Arthropoda > Insecta > Orthoptera > Acrididae > Schistocerca > Schistocerca gregaria. The sequence continues at coordinate 133,817,159 of NC_064927.1, read as the reverse complement.
TTCCCTTAATTTATCGTGGTGATCGTTCCGCCCTATGTAGGTCGGTGTCAACAAAATCTTTTCGCATTTCTGTGACACTCTCTCCCATATTTGACGATAATACAAAACGTGCTCCCTTTCTTTGAACTTTTTCGATGTACTCCGTCAGTCCTACTTGGTGAGGATCCCACACTGCGCAGCAGTATTCTAAAAGAGGACGGAGAAGCGTAGTGTAGCCAGTCTCCTTAGTAGGTCTGTTATATTTTCTAAGTGTCCTGCCGATAAAACGCAGCCTTTGGTTAGCCTTCCCTACAACATTTCCTATGTGTTCTTTCCAAATTAAGTTGTTCGTAATTGTAATACCGAGGTATTTAGTTGAATGTACGACTTTTAGATTAGACTGATTTATCGTGTAACCGAAGTTTAACGAGTTCCTTTTCGTACTCATGTTGTTGACGTCACACTTTTCGTTAGTTAGGGTCAACTGACACTTTTCTCACCAATCAGATATTTTTTTCTAAATCGTTTTACAGTTTGTTTTGATCTTATAATGACTTTATTAGTCGATAAACGACAGTGTCATCTGCAAACAACCGAAGACCGCTGCTCAGATTGTCTCCCAAATCGTTTATATATACTCCTGGAAACTGAAATAAGAACACCGTGAATTCATTGTCCCAGGAAGGGGAAACTTTATTGACACATTCCTGGGGTCAGATACATCACATGATCACACTGACAGAACCACAGGCACATAGACACAGGCAACAGAGCATGCACAATGTCGGCACTAGTACAGTGTATATCAACCTTTCGCAGCAATGCAGGCTGCTATTCTCCCATGGAGACGATCGTAGAGATGCTGGATGTAGTCCTGTGGAATGGCTTGCCATGCCATTTCCACCTGGCGCCTCAGTTGGACCAGCGTTCGTGCTGGACGTGCAGACCGCGTGAGACGACGCTTCATCCAGTCCCAAACATGCTCAGTGGGGGACAGATCCGGAGATCTTGCTGGCCAGGGTAGTTGACTTACACCTTCTAGAGCACGTTGGGTGGCACGGGATACATGCGGACATGCATTGTCCTGTTGGAACAGCAAGTTCCCTTGCCGGTCTAGGAATGGTTGCGAATGGTCCTCGCCGATACCCCAGGAGCAACAGTGTCCCTAATATGCTGGGAAGTGGCGGTGCGGTCCCCTACGGCACTGCGTAGGATCCTACGGTCTTGGCGTGCATCCGTGCGTCGCTGCGGTCCGGTCCCAGGTCGACGGGCACGTGCACCTTCCGCCGACCACTGGTGACAACATCGATGAACTGTGGAGACCTCACGCCCCACGTGTTGAGCAATTCGGCGGTACGTCCACCCGGCCTTCCGCATGCCCACTATACGCCCTCGCTCAAAGTCCGTCAACTGCACATACGGTTCACGTCCACGCTGTCGCGGCATGCTACCAGTGTTAAAGACTGCGATGGAGCTCCGTATGCCACGGCAAACTGGCTGACACTGACGGCGACGGTGCACAAATGCTGCGCAGCTAGCGCCATTCGACGGCCAACACCGCGGTACCTGGTGTGTCCGCTGTGCCGTGCGTGTACAGCCCTCTCGCAGTGTCCGGAGCAAGTATGGTGGGCCTGACACACCGGTGTCAATGTGTTCTTTTTTTCATTTCCAGGAGTGTAGATGGAGCTCATCACCAGGTAGATAATCGGTACATAAGCGACAGCATGTACTACTTAATACGTTCCAAAACGCCCTGTATCTAAATCTACATCTACATGGATACTCTGCAAATCACATTTAAGTGCCTGGCAGAGGGTTCATGGAACCACCTTCACAATTCTCTGTATATTCCAATCTCGTATTGCGCGTGAAAGAATGAACACCTATATCTTTCCGTATGAGCACTGATTTCCCTTAATTTATCGTGGTGATCGTTCCGCCCTATGTAGGTCGGTGTCAACAAAATATTTTCGCATTTCTGTGACACTCTCTCCCATATTTGACGATAATACAAAACGTCCTCCCTTTCTTTGAACTTTTTCGATGTACTCCGTCAGTCCTACCTGGTGAGGATCCCACACTGCGCAGCAGTATTCTAAATGAGGACGGAGAAGCGTAGTGTAGCCAGTCTCCTTAGTAGGTCTGTTACATTTTCTAAGTGTCCTGCCGATAAAATGCAGCCTTTGGTTAGCCTTCCCTACAACATTTCCTATGTGTTCTTTCCAATTTAAGTTGTTCGTAATTGTAATACCGAGGTATTTAGTTGAATTTACAACTTTTAGATTAGACTGATTTATCGTGTAACCGAAGTTTAACGAGTTCCTTTTCGTACTCATGTGGTTGACGTCACACTTTTCGTTATTTAGGGTCAACTGACACTTTTCTCACCAATCAGATATTTTTTTCTAAATCGTTTTACAGTTTGTTTTGATCTTATGATGACTTTTTTGGTCTATAAACGACAGTGTCATCTGCAAACAACCGAAGACGACTGCTCAGATTGTCTCCCAAATCGTTTATATAGATAAGGAAACGGGATTCTCTCGGGCTGTTGCGTCGTGTTCTATTGGTTATAGATAGGTGGGGTCAAGTGTTTTATACAGCCCTTGGGATAAGGACCATTTGCATACCAACAGAAGGACCGTCTCAGTGTCACTATGCTGCAGTACAGGGTCAAAGTATGAATATTACACACCTCTACCTTTAATTGCAAACATTTTAGTTTAGGCTTTACCGTGACTGTTATTGACATTAAACTAAACAACAAGTTTACTGTTACCAGTCACTGTCTATTTATCTCCACGGCGCGTTTCAAAGGTTTAAACTTCCATCATCAGATGGATTTACATTTGTTAGTATGACATTTATATGTGTCGTAATACGATTTTTTTTAGGAGATTGTGGCACTGTCTCCAGTGTTCAGAGGTTCCTTTCACTGGCGTAACACATCACATGTATGACAGCGTACATGGTGTGTGTTACGACAGTGAGAGGAACCTGTGACCACTGGAGACAGCGCCAAAAAAAAAGTTATTGTTTCATTGAATTAACTCTTCTACCTGCTTAGGCAGATGGAGCAAATCACATAGTGATATGCAGTGGGTCTTACGGGACATATAGAGGTACGATTAGTTCATTGGCAGTACCACAGAAACACCAAAGAAAGCGCGTTTTACCACTTTTTCGTACCAAAACTGTGCCGCAGTATCCAAGATCACTACGCGCAGTGAATGGATGTAGTTTTTACAACATATTCTTAAGATCCCGATGTCGAACAAACTTGAAAATTTTCTCGACGTTTTTATGCGTTTCCGAGATATGGAGCTGCAAATTTACCCTACCTGTACACGTAAAATCTGGGGTGCTGCAAAAACGTAGTTTACAAAGTGACGTAGCATGGAGAAATATTCTGTAAATCATCAGAGAGAGAGTTACAGTTCTGGGAATTTGTGGGAGTGAGAGGTGAGTTGCATTATAAAAAAAGATGCAAATACGTTCACAGGCCAAAATTTTTGGCAAAATTTTTAAAGGTGCTGAGGAACTTCGAATGACGCAGCTTGTAATCATCTTTTACAGTCTTTCAATAAGGAGCATATTCACGTTTTTTGTTGGTAATTATAATAACATATTTGCTATTTTCTACAAAATATGTGAAGAATAATTGTTAGTGACAGTTGTTAGTGGAAATTCATGTTAAGAAAAATAAGTAATTCTCTGCACCATTGGTGAAATTCAACTTTTGTGTGTTAATGGGGTACCAAAAATGTTGAAAATTCGTGAAATGACAATTTCAGGAATACCCTCTCGGACTAAGAAAAACGAGGAAATTTAACAAATCTCCTTCTAGAATTTTTAAAACATCTGTACAAAATCAAAGTTTCTCAGTAACGTTTGTGTAGGTGCATTTTTTATTAATTAAACTTTTCAATATTTGTGATTTCTAGATTTTTCCAATATAGGAGTTGGCTATAATTTCTTTACCCGACGTCAGTTTCTCGTAATTGAGCAATCTGAATTTCATGAAGATGAACCAACCAAAATAATTCAAATCTGGATAACAGGGGTGATGAAGCGTGGAATTGGCTACCGGCAGTGGCAATTACAGACGCGTATACTGGCCACTTTTTCCAGTGAAATACAATCGTTAATCATCAAATTTTACGTGGTATGTATTCAATAAAGATAAATTAATTTACCAGGGAATCTAAAAATAATTAGTTACGGACTAATAAGAGCAAGATAAAGCAAAATTGAGACGTAAAGAAAAATATATAACATAAACGGAACCTGGTCGTTTTCAGGCCTTGCGGGAACTATTTTACGTAGTAAATAATGCGGCCCGTATTTTAATTCGGAGAGAGAGAGTTTGCATACATTAAAAGAGTGGCGGAGAGCGCTACAGCGCGGCCGTAATTTTCAACTAAATGAGACTGGCACTTATTCTGTGGTCCTGCCGTGCTAGACGCAACCGGTTTGCTCGTATGCTCAGATGGTAACTCTGTATCAACCACATGTATACTCAGGAAGAAACTGTACAATGCATGGCGGAGGGTGCGTCACACGACTATTATTGATTTTCTTTCCTATTCCATTTGCCTTATGAACCAGGGGAAGATCTCTGTTATGTGCATTTATACGTCTTGTACTCTCGCTCGTTCTCATGATCCTCATATATATATCTATTCCCTAAAGCCACACAACATGGTTTAGCGAGAACTAGGACTTCTGCCTTCCACGCATTCTCATTTAAGTTTCCTCAACACCTCTATTATTCATGGGAATTATCCCAACCTGTTACTATCCTTGTAGCGCATCTCAGAATTTGTTCTTTGTCTGTTGTCATGCCAAACTGATAAGGATTCTAAACAATGGAACAATAGAATTGACCATACTACTTTCTCGAATGCAGTGGATTTTTCCAGTGAAATAAAGAGAGATTTCTATTTGCCTTTCCTACTACAGATTTACGTCGTCATCCCATTCAATATATCTTATTGGTTTTGTCCATAGATACATATTCAGTTTAACGTCCTCAAGTTCACCACTAATCTTATTATTGGATAAGATCAGGTTCTGTCTTTTTGTTATATGACCCATTTCTCCACGTTTGACGAGATGCCTTTCACAATCATCAAGTCGAAATTTTGTTAATGTCTTTCTGCAATTCTTTACTTATGTACAACGACGATACTCCCCAGTGCGGTTCCATCGGCTGGTAAACGTATGGTGCTGCTCATCCTATGCGGAAAATCGCTAATGTCTATTGTGAATGTTACCGTAAAATGGTTTAAGTAGAAACAGTATTCAATTGACAATTTTTAAAATAAGTATGAAAACAAAAATTATATAGTATTATAGGCGTTGTGCCTAATTGTAAACTCGTAATTACGTTTGAGACCTGATTTATGCTTTCAGAACACAAAAAATTAAATCTCCCTCTTCCTATTCATCCTGCTGAGAGCGATGAATACGTACAACAGTATTAATGCTATTATTTTTTTCTGTTTATTGCCTTTGGGGTGAGTAGGGCCATATCAATAACTGTTTTGGATCTAGGAGAATGAGAAACAAAACTTATCTGTTTGAAAAAGCTTTTTATTTAATGCAATAGGAAATAATATTGAGTGAATTGTTGTTTCTACTCGTTTTTTTAAAGAAAGTTATGTCTGTATTTACATTGTTGTAATATTAAATTTATGAACTTGATTTGTTTGTTCATACTTTAAGTCAGTGCCATCATGTTTAAAAATTATGTCTTTGAATGTACAAGTCGTACCCCTAGAAGAAATGAAGGGCTTTCGAACATCATCTCCTTAAATAATAAATGACTTCTCATCCGTGGGAATAAACGTATTTAGTCGGCCATGATTTAAAAAAAAAATATCAACATAACCTTTACCTTATAAATAACAAATTTCATACCGAAAAATCGAAATGACTGCTAACTTTTTGCACATGCTTTGGCCATAGCGTAATCTACTGGATTGGGAACAGTGCCAGATGGTTCTTCGTTTCCATCAAATTCTTCGCCTTCGTCTGAAGAAACAGTGACGGTTTCTGTTCATCCCACAAATTACGGAAACACTACCCTACATTAGCCGAAACACAAGTAAAAATGAAGTATACTTCAAACGTAAACTTTTGCTTAATGAAACGGAATTGCAAATTTGCTTTTCACGTACTTAAATTAAAAAAAAATGCTATTTAGATTGGTACTTACAGATAAAGTTCGAAGTCAGCAAAGTCAGCACCCTATCTGACGTTTGTCATATAGTAAAAAAAACGTCGACTTGTAGTGTCGTCAAGTTTGATATTCATAATCTCCTCGTTGGATTTGTTCACTACCAAACTAGACAAACAAATCTTTGAATGATGTTCCCATTTGCCTTTCGACTCGGTAGAAAACAACTCAACTGTAAGTGTCGTTACTATTCACCCCATTGTTTCTATTCACCGCATTTTAACGTAGAAGTCGTACTGCACACCTTTTCCTTTCCTGTGGAACATTCGCAGTCCAGTAAAGCGTACTGGACTCTGTTAATGAAGCATTCCTCCAGTCAACAACAGATCTGAGTAATTGTAGCATTCGTAGTAATTGGTGAGGTACAGCGTCGAACATCTACGAAGACCCAGTCGACCTGTTCACAGCGATCTGTGATTTGCAAGATGTTTTATCTCCAGGGTGTCGTAAGTTCTGAGCTTACAATACACTCTAAGGTACTGGAACGGTCGGACATCAACGATACTGGTCTCTAACTCTGCGCATGCAGTACATTGAGTCATGGGACAGCGAGATACACATATACAGATGGTAGTAGTTTCGCGTACAAAGGGTATAAAAGGGTAGTACATTGACGGACCTCCCATTTGCACTCAGATGATTCATGCGAAAAGTTTCCAGAGGGGATTATGAACGCACGACGGAAATTTGCAGGCGCTGAACTCTGAATGGCAGTTGGGGCTACAGGCACGGGACATTCCATTTTGGAAATTGTTAGGGAATCAAATATTCCGAGATCCACAATGTGAGAAGTGTGTCGAGAATACCAAATTTCAGGTATTATCTCTCACCACGGACAGCACAGTAGCCGATGACCTTTAGTTAACGACTGACATTCAGCGTTGTATAGGTAGAGTTGTCAGTGCTAGCAGACAAACAACACTGCGTGAAACAACCGCAGAAATCTATGCAGGACGTACGACGAACGTATCCGTTAGGACAACGTGCGAAATTTGGCTTTAATGGGCTATGGCAGCAGACGACCGATTGCGAAAGTCTTTGCTAACATCACGATATGGTCTATAACGCTTCTCCTTGGCTCGTGACCGTATCGGTTGGAACCTGTACGAGTAGAAAACCGCGACCTGGTCAGATCATTTGGTAAGAGCTGATGGTAGGGTTCGAATGTAGTGCAGACCTCAGGAAGCCATGAACCGAAGTTGTCAACAGGACACTATGAAAGCTGGCGTCGGCTCCATTATGGGGCACGTTGTGGTTACATGGAATGTGCTGAGTCCTCTCGTCTAACTGAACCGATCGCTGACTGCAAATGGTTATGTTCGGCTACTTGGAAACAATTTGCAGGCATTCATGGCCTTGTTTCCAAACAACTATGTAATTTTCGTGGATGAAAATGCGGCTTGTCGCCGGGCCACGATTCTTGTGTTGTCTAGTTAATTGTAAATGTTTTTTCTTAACATCATTTTCGCCACTGATGTTAAGGAAGAATGTTTACAATTGACTGTATAGTAAGTATTCATTACGATTTGATGATGCTGAGATCTAAACACGTCAATAAGGAGTAAAGAATGAAAAAAAGGGCTAAGTGACCAAAAACGAGTAATTTATTAGTTCATTCATTGATCTGAGATGTGATTTTGCCTCAAGTGTAGTTATTAAGGCCTTACATGGCCAACAATGTCGAAAAGCGATCTTAATTTTCTAAACAACTTTATTTGTCTAGATTGTGGGTTATAAAATGACATGACTTGTTTCGATTGTGCTAGCAATCATCTTCAGATCTAAAACAGGCAGAATAATACTGTTAGTAAAAAAGTTTTATCTGCTTACAATACGTACAATACCAGCCGAAAAATTCTTCTATACGAGCATAAAAAAGGCGAATAGGCTCCTGTTTATTAAAAGACATTGACTGAAAAGTGGGGTTCCAGCTGCCTCATTCTACCTTCCTCTGCACCTTTAAAAATTTCCCCAAAAGTCTGGCATGCGAACATATTTCTGCTCTTTTTAACACGCAACTCACTTGTCACTCCCGCACACCCATTAGAACACTGCTGTAAGTCGCTTATACTCATCCACTCCCACCTGTCCATTCTCACTCACTCATTGAGCCGAACTCATTGTTATTATCTCTTTGTGTCTCTCTGTGACTGTGCCCTGTTTCACAGTCACATCTTCTTTGTTCTGTCCTTCTCATACTGTCTCAGCTGACTGTTACTGTCTCCCTCTTGCTCTCTCTTACTGCTACTATTTCATTTATTCCTTCCACTGCTTCTGTCTCTTTTTGCTGTCACTATCGCTCTCTTCCTTGTTGTCATTTTTATAGACTCTGTCCCTCATTATCATTCGCTTTCACCTACTTCCTCTTACTCGGTCCCTTTACTTCTCTCACCGCACGGTCTGAGGCTCCTTGTCACCGTCCGCTCGGCTCTCCCCGTCGGAGATTCGAATCCTCCCTCGGGCATGGGTGTGTGTGTGTATGTAGTCCTTAGCGTAACTTGTTTAAGCTTAGGTCCCGATGACCTCAGCAGTTTGGCCCCATAGAACCTACCACAAATTTCCAAATTTTATCTCTCGCCTACTGACCCTCACTCCTTCACTCTTTTCCTTTCTGTCGCTGTGAATTATGTCCGACTGCCACTGTCTCCTCTTTCTCTCTCACTGACATTGTCTCTCCTTTCTATACCACTATAACTGTCTACTTTTTTCCAGTATTTTTTACCTCCATGAACCACGGACCTTGCCGTTGGTGTGGAGGCTTGCGTGCTTCAACGATACAGACAGCCGTACCGTAGGTGCAACGACAACGGAGGGATATCTGTTGAGAGGCCAGACAAACGTGTGGTTCCTGAAGAGGGGCAGCAGCCTTTTCAGTAGTTGCAGGGGCAACAGTCTGGATGATTGATTGATCTGGCCTTGTAACACTAACCAAAATAGCCTTGCTGTTCTGGTACTGCGAACGACTGAAAGCAAGGGGAAACTACAGCCGTAATTTTTCCCGAGGGCATGCAGCTTTATTGTATGATTAAATGATGATGGCGTCCTCTTGGGTAAAATGTTCCTGAGGTAGAATAGTCCCCCATTCGGATCTCCGGGCGGGGACTACTCAAGAGGATGTCATTATCAGGAGAAAGAAAACTGGCATTTTACGGATCGGAGCGTGGAATGTCAGATCCCTTAACCGGGCAGGTAGGTTAGAAAATTTAAAACGGGAAATGGATAGGTTAAAGTTAGATATAGTGGGAATTAGTGAAGTTCGGTGGCTGGAGGAACAAGACTTTTGGTCAGGTGAATACAGAAGTTCGGTGGCTGGAGGAACAAGACTTTTGGTCAGGTGAATACAGGGTTATAAATACAAAATCAAATAGGTGTAATGCAGGAGTAGGTGTAATAATGAATAAAAAAATAGGAGTACCGGTAAGCTACTACAAACAGCATAGTGAACGCATTATTGTGGCCAAGATAGACACGAAGCCCACGCCTACTACAGTAGTACACGTTTATATGCCAACTAGTTCTGTAGATGATGAAGAAATTGGTGAAATGTATGATTAGATAAAAGAAATTATTCACGTAGTGAAGGGAGATGAAAATATTATAGTCATGGGTGACTGGAATTCGACAGTAGGAAAAGGGTGAGAAGGAAAGGTAGTAGGTGAATACGGATTGGGGCTAAGAAATGAAAGAGGATGCCGCCTGATAGAATTTTGCACAGAGCATAACTTAATCATAGCTAACACATGGTTTAAGAATCATGAAAGAAGGTTTTATACATGGAAGAAACCTGGAGATACTAAAAGGTATCAGATAGATTATATAATGGCAAGACAGAGATTTAGGAACCAGGTTTTAAATTGTAAGACATTTCCAGAGGCAGATGTGGGCTCTGACCACAATCTATTGGTTATGAGCTGTAGGTTAAAACTGAAGAAACTGCAAAAAGGTGGAAATTTAAGGAGATGGGCCCTGGATAAACTGACTAAACCAGAGGTTGTACAGAGTTTCAGGGAGAGCATAAGGGAAATACAGTAGAAGAAGAATGGGTAGCTTTGAGGGATGAAGTAGTGAAGGCAGCAGAGGCTCAAGTAGGTAAAAGGACGAGGGCTAGTAGAAACCCTTGGGTAACAGAAGAAATATTGAATTTAATTGATGAAAGGAGAAAATATAAAAATGCAGTAAATGAAGCAGGCAAAAAGGAATACAAACGTCTCAGAAATGATATCGACAGGAAGTGCCAAATGACTAAGCAGGGATGGTTAGAGGACAAATGTAAGAGGCTTATCTCATTAGGGGGTAAAATAGATACTACCTACAGGAAAATTAAAGAGACCTTTTGGAGAAAGGAGAACCACTTGCATGAGTATCAAGAGCATTGATACAAACCCAGTTCTAAGCAAAGAAGGGAAAGCAGAAAGGTGGAAGGAGTATATAGAGGGTCTATACAAGGGCGATGTACTGGAGGACAATATTATGGAATAATATGAAGATGATGTGGGAGATATGACACTGCGTGAGGAATTTGACAGAGCACTGAAAGACCTGAGTCGAAACAAGGCCCCCGGAGTAGACAACATTCCATTAGAACTACTGACAGCCTTGGGAGAGCCAGTCCTGACAAAACTCTACCATCTGGTGAGCAAGATGTACGAGACAGGCGAAATACCCTCAGACTTCAAGAAGAATATAGTAATTCCAATCACAAGGAAAGCAGGTGTTGACAGATGTGAAAATTACTGAACTATCAGTTTAATGAGCCATAGCTCCAAAATACTAATGTGAATTAGTTACAGACGAATGGAAAACCTGGTAGAAGCTGACTTCGGGGAAGATCAGTTTGGATTCCGTAGAAATGTTGGAACATGTGAGGCAATACTACCTTACGACTTATCTTAGAAGAAAGATTAAGGAAAGGCAAACCTACGTTTCTAGCATTTGTAGACTTAGAGAAAGCTTTTGACAATGTTGATTGGAATACTCTCTTTCAAATTCTGAAGGTGGCAGGGGTAAAATACAGGGAGCGAAAGGCTATTTACAATTTGTACAGAAACCAGATGGCAGTTATAAGAGTCGAGGGGTATGAAAAGGAAGCAGTGGTTGTGAAGGGAGTGAGACAGGGTTGTAGTCTATCCCAGATGTTATTCAATCTGTATATTGAGCAAGCAATAAAGGAAATAAAAGAGAAGTTCGGAGTAGGTATTAAAATCCATGGAGAAGCAATAAAAACTTTGAGGTTCGCCGAAGACATTGTAATTCTGTCAGAGACAGCAAAGGGCTTGGAAGAGGAGTTGAACAGAATGGAAAGTGTCTTGAAAGGAGGGTATAAGATGAACATCAACAAAAGCAAAACGAGGACAATGGAATGTAGTCGAATTAAGTTGGGTGATGCTGAGGGAATTAGATTAGGAAACAAGACACTTAAAGTAGTGAAGGAGTTTTGCTATTTGGGGAACAAAATAACTGATGATTGTCGGAGTAGAGAAAATATAAAATGTAGACTGGCAATGGTAAGGAAAGCGTTTCTGAAGAAGAGAAATTTGTTAACATCGAGTATTGATTTAAGTCTCAGGAAGTCGTTTCTGAAAGTATTTGTATGGAGTGTCGCCATGTATGGAAGTGAAACATGGACAATAAAGAGTTTAGACAAGAAGAGAATAGAAGCTTTCGAAATGTGATGCTACAGAAGAATGCTGAAGATTAGATGGGTAGATCATATAACTAATGAGGAGGTATTGAATAAATTGGGGAGAAGAGGAGTTTGTGGCATAACTTGACTAGAAGAAGGGAGCAGTTGGTAGGAAATGTTCTGAGACATCGAGGGATCACCAATTTAGTATTGGGGGCATCGTGGAGGTTAAAAATCGTAGAGGGAGACCAAGAGATGAATAAACTAAGCAGATTCAGAAGGATGTAGGCTGCTGTAGATACTGGGAGATGAAGAAGCTTGCACAGGATAGAGTAGCATGGAGAGCTACATCAAACCAGTCTCTGGACTGAAGACCACAACAACAACAACAACAACAACAACAACAACAACAACAACAACAATTACTTTCTCGTCTGTCTCCTTCTCTCTTAGCATATAAAAATGCTCGAATATGTTCACATGTTTTGAGAAAATTTTAAAGGTGCTGAGGAAGATAAAATGAGACATCTACTTTTGAGTAAGAGTTTTTTAATAATCAGGAGTGTATCCCCGTTTTCTTGTTCCCACAGGAGCATTTTTCCTTTGGTTCCCTTCTTTTCGCTTCTACAACAGGGCATGCCACCTATATGAAAAGATCTTAATGGGTCAGTAATATTTTGACGATTTTCGTTTGTGAAACTATATTATGATCTCACACCTCAGACCGGATTTTATGTGCACAAAAATATTGCATGTGCATCAGTACAGCAAAAATGTAAGCTTCCAAAAGCCCTTCTGATGATGAGGGAGACATTTTACAACATTTTTCCCTGTGCTACGTCACTTCATGAACTACGTGTTTGCCTCATAGCGGACTTAACGTGCGTATCTTACGTGTACCAATAAGTTAAAGGTTGGACCTCTGTATCTCGGAATTATGTATTCCGCATTTTCTCGGGAATCGCCAGTGAACTCAAAAAAAAAAAAAAAAAAAAAATGGTTCAAATGGCTCTGAGCACAATGGGACTTAACGTCTTAGGTCATCAGTCCCCTAGAACTTAGAACTACTTAAACATAACTAACCGAAGGACATCACACAACACCCAGCCATCACGAGGCAGAGAAAATCCCTGACCCCGCCGGGAATCGAACCCTGGTACCCGGGCGTGGGAAGCGAGAACGCTACCGCACGACCACGAGATGCGGGCAGTGGTGCATGCATAAGACCTCTTAAGGAGCAATGTAGACCACATCAAATGCAAAAAGAACCAGTCGATTTGCTCCAGTTGTCTAAGCTGTAGGAAGTGTGTAATATTCATAATTTGACTTTGTACTGTAGGATGTTACAGTAAGACGATCCTGATGGTGGGAATACAAATGGTCGCTGATACAAGGACTATCCAAAGCAATTGAGCCTAAGTTTATGCCACCAACAGAGCCCGGGGTATGAGTCCTCGGAAAAATGGCGTTTCCATGCACGGCGTTTTGGAACATATTGGTAGCTCGTACCGTCACGTGTGCACCAATAAAAAGAGTGTACACGTCATTCGGTGAACAATCAAGTTCTAACATGGAGACTATATGCCTATCGGACTTTTTGCAAAAACAGACATAATGTCTGATGGGATAACCGCAATCAGTGGTTTTAGAGTGTTGGTTATAATCCGTTTTGATTGCAAAATGTTTATTCACATGACCGGTTTCGGTTCCTCTAGAACCACTCTTAGATCTGCAAGATGGATTAAAAGTAACATTGTAAAAGCGGACTTTTGTAACATTTTAGATTTATGGGACGCGGGGTTCAGGACTGAAATATCAATCTTTCAGAGTGTTTCGATACAACTGTCAAAAATTCTCGAGAAAGACGACTTCAAAGTTTTCGGACCTGCTTCAATGAGCTAAAATAATCTAGTGTCTTTGATGAGCAGAGTGCCTCTTTGATAGAGTGCTCTCTTGTAATGTGGGTAGACTGCGTTTCATACCAGGCGGACTTAAATTTTTAAACAGAGGTACATGTACTACGAACATTTCCGTGAATCGTAAAGTACATGAAAAAATGTTGGTAGCGCTCCAGGCTGGTAATCGCTGGACGTGTTTCGTTTAAATACAACATTCATCAAATATATGCTAATTAACAAATATCTGTCATTAGTTTGGAAATGCATGTTTATTATTTCTAAATACGTATCGCACACAAAACTCCAGTTTTCATTGCAAACGAAAGTTCTTAACGATTTTTATAAATCAAGATCATTTAAATAAAAAACATTATAACTTAATTTTTTCATGTGTAAGTAGTTTATGCTTCAAATAAATACTCGTAGAACTCGTACAAAAATTTGAAACTGGAACTGGAAATCGAGCCCAGCCTACGTGGCAAACAACAAAACCACATTTTCTTTAAACAAATATTTTTATTCATTTACTTTGAATGAAACTTTTAAACAAGATGTACAAATGGTGAGAAATTTTCTCTTTCACATTTTCTCTATAATGGGGGCGAGTTAAATAAAATGGAAAGAAGACGAAGACGAAGATCTCTTCACTTACTGCAAAAAGGCAATATCAATGTAATTTTTCTAAGAAGTTTCACCAAAATGTTCATCTATTTTAATTCGACAAGTATTTAACGTTACAAAAGTAAGCACTCTTGCGTTTCCATGCTAATACATACATATTATAAAAATGGATATGTGTGTGTATGTGTATGTGTGTGTGTATGTGTATGTGTGTGTGTGTATGTGCATGTATGAACGTTCCACATCTCCACTTGAACCACGAGACCAATTCAGCAAAACTTGGTACCTTAATGTTAGGTAACAATCGCTTGGGGGGGGGGGGGGGAGGAGGAGGTGGGGGAGGAGGAGAGGGGGGGGGGGAAGAACCACCTATCTATGAAAGGGGTGGCGTGGAAAAGAAGTGTACCCCATGACGCGTGAATTTCCAGACTTTATTCGCTCAGTATTTGAGAATGAGAGCACTTAGCGACTTGCAAATAAACTTTACACCTAATTTCAAATCTTTACGAAATTTCTTCTCCATGACGATCCCAACAAAAAGATGAAAGGAAAAAAGCTTATCGCGTAGTACTTTTCCGCTGTTCATGACTCTGAGGCATGACGTTATAATTTATTACTTCCTTACTACTAACTAAATTCGCGATACATTTTTGAGACGGTATTCACATATAGCATTGAATGCAACTGCATAATTATATCAGTGTACGAGAAGTAGTTCAGGAGATATGACGTCATAAAGAGATACGTGAAGAACTGCCGCATTACGCATGACGTTTAAATTTATCCGTTCTTTGCTACTAACTCTATTTGAAATAAATTTCAAACAATGTATCCGCTTATCTCGCTGAATGTATCTACAGAATTACATCATCTTCAGTCCCAAGTACCTATTAAAAGTGGAAGAAGGCTATTATTGTTTTGACTCCTTTGTGTTAATGGTAGTTAGTCATGAACGACGCTCAAAACATTTTCTGAAGCCAGTGTGAACGTTTTGTAGATAGTGCCATATTTTATATCTCAGGACTTAAGCAGGACAATTAGACAAAGAAATTTGTAAGTTCAGGGTTGCTTCATGTAAAGAAAAGCAATCATTTGCTTTATTCATGTACCTCATATTTGCTGTAGGTTTCAAAATAGGTCAAGATACACATTTGATACAAACCTTTCAACAATTAAAAATACTTGTGCAATATTACTATAGCCGAATTTTTCAAAGCATTGTTGCTTTTCCTGAATTTACCACATGGATCAGTGTTTAAGTTAGCATTGCTTGTCCTAATTTAATTTTATTTCTTGTGGAATGTGTAAATTAATTTACGTTGGTATTGAAGCAAAGGAACATTTTGCACTGCTCACACTGTACAAAGCTGAGGCCCCTACAGCATTCAGCATGATGATCACCTCATCATATGAGCATGACTGCCAAAGCTGGTAATCAAGCTAAAAAATATACGAGGGTTGCACTGCTTTTTTTTCTCATCCGAAAACAATGCTACGAATCCGAAACTTTACGTATATATTATTTCAGGTGTCCTGAGTGAGCGCGACAAGTTTCCTTCACTTCAGACAGATAGCATAGCTGCAGGATAGTTTCAACATGGCGTATGTAGGTGATGCACGTTACAAGCAACGTGCCGCCATTGAATCTCTCACTGCAGAGAAAGAAACTGTGGGGAATATTCACAAACGCATGTGCAAAGTCTATGGAGCATCTGATTACAAAATTACAGTTAGTCGCTGGGAACGGAGGTTGAGGCCATCAGAAGGTGGTTAGACCGAGCTCCACGATTTGCAGCGGTCGGGGAGACCATCCACGGCTGTCACACGTGACCTAGCACCCTCGGACTTCCACTTGTTTGGGCCATTGGAGGATGCCATCCGTGGAAGACATTTTGAGGACTATGAGAAGGTGATTCACACAGTGAAGCACTGGCTCCTCCTACAGGATTACGTGGAAAAATAGGATGTGTAGATAAAACACCATTGAACTTAATCCTCATTAAGTTCAATAAAGAATTGCTGAAGAAAAAAAAGTGCGGTGCATTACTTTCTGGGCAACCCTCGTAGGACTCAACTTCACAGTTAGTTTGGTTTGACCTTCAATTTTGAAGATTTTGCTCCACTTTGGTGTTTGAGTGTCTTCTGACTGCCGGAGATTTTCTCACTGTCCCTAACAGTGTGCTCAGCTGATTCATTACTGACAGTAAGTGTATTTATAAGTGTATTTCGCTTTGCTTCCTTGGATGTTGTTTTCATTTTCATTCAGAACTGTTGAAGTTTCAGTCGACTGTCGTTGCAATGTAGCATGATGAGTTATTGAATTTCTTGTGGCGATGGATTCAGGTGGTCTGTTACATGTGGTTGATGTGAATGTTATACCACAGCTTGCACTTGATTTATTGCTTCCATCTCCAGTACGGTCAGTAAATTCATTACTATATCAGACTTCTACTTTCTTGGGGACTGTAATGGTTTTCCACCACCTTCTCCTTCTTCTGAGTTCGCTTTCCCAGTGGTCGCGTTTTCTTCTTCTGAGGATCGTTTGTAGTGAGATGATACTACATTCCAGTTTCTGGGCCTCTAACTTTTCGACAAATTCCCGCGTCAACCACTGTTATACTGTTTTCTTATTTAGTAGTTACGGGTTGGAACTGAGTGTTTTTTCCACTTACGACACTACCAGTCTATTCATCTAGTGATGCTTTTCTTGTTTCTTTACTCAAAGGAGGGAAGTCGTCAAATAAGACACTCAATTTTGGTGGCTCCTCTATTATCCTGTACATTAACGGCAGGTCTCATATCTTGTAGTTGTTGTCTGGTACGCTGTTTTAGTATATTGTTCAAAACGAAGACCCACTGCGGACAATTTTCGCGAAGCTACGTTGGCTCGTTACACAAACGACATATAGGATTCTGTTCTGAGGTGATAACATGTGCCATGCAACCAGATCTGGGATTGAAATTCTAATAAACAACTGCACTGATCTGATTCCATTGTAACACTGACTCTTGTACGTGCTGGACCAGCTTTCAAATTGAATGTTTTAAAACTGGCCATATTTTGAAAGAACCTGTACTAAATCATTATTTCTGAGTTCTGTGTGCCATACAAATGTCAACCAGACGCAAACAGACACAAAATCACCAACATTGGCGATCTTTTACAGAAGCTCGAAATTTATCGCGGACTTCAATGCGAGATGCCTATAACAGTTTCCACAACGAAACTTTGTTTCGAAACCTGGTAGAAAATCCAAAGAGATTCTGGGCGTATGTGAAGTATGTTAGCGGCAAGAAACAATCAATGCCTTCTCTGCACGATAGCAATGGAGATACTATCGAAGACAGTGCTGCCAAAGCAGAGTTACTAAACACAGCCTTCCGAAATGCCTTCACAAAAGACGAAGTAAATATTCCAGAATTCGAATTGAGAACAGCTGCCAACATGAGTGACGTAGAAGTAAATGTCCTCGGAGAAGTGAAGCAACATAAATCACTTAATAAAAGCAAGTCTTCTGGTCCAGACTGTATAGCAATTAGGTTCTTTTAGGAGTAAGATGATGTATTAGCTCCATACTTAACAATCATATACAACTGTTCGCTCGACGAAAGATACGTACCCAAAGACTGGAGTATTGCACAGGTCACACCAATATTCAAGAAAGGTAGTAGGAATAATCCACTAAATTACAGGCCCATATCGTTTACGTCGATATGCAGCAGAATTTTAAAACATATTTTGTGTTCGAACACTATGAATTACCTCGAAGAAAACTGTGTATCGACACACAGTCAGCGTGGGTTTAGAAAATATCGTTCTTGTGAAACACAACTATCTCTTAATCCACATGGAGTGTTAAGTGCTATTGACAAGGGATTTCGGATCGATTCCGTATTTCTGGATTTCCGGAAGGCTTTTGACTGAATGTGACTGAATTTGTAATTTCCTGTCAGAGAGGTCACAGTTTGTAGTAACTGACGGAAAGTCATCGAGTAAAACAGAAGTGATTTCTGGCGTTCCCCAAGGTAGTGTTAGAGGCCCTTTGCTGTTCCTTATCTATATAAACGGATTTGGAGACAATCTGAGCAGCCGTC
The DNA here is from genome assembly GCF_023897955.1 of Schistocerca gregaria. Classification (NCBI taxonomy): domain Eukaryota; kingdom Metazoa; phylum Arthropoda; class Insecta; order Orthoptera; family Acrididae; genus Schistocerca; species Schistocerca gregaria. The sequence continues at coordinate 133,798,702 of NC_064927.1, read as the reverse complement.
TTCGGTTGTTTGCAGATGACGCTGTCGTTTATCGACTAATCGAGTCGTCAGAAGACCAAAACAAACTACAAAACGATTTAGAAGAAATATCGGAATGGTGCGAAAAGTGGCAGTTGACCCTAAGTAACGAAAAGTGTGAGGCCATCCACATGAGTGCTAAAAGGAACTCGTTAAACTTCGCTTACACGAGAAATCAGTCTAATCTAAATTCAATAAATACCTAGGTATTACAATAACGAACAACTTAAATTGGAAGGAACACATAGAAAATATTGTGGGGAAGGCTAACCAAAGACTGCGCTTTATTGGCAGGACACTTAGAAAATGTAACAGACCTACTAAGGAGACTGCCTACCCTACGCTTGTCCGTCCTCTTTTAAGATACTGCTGCGCGGTGTGGTATCCTTATCAGATAGGCCTGACGAAGTACATCGAATAAGTTCAAAGAAGGGCAGCACGTTTTGTATTATCGCGAAATAATGGAGAGGGTGTCACAGAAATGATACAGGATTTGGGCTGGACATCATTTACAGAAAGGCGTTTTTCGTTGCGACGGAATCTTCTCACGAAATTCCAATCACCAACTTTCTCCTACGAATGCAAAAATATTGCGTTGACGCCGACGTACAAATGGAGGAGCGATCACCAAAATAAAATAAGGGGAATCAGAGCTCGTACGGAAAGATACAGGTGTTCATTCTTTCCGCGCGCTATACGAGATTGGAATAATAGAGAATTGGGAAAGTGGTTCTATGAACCCTCTGTCAGGCACTTAAATGTGATTTGCAGAGCATCCGTGTAGATGTAGAAGCTCCACACACGTTATGTCACTAAAGTCTTCTTCGAAAATATGTTCCATTACGAAAAATGCCAAGTCGAATCTGCAGTAACTATTAAAAATTATTTGGAGACGTCATAAAATATGCCATATTATCTGCTAAAATGTAACGACTCTTGGATATACACACATCAAAAAAAGTTTTGCATCACCTCGTTTCCGAGAGTTCCGGAACCTGTACAGAACATTGGAAAAGAGATCAACATAAACAGCATATCCGACCCTTTTATTGCTCATGAAAACGACACATTGCATGTTGTACCAACTTACAGCGAGACCTTCAGAGGTTGTGCTCCAGATTGCTGTACATAGCGGTACCCATAGTACCCAGTTGCACGTCCTCTGGCACTGATGCAAGCCTGTATTCGTCGTGGCACACTATCCACAACTTCATCAAGGCACTGTTGGTCCAGATTGTCTCGCTCCTCAACGGCAATTCGGCGTAGATCCTTCAGAGTGGTTGATGGGTCACGTCGTCCATAAACAGCCCTTTTCCATCGATCCCAGTCATGTTCGATAGCGTTCATGTCTGGCCACTCTAGTCGAGTGATGTCGTTATCCTGAAGGAAGGCATTCACAAAATGTGCAAATTGTCGTCCATGAAGACGAATGAGTCGGCAGTATGCTGCCAATAAGGTTGCACAATCGGTCGGAGGATGGTATTCACATATCGTAATGCCTTTACGGCTTGACCACCAGCGGCGTACGTCAGCCCCACATAATGCCACCCCACAACGTCATGGAACCTCCAGCTTGTTGCACTCGCTGGACAGTGCGTCTAAGGCGTTCAGCCTGACCAGATTGCCTCCAAACACGTCCCCAACGATTGTCTCGTTGAAGGCATATGCGGCACTCATAGTTGAAGAGAACATGATGCCAATCCTGAGCGGTCCATTGAGCGTGTTGTTCCCATGTACAGCGCTGCATGGTGTCATGGTTGCAAAGACGGACCTGGCTAAGGACGTCGGGAATTAAGTTGCGCATCATGCAGCCTATTGCGCACAGTGTGAGTCGTAACACGATTTCCTGTGGCTGCACGAAAAGCATTATTCAACATGGTGGCGTTGGTGTCAGGGTGCCTCCGAGCCATAATCCGTAGGTGGTGGTCATCCACTGCAGTAGTAGCTCTTGGGCTGCCTGAGCGAGGCATGTCATTTACAGTTCCTGTCTATCTGTACCTCCTCCATGTCCGAACAACATTGCTTTGATTCACTCCGAGACGCCCGGACACTTACCTTGTCGAGAGCCCCTCCTGGCAGAAAGTAACAATGCGGACGCAATCGAACCGCGGTTTTGACCGTCTAGGCATGGTTGAACTACAGACAACACAAGCAGTGTACCTCCTTCCTGGCGGAATGACTGGAACTGATCGGCTGTCAGATCTCCTCCGTCTGCTCATGCATGGTTGTTCACATCACTGGGCGGATTTAGTGACATTTCTGAACAGTCAAAGGGACTGTGTCTGTGATACAATATTCACATTCAACGTCTATCTTCAGGAGTTCTGGGAACCGGAGTGATGCAAAACTTTTTTGGTTTGTGTACTTGGTATAGCCTGTCTTTTCTGCCTGATCCTGTATCTAATAATCAGTTTCAGCAGCTCTATTCGCCACACGCTTATGCATAACGTTGAACACAGACAGTCAGATTATCAAGCTATCTTAGTATGTTATCGATAAAATCGACAATGTAGATTCGTCATGCAAATCACATATACACTGAATTATTCAGTACCACAGCATTTCAAAAGCCTCTGCTCTTTCCGTGTCTGAAGTACTTATGGTCCACGTTTCACTCGTATACAAGTCTACACTCTATACAGATACCTTTAGAAAAGACTTCCTAATCCCTAGATTTATGTTCGACGTTTTTCGGATACGATTTTTGTGCCACAGGCATTTTATATTTTTCTGCCAATGTCAGTAATATTGCTGCCCAAGGAACAAAATTCATCGACTGCTCTCAGTGTATCATTGTCTGATCGAATTCCCTCGCTATCGTCTGATTTAATTGGACTGTTTACAGTTATCTTTGTTTTCATTTTGTTGATTTCTGTCTTGTAAATTCTTTTGAAGACACTTCGTTCTCAACCACTAGGAAGTTTAGGTGGGAAGTTCGAGCAGCTAGTGGGTCGGTACTGAATCGAACTGAGGAAAAAAGAACTGCGTGCTACACCATTTTGGCTAAAAGAAGGCGTCTGTTGATAGTGCACATAAGAGGAATTAAATCATAAAGTGATCGTCAGCTTTGTGACAGAGGGAAGTGTGGGTGTTAAAAATTATTGAGAGAGAGAGAGAGAGAGAGAGAGAGAGAGAGAGAGAGAGAGAGAGTGAGAGAGAGAGAGAGAGAAAGAGAAAGAAAGAGAGAGCGGAAGGACTGAATGGAGTAAGCAGATTCAAATGCTTGTAGATTGAAGCGGCTTCCACAGGACGGACTAGCATGGGGAGCTGTACGAAACCAGTCTTCAGATTGAGGACCACAACAACATTTCTACAAAATATTCTCCAACGCCAAAAGAGACTTTTCCTCTATGTGTTTGTAAATAGTCGTTTAAGGTGTTAACATTAAAAAATTCCATTAAAGGCATTGAGATTCACACAGATGAATTATAAAAAAGTGTAAACGACATGTATTGTCTTACAATAGCAATAATAATAAGAGAAATATTTTTTATGTCTACAGTTCCAGCTCGTCCTGCAATACCCTGTTTACGGCGCTCCCTTCGTGTTGTTTTGGAGCCGATATGGTTCGAGGGTGTGACATTCTGTTCAGCAGTGACTTTTGCTGCTATCATCCTCTCAGTTTTCGTCACAAGCCTCTCCATCGACCATTTGTCCCGACCACTCAACACACATTTGCTTCCATGTTGTGACTGACTGGAGTATGTTTCTCCGCTCCACTGGTATGCGAAATAAATCTCCAATATGGTGCCTCTTGAAATAAGGAACACTTTGTCTACCTTGGATACGGAAGCATTCACCATACGAGCGCCAACAATGTGCCCACGTTAGAGTGGAGATTTTCTCGTAGGACCATTTCACTAGTGTACCGTTAACATCAGGAATCCGGTAAAACGTCACATCTCTGGCATCGTTGCTGCCGGAAAAGGACCCCATAAGAACGGGGCAGACGACGACTGAAGAGAATCTTTCAGCGTGACAGAAGTGCAACCCTTCCGCAAATTGCTGCAGATTTTAATGCTCGACCACCAAGAAGTGTCAGCGTGCGAACGATTCAACGAAACGGGCTTTCGGAACCGTAGGCTCACTTGTGTACCCCTTGCACGGCACAAACCTTCACGCCTCGCATGGGGCCGTCGGTCTCGACATTGGACTGTTGATAACTGGAAACATGTTGCCTGGTCGGACAAGTCTCGTTTCGCATTGTATCGAGCGGATGGACGTGTACGGGCATGGAGACAACCTCATGAATCCGTGGATCCTGCATATCAGCAGGGGACTGTTCAAGCTGATGAAGGCTCTGTAATGGTATGGGCAGTGTGCAGTTGGAGTGATATGGGACCCCTTATACATCTAGATACCACTCTGACAGGTGAAACGTACGTAAGCATCATCTCTGTACACCTGCACACATACATGTACATTGCCACTGGGCAATTTCAGCAGGAAAATGTGACAACCTAAATGTCCAGAATTGCTGTAAGTGGCTCCTGGAACACTCTTCTGAGTTTTTAACATACCAATCTTCCCCGACATGAAATTATTGAGTATATCTGGGATGTCATGCAACGTCCTGTTCAGAAGAGATCTCCACCTCCTCGTATTCTTACGAATTTATGCATGACCCTGCAGGATTCATGGTGTCAGTTCCCTCCATCACTACTTCAGACATGAGTCGAGTCCATGCCACGTCGTGTTGCGGCAGTTCTACATAATCACAGGGCTCCTACACAATATTAAGCAGGCGTATAAGTTTCTTTGGCTCTTCAGTGTAGGTGCACAATGAAACAATATATGCAATCAATAGCATATGGAGTAAAGTCTCGAAAATACTTACGAACAGGACTGCACCCAACAGCAGAGTAACTGTAAAGAATCGGACAGAAAATGTCATGGTAGCGCCCTAACGTCTCGTCGTCACCAAACAATAGTAAATCCGGGGAGGTGCATCCTTTATTTGTAGGATATCTGTCCGGGCAGGCACAGGTCGTTCCCACTGATTATCTGTCAGCGCTGTTCGGAGAGCTTCCGTTGCGCCAGTCTTTACAAAATTGCCAGCCAAATCGCTGTCGCATGACTAAAACTGCTTCGTTTAGCTACTTTTGTGTCACGTACGCTGGGAAACACGATACGGAAATAGCCCTATTCGCAATGCTAGAGCAGTAGACGATGACGAATAACTTTGTTACTCGTCCTCTTATAAAAGTCCGGTAATGTGTTACGAAGGCCATCCTTGAAATTTACATGCTATTTTCCCCCACCATACGGCGTCGGCAACGGTATATCAGCAGAACATCTGGGCCTGTTCGCAGGCTGTGCAGACGCTCTGTGTGAAGAAGGAAGCACTCGGGTCATAGGTAAGACTGGGAACAACACTGGGAACATCTGCTCTGGACAGGTTAGGGCACGGCATGTGTCGATTTAGGACGTAAGCAATATGTAATTTGTACCTGTTCTGCAAATTTAAATCATAAAACATATTGTTGTTTGATCATTAGTTCGAAGACTGGTTTGATGGAGATCTCCAATGTTAGTATATCCAGCACAAGTCTCTTCACCTCTGAATAACTATTGCAACGTACAGCCATTTGAACGTACCTACTGCAATGAAGCCTTAGTCACTTCCTTCGTCATGCTGTGCCATAGAGTTTTGTTCCTCCAGTTCTATTCAGCAACTCCTCATTTGTTATTCGTTCTACCCATGTCATCTTCAACATTCTTCTGTAGCACCACACTTCGAAAGCTTCTGTTCTCTTCTTGTCTGAGCTGTTTGCCGTCCACGTTTCATTTCCGTACAAGGCTATTTCTTCCTGCAGTTCTGTTATTTATTCTGAATGATTGGGTTTAACTGTGAGAATGCCAACCTTCAGTTGCCGAGCACTGAACTTCCGTAATAATATCAGCTCTCCTAATCTCGCTCGTGTGAACCTTTCGTACTTGGGACCTAACAAAAAAAAGTTCACGAATATTGTCACTGTAGAAAGTTGTACTGGGGACCTAAAACATGTGATCTGACTGCGTTTATGTGATCGAAATTCCTACAACAGTAAAATTCCAACGCCCGGAACGTGAAACAATTCCAACGAGTAATCCACATCAGTTCAAAGAAATTGATCTTCCTACTACACACATCGAGCATTAAATAAAAAGAAAATTGCACTGCACTGTAATTAATTGAAAATAACTCAAAATATTGTAACGCAAATCCTCTCAAAGCGGAAAGGAAAAGTGCTGAACACAAAGTTCTGTGTATACTCTTCCAATAACAATACATTCACTGCCCCTGTCCAAATAGTAAACTATCTTAAAATACAAGTCAGGCAATATCAACATAAATTATCCTGACCTGATGCAATAAAAGTTTTACGTCAATCGGTGACGAGCACGAAACTGTGACTGGAGTGTGCAACAAAGTTTTAATCGAATATTCTTTTGGCGCGGCGATCGCATCCATGGACCCTGTCCTATGCGACTCACTGCTTTCTCGCGTCCACAGCTTAGGCATTCTTCACCCAGATACTCACCTCCCGGGTTATGATGCCTCGTAAATTCAACATATTCGAGATTTTCAAAAACATAAGTAACAAAACGATTTTTCCCCATCTTGCAGCCCTTATCCCATCACATAGCAAACACTTTTAACACATCGTCTTAGCTTTTTATTTTAGGTTATTTTGCCAGAGGTATAAAAAAGCGAATGTACTGCCCATAAATCCCGACCGTTACAGAAGACAAGTGCGAATATTACCGAGCTATCAATTTAAAAGGCATGATTGCAAAATACCGACACGATACAGAAAAACTGGTAGAAGCCTAACTCGTATAGATCACTTTCGGTTCCCGGAGATATCTAGGAAACGCAAGGAAATAACAATATTACGACTTATAGTCAAAAGCTCGAAAAAGGGCAAACTTACATTTATAGCAATTGCACATATAGCGGAAACTGATTTGAACGCAATTTTTGAAACTGTGGTAAGAGACGGGGAACTAAGGATTGTCCACAACTTCTACAGAGTCAAGATTGCTGTTATGAAAGTCGAAGGACATAAAAAAGACAAGCAGTAGCCGAGAAGCAAGTGAGATAGTGTTGTAGGCTATCACCTATTCAGGAAATTATTACACTGAGCAAGCAGTAAAGGAAACCAAGGAGAAATTTGTAAAAGGAACGAAAGATCAGTGAGAAGAAATATAAAATCAAATGAAACTATATGGTTCCAGAGACCTTTTTAAGTCTCAAACATCTATGTTGTGTATACGCTTATATGGATATTCGTATATGACAACAGAAACCTTTTCAGATCTCAGACACCTGTGCATTTATGCATATTCCACTCAACCCTTAAATTATTGTTTGCCTTTTCCAGATATTCTTCTCTTGCTACTTTCAGTCCATGTGTTATATTCCCTCTGTTATTTTGCTGTCCAAATAAAAGGACTAATCTACTACTTTTGGTGTCTTACCTAATATGATTCTATCATCACCACCTGATTTAATTCGACTACATTGTGTTGATGTTCGTATTATAAACTCTTTCTAAGACATTTTCCATTTCGTTAAACTGACCTTCCGAGTCTTTTGCTATCTCTGATTGGGTTGAGATGTTATTAGAAAATCTCAGAGTTTTTATTTCTTTGTTGTATATATGCAGAATGAAGTGACAAATCCAAATTTATATCACGACTGGGATTTTTTTAATCTCATTTTTTGTTCGATCTATTTGTTCCGAGCGGATGTCTAACGACGCTTGTTCAAGTTCATCATCGATCCATTAACTCAGCTTTTTTTTTTTGTTATTAAAGAGGGCAACTAACCCTCCGACCGAACACGCTGGGCTACCTTGCCGGCAATGAAACTATGCCCTTCCAGAGACCTTTTCAATTTTAAAACATCTGTATTGTGTATACGTCAGAGACTTGAAAAGGTCTCCGACATGTATACGAATATGCATATATGCACAGATGTATGAGATCTGAAAAGGTTTCTGAAGCCATATACGAATATGCATATAAGCGTATACACAACATAGATGTTTTGAGACTTAAAAAGGTCTCTGAAACCATATAGTTTCATTTGATTTTTTTATTTCTTCGTACTGATCTTCCATTCCTTTTACAAATTTCTTCTTGGTTTCCTTTACTGCTTGCTCAGTGTAATAATTGCCTGAATAGGTGATAGGCTACAACACTATCTCACTTGCTTCTCGGCTACTGATTCTCTTTTCTATGTCCGTCGACTTTCATAACAGCAATCTTGACTCTGTAGAAGTTGTGGAGATCCTTAGTTCCCCGTCTTTTACCACAATTTCAAAAATTGCATTCAAATCAGCTTCCTCTATATGTGCAATTGCTATAAATGTAAGTTCGCCCTTCTTCGATCTTTTTACTATAAGTCGTAAAATCGATATTTCCTTGCGTCTTCTAGATTTCTCCGGAAGCGAAAGTGATCTGCACGAGTTAGGCTTCTACCAGTTTTTCTGTATCGTGTCGGTACTTTGCGATCATGCCTTTTAAATTGATAGCTCGGTAATATTCGAACTTGTCTTCGTTGAAATAGGAATGATTTTATTGTCCTTGACGAAGATTATTTCGCCAGTCTCATGCATTTTGCGTGCCAGATAAAATAGTTTTGTCCTGGCTGGTTCTCCTAAGGATCTAAATAATTATAAGGGAATACTGTGTACTCCAGTTGCGTTGTTCGCAATTAGGTACCGGTATTCCCACATGTGTCTTTCAATGCTCTGTTAAATTTCTTCTCGCAATATCGTGTTTCCCATCTCGTCGTCATCTTGTTCCTTTTCTTTTTCTACAATAGTGTCTTGAAGTTCGTTTCCGGAAACATAGACGTTTATAACTGTTGCTAAACTAGTAACTAGTAACTATTATTTATCTGATAATCAGAATGAGTAACTAGTATTTATCTACCAATCAGAATGAATAAATGAAAGAAGGCAAAACATTTAATTTTCTCCTTCCGGGACAGCCATAAATATGTCGACTGATTCTTCCTGCGCTAATACCCGCATTCTCAATGATATTTCAATATTTGTCATTCCTACAACGATATCCCGTCAACGGCGAATCAGGTGACGATTACCAAGACCGGAATACCATATCACGCGCCCAACTAGCAGGTCCCTTCTTTTAGAGCAGATGTTCTGTACTCTTTTTTGCTTTGGCTGTTCGTTCTAATGCATATTAATTTCGTATTTATCTGTTCACATAACTTTGATTTCATTGTAATGAAATCAAATTCCTTCTTATTTTGGTGTTTTTACTGTGCAGTACTCAATTTCCCTCAATGGTAAGAGATATATGTTTCGAAACGGAAACTTTTTATTTTATCAGTGTGCTTTTGATGATAGCAGTTCTTGCTGTTGACGAATTCTTTTACCGTTTCTTCAATCTGCTCCTCGATCCTCCAGATATCTACAGCCTTTTTTCCTCTTAGGCGAAGAACTCCAGACATTTCCCAAATTTGTTGTTTAACAGGCCGTGTATATCGTTATATTTTTATTCCACACAAGTTTGATCTTTTGTTGTTCTTAACACAAATTCTGTCTTCATCGAGGTGTACATTGCACTTGTGTAGCTTTTTACCCCTAATTTAATTTACGGTGTCGGACCTTGGCGTTACTGTTATGTGTTAACAATAACTTTTGCTCCCGTTGAGAAGGATTCGTTCATTTCTATCATGTCCTCTTAGATATAGATATTGAACGGAATTTTCAGTAAGGTTAAACTTTCTTTAAACCCTTTACAGATGAACGGATTACTTAAGACACTACATTTTTTTTACTTTCATTTCCGTGAATGTCATACATAGGTCGTCTATCTTTGTATTTCGGTTTCATTCTTTTCACCTCTGTTTATACTGTTATTACATTTATCTAACATTCAATCAATTCGTTTCAGGTTCTGCAGTTACAGCTTATTTGAAACAGCACCTTTACTGGCAGTCATGGTGCAATGAGTCGTCATTGAAAACTGAGGATGAAGAATGGGAAGAAATTTCAGAGGAAAGTCGCTCTAATCGACGCAGGTTTGTTCAGTTAGAGCGATGGCGTTACAGTAATGTTCTGATACTTTGAATGAAAGGACTGTAAGCAGAACACTTTGCAGGCAGAAACTGTCGCAATACGGGTAAAAAAGAGCAGAAAGCCATACTGTTCTTCCTAAATCCATTTAGTGTAATAATGATGTTCATTAAATTAGATAGGTTCTGGCTATTTGTAGACATAACAACGGTCAAGAGAATAAGAAATGGGGAACAGCACCAGTAATCGATAATGGCTTACTTCAGTGATAAGTATACTTTTCTCAACAGCTACTGGCCGAAGGAATTCAGTTACTTCCATTTCTAGTGCCTATTGCAAATTGGAATAAAACTAAGTTATCAACTTACTTCTTTAAGCAATAAGAAATAGAAGGAAGCATGTGAACTGCATAACCGGGTTTCACCTCGTTATGTTGTCATGTGAACTGCGGACCGAGACGGCTAATCGGCTGTCGCTGACGAAACTTGTGAACTACGGAAATCAATTACTCAAGTTCGCGAAACACGTAGTTCTTCTCATCCACTCATTTTTATTCACTTTTATTTACTCGCTACTCATGAAGGTGTTTCACATTGGCGTTTTATCATGTCCTACATCGAGAAAGTACAGAAAAGGGAGAAGAGTTTTTACGGAATCAGATGGAAGACTTGAGCGGTTCAGTTTCGTCAAAAACTAGCTTCACGTTTTTTCCCAAAAACTGAAGAGAGGAAACCGTAGGACTCATTTTTGACTGATGTTTCAGTAATTTTAGCCGCGAATATGGAAGACAATCAGCTAATTTCCTCGTCGTGTCTCCAGGACAATGCTAATTAGCTAACTGATCCTCTGTCTGCGGTACACATGTCCCCAGGTTACCGCTGTCCGCAGTTCACAAGTTGTGGCGGGGAAACAGGACCAGCCTCGACATAGAGAAGTTGCAGAATGTTTAGAAAAGAGCGCTGTGGCACCTTTTCCAGGAAAATTTTTTGACTTAATGTCCAAGGCGCACTGTTTCAGGTCCCGATCCATTAAGTGCTCAGATATTCTATGTCAGAACCCAGTGCCCTAGGACTGGCACCTGTCTTCCTAATTAGCAATGCTCTTCAGAACATTTCCGTCTTTAGGATTTGCCCTACATCCAAGAAAAAAACATTCCCAAAAACTTGATCGGAGACAGTTGATTAGATTTTTTTAAATTTCTTTCTGCGTCATTATAGCCCAGACAAAAACGTATATTGTGTGTGTAACTAACTGTACCTATCCGTTGCTATACAAGACCTGCAGCTCTCGCGGGCATTGAATTAACAGCGTTACTATGCAGTACATGCTACAGCACACATAAAACTTAAGTGTCTTTTGCGTCTGTACAGGTCTTTGACGAATATTTTAGGAAAGTAGAGCGAAATGGAAAGACATTGTTAGGGAACAAACTAAAACTTCCAGTTCTGACGTCCGCTGTGGCGACAATCCCATCCCTAGATTACGCTTGACGTTATATAAGAGGCTCTTTAAAACTCCATTTTGACAATTTCGATTCAAATTAATTTCTTGAGCTCAACTTCCCAGCTGTTTAATATTTGGCATAGTGTCCTATATTGCCTGTTACTTCGGTATCTGATCTTTCATTGATAACACAAAGTACTGTACCATACCCAAATCATATGTGTTTTATAATAGGTTTCCATAGTTGGAATTCGTTTGTCTATTCAGAAAAACTTCCAGATTATATATCTCTTGAACAGAGATCGCCAGTTAATCCTACAAATCAATAAATGTAATGCAATGCACAAAACAGATGAAGAGATCCGAAATGCTTGACAAAACTGTCAGTGACTGGAATCACCTACTACTACAGGTATCTAAAAGTTTCTTTCCAGAGTATTTTAAGTTTTCACAATCAAATAAATGTCACCATGGAGAAGGCAGATGCGAGTCTCGTATTCATTGGCCTAATCACACATGTTATGGATCGCTTGCAAAACACTTACCTACAAAAATCGCGGAGCACACGTTCCACAATGAGTCAAAAAACACACTATTCCTCCAACGGCCACAATGCTAAAGTTAGAGAAATTCGGGCTCGTTCAGAGTTTCCAGCCACATCAAGTGGTTTAAAATCTACAAGCTTTCAGCGGATTACTCTTGGGCCATTGTCAAGTGGCGACTGTTTATAGGTTGCTGCTACCTTCCTTATATAGCCGCGCTGCCTTCTTTGATGTCACTTGTGCCCGTTCAAATGCCGTAACACAGGGTAATGTTTTCGTTGCGGTCATGCCGCGCTCACTTCAGTCTTCCGATGGCTGGGTCCCAAGTCGTACTTAGGTGTAGGCCGCTGTCTTTATTGCGGGTGTTGTCACAAATTTTTCTCTCGATCGGTTCTTTAATTGCTTTGTCTCAGAAACTGCGTCAGTATAAATGATATTTTTTGGAATGCAATACGATGTCCGTCTTCTAAAGCATGCTCCGCTACTGCTGATTTCTCGGGGTACCGGAGACGAAAGCATATCTCGTGTTGTACATGGCGCTGTTCAATAGTACTCACAGTGTGTCCAACATAAAATTGTCCACACCCACACGGTATGTTATGTACTCCTGGCGTTCTGAGGCCTACATTGTCTTTCACAGGCTTCGTGTGTTGTTGGAGCCCTGAAGACAAAATCGATTTATGCCTCTTTAGGAGCCGGTTAATCTTTGCTGCTACTGAGCCACAGGACGGAAAAAACGCAAGCTTCTTCGAGTCCTCCTCTGGGTCCTTTCGCTTTGTGTTTCCCGAAAGATGGCTTGCGAAATCTGGGCGTTGTCATTGCCGTTTTTGTTGAATACCTTCTGTAACTCCTCAGTTCCTTTGTCACGTTTTCAGCGTCTGAGAAGTCTTTCTCTCGATGATCGAAGGTCTTCAGAACAGAACGTTTCAGTGACGGACGGTGAGAGCTGTGAGCGTTCAGATGCCGATCCGTGTGGGCTGTGGGCTAGACACTCGTTTGCTTTATAGCAGAAGAGGACGTCAAGAAAGGCAAGGCAGCATCGGCCTCCATCGGGAACTTGACGCTGTTACGGATGTTGTTGATGTGGTCCAAGAATCTCTCAGCTTTTCTCGTCCGTGGCACCAGACGTAACGAAAAAGGCAACTAGGCCGTGTCCAGGGCGCTGTCCTCGAAGTGCTCCATAAACAGGCTAGCTATAACTGGAACTAATGGGCTCTCCATTACACAATAAATAGACGTCAGAGTGTGTTTAAATAAATCCAGTACAGTGTCGTCAAATTAAGTGCGAGAGCAGATCTATGGAAACCTTGATGGGAACACATGTGAATAGTAACACCACATCAAAGCTGACCATAATCTCTCCTTCTTCAAGACGCAGGCATTTAATTCCACTGACGCTGCGTAAGTAGGCTGGCCAGATGTCTCCCGAGTCTGCAAGTCGCCGGCCGGGTGGTGTTAACGATGAGGTTTGTTCGTCTTGTGAACCTTTGGAAGCCCATACAATGTAGGTGGTAGAGGGGTCAGAGATTTTTAATAGCATTCTCTTCCAATGAAGACCCCTTGAGAAGCTCTGACCTCTTCCTCGTTACTTGGGTGTTCGGCCCCTTGATAGTTTTTGATATGCCTCCTATAGAGTCACGTCGTAGTCAGCTCGTTCCATAATGAGGCTGCACTGCCCTTGTCAGCTAGCAGGACAACGAGAAGAAGATCGTTGCATATTTCTTTAAGATCATTACCCTCAGCTCTTGTCATGTTCGAGGTTGGCGGCTCGGATATTAAAAGAAAGCAGCTCATTTCTTGACGAATTTCTTTTGCAGTTTCACTGTGCGTCTTGAGAACTGCTTGTTCCTTATCGCTTGTTTTGACAGCGAAACGGATATCCCCCCGTAATGATGCAAAATTGAGCCCATTCTTAAGAGCTGACACGGCACCCGTGTCGATAGTTGTCGTGTTGTTGGTTACGGCGTGTCCTGTTGTTTTCCGTTCTGCCCCGTATCGTTGCTGTGAAAGCCGGCTGGATTTCTCTTACTGTCTTCCCGTGGTTGTCCTCTGTGATGACATTTGTTGTGCTACAGTGGCTGCATCAATCTATTCCCAATACCAATCTGAGAGCTCCGAGTAAGCCGCAGCTGGACGGCCATTAGCTGGCGGCCTTATGTGTCTCACTGCTTTCTGGTGCGATGTATCCTCTCTCGCAGCAGAGCGAAGCCGGCACGACGAAATATTGTTTTCGGCGCAGCAGTGTTGATATTGTGGGCACACGAGGGCAAAACGCGGAATCGTCTTCTCTTCACAGCAGCGTAGTAAGAGGGCTAGGGAGCTTAATAAGTTAGCCTTAACACGCAGCTTCCCGAGGCATTTGATGCTGCACCTCGTATCATCCTTGTAGAGGTACGTAATATATGAATGCATGGTTTCGCGGAAATATATATTGATAAAATTCTCTCGAGGTTCCAGACACTCAAAACGGCGGCCCACTGCTAAGTGCGGCTTGGGACCCAGCCATCGGTAGGTTGAAGCGGCCACCATTGTCATCACAGAAGACAGCGCGGCTGTATAACGACAGTAGCAGCAACCAAAAAACAGGCTCCACTTGACAATGGCCGAGGAGTACGAGGACGAAAGCTCGTGGATTTTAAACCATTTGCCGCGGGTGGAAACTCTAGAGAATTTTATCAGCATATATCGCCGTGAAAGCATTCATTTATATCATCTTCGTCTTGCATACTTATTTATTTACTTATTTAATACAACTAGCCCACTATCCGGATTATTGTCACAACTTCTTATTCGTCTTATGGTTGGTATGGAACAACGAGACCTGACTGACCCAAAGACCTACAGGCCTTATCAACAACCTAGAGAAAATACAGGAAAGACTATTATGTGACAAACGACAATCACACAGCTGTTTGTTGTTGTCTTCAGTCCTGAGACTGGTTTGATGCAGTTCTCCATGCCACTCTATCCTGTGCAAGCCTCTTCATCTCCCAGTACCCACTGCAACCTACATCCTTCTGAATCTGCTTAGTGTATTCATCTCTTGGTCTCCCTCTACGATTCTTACCCTCCACGCTGCCCTCCAATGCTAAATTTGTGATCCCTTGATGCCTAAAAACATGTCCTACCAACCGATCCCTTCTTCTAGTCAAGTTGTGCCACAAACTTCTCTTCTCCCCAATCCTATTCAATACCTCCTCATTAGTTACGTGATCTATCCACCTTATCTTCAGCATTCTTCCTTAGCACCACATTTCGAAAGCTTCTAATCTCTTCTTGTCCAAACTAGTTATCGTCCATGTTTCACTTCCATACATGGCTACACTCCATACAAATACTTTCAGAAAAGACTTCCTCACACTTAAATCTATATTCGATGTTAACAAATTTCTCTTCTTCAGAAACGCTTTCCTTGCCATTGCCAGTCTACATTTTATATCCTCTCTACTTCGACCATCATCAGTTATTGTACTTCCTAAATAGCAAAACTCTTTTACTACTTGAAGTGTCTCATTTCCTAATCTAATTCCCTCAGCATCACCCGATTTAATTTGACTACATTCCATTATCCTCGTTTTGCTTTTGTTGATGTTCATCTTATATCCTCCTTTCAAGACACTGTCCATTCCATTCAACTGCTCTTCCAAGTCCTTTGCCGTCTCTGACAGAATGACAATGTCATCGGCGAACCTCAAAGTTTTTACTTTTTCTCCATGAATTTTAATACCTACTCCAAATTTTTCTTTTGTTTCCTTTACTGCTTGCTCAATATACAGATTGCATAACATCGGGGACAGGCTACAACCCTGTATTACTCCCTTCCCAACCACTGCTTCCCTTTCATGCCCCTCGACTCTTATGACTGCCATCTGGTTTCTGTACAAATTGTAAATAGCCTTTCGCTCCCTGTATTTTACCCCTGCCACCTTTAGAATTTGAAAGAGAGTATTCCAGTCAACATGTCAAAAGCTTTCTCTAAGGCTACAAATTCTAGAAACGTATGTTTGCCTTTCCTTAATCTTTCTTCTAAGATAAGTCGTAAGGTCAGTATTGCCTCGCGTGTTCCAGTTTTTCTACGGAATCCAAACTGATCTTCCCCGAGGTCCGCATCTACCAGTTTTTCCATTAGTCTGTAAAGAATTCGCGTTAGTATTTTGCAGCTGTGACTTATTAAACTGATAGTTCGGTAATTTTCACATTTGCAACACCTGCTTTCTTTGGGATTGGAATTATTATATTCTTCTTGAAGTCTGAGGGTATTTCGCCTGTCTCATACATCTTGCTCACCAGCTGGTAGAGTTTTGTCATGACTGGCTCTCCCAAGGCCGTCAGAAGTTCTAATGGAATGTTGTATACTCCGGGGGCCTTGTTTCGACTCAGGTCACACAGCTAGTCAGACGAAATCCCGATCAGTACGAATCCAGGCAACACAAATCTATAAATGACGCAGTAAACAGAGAAACAGAAATAATACAGATAACTGACGACAAATATGCAGCAGCTATATTGATAGACATTACTGGGGGTTTTCACAACTTCTGGTGGGCAACTTTCTTGGGAAGATTAAGAGGTGTACGGACTCCATAATATTTGCGTAATGTATGGGTCTTATTCAATCGCTTCAGCTGTATTTAGTCGTTTATTGCTCGATCACTAACGGTTTCGTGGCACTAAAAGCCACATCTTCAGGCGAACATAATATAACAATAAAATCGGAAGGAATAATAACCCTGAGATATACACTAGTATAGTAAATTATTTTAAGATATTGAAAATTTTAGAAGAATATTACAAACTTTAACATGAGAATGTTATAATGTCAGTACTCACATAACTGAAGCATTATACCGCAAAAGCTAGGAACCTTCTAATCCAACATTCGATGTCCATCAATTCAAATCGAATGTGAAACAATGTTTTCAAGAACTTGATGTACGACTTAATATTGCTTCATCTATTGTCATTTCATCCTTATTCATTCTAGAATGGACGTGCAGAAAAAGTAGTTCTAGATTTAATTTTGTAATATATTTAGTAATTAGAAATGCATGGTATTAAATTCATTTTGTAATCATTATGATCCTGTGCTACTTGTTCTGAACAGTTAAACGTTTCCAGCTAATTAAGCAGTTGGAAGTGATCGATCTGGTGAAGTGACAATCGTGCGCCGTCAGTGCGTTGTCGAATGCACATTCACATTTCTGCGTATTGAGCCTGCAGTCTAATTTTCGTGTTGCGAAGTCTGATTGTTTGTTACACTGCAGGTTAATCTTGTCACGATCCAGCGTTACGAAGCTTTTTCGCTCTTCAGCGACTTCTGTGCCTGACTTTTACAAGAATTCGAGCATTACAGGTAATTTGATATTATCAGAGGCAACAAGAGATTCATTTCTATAATTGATATAAGATTCTGCGACTCTACATTATTGTAATACTCCTGCTGTTGCCAATGTGATGTGTCTTACCTCTTGAACAGTTAACATTAAAAAAACACTCCATTTTATTTATTTCGTTTCTGAGGGATATATTACTGAAGATACGGTTGAAATGGCTATCTCTTTGAAGAGATACATACAAGATTACTGCCTATGAAAACCAAATCTGTGGTTACTATCTGGAGGACGGTCATGCACTTCACTCTAAATAACGAATCCTTATACTTCACAGTACATATATTCTCTAAGGAAAATCATCATAAATAATTTACCACGATTTGAAAAAAAACTCTTTATCTACAACACTGGAAAAAACAAATGACCCTTCTCACTCATTAGAGGTGTTAAGAGGCTCCTAAAAGAGTTCAGTATGGATCAATAAAAGTTTTGATCATGTGTGCAATAATATAAAATGTCTGACTGGTGGTAAGGAAAAAAGAAAACCATCTACCCACCACGAAAGAGTTATGCAGATTGGTGAACTCGGCCAAACACAGCAATAGCAAGGAAGCGGTTGCCTTAAAGAGACTTGACAGGGAGAGGACAGAGCAGTCATCAGAGACGCACTCAGAGCCCCGAATTCATGGTTTTCATCTGTCTGACGTGCAACTGGTGTTTCAGTGACGAAAGGACTATTAACAGGTGGCCCACAGATAGAGGGCTTCTTAGCTCACGTCATTTCTTGCGCCGACTGCTATTGACCCCTGTGTACACTAATAAGATCGTCTGCAATGATGTCAATATTATTCGGCCTGGAATCTCACTGACTGGAGAAGAACTGTCTTCAGTGAGGAGTACCACTTCGAACTAAGCCCCGATGATCAGCGAAGACGTGTCTGGAGACGCTCCCAACAGCGGTGGGATACGTAACTGATTGTCGCCCGCAATACGGCCCTCCAACCAAACGTCTTCTGCGTCACGCTTACAGCACAGCGGTGCGTCGACGGTATTCTACGGCCCGTTTTATTGCTCTTCATGGCAAGCCATCCTGAGCTTACATTTCAGCAAGGTAATTCCCGTCCGCACTACGCGAGAGTTTCTATTGCTTTTCTACGTGCTTGCCAAGCCCTATCTTGGTCATAAAGGTCGCCAGACAACTCCCCGACTGAAAACATTCTGGACAAGGCCCTCCACCAACTGGAAAAAAATTGGCACGGTATCCCTCATGGGAACATCCAACATCTCTGTAAATGATAAGCCGAGTAACGGCTTGCCTATGGGCCAGAGGTGGACCAACGCGTTATTGATGTGCAATATTTGTGAAGCTCTTTTTCTTGAATAAATCATCCAATTATTCTGAAATTGTAATAATTTGTTTGTCTGTACATGTACATCACATCTCCCGACTCCCGTCCCATTCGGATAATTCCTTCGTGGTGCGTAGTTTTTTTTTGAGTGCTTTTTTTATAAACTGATGGCCTGTAAAAAATAACTAGTTTTAAATGTAGTTGCATGAGTAGGAGTGAAAAGTAACATGTTCCTTTAGGTCAGTATGCCATTTAAACACTTGTATACATGGCAAGCATACAGCCGTCCACTTGAAACAAATAATGTATATAAATCATGCAAACTGACTGCTTTCGTAACTTTAAGATAAAATTGATAATACAAATGATATATGGAACACGTAACTAAAGATCCAATTGTCATACACCAACAGCTGATTACTCCTAATAAAAAAGTGTTTCTCTTAACAGCTCCCAATAGAAGGCCATAAAAAGCCCCTCTATCCTTTTAGAGACGATGACTGAACACTTGGCGTTTATTGGTAATGTAGGGCGATTAGTAAGTAGCCATTGACGGGCAGGTCATCACAGACGGAGCATCAGTCGGGCAGTTATCAGGGAAAGAAATCGACAGTGTCCATTCACCTTAATCGATTTCTGGAAATCTCTGAAAACTTCTGGAGTATCTCACACGGGTTACAACTCCAATCAACTCGAATGCAAGTCCAATGACATAACCATACCACCATCTTCCCGGCGGGGTCAGGGATTTTCTCTGCCTCGTGATGACTGGGTGTTGTGTAATGTCCTTAGGTTAGTTAGTTTAAGTAGTTCTAAGTTATAGGGGACTGATGACCTAAGATGTTAAGTTCCATAGTGCTCAGAGCCATTTGAACCATACCACCATCTCTCTCGGTACTCTATCGGAGTGTGGAGGAACACCTGTTAACAATGCACGAATCAGGAACTCTGTCATCGGGTCAAATGAGAAGACCGAGCGATCATCATTTAATGGATGTTATGTCATATTACCGTGATTTTAAGTGCCGAACGTGCTACAGTAAGATAAACTTCAGTAGATGTGACAATTAAATGATACAGTTTATTTAGTAATGCAAATATTTCACGATGTTACTATACATCCATCGGGATGTGCGTATTGCTTTCTTGTACTTCTTCCTGTGATGATATTAGTGCTAAAACAGTACATCCGAGGGAAAAATCTGTGCCCTACTACGGTCTGAAGAGGTTCCATCATCACGTATTTTTTCTTTCAGTGATCGAAAGGGCTTCCCTCTACCACTCCGAGCACACTCAAGCAACACTATATTTCTTTAGGAAATATTTATCCGATAATTACTAAGCAGATCAAAGGCAAGGAGGTGCACATGCAGTGAGTGTATTGCAGAAATTTCTAGTGCCTGTTGATCTTAGAACGTAAGTAGTTAGGAGACCTTGCCTTTTTTCTTATGAACTGGTGTCGTTCACTACAAACAGAAAAATATAAAATCTTCACTTCCCTTTTTAACGTGCACATAAATAGTTCAGTTCATTTACTTCGAAATTTAAATACAGTGACCTAAGAGTATTATTCTCAATGGTTAGCAGTTAAATGCCTCTGAGCACTATGCGACTTAACTTCTGAGGTCATCAGTCCCCTAGACTTAGAACTACTTAAACCTAACTAACCTAAGGACATCACACACATCCGTGCCCGAGGCAGGATTCGAACCGGCGACCATAGCGGTCACTCGGCTCCAGACTGTAGCGCCTAGAACCGCACGGCCACTGCGGCCGGCCGGTTAGCAGTTAAGTTATTGGTTTAGTTGAATGTTACATATCATGCTGCAATACAGATGTGCGGTAGTGAACTGCGCCTGTATTTCGTTTCTAGCAGTGGATCCTGTCCTTGGTGGTGCCTTCTAGTCTCACAAATTTCTGGAATACACAAACACATCATGTTAGATGGCAACTGTAGTCACAACGCTCGCCTTAGAGCATCATTTCATTGGTAAGATTATACATACATATCACTAAAAGACGATGTGAAAGGCAGTGTTGCGATTATAGCCTATCACACAATGATCAGCAGAAGGCAGATTGTCTGAAACACCTGAAGAGAATTATGAATCAGAAGAAAGAAATAAAGGTAGCGATAGGCTTGTATAACTCGATTTTGTACCAGAAAATATCTTATACAACTCTGTCATATGATGCAAAAGATAAAAAAATAGAGAATAAGAAATACCATTTGATGTGAAATCAAATCTAAAACTAGGTAGCTTAAATACATAATATTGCACTGAATAATGTTGTTTAAGGCAGTCACATACCTCTTTCGTTGGTAATTGTAGTTGTACGTTGAACTGATTGCTATACTAATACGTTATATTTTTTCCCCAGTGCATTAACAACTACCGTAGCGTTTGTATCTTCTTTAGACAGATTTAGATAATAAGAAAAGTGTTTGAGATACGAGTGTAAATTGGAAGGTGTTAAATTAAATCGGTGACTTAGGAATATCAGACTGAACTACGAAGACACGGGGGCGTGCTGAAAGGTCATGCCACCAAGTTTTTAATTCTGGTCTCACATACCTCTTTCGTTGGTAATTGTAGTTGTACGTTGAACTGATTGCTATACTAATACGTTATATTTTTTCCCCAGTGCATTAACAACTACCGTAGCGTTTGTATCTTCTTTAGACAGATTTAGATAATAAGAAAAGTGTTTGAGATACGAGTGTAAATTGGAAGGTGTTAAATTAAATCGGTGACTTAGGAATATCAGACTGAACTACGAAGACACGGGGGCGTGCTGAAAGGTCATGCCACCAAGTTTTTAATTCTGGTCTCAATAACGATTGATATGCATATTACTTGATCGAAAATTTCGCTTCGCTGACAGAAGTCGCAACCTCTGCCGTTTTAGAGGATTTGCCATTCAGCAGTTGTGGTACTGTAAGTGATGTAAACTCATCCACCACGGCAAACGAACACACATCGGATGGGAAAAATAAGTTTTGAATTGTGCCTACTTCAAAAACCCATAAAATCAATAATGTTATCGATTGCTGGTTGTCCTGAGGCCAAAAACGACATAAAAAGCAACAGTGAAAGCGGTTTTTAACTGTCGTGATACTGGCAAAAGACATATTCAGTATGTCGTCCACCGCTTTCTGCTACAAATTGAAATCCAGAAAGAGCGTGTTCCGCAACAGATCGGAATGTCCCAGGTGACACGTTCAGAATATGTTGCTCGTTGCGTGCCTTTAATTCAGTTACGTTTGTAAGCGGAGCACTGAACACAGCATCTTTCAGATAATCTCACAGCCAGAAATCACACGGATTGAGATCAGGTTATCTGGACGACCAGGCTGTAGGAAACCGACTGCTGATAATTATAACATTTCCGAAATGCCTCTGCAGCACCGGCTTCACTGACTGTGTAATATGCAAAGGAACGCCACGTTGCATAAAAATGATCCCACTCCCGCATCCACGCTGTTTAAGGGTCGGACTCTTATAGGGTTATCCAGCCAGGCAACATGATTAACACGACCCATCTCGAAAAAAGTAAGGAATAGCCGCGTACCACGCGTCTTTTATTTAGCATATTCTGGTGCGAACAGCGCCATCTATTGGCAAATTTTTGTTAATTCTTTTTTGTGTTTCCATAACGTTTCCCCTTAACATAAAAATGTCAGTGCGTGACAAATAATGGCCTGTAATTGAGTTTCGAAGAGTCGATCCACACATGGAGTACCCTGTCCCTCACGTGACAATGTCAGGGCCACACGCGACCACTCCGTCGTCTGGGGTTCACTGTCATCGATCATCTTGTATCCAAAACTTACGGGACACCTTGGAGGACTTGATAGCGGCGAAGTGTTGCAAGCAGAGGTGAGGTTGTGGTTCTGTCAACAAAATCAAGCATTCTGCGGCGACTGTATTAACAAACGTCCCTCATTGGCAGAAATGGGCTTATGGTCTGGGTGACTGTGTTGAGAAATAAACATGTAAACAAGAAGAATAGAGAGTAGGATTTTAATAACGCCTGTTTTACTTAAAATGCTTTGAGAGTTTTCAGATAATGACTTCGGAGATACTACTTCCTAGCTCGCCTCTGTTCATTCATTGAAGAAAACAACACACGGAACTCAAAAATCAGTGTTTTGGTGAAGAACGTCTTAAATTTCTGCTAATATGGATTACAATGTTCTGATACTTTTTCCATATAAACGTACAGTAGGCCGTACACTAGATGTGACTACAGAGCTGTGTCATTTCTGATACTACCATTACGCTCCGAAATTCGATTATGAAAACAAATAACAATGAACTGACCTGTCTAATCAAGCAGCTGACAAGGCCGTACGCTCTGCCACACCAGTCAGGTTCATCTGGAATGAGAAAAAGGCGAACGGAATCGAGAAAAAAATTCAAAGCATGAGTCTTGTAAAAAAAGTAAACAAAGTAGTGCCCACATATCGTACCTAACAACAGGAAAACCTAGAAACAATTTAGCATCTATCTGACGGACCTGTATATGGCAAGTGGCTGCATCCTTATATCCTGATTAATAAACACAGAAGTACAGGCATACTTACTATTTATATTTCTATATATCTCTGTAGTAACTTCAAGGAGGAAAGGGAATTGACTAGATTTATAGCAGATTTCTGTAGGGCATGTTTTCCATGACAAGAGATTAGAGTTAGTTTAGTACGCTACTTCTATAAACATGTAAATACACCCGTTTGGGAAAAATTAAGTTCTCCGGAAAAAATGTCTCAAGGACTCACTTTCATCCTTACTCACTTTTACTCCTGAAAATTGGCGATCCTTTTATTGCACTGCAGAGAATCTTTGCAGTAACTTACATTTAATGTGTTAGGTTAATTCATGATTGGAAGTACATCTACATCTACATCTACATCCATACACCGCAAGCCACCTGACGGTGTGTGACGGAGGGTACCCTGAGTACTTCTATCGGTTCTCCCTTCTATTCCAGTCTCGTATTGTTCGTGGAAAGAAGGATTGTCGATATGTTTCTGTGTGGGCTCTAATCTCTCTGATTTTATCCTCATGGTCTCTTCGCGAGATATACGTAGGAGGGAGCAATATACTGCTTGACTCTTCGGTGAAGGTATGTTCTCGAAAGTTTAACAAATGCCCGTACCGAGCTACTGAGCGTCTCTCCTGCAGAGTCTTCCACTGCAGTTTATCTATCATCTCCGTAACACTTTCGCGATTACTAAATGATCCTGTAACCAAGCGCGCTGCTCTCCGTTGGATCTTCTCTCTATCAACCCTATCCGTTACGGATCCCACACTGGTGAGCAGTATTCAAGCAGTGGGCGAAAAAGTGTATTGTAACGTATTTCCTTTGTTTTCGGATTGCATTTCCTTAGGATTCTTCCAACGAATCTGTCTGCCATCTGCTTTACCGGCGATCAACTTCATATGATCATTCCATTTTAAATCACTCCTAATGCGTACTCCCAGATAATTTATGGAATTAACTGCTTCAAGTTGCTGACCTGCTGTATTGTAGCTAAATGATAAAGGATATTTCTTTCTATGTATTCGTAGCACATTACACTTGTCTACATTGAGATTCAATTGCCATTCCCTGCACCATGCGTCAATTCGCTGCAGATCTTCCGCCATTTCAGTACATTTTTCCATTGTTACAACCTCTCGATACACCACAGCATCATCCGCAAAAAGCCTCAGTGTACTTCCGATGTCATCCACCAGGTCATTTATGTATATTGTGAATATCAACGGTCCTATGACACTCCCATGCGGCACACCTGAAATCACTCTTACTTCGGAAGACTTCTCTCCATTGGGAATGACGTACTGCGTTCTGTTATCTAGAAACTCTCCAATCCAGCCACACAAGAGTGTGAACAAATTAAGAAATTCAAACTAAATCAGAATCAAAGTAATACACAATACAAAAGAGAAATCCGGGAAGTACAAGATCAGTTGACGCAGGTAATTCAAAAATTACATATTTCAGAGGACACTCGCGCTCCAACACGGGAAGAGGAACTTAGAAATACGGAAAAGCCACAAAATAATAACACAGGGCATTTCGGAAATCATGAAAGAAATTGGCAAGGTGCACCGAATTCTGAGATGGAACTGCCGACACGACGTAACAATGACCGATTTGCTACACGATGATTTTGACTATAAGCTGTTCATTACTGCACGTAAATTCAAAACATTTAAGAATTCTGGCAACGACATTCATCCTCAAGCGTGGCTCCATCAATTCTCTCATTGTTTTCCTTCCAACTGGTCATTAGGGCACAGATTAGAATTTATGTGTGGATACTTAGAGAATGAACCAGCTGTAAGAATGCGATCGGTCATTCACGATTGTCACAGTGATGGAGAATTTTATCATGCCTTCCTCTCAGCATATTGGTCTCAAGCTACACAAGACCGAGTAAAACATAGCATCATAATGACGAAATATTTCGAACAATCTGAATTTTCCAGTATTGTGTAATATTTCGAAGACATGTTACATAAGAATCAGTACCTGTCAAACCCATACAGCCCCTCAGAACTCATCCGCATTTGCTTAATCAAACTGCCTGAACATTTACGACATATTATTTTAGCAGGATGTTGCAAAGACGACATTGAAGCTTTCCAGGGACTGTTACAAGAACTGGAAATTGACACTGACAATCGCGGAACGCGAAAACAGGAGCACAACAATTACAGGTCACATCTGTCACAATTCAGCGATGACAGAAATAATACACGACAAGGCTATTCGTACAACGTAAATCGCGACCAACCGTATGACAACCGTTGGCAGAGTAATAATAATTACAGGGAAAGATCACCTCTCCGCGGTAATGACTATCACAGAGACAATCAGAGAAACAGACAATATGGAAACCAAAATAATTATTATCAAGGGAGACAGAATAACAAGACGCAACGGTCCAGCGCGCAGATACGCTTCAGGGAGAAATTCTCCACCACGTGATCGACAAGCAAGAAACTATGGAATATACTGACATTACGACAGACGATATGATCGTAACGACAGACCTGAATTGCAGCAGAACTGGCGGGATTCAAACAGAGCAGGGCCTTCTCGTCAAGGTGCATTTGTAGAAGTTAGGTCTCCTAATCCCAATAACGGCGCGCGCCAACAAAGAGACAGACAATGACTCGCACCGCAGGCAGCCGCGTGCGCCGGCTGGCTCAGAGAAAAATAACATAGATGGTCCTACGACCATCCTTGAGAAAAATTCCAGTATTCTTTACCGACGTATACCGCATGATAATTGCGCTCAAGTTAACTCTGAGCACTAGGAAGAGTAAAGGATTGTACTACATTTCACATGTAAAACGGTTTATTGAAAGATAATCTGCTTTTTAACTTTGTCTTTGCCATATAACTTTTCACTTCACGTTACTAGTACTCTGTGTCACACTGAGAAACTGTTAACATGCAACAATGTTTTGAAGTTAAATATCCAGTCTAGTACCTAGGGAACATTTTTAAACAGAAAATACGAATGCATTGTTATTGTGTGTGTACATTATGGCTTCTTAGTTGCACGATCACGTAACGACCATAAGGCTCACATACTTAGAACATTTACCAGTACTGGTAATGACATTTTAATGCAACATTTTGGTTTACTTGAAAATACATTCCGGATTTAAAGTACTTTCTGTGAGATACCAGATGACACAGTGGTTAGTATATGTGACAGCTACACGATTATATCAGACGCTACTAATGAGTGACAATTTGCAATGTTGCTTTTGCGGTGTATCTGTTTTATATCTGCACAGTTTTTCTGATTTCTTCTAGAAAGGAAAACATGTTTTAGTAGTAACTTTTGTGGTATAGCTACAATGAGACAGCCTTTTCCATAGCACAACAATACGTTACATTACAGTACTTTCTTGATCACGATAAGGTACGTACTAACTACGATATCTATACGCATAGCATTTCACTTTTGTTTATCATGAGGTAAGTACATTGACATCTGCAGAACTTAGCTTTCGGAGGACAATAACTACGACGCTTCCACAGAGATTATCTTACAAAACGACGCCTAATTTAGCGCTACAGTACACGTATTTGAGTGACAAATTTTGTACTTAAAACATTTATTTTTAAAGATATTTTAAGTACAATGGTACAAAGGTTTTCTGTGATACCTTTCATTCTATTGCTGTAATCTGCAACACCTGAGGATATAATTACATTAATCCTCATGGGGTACACACTTACTTTGTGTACCATGTGTATGGCAAGCACATGGAGCCCTAGCTAATATGGTATTTGCTTATACAACTTTACACATTGGTACCATATTTCTCTAATAAAGAATTACACAGCTATCTGATCATTTAACTGAGACAGACAAATATTTATTTTACTACATCAGTGACAGATGTTACGTAATTACACGGTTGGATAACTTCACACTTATGAAATTGTATTTTGTCTGTACTTTGTGAAATGTTCATATTGTTTCGGAACCATTGTTATACTATGAGAGCTTTGAATGATGTATTTGGTATGGGATCATGATTTTTAAAGTACGTTTGAGGCAGATGACACTTTTGACATGAGCAGAGAATTTTTTTTTAGGTTTTGAAATTATTGGAGGAAGCTATGACGTTTTGAGAGTTGACTGAGGTGTTATGATGTTATTATTACGATGAATATGTGTATTCTGCTGTTGTGGTATGTTTATGATCAATAAGCTGATGCTATATGAGTTATTTGATTATGCTACGTATCTGTTATGATGAAATATTGAAGAGGAATAATGAGTAGTGGTTAGGGACTCTGGTCTGTGAAAAAGGTTGTTGGATGCCAAGAATCGTACTTTAAGAGTTATGGAATGTATGTAAATGCGTGAATGTATTACAATGCCGACAAAAATTTTTTGGACACTCTTATATCAATAGGATTTAGTTTCTACAGATGTGTCACGCAAATTCTTGACCTGTGAAATTTTTTATATGAGACTGCCACTGTAGCGGAAACTGGTGTCGTAAATATTTCAGTAAAACAGTTAAGTGACCACCTGCACGTAATGCGTCGTGGGCACCCAGCTGCGCCACAGCCACCTGACAAAAGAAAGCCATTAGGTGAAAAAAAAGACCATTATCCTCGCTATTGACATTCCTTTGTAGAAAGCATCGCAAAAACGACACGCTCATTACTTGGAAAGATACTTACATCTACACACCTAATAATGACAAGCGTCTTTCTACGAGAGTTGAGAGAATTTGTACTAACTTATGATATGTCACATGACTATTGAATGATAATTTTATGCTTTGGCTTTCATAGTTGCTTATTTCATTTGATATCTGGCTTCCAGCTGTGTTGCAGCATTGATTTTATAAAATAAAATTAAATGCATTTGCTAATATGAACACTTTCTGTCAACAGATCCTTTAAATAATCATTTTATGATCCACGTTCTTCCAGCTGTGTTGCAGCATTGATTTTATAAAATAAAATTAAATGCATTTGCTAATATGAACACTTTCTGTCAACAGATCCTTTAAATAATCATTTTATGATCCACGTTCTTCGAAAAAGGAGCACTTGGAAAGGAAAGAACAATAAGAAGGGATTAATAACAGTTACTGCATACTTAATTTTCTTTTCAACTATTTGGTAATATCTTTTGTAGAATTAGTTTTGTGGTGCACCACTTTAATGACATAGATATTAATACGTGAATAGACATTTCCCTTTTCTGCATTGTTGTCTTTACTGTAATATTTTTTCTGCTTGAGCTTCGTCATGTTTAGTTATAAGTTACTGCACTTGCTGCTGCTGTTTGCCAGGCATAGTGTTACTGAATTTCACTTTGTATTACTCTGTTAAGCCAGTTTTACTACTGATTTGTTTTTCTTGTTGCTGTTCATTGCTTCATATTAGTTGTAATGTTGCATTTGCTTGCTAAGTCCTATATTGCTGCCTTTTTTTGCCAATTTGAATTTTTTTTGTCATTGCTGTTTGTGTTAATTGTTTCGTGCTGCTGCATTGCGTCATCCCTTAGTTTAACATCTGAGCTCAGTAGGTTTAAGTTAGCTTAAGAGGGGGTAGACTATATAAGAAACTAACTATGATGAATTGGAAGAAAAGCATTGAGAAGCTATAAGAAAATGGCTTGGCCAAAAAAAGTAGTGTACAGTGGAGAAAAACTATTTTTGATAGAGGATGTGAACAGAACACAGAAAGCATGCTTGGATAGGATTTTTGTTTGGCTGGAGCAAATGTTGAAATAAGAGAGGCGATCTATGGAATGACAATACGAATTAGCAAGTCCAAATTTCCAAGGAATTTAACTGCCAGAAATTTGGACTGCAGTACCAAATGTAACCCTGAAAACAAACCCTGTCCTTTCCTTTTGTGTTATCCCACTATCTGTTTGTGTACCCTTGTGTGTTTATTTTCTTCCTGTCCCTGTGTACTGTTTCATAGGATTTTTTCTCTTCTAATACTAAGCTACATTCACTATGATGAGGAATACTGTTATCCTCAAATATAATTTGCATTAATAACATGTTATTTACTTCGTAAAGATGTTTACACATTATTTATTCTGTTTTGTTCTAATACTCATGTGTGATGTTGATGTTTCAAAAGTTATTCTGATCTTTTATGTATGGACTTATGTCATAATTTGTGTAACACTGATGTATTTGTTATTTCGATTCTTTTGTAAAGCCTGTATTACGGCAAATGTTATTTGTACTATTATGTTCTTTAATGATATATTTTGTACCTTTGTTATTGTATTCTCATGTTATAAAATTGTAATTGACACCAGTTCATCAAATTAAGTAACTTGTAAATTATATTTCACTGCATACGTTTCTGTTGGTCATAGTATATGGACAATATGTGAGCAATAGGGACTGATTGTATTTACACATGTGTTACTAATTCAGCAAGGGACTGGTTAACAGCATTGCTGGTTCTAAGGACAATTAGAAAAAAGCTTTGTGAGTGCACAATTGGTGATTCAAGGACTTGCAATATTGTCTGCAAGACTCTTCGATGGTGATTGTGCACCTGCACAGTCTCAACGGATGGCTGCTAGCCATCTCTACAAGAACTACAGTGGGTCTTCATCTTTGATGGCCCACCAATACCATTATTTCTACAAGGACTGCACTGGGTCTGCTCTGTGATGACCAACCTACCAATATTCTTCAATACTTCGACTGACTCTGCTGTGGGTTTGCTCTGTTGCGGCCCATTACCTGTCAGCATGTCAGGAGTCAGCACGGTCTTTCCGTTGGAAGGACAACACTACTTCTTCAAGACTGCATGGAAATCCACTACTTCCGTGTGCATTTTCTTTTACTGCTCAGACATTGAGAAAAAACACTGCTATTTTACTGTGATGAACGATCAGGACTGTCTTTATGGACTGTGAGAAAATTTTACCTTTTGACCAACATTGTATCGATAAGTGTGTGCATTTCATTTCTTTGTTATTGTAAATATGAAAATTTTTTTCAAATCTGTATTGGCCACTGCCCAAAACAATTTGTAAAATTTTTTGTGGGGAGCGTGGGGGCTATGTAAGTAGGCTGTTTAGGTTTTTTTATTGGTAATGCCACATAGCACTCTGTATGAAAATCACTGGCTGTGCAGTGTGCAGTCTGTGGCTGGTTTGCATTGTTGTCTGCCATTGTAGTGTTGGGCAGCTGGATGTTAACAGCGCGTAGCGTTGCGCAGTTGGAGGTGAGCCGCCAGCAGTGGTGGATGTGGGGAGGGAGATGGCGGAGTTTTGAAATTTGTAAGACTGGATGTCATGAACTGCTATATATATTATGACTACTAAGGTAAATACATTGTTTGTTCTGTATTAAAATCTTTCATTCGCTAACTATGCCTATCAGTAGTTAGTGCCTTCCGTAGTTTGAATCTTTTATTTAGCTGGCAGTAGTAGTATTGCAGTAGTTCGAGTAACCAAGATTTTTGTAAGGTAAGGGATATGTGGATCGTATAGGTTAATGTTAGTCAGGGCCATTCTTTTGTAGGGATTTTTGAAAGTCCGATTACTTTGCGCTAAAAATAATATGTGTCAGTTTAAGCACAGTTATGTATAATTGTTCAAAGGGGACGTTTCACATCTTATACATTTAGCTTAGCCTCCGACTACCGACGAAGCACCTAAGTCTTTCCTTCTTGATGCAGTTCCGCAACAGCCGTTCATCAGCTCTGTATCTCTTTTCTTAAGTTTTTCCTTGTCCTTCATGTAATTATGTGCTGTCTATACATTTATAAGACACAAAATTTATTATCTGTAAATTAAATACGATAAGAGTAACGTACTTTTCGATATGACACTCCAAAAATTCTTACGTCTGAAGTTGTTTAGCTAATAAGCGGTAACCTCAATCATGACTTTCTTTAAGATAATCCACTATGCAAGTTGCATAGATTCTAAACATTTTTATCTAGGTCCCGTTCTGAGTCCAGTGAAGAATACCAAATAAGGTAGTGATGACAGATTTTACATGAGCACACCAGCTTCTGGCAGTTAAATTCCTTGGAAATTTGGACTTGCTAATTCGTATTGTCCTCCAGCAATTTAGACCTTTGTAAAATGCCTCTCCTTCCTTCATTGCTACACATGAGCTTCTGAAGCTATAGACTCTGAACGCTATTTGTGAGCTATTTTTCTTCTTGGCCAGAATTTCAGTTTTTTTCTAAAAAAAAAAAGAATCACTGCCTTAACAATCCTGTAGCGGTCTAAATGACGTAATCAGCATATTTCTATCGCGTCAATCCTTCTTTGACATTGCCATTTATCAGTGAGTTAGATGTGTGAGGTTCTACAACGCCTCTAACTCTGCTTTCCACCCTCACACGGAATGACGAACTAAGTGTAAAGGATCTCTAAAGCTCGCATCGCTACCGAATCTTATCCTCATGCCTCGAATCGACACCGAAATTTTAAAGGAGGTAACCGCTACTGACTGGATTAACCCTATGATCAATTGTATTATACTATGTCCAAATTAGGACAAACTTCAGACTGTCGATATCTACAGGACAGTATTAGTGAAAATTTTCAGCATAAAATCTGTGAAAATAAATCTAGGGCATCAAAATGTAAAAGATTTGAAACATCTTAAATAAACTGCTTTTTTAGATTAAGTGCAGCCTGCAAATGAGATAGGTATGTAACTACTTTTTAAAAATTGTATAAAAACTGAAACAGGATGCTGAAAGTGGGAGGAAATAGCTTTGCATCTATTTACTTTAGATCAAACATGAATAGAGAAGGCATTATAATTCATATTAGGGATGAATTTGAAATCAATCTTATACTTGAGTTTTTCAGTGATCAGCATTTTGAAAAACTTCACAGAAACGCACCAACAATAATCACGATGCACAAGGATTCTGTTAGTAATTTTGAGCTACTGGTGAAAGAAATGTATGCTTTATTAAGAATTCTGCTTAACATCTAAATAAATAATATTTTAAGTTTTTATAGGCCATAGTTATTTCAGTCATACAAGACTCCCTTGTCATTTCATTGTGTGTGTTTACAAATCGTGACCAGTGCTATCACAATCAAACACATTATTAATGATACCACTTACATTGAAAAGTTATGGTAGCAATCACATACATAACAGTCCCACTGATCATGATGTTCAAATACTGAGATTTAATATAATGAAATATGACATTAAAACAATGAGAAGAGAAAAAAACCAAAGAAAACAGCAACTGAGAAATGTTAGATGTACATAATAGAAAAAAATGACTGGAGAGAGGAATGCAATAAGCCAACGTGAATAAAAAATATAGTACAATATGTAACAGTCGTATGCTGTTCCTTATTTAAAACACATAGGTTTAATTCAATTAAAAGATCATAAATTATGGGCTACGAAAGGCACCATGACGCCATGCAAACTTAGTAGAACCCGTTTCGACATTAATGTACATTTTTATCATAGGTCTAAATAACATTACAAAATGTATTATAAAATTTGAATATATAAATCACAGTATCGAAAATTACGTCATTCGCAGAAAAACTTAACTCCTCTGCCAACAAAACAAAACTGCTGGAAATATAATAAAAATACTACTGGAAAAGAAATCAGGGAAAGAAAATATCTTGATAGGTAAATGATAAACTGATCACAGACCAGAGTGAATTTGCAGACACATCCAGTAATGTTTCTCTGAGAGTTCCATATAATTTAGGG
The DNA here is from genome assembly GCF_023897955.1 of Schistocerca gregaria. NCBI lineage: Eukaryota > Metazoa > Arthropoda > Insecta > Orthoptera > Acrididae > Schistocerca > Schistocerca gregaria. Next base: position 133,765,725 of record NC_064927.1, on the reverse strand, counting down.
TTGAACAGATTGTCAGGTAATGACATATATCTAAGAAGGGCATATAACAATGTTTGCTGTCATTAAGCTGTGTCTAACATCCCCCAAATACCTTAAAATAGTGTGTTATCTATGCTAACGCCAAGGTTTTTTAATATATTAGCTAATATTATGAATGGTATTTAGTGATCCTTTTCACAGAAGACTGAATTATGTTGTTCTCAAGCCACCTATAAAAGAGGAAATATTCTTCAGTAAAAAACACATTTTCAGAAAACTTTCAGCAGGGAATGTACATTGAGTATAGAAAAACTCCGTCAGCAGAAGCAGATTAGATTTTCAAAATTACTGTCAAGTGAGCGGAACATATTCTGTATAAAAAATGTTATTTTAACATCAATAGATTATTTTTTGCCAATAGAAATTTTTGTTGTTTAGCTACCTGTGGGGACACTGGTTGCAGAAGACATAATGGCGACCTACAGTGAACGAATTACAAGACGAATATTGCGTTTTCAGAGAGACGACGTTGCAGTTCTTACAAACATGACACAATAAAACCAAACACATCATAAAAATTATTACAATGACACGACCTATTTGCAAATGTAAACATGATTGCGCAATAAATATTCAAAAAGTAACAACTGTTTTGAAAAGTTATACATGTTTTCGAGTGCTCGGCGAATTTTTACCTTTGAAAAAGATGGATCATAGACTTGTATTAAATTGAAAACTGTTTTGAATTGTGTAAATATTAAACCTGGCTGTAGAAGTTAATAACGATTATACCATAGGAGCGATCACATTGTATGAAGTATCGAATGAAAGCTGATGGTATCAACAAACACCATTATAGACGACATTTCAAATTCTGTACATGAATGTACAGACATGAGCAAATGATTTTTATAAAAGTTAGATATGCAAATGTGCTACAGCCACACATCCTCAGCAAGCGACACACAGTCTGAAGGAACTATGAGTTACCTACTTCCTCACCTAGTCATCCCAGACAAGCGACCAGTAATAAATGATATATTAAATAACTAAGAAGGTGCAAATAATAAAAAGTAAAATACAAGAACAAAAGCATAGGTATCTAGTGGACGAAGAGACTCTGCTTCTTCAAGCTGGTCATATTTATCAGGTGTGATCAAAAAGTCATGAGGATTTCTTTAATTTCTCGGGCTTTATATATCCGATTATCAAGATATTTTATCTTTTTGGTTCATTTGTTCTTGATGTATATTGGCATTTTTAGTTGTTTTGAATATTTAGTTTATTGTTGACAGTCGAAAAGTTGTAAGTGCTCGGCGAATTTTTACCTTTGGATACGATGGGTCAAAAAGTTTGCATTAAATTGAAAACTCGAATAAAGTGCAGTACGGCATTTGATATGTTAACTGCTACTTTTGGCGAATCTGCTATGAGTAAGACAAGAGTTTGTGCGTGGTATAAACGTTTCAAAGACGGTCGTGAAGACGATGAACACAACAAGAGCCCTGAACGCCCTAGCACATCAATTACTGTTGGCTATGTGGTAGAAGTAAAGAAAATGGTTCTGGAAAATTACCGAATCGCCATCAGTGAAGTTGTTCATGATAGTAACATACCCTTTGGCTCATGCAAAGCAATGTTTTCTGGTATTTTGGGCATGAAACGTGTAGCAGTAAAGTTTGTTCGAAAATTGTTGAATTCCGACTAAAAACGACGTTGCGTAGACATCGCTTAGAAACTTCTACATGAAGTCAACGATTCAGAACTTGGAAAGAAGATTATAACAAGTTACGGAACGTGGGTGTACGATTATAACTTCGAAACCAAGGCCCATACGTCCCAATGGAAAGTGCCTGAAGGGCCAAGACCGAAAAAAATCGACAAGTTCCGTAGCATGTGAGGGTTCTTCTCACTGTCATCTTCGATTACAGTGGGATAGTGCGTCAAGAGTTCCTGTCTCATGGCCGTACGGTCAATGAGGATTGCCTCATGGAAGTTATGTGCCGTTTGCCTGAAGCAATTCAAAGAAAATGAGCAGAATTGTTGCAAAACCGCTCGTGGAAACTAGATCATGGAATGCTTCCGTTCATATCTGAATGTTTGTTCGCCATCTTTTGGCAAAAGACAAAACAGTTATGTTGTCTCAGCTACAGTATTTGCCGGAAGTGGCCAGAAGGGACCTCTTTCTATTCCCGATGCTGAAGAGAACCATGAAAGGAGATTGTTTTGCCACCACTGATGAGATAAAAGCTGAATCAAATGGTTCAAATGGCTCTGAGCACTATGGGACTTAACATCTGTGGTCATCAGTCCCCTAGAACTTAGAACTACATAAACCTAACCAACCTAAGGACATCACACACATCCATGCCCGAGGCAGGATTCGAACCTGCGACCGTAGCAGTCACGCGGTTCCGGACTGAGCGCCTTAATCGCGAGACCACCGCGGCCGGCAAAAGCTGAATCGCTGAAGAATTACTTTGAACGGGACGAAGATGCTGAATAAATGAATTTTTTTTAAGAAATGCAAAAATTACACTTACTTTTTGACCACACCTTGTATTTGGTACTTTTAAAGTATTTATGAATATCGCTAATAACTTATGTAATTCTGTGTAGCATTTGTAATGAGACAGTGTAAAATGACCACAATAATCGTAAATACATTCTAATAATATGTATAAATGTGCAAATAACGTTCGTTGTGGTGTTGGTCGAATTTTAATATTTAACATGGTTTCAGTAATGTGCAAGGTATCAGGAAGTATATAAGGGCGAGCAGTAATGTGAATGTGGTCGGTCTTTCGTGTTTCATACGTGGTCGGTGGTGTTTGGCCGTTTGAGGCTGTATCTGGATTTTATTCAGCGGCAGTGGAGATAGTTAAAAAATATGAATAGCTGCCTATCATTGGACATAAAGTAATATTGAAGAGTGCAGATAGGACTTATTTTTGGTTGAGTTTAATTTAATTTTATTGGTTGATTTTACTTTAATTTTTTTGGTTGAGTTTACTTTAACTTTTCACTGGATAGAGTATTTGATGGCACTTTCGGTGTCTGAGTGCCAATAGGAACTTTAACTTCATTTGTGTGGGAACTGAAGCAGCTGAGAACTTTAACTATTTTGCTGCATTTTCTACTGACAATCTTATTTGATGGACTTGCTTCCTTGTTTGCACAGTGATTATTTGGGATAATGTAATTGAGTTGAATGTTCCAATTTATAGTGAGAAACTGTTCTGTAAGACTTTAAGTTTATGCTTTCGAATTTCGTGGTCAATGTACTTGTAAAAGTAGCTTGAACGTATGTGTTCCATTGACCACATCCTCTGCTGCAGTACATTAATTATTATTTATCTTTCTTTCCATTTGAATCTGTATTTGTGGAGCGGTACGAATCGCATCGTATGAATTACTTGCAATAAAGGCTTATTTGATTCAAAGAATAATTATTCTGTTTCCACATTATTAATCCCACGCGACTTTACACCATGACTTATTAACCTGATGATTCTGTAAAACACCAAAAAACACGATTTTTTTGGTATTTGGAGTATTGCATTCTTGTTAAAGTCTGACTGTTGTTTCGCCTATTTCATATACCACGTATACCTAGAGAGAAACTCAGTCGTGGTTGGTTCTGCTGAGGACCTTAATAATGCCAAATGTGTGTCGTCTGTTCCCGACGTCTTGTTTGGATGTAGGTTTCAATCAAATTATTCACTTAGTATCGCAAACTTCATTTCATCTTCATCCACTTCTTTTTTTCTTTTATATTATCTTCAAGTTTTCTTCCTGAATATATTCCTTATATACATTTCATCTTCTTTTAATCTGTGGTATAAAGTACGTTTCAGTCAAAGGACTTTGTCTCAGTGTTGCAATTTTCATTGACTTTAGTGTTGTATCTTTAATTATGTCAGTAATTGAATATATCAGCATCATTACTGTTCGATAAAACAGAGTGGTCAAAATACAAGTGTATTATTCCGTGACGGTTTCTTTCATAATGTGACCATTAATGCAAAAAAACAAAAACGTAGAACTTTATCATTTCTTTGCCATTTACGGATTTTTGATTGTAAACTTATTCCTCATATATTAAAAGTAATAGCATACATATTTAGTGCTGCTAACACTACATAGGATCTGCTTCGGTCAGAAAAAGGAGTATGTTCTTAAACTGACTAGTTGTGTAGTGTTTACGTTGAGGTAAGCCTTTTTGGAACATTAGAGTAATTAATTACATCATAAATTTTGAGCCAACATTGGCTGATTCAAATTTACACTGTGCAGAAACTGTACTTACCCTGTGCAAACGGCAAAGTTCTGTTGCAGTTCGCTATGACCTCAGGAATGTTAACCTTGGCAGCTGCTTCTTCTGCTCTGGACACTGCACACTGCAACAGGATATCGACATCATTAGCGTCTCCTCTAACGATCAATAAACACATTCTTCAGAAATTTATTATTCATTCAGATGTTAAAATAAGAAGGAAAAAGCTAGGTGACCACTAGACGGGTTAAATGACATTTATTGGTGTGTTTATGGGTAACAGCCGAGTTGTTGTTTCCTTGTTTTGCACCCTATTTCGACGACACAGGCGTGACGAGTTTTGATGTTATTCGCACCTGCTGACTGGACTGCAGCCAGGCAACGAGTACACACAACGATGCAATTCTCAAAAGCGTAAGAACACTACTGGATTGTCGTCGAAATATCGCGCAAAAAAGAGGGAAACGACAACGTTGCTGTATACATGTTAATCAGTAAGGCCGAGAAATCCTGGGAGACAATATGAAGTCTCCCATTCGGATATCCGAGCAGGGACTACTCAGGGCGACGTCGTTATATGGAGAAACAAGCCGGCCGCGGTGGCCGTGCGGTTCTGGCGCAGCAGTCCGGAACCGCGGGGCTACAGTCGCAGGTTCGAATCCTGCCTCGGGCATGGGTGTGTGTGGTGTCCTTAGTTTAGTTAGGTTTAAGTAGTTCTACGTTCTAGGGGACTTATGACCTAAGATGTTGAGTCCCATAGTGCTCAGAGCCATTTTGATTTTTTGGAGAAACAAAACCGGCGTTCTACGGATCGGAGCGTGGAGTGTCAGATCCCTTAATCGGGAAGGTAGGTTAGAAAATTAAAAAAAGGATAAGTTAAAGTTAGATATATTGGGAAGTAATGCAGTTCGGTGGCAGGAGGAACAAGCCAAATGGTCAGGTGAATATAGGGTTATAAATACAAAATCAAATAGGGGTAATGCAGGAGTAGGTTTAATAATGAATAAAAAAATAGGAGAGCGGGTAAGCTACTATGAACAGCATAGCGAACTAATGATTGTAGGCAAGATATACACGAAGCCCACGCCTGCGACAGTTGTACAACTTTGTATGCCAAGTAGCTCAGCAGATGACGAAGAGACTGAAGAAATATACGATGTGGCAAAAGAAATTATTTAGATAGTGAAGGGAAACAAAAATTTAATAGTCATGGGGGCCTGGAATTCGATAGTAGGAAAATGAGGAGAAGGAAAAATAGTAGGTGAATGTGGAATGAGGGTAAGGAACGAAAGAGGAAGCCGCCTAGTGGGATTTTGCACAGAGCATAACTTAATCATAGCTACCACTTGGATTGAGAATCATGAAAGAATGTTGTATACATGGAAGGGACGTGGAGATACTGGAAGGTTTCAGACGGATTGATTAATGGCAAGACATAGATTTAGGAGCCAGGTTTTAAACTGTAAGACATATGCAGTGGCAGATGTAGACTCTGACCAAATTCTATTGGTTATGAACTGTAGATTAAAACTGAAGAAACTGCAAAAAAACGGTAATTTAAGGAGATGGGATATGGATAAACCGAAAGAACCAGAGATTGTAGAGAGTTTCCGATAGACCGTTAGGAAACGACTGACAAAAATGGACGAAAGTAATACAGAAGAGTGGGTAGCTCTGAGACATGAATTAGGTCAGGCAGCCCAGGATCAAGTAGGAATAAAGACAAGGGCTAGTAGAAGTCCTTGGGTAACGGAAGAAATATTGAATTTAATTGATGAGAAAATATAAAATTTAGTAAATGAAGAAGGCAAAAAGGAATACAAGCGTCTCAAAAATGAGATCGAGAGGAAGTTAAAAATGGCTAAGCAGGGACGGTTAGAGGACAAATGTAAGAACGTAGAGGCGTATATCACTAGGGGGAAGATAGACACTGCCAACAGGAAAATTAAAGAGACCTTCGGAAAAAAAGCCGGCCGCGGTGGTCTCGCGGTTCTTGGCGCGCAGTCCGGAACCGTGAGACTGCTACGGTCGCAGGTTCGAATCCTGCCTCGGGCATGGATGTGTATGATGTCCTTAGGTTAGTTAGGTTAAAGTACTTCTAAGTTCTAGGGGACTGATGACCACAGTAGTTGAGTCCCATAGTGCTCAGAGCCATTTGAACCATTTTTGAACCTTTGTAAAAAAGAGAACCACTTGCTTGAATATTAAGAGCTCAGAGGGGAAAACCAGTTCTAAGCAGAAGGGCAAGCAGGAATGTGGAAGGAGTATTTAGAGGGTCTATGCAAGGGCGATGTATTTGACGGCAATCTTATGGAAATGGAAGAGGAGGTAGATGAAGATGAAATGGGAGAGATGATACTGCATGAAGAGTTTGACAGAGCACTGAAAGATCTAATTGGAAACAAGGCCCCAGGAGTAGACAACATTCCATTAGAACTACTGACAAAACTCTACCATCTGGTGAGCAAGATGTAAGAGACAGGCGAAATACCCTCAGACTTCAAGAAGAATATAATAATTCCAACCCCAAAGGAAGCAGGCGTTGATAGGTGTGAAAATAACCTAACTATCAGTTTAATAAGCCACAGCTGCAAAATATTAACACGAATTTTTTAAAGGCGAATGGAAAAACTGATGGAAGCCGACCTCGGGGAAGATCAGTTTGGATTCCCTAGAAATGTAGGAACACATGAGGCAATACTGACCCTACGACTTATCTAAGAAAATAGATTAAGGAAATGGAAACCTACGTTTCTAGCATTTGTAGACTTAGAGAAAGCTTTTGACAATGTTGACTGGAATACTCTCTTTCAAATTCTGAAGGTGACAGGGGTAAAATACAGGGAGAGAAAGGCTATTTACAATTCGTACAGAATCCAGATGGCAGTCATAAGAGTCGACGGGCATGAAAGGGAAGCAGTGGTTGGGAAAGGAGTGAGACAGGGTTGTAGCCTCTCCCCGATGTTATTCAATCTGTATATTGAGCAAGCAGTAAAGGAAACAAAAGAAAAATTCGGAGTAGGTATTAAAATCCATGGAGAAGAAATAAAAACTTCCACTTTGTAATTCTGTCAGAGTCAGCAAAGGGCTTGGAAGAGCAGTTGAAAGGAATGGGCAGTGTCTTGAAAGGAGGGTATAAGATGAACATCAACAAAAGCAAAACGAGGATAATGGAATGTAATCGAATTAAATCAGGTGATGCTGAGCGAATTAGATCAGGAAATGAGGCACTTTTAGTAGTACATACGTTTTGCTATTTGGGGTGCAAAGTAAGTGATGATGATTGAAGTAGAGAGGATATAAAATGTTGACTGGCTACGACGAGGAAAGCATTCATGAAGACGAGAAAATTTGTTAACATCGAGTATAGATTTAAGCGGCAGGAAGTCTTTTCTGACAATATTTGTATGGAGTGTAGCCATGTATGGAAGTGAAACATGGACGATAAATAGTTTAGACAAGAAGAGAGGAGCTTTCGAAATGTTGAGCTACATTTGAAGATTAGATGCGTAGATCACGTAACTAACGGGGAGTTACTGAACAGTATTGGGGAGAGGAGGAATTTATGGCACAACTTGACTAGAAGAAGGGATCGGTTAGAAGGGCATATTCTGAGGTATCAAGGGATCAACAGTTTAGTACTGGAGGGTAGCGTGGAAGGTAGAAATCGTAGATGGAGGCGAAAAGATGAATACACTAAGCAGATCAGAAGGATGTAGGCTGCATTAATTACTGGGAGATGAAGAAGCTTGCACAGGGAGAGTAGCATGGAGAGCTGCATCAAACCAGTCTCAGGACTGAAGACCACAACAACAACAACAACAACATGAATCACTTAATTTTTTTGTCGTTTTCGTTTCCTATAGGTGCTTTTCTGTATTTTTCACAATGACTGGCAACAATTTATCAACGGAGTTTCAATCATCCGTCCATCGATACAAGAGATGCTAAGTATGAGACAATAAACGGTGACTTTCCCATCTGCGTACATACGTCCACTGGCGTGATTTTTCACAGGTAAGAAAAATCAGCCGGCCTGGGTGGCCGCGCGTTTCTAGACGATACAGTCCGGGACCGCGCAACCGCTACGGTCGCAGGTTCGAATGCTGGCTGTGGCAGGGATGTGTGTGATGTCCTTAGGTTGGTTAGGTTTAAGTAGTTCTAAGTTCTATGGGACTGATGACCTCAGAAGTTAAGTCCCATAGTGCTCGGAGCCATTTGAACCATGTGAAGAATGACCAGTTCCGAATACTTGTGTGGCGCTTTATATACACTCCTGGAAATGGAAAAAAGAACACATTGACACCGGTGTGTCAGACCCACCATACTTGCTCCGGACACTGCGAGAGGGCTCTACAAGCAATGATCACACGCACGGCACAGCGGACACACCAGGAACCGCGGTGTTGGCCGTCGAATGGCGCTAGCTGCGCAGCATTTGTGCACCGCCGCCGTCAGTGTCAGCCAGTTTGCCGTGGCATACGGAGCTCCATCGCAGTCTTTAACACTGGTAGCATGCCGTGACAGCGTGGACGTGAACCGTATGTGCAGCTGACGGACTTTGAGCGAGAGCGTATAGTGGGCATGCGGGAGGCCGGGTGGACGTTCCGCCGAATTGCTCAACACGTGGGGCGTGAGGTCTCCACAGTACATCGATGTTGTCGCCAGTGGTCGGCGGAAGGTGCACGTGCCCGTCGACCTGGGACCGGACCGCAGCGACGCGCGGTTGCACGCCAAGACCGTAGGATCCTACGCAGTGCCGTAGGGGTCCGCACCGCCACTTCCCAGCAAATCAGGGACACTGTTGCTCCTGGGGTATCGGCGAGGACCATTCGCAACCGTCTCCATGAAGCTGGGCTACGGTCCCGCACACCGTTAGGCCGTCTTCTGCTCATGCCCCAACATCGTGCAGCCCGCCTCCAGTGGTGTCGCGACAGGCGTGAATGGAGGGACGAATGGAGACGTGTCGTTTTCAGCGATGAGAGTCGCTTCTGCCTTGGTGCCAATGATGGTCGCATGCGTGTTTAGCGCCGTGCAGGTGAGCGCCACAATCAGGACTGCATACGACCGAGGCACACAGGGCCAACACGCGGCATCATGGTGTGGGGAGCGATCTCCTACACTGGCCGTACACCTCTGGTGATCGTCGAGGGGACACTGAATAGTGCACGGTACATCCAAACCGTCATCGAACCCATCGTTCTACCATTCCTAGACCGGCAAGGGAACTTGCGATTCCAACAGGACAATGCACATCCGCATGTATCCCGTGCCACCCAACGTGCTCTAGAAGGAGTAAGTCAACTACCCTGGCCAGCAAGATCTCCGGATCTGTCCCCCATTGAGCATGTTTGGGACTGGATGAAGCGTCGTCTCACGCGGTCTTCACGTCCAGCACGAACGCTGGTCCAACTGAGGCGCCAGGTGGAAATGGCATGGCAAGCCGTTCCACAGGACTACATCCAGCATCTCTACGATCGTCTCCATGGGAGAATAGCAGCCTGCATTGCTGCGAAAGGTGGATATACACTGTACTAGTGCCGACATTGTGCATGCTCTGTTGCCTGTGTCTATGTGCCTGTGGTTCTGTCAGTGTGATCATGTGATGTATCTGACCCTAGGAATGTGTCAATAAAGTTTCCCCTTCCTGGGACAATGAATTCACGGTGTTCTTATTTCAATTTCCAGGAGTGTATGTTCAATGTTAAAGCTCAGAGATCAGAAACGCAGTTCTTCAATAATTTTAAATTTTTATTTATTTTTTGTTTAAAAATCTTTCGTAGATCTCGTCTCTTCTCTCTCCCTCTTCAATCAGTAACTCAGATCTTGTGTAAAATCTCAATTAAAGAACATACAAAGTGCAATGTATAGTTTTAAGAAGTCGACAATCACATAATATCCCATTAATTTAAAATCTTGAACTTCGCAGCCGTCAAAAAGTGTATTATTATAAGATACAATGGGAATCTTACAGCTAACCATTCGCACGTCAAAAGTTCGTTCAAGCCTTTATGTAGGTTTCGATGAATATAAACCAGTCTTCCTCAAAGGAGTAATCGCACCTAAAAGTAGGGTGCATTACAAGCAGTACATTTAAGTCACATGAGCACTAAAAAGAAACCTAAACATTACATACATTGGAAATAAGTTTTCGTGTCACATATTGCGTGAAAAGAGAAACGCAAGTCATAAGGCCTAGGCAACCGTAAGAAGTATCTATACAAATGCTGTGGCATAGCCACAAGGCTTAGTCAACTGTAAAAAATGATCCACGTACAATCTAAGGCAGACATGCATCATTTATATAAACAGACAACTAACACAACAGAAGGGACAAGCCCGTCGGAAACTTATGCACAAGTGGGGCTCACATAAGAAGCGGTGCCGACCACAAAAGACACCTGATATGTTGATAAAATTACATTAAATAACAAAACAGAAACAGTAACACAATAAAACTTACAAAAAGGAAAATAAATCTACGCAAACGGGATCAAAATTACGACGCACATTAAAGCAGAATAATGACAGGTGGCGTTTTTGAGTAAGATAACATCTCGAAACAACGTGGAAAACCCGATGCAGCTGTTGTGGCAATTTAAGAACCGGCCGAGCCATCAAAAAAGTTTATGTTCTCAAGCAGTAAATCGTGATTAAAAATTCGAAATTCTACCAGCAAGTCCAACCTACAATCCTTCTCTTCCCTACGCGAAATAACCTATCTTCCAATTTAACAGTGCAATGAGCACGTTGTATGAGATGCTTGGCATAATTAGAGCCATGAAAGTCACCACCTCACTTACCCAATAAATGATCTTTCAATTTAACTTTCACTGCTCTTCCTGTCTGCTTTATATAGAAACAAGGACAGTAACTGCCCCTTATTTTATAGACGCCAGAATGAGAAATAGTTCGTCATTACGTGAGTAAAGTTTTTCCAGGGCTTTTGTTTGTTGGAAACGAAACATGACAGGTACATTTCTTAGTAAGAAGACGGCTAACATTGTATGAAATGTTCCCTACACGGTATGGAAAAGAAATTCCCTATCTCTCTACCTCTATTTCCCAATTTGTAGCCTCCTAAAGTGGACTATTTTTAGCGGTTTTATTATCCAATATTCGGTTTACTAATTGCGGATATTACTGGCTGTAGTTTTAATCAAATTTATCTCTTCCAGAAAATTCTCACGGGGCAGCGGAGTAAGCAAACCATGATGAAAATTAGAATGAAAAACGGCCAGTATGTGTGCTTGGCGGTGAGCCGTATCAACTAGGGGTAGTGTTATGTGAACAAATTTAGTTACGAAAGATTCTGAAGTTAATTTTATCGCTCTTTATACTCAAAATAAGATAGGGATATCAGTTCACTACTTCCTTTCTGCTGCTCTTAGCGAACACTGTTGATATCTGTCGAAACCTAAGTAAAGGTCTGAATAAACGTTCGACGTCCAAGTGGTTGGCTGTATGATTTCCATTGTCTTCTGTTAATTGTGTACACGCTATAGAGGCTGAGATATCCAAAGAGAATACATATACCGTGGTGCAATTTTTGCTTAGCTATCGCGAACAAATTTTATGAAGCATGCCAGTAATGTTTAATCTTTATAGCTACCTAATTAAGAAAGTGATTTTTGCTTTCTATTATTGGAATCATAGGTTTTTTCTACGATATTGTGAAAGAGGTTAGAAAGAGGAGAGAAGTTACATGTATGGTACGTGATCAAATAACAACAAGGTAACAGTGCCACAATAAACTGTACTGTAACTCAGATCCGTGTGTTTACATGAGTGCTTTTGGCCATCGATCCATGTTCTACTATTGTAGCGATCAGACTACTTCGTTAAGCTATCATTTCTACATCTACATGACTACAATGCAATTCACATTTAAGTGCTTGACAGAGGGTTCATCGAACCACAATCATACTATCTCTCTACCACTCCCGAAAAGCACGCGGGAAAAACGAACACTTAAACCTTTCTGTTCGAGCTCTGATTTCTCTTATTTTATTTTGATGATCATTCCTACCTATGTAGGTTGGGCCCAACAAATTATTTTCGCAATCGAAAGAGAAAATTGGTGACTGAAATTTCGTAAATAGATCTCGCCGCGACGAAAAACGTCTAGGCTGTAATGATTTCCATCCCAGCTCGCGTACCATATCTGCCACACACTCTCCCTATTACGTGATAGTACAAAACGAGCTGGCCTTTTTTGCACCCTTTCAATGTCCTCCGTCAATCCCACCTGCTAAGGATCCCACACCGCGCAGCAACATTCTAACAGGGGACGAACGAGTGTAGTGTAAGCTGTCTCTTTAGTGGACTTGTTGCATCTTCTAAGTGTCCTGCCAATGAAACGCAGCCTTTGGCTCGCCTTCCCCACAATATTATCTATGTGGTCTTTCCAACTGAAGTTGTTCCTAATTTTAACACCCAGGTACTTAGTTGAATTGACAGCCTTGAGAATTGTACTATTTATCAAGTAATCGAATTCCAACGGATTTCGACTGGAACTCATGTGGATCACCCCACACTATTCGTTATTTAGCGTCAACTGCCACCTGCCACACCACACAGCGATCTTTTCTAAATCACTTTGCAACTGGTACTGGTCTTCGGATGACCTTACTAGACGGTAAATTACAGCATCATCTTCGAACAACCTAAGAGAACTGCTCAGATTGTCACCCAGGTCATTTATATAGATCAGGAACAGCAGAGGTTCAAGGACGCTTCCCTGGGGAACACGTGATATCACTTCAGTTTTACTCGATGATTTGCCGTCTATTACTGCGAACTGCGACCTTCCTGACAGGAAATCACGAATCCAGTCGCACAACTATAGGCCTACAGCTTGATTAGAAGTCGTTTGTGAGGAACGGTGTTAAAAGCTTTCCGGAAATCTAGAAATACGGAATCAACTTGAGATCCCCTGTCGATAGCGGCCATTACTTCGTGCGAATAAAGAGCTAGCTGCGTTGCACAAGAACGATGTTTTCTGAAACCATGCTGATTACATATCAATAGATCGTTCCCTCCGAGGTGATTCATAATGCTTGAATACAGTATATGCTCCAAAACCCTGCTGCAAACCGACGTTAATGATATAGGTCTGTAGTTAGATGGATTACTCCTACTACCCTTCTTAAACACTTGTGCGACCTGCGCAATTTTCAACATTCGTCTGTAGCAACACATCTCAAATGCTTCGATGCTCTTCTGTTCCGGTTTTCCCACAGTCCATGTTTCACTACCATACAATGCTGTACTCCAGACGTACATCCTCAGAAATTTCTTCCTCAAATTAAGGCCGGTATTTGATATTAGTAGACTTCTCTTGGCCAGAAATGCCTTTTTTGCCATAGCGAGTCTGCTTTTGATGTCCTCCTTGCTCCGTCCGTCATTGGTTATTTTGCTGCCTAGGTAGCAGAATTCCTTAACTTCATTGACTTCGTGACCATCAATCCTGATGCTAAGTTTCTCGCTGTTCTCATTTCTACTAGTTCTCAATACCTTCGCCTTTCTCCGATTTACTCTCAAACCATACTGTGTACTCATTAGACTGTTCATTCCGTTCAGCATATCATTTCATTCATCTTCACTTTCACTCAGGATAGCAATGTCATCAGCGAATCGTATCATTGATATCCTTTCACCTTGTATTTTAATTCCACTCCTGAACCTTTCTTTTATTTCCATCATTGCTTCCTCGATGTACAGATTGAACAGTAGGGGCGAAAGGCTACAGCCTTGTCTGACACCCTTCTTAATACGAGCACTTCGTTCTTGATCGTCCACTCTTATTATTCCCTCTTGGTTGTTGTACATATGGTATGTGACCCGTCTCTCCCTATAGATTACCCCTATGTTTTTCAGAATCTTGAACAGCTTGCACCATTTTATATTGTCGGACGCTTTTTCCAGGTCGACAAATCCTATTAACGTGTCTTGACTTTTCTTTAGCCTTGCTTCCATTATTAGCCGTAACGTCAGAATTGCCTCTCTCGTGCCTTTACTTTTCCTAAAGCCAAACTGGTCGTCACCTAGCGCATTCTCAATTTTCTTTTCCATTCTTCTGTAAGCAGCTTCGATGCATGAGCTGTTAAGATCATTGTGCGATAATTCTCGCACTTGTCAGCTCTTGCCGTCTTCGGAATTGTGTGGATGATGCTTTTCCGAAAGTCAGATGGTGTGTCGCCAGACTCATATATTCTACACACCAACGTGAATAGTCGTTTTGTTGCCACTTCCCCTAATGATTTTAGAAATTCTGATGGAATGTTATCTATCCCTTCTGCTTTATTTGACCGTAAGTCCTGCAAAGCTCTCTTAAATTCAGATTCTAATACTGGATCCTCTATCTCTTCTAAATCGACTCCTGTTTCTTCTTCTATAACATCAGACAAATCTTCACCCTCATAGAGGCTTTCAATGTATTCTTTCCACCTATCTGCTCTCTCCTCTGCATTTAACAGTGGAATTCCCGTTGCACTCTTAATGTTACCACCGTTGCTTTTAATGTCACCAAAGGCTGTTTTGACTTTCCTGTATGCTGAGTGTGTCCTTCCGACAGACATATCTTTTTCGATGTCTTCACATTTTTGCTGCAGCCATTTAGTCTTAGCTTCCCAGCACTTCCTATTTATTTCATTCCTCAGCGACTTGTATTTCTGTATTCCTGATTTTCCCGGAACATGTTTGTACTTCCTCCTTTCATCAATGAACTGAAGTATTTCTTCTGTTACCCATGGTTTCTTCGCAGCTACCTTCTTTGTACCTATGTTTTCCTTCCCAATTTCTGTGATGGCCCTTTTTAGAGACGTCCATTCCTCTTCAACTGTGTTAGCTACTGCGCTATTCCTTATTGCTGTATCTATAGCGCTAGAGAACTTCAAACGTGTCTCGTCATTCGTTAGAACTTCCGTATCCCACTTCTTAGCGTATTTATTCTTCCTGACTAATGTCTTGAACTTAAGTCTACTCTTCATCACTACTATATTGTGATCTGAGTCTATATCTGCTCCTGGGTACGCCTTACAATCCAGTATCTGATTTCGGAATCTTTGTCTGACCATGATGTAATCTAATTGAAATCTTCCCGTATCTCCCGGCCTTTTCCAAGTATACCTCCTCCTCTTGTCACTCTTGAACAGGGTATTCGCTATTACCAGCTGAAACTTGTTGCAGAACTCAATTAGTCTTTCTCCTCTTTCATTCCTTGTCCCAAGCCCATATTCTCCTGTAACCTTTTCTTCTACTCCTTCCCCTACAACTGCATTCCAGTCGCCCATGACTATTAGATTTTCGTCGCCCTTTACATACTGCATTACCCTTTCAATATCCTCATACACTTTCTCTATCTGTTCATCTTCAGCTTGCGACGTCGGCATGTATACCTGAACTATGGTTGTCGGTGATGGTCTGCTGTCGATTCTGATTAGAACAACCCAGTCACTGAACTGTTCACAGTAACAGACCCTCTGCCCTACCTTCATATTCATAACGAATCCTACACCTGTTATACCATTTTCTGCTGTTGTTGATATTACCCGATACTCATCTGACCAGAAATCGTTGTCTTCCTTCCACTTCACTTCACTGACCCCTACTATCTCTAGATTGAGCCTTTGCATTTCCCTTTTCAGATTTTCTAGTTTCCCTACCACGTTCAAGCTTCTGACATTCCACGCCCCGGCTCGTAGAACATTATCCTTTCGTTGATTATTCAATCTTTTTCTCATGGTAACCTCCCCCTTGGCAGTCCCCTCCCGGAGATCCGAATGGGGGACTATTCTGGAATCTTTTGCCAATGGAGAGATCATCATAACAATTCTTCAACTACAGGACCCATGTCCTGTGGATAGACGTTACGTGTCTTTAATGCAGTGGTTTCCATTGCCTTCTGCATCCTCATGTCGTTGATCATTGCTGATTATTCCGCCTTTAGGGGCAATTTCCCATCCCTAGGACAAGAGAGTGCCCTGAACGTCTATCCGCTCCTCCGCCCTCTTTGACAAGGCCGTTGGCAGGCTGACTTCTTATGAAGTCTTCGGCCGCCAATGCTGATTATTTATCAAAATTTAGGCAGTGGCGGGAATCGAACCCGGGACCGAAGACGTTATGAATCAAAGACGCTACCCCTTGACCACGGGTGGACTAACTGCTCGAAATAATATTCGGAGAAAGCGTTTATGACAATCTCGGAAGACGTTTTCTGCCTACCATGACAGTGAAAAGCGTGGATATGCTTTTCATTTACGTCGAATGTCGCTGAAATGAACCTGCAGTGTTATATTTCCCCACACCGTGACACCTGGACCACGAAAACAATCACGTTTGAGAATTTTCCTCGGCGTATTTTGTGTTACCACCTTTTGTAAATGTGAGGGTATGTTCAGCAGTGTCGAGCATAATCGTTTTGGTGGTGCAGGTATTATGGTGTGCGAAGACTAACGTCCGTGGTCGTGCCGAGCTCCAGATCCTTGTGCCGGGTGCACTCCCCAGTCAACGTTATCGTGACCCTGTACTGCTTCCCGTGTGTGTCTTTTGAGCAGGTCAGTGCATCTAAATGTATAGGCGGAGGAGCTGTTGGAACGAGAAGATACTCGGTGAATGGACTGGCCGCCCGTTTCTCCGATTTAAATCCAATAGAGCACGTGAGTAATCCTCTTGGGAGACATATTGCAGCCTGTCCATATGCACCAACGAGCTTCGAGGAGTTGTCAGCCGCGCTGGTGGAGGAATGGAACGCCCTATCGTAAGAATTTCTTACCAACCTTGTGGTCAGTATGGGAGCAGGTTACAGAGCATGCAATGCCGTCCGAGCTCATCACAAATCTTGCTAGGAACCATGTACCGTCCATGGGACCATCACAACTCAGGATGACAGAGTAATTACTGTCTTCGAATGAAAGTGTCATTTCTGTTCGTCTCAGTGATTATTTCTTTCCTTTACTGTACTATCCTGTAACAGTTCTTACTGTGTATGATCCGTGTTTCATCGAGCTATGTTACTTGGCGGCGACAAATTACGCGACAGCCAGTTGCGTCCGTAAGTTTTGCGTACCCAAGTTGATTCAAATGGCTCTAAGCACTATGGGGCTTAACATCTGAGGTCATCAGTCCCCTACACTTAGTACTACTTGAACCTAACTAACCTAAGGACATCAAACACATCCATGCCCGAGGCAGGATTCGAACCTGCGACCGTAGCAGCAGCGCAGTTCTGGACTGAAGCGCCTAGAACCGCTCGGCCACATCGGCCGGCTTTTGCGTACCTCGCTATATAAGCGAAGCATGGACGAATAACGAATCATTCTTGCTACGATAAAACTTTAAAATACTACACCCGAACGGGCCTCGGAATGCCCAACGGTACCGACCGACCGCCGTGCCATCCTCAAGTGATAAGCCTCACTGGATGCGGAGATGGCAGGTCAACACATTGTTCACCCTGACGTTGTCATTTATCGTGACTGGAGCCGCTACTCCTCAATCAAATAGCTCCTCAGTTTGCCTCAGAAGGGCTGAGCGCATCCCCCTTGCCAACAGCGCTCAGCAGACCCAGATGGCCACCCATCCAAATGATAGTCGTGCCCGATTGGCTGATCTGACCGGAACAGGTGTCACCACTGAGGCTAGGCCATTGGCGCCTAGCTAAGATACAGAAAGCAAACTGGGAAATCTCTCGGTATAAGCGGCTTTCAGGATCTGTAGGAAGTGGTTGAAGAACCATTAAACCACATGTCCACATCTCGTCACAGATGACAGGCTTGTCTGCTTTGTAAAGTAAGATAGGTGGCGATCTGTAGTAGATCTAATTAGATCTGATGACAGAGTGCAGTGCTGCTGCAGGCACAAGTGTTTCGGAGTACTTCATTCAGTGAACATTGTCGTCCGCACACAGGGTCTCTATGTGCTCCAATGATGTCCTAATGATATCGTCAGCTATGATAGCGATTTCACAGGATCATCGACACTGGACCTTGGATAAATGGAATTGTGTTGCCTGATCGATGGTCATGTCCGGATACACCATCATCCAGAAGAAAAGCTGCTCGAAACATGACCATGCTACGAATCCATATCATTTGGGTTGGAGTTATGTTATGAAGGACATTATAGTAGTGATACGAGGCACCATGACCTCTGTGGACTATGTGAACATTACTGTGGATCACCTTTATTCTTTCATGCTAGGCGCCTTCCTCAACAACAATGGCGCCATACAGGAACTGTACGAGTCACAAGGCCAGATTAGTGTTAAAAGGGTTTCAGGATCATTACAGTCATTGATGTTTTGTCCACCTGTATCACCCAATCTGAACCCAATGAAATACATCTGGGACGCTACCAAGCAGCAGTTCCGCTCCTATAATCCATTGGCCCGTAATTTACGGGAATTGTGCGACCTGTGTGTACACGTCTGATGTAACATATATCCGAAATCCTATCAAAGTCTTGTAGGGTCCATAACATACAGAATAACTGTTCTATTGCTTTCCTAACGTGGCCGGCCGGAGTGGCCGTTTGGTTCTAGGCGCTACAGTCTGGAGCCGAGCGACCGCTACGGTCGCAGCTTCGAATCCTGCCTCGGGCATGGATGTGTGTGATGTTAGGTTTAATTAGTTCTAAGTTCTAGGTGACTGATGACCTCAGAAGTTAAGTCGCATAGTACTCAGAGCCATTTGAACCATTTTTTTCCCTAATGTGTACAGACATGCTATTAAGCAAGTTCTCGTAATGTCGTAGATAGTCAGTGCACCCATATATGGGGTCGCCTGTCTTAGCTTCTTCGTCCTGTATAACATTTTGAATGGTTTTAAGTTGTAAATATCAAAGATTATTGTAAATAATCTTCTACCAGTCCGGAACGCGATTGTCTGTGCAGGAAAGATTGACTCGATCGCCGGGAGGGACGTTACTTGCTTTGGCTGAACAATAATGACGCAACAATATCTCCCCCACAAATGTTCACCACTGCCGAGCTGTTAAACGCTACATTATTCCACTAGATGCTGTGTGTGAAGGACTAATAACACCGTACAATACTGAAAATGCATTAAACTAGCTGATTCTCATGCGTTCCACTGCGCTGACTGCAAATATCAGAAGGAAAACTGGAACTTAACTCCAGTTTTTGATTTACGGCGAAAAATATAAAAACTTAGTTTCTAGCACTCGTGTAACTGTTTCAGAGGACAAGACTGAAACGATCAAATAACCTCTGGTCATTTCATTTCAGTACCTTAATTGCACATAGTAGTGATTGTAATTTTTCCTTAAGATTAGTTCTAAAGGGGTTTTTACGCAACTATGTTTTTCTTTTTTTTTTAAAGAAAATGAACAATGGAGGCGAAGCATAAAAGTAAGTGAAGGAAAATTCGTAAAACTGAGTGAATCAAAGGTTGAAGAACGTATTTTCATAGCCCACAGATTCGAAAGCTTTTCACTGAAAAGCAGTTTGCTCAAATGTTACATGGTGATGAGAAGTCTACCTCGGAAAGTTTTAAAAATGTCGCTTTCAATTTATTACGAAATAAGAGAGCATAAGGCCAGCCCGGTTGGCCGTACGGTCTAACACAACCGGCACGGTAGCTCACAGTGTTCGGTCAGAGGGTTTAGCTACCCTCTGTAATAAAAAAAAACTGAGTGAACTGGTCAACGAACAACCTGAACGAGTGTTATCGGACGTCCGCCACGAACAAATTCAACGAACAAAGTAGAACAAAATGAGATTAAAAAAAACACACGGCTTTCCCGGCGGGAAGGAGCGCCTGATCTCCGGCACGAATCCGCCCGGCGGATTTGTGTCGAGGCACGGTGAACCGGCCAGTCTCTGGATGGTTATAGGCGGTTTTCAATCTGCCTCGCCGAATGCAGGCTGGTTCCCCTTATTCCGCCTAAGTTACACTATGTCGGCGATTGCTGCGCAAACAAGTTCTCCACGTACGCGTACACCACCATTACTACCACGTTACACTCGTCTGGTGTGAGACGTTCCCTGTGGGGTCCAGCGGGGGCCGAACCGCACAATAAACCTGGGTTCGGTGTGGGGCGGCGGAGGGGTGAAGTGGCCTGCGGTAGTCGTCGTGGGGTTGTGGACCACTGCGGCTGCGGCGGGGACGGAACCTCTCCGTCGTTTCTAGGTCCCCGGTTAACATACAATACAATACATACAAGAGAGCATAAAATTATAAGGAGCTTGTGAGTGAACTGTTGTCATGTTTTGAAAATCTTTCTGTAATGTGTCTGAGAATACTATTCCTTCAGGCCCACCTCGACTGAAAATAGCGCAGCACGTTCTGACGAACTGGGCGAGCGATTTCTTTAGAATATTTGCAGTCATGCAGTCTTGACAGACGAGGGCTGGCCTATTGCTTGGGATGCTCCACACGTAGATTTTAAGCGCAAATCAAGCGGAAACGCAGAGATAATTTATAGTTTGTTCAGAAGTTCTTCAAAATATTGGGTTACAATAGTGTTAATATTACTGAATATGTGCTCTAGCGGGACACTATTCGTTGTGAATTAATGGACTGTTTGTAGATATTTAGCAATTTGTATAAGAAACCATAAAAAACACGAAAAATTATTAGTTAGCTTTTGTTTAAATTAGCGATTCTGTGAGTTGATGTTAATCATTGTTTACCACTACAAGGCAGTTAATATCATCCGGCTGAGTTTATATTTCAGGAAATTACAATTATTTACAAATTTCTTATACTGAGTGATACTAGGGTATGTTGCTATTTAAAAAAATATATCTGAAGCCAGAGATAAGTAGTTATTTTTCATCATATAAATGCAGAAATCCTAAATTGAAGTGTTCTACAAAATTTCAATGAAATTTTGTTTCACAATGTAACGGGTAATAGCAAAAGCAAATTAAAGAATTAAATTTAAGCCACGATCTTTCTAAACAACTACTTGAATTGTGATTTTCAGAATATTTATTGAAACTGACTAGCTGTGTTTGGGAAAAAAATGTAGACAAATATTAGCAACTGCTGGTAGTTTTCTTTACTAGACCATCTGTATCAATTCACTGCAACGAAAATATCTGAGAGAGAGACATCCAGGCTTTTATTGTTTTTCAGAACTAACTAATAATTTGAGTTATTAAAAATTTAATAATCTCGACCACAGAAAAACAATAAAACTCGCTGCTTATCTTTCAGCTGGCGACATCAAATCTTGAAGCAAAAAAAAAAAAAAGAAGAGAAATGGTGATGTTTGTCTTCACCTGGATGGACCTCTCCTGAGCCACTTGCTAAGACGGGATTGGATTTGTTATTAGCAAAAATTGTAGTTTTTTGTCAATTAGTATTGTCAAAAAATCGTATAAACTACACATTTAATCGCTACTGATATTGTTTAGTCAGCTTTCGCTTTTTACTCGTTAATTCCGTGAATTTACATTACCTCGACGCACACGTTTCAGAAATCGAGGACACTAAAACGAACGTGTGGGTGAAACTTATGAAACCGGTAGTGATAGTAAACGAAGAACTCCTTTTCCATACCTGAGCTGTAACATGATTTATGGTACTAGTTCGCTGAACGATAAAGAAGGAATGAAGCGCTATCAACGTGAGTGTGACATGAGCTATGTGAGGCTGGGGTTAACGGACTGCAGCGATAAAGATTAACCATAACTCCAGCTATATTCTACACTAGGACTACCTCACAAATATTTTCAAGTAATGAGATAGAATGAAAACATAATTGTCAAATATTAAGGGTGGTTTTATGGTATGGTTACCTTTCATTGTCAGCAGGAGAGCGCTCTCTGAATTTGAAAAATGTAATGTTCTTATTAGAGAAGATTTATTTGCTCACACAGCAATAAATACATATGTAGACAACTAGTTTCGGAAATTTAAATTCCAGTCTTCAGACGATGTGCATAGAACACCCATTGCGCCACACAATGTAGTCATAAATATATCTGAGAGCATCTGGCTGAAGAAGACTCGCCAGTGTAACGTCATATATGCAGTAAAAGCATACTTCTGCTAAAATATATTTGGTTCACAGAGTATTACTCACTGTGACTTTACATTGACGGCGTCTTCAACGAGTTACTCCCAAATATGTCTATGCACAGTGCACTACATTGAGTGGCACAATGGTTGATGTATGTAGATGATCTGAATATGGCAATTTCAATTGCCGAAACTAGTTGTCTATCTATATTTATAGCTACCTGGGGAAATAGAACTTTTCTAGTAAGAACATTACATTTTGCAGTTTTACTGTAGTCTGTTAGAACGAATCTGCGAGACTGTCGTACATTCGGCACCGATCTCTTGAGAAATGAAACACATTGTAGGACTGGACGAGAATCGAAGGAGAAATTCGTAGCGTCACCCCAACATTCTCCTTAAGTGAACTATGAAATCCACCGAAAACACACGAAGAGCTAACATCACATTACCAAAGAAGGTACGAGCTGACAAATGGTAACATTTCATATTGAGTGAAGCAGGCTGGAGAGAAGATGAAGATTGCCTTCAGTAAATCCAGGAACATAATAATGTTACCTAATACTTGATAATAAGACTGATATATTAAGGCAAATATGGATACCGTGATGGTATACGTAGCTGAAGAAATGTCGCTTTAAAATTTGAAGCTGAATAAAATGTCGGAAACTGTCGTATCGACCCCTTATTGTTAGAGGGCCAGCAGAACCGATCCGCAAGATGGGTTGCTGCCTCCCCTTTCAGGAACGCAGAGAGAAACAATAACAAACTTTCCAAATGAACACGGAACTACTTCGCCAGGCAACATGTGACAGTGTCCACCAATTGGAACTCATATGACTGATGTAGCCCTCCGCCGACCTGGCTTTATACGCCGGCCTAGACCGTCAGACCGGCAATGTTTACCAACACTTAGGAACAGCTCCGGCCAGTATTTACGCCGGCCTAGCATTGTATTCACTCGTTGTAGCATTGTAGTAATATGTTGTATTTCGTATTGTGTAGAGGAGGTTTTGGTTAGTACTTTTTTTTCATTGTCTCTTTCCTTATTTGGTTTTCACCACAAGAGTTGTGGGTTTTTCTTGTCGTTCTTGCGTTTAAAACTTAGTGTATGCCAAGAAGGTGTTTTCTTCATTAATTATAATAAAGTGTGTTCAAATTGACTGTTAGTCCTGCCGAGTGCAGGACACAACAGAAACCTTAGAGTAGGGTGAGATACAGAAACCATCTGTTGTCAAATGTAATATCTCTTTATATTCGATGAATTATTGTGATACAATTCTACTCTTGAATGACGTTTACTAATTTTCTATCTTCATACTCGCAGAACCAATGCGCAAAGTAGTTTCATACAATAGCTATGGCAGGAGCGCATAATTATTCTTTGTAGTACTCTCTCTGGTGGTTGTTAGAAAAAAGCTTCCGAGATTGTCATCGTGCCGATTAGCTTGAGCTTTGTTTGAAGAACTGTAACCTGAATATTGAGATTTATGACAAAAGATAACTGATACGAAATTGTACGATTAAAAGGGAAGTATATATATATATATATATATATATATATATATATATATATATATATATATATATATATATATATATTGCTCCTTCATGATATTCATCGATATATTGCGTAGTTGTTAATCAGAAGGGAACTTCCGAAAGACTAGATCCGAACCTGCATTTAATAACCCAAGATCTCCATTACTTCTTCGGAAGGTTAAACTTCGCCAAAGCCAAATATACGCTTGATCTGAGGTTTCCCGACTGATTATACAACGATCCCAAAATTACGAGGCATTTTATTTGTAAAGATTAGCAGACTGCCGCAAAGCACCGACCTGCAGAGAGGAAGAATCATCGCTCGATTTCATTATAACAAGTAAAATTTCTGAATCATTTTGAGTGACTGAGTTATGATTGTGTTTCCTGTTATGAATGATTGATTGCTCGAACGAATTGAGAACTACGCAACTACTTATTTACATACATAGGAGGAAAAAGTACACAAAGTCATCCACTATCAAGTGGGAGTAACGGGGATGAAACAACAATAAAGGCGTCTTTGTGTCATAGGTATTATAAGACATATTGAAACTTCTAACCACTTATTAGTTGCAGGCCAAAGAAAAAATGGACTGGAAAAGAAGTTCCAGAAAAAGAATAAATGTGTAAAAGAGGATGGGGCAAAGAGGGACAGATATCAATGCTGATGTTCATGGATGACGTATCACCTACAGCAGCTAGTATGAGCAAGAAAGCCATGTCAGAAATGACGAGTAGATAACCCACTTCGCTCAAGGTATGTGTCGAGGATGAGTTACTGTATATAGAAACGAAAGTGGCCAAAAGTAGCAGGATGCTAGAGAGCGACTTATTACACATAAAGTATGCCAAAGACATAGTAGTAAAGTAAGTGAAATAATAATCCTACAGTCCACAACTTGGCTAAATTAAGAGTTACTACACTCCTGGAAATTGAAATAAGAACACCGTGAATTCATTGTCCCAGGAAGGGGAAACTTTATTGACACATTCCTGGGATCAGATACATCACATGATCACACCGACAGAACCACACGCACATAGACACAGGCAACAGAGCATGCACAATGTCGGCACTAGTACAGTGTACATCCACCTTTCGCAGCAATGCAGGCTGCTATTCTCCCATGGAGACGATCGTAGAGACGCTGGATGTAGTCCTGTGGAACGGCTTGCCATGCCATTTCCACCTGGCGCCTCAGTTGGACCAGCATTCGTGCTGGATGTGCAGACCGCGTGAGACCACGCTCCATCCAGTCCCAAACATGCTCAATGGGGGACAGATCCGGAGATCTTGCTGGCCAGGGTAGTTGACTTACACCTTCTAGAGCACGTTGGGTGGCACGGGATACATGCGGACGTGCATTGTCCTGTTGGAACAGCAAGTTCCCTTGCCGGTCTAGGAATGGTAGAACGATGGGTTCGATGACGGTTTGGATATACTGTGCACTATTCAGTGTCCCCTCGACTATCACCAGAGGTGTACGGCCAGTGTAGGAGATCGCTCCCCACACCATGATGCCGGGTGTTGGCCCTGTGTGCCTCGGTCGTATGCAGTCCTGATTGTGGCGCTCACCTGCACGGCGCCAAACACGCATACGACCATCATTGGCACCAAGGCAGAAGCGACTCTCATCGCTGAAGACGACACGTCTCCATTCGTCCCTCCATTCACGCCTATCGCGACACCACTGGAGGCGGGCTGCACGATGTTGGGGCGTGAGCGGAAGACGGCCTAACGGTGAGCGGGACCGTAGCCCAGCTTCATGGAGACGGTTGCGAATGTTCCTCGCCGATAGCCCAGGAGCAACAGTGTCCCTAATTTGCTGGGAAGTGGCGGTGCGGTCCCCTAAGGCACTGCGTAGGATCCTACGGTCTTGGCGTATTATTACGATGATCAATTATCCCTACGTAGGTGGGTGTCAACAAAATATTTTCGCCTTCGGAAGAGGAAGTTGATGATTGAAATTTCGTAAATAGATCTCGGCGCAAAGAAAACCGCCTTTGTTTCAGTGACTGCTACCACAACTCTCGTATCATATCAGTGACACTCTCACCCATATTGCGGGATAACACGAAACGGGCTGCCCTTCTTTGCACTTTTCGATGTCCTCCGTCAGTCCTACCTGGTAAGGATACCACACCGTGTAGCAATGTTCCAGTAGAGGACGGACAAGTGTAATGTAGGCTGTCTCTTTAGTGGGTTTGTCGTACCTTCTAAGTGTTCTACCAACATAGTGCAGTCTTTGCTTCGCCTTCCCCACAATATTATCTATGTGGTCTTTCCAGTTTAAGTTGCTCGTAATTGTAATTCCTAGGTATTTAGTCGAATTGACAGCCCTTAGATTTGTGCGATTTATCGTATACCGTAAATTTATCGGATTTCTTTTAGTACCCATGTGGATGAACTCGCACTTTTCCATGCTTAGTGCCAGTTGACACTTTTCGCACCATACAGAAATTCTCTATAGATCATTTTGTAATTGGAATTGATTGTCTGATGATTTTACTAGACAGTAAATTGCTGCATCATCTGCAAAGAATCTAAGGAGGCTGCTCAGATTATCACCTAGATCATTTATGTAAATCAAGAACAGCAGAGGGCCTATGACACTGTCTTGCGGAACGCCAGATATCAAGAACGGAAAATCAATCTAGCAACAATACGGACGGCAAATGGGCCACTGACATAAGCGTCTCTGACAAAGGGCAAACTATTATGGCCCGACGCCTGGAAATTGCGCGAAACTGGTTGGCTATTCGTGTACAACCATTGTGAGCATCTATTGAAAGTAAGCAAGACGTTGA
The DNA here is from genome assembly GCF_023897955.1 of Schistocerca gregaria. NCBI lineage: Eukaryota > Metazoa > Arthropoda > Insecta > Orthoptera > Acrididae > Schistocerca > Schistocerca gregaria. The sequence goes on along the minus strand of NC_064927.1, from coordinate 133,739,127 downwards.
CACCCCATCACACAATTTGAATTTCGGAGACTCGACTGCAGCCGGCCGCGGTGGCCGTGCGGTTCTAGGCGCTGCTGTCCGAAACCGTGGGACTGCTACGGTCGCAGGTTCGAATCCTGCCTCGGGCATGGATGTGTGTGATGTCCTTAGGTTAGTTAGGTTTAAGTAGTTCTAAGTTCTAGGGGACTGATGACCTAAGATGTTAAGTCCTGTAGTGCTCGGAGCCATTTGAACCATTTGAACCAAGACTCGACTGCTCTGTGAATACACTCCTGGAAATTGAAATAAGAACACCGTGAATTCCTTGTCCCAGGAAGGGGAAACTTTATTGACTCATTCCTGGGGTCAGATACATCACATGATCACACTGACAGAACACACGCACATAGACACAGGCAACAGAGCATGCACAATGTCGGCACTAGTACAGTGTATATCCACCTTTCGCAGCAATGCAGGCTGCTATTCTCCCATGGAGACGATCGTAGAGATGCTGGATGTAGTCCTTTGGAACGGCTTGCCATGCCATTTCCACCTGGCGACCAGCGTTCGTCCTGGACGTGCAGACAGCTTGAGACGACGCTTCATCCAGTCCCAAACATGCTCAATGGGGGACAGATCCGGAGATCTTGCTGGCCAGGGTAGTTGACTTACACCTTCTAGAGCACGTTGGGTGGCACGGGATACATGCGGACGTGCATTGTCCCGTTGGAACAGCAAGTTCCCTTGCCGGTCTAGGAATGGTAGAACGATGGGTTCGATGACGGTTTGGATGTACCGTGCACTATTCAGTGTCCCCTCGACGATCACCAGAGGTGTACGACCAGTGTAGGAGATCGCTCCCCACACCATGATGCCGGGTGTTGGCCCAGTGTGCCTCGGTCGTATGCAGTCCTGATTGTGGCACTCACCTGCACGGCGCCTAACACGCATACGACCATCATTGGCACCAAGGCAGAAGCGACTCTCATCGCTGAAGACGACACGTCTCCATTCGTCCCTCCAGTCACGCCTGTCGCGACACCACTGGAGGCGGGCTGCACGATGTTGGGGCGTGAGCGGAAGACGGCGTAACGGTGTGCGGGACCGTAGCCCAGCTTCATGGAGACGGTTGCAAATGGTCCTAGCCGATACCCCAGGAGCAACAGTGTCCCTAATTTGCTGGGAATTGGCGGTGCGGTCCCCTACGGCACTGCGTAGGATCCTACGGTCTTGGCGTGCATTTGTGCGTCGCTGCGGTCCGGTCCCAGGTCGACGGGCACGTGCACCTTCCGCCGACCGCTGGCGACAACATCGATGTACTGTGGAGACCTCACGCCCCACGTGTTGAGCAATTCGGCGGAACGTCCACCCGGCCTCCCGCATGCCCACTACACGCCCTCGCTCAAAGTCCGTCAACTGCACATACGGTTCACGTCCACGCTGTCGCGGCATGCTACCAGTGTTAAAGACTGCGATGGAGCTCCGTATGCCACGGCAAACTGGCTGACATTGACGGCGGCGGTGCACAAATGCTGCGCAGCTAGCGCCATACGACGGCCAACACGGCGGTTCCTGGTGTGTCCGCTGTGCCGTGCGTGTGATCATTGCTTGTACAGCCCCCTCGCAGTGTCCGGAGCAAGTATGGTGGGTCTGACACACCGGTGTCAATGTGTTCTTTTTTCCATTTCCAGGAGTGTAGGTACAGTGAGCGGTGCGTGACAGATCTGACGACGGAGCTTAATGCTGGTCTAGGTACAAGTGCCTTGGAGCTGTGCAGCACACACTGTTCAACACAGGGCTCCGCAGCAGACGACACCTACATGTTTCCACACTGGCCCAATGGAATCGACAACAACGACTGCGGTAGACACTGGATCGTCCAAACCAGTGAAAACGTGTCGTCTGTTGGTATAACTCTCGTTTCGTTTACGCCAGATTGACAGTCGTGTCCAGATACGCCAGAATCCAGACAAACGGCTGTTCGAAACATTCACCGCACCACGGACGTAGACAGCATTGTACCATGGCAGTGCTCACCCGTGCTTGCAAGGTGCCTGACCTTCTAACTGAGGGCACTGTATCAGTTACGGGCATTCATCGACAGAAATGAAATCACTGAGTTTCATCCACTGATTACGAAAAGGACGCAAATAAATTTGAGATAATATCCGCCAACTGTATGTCTAACTATGACAAGTCCTGAAAATTTTCGTGTAGTGGTCATATACAGCGATAGTTTTTTGAACTGTACGTATAAATAAGCACAAATGTACTTGTAGGAGACTGTATTAGTTTCGCTAAGTTTGGTGAAAGCACAAAATATATTCAATACGATACAACAGTATAATTCACAATAAATACGAGCAGGTTTATTTAAACAACTTGTAAACAGGTATCCTAGATTAAAATCCTTTTGAGGTCCAGACCACGTCATTTGAAACTAAAACAGCTATTAAAACAGACGTTTCGAACGGCTTTGCATTGGTCCTCTGCAGTATGACTAAACTGATAGTTTCTGGGGGTGTTCTTCCACATACAGCCTGAGTCAGATAAAACGTAACATCCCTTGTAATTCGCGACTGGCTCAAGATATCGAAACCGGGTTTTCGGCAAATGGTAGTATCTGCGCAGAGGGACATACATTGTAGTACGATTAGTCGTTTAAACCAGAATCAGTATTCTTTTTTTTAAAAAAAATGTGTCGATGTACTTTTCTTAAGGGCGTTAGAAAACTCTTGGAAACACGTGTAAAGCGGCATAATGCTTGATAATATTGTACTTTAACCTTGCGTTAAAGTATTGGAGGAATGTGTTAAAACTGAATGGTTAAGTGGCAAGAACCGGTTGTTGTGGAGTAAACACCGCCAAATCGGCCTGTCATCGCATGCTTCGTCACTATATGGCCCTAATTTATTCTATGTACATATTGGGTTACCTATAACAGTTAAATATGGAACTATGTGTTAAATACTAACCTATCAGAAGCAACGTAAAGAGAACTATTTCAAATAGGTGTGTCCATGCTAAGACACCTTCTGTGGCAACGAGTAAACAGTGGAACAACTTGGTACGACGTCAACTGGGCCTATCAATTTTTGTACATTTCTGAAGCACTTTTCAAAAAGTTTCAGTACAAACATTATAACCCGTTTTATCGCTATAATCGACTTTTCAAATCTTTCGAGTGGTGCTACAAAAGTATATCGTCCCTTTAAGCTGTACTTTTATCAGTTTCTCATTTCAGACAAGAATCAAGAGACTTAAACAGGAAACAAAATGTGTGCCGCTCTGCATTCTATCAGTCATTTTACCAAAAAGTTGTTTCGATAACTTGAATCTTTTGTTAAATAAAAGGGATGTTACTAATCTAACACGACTCAGTCTGTAATACGTTCTACATTCAATTTTCTCCACGTTCTGTGATGAGGTGTGGAGGTCCAATGCCTCGTCACCCACTCGTGGTATCATCGTCCTTCAATCACTTTCCATAGACGTTCAGAGTTGCTTATGTCAGTGGATTTTTCCCATGACATTATCTATCTACAGCTATACTCAACCCTCCAGAAATTCCAGTGAGCCTTCAAAATCCCACTCATTCAGTTTATATCCTCGTACAACGAGTAGCACCAGAAGAGCAAACCTTCCAAGACCCACATAGCTGTCCCCAGCAGTTCGATGAAAAAATTCGCAAACGCCCTATCTGTCTCATAACACAAATACATTCGACTAACCTTCGACCGCGAAATAACATGGAAAATGCATTTACTAACCATCTAACAAAAAACCCGTGGTAAATTAAAAATTTCAACGGGCCGAAATCAGAGATCATATCTCTCCTCCATATTCAAGCCTCAGGATCTTAATACGATCAATTCTCTCGTACGGCAATGACGCTTGATTTTGCACCCCACCGAACGTTTTCCATTCCCCCCAAATTCTCGAACGTTATGCGTTGCATCGTGCGACCCTTATCTGTCTACGATACCCCTTTAAAGACCTGTATGAACTTATTAATTTGCTCTTTCTACCACACTTCCGCAAGTCTGAACCATAGTATCATTTGATCCCTGTTTATTAACGCTCGTATATGGTGCCACGGTGGCGCCAACAGACTTTCCAAGTCTTAAACCTACACACTCTCCACATCCTATGCCAACGAAACTTTAGCCACTTTTGCTCCTACCTGATAATGATATCCGTCAAGGGATCTAACCACCCTTCCAGATCTAACAGATCTCTTCATATATCAACAGTCCTCTCCATCCTCCATCCCCATCCCTTCTTACATCCCTTCCTTTCTGTACAAATGTTTGTTTCGGTGCCATCCTCTCCAGATCTTCTATCCCAGATCCCTTCCAAAACACTCTTCCTTCAGTGACCCTACTGGTCATTGCATGTGACTCCGGTAAAGTGAAATGCTCAGTTTATGTGAAGACTACTATTAACTGATTGTTTTTTGAAGAAGGCAGCATTTTACGTAAAATATGCAATTTACAGCCATCCCGTTTTAGTAAATTTCAAGCAATCTCCATATATCATATTTTTGATATCTGTATTGAAACTGTGTCCGTGTATCTATTAATACTTTCTGCTGAAGAGCGGCCAGCTCTCCCTCGATCTGCTGGGCGAGGGAATAGAATTACGACAAAACGAACGAAAACCAGAAATTAGTCCCTATAACGAGCCATGCTTCAAAGATGGTTGAAATTACGGTTTCAATTGTGTTTTAGTTTCGAAGTAATGATGCCTAGTGCAACCACTTTAGTAATTCTCTGGCTTATTCATCATGTGTAAACATTTATGAATTTAGCTACAAAATTTGTGTTGGGACAGACATTCGGCTTGATCCTGATATCTTGTTTGATTCAGGCATCAGAGTTGATGAGTGAAAGTGCTAGATTACGAGATGGCCTGTGAAAGTTACATGACCTGGTATCTGTTGGGATGTTATTATTGAAAAAGCATTTATATTTAATACAACTGTGCAGCAGAAAATAGATTTCTATTTTCGTGTGTAGTTTTTTAGTTCTCCCCAAATGACTTTATGCATATTTGAGTTGAATTGTAATTGTGCAGTGATTGGCCAAAAGTATGGAACCACAACTCTCTCCCGTATTACCATGCCTAATACTAAGTACGAAAGTCGTTGGCATTCCAAAAAGCTCCCCGTCGTTTCTAAATGGGTACATGCAAGATCTCTGTGTTTACAACTGAATGTTGTACCTTAAATTCTGCAAAATAGTGGCAAGTTCAGATAACGATGATGGAGGTGCATAACGATCACGCACCCTTCTCTCAAAGCAGTCCACAGAGGTTCAATAGTACTGAGATCTGGTAACTGCAATGGCCAGGGGAGATGTGATAACTGACCCTCATTCTCACAAAACCAGCATTAGATTATGAGAGCTGTGTCAACAGAGGCACTCTCGTCTTGGAACATAGCATCACCATTGGGGAACAAACACTGTGTAAGTATGCTGTTTACGTTTTTATGTTGGTAACGCCACGTAGCACTCTGTATGAAAATCACTTACTATGCTGTGCAGTCTGTGGCTGGCTGGACTCAATGTTGGAATATTCGCTTGTGTAGTGCTGGGCAGTTGGATGTGATCATACAATGAAGGCATTCACGACCGGATGCTACTGTTGTTGATAATTCTTCCGGGTTATATGGCCGTGGTCCATGGAATACTTCTATTCCTGAAGTTTCGTCCAATACTACGTTCGACAGCCTCAGAGATATGGCTGGTCCTGTTGAGTAGGCAGGACTCAACAGGACCAGCCATACCTCTGGGGATGTCCAACATAGTATTGGACGAAACGTTAGGAATAGAAGTATTCTATGGAGCACGGCCATATAACCCGGAAGAATTATAAACAACAGTTGGATGTGAACAGCGCATAGCGTTGCGCAGTTGGAGGTGAGCCACCAACAGTGGTGGATTTGGGGAGAGAGAGAGAGAGAGAGAGAGAGAGAGAGAGATGCCAGTTTTGAGAGGTTAAGAGGACGATCTCGACGTGTGTCCGCCAGAAAAAGGTAATTTGTAAAGATGAAGGTCATGAATTGATGGAGATAAATATATGATGACTTTTGAACATTATTGAGGTAAATACATTGTTTGTTCTCTACCAAAATCATTCATTTTCTAACTGTGCCTATCAGTAGTTAGTGCCTTCAGTAGCTAGAATCTTTTATTTAGCTGGCAGTATTGGCGTTCGCTGTATTGCTGTAGTTCGAGTAACGAAGATTTTTGTGAGGTAAGTGATTCATGAAAGGTATAGGTTATTGTTAGTCTGGGCCATTCTTTTGTGGGGTTATTGGAAGTCAGATTGCGTTGCGCTACAAATATTGTGTGTCAGTCTAGTGATGATCAGAATAAGTAAAGAGAGAAATGTCTGAGTACGGTCAGTTTTGATCAGCTGTTTGAAAGTCAAATAACGTAAGAGGGTTACCTGCACAGTCATTCATAAATTTTTCTAAGGGGACGTTACAACTTTACTGTGATGGATCTGATCAGCCAAAGTGATCACATAATCCCTGGCAGTAATGTGACCATGCAGAGTAACCTTGATAACCATGAGACCATGATATACCTCCCACCGTGTTTCACTCTTGGGATATAAACGTGGTCAGAAGTTGGAAACACTGTGAGACAAACGAAGGCTTTCCCGGCGTAATAATTGATAATATACTTCTCGGGTACGCAGCCGGATCATAACGTCTTCATGACACAATATTTCCGCGGTCCAACTGGCCACCATCTTCAGGTGAGAGTACTGGTGCACGATCTCGCCGGAGCTGACTTCCCGGCGCAGGCGGCGGCCCCTATATAGGCTGCAGAAGACCCACAACGCGTGCGCGAGAAGGTGCCGTAACTGCCCTCTAACGCAGTAGACATACCTCAGCGCCAGTGGTGGAAACAGGCGAAATCGAGATATCGTATCAATAAAATGCATAAATCTAGCAAACTTAGGTATTACTCTTCTATTGCGGCATCTCAGCAAAAAGGCGAGGGCACTCAGCAACTTGCCTTTTTTCTTACGAAGTTTATCAAACTTATACGGTCTGCCCAAGATTCATAAGAAAGGAGTCCCGCTTCGTCCGATCGTAAGTAATTTGGGTGCTCTTACCTACAATCTAGCCAAGTATTTAGCATCTGTTCTTGGCCCTCACATCGGTAAATGCGAACATCACATTTCCAATTCTATGGTGTTTATTCAGAGATTGAAGTCCATGTCTCTTAGTACCTGGGATTTGCTTGTGATCTTTGATGTCGTGTCGCTTTTTACCCGGGTTCCTCTGGAAGAATCCTTGCAATTACTTGGTGAGAAACTGGACGAGGAAACAACCAGGCTTTGTCGCCACATGTTGACGTCGACGTACTTTTTATTCAATGACAAATATTTTAAACAGACTGACGGAGTGGCTATGGGGAGCCCATTGTCCCCAATAGTCGCCAATCTATTCATGGAAGATTTCGAGGACATGGCGCTGAAGACGGCGTCCTTAAAACCAACCTGATTTGGCGGTACGTTGACGATACGTTTATGGTGTGGCCTCAAGGGAGAGAAGCTCTTAACCGCCTCCTAAATCATTTTAATTCCCTGCATCCTAGCATCAAGTTTACCATGGAGGTGGAAAGTGTTGGAAAGCTTCTGTTTCTGGATGTTGTGGTGTACAGAAAGGATGTGGGACACTGGGACACAGTGTTTATTGAAAGCCTACGCACACGGACCGTTACCTACATGCTTCTAGCTGTCATCCATCGTTCCAGCGTACGGGGGTCCTGCGGACGTTGGCGAGAAGAGCTTTTGCCATTTCAGATGGAGAAAGCTTGACACAAGAATGGGAACATCTTAAGATTGTGTTCAAGCAGAATGGCTATACAGATAAACAGATCCGCCGTGCTTTCCAGTTTGGACCTCCGCCTGAACCACCAGAAGATACCTGCAAATCGGTGGCTTTTCTGCCTTTTGCTGGGAGCATTTCCTCGAAGATAGGAAGGATTCTGAAAAGATATCATATCAAAAGTATTTTTCGTCCGCCAGCCAAGATCTTTTAAGTAAGACTTGGGACCCGGTGTTATCTGACATTAGAAAACAGCGGTCTGTGGTTCTATCGTCGGAATAAAAATTTTTTAAATTTTTGACAGCGATATCTCGATTTCGCCTGTTTCCACCACTGGCGGTGGGGTATGTCTACTGCGTTAGAGGGCAGTTACGGCACCTTCTCGCGCACGCGTTGTGGGTCTTCTGCAGCCTATATAGGGGTCGCCGCTTGCGCTGGGAAGTCAGTTCCGGCGGGATCGTGCACCAGCACTCTCACCTGAAGATGGCGGCCAGTTGGACCGCGGAAATATTGTGTCATGAAAACGTTATGATTCGGCTGCATACCCGAGAGGAATATTATCAGTGTGAGACAAGACTCGTCGGAGCAAATGACTTTCTTCCTTTGCTCCGTAGTCTAGACCTTATGGCTTCAGCATCATGTCTTCCTGTTTCGGTTATATGCATCACTGATGAGAGATTTTAAAATCACAGCTAGCCTTGCGAATCCCTGTTTATTTTGATCCTTTGGTTCTGAAAGAGTATGAGTGTGCTACATTCAGCTCTGCAGTGACTTTTTTCTAATCCCGTCTACTTGTTTTTCGTCACAACCGTCTTCAGTGACCATATGCACCGAACACTGAACACACACTTTCATCTGCGTTGTGACTTAGTTGTGTTTCCCACTTTCCCTGAACTCGGTATAAATATTTGATATGGTGTGTCTTGAAGTACCAAACACATCGGCTATCCTGGTTACAGAAGCCCCAACCATTTCCCCATGTTCGAATTCACTTAGGTCCTACATGCTAAGCCCACAACTGCACAGAACACTATTCTGACCGTGACTGACATTTGCAACGTGTTGAGGACGCAGCACAGGTGTCGTTCGTGGTTATATACAACAGCGCAACCTACAGGCTCGGCAAGCATCTGTATATACGTTCAGGCATGAATTTCTAGCGGTGTCTATATTTTTGTCCAAACCCTGTACATTTCGGATAAATGCATTCAGAAAAGACATTTATATTCCATGTTAATATGTTCTAGTAACATACACTTTTCTTGTATTATTCATAAGACTGGCGGGTTCTTCGATATTTTCTGTTACGTTCATTTTACCACAACATGGCTTACTTACTGACAGAGCGACTTCTACCATCATCGACATTATGTCGACACAAACGGTCAACACCCCGATAGATACACCTTTACCAGCTCGCAGCACAGGTGCGCTAGTTCCCGGTACTGCCTCTCATGTTTATGTCCACACAGTTTCAAAAGAATCCTTTTCTCCTGCTGCTGTCTTGCGTTACATGCAATTTACTATACAAACAGCGGTTCGGCGTACGTAATTAGAATGCTTTGATACGCGTGTCGTTGTCCTACGGCTCGTGACCCACTCTGGCTCTACAGCACGTGTACAGATTTGAGCTGCGCCTCTGGCAATACGCAAACTTAAAATGTAGACATAATCACAAGCAATCTATTAATCGGGAAGCAATAACGTGTGTAAGCCCCCTCCATGAAAAACACGCCCACACCATAACTACAACACCTCCGAATATTATTGTTGGCAGATGACATTCACCGGGCATTCGACATACCCACACCCTGCCATCGAATCGACACATTGTGTACTGTGATTCATAAGTCTGCACAGCGTTTTTCCACTGTTGAATTGTCCAATGTTTACAGTCCTCACACCAAGCGAGACGTTGCTTGGCATTTACCAGCGTTATGTGTGGCTTTTGAATTTCCTCTTTTCCCGAAGCTCTCTCGATTTTATATAATTCTCTGAAAACTGATTGCCTGTCTTGGATATGAGGAGGCAACAAAGGAAACTAAGCCAAAGTTAATAACTTATCAAAGTGGTGAAACGTACTGTGTCTGCTTCCTCAGTTTATTGACTCAGTTTTGTTTCTTGATTGTTGTTAAGATTTCAGAAACTGCACTGAACACGCTAGCTGTTTTCTCTTAGGGATACAGTCCAATGTCCCTTGAAATTCGACAAGTAAGTATCTCGCAGTACTCACCGAAAATTTTCCAGTCGTGGGATCGCTCCGTTTGTTCCCAAAGGATACTCGTAGCCCAGAAAGGCCCTCACACTAAGCATCCAGTGGTATGTAACTGCAGTCACAATGCGCCAGAATCACTTCTGTCGGAATTAGTAAACAATAACACATGTGTGAGGTAGAATGACGGATTGTAATATGTGCCTCTTGGTCTGCAGCCGAAGTAAGGTACACTGTATGATCAAAAGTATCCGGGCACCAACAAAAACATACGTTTTTCATATTAGGCGCATTGTGCTGCCACCTACTGCCAGATACTCCATACTCCATACTCACGGACTTTGAACGTGGTCAGATGATTAGGTGTCACTTGTGTCATACGTCTGTACGTGAGATTTCCACACTCCTCTCGAATGTGATAGTGAAGTGGAAACGTGAAGGGACAGGTACAGCACAAAAGCGTTGAGGCCGACCTCGTGTGTTGACTGACAGAGACCGCCGACTGTTGAAGAGCGTCGTAATGTGTAATGGGCAGACATCTATCCAGACCATCACACAGGACTTCCAGACTGCACCTGGATTCACTGCAAGTACGATGACAGGCGGGAGGTGAGAAAACCTGGATTTCATGATCGAGTGGCTGCTCAAAAGCCACACATCACGCTGGTAAATGCCAAGCGACGTCTCGCTTGGTGTAAGGACTGTAAACATTGGACAATTGAACAGTGGAAAAACGCTGTGCAGACTTATGAATCACAGTACACAATGTGTCGATTCGATGGCAGGGTGTGGGTATGTCGAATGCCCGGTGAACGTCATCTGCCAACAATAATATTCGGAGGTGTTGTAGTTATGGTGTGGGCGTGTTTTTCATGGAGGGTGCTTACATACGTTATTTTTTTGCGTGGCACTATCACAACACAGGCCTACATTGATGTTTTAACACCTTCTTGCTTTCTACTATTGAAGAGCGGTTCGGGGATGGCGATTCCATCTTTCAACACGATCGAGCAGCTGTTCATAATTTACGGCCTGTGGCGGAGTGGTTACATGACAGTAACATCCCTTTAATGGACTGACCTGCACACTCCTGATCTGAATCCTATAGAACACCTTTGGGATGCTTTCGAACGCCGAATTCATGCCAGACCTCACCGACCGACATCGATACCTCTCCTCAGTGAAGCACTACGTGAAGAATGGGCTGCCATTCCCCAAGAACCCTTCCAGCAAATGATTCGTCGCGTGCCTGCGAGAGCTGTCATCAAGGCTAAGGGTGGGCCAACACCATATTGAATTCCAGCGTTACCTATGGAGGGCACCACGAACTTGTAAGTCATTTACAGCCAGGTGTCCGGATACTGTATCTTGGATTTATTGGAAAGTGGAAGCATTATATCAAATTATTGCTCCACTTATAAGCTCACCTATCAAAACATACGTCACCCCTTTAAAAGACCTCACTGGTCTCTATGAAGCGCTTAAGATGGTGTGGAACTAGTACGAGGCTGTCATACGGTGACGTATCTCATGGCAAAGAAGTGCTGCCGGTCGGTTGTATAGAAAAAGCGCAGTAACGTATATCGACGTGGAGCTGTGACAGAAAGGCAGAAATAAGCTGACTAACCTGTCGTGATCATTATTATCGAGAGTAATGTGACGCCTGGCCTCCTTTGTCACACGGGTCTATTCTTCTCTGTCGATCACTTTCCTTCTCCTATTCCTGACTCCCATTGCTTTGAGATCCTCTTCCTTATCTCGAAGCCACCTTTTCCTGGGTCTTCGTTTTTTCCTTCTCCCTTCGGGGTAACTTTTAACACGTCGTCTATCTGTCATTCTTTATACACGGCAAGACCATCTTATTCTTGCTTTCATTTTCACTAGAGTACTCGTCTGTCCAAAAACTCTGTAGCTCTGTGTTTGTCATTACTCTCGAACTCCCTTCATTTCTCTCTCCCCCAAATATCCTTCTCAAAATTTTCCTTTTCTATTTCCATAATCAGCCTTCCTCCTTTTTGGTCGTCACCCAGCCTTCCTATCTATACATTACTATATAACCTATTACATTTAAGTTTTTGTGCTCTGATTAACATTTCTGGATTGGAAAATACTTTACATGGGCCAATAACAACGATTTCCACTTTCTTTACTTGAATATCTGCTGCTGTCCTATTTCTTCCGTTATTATTGAACCTCGATATTTAAACTTTTCCGCTGTTTGGTACTCTATCCAATTTTTTTTATTGAGGTTTCTCCTCTATCTCCACTACGATCTCCCATCATCACTCTGTTTTATCTGCACTACCGGAAAAAATATTAGTTCGCCCTTCTAGAGGTTTCCTGTTCACTCAAGATTAATGGATGCAACAGTGCATATGAAGTACATGAAATGATTAGATTTAAAGATCAATAACACAAGTGGTTCTGAGGTACCAGGAGCTTGGGGCAGCCTTCATTGGTGGTAATGCAGGCTCCGACTACGGCACCCAGTCGATCGTAGACATGGCTAATACTCGGCACGTAATACCCCACATGTGCTCAACTGGAGACAAATCCGAAGATTGTGCTGGCTAGGTCAGCTGCTGCTCGTCTGGTAGAGCACGATGAATTTCACTGGCAGTGTGTGGGCGAACATTATCTTGTTGGAACAACACATCACCTTCCTGTTGTAAGAACGGCAAAGGAACGGGTCTAACAACATTCTGCAAGTACCAAGTGCTGGTTAGCATCCCCTTCAGGAACACCAGAGGTGTACAAGAGTTGTAGCTTATAGCAAAACCTTAAGGACCAATGTCTATAATGTACGTGCAAACGGCCATGCAGGCAGATTCTGCTTTCATCGGTGAAGACCATAGTGTGTCAGCCCAAGGGATGTCGAGCCGTGCACGTCGATGCTGTGGCGTCAATGGAAGATGGGCCAGAGATGTGAGTAACCATAGTCTCACTGCTAATAAATGGTTTGCAGCAGTTCGCGTTGACACAAATGGCGGTCTTACCTGTGCTGTGGTTGTTGTACAATCTTCCAGTTACGCTACAATATGATGATCCTGCCGGCCGTCTGTGCTGCGTGGACGTTCAGAACCTGATCTGCGGGTGTGAGAATGTTCACATGAACACTGATAACAGTATCGTTACACAGCTGGCGCAGCATATCCAACTTGTGTGGGAATTCTCCGAAAAGACCATCCTGCCACTCGGAAGTCCACAGCTTGACACGTTTCAAACTCGCTCAGTTGACTGTAGAAAACGCGAATGGATATCCATGGGGTGGTTGCCTGCTTAGTACACACATTTGTACCACAATGACGTTTCTGGTTGTAAGCGATCCCTGTGAAGTTAGACACAGATGACGCTCTGGAGGCTGTGCCACTACGCTATGTGTTGGTGGACGACGTTGTCCCAGGTGGCATATGCCGCCATAGTATCAAAATCTACGACGTCTTCCCAGATGTCCTAATTTTTTTCCGGCAGTATGTGTTCACTTCCACTCCTAACTTTTGCGGTGATCCTTCCAATTCTGCGCAATTCTCTCATGAAGAAGTAAGAAGGCAAAATCCAAGACTATCCCAAAATCTGGTAATGAAACAGAAGCGAGATAGAAATACTCCACCGATAAACCTTGCTATATTTAACATTTTATATCAGTAAACCAGGCGCTATTATCATGAGTTTTGTATTGTATGTTAACCGGGGGCGTAGAAACGACGGAGAGGCTCCATCCCTTTGGCAGCCGCAGTGGTCCACAACCCCACGACGACTACCGCAGTCCACTTCACCCCTCCGCCACCCCACACCGAACTCAGTGTTATTGTGCGGTTCGCCCCCTCGGTGGACACCCCCCCCCCCCCCCCCCCCCCCAACCCCTCGGCCATCTCAGGGAACGTCTCACACCAGACGAGTGTAACCCCTATGTTTGCGTGGTAGAGTAATGGTGGTGTACGCGTACGTGGAGGACTTGTTTGCGCAGCAATCGCCGACATAGTGTAGCTGAGGCGGAATAAAGGGAACCAGGCCGCATTCACTGTGGCAGATGGGAAACCGCCTAAAAACCAACCACAGATTGGCCGTCTCTTTTTTTTTTTTTATATAGGATGGGGCCCCTCCACGCCCGCACCAACGTGGTGACCAAACCAAAAGTTCTACTGTCACCTCCGTATAAGACGTTAGTTTTAGAATCAGTAGTCACAGGATGCAGGCTGTGATGTTATCCATGCATGGTCCATCAGGACATAGAAGTGGTCGAAAACGATTGAAGGGTAGCGGTTTTAAGGGCAGAGGGAAAAAAGTGCCAAGGCAAGCGCCAAGGGAAAAAAACCTCTGCGATAGTAGGACGGGTAGTAAGGGCAGTAGCGGATTACTAGCTGCGACAGCGCATGCAAGGTGTGGTTATGTTAGTGCGAGGTATCGTGCATCGTTACCGTTGTCGTTGCTGGCGCTCGTTCCAGGATCTGCTGCTGCTGCGTCCCTGAAGCATTACATTGTCATCATATATTAGTGGGCGATCGGTCATAGATCAGCTCACTGTTGTGGCGCAGGCTGAAGTTACTCTTAAGGTGGAGAGTTCTCTCCGTTTTCATGGTCGCGCTGCTGTCAGGTTTACTTTACTCATAAGCGACATTACTTACAATAATTCTGGCGGCGCATTCCTTTGACCGTGGACCATTACACTAACATTTCGTTGAGCGAAGAGTAACGACGAGTGGTGTTGGGTGAATTGAGTGAGCAAGGATCTAGGAAACGCATAGCAGACCAATGCTGGCTCACAGCGCCAGTAGGACGCATGTTTGCGGTGTTCAGATATAGAGATGTATCTGAAGAGATTCAAATGTACAGCTGTAGCAATTTTTTTTTCCTTTGGTTTAGTTTATTTTTCACACTGGTGTGTAGAGTACCATCAGACACTCCGAAAAACTGCATCCACACAATCCCCATGACTGCAAGGGCTGAAAGGTGTGAAAATTATCATCGCACAATCGGCTTAACTGATCACGGATCCAAATTTCTGACAAGGATAATTTCCGGAAGAATGAAAAAGAAAATTAAAGGATAGTTAGACTGAAAATTTATTTCTATTTTGAACTGCAATTTCCTTAACCTTTAATGTAAAGGGAGTGGAAGGAATTGACCCATACAGTGGCCATTTCATTTGAACATTTTTATTTGCTTCATAGATAAATCATTAAGAGAATTACAATCAGAAATCGGATAATAATTCCTTTAACCAAACGCCATTCAGGCAAACTTTACTAACTGCTTGTAATATAAAACCACAAATAAATTAATCTCTTTAAAAATATTTAAAGACCCTTCACTCAGACCAATTTTACAAACTGCTTGTTATATGAAACCACAAGCGAATTAATCTCTTATCAAAACGCCACTCGGGCCATGTTCTACAGACTGAGCTGCCCAAGCACGAATCACGACCACCCATCACAGCTTTCGTTTCGCCAGTACATCTCTTACCACCGAAATTCCACATAACTTCTCCTGCGAAATTTGCAGGTCTAGCACTCCTGGAAGAGCTAACGACCTTGCCCCAGAGGTAACAGCGGTACCCGCCAGATCACCGAAGTTATGCTCCGTCGGGCTGGGCTAGCACTTGGATGGGTGACCAACCCGGTCTGCCGAGCGCTGTTGTCAAGTGGGGTGCACTCAGCCCTTGAGGCAAACTGAGGAGATACTTGATTGGGAAATAGCGGCTCCGGCCTCGGTAAACTGACATACGGCCGGGAGAGCGGTGTGCTGATCACATGCCCCTCCATATCCGCATCCAGTGAAGCGTGTGGGTTGAGCATGACACGGCTGCCGGTTGGCATCGTTTGGCCTTACGAGGCCTGTTCGGACGGAGTTTCGTTTCAGCTAGCACTCCTGAAAGAAAGGATATTGAGGAGACATGGCTTTGTGACAGTCAGGGGGATGTTTTCAGAATAAAATTTTCATTCTACAGAGGAGTGTGCTCTCATTTGAAACTTCCTGGCAGTTTATAACTATGTGCTCGACCGTGACATAACTCAGTTTTAATGTGCCAAGAAGTTTCGTATCAGCGCACACTAATTTGCAAGATAAAAATTTCATACTGGATTAGAACCTACTACCTATTCAACCGTTAGTAGTCTTTCAGTATGGGGAACTGATTCGTCTATTCAGTCATACTGAATAGCTAAAATATAGTTTCCTATAACAATAATAGAATACACTTGAAAACACAAATCAGTTTCATCCAGAAAGTAAAAGACATAAGATCACAATGTCAACTGCAAAAATTTGACGCTGAAAAATTTATTTTTCCGCTGTCTCCATTTGTGCATCGAAGTTGCAATTTCAGCTAGGTGTAATGGACAATTACAAAAAAGTGAAACAAGTTAATAATGTGAGATACAGCAAAGGGAACAACAAATCTTTGATATCCTGAAGATCAGTGGTTCCACATTTACACAAATGGTTCATTAATGGAAAAAGAGGTAAACGTTGACGTACGACTATTTTTTTTTGTCTGTTAGTGTTTAGGTCCACATCACTTACATTTTGAAGGTGAAGTTGAAGCCATCAGAACTGCAAGAAATCAGCTATCCAGCTATTTGCACACATTCGACAAAGCAGTTATGTCCTGTGATTCCAGAGCAGCAACATCAGCAGTTATCAACTCAGAGGCCCCAAAAATCTTTCAAGTGAAAAACGTCCAAGAAACAATTTCATGTTCACAACAAAAAAACTAGACAAGTACTACCTGGTGGCTACCATCTTACGGTGGATTACAGGGTAAACAAAAACCAGGTTCTCTAGCCAAAAAGGGCACAAGAATCACACCGAACGTCTAACATGTCGTATTTTGCAATGAAACGCATTGTTAACAAGACACTTCACGCAGAGTTAAAACGATCCAATAAAATTTCATGTCAGGGAAGGACCTGGAAAACCCTTATGGACGACTCGTAGTGCATCATGGACGAAGAAGAGAATCTGTAGCCACACTGTTAAGCTACCAACTACATAAGATCTCGATCCTGACGGCCCCAATATGTCTTCTTTGTCACAAGATTGGCTCGATCATGAACGAAGAACATTCAAAAGAGTGCACAAAATTTAGTGACTGTAATTCAGGTTTAGCAATATTGTATTTGGAGGTAAGAAGTCGAATAACAATAAGTCAAGTGCCAGAACATTCAAATAATAATAATAGTAATAATAATAATAGTGAGAATAATGTTTGTCTCATGACTATCTCATCATACATTAAGTGACGAGGTAACGGATGCTGCATTTTTTTTATTTTATTTTGTGCGGGTGTATTGCTTCAGGATACTTTAATAATGAGGGAAATGAGAAATGAGAGCTCTCTGTAGATTTGACAGCGACTGCGGAAAGGAAAGGCCCAGAGGTTTGCACGTCGGACTCTCTCTCCGTTGCAGCAGATCACCTCATCGGTACGTCGTTAACATCTCCTCGACGAATGTAATCAGATCTTGCGGGCTCAAAGGCCGCCCTCCTATTCACGACTTTCACTAACACTTGAAACGAGCATTCAGTGACTCGTTGGCTGTCTCTAACATAAGTGCCAGTTAAAGTTCTCGTTTTATCTGTCGGTGAGCTGCCAGTTAGTTCGCCGATAGTTTGGCGCACACTTTCTCAGCTATCGACTGACTTTCTCCCTGCTTTCGATCGAGTTAATGGTACTGGGCATAAGGCACTGTATCAATATTTACCAGGAAACGTATTTTTGTCAGCTCATTGTGACTTAGGTACTTTGTGGGTTGAAACTTCCTGGAGGATTAAAACTGTGTGCCGGACCGAGACTCGAACTCGGGACCTTTGCCTTTTGCGGGTAAGTGTCTCTACCAACTGAGCTACCCAAGCACGACTTACTCCTCGTCCTCACAGCTTTGCTTCTGCCAACAACTCGTCTCCTACTTTCCAAACCTTACAGAAGCTCTCCTGCGAACCTTGCAGAACTAGCACTCCTGAAAGAAAGGAGACATGGCTTAGCCAAAGCCTGAAGGATGTTTCGAGAATGAGATTTTCACTCTGCAGCGTAGTGTGCGCTGATATGAAACTTCCTGGCAGATTAAAACTGTGTGCCGCAGGAACTCGGGACCTTTTGGGTTCTCGACATCACTTCATGGGACATTCCGTGGTCGCTTCTTTTCGTTACACTTCTCTAGCTGCAGAACTGGTTTGCCCGGCGTATTGTGGCAAATAATGAGAAGCTTATCAGCACATTAGGTGATCGCAAAGTTGACGACGTAAAGTAATTCTGCTACCTGGGCAGCAAGATTACCGATGACGGACGGAGCAAGGAGGACATAAGAAGCAGACTGACAATGGCGAAACGGGCATTCGTGGCCAAGAGAAGTCTGCAAGTATCAAAACTATGTCTTAATTTGAGGAAGAAATTTATGAGAATGTACATCTGGAGCTCAGTATTGGATGTTAGTGAGACATGGGTTGTGGGAGAAAGGAAGAAGAAGAGAATCGATGCCTTTGAAACGTGGTTTTACAGAAGAATGTTGAAAATTAGGTGGAGTGATAAGGAATCATGGTGTTCACCGGAGAATCGGCGGTGAAAGGAGTGCCACGAAAACATCGACAAGCATAAGGATTATAGGACATGTTTTAAGAAATCAGAGAATAACTTCCGTGACATATGGTATGAGCAATGTTGCCTCGATAGCCGTCCGTAATATCGAATGTGTTGCTGGTACATGACTTTATGCATGAACTAACCTCTAGATTACGACGGGATTCATGTATGGCGATGTGAATAGCCAAATAATTCGCTCAAATTGTCCAGAATGTTCTTCAAACCAATCGCGAACAATTGTGGCCCGGTGAAATGGTGCATTGTAATACATAAAAATTTCAGCGTTCTTCGGGAAGACCATGAAAGGCTGTTAACGGTCTCCAAGCAGCCGTATATGATTATTTTCAATGATCGGTTCAGTTGAACCACAGGACCCAATGCATTCCATGTAAACACAACCTACACCATTATGGAGTCACCATAAGCTTGCACAGTGCCTTTTCACAAATTGGGTCCGTGGGTATGTGTGGTCTGCGCCATAGTCGAAACCTGTCATCAGATCTTACCAACTACAATTGGGGCTCATCTGACAATGTCACGGTTTATGTAGTCTTCTAGGGTCCAACAGAAATGGTCACGAATCCAGAAGAGGCGCTGCAGGCGTTGTCGTGCTATTAGCATTGGCACTCGGGATGGTCATTCGCTGCCATAGCCAGTTGACGCCAAATTTCATCGCACTGTCGTCGTACGTCCCACACTGATTTCTGTGGTTATTCCGCACAGTGTTGGTTGTCTGTTGGCACTGACACCTCTACGCAAACGCCGCAACTCTCGGCCATCAAGCTAAGGCCATCGACAACTGCATTGCCTATGGTGAAGGGTTATGCCTGAAATTTGGTATTCTCGGTACAGTCTATACACTGTGGATTTCGAAATATTGAATTCCCTAACTATTTCCAAAATAGAATGTCCTATTTGTCTACATCCAACTGGTTCTAGGCGTTTCAGTCTGGAACCGCGCGGTCGCTACGGTCGCAAGTTCGAATCCTGCCTCGGGCATGGATGTGTGCGATGTCCTTAGGTTAGTTAGGTTTAACTAGTTCTAAGTTCTAGGGGACTGATGACCTCAGATGTTAAGTCCCATAGTGCTCAGAGCCATGTGAACCATTTTCTAGGTCCAACTACCATTCCGTGTTCAAAGTGTGTTGATTCCCGTCGGGCGGCCATAATCACGTCGGAAGCCATTTCACATGAATGACATGAGTATGAATGCCACCTCCGCTAATGCATTTGCCCTTTTAAACATTTTGTATGCGATGGTACTCCCCTCCGTATATGTGCATACTGTTATTCCATGACTTCTGCTACCTCAGTGTAAACAGGATGGATAGTCACAGGTATTTGGTGCCAGTGCATGGAAAGAGTGCACCGTGACGTAATGTGCTCTTGCAACACGTCTACGCTCGTCTCCGCGAGAGGCAGAGAATCACTGCTGCCATCCCTGAAATGGGTTTCCAGATACTGCCACACCTACCATATACTCATAACTTGGGTTCTTTAACTTCTACAGGGCTCCATCGAACAAATTTTGTAGAGTGTGTTCCACCCACCGCAGGACAGCTGCTTGCACTTCCTGGACGTCTGCGAAATGATGTCCGCGCAGAGGTTTCTTCATAGCGGCGAATAGATGGTAATCAGAAGGGGCAATATAAGGACAGTGCGGTTGTTGTGGCATTATCCGGGACCTCATTTCAGCGATAGCAGCCCGGGTTTACCAACATATGTGGAAGAGCGTTGTCGAGCCCCAAGAGCACTTCTCCTGACGGTGGACACCCTCCACACGCTCCCATCAGTCGCCTGTGAATATCCGCAGTTTTTAACACCTCCTTTCACATAAACCATGTCGTTCAGCTCTGCCCTTGATGATCACATTGGAAGTTGTCCGCTCACGTAATGACAGCAGTTGAGAAATTGGGCTGTACTGTGCAGACATTAAACATCTAGTGATGGTGCTGCCACCTACGGTTAGACCAAAGTACTGCATACTTGCAACTGCAATGATGAATCAAATAGCACCTAATGAGTGATGGAAAAAATGTATAAATCAACATCGAGCATCCGTAGTATTTTGGGGGAAAACTGAATACCACAGAGAAGATTGTATGTCGTAAGTCAGACCGTAATTAGTTGCCATAAGTAGTAAGTTGACGTACAGCTTCATTCTTTCATTACTATAAATACTTAGTACCACCAGTCAGACTGAAGACGTTCCATCTTCCTTATGATTTGGTGTGATAAGGTCTGCCTTAAAGGAAGGGTTGCTACTTTCCCCATTTCCAGTCATATAAGTATTTTCTATTTGTTATTATGAGACGCTCTTGAGTGTGTCGAGAAGGTTTAAACACTTCTGATGTGTAGAGATTTCGACAGAAATGGTAGACAAGGGCTGAACAGCTTCATAGAACTTGTGCGAAACAGAGTGGCAGCTATTTCGTCTCAACGTTTTGTTAAGGCAAGACCCCAGCGCCTATGGCTAATCCAAATCTCGTCCCATTCTTCGTCACACCAGCGTTGCGAACCAGAATTATAACGACCCCAGTGGTTACATAAGGCGTAACTGCACTAATTACTGTCAATATGTTGAAAGCTCCGAGAGATCTGGCCGTCTTAGTAGCGTAAAATTAATTTTTAGGTCACAAATCGTACTTTGCTATTTGGCTGGGAAGAAACGGAAGAAACTTATACTGAGCATCTAATCTCTCACTTCTCGCTCGACTTGTTACACGTATAATTTTACAGAAACAAGCCTTAAGCAGTGTCCCGTGGAAGTTATTAAAATACATAATTGATTGGGGGCTTTATTTTTACCTACGACGTTACTGAATGCAATGTGATCTACGATAGTTACACGTATTACGTTTTCTGTAAAAGAAAAAAATAATCAAATTTTTACACCTCCATCTATACACTGGAAACCACTGTGACGTGTATGCCAGAGGGTAAATCCCTCTGCACCAGTTACTAGGGCTTTTTCACAGGAAGAATGATTGCTTAAATGCTTCTGTCAGTACTGTGATTAGTCTAATCTTGTCTTCTTAATCCATGTGGGAACGATACGTATTCCTAGATACATTATTGAAAGCTGGTTCTTAAAACTATCTATGTAGGTTCTCACCAAATAGTGTGCGTCTATTTTTAAGTGTCTGTCAGTCCAGCTCTTTCAGCATCTTCGTGACTTTCCTCGATAGATCAAATAAACCTACAACCATTCGTGTTGCCCATCTCTGTATACTTTCATTATCCTCTGTGGGTCCTACATGTTACGGGTTCCACACAGGAGCAATGTTCTAGGATGAATCGAACGATTGTTTTGTTGTCTGATTACACTGTACTTCCTTAGTACGACGTTTATTTTGAAAGTAAATAACGATTGATCGCGAGATGGAAAATACAGTGAAAATCTGATGAAGTTTGCACAGGTGCGTTAGGCGCTGTGTCTAGAACGCCTGTCGATTGCACCATGTCGCTCTTTTGAGTTATGAACTCACAGTGAGGGCGTAAAGATGGCTAAAAATTAGCGTCTCCCGCTAAGTATGATGGCCTGACGAAAGTTTCTCCTGAAGCTATGCAATCCACATAACATAACTGTCATGCGGTTCGTTCTACACGACAATTTTTGGCTGCACTCCGCATGGGCAATGAAGATGCTCCTGCAGCGTTTTCGATGGGAAGTGTTTGATCATCCATAATACAGCCCGTAATTGGCTACTCCTGAGGTTCATCTCTATTCAGATGAACCGCTGACCATGAAGACAATATTTTGACACAGACAACGAGCTGCAGTCCAGAGTATAAAATTGTCGAAAAGCACTGGCAGCTGTCTTCTATAACGAGGAAATTGAAAAATTGGTACACCGCTACGACAGATGTCTCTAAGTCCGAGCGGCGACTGTGTAGAGAAATAGCTGGAAGGTGTATCTAACCTTTGCAAATAAAACAGTTTGGATTTTCACTGTGGTTTCCATTTCGCGACCTACCGTTTCTTACTTTCCGAATAGCCCTCGTATTTGTAGGGCATATTGTAGTTCTTCTAATTCCTTTTGTATCTTCTGTGTGGTGTTAGTGTGAATCTGAAGTGTGTATGTGATTTTTTGCCCTGTGTCTTCGTTCCATTTCATATACTTACAAATGTTTGTACTCAGGTTTTTGTATGGGTTGACCAATTCCAATTGTGGCTCATTGATTTACAATCATAGTGTGTATGTATGTATGTATGTATCCAACTGGGGACCTAGAAACGACGGAGAGGCTTCTTCCCGCCGTAGCCCTCAGTGGTTCACAACCCCACAACAGGCCACCCGCCCCACCGCCACCCCCACGGAATCCAGAAATATTATGCAGTTCGGCCCCAGTGGACCCCCCTGGGAATGTCTCACCAGAAGAGTGCAACCCCAAATGTTTGCGTGGTAGAATAATTATGGTGTACGCGTATGTGGAAACGGCGTTCGTGCAGCAGTCTCCGACACAGACAGTCATAGGATACTTATTTCTTTTTGTGAAGTGCAACATTTTACATTTCTGAACATTTAAACAAAGTTGCCATATTTTCACTACTTTGAACTCTTATCAAAATATGATGCATCACAACTTCTTTCAGATAGAGAACTGTAGCGAACTGCATCTCCTGCGAAACGTTTGAGGTTCTTGCTAATATTTTCTGCACGGTCATTAATATACTGATTTGCAGGTGCGATAACTGTACTCTCACTAATGATGGGAATACAACAGGACCATCTTTAAGTTGTCTTGGAAGCTACAATATATTTTATCATGAATCATAAAATGTGTAGGATAGTTATTTTAAGTTTTTAAATACGTGTCGAAGATGAAGATAAATACTTTTGTGGAGAATAATATTACTAATTTTA
Source organism: Schistocerca gregaria (assembly GCF_023897955.1). Classification (NCBI taxonomy): domain Eukaryota; kingdom Metazoa; phylum Arthropoda; class Insecta; order Orthoptera; family Acrididae; genus Schistocerca; species Schistocerca gregaria. The sequence continues at coordinate 133,715,635 of NC_064927.1, read as the reverse complement.
ATAATACAATGATAATCTTTGAAATAACAATTTAACAAAGTTTTTGCGCCAGTGACATTTATTATCATATCTGAACAAAATTTTCATGTAGAGTCATTATAGGCACAATATGGCTGTGCTCTTTATTTCTCTCAATATTCAAGTACATTACTTTTAGTGAACTGTCTCTAAATGAGCCTCTTCATAATGTTTCAGTAAAGTTCATCGTCATTTTATATGTCGTTTAGCACCCTATACTTTCACTGCATTCAGTAAATATACCAGGAGTAAGAATCGGCAGCTGAGTAGGCCCCAATCAGGCACAACTGCATACATTCTCTAAGCGAATTTATCGTATCTCTATTTTACATACGTATATTGATTTATTACGTATCTGTACTTCGTAACATTCCCCACACTTAATTACAATGTACTTATATTGTACAGTTATCCTTTTCCATGTGTGGACCCCGATTAGGTCAGAGTGCTTAGCACTCGATCACGGGATTTTGAAGTAAGAGTTTGACTGTGGCAGCCCGTTTGAAGTATTAAGTACGAAAACTGCGTCTGTGTAAATTTATCCTAGTTGACGTTTCTGGCTTCAGAACTTCATAATCACGCAGAGTATTTCATTCGGATTTGAGAGTAGTGGATTTTACTGGTAGTTATTGTGTGTAACCAGAACTTCGAAACGTAGAAGCATGGTGTGCGAATTTCCTTTGTCTCAATTAGGCTTCGTGTTTTCCAGTGCAAATGTGCGTGTGGTTGTGTTTTTATAATTTTATTTACTCTTCTGTTTCGTGAGTTTCGTGAGTATTCCGTAATTCTTATGTGTTAGTGGACATGCTCTTGTTTGTCCAACTCCACGGGTTCCTTATTGGCTTCGAGAATCTTCAGTTCTCGGAGTCTGTTTCATCTTGCAATTCTTCCGCCATAATTTTCTTAAGTGTGTAATTCCTTCCATGGATTGAACGACTTTTGGGAAGCTTTATATATTTTTTGTCTAGCTTTGTGTGGAAGGGCCACGTGACTGAAAAACGAACCAGCCTTCAGCTTTTTTGTTTTCAGCGCTTGTCCTATGCAAGTCGGGCTTAAATTACATTGCCTTCATGTGTATGTTTCTTTTTACCTATCGGTCTGATCTCTTGATAATAATTTTCGTTCAGTTCCAAGTCTTGAGTTTTCAGTGTTTTACGTTAGGCTGATGGAGTAAACCTTTTGTCGATTCTATGTGTTTGTAGTGAATTTTATAGTTTTTCTAGTTTCTTTGCTATCTTCTGTGTGCCGTTAGTGTGAATTTGAAGTGTGTATGTGGTTTTTTGCCCTTAAGTGGTCTCTGTTTTATGAGACCCTAATGATTTTACAAACCCATCAGGCAAAGTATCTGATTATTGGTTGCGTTATATAAGGTAGGCACCAGCAACCATTATGCTTTTATATAAATGTATAGTGCTTTTACAATTTGAACACACAAAATAAATGTTCATACCAGTGTAACTTCAATCTCACAATCAATGCTTTATCCCGTATATTTCAATCTCCGTTTCACAGGATGCATTCTACAGCTTTCGTCACTTGCGCAATTCATGGTGGTCTATTTCTTTAATTATTTATCAAATAAAATTTCGATTGCCTGACTGAGAGCGGATTACACACTCTAGTTTGATGAGAGAGCTTTATCCTTCGTCTGATAAATTAAAATCATTTATTGTTAACGGTAGATATCGGTTCGTAATTTCTGCAGATATTCTTCAAGAAAAATAGTCTTCGTTACTGTCTACAAAATTTAAATCTACTCGGAGTAGGAGCTGCTTGAGGTTCATCTGTCAACTAGTAAATAGGGTGTACAACTGTGAAGGCTTTGATTATTACGTGTCATCGCATATTCTACATCCTCATCAACTCTACGTAAGCCATCTTACGGTGTGTGATGGAGGGTATTTCTGGTACCACTATCTGTTTCCCGCCTTCCCACCATTAATCCAATAACTTTAAAAATCAGAAGTTAGTATTTCACATTGAACCAACATTTAAACAATGAAAGATTAATTTTCGTGTCATTGGATAGCCTTATTTTTATGAGATCGCAAATGTATTCAGATCTGCATTAATATTTGACACGAGTTGTTGTCGAATATCAAAGACCTGTAACAACTATCTTTAAGACTGTCAATACTCTGCCATTTCCTGGAGCATATTCTGCACAAAGGCAAATGAGCCGTCCAAATACTCAGCTCGGCGCTTTATCCGTTTCCGGCGAAGCGCTCATTGCCTCTGCGCTGAGCTTGCCCACAGCCGTGCAAAAAATTCATCTCAATACCAGCCCCAGGTGTACGAATAATGCGCCCACATACTCGTAACGTTACAAGTCTGACCTCATATGGAGCCCATATACGTAAGCAGTATTGAAGAATGGAACATGCAGCTGTTTAACATGCAATATCTTTTGCAGATTCTTGTCACGTTTCTGAAGAACCGCAGCGTACCACCTCTTTTATCCACAACTACGTCATTTAGGCTAAAAGAAGTGGGCTATCAAGTGTTGACATCTGCACTGATTTTTATTTGTGGGGGAAAAAAATGTAGGCAGAATTCACTTTTTATTTTTGCTTTGCATTGTATTTTTCGATGCCCGTCTCATCCGAAAGTGTCTGGGGACTGATTTCTGTGCCGGCCTTAGCTTTAACATATGACGAAAATTTCGATTTTGGAACAAGTCCTGTGGTAATACAAATTGTTCCAAATGATTCATCCGATTTCACAAGACTATATCTTTTACGTGAAGGGAAACAGAAACTTAAGGTCGTTCTGGATAGTTGCTCCTAGATACATTACGGCAGATGCTATTTGCAACAATTTGTCGTCAGTGGTGTAAAGTAGTGGATTTCTTTTCCTATGTCCGTAAAATATGTGACATTTATTTACGTTAAACGTCAGGGACTGAGCCGTTCATCAGCCTTCTGCAGATCATTCTGCAAATCGCTGCTGTCTTCTGGCCTTGCTACTTTCTTATATACAACCACATATCTGCTAAGTGATGCTCCTATTACATTTTCTCGAGGTATCACGAAAATTATCTGTACATCTGTCGATTTTGTTCCGTTAAGAGTGATCTGTTGTTTTCTACCTGCTAGAAAGTCTTGAATCCAGTTGCAAATCTCGCCACTTGCTTGGTAGCTCGTATTTTCACAATAAACGGCATTTCAGGAACACCTGAGAACGTTGTCTACAGCTCTATGGATCTCATGGAGGAACAGGACAAGCCAAGTTCCCCGAGATCTATATCTACGGAATCTACGTTGATTTTCATTCTCCAAAAACGTCATAATTCTTGAGCATATAACGTATTTCATAATTCTGTAACAGATTAACGTCAACGCTATAGACCTATAATTATGTGTATCTGTCCTACAACCCTTCTCGAAAACTTGAATGACCTGCGCATTTTTCCAGTCGCTAGGTGCCCTTCGTTGCTCCAGCGATCTACGATAAACTGCTACTAGAAGGAGAACGAGTTCTTTCGTATAATCTTTGTAGGATCTTCCAGCTGTCTCATCTGGTCATGATGCCTTTCCACTTCTAAGCGATTGAGTTGCTTGCTTATTCCTCGATCAGCTCTCTCAGTATCTGCAATTTCGATGTGTGGACGATTAATTGAAAGGAGGCACATTTTTGCAATCTAATGCGGTGAAACAATTTCGGAAGATCGAAATCAGTATTTCGTCCCTCTTTCTACTTCCTTCCTTTTCGGTACCAATATGGTCACAGTGAATAAATAGAGGATTTTGAACCATTTACTCATTTTACGTAAGACCAAAACCTTTTAAGGGTCTTACTTGTATCGACTGACAATTTTTCTTTCAAAGATACTAAATTTTTCTCTCACTGCTCTGTCTACGTTCATTTTCGCTTCGTACAGCTTATGTTTATCAGCTAGGTTTTGGCATCTCTTGACCTTGTGATGAGGCTCTCCTTGTTTACGTAGCAGTTTCCAACATGTCTGTTAAATCCCTTAAGACCCTTTTCGATACATAGTTTTGTAGCACACATCGAACAGTTGTTTTCTCCATCTGTGCTCCACATCGTTGTCCTCACCACTAAATATTTGATGCTGGCTACTCAAATACTCTGCCGTCTATATCGTGTTACTCAATCTGAGCAAAAACTGTTAAGGCAGGGAACTAAGCTTGTAGCCATAAGGTACTGGTACCCAATCAAGCGAAGTCCACAATTAACATTCACTTTATTTACACAAAAAATACTGACACAGTTAATCATTAGAGTGACAAAAAATAAAACACTCGTGTACACACTAGTTCTACTTGAAGCAATCACCCAGTGAGCCATACTTATACATTTATAGAAATTTTAATTTATACGACCAATAGTCCGATCCCAACGGGTATCTCAAGACAAAAGGGAGCCAACAAAAATCAGTTGAGCTGTTGCTAATGTGCGCCGGCATCAGAATTCTAAGGTAAAGAGTCGTTTATCAGGAAACTTAGAAGCATGTGTACAGCTGATATAGTACCAGTTTTTCTGGTAGTACCTATTCTTTAAGTTTAAACGGACCCGTATAGGTTCTAAGGTAAAAGCTGCCATCTTTCCGCTTCAAATCACCCATCTTTGAGGTACGTCAGAACATAACTTCTTAGATGCTTGTGCTCTCTTTTTCTCCCAATAGTTCGTCATGCTATCTAATCTGAACTTTCTTCCCTCCTCTGACGTCTGGACCGGTTTCCTGGTGCTGATCTTAATTTGGAACCTCTTAGTTTTGTCTTTGGTCACGGTCTTGGCTGTACCATACTTTAACATGACTTCGGTAACCTGGCGTTGTCTCCAATCCTTTTCCATGTCCTTAAATCAGTTGGGTTTAGTCGCTCTCTCCCACTCTCTCTCTCTTTTTGTTTGAAAATAAGTCAAAGATTTGTTTAGTTACTCTGTCGGGATTCATTTGGAGTATGTGTCCATAGAAATCAATCCTCCTTTTCATGGTTTCTGACAGTCTCTCCGACTTTGCGTACAGGGCTTCGTTTCTATACAAAACTTATTTGTTATTTTGGAATTTTGGACCCATGACCTTCCTTAAAATTTTCCTCTCCCTGATTTCCAATTTCTCCATTTGCTGTTTCCTCCCCATGACTAGTGTCTCTGCTGCATAGAGTGCTTCTGGCTTAATTACTGTATTATAATCCCTTACTTTGGTGTTCCAAGAGAGGGCTTTATTACTGTATGTCTGGTTTTGTGGAAAGCTAGTTCCATTTTGCTCCTTCTGGCTTCAATTGCTTTATCTTCAAGGTTGTTCCATTCAATCCATCCACTAGATACTTGACACTCCTGACCACCTCTATTTTTTGAGCTCCTATTTCAATTCTTTTAAGAGTACCTGGTATATTGGTCATAGTCTCAGTTTCCTCCAAAGAAATCTTAAGTCGTATCTTCCCTGCCTGCTCTTGTAACTCGGCGACTTGTTTATTAGCTTCCTCCCACGTTTCCGCTAGCAGCGCCATGTCGTCAGCAAATGGTAGTCTATAAAAGTCACTATATACGGTTTCGCCCTCTGCTTCTGATGTGATAAAATGTTTCTAAGGTTTGGGATTTGTTCAAGACAGGATCTTCCTTTCCTAAAACCTACTTGATACTCCCCAATTTTTTTTAATCCAACTGAGATTCTGCTCTTTCTGGTAAAGCTCTGGACAATATCTTGTAGGCCACATCCACCAGGGAAATCCCTCTAATAGTTGGACTTTTTTGTGACGAGGGTGTATCAGGGCCACTTTCCATACCTCTGTAATGATTACTGTTTTCCATATCTCATCAAAAAGTTTCTATAGTAAGATAATTGCATTTTTATTAGCATACTTCCTTAATTCGACTGTTATCTGATTTTCTCCTCATGCCTTGAAATTTTCCAAATCATTTAGTATTGCCTGTCTCTCACTTACAGATGTGGATTTAGAGTCTGTGTTGGGGGATGACATCGGTCCACCATGGAATGCCATCTTTTGATGTGGTTCCTCACTGTTTAGACGTTCCTTGAAGTATTCTGCTAGTATCTTACAGTTGCCCCTCTTACTATAAGTCATGTTCCCTTTTTTGTCCTGAAATTGGAGAGTTGGGGGTCATAACTGTTTATTTTCTCCCTGAAGATTCGATAACAGATTCTCATATTCTCATGTTGTTCTTGCTCCTTTGATATCATCTTTCTAGTTTCCACAAAGGGCTGCCAGGCACTCTCGTCCTTTTTGGTTTGCCAGATGTGACACGCCTTCTTCCTCAGATCACGTAATCTATCATACACATCGTTACATCATCTGTGCATCTTCATCCTGGTAAAAGGACCAAGCTGCTCTGCCTCGCTTATACTTCTTCATCTGCTTCCAGTTCTTGTCTTCTAGGTCGCTGGTTAACTTGATCAATTCCTCCTTTTTCTCCTTTATTTTCTCTGGATCATATCTCCTTCGTGCAAGGTTTTTCCTATGAAAATTACTCTTGGGGATGATCTTCACTTTAGATAGGCAGTGGTCAGAGTCGAGGTTGGCCTCTCTGAGAACCCTAACATATTTCCTTATGAAATTTCCGCTGTATCACAACAGGATCTAACTGGAATTCTCCCAGGAAATGGTTAGGTGAAATCCACGTCTTCTGATTTCTTGGCGATTTCTAAAATTAGTTGACTTCAGGATCAAACTGTGCACCGGGTATGATTTGCATTTTGGTTCGTACTGTTATGTGCCGGGTATCTCCCCACTGTATGCCTGAACCTCTCCCATCACTTGGGCCTTAAAATCCCATTGAATAATGACGTTACTTTTTCGGAGATTTTTGGATCGTGTCATCTAGTTTGTTCGAGAATAGTTCCACCCTCTCCTTATTCTTTTTGTTGTCAGTGTTTATAGGGGCGTGAACATTTACAACAGTATATAATTTGTTGGTCGACTTAAACATGAGTATGGATAGCCTTTCAGAGGTAGGTGAAAACTTATAATGGAGTCTAATACTTTCTTGTCAATTACGAAACCTGTCTCAAGGTGGGGAACATTTTTCATAACTCTTGCCCTCGTCTTCCCCTTAAGTATCCTGAATCCCGATTCAAAGCTGTCCTCATCCAAGGACCTGGTTTCTTGCACGTCAGTAATGATGATTCTATGTTCATTTAATTTGTCCGTTAGAGTCTTATGTTTCCCCATTTTCAAAAGTGAATTTGCATGTAAAGTTGCCAATTAGTTTGCTTTCCTGTATTTTATTTTGTTTGAGGTTCCAAGACGCTCCGATTCGTCTTTGCGTGACGTTGCAGACCCCAGAATCCGTATCTCTGCTTGCACACTTAAGTGTGATGGATTGACCACCTGGAGTAATTAGTTTCACATCACACTTTTCCATGATTGATAATTCTTTGAGTTCTGACGCTGACTTCTAGAGCCTCCTATTATTATCACCGAGATGGTTAACCGCGAAGGATTATTGACAGCCGTCCCTTACATGGAGTCAGACGCTCACCAAAGACCGTTCAATTTGAGAACAGTCGCTTTTAGATTTTGATTTGATTTTTAATTCATGGTTCCGCTATTTCTGCCGTTAGGAATCAGATTCGTCTTCCACCTTCGAGACCGTTGACCAGGTATCAAAAAATGGCTCTGAGCACTAAGGGACTTAACTTCTGAAGTCATCAGTCCCCTAGAACTTAGAACTACTTAAACCTTACTAACCTAAGGACATCACACACATCCATGCCGGAGGCAGGATTCGAACCTGCGACCGTAGCGGTCACGCGGTTCCAGATTGTAACGCCTAGAACCGCTCGGCCACCCCGGCCGGCTGACCAGGTTTCACCTACTAACCCTAATCAGGGGCCCTTACAGGGTGCTACCATCCGGAGCCAGATGGACCCAGGTTTTTTTAAAGAGGTGTTACACCTTCCCCTCCTCCTTTCACATCACTTGTGAGATGAGGCCCCAGGCTTGGGGCCGGCAATGGCGGAGTTAAGCTATCATCTAGTCCAAGCTTTTTTTTTTAAAGATAAAGTCAGTAAGACATGTCCAAGGGTGTCTCACACAACAATAACAGGAGATTAAACAGAACTAAACTTTCTCTGCCCATCTCACTCAAATTTGCAGCAGAATAGATTAACTGTAACGCTTACGGTCCTCTGTTAACTGGTTGATAATTCTTAATTCAGTAAACGTATGAACCTTATTACGCCGTGGACGTTCTCCTCCAGATAAAAGCACTCCGTATCTACAAATCGACAATGGCACTCACTGTGCCACCGCACTTGCCACTGAACTTGAAATCATGTACGCTGGTACCACAGTGACATTCATAAAGAAAAATTAGTCCACCAGTTAATTATTAAGAAAATCAAAACAAAAAATTTACAATTCTGATGCTACAGAAAGTGACAAGCAGGATTTTCAAGCAAGCACCTACAAACGTATTACGAATGTTCTTGTCTGTGCAGAAGCCTTCGATTTTCAAAATACCTATAACTCAAAACTGTGACACCGACTCAGCAGTAATAGAAAAATCAAGTATGGAGCACATTAATGAAATACAAAACTTTCACACCATGCTGACCTAAACGCTCGAGAGAGCGAAATGATTACAAACGGACGTCGGCTTGCTTTATCAGCTGGTGAAGCCTCACAAGCAGACAAAAATATCACGTTCACCCCAGACACTGCTAAAAAATGTGAATCCCAAGGTAATTCGGAAATGTCGCAGCTAATTATCAGCACGAAACTGTTTTTCAGGCAACTGTCAGCAGCATCGATATACAGAAATGCATGACACACACTATGTTATCTAACAATACGTATCTTCACCACCAGTTTCGATCATGTACTATCTTCATAGTTCTAGCACAAAACCTGAAACAAAATAAAAAACTGTGAATCTCAATGCAAAATATATTTTCATGATAGTTATTTATTGGAAACAGTTAAGTGTACTTACGAAAAATATCTATTGTGACAACTTTACAAGGCATAGATACTATTTAGCCAGGAAACAATACGCCATTGCTGACTTGAAAACGTAAGAAAATTGATAATTAACGCCGTAATTAAGACTTAACCAAACAGCAAATAAAGTTGAAAACACGAAAACATATGAGAGCAGCAAGTACACCGCTCCATTGCTCATGCACAACAAGACCCAGTATGTTAACACACAAAAGAAAGAAGCTACAAACCAAAGTCAAAGATACTAGGTCAAAGACCAAATATTTGCACAGTGCAGTAAATTCACAGAAATATACATATGCACGCAAATTGCAATAAAAGAAATACAATAAAAGAACATACAATTGTGTAAGGTTTTTCCTCTTTTCCAGTACAATATTATGGAATGCAATAGTCACGTGTTACTATTGTAATGTCACACGATACTAAAATGTCATACAATGAAAACAAACCAATCTTTTGGTGACAAGCACCACATAGGAAAATACACATATACATGTACAATATTATACAATGCAACAGGCACACTATGCTCTTGGCATGTCACATGATAGAACAATGTCACTTGATATAACTTACTTAATACGATTAAATCGGAGTTCCTTGGCGTGTCCTGACCTTATCATATCTCAGACACCCAACTCTGAACAGTTTTTACATGTACATGGTACATAAAGGTTTATAAACTGGCTCCTTTCTTGTCACATCATTGTTGCTGTGACAGCAGCTTCTACCTAAATCTTGTTTGGACATCTAGCAGACTACGACTTCTGTTGGTATCTAAATAATGTGTTAAGAGAGAGTTTGTTTACTACATCATATTTATGCTACTACATCATATTTATACGAGATACTAAATTACACTAAATATTTACTTTTTCTGTTATTTGGGACCTAATACTACAAAGGGTTAATAATTGTTTATGTCTTGGGTACAAGGGCTTTATATTACTCACACCTCAAATCCCACATTGTCTTTTCCAATATTTAAATTTCTATGACATAGGAGTGTTTTAGCTACTATTAGTATGTATTTTGCATTGTCACATACATGGCACAAATATTGAATAATATATATACATTGGAATAGGACACTGAGGCGTCTCTGCGTCCCACATCACCCCCCCCCCCCCTTTTTTTTAACCCTTTCAGATTCTCTGGCTACTGGCTACAACTGTGTACATTGAGTTTCACTGTGTCTTAACTGCAACAGAAGCATTTTTTCTCAATGTAAACTTGAGGAACACATTTGTGAATGTTCAACCGTTTCAACCGTTTCATCATGTGCAAGTAGTGCCACTTGTTGGGCGTCACTATACTATCAGTAAGTCAATGTAGCAGTGTGCAGCAGCTTGTGACCACCAGACCACATGGATGTGGATGGTTTGCTACGTTCCACCGTATAATTGAATATTGTTATCGTTGTTTTGCTTGGTAGTTATTGAATGATCATTTTACTATTTATTACAATAGAGAATATTTCGTAATTTGTTATTTTAGTGCATAAAATGAAATCAAACATACAAAATGCTTTTAAAATCTGTGCATATGTTTGCATGCATCTTACATCTAAAATCATTAAAATGTCACCAAAGAGCTTTACCACACAAAGAAAAGTTTTCCTTCATCCAGAAAAAATTCAGGTCGGAAAGGGATAAGTTCTCACAATTTTATGGTGCAAGAATAATTTCACAGGTAGTGTCAACTGCTGTGGCCGAGCGGTTCTAAGCTCTTCAGTCCGGAACCGCGCTACTGCTACGGTCGCAGGTTTGAATCCTGTCGCGGGCATGGATATGTGTGCTGTCATTAGGTTTAAGTAGTTCTAAGTCTAGGGGATTGAAGACCTCAGATGTTAAGTCCCGTAGTGCTTAGAGCCAATTGAATCACATATCTTCTGATTGTTAAATTAACTGTACGGTTTCTCATACTGATGCCGTTGGATTATATAAGGTGTATTGGGCATATGCTAGGTTCAGATTACTGGCTGAATCAGTTAAAATCGGTTAGAAATTGATAGTAGGGACACGCATGTTGTAATAAAATCAATTATTACACTGTCTGTATCACACTATTAGAAGTGGTTTTAGCTTTGCTATCTCAATTGGTTACATTATGTACATGCTCAAATTTCTGGTATGGACGTGATGCTGGAATTGTTTTGGCTGTTTTTTTAGTTTTTATTCCGTTTTTTTTAGTGGTACTGTCTCTTATAATGTTTTTCATGTCTATGTAAACTTTTCTTATGGTGTAGTTCTCACCAAATGGTTGGTTTGTTGTTATATGACTCTGTAATAACACTGAACTTCGTAAAGTATCACGTAATTATTGTATTACATTATACTGTATGATTTTTCTCATTTGGTGTTCATGAACCTCAGATGTGTTAATTCAAAAGTGCTAATTCAAATGAGCCAGTCTGTTTCTTCCTACATTATTTAGGTGCCCGCTTGTAAAATAATTTGGAACAAGATTGTTTTATCTGTATATGCCATATATACTTGCATCTTAGGATATGTTTTTACTGTGTGTTACTGTTGCCCACCTTGGAGACAAGACTACTTTATTACTATGGGGCAAGGAATTGTTTTTTATGAATTCATTATGAAAGTTTGAGTGCAGACATTCACTGTATTTGTATGTGCTCTGGTATTCTAAATTCTTGTTTAGCGAAATAAAGATTTGCTTCTCAAAATCTTATGCCACCAGTTATCAGTTATAGCATTTGATAAAGTTCCGAAACATAATGTGCTACGAATAAGCACATTTGACGACTGATGGCATAAAGTTCTCAGTACCAATTCTTGAGATAGTTGTATGGTGGCTTCACAACAGAAACAATGTTTGATTAAAAGGCTAGACCTCCAGACAATGTCCTCTCCACTCTCATTTCATACTCAAAAGGATGGAGCTTCTTCTGTCTTACCAGCCTAATTTAGGTATGTATACTACTATGTGTATGTATACCACTATGTGTATGTATATTTGAGCTATTATTTGAATTTTGTTGTTATGACTGATTAATTAATCTAAAACAATATGCCTATATCTGTGTATGAATTTTGTACGCCATTTTGCTGCGAAATCTACATTAATTGGGGGAGGCGTGGAGTGTCGAGGTCGCAAGTGGAGTTGGATGCTGACATTTCGCGGTCCACCTGTTCGTAAATCGATTGTTTCTCTCCAAGGCCAGACTTCTAAACTAAACTCCTCGCGGTGAAGAAGTCTTCTCTCTATACCTCCTGATGCAGAAAGGCCCTCTATACACACCACACTATGAAGGTATCCCTACTACTTCGTCTCCTAGTCCTCCGCCAACATAGCTGTTTTGGCCAAATCGAGAGTGCATACTTTATTTTTTCAACCCAAAAACTGTTAACAGTTTTGTTCTGTAAGGTTCGGCATCGATTTTTGGAAGACTTCGACGCTGATGTATCACAACTCATCCCACCAAACCTTTGGTTTTGCTTCTTACGTACACAAACACATATTTTAAGTTTTGAACTTTATTTATTCTTAATCGTCGTCGCATGATACTCGTATCGGAATTTTCATTTCTCTCCTGAGATTTCCTTTGTCACGATTTAGGCGTGGAAGTGTCGTTGATGGCTTAGCAATCCAATCCTAGCGTGGAACAGGCGGCCACAGACATTACAGCTGATGGAAGGTGGCGGACATGGCTGAGCCTGGAGGAGTTTACGTCTCTGGCGTTTGTCCATTCTTCGACGTTCCAGCTCAAAGTTTTGAAGAGCATTTGAGGTAACTGAGCGCCAGCGACGTCGGTCTTCTGCTATTGTGGACCAGTTACTCTGAACGATGTTCAAGTTTTCAGATTTTTCTTGTACTGATCCGTATAACGTTTGAGAGAGGCACCTCGTGGCCTTTTACCTGTGCTCACTTCGCTAAACAGTATTTGGCGTGGAAGTCTGTCATTTTTCATCCTCTAGACATGTCCGACCCATCTGAGTTGATGCCCAATGATAAGAGCTTCCATGCTATACATTTTTGCTTTTGTGCCGTGTTGGATATGAAGTCATCCCATTTCAGGTTCATGATATATCTTAGCTTCTGTTGGTTGAAGCGTTCTAGTTTCTTCAGATCACAGCGATATAACGTCCAGGTTTCGCAACCATATAGCAGGGTGGAAATGACTACAGCTTTCTACACCATCAGTCTGGTGTACAGTGTTAGGTCTTTATTCAGGAAGACACGCTTTGTAAGACGTCCAAATGCTACATGGGCAGCACGTAATCTATTCTCCACATCTTTTCCAGATGAGCAGTTAGTATGCTTCCTAGGTAGACGAAATGGTCCATTTGTTCCAAGGGTGTATCATAAATGGATATGCTGAAGTGAGAAACGGAGGAGCCAGGAGTTGGCTGCCCCATAACCTTTGTCTTTTGAATATTGATGGAGAGACCAAATCGTTCGTACGCCCTGCTGAAGGAATCAACTGACAGCTGCAACTCTGTAGGCGAATGATCTGGGGAAGCACTGTCATCAGCATACTGCAGCTCTGTCACACTAGTGGTACTCCTTTTTTAATGGAGTCTGGACTGGTTGAAAAATCATCCATCAAACCTGTACTTTAGTTCTATTCCTGCATTGTTTATGGATGTCTCGTAAAGCATAGCTGCCAGATACAATGCTAATAATGTTGGTGCAAGAACGCATCATTGTCTAAGCCCACTTGTTATTGAGAATTCACCAGTCGTTTCATTCTAGCAGAGGACCTGTCCAGTCATATCATCGTGGAGAGCTTCGATGAAGTCAACAAAATGTTCAGGGCAACCGAAGCGTTTTAAGACCATCCACGTGGCTTCTCTGGGAACTGTATCAAAGGCCTTTTCTAGATCTTAGAATACAAGTAGTAAAGGCTTTTGCTGTTCTCTGCACTTCTCAAGTAGTTGTCGTGCAAAGAAAATCATGTCAATTGTCCTTCTTGAAGGTCGAAACCCGCATTGTGACTCAGGTAGTATAGTCTCTGAAAGTGTCTGGAGGCCATTTAAAAGGATTCTTGCAAACATTTTGCCAGTGACAGAGAGTAGAGATATTCCCTGGTAGTTACCACAGACACTTCTGTCGCCCTTCTTGAAGATGGTGACAATTGTGGAGTTCTTCAAGTCAGCTGGTACCTAGCGGGTTTCCCACATTAATAGAATGAGTGAGAAGAATCTAGTTTTTAGAGGCAAGCCACCACCCTCAATAAGCTCCATCGGGATGCTGTCACGTCCAGGAGCCTTCCCACGTTTCACACTTGAGTGCCTTGCAAAATTCTTGAAAAGTTGGAGGATCAGTCATCCAGGGTTTTGGAGGGTGCTGTGGAACATTTTTGAGAAAATCTCCAGCGGCAGTAGAAGGGCGGTTTAACAGTGAGCTGAAGTGCTCTTTCCAACGATTTAAGATGTCCTGACTTTCAGTAAGAATGGTGGAGTTGTCAGCAGCTTTCAGTGTTCCTGATGAGGAGCGGATAGGTCCATACAGCTCTTTAATACCAGCGTAGAAGCCACGCAGGTTTCTTGCATCGGAAACATTTTGTTCTGTGGCTTTCTGTTGCCACCATTTGTTCTTGATTACTCGTATTTCACTTTGACATTTCTGCTCGAGTTCTTGAAAGTGTGCTTCCTTTTCTGTGCAGGACGGATCTTGAGAAAGGGATAGGTAAGCATCCCGCTTTCCATTGGTGATGGCTTGGATTTCTCCATGGTTGTTATGAAACCAGTCACTTCTTTTCCGTGCACTAAAACCAACAACATTCTCAGCAGTTTCTTGTTCGACATCATCTGTGGTTGCTGGAGCTTTGTTAAGTTGTTCAGACAGTATGTCTTGGAAGCGTGAGCGGACGTTTTTGTTGTTCGTTGCTTATGTTGAATTTCGGCGGGGTGGGTTTGAAAAGTGGGATCGTGGCTTGCGATACTTTGGAACTCTCAAACGGCTGACTAAAAGTCTATGGTCAGTCCAGCACTCATCGATGTTTAGTGCTGCTTTTGTGATGAGAATGCCTTCCTTGTCACGCTGTCGCGTAATAACGTAGTCTATAAGATGCCAGTGTTTGGAGCGTTAGGGCATCCATGTGGTCTTATAGCGGTTACGCAAACGGAATTGGATATTGGAGATGAAAAGCTCGTGCTCAGCATATAGACCAAGAAGTAACAACCCATTTGGATTGCAGTTTCCCACCTCTTGTTTACACATGACGTCTCTCCAAAAACGGTTGTCCCTTCCCACTCTGGCATTGAAATCACCAAGTAAAATTAATTTATCTTGAAATCGTATTTTAGAGAGAGTACTGATCAGTTGGTGGTAGAGCTGATTCTTTGCGTCTTCATCACTGTCTAAACTAGGAGCATATGCAGACACGAGGGTGATGAAACTGTCTGAATCAATGGGTACTCTAAGAGTCATCAGTCTTTCATTAATTGAGACAGGTGTAAGTCGAAGATCTTTCACTATTTTCGTTTTTACGGCAAATCCTACACCATGGATGCGTGATTCTCCTGCATCCTTTCCCTTCCAGAAGATAGTGTACCCTGAACGTACCTCATTAATGTCTCTCACCTGAGAGTCTTGTCTCACTCAAGGCAGCTATGTCTATACCTAGCCGGGCTAGTTCTTGGGTGATAAGAGCGGTTCTTCTCTCTGGCATGTAATTGTTCACGTCCAGGAGGGTCCTGACATTCCATGTTCCTATTGTCATAATCATTTTATTCTTCTTTTGTTTACGTCCGCAGTATAAGGAGTGACCTACTGGGTGCAGATTCCCAGCCCGGTTCAAGTGTGACTTTCGATGTTTAGCCCACATTTTCTAGGGCCTTCCCCATTCAGGGTGGGCAGCGGTCATCCTAAATAGGCCTGTCCAGTCGCAGATGCAGGACCGGATTCCCGAGTAATCACAAGGGTTCTCAGGAAAGCGACCATCACACACCTGCCTCCAAAGTGCAGGTCTAGACTAGTAGCTTCCAGCCTCACTCGGAGCCTACTACCATCGTCCTTATCCCATCGCCATTGGTCTTTAGAGAAAATGACAGGAGAAATTGCCATTTGCGTGAATTTGTTTAAGGTGAATTACAGTTTGCGAGGAAGTGACCCACACACTATGATTCTGGAACAATTCATCACGGAACATATGACATGTGACTTCAGGTACCAGAGTTGCAACGAACTGCCGCGAGCTCAATGATGGCTGAGCGGCGCCTTTACAGCCAGTTCGTCTGACATGACCTCCTCCGCCTCCACGATCGTTGAGAACAAGAGATATAAGATTCTTCTTCAGCGCGCTTCGCCGTTGGGGCGAAGGGTAGATAATAGATACTAGAGAGGAAAGTGAAAGACACCCTTGGGCCTCGGAAACCTAATACCGTTGGGGTCGAAGAAACCAAGAGTTGGCCGAGGGAGGCCCGATAGGAAACAGGAGAAGCCTGACAAAGTAAGTGGAAGTAATGCCAGGCTTAGATAAGGGCCCGTGCGGTTGGCACCCACATACTCCCAACACGGGAGCCCGATGCGGGAATTCTTAATAGACAGTTGCAAAAACTAATAAAAGCATCCTACTCTTTAACAGCAAATTCCTAACACACATAATAATATCACTTCAGACTTGGCCTACATTTATTTCGCGCTGTATGTTACTTCAATATCACCTATTGTATCTGTGGCGTGCGTCGAAGCCTTCCGCAAAGTTTTCCGACTTTATGTCCCTCTGGTTGAATCGCTGGCTGTGTAGAATCGCTTTGCCGAAGAGCCTTGTGGTTCGAAAGTGGTTCGTGAGGTGGCGTGGTTCAGCAGCGAAGGAGTTTCGATTTAGCAGCGGCACGAGGAAGGTGGCGACTGAGGCGCAGTGCTGGGAGCAGTCCATGTACTCTTATGTGCTGGAAAACGACTTGGCGGCACCCGGAATGACAGCGCGTCTTAGTTGTAGTTGAGAGTAATTGTTTGGGAAGCCGTAATTTGGAAAGTAGCTCACCCTTATGCGCAAGAGCGCTTCGGCTGCACAGTACTGGTGTTCCCCTAAGGAGATCGGCGGATTAAAGCAACGGTTGAAGGCCTGTACAGCCGTGACTATACTTTCGCTGGTTGCATTTTCACACGAGTACTGGATAGCTCCACTGGAAGCTGAGTAACGTAATTATTGAGTACTTTCCCATCTGTGTGTTGTGGTTGTTGGTCTTGCAAAACTGTAATTGAGTCTGTTCTTGTGGAGCGTCATTATTTCCTCTGTTTCGTGACTGTTCGTTTGTTTGTTTTAACTGTTCATGTTACAACGTTGTAAGTGAGTTTGCTCTGCTGGTGTACATTATATGTATGCATGTGTGGGACCAGTACTGACCGATTTATGTTTCGGGTCTTATCGCCCCAATTTAATGATGTGTGTAATGTATTGCCAGGAAGTGAGAGCAAGAATGACGTGTGAAATAAAATAAGATTGCAAGATTACGTCTTCGTAAACCCACTGCGAATTATAATGCTGCATTTTGGTCTTGAGTTAAGTAATTATCTTCTCTAATTGAACAATTCACTCCTCTTAATTTGGCCCTCATCTGAAGAAGTTTGCACCTAAACTTGTTTTGAAAGTGTTCAGTTCTTTTGTACAGTATGTGAGAAAATTTTAAACTCTGGCACGAGAAAAACTGGCGTGTACGAAGCTTATGATAAGGGGGTCCCGCTGTAATTTGTTGTGTATTTCAAGTTCTTTTGTTAAACTAGATTTATGTGAATACTATTTTAGGTTTGAAGTGCTGTCAGTTTGTTATTATAAATTTCTTTAAAGGTTACTACATGCATTTTTGAGACAGCCTTAGACTTTTTAAACTTTTTACCACGAATAGTTATCGAGCTTAAATTGAAACTTTTAAGTGACTTTGTAACTGATTGGGCTCAAATTTGCTACTGTATTACGTACACTTGTTAATAAATTTGTTTTAAAGGATGTCTGAATTCATGTTAGCCCGACACCTTTCCACTCCTTGATAGCTCCTACCATACCGTTACATAGACAAAAATTTTACTCATCTTGTTCTTCCAGCTCAGCCACAGTGTTACATGCACAGTTTTCGCAAGCAATTGGAGAATATTTTTTTTTTTTGCACAGAAACATCTTACATTGACAACACCGTATATGATAACAATATTCTATTTTCTGACACACATGATGCAGTGACTCTTGTTTTTGTTTGGAGGCTCTCCCAGTTGTCGAGCTTCTTCCGGTTTATAAGATGCCAAAATTATTTCGAGATCATTTAGAAGCGTAGGAGTGTGGGCTCTAAATGAGCTTTCATAAGTTGTTGAGACAGCTATTTCAAAAATATCCTTCTTGGCTTTCTTAATTTTTCGCATTGTACTAAAACAGTATTTGGGCGTTGATGCCAGTGGATTTAGTGAAGCAAATCATACAGCCAATATCTGTCTTCTAATTACACGAGCAGCTGGGTAGTTACTGATCATCTGGTCTACTGTTTGAACTGTTCCCTTTGTGACGTTTTAGTCTGTTATAATGTGTGGTTTATTGGCTTCTTCATCAGTTGTCCCCCCCCCCCCCTCCTTTCTTTTGCACGTATGCCATCATTATCATATCTTTCTGGTATGCAAACAGTGAAGACTCAATATTCCTGGACTTCTGTAGTAGGAATTCTAGGAGTGATTTTTTTAAGAGTTCCAGAGCAAGTGATGTGTTTTCGCAAAAGTAAGATTGGCAGTGGATAAGTGGTATACCGACTATCAAAAGTGGTATTCCTATTGGATCCATTCAGAGTTTCTGCCAATCGATGCACGATATCATACGGATTACATGACACATTGTAAGGGCCATCTGGTTGTGTTTCACAATATAACTCAACTGATGCTTTGTAGAATGATTTGGCATCGCAAATAGCAAAGAATTTCAGGTCATACTTGGCTGGTTTGTTTGGTATGTAGTGAACGAACGAACATCTTCCTTTTAAAGGTGTCAAACTCTCCCAGTGTATAGCTTTCCTTATAATTGGTAAAAAATTTATCCAAAATGTCTACTGATCAATGCTAATTTATCATTCCAATGCGTTTGTGTTCTTGTCACTTTCTCATCAAATCTCAGACTTCTGAGGAGAAACAAGAACCATGTGTACGACTTACAAGCTCTGAGAATCACCATACCAGTGGCATCATTACTACAAAGTTCTTCAACATATGCATTATTTTCACTCTTCAAGTCAAACAAAATAAGGGTCCCAACAAGGGCACTGATCTCTTCCCTCGAAGTCTCCTTTACATCACTCTCTCTAAAATAGTAGTTTTGTGATATCAGGTTTTTGATATGCAAGCTGATGCATTCTACGAGTGAATCAATCATGTTCTCCCCAGTCATTTTGTTGAACGCCATAATTTCCTGTATAATTCCGTTAGCTGTTTTCTTTGGACCAGGAAGGGCATTTATTACTTTTTTTGAAGGTGTTTTTGCTGTTTTGGGTATAAGACTTTCCTTTGACTTCTTAGTTTTACTATCTTTACCAAGACACAAATAAAAAAAAATTGTATTCACTAACATCTTCATCTTCATGACATTGAATTTCCTCGTCTTCAAGACGTATATGTTCATTTGTTTCTAAAGGACCCGCCTCTATTTCTGATATACTGGCGTCATCATTGACTCGTATTTGCTCTTCCTCTCCGACGGAACAGTCAAAGTCGGAATAATCATTTAGAAGCTTTTCAATTTACTCCTCTGATAACCCTTTTTAAAACAAGCCCTACAAGTACAAACAAAAATGAAACTCATCTGATACTCAAAAATTTTAACCCATAGAAATTGATATAAATAATTAATATAAAACAAATACTTACATTACCGGTCGTGCGGTTAACTCTGTACACCAAACGGAACGCAGACAGCAATAAGCTGCAATTATTGCCAATTCCTTGTCGCTACAGCTCCAGCAACAATATAGATGAGTAACAGAGGTCCAAGAAGGTAGATGAAACGGCGAGCAGTATAACAATGAGTAACTAGAATTAGGAGCAAAACAACAAATTTTGGTTGACCCAGTCAACCAATGCGACCGCTCGATGATTATCTCGTATTTCCCTAAGTATGCGAAGACAACACAAATAACGCAGCGAGAAACTAAGTCCAGCTCATACAGTAGCAACAAGGATGAGACAATCTAGAGCACGAACTATGGTGTCACAGCTGCGAATGGGCGGCGTCTGCATAGCCAAGTGAAAGTGGATTGTCTGATTGCCGGCGGCCATCCAGTTTCGTGGCAGGAGAGGGCGCCCGTGGAACAGAGCCACTGGAGATGTAGAGGAATTCCCATGGGTTTATAACGCTCGTAGCATATACATCGAAATTTAGGGATCAATTAGATCCATCATACTGAGGAATTAATGTGCTGAGTTAGAAAGAATGAGAGACAAAGCTGGCCATTTCCTGCAACTAGTGAAAGTTGATCTTAATTCTAATTACAGAATATCAATATTTTTGTTCTTATTCTTTCTTATTAGAGCTAATCCCCCACCCTTCCTAGTATCCAACAAATCACCGGCCCCCTGTAAATAGGAATGTTGCTGATGCTGGATAGGTAATCAAAATTCGCCATATGAGATTGCCAGTGTGAAAGTCAGTCTGACGAGGCAGCTGAAACATGGTCCACAACTTGGAGCCAGGTGCACCCAGTGCGTCCAATCACTGCCGCCAGAATTTCCTCCAAATCTTGGTCATGACCACAGCACAAGCGAAAAGAGTGGACTTTCTTCATGATCGGCTCCACACACTCCTACCGTTGGAGCTCCCAATGACAACCAGTCCCACTCAGGAAGATCTGACCAGTGTCAACAGACGATGCATCCCGTGTTGGCTCAGATGTACTTTCAGAAGTGGTCAATATTTCAAACAAATTTCTAAGAAGTAAGTAGATACCTGTGCGCTCAGTACCAACTATCGCCTTCTGCTAAGAGACTTTTGAACCGCCACTGATGGCCATTCACTGTTAGGCAAAAGTAGATTGGTCAGGACGAGTGAATGGAAAACCACTGCGACAGAGATCCCAGGCGCCGCTTTAGGCTCCAGAGGTACCAATGTCACCGTTGTCTACACAGTTTCCAGCTGTTTACAGAAACTGGCCAATACATCCATACACAGCAGCCCCTAGCCATCTTTAAAATCGGACTCAGCTATACCATAAGGAATATGTAGCTAAGCCAACCTGTCACTGTATGCAGTCTAAGTACTGATGCTGCGCTACTTTTACTTTTTGCCAAAACCAAAGACAACTCACATGATGCAGAAAGCTCTACAATTACAACTCGAATGCTTCAAAAAGCACTAAAATTAAAAAAGAAAACTTAACTAAATTGAGTCTTCTGTACTATTCTCTTCAACTGCAGCTTATCTTTCGCTCTGAATCTGCTTCTCTTTTTCAGTACACGTTATAATGCGACACCTGATTTCGAAAGCTCTCACCATGATGTAATGCAACTGGTATCTTTCGATGTCTCCAGACCTTTACGAAGAATACGCCTTCTCTTGTGATTATTACCATCTGACGGTTACTGCGGAACTCTCACAGTATTTCTCCTCTCTCACTTGTATTGCAGATTCTGTTCTATCACCAAGTTATTTTCCTTCCCCTTTGATAGTGTTCTAATTCCACATGATTACTGAATTACCATCAGTCATTACATACCGTTTTATCTGTGCAAGCGCTCATATATTGTTTCTATCTCTTCAATTTCTTCTTCTGACGACGGCTTATACGAGTATACCTGAACTTATTTTGTCGGCGTTCGCTGTTGTCGATTATGTCAAGAATAATTCTATCTACATCTACATCTACATCCATACTCCGCAGGCCACCTGACGGTGTGTGGCGGAGGGTACCCTGAGTACCTCTATCGGTTCTCCCTTCTATTCCAGTCTCGTATTGTACGTGGAAAGAAGGATTGTCTGTATGCTTCTGTGTGGGCTCTAATCTCTCTGATTTTATCCTCATGGTCTCTTCGCGAGATATACGTAGGAGGGAGCAATATACTGCTTGACTCTTCGGTGAAGGTATGTTCTCGAAACTTTAACAAAAGCCCGTACCGAGCTACTGAGCGTCTCTCCTGCACAGTCTTCCACTGCAGTTTATCTATCATCTCCGTAACGCTTTCGCAATTACTAAATGATCCTGTAACGAAGCGCGCTGCTCTCCGTTGGATCTTCTCTATCTCTTCTGTCGACCCTACCTGGTGCGGATCCCACACTGTTGAGCAGTATTCAAGCACTGGGCGAACAAGCGTACTGTAACCTACTTCCTTTGTTGTCGGATTGCATTTCCTTAGGATTCTTCCAATGAATCTCAGTCTGGCATCTGCTTTACCGACGATCAACTTTATATGATCATTCCATTTTAAATCACTCCTAATGCCTACTCCCAGATAATTTATGGAATTAGCTGCTTCCAGTTGCTGACCAGCTATTTTGTAGCTAAATGATAAGGGATCTATCTTTCTATGTATTCGCATCACATTACACTTGTCTACATTGAGATTCAATTGCCATTCCGTGCACCATGCGTCAATTCGCTGCAGATCCTCCTGCATTTCAGTACAATTTTCCATTGTTGCAACCTCTCGATACACCACAGCATCATCTGCAAAAAGCCTCAGGGAACTTCCGATGTCATCCACCAGGTCATTTATGTATATTATGAATAGCAACGGTCCTATGACACTCCCCTGCGGCACACCTGAAATCACTCTTACTTCGGAAGACTTCTCTCCATTGAGAATGACATGCTGCGTTCTGTTATCTAGGAACTCCTCAATCCAATCACACAATTGATCTGGTAGTCCGTATGCTCTTACTTTGTTCATTAAACGACTGTGGGGAACTGTGTCAAACACCTTGCGGAAGTCAAGAAACACGGCATCTACCTGTGAACCCGTGTCTAAGGCCCTCTGAGTCTCGTGGACGAATAGCGCGAGCTGGGTTTCACACGACCGTCTTTTTCGAAACCCATGCTGATTCCTACAGAGTAGATTTCTAGTCTCCAGAAAAGACAGTATACTCGAACATAATACGTGTTCCAAAATTCTACAACTGATCGACGTTAGAGATATAGGTCTATAGTTCTGCACGTCTGTTCGACGTCCCTTCTTGAAAACGGGGATGACCTGTGCACTTTTCCAATCCTTTGGAACGCTTCGCTCTTCTAGAGACCTACGGTACACCGCTGCAAGAAGGGGGGCAAGTTCCTTCGCGTACTCTGTGTAAAATCGAACTGGTATTCCATCAGGACCAGCGGCCTTTCCTCTTTTGAGCGATTTTAATTGTTTCTCTATCCCTCTGTCGTCTACTTCGATATATACCATTTTGTAAACTGTGCGACAACCTAGAGAAGGAAGCACAGTGCAGTCTTCATCTGTGAAACAGCTTTGGAAGAAGACATTTAGTAATTCGGCCTTTAGTCTGTCATCCTCTGTTTCAGTACCATTTTGGTCACAGAGTGTCTGGACATTTTGTTTTGATCCACCTACCGCTTTGACATAGGACCAAAATTTCTTAGGATTTTCTGCCAAGTCAGTACATAGAACTTTACTTTCGAATTCATTGAAAGCCTCTCGCATAGCCCTCCTCACACTACATTTCGCTTCGCGTAATTTTTGTTTGTCTGCAAGGCTTTGGCTATGTTTATGTTTGCTGTGAAGTTCCCTTTGCTTCTGCAGCAGTTTTCTAACTCGGTTGTTGTACCACGGTGGCTCTTTCCCATCTCTTACGATCTTGCTTGGCACATACTCATCTAACGCATATTGTACCATGGTTTTGAACTTGGTCCACTGATCGTCAACACTGTCTGTACTTGAGACTAAACTTTTGTGTTGAGCCACCAAGTACTCTGAAATCTGATTTTTGTCACTTTTGCTAAACAGAAAAATCTTCCTACCTTTTTTAATATTTCTATTTACGGCTGAAATCATCGATGCAATAACCGCTTTATGATCGCTGATTCCCTGTTCTGCATTAACTGATTCAAATAGTTCGGGTCTGTTTGTCACCAGAAGGTCTAATATGTTATCGCCACGAGTCGGTTTTCTGTTTAACTGCTCAAGGTAGTTTTCAGATAAAGCACTTAAAAATATTTCACTGGATTCTTTGTCCCTGCCACCCGTTATGAACGTTTGAGTCTCCCAGCCTATATCCGGCAAATTAAAATCTCCACCCAGAACTATAACATGGTGGGATGAGTTGTTCAACGGAACTGCCTCTCTGGTTTTCCTTCTGATATGTAACAAATCCTATTCCCGTTACATCATTTTCCGCTGCCGCTGTTGATATTATCCATTATTCGTCTGATAATTTCACTTTAGTAATACCTCTCCCCCCCTCCGATCACGCACCCCATCGTATCTAGACTAAGCCTTTGCATTACCCTTTTCACACTTTCTAGCTTCCCTGCGATATCTAGGCTTCTGACATTAAACTTGCCGACTCGTACAATGTTACACTTTCATTGATGATTCAGGTTTTTTTCCTCATGTTTAGCTGTTCCCTGGGATTAACCTCCCTGAGATCCGAATAGAGGTCTATTTCGGGATCTTTAGCCATTTTGTAGATCATCTTCAAACTTTTTACTTTCAGACCACATTTCCTTTGGATATATATTGTTGTGGTTGGCAGGAGAGCCAACCGTGTTTGTCTAAAGGAGGCCGAAATGCACACATCTTAGCTCACGCAGGCTGGCATGAAGTCTGGAACATGGACAAGGGAATTAGAATTGAGAAAAACGGACGTAGCTGGTGGAATACTTAATTTTAATCCACTAACGGAATATCAATAGTACGGATACTAGCGCCTTGCTAGGTCGTAGCAAATAACGTAGCTGAAGGCTATGCTAACTATCGTCTCGGCAAATGAGAGCGTAATTTGTCAGTGAACCATCGCTAGCAAAGTCGGCTGTACAACTGGGGCGAGTGCTAGGAAGTCTCTCTAGACCTGCCGTGTGGCGGCGCTCGGTCTGCAATCACTGATAGTGGCGATAAGCGGGTCCGACGTATACTACCGGACCGCGGCCGATTTAAAGGCTACCACCTAGCAAATGTGGTATCTGGCGGTGACACCACGTATATCGTGTGTATCTAATACAGTGGCTTCCATTAGCTGCTCAATCTCCTTGCCGTTGATGACAAGGTCACTGACAGGACGTGGGTGACTTTTTATGCCACTGATCTTCCATTGTCGTTGCCACTGATTTTAATTCAATATTTAAGCAGTGACTGGTTTCCAACAAGAGACGCTTGGATTACTAACGAAAGACGGTACCTCTTGCCTGTCGTGACCCACCAACCGGATGAGAGTAGAAAACGTACAGTGCGTACTTGCTGCGTTCATGTAAGTGTTGTGGGACCTGAGTCTGCCTAAAAGCTAATTGTCGGACACGCCCGCATCACATGTCGGGTGTTGCAGCTGTCGCGTTCTAGCTCATAAAGAGGCCAGCGCCTTCGGAGTCCACTCTCCCACGGCACATTGACCAGCCTTTTCCCAAGCCATTGAAACTGATATTTAATCTTCTCTGACAGTGTGCGAGCTTAGGCACCAGTCTGATGATGGCTACTTACAACGATGGTCGGAACGTTACTTTATAAAACAGAAATACGATGGAGTCACACGCCCAGAAACCTTTTTTGAAGGACTCTCTCACAGTGTTCCCCACGCCGTACGAGGGAAGGCCAACATACATATTTGTCAGCAGTCGAACCTGATGTAAGGTTTCTATGTACCATTTTAATGAAGCGCTATAACTTAATTTCACCGGTCATACAAGTATACACTTATAAATGTTTTTTCTACACTTCTGGAAATTGAAATAAGAACACCGTGAATTCATTGTCCCAGGAAGGGGAAACTTTATTGACACATTCCTGGGGTCAGATACATCACATGATCACACTGACAGAACCACAGGCACATAGACACAGGCAACAGAGCATGCACAATGTCGGCACTAGTATAGTGTATATCCACCTTTCGCAGCAACGCAGGCTGCTATTCTGCCATGGAGACGATCGTAGAGATGCTGGATGTAGTCCTGTGGAACGGCTTACCATGCCATTTCCACCTGGCGCCTCAGTTGGACCAGCGTTCGTGCTGGACGTGCAGACCGCGTGAGACGACGCTTCATCCAGTCCCAAACATGCTCAATGGGGGACAGATCCGGAGATCTTGCTAGCCAGGGTAGTTGACTTACACCTTCTAGAACACGTTGGGTGGCACGGGATACATGCGGAC
Source organism: Schistocerca gregaria (assembly GCF_023897955.1). NCBI lineage: Eukaryota > Metazoa > Arthropoda > Insecta > Orthoptera > Acrididae > Schistocerca > Schistocerca gregaria. The sequence goes on along the minus strand of NC_064927.1, from coordinate 133,689,457 downwards.
GTGCATTGTCCTGTTGGAACAGCAAGTTCCCTTGCCGGTCTAGGAATGGTAGAACGATGGGTTCGATGACGGTTTGGATGTACCGTGCACTATTCAGTGTCCCCTCGACGATCACCAGAGGTGTACGGCCAGTGTAGGAGATCGCTCCCCACACCATGATGCCGGGTGTTGGCCCTGTGTGCCTCAGTCGTATGCAGTCCTGATTGTGGCGCTCACCTGGACGGCGCCAAACACGCATACGACCATCATTGGCACCAAGGCAGAAGCGACTCTCATCGCTGAAGACGACACGTCTCCATTCGTCCCTCCATTCACGCCTGTCGCGACACCACTGGAGGCGGGCTGCACGATGTTGGGGCGTGAGCGGAAGACGGCCTAACGGTGTGCGGGACCGTAGCCCAGCTTCATGGAGACGGTTGCGAATGGTCCTCGCCGATACCCCAGGAGCAACAGTGTCCCTAATTTGCTGGGAAGTGGCGGTGCGATCCCCTACGGCACTGCGTAGGATCCTACGGTCTTGGCGTGCATCCGTGCGTCGCTGCGGTCCGGTCCCAGGTCGACGGGCACGTGCACATTCCGCCGACCACTGGCGACAACATCGATGTAGTGTGGAGACCTCACGCCCCACGTGTTGAGCAATTCGGCGATACGTCTACCCGGCCTCCCGCATGCCCACTATACGCACTCGCTCAAAGTCCGTCAACTGCACATACGGTTCATGTCCACGCTGTCGCGGCATGCTACCAGTGTTAAAGACTGCGCTGGAGCTCCGTATGCCACGGCAAACTGGCTGACACTGACGGCGGCGGTGCACAAATGCTGCGCAGCTAGTGCCATTCGACGGCCAACACCGCGGTTCCTGGTGTGTCCGCTGTGCCGTGCGTGTGATCATTGCTTGTACAGGCCTCTCGCAGTGTCCGGAGCAAGTATGGTGGTTCTTACACACCGGTGTCAGTGTGTTCTTTTTTCCATTTCCAGTAGTGTATTTCAGTTAAAAAGTTCTCAGTCATACTCCTGTAACCGCTTATCAACTAAAAAATTATTGACCTCATGAAGGCGACCGCTTGACTAGTGATAACATTTAATGTGATGTCAACGTAGGAAACAGGCATTACAGGCTGAACTATTAGCGTTATGTGACATTTAAATGCAGTAATAAACCTCAAATAAATGGAAATATCAAATGGATGAAATAAAATAATCAAAGCTTTAGTTTTTCCAAAACGTAGCTCTTATTCAAGGAAGAAAACTTTATGTGCATAATTACACAGTGATTATGTAGTGTCATCAATTAATTTTGTAAGCTGGTAACGCAACAGCTGTAATGAGATGCAGTACCTTCATGCAAAAATGTTATAACTACGCAGGCATTAGTCAAGAGAAGTGAAGTGTGAGTGTCTCAACACACTGAGAAGTTTAAGATCAAAGGAACTACACATACTGCGCTATGAGACCGCATAACCATCATATACAAGGTGGTCCATTGATCTTGACCTGGCCAAATGTCTCACGAAATAAGCGTCAAACGAAGAAACTACAAAGAACGAAACTTGTCTAGCTTGAAGGGGGAAACCAGATGGCGCAGTGGTTGGCCTACTAGATGGCGCTTCCATAGGTCAAACGGATATCAACTGCGTTTTTTTAAAATATGAAGCCCCATTTTTATTATATATACGTGTAGTAAATAAAGAAATATGAATGTTTTAGTTGGAGCTCTTTTCTCGCTTCGTGATAGATGACGCTTTAATAGTCACAAACGTATAAGTACGTGGTATCACGTAACATTCTGCCAGTGTTTGCTTCATGATACGTTACCCGTGTTAAAATGGACCGTTTACTAATTGCGGAAAAGGTCGATATCGTGTTGATGTATGGCTATTGTGATATAAATGCCCAACGGGCGGGTGCTATGTATGCAGCTCGATATCCTGGACGACATCATCCAAGTGTCTGGACCGTTTGCCGGATAGTTACGTTATTAAAGGAAACAGGAAGTGTTCAGCCACGTATGAAACGTCAACCACGACCTGCAACAAATGATGATGCCTGAGTATGTGTTTTAGCTGCTGTTGCGGATAATCCGCACATCAGTAGCAGACAAATTGCGCGAGAATCGGGTATCTCAAAAACGTCGTTGTTGAGAATACTACATCAACATCGATTGCACCCGTACAATATTTCCATGCACCAGAAATTGCATGGTGACGACTTTGAACGTCGTATACAGTTCTACCACTGGGCACAAGAAAAATTACGGAACGATGACAGATTTTTTGCAAGCGTTCTATTTAGCGACGAAGCGTAATTCATAAACAGCGGTAAAGTAAACCGGCATAATATGCACTATTGGGCAACGGAAAATACACGATGGCTGCGACAAGTGGAACATCAGCGACCTTGGCGGGTAAATGTATGGTGCGGCATTATGGGAGGAAGGATAATTGGCCCCCATTTTATCGATGGCAATCTAAATGGTGCAATGTATGCTGATTTCCTACGTTATATTCTACCGATGTTACTACAAAATGTTTCACTGCATGACAGAATGGCGATGTACTTCCAACATCATGGATGTCTGGCACATAGCTCACTTGCGGTTGAAGCGGTATTGAATAACATATTTCATGACAGGTGGATTGTTCGTCGAAGCACGAAGCATGGCCCGCACGTTCATCGGATATGACGTCCCCGGACATTTTTCTGTGGGGAAAGTTGAGGGATATTCGCTATCGTGATCCACAGACAACCTGTGACAACATGCATCAGCGCATTGTCAGTGCAAGTGGGAACATTATGGAAGGCGAACTACTCGCTGTTGAGAGGACTGTCGTTACACGAATTGCCAAATGCATTGAGGTTGACGGACATCATTTTGAGCATTTATTCCATTAATGTGGTATTTACAGGTAATGACGCTGTAACAGCATGCGTTTCCAGAAATGATAAGTTTAGAAAGTTACATGTATCTCATGGAACAACCGAAATAAAATCTTGGAACGTATCTACGTTCTGCATTCTAATTTTAAAAACCTGTTTGTCTAAAATTGTGAGCCATATTTTTATGACTATTACAGCGCCATCTATCACAAAGGGAAAAAAGGGGTCCAACTAAAACATTCGGTCATATTTTAAAAAAATGCAGTCGATATCCGTTTGACCTATGGCAGCTCCATCTAGGGGGCCAACCAAGGCTACATCTGATTTCCCCTTTCAAGCTAGACAAGTTTCGGTCTTTATAGTTTTTTCGTTTTGCGCTTATATCGTGAGATATTTGGCCCGGTCACGATCAATGGACCACCCTGTATATATATATGTATGTCACCAACTGGCATTCACACGTCAAGACCGGTTTTACATTAACGTACCAGTAATTTTTAAGGCGTCCTGTGTAGCTTAGAATCCCCCTCTTTTCGGATACTAAAAACTACTTTCTTTCACGTTAATTTTAACTCGTCATACACGACAGGCCTGTAAGCATTTAATAAAATAATTAGGGGATCCGTTAGGATGTTCTGATTTACCCTGGGGAGAATACCGTGTCTGAATCAGGAAAAAGAAGTGGCTGTTCGTTTTATTTTCGTTCGTCAAGTAGACGCGTGATAAATGAAACGTTACGCACCTGTTGAAATTACGAGAATCGTAATTTCAGTACTAGTGTTTATTTATATTCGAGCAGTATTGGATGTAGTGTCTTATAAACATTATGGACGGAATCTGTGTCATTTAGAGTCATTGGTGTGACAGAATGTGCTACGGCACAACGTGAAACCGTACGCAGTACTGAAAAAAAAGCTAGAAGTTCAACGATCGTCCACAACAGGTTCATTGTGTACATTCCTATAGATCAGTGGCAGAAAGATTTGCAAAGGAATCAGCCATACTGGAAGTATCCCGAAAAAGTCTCCTTAAGTGAATAAGCTGAACCACAAGAAACGGAAGTCTAACTGGATGAATGGAAACTGGATCACAGGTTCTCCCGCTTTGTTCATAGCGACTCTGCACTGTTCTCAAGTGTGAATTCACGACTATCGAATCGCTTTCGTTTGGCGGAACCTATTCAATGAAGATCAAAGTAATGGTACCGTCAGGAACAATCGCTGTCACTTGACGGAACCCCTTTCAATAGATAGCAGGAGTCACTCAACTGCAGCAGAGTTTTACAAACAGCTTCATTAAGCAGTACCAGCTCAAACTGGCCCCTATCGTGCTATTAAAAGTGGCCACGGTGACCATCGACTCGACCCTTGCTGAGAGCCACACAAACAATTCACTTGTTTTTCCAGAACTCTCTGGCATTGCGATTTCACGGTTTAAGGTCGAAGACCTGTTTTGTAGGAGCTTTGTACATGGGCGTGTGGATATGCATGCAATCTGAAAAGTTTCTCCAGTGGCTATAAGGTACATGAACAAGATCGTCGAACCTAGTTCCATATTCTAATGCCCCATTGAAATTAGCTGTTAATTAATAAGGACAGAATATTAATCGAATGCTGTAGTCAATATGATCCCTGGAATTACGGAAGACATATTTTTCAGACAGATAAGCACCTCCAGTGTTCATCACAAAGGAAAGAAAATTGAATTTTTTACGACCCACAACGGCCAGCCGCTTGTGGCTGAGCGGTTCTAGGCGCTGTAGTCGTGAATCGCGCTGCTGCTACGGTCGCAGGTTCGAATCTTGCTTCGGGCAAGATGACCTTAGTTAGGTCTAAGTAGTTCTAAGTCTAGGGGACTGATGACCTCAAATTTTAAGTCCCATAGTGCTCAGAGCCATTTGAACCATGCACAACGAACTCTAAGGAAATGATGCAACTCGAGCTGCAGGGCAGGGCAGCGGGCAGAAAACCGACCACACATTTATCAAACGGTTCTCCACGAAACGAAGGACAACCTAAACAAGGATTTATATTTCTTTCTCGCTACTGTGAGTCCAGCCGCTTGGTCAGCATACCATAACGCCTATGGCAGTTCCTGCTATGAAAACTTTCTTTGCTGGAAACGTCTGATAAGTACTCTCGTTGAAACCTTGACAGGTAGGTGAGAAGCAGTGCATTATGGTCACTTACCTTTTTCACTAGTGTAAAATTCGTCTTGAGTAACGAAATGGATTACTGATCATTTACATCATTACATTTCGATCACAGTGCATTCTGCTGTATACAATATTAAACTGGTCAAGTGAAGCAAAATTTTGTAGCATCTCGTCTGATATCCTACTGGCTTTGAGCAATGCGTCTGGCTGCTCTCGTTAGATACGATTCGTCTTTCCTTCACTTTGACAGTGACTGAAGGATATTTGTGTGCCAGGACGAAAAAATTACTTTTAAACATTTAAAATCTCTTTATTTCGTTGTGGGTAAATACAGTTGCCGTGCAGCAGTGAGCGTCAGAATAGTCTGCGCGGGCCGCTGGAGGTAGCGGTGTCGCACGCGTGCTGTGATGGGCTGCGCTGATGGTTGCCTCAGTGTGGCCTCAGTGAGAGCTTCCTAGCCTAGCCAGTTTCTGAAACACAAGTCAAAAACTCATTTCAACAGAGTTTTTTAATGGAGAGAATCATTGCAAAGCGTGAAAAATTAGTATGAACACTCCTGCCACCATGCTGAGCAGGCTGAACCAAAAATTACAAAATGTGCAACAACAAAGTTTATGACTAAGTAGCACACTGCGAGCTCGGAATTGGCAGTAACAAAGCACACTGTATTAGAAAATTTAAATACATACGCGAATGCATCACTGAAAATTTTAACAATCAGGAAGCCAGAGAATCTGTAATTAAGAAAATAAAAAACGAAATTCACTTTAAAAAATTTATGACAAAAATTACATTTCCTGTAACTGCAAAATAGGATGTTATAGAATAGTGACCAAAGTAGAAAGACTCTTCTTGTCAAAGGCACACGATTTGGACACAAAATGTCAACAGGTGAATTGGAAGTAAAAGTACTAAAACAATGAGAAAAATTTAAGGACAGAAATAAGTGATGAAATACTTCATCCAAAACCCTATGCAGATACGTACAGTTAAATCACTAAATCAGAGTTACAATGCGTATGCTAGCGGTTCATCTAAATGGAAGCACAGAGAAAATGGACCCAAACGGTATAACCCATCGGATTCACACATTTTTGAAAAATAAGTTTCCTAGGTTGAACTGATAAGAAACAAAAGTACATGGAACTAGGATCGCCAAATTTAAAAGACTGAGATTCAGTCAGGGAAGTCAAACACGTGTTTTGAAGGAAGAACAGAGGAGTAGCAAAAAAGGCACATGGATGCAGCAATGGGGACACACTCACTTTTTGACGATGAAAGAACATTGTTCTGACAGCAACAACAGGTATAGATTTAACGTGACCTGGGCGGCTCTTTCACGAACGATGAAGAATAAACAAATAGTACAGTAGTATTATTCATCGGATATACTGCTACGAAAGAAGCTAGTTTGCCCGCATTTGCTATCTTTTCCTGGCTCTTCCAAGACTCCTTTTTCCATGTGGTGCATTTTCCATGGTTTGTAGTGGTAATCGCCTATCTGACATTCTTTTCAGGTGGTCCATTTACTTTTATATTCATTTGTTGTACAATTTACTGGTTGAACGTGTAACTTTGCCAATATCTTAGTTTTTCTTTTATCTAAATTTACCCATTTTGTCATAGTTCTTAGGAACGTAGTTACAGACGCTTGAGTCTTAGTTCTCTAAAGTTTATTAATGGTCCAGGCACAATTGCTGTAGAATAGCACAGTAACTGTCATAATTTTATAAAATTTACTATCGTTTCTTTCTCCAGCTCATTTTTGAAAGTATGGTTCACTGTGCCACACACTCAAATATTGGATTTTACAAGTTTTGTTATCAACAACTCCCTCTTATAGACACATGAAATTTTGTGCTTTCTCTATTATCTTGTCATGAATGACAATTTTTGATCTTACAAGTTCGACTATTTGCTCTATTATCTTGTCACACATCACAATTTTTGGCCTTACATGTTCTACTCCCCTAAATGCCGTCACTTTTGTCGCTAGATTCATATTATATTCCCAGCATACTAAGCTTAGTTCGTCTACAGTGGTTTACTGTTTATCTTCTTTATCATATGTAAATAACTGGTTATCAGGAAATAGGCTATGTGAGTTCGGTATGATATTTTTTAAATACACTCCTGGAAATTGAAATAAGAACACCGTGAATTCATTGTCCCAGGAAGGGGAAACTTTATTGACACATTCCTGGCGTCAGATACATCACATGATCACACTGACAGAACCACAGGCACATAGACACAGGAAACAGAGCATGCACAATGTCGGCACTAGTACAGTGTATATCCACCTTTCGCAGTAATGCAGGCTGCAATTCTGCCATGGAGACGATCGTAGAAATGCTGGATGTAGTCCTGTGGAACGGCTTGCCATGCCATTTCCACCTGGCGCCTCAGTTGGACCAGCGTTCGTGCTGGACGTGCAGACCGTGTGAGACGACGCTTCATCCAGTCCCAAACATGCTCAATGGGGGACAGATCCGGAGATCTTGCTGGCCAGGGTAGTTGACTTACGCCTTCTAGAGCACGTTGGGTGGCACGGGATACATGCGGACGTGCATTGTCCTGTTGGAACAGCAAGTTCCCTTGCCGGTCTAGGAATGGTAGAACGATGGGTTCGATGACGGTTTGGATGTACCGTGCACTATTCAGTGTCCCCTCGACGATCACCAGAGGTGTACGGCCAGTGTAGGAGATCGCTCCCCACACCATGATGCCGGGTGTTGGCCCTGTGTGCCTCGGTCGTATGCAGTCCTGATTGTGACGCTCACCTGCACGGCGCCAAACACGCATACGACCATCATTGGCACCAAGGCAGAAGCGACTCTCATCGCTGAAGACGACACGTCTCCATTCGTCCCTCCATTCACGCCGGTCACGACACCACTGGAGGCGGGCTGCACGATGTTGGGGCGTGATGGGAAGACGGCCTAACGGTGTGCGGGACCGTAGCCCAGCTTCATGGAGACGGTTGCGAATGGTCCTCGCCGATACCCCAGGAGCAACCGTGTCCCTAATTTGCTGGGAAGTGGCGGTGCGGTCCCCTACGGCACTGCGTAGGATCCTACGGTCTTGGCGTGCATCCGTGCGTCGCTGCGGTCCGGTCCCAGGTCGACGGGCACGTGCACCTTCCGCCGACCACTGGCGACAACATCGATGTACTGTGGAGACCTCACGCCCCACGTGTTGAGCAATTCGGCGGTACGTCCACCCGGCCTCCCGCATGCCCACTATACGCCCTCTCTCAATGTCCGTCAACTGCACATACGGTTCACGTCCACGCTGTCGCGGCATGCTACCAGTATTAAAGACTGCGATGGAGCTCCGTATGCCACGGCAAACTGGCTGACACTGACGGCGGCGGTGCACAAATGCTGCGCAGCTAGTGCCATTCGACGGCCAACACCGCGGTTCCTGGTGTGTCCGCTGTGCCGTGCGTGTGATCATTGCCTGTACAGCCCTCTCGCAGTGTCCGGAGCAAGTATGGTGGGTCTGACACACCGGTGTCAATGTGTTCTTTTTTCCATTTCCAGGAGTGTAGTTCGAACTAAAAATTTCTTCTTTCTCGAGAGATCGTAAATTTACATATATACAGGGTGTGCCAGGAGGAATGGTCAATATTTAGCAAAAAACTTCATATTGACATATGTACAATTCCGAATGCTTTCGCGTAGAAAATTTATCTAAGTTTGACTTTGGCCATGATGAGTAAGCATTTAGAAGAGTGAATAAAGTGTAAGAGAGTATTTGGAGTGGCAACGAAGAAGATACTTTATATTGTGTTTTCCACTGTTCCCTATTTATTTTATTCCATTATAGTTTTTGTTCTGCAGATAGTCACAGTATAGAATCCGATTTCCATATTTAATTCTACATATTTAACGTTCTTTTCGTGCCTGTAAATAGTAGGTTTGAAGCAGGATAGGGGATTTTAGTGTTATCTTTTACTATATCATGATCGGTGTTCCACTCATCGGAGTGATATGAACTTACCTCCTTAACTAAACAGCTGACGAGACCGTACGCTCTTTCACAGAAATCAGTCTCACCTGAAACAGAAATGAGACAATCGAATTACATAGAGGTTGCCATGATTTATTAGAAACCTTTTATTTGTGGGCAGAAACTGACGTAAACAAAGATCTAATTGAAATGGTAGTGCACCAAGTAAAAAAATAAATGAAAATAAAAGATGCACACTACCAGAATATTTATTCAGAAAGTAAAGGATATTTCGGGAAGCAAACATGGCTACTACCTGCAGCGAAGAGTTACCACAATTTTTTTTAAAAAATAACATACCTAGGAGATTTAGAATATTTCTCCACTTAGACATTTCGAACATTTTGGAATTTGTCTTGTCTCCATATCAGCTTAATTAAGCCTTCCACGTTTCATCACGTAACATAATGGTTCAACTGGTCCATAATACCGTCCCTGAGTGTTTATCAATAAAATGTTCTTTGAGTTTTGGAACGAGCTAATAGTCAGCACCGGCTAGATCTGTGCTGCAGGGAACGTGGTTAAATATTTCACACTCGAATCGGTTCTTAGCAGAATATTTTACACATTATGAATGAAACACTGGTATAACATTCTACAATATTTCTTATTAGTTACACGAACCTCTATACAGGGTGGACCATTGTTCGTGACCGGGTCAAATAACTCACGAAATAAGCATCAAACGAAAAAACTACAAAGAACGAAACTTGTCTAGCTTGAAGGGGGAAACCAGATGGCGCTATGGTTGGTCCGCTAGATGGAGCTGCTATAGGTCAAACAGATATCAACTCCTTTCTTTTAAAAAATAGGAACACACAATTTTGTTACATATTCGTGTAGTACTTAAATAAATACGAATGTTTTAGTTGGACCACTTTATTCGCTTTGTGATAGATGGCGCTGTAATAGGCCGCGTGCGGTTGAAGCGGTACTGAATAGCATATTTCATGACAGGTGGACTGGTCGTCGAAGCACGAAGCATGGCCCGCACGTTCTCCGGATCTGACAACCCCGGATTTCTTCCTGTGAGGAAAGGTGAAGTATAATTGCTTTCGTGATCCACCGACAACGCCTGACAAATGCGTCAGCGCCTTGTCAATGCATGTGTGAACATTACGGAAGAACGGAAAGCGAACTACTCGCTGTTGAGAGGAATGTCGTTACACGTATTGCCAAATGCACTGAGGTTGAAGGACATCATTTTGAGCATTTATTGCATTAATGTGGTATTTACAGGTAATCACTCTGTAACAGCATGCGTTCTCAGAAGTGATAAGTTCTCATTGGAACAACCGAAATAAAATGTTCAAACTTACCTACGTTCTGTATTTTAATTTAAAAAACCTACCTGTTACCAATTGTTCGTCTAAAATTCTGAGCCATATGTTTGTGACTATTACAGCGCCATCTACCACAAAGCGAAAAAAGTGGTCCAATTCATTCATATTTCTTTACGTACTACACGAATATGTAATAAAAATGGAGAGTCCTATTAAAAAAAAACGCAGTTAATATCCGTTTGACCTATGGCAGCACCATGTAGCGGGGCAACCATAGCACCATCTGGTTTCCCCCTTCAGCTAGACGAGTTTTGTTATTTGTAGTTTTTTCGTTTGACGCTTATTTCGTGAGATATTTGGCCCGGTCAGGATCAATGGACCTCCCTGTATACGACAGTCTGACAGGGCGATACGTACCCGCTTGAAGGAACACCACAGAAGTTGAAAACTTAAAAAAGGAGACTCTAGTTTTGCAGACCACCTGCTTAAGGAAGACTAATGTTACAAAGTGAAACATGAAGTATTACATCGCATCCATAAAGGAAGGAATATGAACTATCTTGAGACAAAGAAAATTAATAAACACGTGTCCATTAACCCAAGCTTAGTAGTGAAAGACCGCAGTTCACTTACTCACTACTTACTGCAGATGCTACTCATAATCCTATCCAAGCCATGCTGTAAATTATCCCTCTTAATTATATGCCCATTTTCCTTTATTTCAGTTATAAAATTTCTCTCGTTGTGTTCAAAAAATTTTACATTGTATAACTACATATGCTTCACTCAGCTGTTTAATATCACCATTATATCCTATCTGTTTTAATTTCAAATGTATTAAAGACAAGATTATTTTGTTCAGCAATACCTTTGGAACATGTCACGAAAGTCTATGGCTCAAATATTTCCTCTATGTACAACCGTTGTAATTTGTCTACAGGTCATTAGTTAACGTGTCATCACTATTTTGTCTTGGTTAAATAATTTAACATTGCATTTACACTGAAATAATTCCGCTTCTTTTATTCGTGATTCTAACATTAACATTTTTCCTCTCTGTAAATGAAGTTACTCTGTACATGCTGTAGTTGATTCAACAAAATTTCACTGCACCACATATTTATCTTTGTACCTCATGACGGCTTAACAGCCGAAATCCGGTTCCTCTAACAAATAAGGATTATTGTAGAATATTACACCAGTGTTAAACAGAAGTCGTAGAATGTCAGAAAACAGTGCTGGAATTAGGAAAACACTGAGCAGATATGAGCAGGTGGAAATATTCAGTCTTTTGTCAAAGTTAGAATGATTTGTGTGAGAGATCATGGAAGTCCCGGATTATAAGTGAGATTATTTACAGAGTCGGCATATTTTATTGCTGCCTGCGTATGTAGGTTGGAACAAAAATATACTGACATTTCGAGGGATTGTAGTCTTTTGGAGAACAAGTAGAGGCCAGGAACCGACGGCTACAAATGTTATCCAATTACGCATTTTGTATGCGGCCCAACAAAAATTCCCCTCCTGTACCAATCTCTTCATCTCAGAGAAGCATTTGCACCCTATGTCTTTAATTATTTGTTGGATGCATTCCAATCGATGGTTCTTTATTCGACGATTCTGAGGAGAACTTCGTCATTTCTCATCTTGTCAGTCCACCTTATGTTCGATATTCTTCTGTAACACCACATCCCAAGTGCTTTGATTCTCTTCTTTTCTGGTTTTCCCACTGTCCATGATACACTGGAATTCAATACTTTGAACTGAACGTATGGTGTCTGATATTTCTTCCTGGAATAAAGTGCTACGTTTGTAACTGGTAGACTTTCTCTTGACTAGGAATGCTCAATTTGCCGGTACTAATATGCTTTTTAAGTCCTTCTTTCTTCGTCCATCGTAGATTATTTTGCATCCAAGCTAGCAGAATTCTTTTACTTTGTCTACTGCTTGGTTACCTGTTTTGATGTTAAGGTTTCTGTCACATTCCATTAATTTCGTCTTTCTTCGCTTTACTCTCAGTCCAGATTCTGAACTCATTAGACTTCATTCAAGACGTCCTGTAATTTTTTTCACTTTCACTGAGGATAGGAATGACACCAGCGAATCTTATCATTCATACCCTTTCGCCTTGAATTTTAATTATACTCTTGAACCTTTCTTTTTTTTGTTAGTTGGATTGCTTCTTTGATGTACAGATTGAACTGTAGAATGAAGAACCACATTCCTGTAATACACTCTTCTTAATCCGTTCATTTCGTTGTTGATATTTCAGTCTTACTGTTGCCTATCAGTTCGTGTAGGTACAGTATATTACCCGTCTTTCCCTAGTTCTTACTCCTACTTTCCTCAGCTTCCTTGCAACTTTTCCATTGCCGAGCACTTTGCCTGCGTCGAAAAATCCCATTATGATTACGGATTACATTATCGGGCGCAGGGTCAGAAATGCGTCTCTAGTGTCTTTACTTTCCCTAAAACCAAAGCCACCGCCATCTAGAAGGTCCTCAATTTTATTTTCCACCTTTTTCAACTACAGATGCTTCTGTAGTGATTCAAGATCAGTTTACGTGCTACTCCTTCTAACGAATCCATATTTTGGCGTAGCTCTGTTTTCTATTCCTTCTGCAACAACCACGATCCAGTCCCCATTATTATTAGCTGGTTAACTACTTTCGTATTCCATAGATCATTTGAACGGGTCTTTTATCGACATAATTTCGAACGAGTCAATTTACAGGACGTGTACCCAAGAGCAGGTGTTAATATTAACCTTCATTATTTTTAAGTACTACTCATTTAACTACTCTTAAAAACCAAGTCCTTTTTTTAGTTTTTAAACTTGTTTTACTCCTTTCTGAACCACTGATCGCTTTAATGATTGACAATAATGGCCATTAGATTTTCATCTCCCTAAATTTCCCGTTCAATAACCTCATATACTCTATCTTTTCATCTATTGTGCGACGTTCGCATGTATCTGCATACCTGAACTCTTGCTTTGTTTTACTGTTTATCCTGATGAGAACAACCTTATTTCTGAATTTGTTCACAGTAACTCACTCTCTGCCCCATCTTCCTATACATAAAGAATCCTACTCCCGTTTTACCATTTTCTGATGCTGTTGACATTACCCTTCCTTCGTCTTACTAGAAATCGTTATCTCCATTCCATTTCACTTCTCTGACCGCCACTGTATCTAGACTGAGTCTTTGCATTTTTCTTTTCACATTTTCTGGCTTCCTTACCATGTTCAAACTTCCGACATTCCACGCTCCTACTTTCATCGGTGACTCCACTCTTTCGCATAATTAGTCTCTCTGAGATCCGAATGGTAACTAAACCGGAATCTTTTGTGAGTGGAAAGCTTGTCGTGACATTTTTTGAATCAAAGGACACGTGTTAAAACACATTTTGTGTTTTTGAAGCGGTGATTTCCGCAGCGTTCTGAATCTTCGTGCCGTTGATCACAGCTGATTCGTCTGTCTTTCTGGGGCAGTTGTCTACCCCAAAAGGAAGATACTGCCCTGACGTTCTGTCCACTAAAGTGCGTTTAAGTTGCAGAGGAAAAAGCACCTGCTAGGCCACCGCTTTTCAGCAAACTTTAGCTGTACCGTTGACAGCCGTCATTGTGGTTAGTGGTTTGTACAGTGTTGTTTACGTAGGAGTAGCTAAAATAGACGCAAATTTCTGAACATTTACAGGTTTATTGGGAGCAGTTACCCTGCGATCCGTCAAGACTGATTAACGTTTGCTGCCGAAGTGATGCCTTATCTGCAGGGAAATCCCTATAACTTCCTTTCCGAAAATGGGTCACTGCTCTCAGTGATTTAATCAAGACAATCCGTAGATACCGATGAAATTTGATCATGTATTTTTGCTATCTCATCCCCTCTATTCCTCCCCTCCTCCCCCCCCCCCCCCTCTCTAGCCGGCCAGGTTGGCCATGCGGTTATAGGCGCTACAGTCTGGGACCGCGTGACCGATACTGTCGCAGATTCGAATCCTGCGTCGGGCATGCATGTGTGTGATTTCCATAGGTTAGTTAGGTTTAAGTAGTTCTAAGTTCTAGGGGACTGATGACATCAGCAGTTTAGTCCCATAGTGCTCAGAGCCATTTGAACCCCTCTCTCTCTTTCTCTGTAGATACATGTATGAAGAGACTGTAAAAGAGAAAATGAAGTGATCCGTATCTCACCTCTGCCAGCGACGCACTTGTCGACCATTTCACTGAGGCCCTCGATGTTAGTCTCGTTAGGGAAACGGCGAGTCATCACTTTGATCAAGTCGACATCGAAATCACCTTCCGAATCGATCTGTAAAAACACAAAAAGCGTGTACAATATTAAGCAAGAAAAACCTAAGACCTACAAGGTGAATGATTTGAACTGGTTGTATGTGAAATGTCACTCTTTCACATCGTTCTCTATGTTCCTGCAAATGGATCTTGTCATAACTCTGGAAAGTAGTAAAATATAAATATTCATATAAAAGTCGTTGTTTGAATCTGTTTACCAGAGACATGTAGCTTGTTCTCCAACTATGCTCAAGTCATCTGGTGAGAAAACAATCGTTAAAAGATTGCAGCGATTTATTGATCCATTTCTACTTCCAAGGACCGATGACTTTGCAGTTTAGTCCGCTTAAACCTCATGTATCACCACGTTCCAGTCCGAGGTGGTAATGGGTATCCAATGGCAACGTTGTCTACGAGACATTAAACATGAATCTTTCCTCTTTTTGCTGTCGGATGAGGATAAAATCGGATTCCAGTCCTGTACATAAGTTTTCTCTGTGAGATCCGCTTAAGGGAAGAATAATCGTTAGATAAGGAATATTTAGTCCGTGACACATTCACCTGCCGGATGTCAAATTTCTGTTTTTGTGTATCAATTAACAGAATGAACAATTGAACAATTCTTCAAGCCTGGAACACCGACAAAGTATTATTAACAGGGGATTAATATATACCGTGCACTCTTAAAGCTACAAGCAATCGAAGAAGAAATGGAAGATTAAGGTTTAACATCTCGACGATGTGGTTATTAAATACAGATCGCAAGTTCGTGTTGCAGAGTGACGGGAAGGAAATCGGTCGTGAGTTTAAAATGGAACCATCTGGCGTATTTCTTAAGTGATTTAAAGAAATATAAACATGGAAAGCTAGGAATAAAACTCTATGACAGTCATCCAGAATAGCGGTATCTCATAACTCCGCCACCTAGCTCGCTCATACAGATCACTGTTTGTAGTAGCTCATATACGGGATCTGTATTAAAGAGGTTTTACTTGTGATTCTGAGGCATTTAGTGACGTGCTGTTTCGATCTACAGCTGAAGGGCCGGATGACAATTAAGGAAAGGCTATATATGCTCAATCGAGGAGGAACAAGACGATCGGACAGCCAAAGTAAGAAAATTACTACTATGACAAGAATACATTGTAATATCAAGTGGATATGAAGAAGCATGCTAAAGTACGAGTGTTGCTATGGCTCATAAAACTAAGCTACATAATAGTGTAGAGTTGTCAGCAATGTATAATACATGTTGTTCGGTCGTATACAACACACGTAAACGCTTGCTTAAAAGTTGTCGTGAAACGCTGATATCTTTAGTTGCAGTGATTAAGGTTCACCACTACCAACACTCCTGTTGACGGGTGATCTCAATGTCACTACATACATCGGAAACAGCAAACCACGCGTGGTTGATACTTGTCGTAATTGTAATGTGGGGCAATACAGTCTGTCAAAGCATGTTGAGTAGTTTTGTCAAAGCATCTTGAGTAGTTTGTCTGGCAGTACACCCCTACCAACACTCCTTTTGACGGGTGATCTGAATGTCACTACATACATCGGAAACAGCAAACCACGCGTGGTTGATACTTGTCGTAATTGTAATGTGGGGCAATACAGTCTGTCAAAGCATGTTGAGTAGTTTTGTCAAAGCATCTTGAGTAGTTTGTCTGTCAGTATACCCCTGACAGAAACGGTGAATCATCCAGAAGACATCGTCGGATGTCACTGTAACTTCGAACACATAAACACTATCGGTGACTATGTAAATAATTGAAGTTGCATTTCTCGCTGGATGGCTGAACCCCCACCAGAGTGCATTTGGGTTGTTCGTGTTCAGCGTTCAGTAGAGACAGCCCTAGATGACTCCTGACAGCCTGCAGCGCTGTTACCAGCTTTCAATTGTGAAGTTCTAACGCCTGCAGGTGAAAACAATAGCCGTCTATGACGACACTGACGCGTTGCCATAGAGGCATTTACAAAATCGCGATACCGCACCCAACCCGCCGCAACTGACAGTAATTAACTTACAACTAAATATCTATGGGACTGGTAGTGAATGTAAGGGGCGTGAAGCTCAGATGTTGAGTGATCACGTTAAGGGCGTGTGTAGCCATATGAGACAGCGTTGTCAGCAGTTTGAAAGAGGCCTCACTGTCTGTCTCCACTTGGCTCACTGGTCGAATATCCACGCCTGGAGGGCATTCAAATGTGACAATGGCTCCATTTTGGACTGCACTGGGATTTGAGAACAGGCGTACTCATCGTCAAGGTTCCAGTTGACAACGTCTGACCACATGCGGAAATCGCCCTAGTATGCACCGAGCATATCATAATTGCATCATATCTGCGTCTGCCATCCGAAAACAAGTAATGGACCATCTGTAACATCTCATAGTCATTCCAAACCATTAGTGGGAGACTAGCAGCAGCCAGACTATGGACTTACCGGCCTACCCTTAAAAACACAACAAAAACGGCGGCGTTTGGTTCCTTGACTGGGAACTATCGATTGCTTATGCGTGACGTCGTATTTTGTTCAGCGGGAATCGCCGTTCTGCTGTACCACGGATGATCGTCTTCGGCGGTTTTAGCGGCGAGCTGGAGAGAGGTCCCATTCTTTCAATGTTATGGGGAGGTACAGATGTGCTATTCCCGGCGTCTAGAGTACGGAGCCATTGGATCTTAGTGAGGGATCTCTGGACGGACGCAACAGTACGTTTATCCTACGCCCTCAAGTGTTAATTCTCGTGCGACGGTATAGTGTTGGCCTTTTTCACCAGGATACCAACAAAACCTGAAAAGGGAAATGCAAAGGCTCAATCTGGGTATAGTAGGGGTCAGTGATGTGAAGTGGAAAGAAGACAAGGGTTACTGGCCAGATGAGTATCGGGTATTCTCAAGAGCAGCAGATAATGGTATAACTGTAGAGGATTCTTTATGAATAGGAAGGTACGGCAGACAGTGTGTCACTGTGAACAATTCAGTGTTGATTAACAGAATCGACGATCAACATTGTCAACGCAAGTTCAGGTATGCATGCGGACGCCGTGAGCTGAACATGAAGAGATAGATAAATTATACGAGGATATGGAAGGAAGATGAAAATCTAATAGTAATGGGGGACTGGAATTTAGTTGTAGGGGGAGGGGGGGGAGACGTAGAAAAAAGGCTACAGAAGAATATGGGCTTGGTAGTAGGAATGAGAAAGGAGTAAGACTATATGAGTTCTGTAACAAATTTCAGCTATTAATAGCGAATACGCTGTTCAAGAACTACAAGAGGAGGACGTATACTTGGAAAAGGTCGGATAATACGGGTTGATTTCAGTTGCATTACATCATGAACAGACAGAGATTCTGAAATCAGATACTGGATTGTAAAGCGCACCCAGGGGCAGATGTAGACTCAGATCACAATGTAGTAGTGATGTAGAGTAGGCTGAAGCTTAAGAGATTACTCATAAAGAATCATTACTCAACGAAGTGGGTGGGATACGGAAGTAAAAGGAGTGAAGAGATATGTGTGAAGTTCTCTGAGGCTATAGATACTGCAATAAGAAATAGCTCAGTTGGCAGTACAATTGAAGAGGAACGATATCTCTAAAAAAGGCGATCAGAGAATGTGGAAAGAAAAACATAGATAAAAAATGTTAACTGTGAAGAAACCATGGGTAACAGAAGAAATACTTCAGTTGATCGATGAAAGAATATATATATATATATATATATATATATATATATATATATATATATATATATTTCCCATGGTTTCTTCACAGTTATCATTTTTTATCTATGTTTTTCTTTCCACATTCTCTGATCGCCTTATATATATATATATATATATATATATATATATATATATATATATATATATATATATATATATATAGGAAATACAGAAGTGCATGTCACTGTGGGATGAAATATATACGAAGTGCAGGATAGATAAGATGAAGTGGCTGTATGAAAAATGTGAAGAAATTGAAATGAAGTGATTATCGGAAGGACTGACTCAGCATATAAGAAAGTCAAAATAACCTTCGGTGAAATTGAAAGCAAGGGTGGTAAAATTTAGAGTCCAAGGGGAATTCCACTGTTAAATACAGAGGAGAGAGCGGTGAGGTGGAAAGAATACATTGAAATCCTATATGAGGCAGAAGATTTGTCTCATGTGGTAGAAGAAAACACAGGAGTCGATGTAGAAGAGTTACGGTATCCGGTATTATAATGACTTTTCACGTTGGTGTGTAGACTGTGTGTGTCTGGCGACATACCATTTGAGTTTCAGAAAGATATCATCCACACAATTCCGTAGACTGCAAGAGATGACATGTGCGAGAATTATCGGACAATCAGCTTAACAGCTCATGCATCCAAGTTGCTGACATGAATAATATACAGAAGAATGGAAAATAAAAATGAGAATGTGTTAGATGACGGTCAGTTTGGATTTAGAAAAGGTAAAGGCACAAGTGAAGCAATTCTGACATTGCGGTTGATAAATGAAACAAGACCAAGAAATATCCAGACACGTTCACAGAATCCGTTCGTTGGAAAAAGTATTCGACAGCGTAAATTTGTTACAAAATGTTCGAAATTTTGAGAAACGTAGGGGTATGATACAGGGAGAGACAGGTAATATACAATATGTACAAGAGCCAAGAGGAAAAAATAAGAGTGGACGATCAAGAACGAAGTGCTCGGATTAAAAAAGGTGTAATACAATGACGTAGCCTTTCGCCCCTACTGTTCAATCTATACATCGAAGAAGTAATGATAGAAATAAAAGAAAGGATCAGAAGTAGAATTAAAATTCAAAGTGAAAGGATATCAATGATAAGATTCGCTGATGACATTGCTATCCTGAGTGAAAGTGAAGAAGTATTATGTAATATGCTGAATGGAATGAACAATCTAATGAGAACAAAATATGGACTGAGAGTAAATCGAAGAAAGACGACAGTAATGGGAAGTAGCAGAAATGAGAACAGCGAGAAACTTAACATCAGGAGCGATGGTCAAGAAGTAGAAGAAGTTAAGGAATTCTGCTACCTAGACAGTAAAATAATCCATGACATACGGAGCAAGAACGACATCTAAAGCAGACTAGAACTGCCAAAAAGGGCTTTCCTGACCAAGAGGAGTCTACTAGTACCAAAAATAGACCATAATTTGAGAAATAAATTACTGAGATTGTGCGTTTGGAGCAAAGCATTGTATGGTAGTGAAACATGGACTATGGAAAAACCAGAATAGAAGAGACGAGGCATTTGAGATGTGGTGCTGCAGACGACTGTTGAAAATTAGGTGGTGTAATAAGGTAAGGAATGAGGAGGTCCTGCGTAGAATCGTAGAGAAAAGGAATATGTGGAAAGCACTGACAAGGAGAAGGAACAGGACTATAGCACATGTGTTAAGGCATCGGAGAACTACTTGCATGGCACTAGAGGGAGCTGTGGTAAGTTCTTTGTTCATTTTGTAGGATAAAGTGTTATAGAGTGCCCATGTACGGAACTTACCTGTGGTAATTCAGTACTGAACGATGAGAGACAGGCCTTAGATTAAAATAATGGCGTCATGCTAGTATGTCTTAGAGTGCAGTGTCAGACGTACCATGCCTAATAAGGCACTGTGGTGCTGACATCAACTCTACGGTACACTTCTTTACCAGACAAATTTCACGTGTAAAATTGCTTTACTGAGGAAGGGCGGGAGTATATCAAGGCAGTATTTATAAGGAGTTGTCACAGCAGAAACAGATATCATCTTTCGTCATAGTCTTAAGCTGACATTCGGTTTACATTTCAGCATAATTATATCTCTTCATTTATGCCCCAAAGTTTCGAGTTTTTCTGCAGTTCGTAGGCACTTCTATTGAATTGGCCTCTCAGGTAACACTAACCTGATAGTAATGAATGAGAGAAGGAGACTGACGAAGTGTTTTTTCAACTAGAGAGGAATGGGGAGAAAGTTGCACATATGCTTGGGTAAGATACTATCACAGTATTCCTTAGAAGCCGATTACGGAAGCCAGGAAAAAGTTTTATAAAGATTGTAATGGAAGTCATAGTGTGCAAGCATGAATTCCCTTTATTTCATTGGAACACAATCAGTTTCACCTTCTTGGTCGATGTCAAGTGCCTTAAAACGTAAAGGTATATGTGGTTACCAAAGTTCGTTTCAGCTGGGTGGTGATCTGATCCTATAAAATTCAGCGTCGAAGTAGACACTACCTCATGAAGACACCAGACGCCTTTCTAATTAGATGTTTTGACGTAATTATCAGCTGCCTGTATGCGAAATCATAATAGTGCGATTATACGTGTACTTGTGGCGCAATGCTTCACAATTTTCTCTATCGGGCTACTGAAGATTACAGTCCAGTTGGATTACGCATAGCCGTAGCAATACTTGAACGGGTTTTGACTGTAATGAACTTTAACAACCTATATAACGTAATTAAATCCTGTATTCAAAAAATACCCAGTGTTTCATCAATGAACTAGCATTCGTTTAAAATTTTAATCGCATGTTTTAACACAGTAATGATGTTCAGTAAGTTTTTAGGTTTTGTAGCGTTTTCCTTTACTCTTTCTTTTGTTTTATCCATTAGTGCAGATACTGGGATGATAAAAAGAACATTACTTGTAGTAGCGGCAGCCGTTCGCAGTTTCATTTGAGCAAAATAACAGCGGATAGTCAATTGCATCACGTTTCCTTTATTCAAGTTCTGTTCCACCAACCTCCTGTCAGTATCAGCAGGAATAGAATACACATTGCTAAATTGTTCCGTGTGTATTCAGATCTGTTTTTTCTTGACTGTTCGGGACTAAGTAGCATAAATATTTATTATTCCATAATTTTAGCAGGTAAAGATGATTTTATTATTCGTACCGATTACTCTCTGAGATTCTCGCTGGATCTGTAATGATTTCATAAACTTCCAGGTAAAAAGATTATATTTATTTTCCCATATTTATTTATTTCTGTGCCGTCTGCGGTGTCCATGCGGTTATAGGCGCATCAGTCCGGAACCGTGCGACTGCTACGGTCGCAGGTTCGAATCCTGCCTCGGGCATGGATGTGTCTGATGTCCTTAGGTTACTTAGGTTTAAGTAGTTCTAAGTTCTAGGGGACTGATGACCACAGCAATTAAGTCCCATAGTGCTCAGACCAATTCAACCAATTTATTTCTGTATGTGACATATCCTGAATTGAAGGCCTCTGTTGACCTTCCGTATCCACACATTTTGAACTTGAATATACCTACGCATGTTAGGAAGCGTCTGTATTCCCCGAATCAGGAAATAATGCCCAATCTGAACGTATACTGCAAACATGAAAGACATGTATGATTGTATAAGACGATGAAACTACCCGTAGAAGAAACATCTTTAGAGAAACACTTCCACGCACTGGACAAGCGATGTCGTCTGAGAATACTGCGCTAGAAACGACAACAAAGATGAAATATCGGGAGTGCGTCTTTTAGACTTCATATTGTAAATAGTTATCTAAATGCACGAATAATCTTGGAAATTGGAGCCTCCCGTACATGAATAAAATGAACCACTTTAGTTTGAAGAAAGATGAAGGACTTATTGAGAACGGCAAAACACTTACCTCTCCGGACCTGTCCGTCAGGCAGTGTATGAAGCACTGAAAAAAAGCATGCCGTTATGATTCTTCGTTAATTATAAAAATAAAACAATGTATTTATGGATTCAAGGAAAACCAAAAATTAGCTCACCTTAGCCACGTAGTCGTTCTCGTTTTGCAGTCTGCCGTGGGAGAAAAAGTAGTTCAAAGTAACTGAAAAAAACGGTAAAATGATTTATTGGTTTCAAGTATGTCACACTAGGCAGGCAGATAAAAGACGGATACTGAATCAGGATTTTAAACTGTAGGTCAAATATTTTGAGCTCAATTTTAGTCAAGAAAACGATGTCCCGCGGTAATGAAGCTGGAGTTATTAAAAGAAAAAATGTTGCTGGATACTTAAGTTTACTCCTCCCTGCCGTAAATACGAATGCTTGCCTAAGGGATGTGTGCAACATTCGTTTGTATGATCACAGCAGTCTTTCCGATACTGGACAGGAGACGTTATTTTTGCACGATTTGTGTGCTTTATCTGCTTCTTAGTCACTGGCTTCCTCAGTACTTCTGCTCACGTATCAAGTACGTATCTTCATTCCGCAACTACACTCATGCTCATAAATTAAGGATAATACTGATACATGGTGAGACAACGCTCTGGTGGGCGGTTTGCGGGTTTAAATCACCTCGGCGTGTGACCATGTGGTGCATTTGACCTACGGTCGTCGCACGGTGACGCTGGCAGCAGTCCACATACGCGTATGTCAAAGTACGGTGCAGCGAGTAAGTGTGCAGACGTTTTCAGACGTGCTAATGGTGACTGTGTGTTGAAAATGGCTCGAAGTACACATATTGATGACGTTATGAGGGGTACAATTCTACGGCGATTGGAGGCTGGTCAAACACAGCTGGTCGTAGTGTGATCTCACGATTACGGAAACAATTCCAGCAGACAGAAAACGTGTCCAGGCGCTACAGTACGGAACGTCCACAGTGTGCAACATAAAAAAAGACCGATATCTCACCATCGGTGCCCGTAGACGGTCACGGAGTACTGGAGGTAGCCTTGCTCGGAATCTTACCGTAGCCACTGGCACAGTTGTCTCCAGACACACAGTCTACAGAAGACTGAACATACATGGTTTATTCGCCCGGAAACCTGCAAGGGCATTCCACAGACCCTTGGTCACAGGAGAACTCTTAAAGCCTGGTGTTAAGAGCACAGTACATGGTCATTGGAACAGTGGTCCCAGGTTATGTTCAAGGATGAGTCCAGTTATTATCTGAATAGTGATTCTCGCCGGGTTTTCATCTGGCGTGAACCAGGAACCAGATACCAACCCCTTTATGTCCTTGAAAGGGACCTGTATGGAGGTCGTGGTTTGATGGTGTCGGGTGGGATTATGGTCCTCTTACACCCCTGCATGTCTTTGACAGAGGAACTGTAACAGGTCAGGTGTATCGGACGTCATTTTGCACCAGTATGTCCGCCTTTTCATGGCTGCAGTGGGTCCCATCTTCCTCCTGATGGATGATAACGCGCGGCCGCCCGAGTTGCCATCGTGGAGGAGTATCTTGAAACAGAAGATATATCCAGACCTAAACCCCATCGAGCACGCCTGGAATGCTCTCGGTTGACGTATCGCTGCACGTCTTCAAACCCCTACGACATTTCAGGAGCTCCGACAGGCACTGGTGCAAGAATGGGAGGCTATACGCTAGCAGCTGCTCGACCACCTGATCCAGAGTATGCCAACCCGTTGCGCCGCCTGTGTACATGTGCATGGTGATCATATCCCATATTGATGTCGGGGTACATGCGCAAGAAACAGTGGCGTTTTGTGTAGTGCGAAGTTGTGTGGCACCACACTCTGCAAATATGCTCAATTTATGAGCATGAATGTACAATACCAGATCAGATACGTCCAGCATCTTGACTATAGCTTTGCTTAACTCGGTGTTGCGTCGTGGACACAAGACGAGACTCGATGCCGAACTCAGAACGCCAGCTAATTCTCCCAAAGTTCAGCATTCACAGTCCGCGCAGCAAACAGTGGCCGATGGTCAACGACCAGTTTTCGTGTAAAGCGCTGACTCAGTTCATTCGATTGTTCGGAAGGGGAGGCGTACAGTGCTTGCCTCCTCTAGACCGGTCGGCGATAACAGTGCCGAGGCGCACGTTCCGTAATCTTTCTCAGACGATTTTACCCACTTGGAAAAAAAATCATTTTTGCGTTACTTATAGCTGTGTGTGTCAGCCCATCATTTCGTCAATTTTCACAATTATTTTGATACTTGTATGGAAAGCCGGCCGCGGTGGTCTAGCGGTTCTAGGCGCTCAGTCCGGAACCGCGCGACTGCTACGGTCGCAGGTTCGAATCCTGCCTCGGGCATGGATATTGTGATGTGCTTAGGTTAGATAGGTTTAAGTAGTTCTAAGTTCTAGGGGACTGATGACCACAGATGTTAAGTCCCATAGTGCTCAGAGCCATTTGAACCATTTTTGTATGGAAATAAGACACTGCACGAAATTCGAAGTTTGCAATGGAAAGTAGGGGGGCGTTGTAATTTTGCGTTTGATAAATATTAGGTAATGTGTTGCACCATATCATTTCAGTTGAAGAGTTGCATTTTTCTTTAGGCGTCGGTAGAGGTCTCATCTGTCACCAATCTTGAGAAAAATGATTTGATGTTTTTGAACACTTATTTGTGATCATGAACGCCAGTGATAGAGTGAAACAACATCCCTCATATCTCATAATAGTTTTCGATATCTAGCCTAGCCGCAATGGTAACACCGGTTTCCGTCAGGTCACCGAAGTTAAGCGCTGTCGGCCTGGGTTAGCACTTGGATGGGTGGCCATCAGGTCTGCCGAGCGCTGTTGGCAAGCTGGGTGCAGTCAGCCCTTGTTAGGCAAACTGAGGAGCTACTTGACTGAAAAGTAGCGGCTCCGGTTTCGGAAACTGACATACGGCCAGGAAAGTGGTGTGCTTATACATGCCCCTCCTTATTCGTATCCAGTGACGCCTGTGGGCTGACACGGCGGCCGGTCGCTCCCTTTGGCCCTTCCTTAGTTAAGATATCTAACTAGGATTTTGGGCAAATGATACCACACAGAAAGAAGTGTATTTTACCATACTCCTATTATGCAAAACTTCATTATCTGCCTTGTTGTTCCACTACCCAGACTTTTTCGGTGACAAAATGTAATTTTTAAAGGCCATCGATAACTGATGAATCGAGGAATGTTATGGGGTTTGGAACAATGTAAGTCAAGACATTACACATTTATTTTTGTAAGGAGGATGTGCTTTTTCATAAACTACTCACTTTACTTTTCGTCAGCTCATCACTTAATAAAGTCTGAAACCACTGTTTAGAAATTCTCTCGCAATTGCGTCTGACGCTGTGTAAACTTCGTTGTGTTTTCGTAAAAGAAGCATTTTTCAATGTGGCAATATGAGACATGTTCACGTTTTTCTCCAAATTCGCCACTTGTGATGCTTCTGCAAATGGTTAACAAGCCACGTGAAAATAAATCAGTCTCTTTGTTGCATTTTCAGCGCAATCCTTTTTAGATAGTAACCAATGTATGAATGGCCACCATGCAAATATGGGCGTGGAGGGGCTCTACTTAATGTTTACAAAAATGTGAGTGTTGGCTTCAGTTTAGAACGGCACTTCGCCTCCGGCACTCAGTAATTCTCCTACAGTGTCTGCTCGCAACCCCCACCTCTACCGCCCTCTCCACGCCTTTCCTGCCAACTGCGCCGGCCGCGTTATTCTGCGCGGACTGTTAAGACATGCAGGTAGCTTCGTCCGTGCTGGGGCAGTAGCGGGGTACTGACACATTTCGACGGCGCTTGGTGGCTGTAGTATGTGACCTCAACAGCAACTCCCCTGGCATGTTTTAAAGCTATTCATGTGCCCATGCTAGGCGCGTCGAACCAGTTACACTTTGAATCGGCATCCACTGTATGTTGGCTGCTACCGTATGCCTACCTACGTTCTTCCTGTTGCAGGCATTGAACCGATACCCCCCTAACCCCCTAATCACCGAGACGCAGGGCACCTGCTACCTCCCGACGCTCCCTTCGACTGGGCGAAATGCAGACACATCACCCACAGCGTAACAACATTCTTTGTGCCGACCACGCAAGACCTTGGGACTACTGGGGCAGCAACTACCACCATGCTCGTGACGCCGATTCTTGCCAACGTGAGCCGCCAGAAAGCCACCTGAGCAGGCCCAGGAAATGATTTCCAAGCGGCGACCTACACTGCAAATAACTGAAGACGTACATGAGCGTGTAAGGCGGTGAAAAAAATAATGGCTCTGAGCACTATGGGACTCAACTGCTGTGGTCATTAGTCCCCTAGAACTTAGAACTACTTAAACTTAACTAACCTAAGGACATCACACACATCCATGCCCGAGGCAGGATTCTAACCTGCGACCGTAAGGCGGTGAAACTACCTGTAAAAGAAACATCTTTAGGAAAGTACTTCCAAGCAAGCGACAACATAGACTTCATCGGCACTAGTTCGCAGGAACGGACGCTGGTTTCGGCGGAGGAATGGAGTTTGCATCTACGCCATTTTTCTCGTTGCAGCTACTTTCACCTCTGCAGCCTGTTTCACCTTGCAAAACCCGATGAAACCACAGCGTCCACGTGGAAGTGCCATCGCCGTCCTCGTAGAAGAACCGTTCTTCCCCCACTTCTCCCCACTTCCCCCCCCCCCCCCACCCTTCTCCCCGTAGCGGTCATTGCACTCCCTGATTCCTGACCCTCTATTTTTTTTTTTTTTGCCCCCCACACCGCTACAATAGAACATTTCTCCACTCCTCCTTTTGCGCCACACAGTTGTGGAACAAATTACCCTGCAACGTGTGTCTTATCCAAAGATCACACTCCATCTGAGATAAGACTATGGTATGTCACTTAATCCCTTAAAGCCGTGTGCCACGAATGCACATCATACCAGTTCGACACCAGTAAATGGTATGTTAATTGTGTTTGGGCGCTAGTGACGTTACGTGCAGATTATACTCGAAGCTACTAACGTTTCTGATACGTGCTACCATTTCACGAGTGTTTCGGATAATTATAGAGCGACTTGCATTTCATACGCCTTTGTTCACGGCATCTGTGCTCACGAGTCTGCCCCCGTTAGCTGGGTGGTCAGCACGGCGGAGTACCACGTCATGGGACCTAGAGTTCGATTGCCTGCTGTGGCAGGAGACTGGGTGTTGTGTTGTACTCATCATCATTTCATCCCCATCTCCGGCGAGCAAGCCGCCCAGTGGAATGCCGGACATTTGCCACGCCGGACATTTGCCGCACTTGCCCCTTCACCAGGTAGCGATCCCTCAGGTAAGGGACACCCTTCCTCGTAATTCTTCTGTCCGCTTTCAAAACGCCGTTCCCACATCTTACTCGATACAACTAGTACGTGAGGGACCTTCTTTTTCGACATCTTGGCCAAATACAGAGCTTCTTTTCCGAATCTAAATACTTATAACTTTTGGGAAACTAAAGCAATACCGACGATTATGTCAGTATGTAATTAGTTCCGCCAAGTATAAATATAGATCCCTCTGCCTGTACGGTAGCTTTCTTTCACGCTTACTGTTTGCGATAGAAACAGTCCATCGCCATGGGAGCAACAAGAAAGGAACGATGCAAAGAGAATGGGAATGTATGCTATTCATTTCTTTTTGATCGCTACATTTGTGCCTACTTTAATTACTACAACTGAATGCCCAAGAGACAATAAGGAAAGAAGAAATGGGTATGTGAATGTGAGAAAAGAAAAACGACATACTCCATATTAATTTACTCTCTAAAATGCTATACCTCTTGCGGCGAAACATTAGTTAATAAAGTGTAGCGGGACGATGTTCAAAACGTGACTGAAAATACGGTCACTAAATAGAGATAAGAACATCTATGAGTAACATGTCATCTAAAGTCGACGTACAATTTTAAAATGTTAGAAATAAGGAAATGAAGTAATGCACAATGCTATGCTTCTAACGTACGTTATTGTTCTACATTGCTTAGCTCTGGTATTTACAGGGTCACAGAGGAAGTATCCTAGGTTTTGAAGGGAAAAGCCGTTATTGTAATGATTTGCACTACAACAGAAACAAGAAGCACAACTTAAGGAAAAATAACGTAATTGACATTGAAGCAGGTAGTTCCTGTGACTTAGTATGGGCAGAGGCTATATTCGACAACCGGAACCTTTTACCGACCCCTGGTCTCAGTTGAAACAGTTGCTGAACAGTTCAAAGAAAACTTGAGTCTCATCGTAAATAAGTACCTTACTCATACAGTTGGCAGTGACTTCAATCTACCTTCCGTATGTTGACAAAAATACATTTTCAGACCCTATTGTAGATAGAAAACAACTTCTGTAATTGTTCTAAATGCTTTTTTAAAATGATTTTGAACAATTAGTTCACGAGGCCATTCAAATTGTAAATGGTTACGAAAACACAGTTGACCTCTTAGCCACAAATAATCCTGAGCATCACGACGGATAGAATTATTAGTGAACACACAGTCGTAGCGAGGCTCAGTTCCGTAATAAAGAACTTCAACAACACTAAACGGGAAATAGATCTGTTTATAAAAGCAACTAAAAATTCGGTTGACGTCTTTCTAAGAGACCGTCTCCAATCCTTCCAAACTATGTAAGTGAAGACCACATGTGGCTTAAGTTCAAAGACATAGTATCAACAGCACTCGAGAGATTCATACCAAATAAATTAATAAGAGACGGAACTGATCCCCCATGGTACACAAAACACGACAGGAAGCTGCTGCAGGAGCACCGAAAAAGGCAAGTATAATTTGGATGAACGCAAAATCTCCAAGATTGGTGAAGTTGTACTGAGGCTCGAAATTTGGCGCGGATTTCAATGCGATATGCATTTAATAGTTTCCACAACGAAACTCTATCTATCAATGTGTCGGAAAATCCAAAGAGATTCTGGTTCTATCTTAAGTAAATCAGTGGAAAAGCTGAGTACGTGATGTGGAAGAGTAGGAGGGGGAGACAAAGGACCCAACCCTTCGGAGCAGGTACAATCGTGGCAAATGTCCGGCGTGGCAAATTTACGGCTTGGCAAATGTCCGCCCACCCGTTCAATGTGGCGTCGAATGCAATAAGCACTTGCCCTCGACGGCCGAACTTCCCCGAATGGGGGACTCCCGGCCCATAATGCCGTACGCTTATTTCCATTTGTGCTCACGAGCAGTTATCGTCGTTGTTTCGAGGATTACAGTTAGATAGATAACGTCAGTTCTGAAAATGGTTTGTTTCTTCTATATAGTCTGTGACGTGACATAAATCACATTTTGCCGCGCGAAGCGGCCGCGCGGTCAGAGGCGCAATGTCACTGATTGTGCTGCCACTCGCGCCGGAGGTTTGAGTCCTCCCTCGGGCATGGGTTTGTGTCTTGTTCTTAGCATAAGTTAGTTTAAGTAGTGTGTAAGTCTAGGGACCGATGACCTCAGTAGTTTGATCCCTTAGGAATTCACACACATTTACTTTAAATCACATTTTGGTGTAATAAACAAGTTGGTAGTGCAAGTGAATTCTTCTTGTTTCAATACATAATCCGATTTCAAAGTGGCTTCCCCACTTTAGCGGATTCATTTTTTCTCTGTCAAACAGTGGAAAGAGAAGTTTTACATCATACTACATAACAGTTATTGAGATTATGTCATTTACATTAGTAAAAGTATTGAAAGAAAGATATTAACAGAAAGAATTATGCCTTGTTATTGATTACTGATGCTGATGTACCTGTCTGAGATTTGTACATTCAATACAGTTTGTCGTCTGTATTGTTCATAGTTTTTCAATGTGATGTTACGTAATTTGCCTGCGTGTTAAGCCTAAAACGAAGTTATCGTTTATTTTCTTTTTCATCCCTTTCCATTGTTACATTGATGTATTACTGTCATTATATTACGCTCTGCCATCAACATAAATTTGCGGAAAGTGTCAAATTGTAAAGAGAGAACTTAAACTTAACTGGAGCGAAGCGATAAATGAAGACTGAAGATATTTTTATAGTGGAACTGCATGATTGATTTGTTTCTTTTCTTACTGATATGAAATAGCACTAAATGATGTCATTTCTTTCGACTGTTTTTTACCAGATTTCCTGTCAGCCATCTAAAGAACCAGCGTCATACCTAAATGCACTTCTTCGGTAACACGATCTTAGTGCACATTAAACAAATATTGTGTTCATCAAGAGCGGGGGGACTTGAAGAAGTAAATTATACATCAACATTATAATAGCAGGCCAAGTAACTAATATTAAATGCTGCACTAATTGGATGGTACCATTCTTCAATACAGTCACCACGTCTCTGTAAATGGCGGTCGGAAGCTCTACGAATCGTTCAGTTCCTCGACTGTTTTGCGGCACCGGGGCCTTCAGCGCTTCATCACTCTCTTCATCGTCTGACGGCGACGAAACTTATATACACGGTTGTGTTGATCTCCGGAGCCTCGTTACTTTAGGAGGACGAGTTCGCGTGTGACAGCGTGTTACTGCGAGGAACTATGTTGGGGCACAAGTAATTCTGCAGGATCCGTCAGTCTTTTGTGACGGTGCTATGAATTTTACGCCAATGAATAATGGTGCCGCACAGGATGGCAATGGCGACTGTTGCTTTAGTACGTGGTCCTAAAGTAGAAAAAGTACTAGGACTCGAATCGTTTAACAGTCGTGACATCATCGCCTATCGCACAATTCAGATTTGTGAAGTCTACAAGAGAAACATGAGAAAACCGTATTACATGTCCATCATGCCGTTGGTAATCAGGACCAGGAATCATCGCAAGATAAATGAATCAGAATTTGTGTCAGTATGGGTCAAAGGTGTTGATAACTAAAAAATTAAACTCGTGGATGATCTGACACATTACTATAGAAATTGAAATAAAGTTCCCTTCCTTCTACCTGTCCTTTATCCTTATCTGTATTGCATAAAAGGACTACACATTGATCTTGCCAAAAGGTGAGAAGAGATTCTTTTTGGTGATGTAGCTCTCAGGGGCACCCTGGTATGCTCTCTGTGTGAGACATCTCTGGGCATCTCTGAGAGTCGCGGTTCATGATTTGTAGCGCAACACAGCGGTATGATAGGAGGGGCGATAGGGGAGGTTGTTGGTGGCGGTGCGATGCCTCCTTGATCACGGAGCCATTCTGGAATCGCAATATGAACATACTCATCGCTGGGAAATCAGCGATTGATACGTATATCTGTTCCTCTGTTCCTTGTGCATTGTCATATATGGGCGACGTCCATGTCCTTCCTTCCTGACTGGTATCACCCACGTCTGTGCAGATTTCATCAAATTGTTGGCAAAATTTCATTAGGGCCGGACACGATATTAGTCCACACACCGCTAGAATTTCAGGGTGATTCTGTGTACAATTTAGATCTACATCTACATCTAGATGGATGCTCCGCAAATCACGCTTAAGAGCCTGTCAGATCGTTCACCGAACCACCTTCACAATAATTCCTTATTATTTCCATTCTAGAAGAGTGCGAGGAACAGACTAACACCTATGTATTACCACGTGAGCTCTGATTTCCCTTATTTTACTATCCCTATGTACGCCTGTGTCAACAAAATATTTTCGTATTCGGAGGAGAAAGTCCGTGACTGAAATTTCGTGAGAAGGTCCCACCGCAACGAGAAACTCATTGTTTTAATGATGTCCTCCCCAAATCCTGTATCATGTCCGTGACAGTCTGTCCCCCATTTTTGATAATACAAAACGCGCTGCCCTTCTTTGAACTTTCTCGGTGTACTACGGTAATCCTATCTGGTAAGGATCCCACATCGCGCAGCAGTACTCCAAAAGGGGACAGACAAGCGTAGTGTAGGCAGTCTCTTTAGTAGATCTGTAACTTCCTAAGCGTTCTGCCAATAAAACGCTATCTACGGTTTGCCTCCCCACAAAATTTTCGGAGTGTTCTTTCCAATTTCAGTTGCTCGTAATTGTAATTCCTGGGTATTTAGACGATTTTACGGTCTTTAGATTCGAGTGATTTATCGTATAACCGAATTCTGACCGATTCCTTTTAACATTCATGTGGATGACCTCACACTTTTCATCATTGAGGGCCAACTGTCAATTTTCGCACACTTCTGACATCTTTTCTAAATTGTATTGCAATTTCTTTTACTCTTCTGATGACTTTTCTAGACGATAAACGATAGCATCATCCGAACAACCAAAGACGGCTTTTGACCGACAAAAACGGTACTCTGCTACGTACTTCAACTTTAGATTATGTTTCCAGTTGTCGGGCCATTCCACCCACACACTGCGAGGCACCTACTATCTGTAACACAGTAAAACTGTGGATGCAGGACGCCCAGAGCCTGTACCTCTACAGGAGAATATGCCACTATTCTCGCAAAATGGTCTTAGGGTAAGACGACATGTTAATTTACTTTTTCCCAGGTCCTCTTGTGTATGTTTAGAATCTGTAAACATGCGGATTGTTTAATCTAAAAATAGTTATCGATAAAAGTTGTATGTTACTAGCAACTGAATGTTGCCTGCAAATTTCCTATTTACTATCTACGAAAAGGCCTATGACTGTGTGAAAAAAGCTTGGTCTGAATAAAACTCAGTTTTCTTCATGTCGTAACGTGTTTTACACTAAAGATCCAAAGAAACTGGTACAACTGCCCAATATCGTGTAGGGCCCTACACGACGTGGTATGGAGTCGAGTAATGTCTGAAATAATGCTGGAGGGAATTGACTCCATTAATACTGAATGACTGTCCATAAATCTGTAAGAGTACGTTTGGGGGGGTGGGGGGGGGGGTCGCGGTTGGAGATATTTTCTAAACAACTCGTTGCAAAGCATCCCAGATATGCGCGTCAAGGTTCACGTCTGTTGGTAGCCAGCGGAAGTGTTTAAACTCAGAAGAGTGTTCCTGGAGCTACTCTGCTGCAATTTTGGATGTATGGGGTGTCGCATTGTCCGGCTCGAATTGCCCCAGTCCGTCGGAATGCACAGTGGACATGAATGGATGCGGGTGATCAGACAGGATGATTACGAATGTGTCATCTGTCAAAGAGGTATCTAAACGTATCAGGGGTTCTATGTCACTCCAATATTGATTCCTTAGGATGGATAGGATGTGTGACTGCTGTGTACGGACGCAGGAGGAGCTGGCCACTCTTCGCGAACTGCTGAGCGTGTTGATGGCCGCAGTCAGCCGTTTTCAGGCTGTTGCCTCGGAGTGTAGCGGCAGTGGGGAGTCTGGTGCGTCGCAAGGTACACCCTAGGTGTTACATGCATCACCCACTGTCCCTGTTGTCGAGACATCTTCGTGGGTACCGGGCGCGGTTGGGCCACCCTCTCCCCAAGGGGAGTGGCGGGTTCAGCGGCGTTCGCGGCGCACGAGGCGGAGGGTCAATGTGGAGGCTGGCCGTGTGGCATCGCCCGCTCTGCCTGTGAGTGGACATGTGGCTGCTCCTTCAGCAAGGTCCGAGCAGGCACACGGGGGGATGGGTTTATTAGTTATTGGGAGCTCCAACTTTAGGCGGGTGATGGAGCCCCTTAGGGAAATAGCGGAAAGGTCGGGGAAGAAGGCCAGTGTTCACGCTGTCTGCTTACCGGGGGGTCTCATCCGAGATGTGGAGGAGGCCCTACCGGCGGCGATAGAGAGCACTGGGTGCATCCGACTGCAAATTGTTGCTCATGTCGGCACCAATGACTCTTGCCGTCTCGGTTCAGAGGTCATCCTCAGTTCGTACAGGCGGTTGGCGGAATTGGTGAAGGCGGAAAGCCTCGCTCGCGGGGTGGAATCAGAGCTAACTATTTGTAGTATCGTTCCCAGAACCGATCGCAGTCCTCTGGTTTGGAGCCAAGTGGAATGCTTAAACCAGAGGCTCAGACGATTCTGCGGAGAGCTGGGGTGCAAATTTCTCGACCTCCGCTATCGGGTGGAGAAATATAGGGTCCCCCTGAATAGGTGAGGCGTGCACTACACGCTGGAAGCGGCTACAAGGGTAGCGGAGTACGTATGGAGTGCACATGGGGTTTTTTAGGTTAGAGAATTCCCTCCCTAGGCCCGACAAGACGCCTCCTGAGACGCGGCAAGGTAGGAGTAGGCAAAATGCAGCAGGGAATAACAATATTAATGTGCTAATAGTAAACGGCAGGAGCATCTATAGAAAGGTCCCAGAACTGCTCTCATTAATAAACGGTCACAACGCCCATATAGTACTAGGGACAGAGAGTTGGCTGAAACCAGACGTAAACAGTAATGAAATCCTAAACTCATATTGGAATGTATACCGCAGAGACAGGCTGTACAGTGAAGGGGGAGGCGTGTTTATAGTGATAAGAAGTGCAATAGTATCGAAGGAAATTGACGGAGATTCGAATTGTGAAATGATTTGGGTGAAGGTCACGGTTAAAGCAGGCTCAGACATGGTAAATGGATGTCTCTATAGGCCCCCGGGCTCAGCAGCTGTTGTGGCTCAGCACCTGAAGAATAATTTGGAAAATATTTCGAGTAGATTTTCCCACCATGTTATAGTTCTGGGTGGAGATTTTAATTTGCCGGATATAGACTGGGAGACACAAACATCCATAACGGGTGGCAGGGACAAAGAATCCAGTGAAATTTTTTTAAGTGCTTTATCTGAAAACTACCTTGAGCAGATAAACAGAGAACCGACTCGTGGCGATAATATATTAGACCTTCTGGTGACAAACAGACCCGAAATATTTGATACAGTTAATGCAGAACAGGGAATCAACGATCATAAAGCGGTTACTGCATCGATGATTTCAGCCGTCAATAGAAATATTAAAAAAGGTAGGAAGATTTTTCTGTTTAGCAAAAGTGACAACAAGCGGATTACAGAGTACCTGACGGCTCAACATAAAAGTTTTGTCTCAAGGACAGATAGTGTTGAGGATCAGTGGACAAAGTTCAGAACCATCGTACAGTATGCGTTAGATGAGTATGTGCCAACCAAGATCGTAAGAGATGGAAAAGAGCCACTGTGGTACAACAACCGAGTTAGAAAACTGCTGCGGAAGCAAAGGGAACTTCACAGCAAACATAAACATAGCCAAAGCCCTGCAGACAAACAAAAATTACGCGAAGCGAAATGTAGTGTGAGGAGGGCTATGCGAGAGGCGTTCAATGAATTCGAAAGTAAAGTTCTATGTACTGACTTGGCTGAAAATACTAAGAAATTTTGGTCCTATGTCAAAGCGGTAGGTGGATCAAAACAAAATGTCCAGACACTCTGTCACCAAAATGGTACTGAAACAGATGATGACAGACTAAAGGCCGAAATACTAAATGTCTTCTTCCAAAGCTGTTTCACAGAGGAAGACTGCACTGTAGTTCCTTCTCTAGATTGTCGCACAGATGACAAAATGGTAGATATCGAAATAGACGACAGAGGGATAGAGAAACAATTAAAATAGCTCAAAAGAGGAAAGGCCGCTGGACCTGATGGGATACCAGTTCGATTTTACACAGAGTACGCGAAGGAACTTGCAGCAGTGTACCGTAGGTCTATAGAAGAGCGTAGCGTTCCAAATGATTGGAAAGGGCACAGGTCATCCCCGTTTTCAAGAAGGGATGTCGAACAGATGTGCAGCACTATAGACCTATATCTCTAATGTCGATCAGTTGTAGAATTTTGGAACATGTATTATGTTCGAGTATAATGACTTTTCTGGAGACTAGAAATCTACTCTGTAGGAATCAGCATGGAATTCGAAAAAGACGGTCGTGTGAAACCCAGCTCGCGCTATTCGTCCACGAGACTCAGAGGGCCATAGACACGGGTTCACAGGTAGATGCCGTGTTTCTCGACTTCCGCAAGGCGTTCGATACAGTTCCCCACAGTCGTTTAAAGAACAAAGTAAGATCATATGGAGTATCAGACCAATTGTGTTATTGGATTGAGGAGTTCCTAGATAACAGAACGCAGCATGTCATTCTCAATGGAGAGAAGTCTTCCGAAGTAAGAGTGATTTCAGATGTGCCGCAGGGGAGTGTCATTGGACCGTTGCTATTCACAATATACATAAATGACCTGGTGGATGACATCGGAGGTTCACTGAGGCTTTTTGCGAATGATGCTGTGGTGTATCGAGAGGTTGTAACAGTAGAAAATTGTACTGAAATGCAGGAGGATCTGCAGCGAATTGACGCATGGTGCAGGGAATGGCAATTGAATCTCAATGTAGGCAAGTGTAATGTGCTGTGAATACATAGAAGCAGTATCATTTAGCTACAAAATAGCTGGTCAGCAACTGGAAGCAGCTAATTCCATAAATTATCTGGGAGTAGGCATTAGGAGTGATTTAAAATGGAATGATCATATAAAGTTGATCGTCGGTAAAGCAGATGCTAGACTGAGAGTCATTGGACGAATCCTCAGGAAATGCAATCCGAAAACAAAGGAAGTAGGTTACAGTACGCTTGTTCGCCCACTGCTTGAATACTGCTCAGCAGTGTGGGATCCGTACCAGATAGGGTTGATAGAAGAGATAGAGAAGATCCAACGGAAAGCAGCGCTCTTCGTTACAGGATCATTTAGTAATCGCAAAAGCGTTACGGAGATGATAGATAAACTCCAGTGGAAGACTCTGCAGGAGAGACGCTCAGTATCTCGGTACAGGCTTTTGTTAAAATTTCGAGAACATACCTTCACCGAAGAGTCAAGCAGTATATTGCTCCCTCCTACGCATATCTCGCGAAGAGACCATGAGGATAAAATCAGAGAGATTAGAGCCAACACAGAACCATCCGACAATCCCTCTTTCCACGAACAATACGAGACTGGAATAGAAGGGAGAACCGATAGAGGTATTCAGGGTACCCTCCGCCACACACGGTCAGGTGGCTTGCGGAGTATGGATGTAGATGTAGATGAACTGCACTAGCCCCACACCCTTACAGAGCCTCCGCCAGCTTGAACAGTCCCCTACTGATAAGAAGGGTCCATGGTTCATGAGGTTGTCTCCATACAGGTACACTTCCATCCGCTCGATAAAACTTGAAACGAGACTCGTCCGACCAGGCAACACTCCAATGACGGTGTTGACGGGCCCAGGCGAGGCGTAAAGCTTTGTGTTGTGCAGTTATCAAGGGTACACGAGTGTACCTTTGTCTCCGAAACCCCTTATCGATGATGTTTTGGTGAGTGGTTCTCACGCTGACACTTGTTGATGCCCCAGCACTGAAATATGCCTCACCACGCGGAAGGGCTACACTTCTGTAACGTATAAAGATTCTCTTCACTCGCCCATCGTTGGATCCGTTCTTTCAGGATGTTTTCCGGCCGCAGTGATGTCGGAGATTTGATGTTTCACCGGATTCCTGACATTCACAGTACACTTGTGAAATGGCCGTACGGGAAAATCCCCATTTCATCGCTACCTCGGACATGCTGTGCCCCATTGCTCGTGCGCTGACTGTAACACCACGTTCATACTCACTTAAATGTTGATAATCTGCCACTGTAGCAGCAGTAACCGATCTAACAAAGGCGCCAGACACTTGTCTTATGTAGGCACTGCCGACCATACTGCCGTATTCTGCCTGTTTGGATATCTTTGTATTCTGATATACATGCCTATTCCAATTTCTTTGACACTTTAGTGTATATCGGCGATACGAAATGGTACATAAAACAGTTTTTAGGCCAGCGGAAGGGACTAGCAATAAGTAAGAATGAGAAGTACTCATTTTATGGTTGGAAAAGTAGTCTGATATAATTGATGGGGTAGTGAAAGTTGTTGTAGGAAAACCTAGATGTAACACAGTACCTGATGGAATGACCAATGGCCAGTTTCCTTTCACGTATTCGCAAATGGACAAATTGCTCTTAAAAAGTGACTGTATTTACCCTTAGGAATGGGGAAAGTCTCGTTGCATTCCTCGAATAGCTCAGGAAGGTTAATCTTCGCAGCTGCCTCCTCAGCCCGAGACATTGACTCCTGAAAGAATAAAAGTTAGTAAGAAAAATGCGAGCCAGCATCAGTGCAGAAAAAACAGGGTATAAAATAGAGAAATCATATGCGATAGAATGCAGATAGAACTACTTTTTCCAGGAATTAAGTCGAAAGAAAGAACAAATGAAATTTTGCAAAGATGTACAATTTAATTGTGGACTCTACTTACGGTTTATGTAGAATACCGGTACTTCTTGCAAACACAGTTTATTTCTATCATTTCTAACCTTAGTGTTCTCTCAAGTATAACTTGTGTGTTTTATATTATGTTAATGTTTTAATAATATTCTAAAGTTTACAATGACTACAAATTTTTAAACACTGCCATATTTTCTGTTATTTATTAGCATCGAATTCAGAAACTATTTATCTATTGAGAATGTTTTTCAAGGTGTAATCTTAGCAATAATCTGTTGTTAGGCTTCGTTTCCCGTAGCATGCTATTGAATGTATGTCTTATGCTCAGATTTACATTTTAATTATTCCCTCTTTACAAATTATAAAACACCGCCATATTTTCTGTTATTTATTAACACCGAATTCAAAAACTATTTACCCATTGACAATGTCTTTCAAGGTGTTGTCTTAGCTATAACCTGCAGTCAGGCTACATTGCACGTACCGGACTAGTGAATATATCTTGTATGTTCAGATTTACATATTAATAATCCCTCTTTGTATTTTCTGTACCACTCGTGTATTAATCTTATTTAATTTCTACACACATTTCTCCTGTTGAGTCTTTTAATTATCTTGTACCATCTTGGAGAACTGCAACAAAGTGTGGAAAATTATGCTGATATGTTATCCTTTATTCAGGACAATGTCTTGCTGCAACAGATAACTCTCAAAAACACAGAATAAGACCCACACCCACAACTACATTTTGATAACCCACGTTTCTGGCTTTATTGGTATATAACCATTCTTCCAAATTTTGTAGTTCCTGTAAACGCCACACAGAAGCAAACATTTCATTCATGAGAAGCAGCGCGTAAATGGTGACGCGGTCGAAAAGGAAATGAATGTAGTGTACTGGCTGAAAACCAAGGTGTCAGCAAGTTAAATTCTCATCCAGTGTGAAATATACTTCGTTACTCCAAAATCATCAGCTAGAAAACTGTGGGGTATGGTGGTCTGTTAGAAAGATGATAACTTGGTATGCACATTGTGCTCGATCTCCATTTGGGGTGATGAATTTTTGTATGTACGAAGAGACCATCTTCACCTCTGGTATTGCCATGTGAATAAAATAGGGTAGCCAGTGATTCCAAATACACATTACACGTGATTTTCCTTCATTATCGACAGGAGCAGGGTCGGTTTTGGTTGGGCCATAGTAGATGCGGAATAGCAACAAATAGAAGCAATGCCACCAATAAACTTTCAAACACTGGAAAATTTAATTTTAATTGGTTAATGAATCATTATGTAAGTTCGCTCGGTATTTACTTCCTGAGATATTGATAATAGTGGTACTAGATTGCCCTTTGAACTCGGATGTCTTTTTCAGTGGTATTTGACCCCTTTTCGGGATTATACTACTTCACTACTTCATTGTTTCTCCATGACTGCGAACTCGTCAAGGTCTCCACGTAAACATGTTTTTGAGTTCGAATCATGGCCTGCCACAAAATATTTTTCATGTCATTCCTAACATGGACACACCTAACTGCTACTGAAAAATAATTTATTGACACAAAGATTGGTGATCAAGAATTTTACATTACCACCTCTGCTTCACTTACCGGCAAAATAGTGGCAGTGAAAATTTCATCCAGCACCTGCATGCGAACCCGAGGCGGGTAGAGACCCATTACTGTTCGCCCGCGTTATTGGTGACAAATCTTTGCAAACAGTAACAACCGTAAGACAGAAATAACCATCCGGAGCGACCTAAGTGGAAAGTCCACATAAAACTAACTGTAGGAAAAAAATCACTCCAGGGGACTCCCACCTAGTGAGTACGTGGCTGGAAACCACGGGGTCCCGAACTGAGTCCTGGCATTGCTTCCACTTACTTATGCCAGGCTCCTCACTTTTATCTTTTCTGTCTGGCCATCCTTGGCCAACTCTTGTTTTTTCCGACCCTGACGCTATTAGGTTTCGAGGGCTAGTGGTCTTCCTTTTCCCAATCCTATACTTCCTCTGGTACCGGGCAGCAGCGAGAACCAGTATCGAATTAATGCACAGAGAAAATGATGCTTCAGATGGATCAAGATTGAAGACTCATGGGCGAAACCAACCATAGTCTGGTTCTTCGGCCATGATTATTATATTTCATGAACGTTGGAAGAGGGAGGATAATGATAGCGTTTCGTGGAGTAAAATATTCCGGAGATAAACTTCTCCCCCGTTCGGATCTCCGGGTGGGGAGTATTTCAGGTGGTGTCATCAAAAGAGATGAACATTTTAATTTCAGGATTGGGACACGGAACGCGAGAACACTTCAAAGAGCAGGAAAACTGGAAAATCTGAAGAGATAAATGGACAAATGTGAACATAATGGGTTTAAGTGAAGTGAGGTGGACAGATAGTGGTGAAATAGTATCAGGTAATTACACAATGTTTTATTCCGGTGCTAAAAGTTTTGAACGTGGCATAGCAATAGTGATGGGAAATGAACTAGTGCAAAGTATGAATAAAGTCGTGTGTCATAGTGACCGTTTAATGTTTGTGAAAATAAGCGCAAAACCAGTAGACATTCTAACAGTCCAAGTGTACACGCCAACATCAGATCACGACGACGAAGAAGAGGATAAAATGTATGGTGAAATAGAAGACATCATTCAGTCTGAAGGAACAGGAGAAGTAAATACCAAAATCTTGGGTGACGGGAATAGTGTGGTTCGACAAGCCAATGAAGCAAACATTGTTGGACAATATGGATTAGGAAAAAGAAACAACAGAGGAAGAATGCTAGTGGCATTCTGTCACCGAAATAATTTGGTGGTGACGAACACTTGGTTCAAGAATGGGAAGAGTAAACTGTACACATGGAAGAGCCCAGGAGATATGAACAGATATCAGATAGACTACGTACTCGTCAAACAGAGGTTTAGGGGCAGTATGAAGGATGCCAAGACTATGCCGGCTGCCGACATCGACTCGGATCTCAACGTTTTGGTTGCAGATATCAGCTCAAGGCTGAAGAAAATCCGACAGCATGGGAGGAGAAAGCAGAGATGGGACTTGGAAAAGCTAAGAGAAAATAACGCGGCAGTAAGAGAACCGTTAGAGAAAAATTTAAGTGAGACAAAAAAATACAAGTGCAAGTGCGGAAGATGAATGGCAAATACTCTGAAGACTGAAGTTGGGAGGGAAACAAAGAGAGCGAGAAAACCCTGGATCACCAATGAGATGCTGGGGAAGATGGAGGAAAGGAGGAAGTGTAAGAATGTTAATGAAGAAGAATACAGAAGTCGTAACAACGCTCTCAGGAGGGAAACAGGCAAAGTGAAGGAAAAGTACTTAGAAGAAATGTGTGACGAAGTATAAGAACTACAAAGAAAAGGAAGGTACGACCTTATGTACCAGAAAACGAAGTAACTGGGAGACGGATAGAACAAAAGTGTAAGGGTGTTCGGAATAGAAGATTCTAGAGGACAAGTGGTTACTGAACAAGTGGAAGTGCTGAAAACATGGGAAGAATATATAAGGAATCTATATGATACGGAACATTGCCCAGATGACATCGACATAGCGCCAGAGGAAGCTATTGACGAAGATGAAAAAGGGCCCAGTATACTAACAAGAGAAGTAGAGAAGGCAATAAAGTACATGAAGAGTAGGAAAGCTGCAGGGGATGACGACATACCGGTGGATTTGCTTAATGAAATCGGAAATGAAAGTTTGAAAGTTCTGACACAACTCATACACAAAATCTATGAAACTGGAGAATGGCCTGAAGACTTTTTGGACGTCACAATGGTTACTCTTGAGAAGAAAAAGCAAGCCAAGAAATGTAGTGATTATAGAACAATAAGTCTGATATCGCACGTGGCAAAGATAATTGCAAGAATATTACGGTTGGAAAACAAAATTGAACAAGTGATGGGAGAAGACCAGTTCGGCTTCAGGATAGGAAAAGGGACCAGAGACGCCATTGGAGTGATGAGGATATTGTCAGAGAGAGTTTTGGCCGTTAACGAAGAAGTTAACGCTTGTTTTATACACTAGCAGAAGGCCTTCGACAGAGTCAATTGGAATATGTTGATGAACATCCTTAAGGAAATAGGAATCAACTGGAGTGATTGAAGACTTATAGGGAACTTGTACTTGGGAAAAAGGGTAAAGGTACGACTGAACTATGGAGAAACTAACAGTGTGGAAATAGGAAGGGGAGTGAGGCAAGGATGTTGTCTGTCGCCAAGTCTCTTCAACCTGTATGGAGAAATTCTGGCGAGAGAAGCGCTGAAAGGCTGCAGAAACTTCAAAGTAGGAGAACGTCTCATCAACACCATCAAGTATGCAGGCGACCTGGTAGTGCTCGCCAGCAATCAGAGACAGCTGCAACACATGTAGAACAATTTGGTGGAAACGGGAAGAAAATACGGCATGGGAATCAACATCGAAAAATCAAAAGTGATGTGCATATCAAAACGTGAGAAACACTTGAAGATAACAGTTGACAATCGGGAACTGGAAAATGTGAATCAGTTCGAGTACCTGGGAAATTTTATCACAAAGGATGCCCACTGCACCAACGAAATCCGAGCAAGAATTGCGATGACCAAAGCTGCTTTCAACAAGAAGAGGAACCTGCTGACCAGCAAGTTGAGTTTGGCATTGAGGAAAAAACTGATAAAGTGCTAAATTTGGAGCATTGCACTGTATGGAGCAGAGACATGGACCATGAGAAAGAAGGAGAAAAAATACTTAGAGAGCTTTGAAATGTGGTGCTGAAGGAGAATGGAAAAGATCAAGTGGACAGATCGCATAAAAAATGACGGTGTACTGCGAAGAGTAGGAGAGAAGAGAAGTATTCTGCGTACAATTCTTCAGAGAAAGGCCAACTGGATTGGACATGTACTTAGACACGAGGGACTGATACATCGAAGTGAAACTCAGAGGGAACGCAGAACGAGCATGAAGAAGAATTCAACATCTGGACGACAGGAAAGATGGAAGGAGATACAACAGACTGAAAGAAGAAGCTGAAGACAGGGAAAGGTGGAAGCAGAAATTCTCCGTACGAAGACATGAACCTGCCACTAGACAGAATACTACATAATAATAATAATAATAATAATAATAATAATAATAATAATAAGGAGAAAAATATACCTCTGTGAGATTCACTGAATGTAGCTTACGGAAATTCAATTTATCCGCGAAAGTAGTGGCTTTAAAAAGCGCCTGTAAGACTAGTTCGTGAGTTTAAGGGTAGACTTTTGCGGTAATTATCGCTGTCAATAAAATTTTTCAGGATATGTGACCGTATTGTCAGTACGTAAAATTTCCCAACGTTTCAGGCACTGCAACAAATGGCTTCCCTCAAGGGAATGGAAAAAAAAACAACTTAGTATCTTATACGAGTGGAAGAGGCAATTTTCGTAGTCTGGTAGGATATTGAGGATGGGGAAGAGGGATGTTAGACATCTTTTATTGGTGTTGATTTACTTCTTGTGAGTAATGAAAACAGACAAGAAAGCAAGACGCCCCTCCTCGTAATCCTTAATACCCTATCAGATTAACGAAAACAGCCTCTTCCACTAGTACATAGGAGCTAAAGTTTCTTTCTCATTTAGATTACTAAAACAGCCTCTTGCACTAGTATATAGGAACTTTAGTTTGTTTCTCATTCAGAACAATAGCCTGAAGAGGCCATTTCCAACAGTCATCGAAACGATAGAGAATTTTACGTATTCGCCAGGGTACCTTGAAGAATTTTGTTGATGATTCCTGAGTATTTAGTCATCTGTCCAGGACTCTTGCCAGGTTGGATTAGAAGAATAGAGGAGCCCCGACTTTGAGCTATACGTTTCGTCACTGGATCGTTGGTAAGTGAGAGAGCGTTACGGAGATAATCAAAAAACTCCAGTGACACAAGTGTGGCGTCCTGATTCACGGAGAGGTTCACTGTTGAAATGTTGAGAGCATGCGTTGCAACAAGAGTCATAAGTCTCCGGTATTACTAGCGACAACATAGTGAGAGAAATCAGTGCTCATACGGAGGTTTTATCGATAGTCGTTGCATCCGAAGCACTACTCAAGAATGAAACATGGTAGGGGC
Source organism: Schistocerca gregaria (assembly GCF_023897955.1). Lineage (NCBI taxonomy): Eukaryota > Metazoa > Arthropoda > Insecta > Orthoptera > Acrididae > Schistocerca > Schistocerca gregaria. Next base: position 133,644,946 of record NC_064927.1, on the reverse strand, counting down.
AGAAGCTAGTGGTGTTAGAAGTAGCCTCCGCTACTGACTTGCGGAGTATAGATATTGGTGTGGAATTCTCACATCATTTTGATGTGCTCAATGCAACAAGTGGGATGAGAGAAAATAAAACACTGGTAAAAGGGGCTTAAAACGTGCCTACATTGACGTTGTGAACTACATATACTGAATAAATTTTTTTCGAAATAATCTGAGACTTGTCTAGATCGCTAGAAGATCTAGAAAGATGAATCCCAACTGATTTTATACAAAAGATGTCGTAACAGTAGGTTGGTGTTTACTACCAAAACTGATTGAGAGGACGTGCAGACTTACTGAGATCTCGGCCGCCACCAGAAAGCCTAATGCAGCGACACAAACCACCAGGAGAGTTTTCATGGCGGACTCCATACACAGCCGGGTGATACGCCGGCGTCCTAAGCGTTGCAGAAACCACAGTGACACATTCTAGGCCCTACTTATGTTCGTCGGAATGTCGTGTCCGTTTTTTTCCAAGCCGTCACCTTGCTTCACGGGCAATTTGCGATCCGCCCATTATGGCCACGTGACGCATTTGGAGCTCTCCCCTGTTGCTGTAATCGCGCACAGACTGTTGCACCTGGACAATAATGGGCAGTTTGCGGCACGCGCTGCGGACGTCCGTGGGCGCTGTTTCGGGTGAAATGGGGGGTAATTTCAGCTAGTTCCAAATTTAATACACTGAGCTGAAAGACTGACTAGATCGTAGGATGTTACAGATTGCAGACTGGCCGGAACCAAGAGCCCTTTCGGGAATGGCTCTGGGTTTTAAAGCGTGCACCATTTCCCAGTGGCCGTTCACATGGTGAATACATGTTTTGTTCCTTGCTGTAATTCGTCTGCATCCGTTCCATTATTAGTGCCTCAAAGAGAAGACTGTTAAGTATTGTTTCCGACCAGGAATGTGTAGGATGATACATAAACTTTTATTCCAACAAAGAGGATGCTTATATATTAATCGTAATATTTACCTCCGAACTTAAGATGGCTTGAGAATAAAGCTGCTTTAATTGTACTAGTGCTGGCTCTGTGCGGCAATGTTATGTTTAAAAAAATATTAGGTTGCTGCATAAGTTCTTAGCTTTTTTTTTTTTTGTATTTAGGTATTCCGATTGCTACGGTCTTATTTATGGATTGTCATTTTTATTTGTTGTCCACTGTTGCTGTTTGAGTTTAAATATTGTCGTTTTGCCATTTGAAGACTGTGAGTGGACTGTGGACGCCAGAAAATGGAGTGCCAAGTGGAGTAACCGAAACATTTCCCATATATTCTTTCGTTTGAATCCAATAGAGGGATGATAGCAGTGGAGGTAGAAACACTTGCATCGTTTATGGGGATAATGCCACTGGACGGAGCACGACAGGAAAATGGTTTTTTCGTTTTAAGGAGGATCTGTTTGAGATGAGTGTCTCTCTTTGTTCAGGAAGACCTCCAGGATTTCAGGAAGATCGTTTAAACCCGTTAATTCACTATAATCCACGTCAGTGTACTCTGGAACTGGAAAATGTGATGAACTACCATCATTTCACCATCGTGCGCCATTTTCACACAATGGGCAAGGATCAAAAATCGGCTGTACGGATACCGCATGGTCTAAGCCAAAATCACAAAAATCAACTGGTGGCCACCCGCTTGCTCATCTTCAAATGGCTTGCGATTAACACAGACCATTACTATTCTGCATCGTTAGGTGGTCACAACAAATGGCATCTTTATGCTGACCTAAAGGAAAAGAAAGGAATCGTTGAGCCCGAATAAAACAGCAACGCCTCGTACCAAAACCTGTACGTATCCACCAAAGATAGTGTTATGCGTCTGGTGGAACAGCGACGGTTTGGTGTATTACGAACTGCTCCCCCGAGGTGTAACCATTACTGCTGCCATTTATTGTCAACAACTGAGGGGTCTTGAAGATGCAGTCCAGGAACAGAAAACAGGAAGACTGCGTGAAGTGATGCTACACCATGATAACGGCCGTCCGGATTATGCTAAGCCGACAAAGAACACTATACAGGGGTTGGGCTGGAAGTTCTTCCGCACCCATCATATTCGTCACATTTTGCTCCCTCAGGTTTCCACCTATACCGCTCTCTATCGAACAACCATTCAGGAACTTCCTTTCAGGATGGAAATGCACTCCGCCTCAACACCAGGTAATTTCGGCAGTCGTGGAATTGAATAATTAGCAGACTGTTGTAAATGGTGGAGGAGAATCTATTATCGATGACTAAAGTCTCTGTTATACGTATGTGTTTATTAAACTTAAGGAAAATGCTACTAACTTAGGCACCCACCTAATAATAGGCAGCGTAAAAGGAGCGAAGCTATAAATATTCGAATTTTTCAAAGTGAGTAAGTAGATCTATCAAGAAGTCTACAGTTAGGCAATTAAGTATAAGGAGAATGGAACGTGCTAAGCAGCGAAATAATTAGTAAATTATTTGAGAAATATTCTACCTTGAAAAAATGCAGTTTTCTCTCTATTTAATCCTCATACGTTTCAGTGAAGCTTCACCAACGTCAGTGGGTGTCATTTATTTTTCTGTAACAGATCAAATTTTACATAACAATAGATATTGTTTTGGACATCGTGGTCATAATAACGCAAACATTTTAACAAGAAATGTACCTCATTAGTACATACTGTTGTTCTGTAGTTTGTTAATATACGCAAATGAGGCATATATATTATCAAAATGTTTGCAATATAATAGTCGCAATCTGAAAATTGTTAGTATCATCATGAACATTTTCGATGACGTAGCTTCAGTGATTAATGTGTTGGAGAAAAAAGTAATATTGTGTTTCCTCAATTCTTAAGGAACAATCGACAATTATCAAAACTTTAATTAGACTCCGTGCACCTGTTCTGTTCCGCCGAGGCTTGGACTTGGCCAGCCGCTTCACGGCTGGGATCCGCCATGTTTCAGATTAGGGGGGAGGGTCTACATTTCTAACCGATCGTAACATGCGCCGACAGTGACAGTATATATAACAAATAGGTTAGTTGTAGGATAGCATAGAAAAATTCATGAGGATAGCACTGAAGCGATATGAACGTCTTCGGCCAGCCGAGTGCCAGGGACATGCCCACTGGGGTTAGGTTCGTAACATGCTGGCACGCCTGTTACGCTGCAGGTAGAGTAGATTAGTTTAGGTGTAGATGAAGTTGCATATACATAACACAAATAAAACCCGTAGAGACTAGTCACAATCAACTAGGTACCACGATACACGTAGAATAGAGTAATAGTAAATCAGAAATGCCTGTAGTAGTGAAATTATAGAAGTACTAACATAGCTGTAGTATTAGCAAATTAAGCTGCGTAATTGTAATATCACTGTAAATTGAGGATCCACTAATGTTCTGATTAACTGACTCAACTAATTTCTTTTCCTACTCTTGTTGTTCTTAGTATTTGCCTCTCCTCAGTACACCTTTTAATACTATTTCGCTCGATATTTAACTTTCTTGTTAACTACTTCTAGCATGCTACAGACTCACTTCCCAACTTTCTTATGAAGTTACCACATCTTTGTGGTTTCAGTGTTTCAGCAATACGGGTATCACTATTTTTTACACATAAAATGTTCATTAAACTATTTTCCAAGTTGCCTAAGCTTGAGGACACTGTCGTTATTTTTTGCTCTTCTTTATTTCTCTTGTGACTATATCGCAAATATTGGAAAAATATACCTTATGTGATCAAAAGTATCCTTCACCTGGCTGAAAATTACTTACAAGTTCGTGGCGCCCTCCATCGGTTCTTCTGAGTTTAAACACTAGCGCTTAGCACCGAACTCCTCAGACGTGAACAGTATTGAGCATATCTGTGATGTCTTGCAACGTGCTGTTCTGAAGAGAGCTCCACCCCCTCATAATCTTACGGATTTATGGATTTCCCTGTAGGATTCATGGAATCAGTTCCTTCCATCATTACTTCAGATATTAGTAGAGTCCATGCCACGTCGTGTTACGGCACTTCTGCGTGCTCGCGGAGCTTAAATTATTTTAGCCAGGTGTGCCAGTTTCTTTGGCTGTTCTGCGTATATGTTTGAGAGGGGATCACTTGGTGGTGTCTTTATAGTTGTCCACATCGTAAGGTAATTGTTCTTCACTGCTGTAACGAGTCACTGAAATTTCTCTAAGAGGATCGTCGGTGACGGGGTTCGTATGGAAGCGGCCCAGTTAACCTGAGACTGTTGGCTTAATTCGTCTTGCTGGCGTGTTGTCCTGGTGCTTAAACACGGCCGCGTTTTCTGCCCTCTTTCCTCCACACAGTCCCGACATTCTGCGTTGGCCGAGACGGGGTGATGATTAAGCTGTTTAAGGGGGTCCTCAGCCATTCTTTTTGCCGTTCTGTCACGGCTACGTTCACTTTTAGTATTTAATATTTCTTTGAAAGTATACGTGGGTATTCTTTCTAAGGTGGGGGAATAGAACTTAATTACTTCTTGATTTAAAACTGCAATGTAAGTTACTATTCATTTAAATCAACCCGAAAGTTCTATTTTAAACACTATCTTTATGTTGTTATTTGAAAGTAAATTTTTAAATTTGTGCTGTGCATTATTGGGTAGCGTATTCATGTTATACAGGGGCATTTGCGTATTGATAATCTATTAGTTCCAAGTTATAGCTCATGTTTAAATCTTAATCATTTGTATTACAAGTGCTTATAATTTTTTTTATAGAAGTAGTTTGTTACTTGGGGTAATTATTCCGTTCTGAGTAGTGGTAAAAATTGCTGTTTTGAAGAGCGCGCCACAGCGCGTAGTGTGAAGCAGTCGCCCTCCGTTTCTGACGGTGGCGCCGCTGTGGCAATCGCAGCTTTGGAGTCTCCCTCTGGTGGGAAAGGGGAAAGGTCGCCTGTTCACGTGCATTTAAGGGGCGCTATGAGCTCGCCTGTGGGTTAGTCTGGGTCAGTCTCTCGTCCCCAGCTTACTAGTCTGTCTCTCGTCCGCGTGTTTTGTGAGACAGTTAGTGTCTGTCTGTCGTCCGCAGTTCTAGTATGTCTGTCGTTCGGATCAACCTTTAAGTCTTTCCACTCCTCCAGTAAGAGAAAGCGAGTGGTCGCCCGGTCGGGGCTTAGTTCCTACATCTGAGTCTGTGCGTTAGGCCGTCAGTCTGCTCGAGTTTGCTCAGCAATGGTCATTGGTGGTTGGATCGATCGCTTGGTCGGTCGCGCACTGAGACACAAGATGACTTGTCCGTCTTGAGCGTCGGCGCATGCGAGGTCGACACGTGAGTCCAGTGGGCAGCGGCGTATAGCGAGGGGTAGTGGCTTCGCGGTCGACTCGAGAGCAACAGGAGTCGACCCTCGACATCGGTAGGACCGGTGCGAGTTGCGACGCCGTGAGACGGGAGATCAGCGTGCCTTCCTGCGTCCGTTGAAGCGGCTGGCAGCTGACGGATCGGGACAGCGATTTGGGGGTGATGCACCAGGTCTACTCCAGAAATTGCAGTTTATGATAAGTTAAGTGATTGGTGATATGTTGTTTCATTTACTTGTTAAATTCTACTTGTTTTCTTGGTAAGGTCACCAGCCCGTTTGTTTTGGGGTCGCCCCACCATTCTTCTTCGTGTGACCACCCGCGGGAAGGACGTTGCTTATGAATTGGGTGGTCCGTTTTTCCTTTGTGGAGTAGGGACGGATTAGAGCAACCTGCGCTACCGTACGTTAGTAGCTGCATCTGTCATGTTCATCGGATTTGGTGTGTTAACGAATTTATTGCTTGGAGTGTAACGACCTAATTCCTGAAATATGTTTTGATCTTGCCTGTCATCTTGAGAGCGTGTTAACTTGTTTCGCCAACCTTGTATAATTTTATATAAGATTGCATATCATGGGCTTTTATTTAAATGGTCATTTTAGTATATAAAGTTCCCACCCTTTCATCATAAGACATTTGTTAGAAGTTAAAATCAAGTTGCACCTTCGGTGGCAAATTTAATATTTTAATTTTAGTGTTTTATACCATTTCCATCCCTCCTACGGGGTGCATAGTTTGTGTGCTTGCGTAAATTGTTAAAACTTTTAGTTTATTTAAAATAATCTGGTGTGTTGCAGAATTGCACCAGTGTAGTCTTTCAGAGGTTGTTGTGAGCGGTCGTAACTACGGCCGTGTCAAAAGGGAGCGGCAAGGTTCTCACCCCAAAACCTCACATAGAAAAAAAAAAGTTTCTTTCTGCCTCTGAATAAATTGTAACAACTTGATATTTAGAGAGTGCTTTCTGATTATAATTTTAAACTGTTTCTTTTAAACAAGCTTTAGGCACCATTAATGTGAATAAATTAACATTTGTTAAAAAGGACTTTGCTTAAGATTTCATCAGGTACTCCCAGGCAACTAATTCCATTCTTAGATAGTGTGATTAAATGTGATAAAGTTCTTGACAAATCGCTAGTAAATAGATTATTACGAATACTCTTTGAAAATAATGAAACGTTTATGGATTTTGTGAGAAAGACTGTTCGTAAATTATGTGTATTAAACCACTGAATGAAGTATTTGAAATCCCATAGCCCCAGTTCTTCCTGTAAAGTCTTGTGGCCATAATCTCCCATTTTACGGTAGAAAGGTAAATTATAGCCTGGGCAAATGCTCATTTTCTTCCACAGAACTGGTGAAGCATGTGTATCGGCTATGTCCAAGAAGGGGAGAGGCGAGAGGAAACTGAGTGTGGCCTGGGCCACCTGATGTACAATGGTACACAATAAGAAATATTACTAAGGTGAACAAACTACCCACAAAACATGACCCAGACTACTACACGGTGGGTTTAAAACGATAGCCTAACACGAAACTCCTGCTTTTGCTTGTTGTAGGTTCATATTAGTCTATTTGTCGTATTTTGAAATGCAACTACCTACCCAAGTTGTTGCCTACTTAATTTTTAGAAGGTACGTTTTTTTGTGTGATTTTTAAAATAGATCTGTGCCGTGGCGGCGGTATTCCCGATCGATTCTCGATCGTTGGGCATCCGAGTGGTGTTTCTTTTTCGGTTGCGGGGCGCCTCCCAGTGGTAGGTGGCGCTGTCTCTGCCCGGTGGCGTGTGCGCGGGCAGTCAAGTTTGTGCGAGAGCGGCGCGAGCACTGCCTTCTGCGTCGGACGCTGGGTCCCTCCGCGCTGTCGCTGGCCGGGGCTGGTGTTACTTGCAGCTCCCCGGGTCGGTGGTTGGAGTCCTGCCCTGTCTGACTGCTCCTTGCTGAGGTCTGAGAGACGATACTCGTACCGGATCATCTTCCTCGCGGCGATTTCCCTGGACCGCGCCTTGGCAGGAGCTTGTGGCTGTGCTGCTCCCGGATATAGTTTGCAGGGGAGTACCTCGGAAGTTTGGTGCTGTTTGTGTGTTTCAGCATGCTATGGCTAGGAAGATTATCTTCGTTGTTATGATTGTGTCGCAAACGTGGGCAAACCCCAGTGTTCGTGTTTCTCGGCATTCTGTGGGAGTGATGTACCTTACTTAGTGTGTTTATCTTGGCATTCTATTGTGCCATTGTAGAACTTTGTTTTACCTTTTCCCACCTTACTTTTCTACAGAGTGCCTATGGATCCTGTGGCCTGTAATTTCACTTGTGCCATGTTCCGGGGTTTAATTGATTAAATAATGTTTTGGAATTTATGGGATTCTGTGTTTGTCTGTGGTTCTTGCTGGCCTGTACACGTACGATTTCCCGTTTCCTCGCCCGGCTATCGTGCGTAAAGTTTAAGGTGAGTGAATTTTGGTAGTTCCCGTCCAGTAGTTCGTTGGGCCCCGTGAGGGTTTTTTTGCGTCATCAGTCTACTGACCGGTTTGATGCGGCCCGCCACGAATTCCTCCCCTGTGCTAACCTCTTCATCTCAGAGTAGCACTTGCAACCTACGTCCTCAATTATTTGCTTGACGTATTCCAATCTCTGTCTTCCTCTACAGTTTTTGCCCTCTACAGTTCCCTCTAGTACCATGGAAGTCATTCCCTCATGTCTTAGCAAATGTCCTATCATCCTGTCCCTTCTCCTTATCAGTGTTTTCCACATATTCCTTTCCTCTCCGATTCTGCTTAGAACCTCCTCATTCCTTACCTTATCAGTCCACCTAATTTTCAACATTCGTCATAGCACCACATCTCAAATGCTTCTATTTTCTTCTGTTCCGGTATTCTCACAGCCCATGTTTCACTACCATACAATGCTGTACTCCAGCCGTACATATTCAGAAATTTCTTCCTCAAATTAAGGCCGGTATTTGATATTAGTAGACTTCTCGTGGCCAGAAATGCCTATTTTGCCATAGCGAGTCTGCTTTTGATGTCTTCCTTGCTCCGTCCGTCATTGGTTATTTTACTGCCTAGATAGCAGAATTCCTTAACTTCATTCACTTCGTGACCATCAATCCTGATGCTAAGTTTCTCGCTGTACTCATTAGACTGTTCATTCCGTTCAGCAGATCATTTAATTCTTCTTCATTTTCACTCAGGATAGCAATGTCATCAGCGAATCGTATCATTGATATCCTTTCACCTTGTATTTTAATTCCACTCCTGAACCTTTCTTTTATTTCCATCATTGTTTCCTCGATGTACAGATTGAAGAGTAGGGGCGAAAGGCTACAGCCTTATCTTACCCCTTTCTTAATACGAGCACTTCGTTCTTGATCGTCCACTCTTATTATTCCCTCTTGGTTGTTGTACATATTGTATATAACCCGTCTCTCCCTATAGCTTACCCCTATTTTTTTTTTTTTCAGAAACTCGAACAGCTTGCACCATTTTATATTATCGAACCCTTTTTCCAGCTCGACAAATCCTATGAACATGCTTGATTTTTCTTCAGCCTTGCTTCCATTATTAGCCGTAACGTCAAAATTGCCTCTCTCGTGCCTTTACTTTTCCTAAAGCCAAGCTGATCGTCACCTAGCGCATTCTCAATTTTCTTTTCCATTCTTCTGTATATTATTCTTGTAAGCAGCTTCGATGCATGAGCTGTTAAGGTGATTGTGCGATAATTCTCGCACTCGTCAGCTCTTGCCGTCTTCGGAATTGTGTGGATGCTTTTCCGAAAGTCAGATGATATGTCGCCAGACTCGTATATTATACACACCAACGTGAATTCTGATGGAATGTTATCTATCCCTTCTTCCTTATTAGACCGTAAGTCCTCCAAAGCTCTTTTAAATTACGATTCTAATACTGGATCCCCTATCTCTTCTAAATCGACTCCTGTTTCTTCTTCTATCACATCAGACAAATCTTCACCCTCATAGAGGCTTTCAATGTATTCTTTCCACCTATCTGCTCTCTCCTCTGCATTTAACAGTGGAATTCCCGTGCATTCTTAACGTTACCACCGTTGCTTTTAATGTCACCAGAGGTTGTTTTGACTTTCCTGTATGCTGAGTCTGTCCTTCCGACAGTCATATCTTTTTCGATGTCTTCACATTTTTGCTGCAGTCATTTCGTCTTAGCTTCCCTGCACTTCCTATTTATTTCATTCCTCAGCGACTTGTATTTCTGTATTCCTGATTTTCCCGGAACATGTTTGTACTTCCTCCTTTCATCAACGAACTGAAGTATTTCTTCTGTTACCCATGGTTTCTTCGCAGCTACCTTCTTTGTACCTATGTTTTCCTTTGCAACTTCTCTGATGGCCCTTTTTAGAGATGTCCATCCCACTTAAACTGTGCTGCTTACTGCGCTATTCCTTATTGCTGTATCTATAGCGCTAGAGAACTTCAAACGTGTCTCGTCATTCCTTAGAACTTCCGTATCCCACTTCTTAGCGTATTTATTCTTCCTGACTAATGTCTTGAACTTAAGTCTACTCTTCATCACTACTATATTGTGATCTGAGTCTATATCTGCTCCTGGGTACGCCTTACAATCCAGTATCTTATTTCGGAATCTGTCTGACCATGATGTAACCTAATTGAAATCTTCCCGTATCTCCCGGCCTTTTCCAAGTATACCTCCTCCTCTTGTGGTTCTTGAACAGGGTATTCGCTATTACTAGCTGAAACTTGTTACAGACCTCAATCAGTCTTTCTCCTTTCATTCCTTGTCCCAAGCTCATATTCTCCTGTAGCCATTTCTTCTACTCCTTCCCCTACAACTGCATTCCAGTCGCCCATGACTATTAGATTTTCGTCCCCCTTTACATACTGCATTACCCTTTCAATATCCTCATACACTTTCTCTATATCTTCATCTTCAGCTTGCGACGTCGGCATGTATACCTGAACAATCGTTGTCGGTGTTGGTCTGCTGTCGATTCTGATTAGAACAACCCTGTCCACAGTAACACACCCTCTGCCCTACCTTCCTATTCATAACGAATCCTACACCTGTTATACCATTTTCTGCTGTTGTTGATATTACCCGATACTCATCTGACCAGAAATCCTTGTCTTCCTTCCACTTCACTTCACTGACCCCTGCTATATCTAGATTGAGCCTTTGCATTTCCCTTTTCAGATTTTCTAGTTTCCCTACCACGTTCAAGCTTCTGACATTCCACGCCCCGACTCGTAGAACATTATCCTTTCGTTGATTATTCAATATTTTTCTCACGATAACCTCCCCTTTGGCAGTCCCCTCCCGGAGATCCGAATGGGGGACTATTCCGGAATCTTTTGCCAATGGAGAGATCATCATGACACTTCTTCAACTACAGTCCACATGTCTTGTGGATACACATTACGTGTCTTTAATGCAGTTCTTTCCATTGCCTTCTGCATCCTCATGTCGTTGATCATTGCTGATTCTTCCGCCTTTAGAGGCAATTTCCCACCCCTAGGACAAGAGTGCCCTGAACTTCTATCCGCTCCTCCGCCCTCTTTGACAAGGCCGTTGGCAGAATGAGGCTGACTTCTTATGACGGAAGTCTTCGGCCGCAAATGCTGATTATTTATCAAAATTCAGGCAGTGGAGGGGATCGAACCCGGTACCGAAGACGTTTTGATTATGAAATAAAGACGCTACCCCTAGACCACGGGTACCTATGAGGTTGAATAATATTTCTAACTATTGTAAGTTGGCGGTTGTCGCCGTGTGTGTTAAATTTTAACTTGTATTTCAGTTATGGTGTAATTTTAATTTGTTAACTGCGCTAAATTTATCTTGCCCATTGCTGGAATATCAGAAATGTTAAAATGTAGCCCTGGGCTCCTTGTAAATTTTTGTGTTGATAACTGATGCAGCATTTTAGTGTAATGTTTTATCTTTTATGTTTTGGGGAAATTTTATCTTAGCAGATCCTTGGGGTTAAACTGTTCATCTTCTGTCTATGATCTATGGAAATGTTGAGGCGGATTGCACTTTCTCGTTAGGTTTCTCTCTTATTGTTTTATTAAAGGCATTAAAGGATATTTGTTGAAAGTTTTTTTTAAATTTAAAAATCATAAATTTAATTTTACCTGTGAAGCCATATTTGTGGAGAGTTGTTATTTAAATTTCATTGTCTTCCCAGCTTGCCCTTTGCTATTGTATTAAAGGTGTTTGTTGTTTTGGTAAATCGCAGCTGCTTGTCTTAAAGAACTAAAGCTGATTTTGAAAGATTGGGAATTACTGTAACTGTTCACTCCAATAAAGCCACCCTGTTAAAAGACAAATTTTGGTGCTACCATTTATTTCCCCCTTCCATGGCTCAATATCATTTTGTTACCTTCCATGGTTCATAAAGAAGTTCTTGCACTGCACGTGATTAGCAACTGGAAAACTTTGTTACTTGAAAGTTTTTTAAAAAATCTGATATTTGACAGATAATGGAGTTTTGTATATTCTATGTGATGTGATGTAATCGTTCAGTGGTGCTTAGTTAATGGTGTGATGTTACTCTGAAATATGTTTTCCCTCCAGAAACAAAGTTGAATAAATGTTTTGTTCCTGCCGGCCATGGTGGCCGTGCGGTTCTAGGCGCTACAGTCCGGAACCGCGGGACTGTTAAGGTCGCAGGTTCGAATGCTGCCTCGGTCTGTGATGTCCTTAGGTTAGTTAGGTTTACGTAGTTCTAAGTTCTAGGGTACTGATGACCTAATATGTTAAGTCCCATAGTACTCATAGCCATTTGAACCATTTGATGACCTCAGACGTTAAGTCCCATGGTGCTCAGAGCCATTTGAACCATTTTGTTCCCCTAGAACTATGAATTGCCAACAAATGTTGAGGAGGAAACGGCTCTTTGGTGAGTCAGTGAGTGGTACTAATGTGCCACAGATTTTTTTTCCGTTACTTTCAGGCTCAAATGAGTACTGGCACAGTCTCATCCCACATGCGGAATGAGAATGTTCCACCAAAAAAGCTGTATTTTCTCCACGCCCCCCCCCCTTCCCCACGCCATATAATAATTTCGTTGAACCAGATTTTGCACGAGGATTTGTGTAGCAACGTTGTAAGAAAATGTGAAAGCCACACAATCTTTTGTCTGGAATCCGTGTAAGATAAACCATGTATCTCATTTGGCGGAATACTACTCATTCTCAGAGTGGGCACTTTTGCCGAGATAGATAACATGATAGAGCGTATAGAGAATACACAGTTTATTGACGAAAGATGCGTCACTCATGAATGCAAATTTGAGCCCTTTTGTGCTAAAAATCTAAAAATGAGGGAAACAGTGTGCATCTGATAGGAGAACTTCTTTCCACTGCAGTGATTTAGGCCTTCTAGTGCGTGACTGTCTAGCACCACACGCCAAGGTTCAACAAAGCTCATGCCGTCGGTTGGTAGCTCTTGGTAGGTATCAGGGTGGACCGCCAAAAAGCTGTATCAAGATAAAGGCTGTTTTGAGGTTCGCACCACGTGAAACAATGAACCGACATGTTCTTTGTTTGATTCACATTGCAATATTTCTCTGCTTGATTATCAATGATATTCTAAGCATGCTACCATTTGTAAATTTAGTTCTTTACGTTTTCAAGCAATTACCTATTGTCAATGGATAATTGCTGACTATTTTAGGGGGAATCAGTCTGAAATTAAGCTATCATGGGTAGACGTTGTGAAGAGGTTCTCCACTGACTTGTTTCTTGTCTTCAAAGGAAAGCAGAGTGTATTACACAGATAGACAGTTTTGTCCAGTTGTAGCCAATGAAACATAATTGTTGTAAAGTCATGATTATAGACAGACTGTCTGTAATGTTCAATATAAAATCATTCCTTTTAATGTGGCTCATCTGAGCGAATTACAAACCAAGCAGTCGCTTAAATTACTTTATCAGTTTCTTGATGTCGTTACCAGCAAATTACGGGCCATGAAGTGCCAGATTTAGCTTACAGATCAAATTCAAGATCATCAAGCTCCCCACCGTTATCACACCACTATGTTGGTAAATTAAAGAACTGTCTTCCTAAAGAACGTAGTCCAGCTCTCTGTGCTAATTTTCACCAAACTTTACAGGGGGGCCTTTTGGGTACATACACAACAATCATGAGAATTAAGCAGCCTCTAACTTGGGAGAATTTGAACTGTAACATAAGGAAACAGGTCAGTCAATGTCAGGACGTTAGGATGGCTAAGCCTAACTTTGAGACCTGTCGAGGCTTTCTACGTTCTAGCCAAGAAGAGAGACCCATGATGAGCCATTGTTTCATTGCCTGTGGCTTCTTTCCCTTACAAAAACGGTAATAGGTACATATTTGTTGTGATTGACGCATTTACTCGTTTTGTTTGATTAGTTCCGAGTAAGGAAATGACTACAAGAGTTACTGTCCACCAGATGGCAAAAATATTTTCTGTTTCAGGGATCACTCAAGAACCTGGTAAACCAAAACCCTCACATCTTATTTGTCAAGGGATATAAAACAAATAATATAATAGTATTGTGACCAAACCGAATTACTTGGAGTTATCTCTTGTCGAACGATTCAACTGCTACTTTGAATCAGCCTTGACGACGTTCCAAGCTCAATCCCAGGTAAAGTGGGACATTCTATCAAGTAGTTTAATTTTGCCTCTAATACTGCTGGTCATGAAACCCATAGGGCAATGCCCACTAAATTGATTTTTCTGTATCAAATTAACTCACCAATATCTAGTCTATGGTCGATAAATGATCTTCGTGAAATTATTTAACCTGTTGTCATTAAAGGAAATTGGCAAGCTGGAAGGAACAATATTCGCCTCACTCACCAGATGGCGGCTGCAATGTATAACTTGGGGAGGGACCCTACTTCGTTAAAAACTGATTACATGGTCTTCTTGAAATACCTCGGGCACTTAGTAAGGGTAGTCAGATTTCATCCAAGATGTTATGCCGCATTGTTGAACCACATGATGTCATCAAGATTGTATCACCAGTTACCTTTCTTGTACTGAATAGGGCCAAGAAAAAATTTAGGACACATATAAACTAGCTTAAACAACTGCAATAATTAAAGGTACTTTGACAAATACAAAATCGAAAGTAAAATTTAGAGGAGATCTCTCAAAATCATTTGAAATAAAGTCAGGTGTTCGACAGGGTGATGGTCTGTCATCTCTGCTTTTCAACTGTGTCTTGGGAAAGGTAGTTCGAGAATGGAGGAAGGCCATCAATACTAAAGGGATTCAACTAGGGAGAAATCCAAAGAAGATCACTGTCGACTGTTTAGCCTTCGCAGATGACATGGCATTGAATACAGATTCACTAGACAACGCCCAAGAACAAATAAGAGAACTACAAAAACAAGCAGCCAAAGTAGGACTACAAATATCCTATGAAAAAAGAAGTTTATGACAAACATGTGTGATGCTCCTCAAAATATTGCAGTTGACAACACAATACACAAAAGCGATTCCTTTAAATACCTAGGAGAGTGGATTACATACAATGCCAAAGAAAAGATAGCTATAGAAACTAGAGTGCACAAAATGGAAAGAGTGTTTCATATGACCAAAAACGTTTATAATCAAAAAAATCCTTGTCCTGGAACACGAAATTAAGACACTACCAAACAGTGGCCAGACCTGAAGCTCTCAATGCGGCAGAAACACTTAAACTAACAAGAAATGGAGATCTTGAGAAACTAGAGAAGGTCGAAAGAAGAATTTTAAGGAAAATACTGGGAGTTAAAAGAAACGATAGTGCTGAATACAGGTTAAGACCAAACAGAGAGTTATCTGAAAACTGAGAAACTAACTGATGTAATGAGGAAGAGGAGACTACAGTTTTTTGGCCATATATTCAGAATGGATAACAGACTAACCAAGCGGATATTCACATTACTCAATAGCTACAAATCCAAGCCAGCATGGTTCATAGAGACTGAAAAGGACATTGAAAATGCTGGAGTTACAATAGACACAATAGAAAACAGAACACATTTCAGAAAGGCAGTTCAAAAGGCAGAATTTCAGGAGAGAAAGAAAATAACTAGACGAAAGTGGACTCGAGAAGAAAGGCAACAACACTCTAAAAGGATGAAGGAAATTTGGAAACTGAGGAAATCTAATACAATGAAGAGTAGCCAAAGTTGATTCATTGTACCCTCGAAATGGGTTATTCGAAAGAAAAAAAACTAGCTTAAGTTTGGACCAGATAACCATATTTTCATTTATGTACTATACCTTATATAACTTTGTTCTCAACCCCCCACATTTCCTTTTAAGCGGGGGAGGGGAGAATTGAACCATGTGGTGTGTCTGTATCGATACCTAACACTCATTAAACCTGCCTGTATTTTGTATCATAGTGATGGTTTTGCAGGCATCCCACCAGACCAGCACAGGTATTCGCCGATCAGACTTCAATGCAAGCATGCTCTCTGCTGGTAGAGTTCGTGTGCGATTCCGTTTAGACGAGTTAGTGACCTAAGCAGACTTCTGACACTTAATGTGAGTGGATGTAAGACTGTGGAGCTGTGAGCCAAAAATCGAATCGCATGGATGACCAGGCCTTGTTGCAAATCAGGTAAGGCGGAATGAAGTGTCCACACTCGCTCCTAACCCCTAATGGGCTGAAGACTGAATGCTTTGTAGGCACTGATCTTAAAAGAGAAGGGACACAATAATCGAGCTGTTTGCTCGAAAGCTGTATGCAAGAATAGGTTGTCAAGACGTCGCCTTGGATTTCGTCACTGCAGTTACGAGCAAAGGCAAGCATTGTCAACTGAAGATGAGATTGTTAGTAAGCTCACCAGTCCTAACCCGCAGTATGATGTCAATGTGCGTGCTGATTCACGGTGTACCACTCGTCAGAATGTAGAAAAATTGGATTGTCTTCACGATTCAGAACAGTGTCAGAATGCCCTGTAATTATCTATGAGTGTAAACTTGATCTTTACACTCATCAAAATTACTAACATGCATCTAACAGTCTGGACCAAACAGTTTCAAAAAGATGAATTTCAGTAAAGGACATGTATAATTATGTAGATTGGCTTATCATATTTGATGCCATGATTGTTATCAGAAGTGAAATGAATCAAGGAAGAGAAGTAAATTGAAATGTCACTGAGAGTTACTGTTGGGAAAGAACAGAATATAAATAGAGAAGTCTGGCAACAAATGGAGAAAGGGGGTGTGGGACTGTAGTGAGTAAGGGGCACAGAATGTGGAAGAGATGACTTTTGTGATAGAAGGTGCAAATTAGCTGTCTTTTTGAGTTTGGTAGGTATTTAATTCATCCGGTATTTTGAGGAAGATTGTCCCAAAGTTGGGTTCCTGGAACATGAAATGATTTAGAGAACAGGGCAGTGTTATGTGATAGAATTCCACTTTGTTGAGGACGAGCATTTCTGCTATGGTGTTCAGGCAGTACTGCAGAGTCGAAGACAAGTAAGAGGGAGAACAGTACTTGAAAAGACGATAGAGTTCCATAATTTTTAGGTTTATTGGCAGGTAACCATGATAATTGTTCTTAGGCCAGTGTAATATGTTCGAAAAAGCGTATATCACAAGTGTATTGTACAAAAGCACTCAATACCAGTTTCAACCTGCGTGAGCCTTTGCATATAAGTCCTCAGACACCATAGTCAATTATCGGGAGTATTAGTGTCTCTGAGCTTCTTTTATGCTTGAAAGTAAATTTTTTTTATATTTCGGTAGTGAGTGGAGTGATGGTGGCACATTCCTACAGGCTACAGTTGTGTGTTTAGTCCAGTCTAAGTAGTGGTCCAGAATTATCCCCAAGTTCTTTGTAGAAGAAGTGAAGATCATTTCCGTGCTGTAAAGGAATAATGGTGGAAGAGCTTCTCTGAAGTGAGGGGCAGTAAGTTTTTTGTGAGCGACTAAGATTGCTGGCGTTTAGAAGTTTCAGATCTACATTACGCGCCCACAGTGTAAATAATCGGCATTTATATACTGGATGGTCGTGCTCAGGTTCCTTGAACTTGCACCTAGATATGACTGAATGTCGTCAGTGTGTTTTCAGTACGAGAGAATAGTTTACACATCATTAACACATTACGAGAATAATGGGTCCAACACTGACTCATGTGGGACCCCTGATACTACATTTTTCTACTGTAACTGTTTTTTCTCTCACTCACTAAACACTGCTGGCGAGGTGTTAGATATGAGCGGAACCACTGTAGAGCACTTGAAGAAAAAGTTTTACTTGCAATTTTAGACAGTGTCGAAAGCTATGCTGATATCCAAAAAGCACATAATAATCATCTGTTGTTTGTTCACTGCTCATTTCATTTCTTCAGTCACTTTTATAGGAGCAGTCGTCTCCTATAGTCGAGAGGGTGTCTGGCTGGTTTTTCTTAGGTAACAGTTCAAAGAATGCCTGCTCCTGGCTGTTGAAAAGATTCTAGATATCAGAGATTGGTTACAAATCAGTTACTTTGGGCAGTAGAGGATCAACGAGAAAACTGATCAATTGTACTTGTATGCCCTATTTTCGTGCTTTGGAGATAATGAACGCGTGATTGACTTATTGACTATGTTCGGGCTTGCCGGCCGCAGAAAATACTTTCGTTGCGCGATCCATTGATACTTCAAGTGACTCGATGGTTTACACCCTTGTGTATTGATCAAGTAAAGATGTTGGCATGGTGAAATATTCGCAATTAGAGGATTTGAGTTTGTATACCTAGACCACACAGATTTTTTCACAGGTCGTTGGGTTTGCGAAAGTCATCAGTTGGGAAGTTGGCATACATGAGCTTTTAAGTCCTCAAAGATTGAGTAACTCGGCTGCAAATTTGCTTGTAGG
Organism: Schistocerca gregaria; assembly: GCF_023897955.1. Taxonomy (NCBI): domain Eukaryota; kingdom Metazoa; phylum Arthropoda; class Insecta; order Orthoptera; family Acrididae; genus Schistocerca; species Schistocerca gregaria. The sequence continues at coordinate 133,626,801 of NC_064927.1, read as the reverse complement.
TGAGATGATTATCAGAGGTAGGGTGTCCTTTGTAAGTCCTCAGTGCTGTACGATATTCATTAGGTGCGAGAGGTGGTTTGTAAGTCATGGTGCAGGTTTTCCCGTTCATCAAATAAATTATTGCCTAAAATAATATAATACATTATATTTTCTGCTGTTGTCTCCCAGGAAATATCAAAGGTATCATGTGTCAGATCAGACATAATCATGCGCTTGAAATCACTAAAAATCGCCACTTGCGCTTGGGTTTTGGACATTCCAGGAGTACGTCATGAATATTACACCATGAGCAGACAAGCCAGGTGCGAAAATCTGATCGGAGCAAATTACTCTGTTAGAATTGGCTGCGAATATAACAATAACTTACGAATGTCTGCTACATTTTGAAGAGGCCCAAGAGAAGTCACTGCAAGGTTTGAGCAGAAAGGAATATGCGTGAATTTTGTTACAGAAGTACTGTTGTTTAGAAAATTTACGTTTATATCTCCAGTTGCAATTACGTGTTCATACGAAGATTCAGGACTTCAGAATGCAGATTCAAAGCTAGTGAGAACTCCAAATATAGATGGATTGTCTATAATGCAGCTGAGACACTTTCTGTAAGGCAGTTTAATCTCACTGAACATGTATTAGGGTTGTTTGATTTCGTTTTTAGACGTGAGCTGCCATTCCAACCACTCGCCTGTTACACCTGTCGCCTCAAAAAAATGTAACCGTCAAGGCTTACAAACTGGAAAGGATACTCGGCTTCAACCACATCTCCGACAGGAGTATGAAATGAAAGCTCAAGTCCTGAAATAGGCAGTGGAACTCAGTGGTGTGGGCTGGTAAGAACTGCATATTTGTGTAATCACGAGTCGTTTCCGCTTTTAGCCGGCAGGCAGGCGGGACAGCTGTCCCAGAGTCAGTTACAGCCTAGCGCCTTGCGGAATGCGGTGGTCAGGAGAGGAGGGAGGCAACCAGAGCTGTAAAAGGTAGGCAGGAAACGGGAGAAAGAGGCGAGAGGAAGAGGGAAAATCGAAGTTTGTTACACTTGTCTGCCACAGAGTGTGAAGGCTGAAGTTGCGTGAGTTTTCCAGAGATCGATAAAACACGGTGACAAGATGAACAGTGTATGGTAGTATGAACAATGGTAAGAAAAGGGTAAATATAACGAAAATAATAATGTTAACGGAAACAGTCAGAGCAACAGATTATACTGGAACAGGTATAAAATATTAACGTAAAACGAAACAGTAAGAGTTGCAGAGAAACCATATATATTTTGTTACACCAGTAATGAATAAAATGGTAACTTGGCAGAAAATTAATCGTCTGAATCAAAATCCTGAGATACTAGTGAAGTAATAGCAAAATACTTGCCTTTTTATGACTATGAAATCACAACAAAAGAATTATAACTAGCACTAAAAGTAAATCCAGACAAAACACACAATATTAAGGGGAAACTGTTTCCGAGGAAAATACCAGACAATAAATTGTTTCTTTACAAATGATCATGCACAGCTTAGGCTTCTAAGTTCCATGTTGTTTCTCTCTGAGTGCTTTTCTGTAATTGCGTTTATGATTACCCCGTCATCCCTGGTCCACATTCTGTAATCCAATCGGACTGTTCAATACTTTCATCGTGTCAGATGTAAAGTCCTCACATTTTGCCACTCCTGATTTTGCTGATTACTTCTTCGTCGCTAAGTCTTAGGAGTGTTTCCGATAGTACATGAATTTTGTTCATGATTAGGCTATGGTCTTTGAAATCTGTCATCCTCCCTCCCACTCTGTGCTATTTTGAAGAACACTTCACTTGTATTTCCACCACGTTCTTCCGGTGCCGAGATTATTATATTCCCGGTACTGCTCAGTCTCATCCGCTCTGTCAGTCACCTGTTTTCAAAGGGTACGCATTTTCTCGTTAGCTTCATCGAGTTGCTCCTCCAGGGCACTAACCTTGTTGTTGAGTTCTGTGGTGGACTGCAGAAACTAGAACATCTGGCGTTTGATAAACAGACTAACATATGTCTTGGAGGCCATAATGGATATGCAGATATTGGACGACGTCCGCTTACTTTAGATAAAAGTGCATCAGTGCTGTCTCCATAAAGAAACTGCTGACTGCCTCGCCAAGAGCAGCACTACGGGAAGTCAGTTCTGTCCAACACCAATCCCTTGTGAGGATTTCAACTCTATGGTCACGAAAGCTGCTCATAGTGACTGGAAGAGCGAACAGCACGTCTTCGAGCACTATAAGTGAGGTCATACAACGGCACTTATCTCCGCTGCCATGGTTCACCTCGGTGAAGCTTAGTAGAAGTCATGTGTCCTCTCTGATGTGCATGAGCAGAGACAAGGGTGTTACCCCACCCATCTGTACTGATCGAAAATAATCGCTTCTGCGCACTGTGATCAGGAAACAACTGGCGGATCTGAACCACATCGTATTGACACGTAGCAAGGACTCGATGGACACGTGGTCTCGAACAAACAATTGTTTCGAGGTCTACCAGCTCCCTACAAATGTAATTGCTTTACTTCAACGGTTTGATATACATAGGTTTCACTCGCTCGCGAACTATCCAGCGTTGACCTACAAGTTGTATGGATCTAGTCCTCCCATTGAACCAGCCGAGTTCGGAAACTGGGACTTCTGTTTGTGGTTTTAACTTGCGTTAAGACCTATCTTTGCAAACGACGCCGTTTTCCAGATTTTAATTGTAAGTTTCTGTGGATGTCACTCCTTCGGAAACATGATTCGAACGCTGGGTCGTAATTTTGTTTCATTTTTTTTAAATTTATGTAACAGACTTATCACTGTATATCACAGTCTTATCACTGTTTTGTTTTGAAAATTGCACGAATGTTAACTTGGCACTGTTGTCACTACCGCTGGTTGCATAGTATTCGCCTTTTAGTGTTTTTACTTTTCATTAAGAGTTTTTGTTGAAACCAGATGGCAGTTATAAGAGTCGAGGGACATGAAAGGGAAGCAGTGGTTGGGAAGGGAGTGAGACAGGGTTGTAGCCTATCCCCGATGTTATTCAATCTGTATATTGAGCAAGTAGTAAAGGAAACAAAAGAAAAATTTGGAGTAGGTATTAAAATTCATGAAGAAGAATTTAAAACTTTGACGTTCGCCGATGACGTTGTAATTCTGTCAGAGACAGCAAAAGACCTGGAAGAGCAGCTGAACGGAATGGACAGTGTCTTGAAAGGATGATATAAGATGAACACCAACAAAAGCAAAACGAGGATAATGGAATGTAGTCGAATTAAGTCAGGTGATGCTGAGGGAATTAGATTAGGGAATGAGACAAAGTAGTAAGAGTTTTGCTATTTGGGGAAGTAGAGAGGATATAAAATGTAGACTGGCAATGGCAAGGAAAGCGTTTCTGAAGAAGAGAAATTTGTTAACATCGTGTATAGATTTAAATGTTGGAAAGTCGTTCCTGAAAGTATTGTGTGTAGCCATGTATGGAAGTGAAACGTGGACGATAAACAGTTTGGACAAAAAGATAATAGAAGCTTTCGAAGTATGCTGGTACAGAAGAATACTGGAGGTTACATGGGTAGATCACATAACTAATGAGGAGGTATTGAATATAATTGGAGAGAAGAGAAATTTGTGACACAACTTGACTAGAAGAAGGGATCGGTTGGTAGAACATGTTCTGAGGCATCAAGGGATCGCTAATTTAGTAATGGAGGGCAACGCGGAGGGTAAAAATCGTAGAGGGAGGCCACGAGATGAATACACTAAACAGACTGAGAAGATGTAGGTCGCAGTAGATAGGTACTGGGAGATGAAGAAGCTTGCACAGGATAGAGTGGCATGGAGAGCTGCATCAAACCAGTCTCTGGACTAAAGACAGACAACAACAACAACTTTTCATTAAGGACTTATGATTAGAAATCCAACTCCTTTTGTTGTTCTGCTGTGGAAATTGCTGTTATGTTAATGTGACACTTTTGTTGCTACTGTTGGCTGTGTAGCTTCGCTGTCCAACGCCAAAATAAATAAATAAATAAATAAATGATGGTCCGGATTTTCTCGAGCACTGCGGTGCAGACGGAGTCGGTAACAGCTCGCACGTCGAGGTTTGATGTATCGAAGTGCTGCAGAGCATCCGCCACCAGTCTGTGGACGAGCTTGCCGCTGTGTTCTGGGATGCCGGCCGGCGTATCCTCCTCCACTGAAGACGGTTGAACTCTCGCGCTGCTCACTTCATAGGTGGTGGAAGCACTGCACGCTCCTCGCCGCCTTACCATTACCATTACTTTTTTAAAGTTACACACGCAACAGTGCAAAGGAATGAAGCTGAGCACGGTTCTGAAGAGCAGCACTGCTAAGGAGCCCCTTCAGACTTCGAATAAACTGGCGAGATATACTGAGCACCAAATTGGTTCAAATGGCTCTGAGCACTATGGTACTTAACATCTGGGGTCATCAGTCCCCTGGAACTTAGAACTACTTAAACCTAACCGCTCGGCCAACTCCGGCCGGCCAACTGAACACTGTTCACTCTCTAGGCACCGCCTCACATACGAATATATGTGAGTTTAAGGAAGCCACACACGAGCGACTGATCGCAGCGATCCGTCGCATGGGCAACCGATAGCTTTCTAGATCGCACGTGTGTGGGCAGATTGCAGTGATCGGTCGCTGATGGCTGATCGCAAGGAAATCCCAGGCAATCTGATGGATCGCGTGTGATTCGTGCTTGCAGTACGCCTGCCTGGCTGGTTATCAGGGGTGTCCGGTAATATGGCTAGACTCTTTTCTCTAGTTATTAAGCGTGGTTGCGCAATTTTATTCTGTATCTCTTTCCCCTCGGTGAGTAAGAACTTCACGATAGAATTTATAATCATTCGGTGATCATGGACTATTCTAAGAAGTGAAGTAGTTACCGGAGTTGCCATTTATGTAGAATTGGTAGGAAGTTCATAACAATAGTCGGGATATAATGGGCTACATCCCACGATTTTAATTTATTTACGATGTAATTGCAGGCAATATTAAAGTTTTTAACTAAACTGAGTGACATACGAACTGCAGTGTTAAAGAGGACATTTTACATGTTCAGAGTAAATGTAATATACAGCTAAACTTAAGTCGCTTGTCGTTTCATATCTGTGCGAACTCCACGTTAGAATCTATAGCTCAGTTCATTAGTGTTATCTATTTAAGTTGTGCGCTCTGATTTGGAGTTTGGATCTCAAATTCTCTTAACTATTTTTCTGGATCAGGGCAACATTAGACATGCAAGCAGCTTCACAAATATCATACTACAAAGACAGGGCCATTTGAAATAGAATTTCGATAATATAGTTGTGGTTATACATGAATTTGAAATATTTATCATGTGTTGTAAGCTTCTTGTCAGTACATGTTACGATTACGTTTTGTGTGCTTGGCCTGTCAGTTAGGTACACTCAGTAATTACAAGACTTGCTACTGTGCTGTTACTAATTTGCAAAACCTTCATTTTGCCTGTATTGTGATTTGCTGTAAGGCAACACGTACAGGATCAAATATTTGAGTGTCTGTTAATATCTTGCCATCCACATGTACAAAACTCGGTACATTGTTGATTATTATGTGTAACAACTTCATTTTGCCTGCGGGATTAACAGTCGTAAATTAACACTGTATTTCAGTGGGACTGTGATTAGTTGATTGGTTTTAAGTACCTTTTACTTTCCTTCCTTCATCGTTTTATACCTGAGATTTACTAAGTGTTATTTAGGAACCTTTAAGTACTAAGATCTCGATGAATACCAAATGTCATTTATGTCAACTTTAAGACAGTTGTAATATCGGAACCCAAACAGCAACTATTTTTATGAAATAACAATTTTATTTTCGCTCATGAAGGTATCTTTGAAATTATAGGCGAAAAAGATAGTTTAACTTACCGCTTCTTTAATTTCAGTTCTCAGAATTTTTTTTTTACTGATATGCAAATATTTTAGCCTGTGCCTTCACTTGCGTGGGCCACCAGTGAACAACAAAAACGTTCTTGGTAACTGCTCTGTCTTATTATTGTACGCCTATTTAATTTCCTTAAAGGTCAGGAACACAGGCATTTACATTAAATAATTGTTAGTGGCATCCAACAAGAAAGTCATTTAATGATTCATGTAAAGTATTGCTGCGAACAGAGATGGAACTCACCAAACTAACATCAACAAAAATATTTCTCCTAACGGATGCATTCAGTGTTCTAAAGGATCTGCATCTTCAGTGAGGTTAGTGATCATTATTTGAAACACATATAGTAATAGCTAAATTGAAAATTTCAGCAGTAGTTCACCTGAATGGAAATTTTTTACTAACTGAAAACTAACATATATTCAATTAATTTTAAGAATTTTAATTTATAATTTACATTCTTATTTTTTCTGATGCCACAGACACCAGAGAATACGTGGCTGATTGGGATTTAAATACATGTTACACAGTGTGAATGGAGTACTGTGTTCAGAATATTCGGTTAGGGCTTATTTTCGTTAGAGGTGATGTGCCGTTCGAGAGTGGAACGGTAGAGAGACAGCTTGAAGGTGGTTCATTGAACCCTCTGCCAGACACTATATTGTGAATAGCAGAGTAACAACGTAGATGTACATGTAGATGTAAATTGTGGTCACATAGTTAAGCCAGATTCGAGAGCATGGCTTTGCAAAATTTTAACATCCAGCCTCTGCAATCATCCCAGGTAATGGCACTAAGACCTTCTAAAGTGTCCAAGGTTATCAACACTTCAACATCCGGTGAGTTTGACAACAATGTAAGACTTTCATCACACATGAAGCTTACTAATATAAATTTTTAAAATGTGGGCTATGACACTGCAACGAGTTGATTATCATTGCAGCATGTACTGTTTTATATGCTGACGTATAAAATATTCTCTTCAGTCAAATTATCCCATCTGCCGGCCGGAGTGGCCGTGCGGTTCTAGGCGCTACAGTCTGGAACCGAGCGACCGCTACTGTCGCAGGTTCGAATCTTGCCTCGGGCATGGATGTGAGTGCTGTCCTTAGGTTAGTTAGGTTTAATTAGTTCTAAGTTCTAGGCGACTGATGACCTCAGAAGTTAAGTCGCATAGTGCTCAGAGCCATTTGAACCATATCTCATCTGAAGTGTCGACTGTAACTAACGAGTGATACATCAAATGTGCTAGTGGACGAGCAATAAATCATAAAATCATTTACCACCAGTGGTAAATCCCATGTGCTAGTGGACGAGCAATAAATCATAAAATCATTTACCACCAGTGGTAAATCCCATGTGCTAGTGGACGAGAAATAAATCATAAAATCATTTACAAATAACGACTTCTTCCCTATGTCCGACGGAGATGCCTGCCATGTTGTAAGGCACTAACCAGCACTCACAAGTGTTTAGTATATTCGCTGTTCGCTTCTGTGGACAGCAACCTTATAAACAGATGGGCACCATTGTTGGTGGACAACAAAGCTATGTGTTGAGGTTATTCTTGAGTGCACCAGCTGATAAGCTACTTAATTTAACAAATCCACCTCCAGCGCCGCATGTTGGTCACCTTGTTCAGTACACTGTTTCGTTTCTGATTGTGCACGTCATAAAATAACATAAGCAAATGTGGAAATCTTATGAATTCTGAAAGATGTTAACGCCTCCTCCCGTAAATTATTTTATCACATTCATCGAGGATGTTTTCATCTCAGCTAATACGATTTATTACTGTATTACGTCTATAATAATATTTCATGTTCAGCTGAATCATTACTTTCGCTCCTCATGTATTGGTATATTTATTGTTTCATTAAGTACAGACTAATAGGCAAAGAGCATCTGAAATGCGCAATGGAAGAATTTCTTCGCAGAAATTAATTTCCTACATTTGGTTTGTCTCGGACATTAATTTACAATTTAGTACAAAACGTATTTGTATAGTGTGATCCTAAGAATCAGTAACGCCGCTCAGAAAATAGCGTGTCACTCAGAAAAGGACTATCTGAAAGTTACGCCACACATATATATGTGTGTGTGTGTGTGTGTGTGTGTGTGTGTGTGTGTGTGTGTGTGTGTGTGTGTGTGTGTGTGTGTGTGTGGGGGGGGGGGGGGGGGGCGGGGGAGGGGGGGGTAACTATGTTGATAGACATATTTTCCTGGGAGAAAAATGTGAACTCTTGGTAGCTGTCATACAAAGAAAACTCATTATTACTTTTTTTAAGTATATTTTATTACTATTTTGTGCTTGATACATCAGGCGCAGCTGTGATCAAAGAAAAGTGTAATGACATTCTTATTAATTGCTTGGCTACCAATTTGCCGCCAAAATATGTGTTCAACTGGAGTGGTGCATTCTTGATAATTCCTGAAACAAGTTCATTAAATGATGTTTTAGAGAGAATTTCTTCTCTATATAGCCTTCAGCTTCAATATTACCTAAATAAGTATTTACAAAATACATAAATTAATATTCATGGTGTGTTCCTAGGTATACAGCCGAGTTGTTGTTTGTATTACAAGGGAAAGAACAGCTGGTCTGTATATCCAAAATCACACCATTGATCCGTCACACGCGGATAATCTGCGATATCACATTACATGGGTTATGTTTACAGATATGATTTTCAAAATAATTATTTTTGCTTTATCTAATCTTATCTTATATGTTTCAGTGGAAGGCATATGTGTTTTACGCTGCTTGCATCTTGGGTCTGACAAAATCGTAAAAAAGATGTTATACTGTTTACTATGACAAATGTACTTAAGCATGGACTGTCTCTGTGACGTTACATTATTACTAACATATACTTCCCTACATGATATTTTCTTCAAAGATACGTACACACTGCTATATTTACCACACTTAAGGTAAAGCTATTTGTGGAACAGGTTTTCTTTGATCAATTGCTTCTTTAGAAGATACAAAAGGTGGTCCATGAGTGCAACTCTAGTTTCTAAATGTCCTTATCTGAGGACAGAGTATGAGGTGGCCGCTGTTGCTCATGAAACGATCCAGGGAGCAAATAAAATAATTCCTTATGGACGAGTTGAGTCATGAACGTCTAGAAACTGTGATTCAACTTTACAGTTAAAGTGCGTATAAAATCAGCATCATTGAATAAGCTTCAAAGACAGTCTGGTTTAGATTTACTGTAATAGACAACTGTTCTGAGCATTGCACAACCTTCATCGTGCGTATTGGCTGCCCTTGTCGCTTACAGCGGCCTGTAGATTCCCAAAGTCAGTAGTCTACATGACCTTTAAGATCTCAAAATCGGGGAAACTGATTTTACTTCACTACAATTTCTGAAATGTATTATTAAACGTATTCATTAATCTACAAAATGTCAGTTTCGTTCTTTAAGCATGGTACACAATGTCAAGATTACCCAATCGATGTTACATATATAAAAAGAAAAACGTTTCAGACAAAGAAAAGGTACAATTTAAGAAATTCAAAGCAGATAACTGTGGAATATTTCCTCGTTTGAAATTTGCGATTGTTCCCACTTTTCAGCAGGTTACTCTGAATGTGAAGTACACAAACCGATTCGACCTTCAAGTTTGTTTAAAATGCTCGTATCCTGAAGAACATTTTGAAGTACGTTTGTTAGTATATTACGTATGGGACACCATGAATTTGTATCATGAAAAGTTTAGAGCAGGAAATGTTTCGAAAAAGTGTTAGGGACACGTGCTACATTTTACTCCACAGTTTGCCGCTACATCACAGTGTCAACCCTCTTAAAAGTGTTTATACGCCACTGTAGAAATCTTACACAGTTAATAGTCAAGGGTAACTTGAAAAGTTTGTTTCGCTATAGGCAGCAAGACGTCTTGCAACTGAAATGAAACGATTTCCTGGCAAATATTGCTTTGAATAATGCTTATTCATTATGGATATTTTAGAACCGTGACTGTATATTGAATGTAAATAAGTTATACAGAACAGCAACCAGTCACTTTTTTGAATAATTATGTTTTATTCTATGAACCGGTTTTAGAACCTTTTTAGGTTCATCTTCTGATGGTTTCAGGAAGTTATATCATTATTGCTAGCATAATACTGGGTGCTGGCTCTATGACAAAAGATGAAACACACTTTAATGTATCGCCATGACTATAACTCATCTGTCGATATGGCCTATACTGTCGCAGTAAGTAACATAATTTACATCAATATCGACAGATGAGCTGTAGTCATGGCGATACATTAAAGTGTTTTCCATCTTTTTGTCATAGAGCCCGCACCTAGCATTATGCTAGCCATAATGATGTAACTTCCTGAAACCATCTGAAGATGAACCTAAAAAGGTTCGAAAACCGGTTCATAGAATGAAACATAATTATTCAAAAAAGTGACTGGTTGCTGTTCTGTATAACTTATTTACATTGTTTTGAATGTTCTGATGATTACCAATATAACATATTATCATCAGTTTGGTCTTTGTATGGTGTTACATCGTTAGCTGCAGCACATACAAGGCAGACTTAATGGGCTGACCACAGCCCTAATCTTACATTACACCTGCAAATGTACAAGTACTGCAAGAAAGTATCAATACTTTTACATGGAGATTATTAATTATAACAACGTGTTCGTTGTGACCAGTAACACTAACAGTCGTCAAAATTACACTGTGCTGTATGAAAACGGTTAAACTGAATATATTGATATTACGAAAAAACATACGTTATAAATATTAACCAACTACCTTAAACCCGTCACAGCATGGAATTAACAACAGAGAAGAAAGATAGTACGACTTGAATCTTAAGTATGTAAAAGCATATTTTTATTCCTGATTGGTTACAATGAAAGAAAGAACAAATAGATTTTAGTTACCTCAGTCATGATGCACTTAACGATAGCGTATGCCCTTTCACAAAGGTCGACCTCACCTGAAACATGAATGTACTAACTAATGAAGTTTCCTTATTATTTGAAAGGAAAAATATTTATGAATCTATAGACACATATATCACAAACACCTAAAACTTGTTCGCTGGATAGTAATAATCGTAGACTGATGAGTTTAGTGATTCGTCCTGAGGTACAGCATTTGTTCTTGAGAAAATCTTTATATTCACATAATGGCTGCAAAGAATTTAAAAACTGGTGTTGTTGGTTAGAAACAGTCGCCGGTTTTCTCTGAATTCGTTTATTAACTATCATGACTCATTTCTGGTTTAACGCATGTGACGAAACTCAAAAATTTTTCCAGAAACCCTAAATTCGTATAAAAGGCAGTTCTAAACGAACAACATTCAAGAACAATCCGGATATTTATACAGAAATAAATACCGTTTTAGGTACAAACACATGAGACTCTGACTTTGTCATTACATACTGTCACTACCAATGTGTATAAACAGATAGCACCATTAGTCGCACGCTCAATCCTAACTGTAAAATAGCAGACAAGCAATGGCCAGCACCATCGTGTGGGTCGGGAGGAAGATTCGGCCACGCTAGGCGATGTAACAGTATCAAAGCACGTTTGAACAGCGCACCACAGATTCGTGGCCACGTAAATATTACATTTAAAAGTTTAAGAGGGAGTTGACGAAAGTGCGTGTCAGTATACACAATATTTAAAAATATCTTGCCTACAAATGGGCAAAGATCGTATCTTCCTTATAAAAATTCAAGTAGTATCATAAAGCCAGCGAAAAAAATTATTTAGAAGGCTTTTTGTTTGTATGAACATATAAAATTGTCAAGATATAGACAAAAGAAAACTGTTACAATCGTAATTGGCTATGTAAGTTAACATAAAAACACTTTTTCATTTTTATTACAAAACAAAAGTTTTTAATTTTTATAGGAAATTTTCTTTCCTGTAAAATTTCTAACATAACATCTGTTACTTTTGTATGTTGACAATGAGTACTCAGATGATGAGTTAAATCCGAAAAGCGTCATGATGGTTAATAAGCAATTTCAGTGAAAACCAGCTACTGTTTTAAGCAACCACACAGTGTTTTTAAATTCTTTCAAACAAATGAAACAACAAGTTTCATTATATTCATAATCGTTACGTACCTCTACAAGAACTTTCAATCTGATTTAGATTTTATATTCACATTCGCTAGGAAAGAAATTGTCACACACAAGTAAGGTGCCACATTTTTAGGATTGGAAGCACGCTATGTGAGTAGTACAGTATTCTCGATTTCGAAGATATTACCACACCCAGAAGCGTTGAAAAGTGACAGTTTAGTGGCTCCAAAACAAGACGATAGGGAGATAAGGAAAGGCAAGCTACGTAGGACGATGCAATATACAGATAGCAGACCTCAAACACAATGCATTCCTCAGTAACACTTGTACTGCAGAACATTGTGGCACAGTTTTGTATCCATCACAGTACTTTCACCATACTTTACCAGTGTATGAGCTGCATTTTACTTTAAATGGTGGTGATAAATTGATGAACCAATCGTGTTTCAGTGTTACTTATAAAATAAGACAAATTTACATGAAAGCTTCCATATATGATTCTCTCGTGTCGTCTGCTTTAAATCAATGAGTGTATGGAGCAAACAAAGCTCTTAACAGTTCCACTGCATTTAATAGCGGAGAAAGAAATTGCTAACCGGAATTTGTAACGAAACGTTTCAGGTACTGATTTTTAGACAGAGGAGAAGGAATAGTGAAACGGGAGGGTATGGCATGTGAGTCGCCGATTATGGTTAATTTCTATAAGGACGCTCTATATTGAAAATAAAGAGACACATGTTTCGTCCTTTTGCTAGACACATCTTAGTTTTTGAAAAAAAAAAAAACAGAGGTTAAAGTTGATGACTGATTTCTAGTGCTATACATCGAAAGAGGGTCAAAAACCAAACATTTTCGTTAATACAAATGGGATCCAAAGTTAATAATGTTTAACGTTTTTGTGTTTTCGTGCTGTAGCTTGGATAACCGTCAATCAGTGTCTCTCATAGCTCTGTCGATGGTCGAGCGGTCAAAGCGTTAGACTTCCAAGCCGGCAGCCCATATTCGATTCGCGCTTGTGACATTATTTTCCATGCGATATTTTTTCAGTGTGTCGGATAATATTCTCGTAATCGGAATATTTTTCCTTGCCTTTTTCTGAAGTAAAACATCGGGAGGTGTGACTAATAATCAAATAAGTATATCTCATAACGTAGTGAGATATTTTGTCCGTGATGTATACTACAACAATTCATCTAAACTACTGTATATTATTGTGTAAGCCTAACTGATAGTCTGTTCGTGAATGTTCTCGCATGTAGTGGGGTGAAACTTATCATACAAACAGGCGAAACATAAATATTCCTCTTGTCATACGAGTACATTAACGAAATCACATCGCATTGACATGTTTTCTGATACATTGTTCGTGAAAAACATATCTGATTCACGTTGGTAAAAATCGATTTGATGCGTACCCAACGTACAGAAGCTTATCCTGAAAGACAGGCGTGAACAACCGGTTATGGAGCACCGCTTGAATTTTGATAGCATTCGCCCTGTCTTGTAATTATCTGCTCTGCTATGATGTCACACGACTTTGAAGTAGAGCGATGAAATTCTTTACTTGTCAGAAAAAGTAAGCGTCACACGGTTGACAAAGAAAGGTACATGTTTGGGGTATCAGTTTCACTGAACAGGTCGGTTGAGCATCATCACCTCCTTAAGCCTTATATAGCGCCTCATGTATCATGATGAGGGTTAAGTGTCAATACATTGTATACATTTAAATGATTACTAATCATACCTCCAGATTTTTGCTAAAAATAATTAAATAAAAAATAAATAAAACAAATAAAACGAAATAACATTCTGATAATGGGAATACCGTTATCAAAAATCCGATGAAAATATCGAATGAAAGAAAGCCACTCAGAAGAATCGAATGTGGACTATCAGTTTGGTAGTCTAATGGCTTGACCGTTCGACCGCCGATTTCGCTCTGCTAAACGCACACTGAATGAGGTTACCCAAGTTACAGCATGAAAACGCAAAAACGCTAACAACTCGAACGTAATTTACGCTGGATCCCATATTAATAAAAAATGTTTGTTTGTAGATACTCTTTCGACGTATAACACTGAAAACACGATTTTACGTCATAAACTTTGACCTAGATATTTTTCAACATCTAGGATATGTGTACGAAAAATTTTCAGTTTGGAATATCCTTGAAAAAACATGGTTAGAATCGGTGAGCACAGTGTCAGGCCCCTCCCTTGAGAGAAATCATTCCCGGCAAAACCACGATCCCATCGGAATACCATATTAACTGCTCCAGATGATTCTCGAAGTGAGAATCCACAAACATATGTTGCCCCGTTTCCAAAAAATCTGAACTAGATAGGTGTTGCATTGCAAAATCACTGTTTTGTTTGCTCATATGACCTGAAATAACTGTGACTAATGATTTTTTCCTTGCTGTTTCACCCCGTCGCAGACTACATGTGGCTGGGATTTAAAATACACAGAAGGAGCGTTAACATAAACAAATGGTTTCAAAATACAGATAGCTCGTTATGACTCTTTCAAAAGACAATAAAACAAGTTTTACTAATTTATAAAAGTAACTGTTGATTTTTGTTGAGCTCATGTTGTTGGTGATGGCAGTGGGTGATGAGAACTACTAGGGAGTAAGGATGGAAACGAAATATGGCAATGCAATATGTGAAATAGGTTTAGTATTTGGTGACATATTGTGAATTTATTATTAGAATTTGTTTTGTAATTGACGCCTAATCAAAACTGCGCAATAAGAGAGAAAAGGACTGAATAGGATAACTGGCCTTACGTGAAGATGACAGTGGTAGTCGGTTGAATCTCAAAGATATGACAGGTGTCATGGTCATGTAAGGGAAGCTGGCTATAGTCTGGCTGGGCGGGAGTAGACATGTAGAGATTGTACTGTATAAACATGAAAGAGTGTGTTGGCGCAAAGCGAGAGACCAAGTGGATTGGAGAGTAAGGAGAAAATGGTAGATTGGTTGGTGCCAGCTTTGTGGGAATCGCAAAAAAAAAGCAGGTAATCGGGTATGCCAGTGTAGGTGAGAAGAGGCATTTTATAAGTTGCTAAACGATTTTTGCAGGGAATGTAAACGCGTGCAAGGCGGTTAAAGATTTAGTAATGGAATTCTGGGACTAGCAGACATGCTGACGAGGGATATAATCGCCTAGTCCGGTGACTTTGTACTTAAGATGTTGTGGATTTCCTGTCCGATGGCTGATAGGTGGAATTATGGATAAATGAAATCATTTCCACGCACTTTAAATGAAGTGAATCTAAAGCATCTACTTAGAGGTAGCTACACGTCTTCATAAAGAGATTTCGAAAGCAGCTGCAGTAATTACGTTCTACAAAATACACTCCTGGAAATTGAAATAAGAACACCGTGAATTCATTGTCCCAGGAAGGGGAAACTTTATTGACACATTCCTGGGGTCAGATACATCACATGATCACACTGACAGAACCACAGGCACATAGACACAGGCAACAGAGCACGCACAATGTCGGCACTAGCACAGTGTATATCCACCTTTCGCCGCAATGCAGGCTGCTGTTCTCCCATGGAGACGATCGTAGAGGTGCTGGATGTAGTCCTGTGGAACGGCTTGCCATGCCATTTCCACCTGGCGCCTCAGTTGGACCAGCGTTCGTGCTGGACGTGCAGACCGCGTGAGACGACGCTTCATCCAGTCCCAAACATGCTCAATGGGGGACAGATCCGGAGATCTTGCTGGCCAGGGTAGTTGACTTACACCTTCTAGAGCACGTTGGGTGGCACGGGATACATGCGGACGTGCATTGTCCTGTTGGAACAGCAAGTTCCCTTGCCGGAATGGTAGAACGATGGGTTCGATGACGGTTTGGATGTACCGTGCACTATTCAGTGTCCCCTCGACGATCACCAGAGGTGTACGGCCAGTGTAGGAGATCGCTCCCCACACCATGATGCCGGGTGTTGGCCCTGTGTGCCTCGGTCGCATGCAGTCCTGATTGTGGCGCTCACCTGCACGGCTCCAAACACGCATACGACCATCATTGGCACCAAGGCAGAAGCGACTCTCACCGCTGAAGACGACACGTCTCCATTCGTCCCTCCATTCACGCCTGTCGCGACACCACTGGAGGCGGGGCTGCACGATGTTGGGGCGTAAGCGGAAGACGGCCTAACGGTGTGCGGGACCGTAGCCAGCTTCATGGAGATGGTTGCGAATGGTCCTCGCCGATACCCCAGGAGCAACAGTGTCCCTAATTTGCTGGGAAGTGGCGGTGCGGTCCCCTACGGCACTGCGTAGGATCCTACGGTCTTGGCGTGCATCCGTGCGTCGCTGCGGTCCGGTCCCAGGTCGACGGGCACGTGCACCTTCCGCCGACCACTGGCGACAACATCGATGTACTGTGGAGAGCTCACGCCCCACGTGTTGAGTAATTCGGCGGTACATCCACCCGGCCTCCCGCATGTCCACTATACGCCCTCGCTCAAAGTCCGTCAACTGCACATACGGTTCACGTCCACGCTGTCACGGCATGCTACCAGTGTTAAAGACAGCGATGGAGCTCCGTATGTCACGGCAAACTGGCTGACACTGACGGCGGCGGTGCACAAATGCTGCGCAGCTAGCGCCATTCGACGGCCAACACCGCGGTTCCTGGTGTGTCCGCTGTGCAGTGCATGTGATCATTGCTTGTACAGCCCTCTCGCAGTGTCCGGAGCAAGTATGGTGGGTCTGACACACCGGTGTCAATGTGTTCTTTTTTCCATTTCCAGGAGTGTAGCAACGATTAAGTCTTCTAATTTGATAGCTAGCACTGCTAAAAATAAGGTAATAATAACTAAGTGAAGCACAATTTGTCGTGCTGTTTTACACTTTTAATTACTAAACTTTAGTTTTCTGTAGCAAGTTGTCAGAAATGGCCGTCTTCTACAAACGAACCCTAAATCTTTTTTTTTTTTTTTTTTTTTTTTTTTTTTTGAGTTAACGATTGTTTTGGAACATATCAGCTTACGTCCATCTTGGTGATGTCAACCTGTTATCTTTACGCTCGAGTGAGTCCGACAACACATGAGTAGCACCAGTACTGTCACATACATTCGTAATCATAATCTTAACTGCTGTCATCAGTAACTTAGCAGCCGTCAGATAATAATTACTGTCATTCCACCCATGCAGTAGAGTTGAATCAGTTACAGTTTCGTCAACTCTTGCATCAAGAAGCAGCACTGTTAACTTACTCCTCTGTGCGACACAGGTGTAAGTTGTCTCGTTGAGATGTGCGAGACTGGGTCCGTTGGGGAAGCCCTGAAGTACCATTTTCAGGAGATCTTTATCGAAAGCTCCGTCTGCATGCATCTGTAACATCGAGAAATATTGTTACTCGTTTCTCTGCAAAATATTGACAGTAAGTTCGCAAAAAAATGTAAGCCTGTTAACACTACTGTATTACGCATTACAAAAACAGTCCACTATCCTGAAAGTCCAAAGCGTGATACAAACTTGTACCTGACTAATTTTTAATGTTGTGTAGAACCAGATAAATAAAATTAATGCACATTATCGTTTGCTGCGATATTACAGTTTTCACTGATCATAAGACAGCACGTAATGATCTGAAAGGCAAGACAGACAAGTTAAGACAGACAGGGGTAAGTTCTTATTTGTAGCTATTACCCACAGCTGCACTTGCTGTTCAGTAGTATTGTTATGTTGAGTGACGGTGAGTAATTTAACTACTGTCCGTCAATAACATCGGCTTCCCTCACGTGTCTGTCTGTTTGGGCTTGTGATGGGCTCTCTGCTTTCTCCCTCCAAAGCTGTGCCAATGCGCGATTCGTTGACATGCGAGGCGTCGCTGCGGACCAGTGCGTACTGGCGTGTGGCTTTCGTCGCCAGGAGCATGCGTCTATGGATCGTGCTATTGAAGTAGCATCATTATACCATGTGCTTATTATGCAACAAATAGTGTACAAGTATGGATTAAACACACAGAAGATTGGGCAAACACTGTATTCAACACTTTGAATCATATCACGTGATGAAGATCAAAAGCAAAGAATGAATACTTTTTTCGAATAGTAAATATGTTTCCCCTGATTCACGTAATGGTCTTCAAATCAATAAGTATCTTGTCCTCCACACTTTATAAAGTAGCCTATATTCTTCCTAAGGACTCAAGCTGCCTCCATACCAAAACCATCGAAATCTGTTCAGTGAGCTAGTCGTGAAAATGTAAGGCATCTATAATATTACTATGGATAATACATTAAATTACGATATCGTTATCCTGTGATCCGATTTTTATGAAATAAAATCTATACGGTGATCAAAGCTATGCTCAAGTTACCTGTGAAACCCCCATGAAAATTCTCCTAGTTGTTTTGTCGATTAGCGTGTCCAAACAGAGAAACAGACACGACAGTTCTAGATAAAACCGTAATCACCATACCTCTTTATATCATGATCCCATTTTTGATGAAATCAAGCTTACACGATGAACGAAGCTATGTTCAAGGTATCTGCGAAATCCCAAGAAAATCCGTCTAGTAGAGAAGAATGTTGAGAAAGATAAGACAGTTTTGCATATTTGTTATTAGTACAAGTAAAGACAGAAGATAGATATTGGTACATTACTTATTATACTACTGTAAATATGTCTCTATTACGTATCGGTGACTTTTAACACAGTTTTTCAGATCCGAACAGTACGCATGTGGCTGCCATGGGCCACAAGAAAACCTTATAATGCAAAACTAAAGATAAACGTTACACGAATTAAGGAATGAAGAGCTGCAGGATTTGCTAACCGCATCGGGAGACTGTATACATACAGCAACGTTTTTCAATGGAATATTGCTCTCTAATAGGCTACGATGACGTAACTCCAAATTAACAGAATTGTCTACTTCTGTTGCTGACAGATGTGAAAATTACCTAGCCATAAGTTTAATAAATCCTGGTTGCAAAATACTGACACGATTCCTTACAGAAGAAGAGGAAAAACGGTAGAAGCTCACTTCGTGGAAAATGACTGTGGATTTCGGAGAAACGCAGGAACACGCCAGACAATACTGCTCCTACGACTTATTTAAGGAGATAGGTTAAGGAAAGAGAAACCTACATTTATAGCATTTGTAGACTTGCAAAAAGTTTGACATTGTTGACTAGAATGTTCTCTATGATACACTACTGGAAATGGAAAGAAGAACACATTGACACCGGTGTGTCAGACTCACCATACTTGCTCCGGACACTGCGAGAGGGCTGTACAAGCAATGATCACACGCACGGCACAGCGGACACACCAGGAACCGCGGTGTTGGCCGTCGAATGGCGCTAGCTGCGCAGCATTTGTATACCGCCGCCGTCAGTGTCAGCCAGTTTGCCGTGGCATACGGAGCTCCATCGCTGTCTTTAACACTGGTAGCATGGCGCGACAGCGTAGACGTGAACCCTATGTGCAGTTGACGGACTTTGAGCGAGGCCGTATAGTGGGCATGCGGGAGGCCGGGTGGACGTACCGCCGAATTGCTCAACACGTGGGGCGTGAGGTCTCCACAGTACATCGATGCTGTCGCCAGTGGTCAGCGGAAGGTGCACGTGCCCGTCGACCTGGGACCGGACCGCAGCGACGCACGGATGCACGCCAAGACCGTAGGATCCCACGCAGATCCGTAGGGGACCGCACCGCCACTTCCCAGCAAATTAGGGACACTGTTGCTCCTGGGGTATCGGCGAGGACCATTGGCAACCGTCTCCATGAAGCCGGGCTACGGTCCCGCATACCGTTACGCCGTCTTCCGCTCACGCCCCAACATCGTGCAGCCTGCCTCCAGTGGTGTCGCGACAGGCGTGAATGGAGGGACGAATGGAGACGTGTCGTCTTCAGCGATGAGAGTCGCTTCTGCCTTGGTGCCAATGATGGTCGTATGCGTGTTTGGCGCCGTGCAGGTGAGCGCCACAATCTGGACTGCATACGACCGAGGCACACAGGGCCAACACCCGGCATCATGGTGTGGGGAGCGATCTCCTACACTGACCGTACACCTCTGGTGATCGTCGAGGGGACACTGAATAGTGCACGGTACATCCAAACCGTCATCGAACCCATCGTTCTACCATTCCTAGACCGGCAAGGGAACTTGCTGTTCCAACAGGACAATGCACGTCCGCATGTATCCCGTGCCACCAAACGTGCTCTAGAAGGTGTAAGTCAACTACCCTGGCCAGCAAGATCTCCGGATCTGTCCCCCATTGAGCATGTTTGGGACTGGATGAAGCGTCGTCTCACGCGGTCTGCACGTCCAGCACGAACGCTGGTCCAACTGAGGCGCCAGGTGGAAATGGAATGGCAAGCCGTTCCACAGGACTACATCCAGCATCTCTACGATCGTCTCCATGGGAGAATAGCAGCCTGTATTGCTGCGAAAGATGGATATACACTGTACTAATGCCGACATTGTGCATGCTCTGTTGCCTGTGTCTATGTGCCTGTGGTTCTGTCAGTGTGATCATGTGATGTATCTGACCCCAGGAATGTGTCAATAAGGTTTCCCCTTCCTGGGACAATGAATTCACGGTGTTCTTATTTCAATTTCCAGGAGTGTATTATTAAGGTAACAGGAGTAAAAGACAGGGAGCGAAACGCTACTTCCAACTTGTACAAAAAACCGGACGGCAGTCTTAAGAGTTTAGGCCACGAAAGAGAAGCAGTAACTGAGAAGGGAATGAGACAGGGTTGTTATCTATGGCCAATGTCATTCAATTAGACATTGAACAATCGTTAAAGGAAACCACAGAAAAATTTGAAATAGGAAATACGGTCCAAGGAGAAGAAATAAAAACTTTGTGTGGTGTCACCGCCAGACACCACACTTGCTAAGTGGTAGCCTTTAAATCGGCCGCGGTCCGCTAGTATACGTCGGACTCGCGTGTCGCCACTATCAATGATTGCAGACCGAGCACCGCCACCCTGCAGGTCTAGAGAGACTTCCTAGCACTCGCCCCAGTTGTACAGCCGACTTTGCTAGCGATGGTTCACTGACTTCTACGCTCTCATTTGCTTTCAGCTACGTTATTTGCTACGACCTAGCAAGGCGCCATTATCAGTACTATTGATATAGTAAACCATGTATCGTCAAGAGCGACGTCCGTCATTAATGGATTAAAGTTAAGTATTCCACCAGCTACGTCCGTTGTTTCTAAATTCTAATTTCCTTGTCCTGTTTCAGACCACACGCCAGTTTGCGTGAGCTAAATCGCTTGCCTTTCGGCCTCCTCTAGTAACACAACCACAACACTTTGAGGTTTGCCGATGACATTGTAATTCTGTCAGAGACAGAAAAGGACTTGGGAGAGTAGGAATAGACAGTGTCTTGAAAGGCAGGTATCAGATGAACATCAACAAAAGCAAAATAAGGATAATGGAATGTAGTCGGATTAAATCAGGTGATGACGAAGGAATTAAATTAAATTAAGATTGGATTGGATTGCTTGGGGGAAAAGACCAAACAGCGAGGTCATCGGTCTGATCGGATTAAGGAAGGACGGGGAAGGAAGTCGGCCGTGCCCTTTCAAAGGAACCATCCCGGCATTTGCCTGGAGCGATTTAGGGAAATCACGGAAAACCAAAATAAGGATGGCCGGACGCGGGAATGAACCGTCATCCTCCCGAATGCGAGTCCAGTGTGCTAACCACTAATTAAATTAAGAAAAGAGTAAGTTAAGGTAATAGATAGGTTTTGCTATTTATGCAGCAAAGTAACTGATTACGGCGGAAGTTGAGGATATAAAACGTAGACTGCCGACAGCAAGAAAAGCATTTCTGAAAAAGATAAATTTATTAGCATCAAATAGAGACTTAAGTGTTGAGCAGTCTTTTCTGAAGGTGTATGTCTGGAGAGCAACCACGTACAGAAGTGAAACATGGACGAGAAACAAGAAGAGAAAGGACGCTTTTGAAGTGTGGTGCTGCAGAAGAATGCTGAAGATCATGTGGGTAGATAATGTAACTAATGAGGAGATACTGAATAAAACTGCGGAGAAAAGAAGTTTGTGGCACAAAGACTAAAAGATAGAACACATTCTGTGTTGACAGTGCAACAGTACATATTCAGAGACATCAAGGGATCACCAGTTTAGTATATTGGAGAGAAATGTGCGTGTGTGTGTGGTGGGGAGGGCAGGAGAAGGACGAGGGTGGGGGGGGGGGGGGGAGAGTAAAATCGTGGAGGGAGACCAAAAGATAAATGCAGTTAATAGATTGAGAAAGACGTAGGTAGCAGTAGCTATTCGGAGATCAAAAGCTTTGGACAAGATAGAGTAGCATGGAGAGCTGCATCTAACCAGTCTCGGACTAAAGACCGCAACAGCAATTACTATTTCTGTTCCTGACTGCTGACTGAACTCCAGCGAGTATAGTGGCTACCGTTGTTGCTTCTGTTGTAAATAGCAATATCCAGCTTATTGTAATCGTTATTTATAGTAAATACGTCTGCAAGGAACACTCTAAATTCACGTCACTGAATGTGAGGCTGTTGAAAGCCACAATTATTTTGCACTGAAACTGTCTTATATTGAGAGAAATTCCCTGTAGAGATGTTCCATGTGTACTTACCGCTCCTGTTCTATCCAGTAAGCAGTAGAACCAACACTGAAACAGAAATATTTTTGTCTATTAACGAAACAGTCATGGAGGTGATACACGAAAGTTAATGTTTATCAGGATGAGGGCAATAATTTGGGGAGACGATATCATACACTCTTTACAGTAATAGTTCTTACCTATGTTTTAAGTAAGAAATGAATTAAAAAATGAAGTAAGGACACTTAGCAATGAGTGAACCGACTGATGATGATTTAACCTATAACATTCAGGTTGGCGCTGACAGTTTCATTCTCCTTCAACATTCAAGATATATCAGTAGTTGGGAGATCTGCTGTAAGCCGTCAAGTTAAACTGGTTTTTAATTTCGATCAGTTTTTATCTCCCTGACTATGTTTCTAATCTGTTGGATTAAAACGATAAAGTTATAGAGCGGTATCTAAACTGCTAAAAAAACCCAAAAGATTGGTGCCTCTGGTTCGGGTCCTGAAAGAGAAAATACCGTTTTGTATTACCGTCTCGTCGACTTTGAAGTCTTTAGAGACGTGTCACAAACTCATCTCAAATTGATGCCGGGGGGGTGGGGGGAGGTATTGACCTAGTTCTTCTCAAAAGATCCGTTCCGACAAACACAGTTATTATAAATAAAAACTACGGGAAACCTAAATTTGTGTGGGAAGACAGGGATTTGAACCATGTCCTTTCTGAATGCTAGTCCAACGCCTTATCACTGCGACATCCTCCTTAGTGGTTCTATCACTGCGTGAATCGGTGTTTAAGGCTTTTACCGCTTCAGCTCCGCCATTTCTTTTGCACAATGATTACAACACAGAATACCTACTGATATAACAGTGGCTTTTGGAAGCTAAGGTATTAATTGCCAGAACATATATTTAAAAGTAATTTGGCATTCGTATGTATTTTTAAAATTACTCTGTTACTGCGCTCTCATTTTCAAAGCAACTGGTAATACTAACATCATTTTAATTAGTGTTAGCCTAATGGCTTGATATCCCGGTTATTATAGTACCAATATTTAGGCAACTAGAATCACGTACATTTCTGTGTATTAGTAACTAAAAGACTAATGAGCAAATAAAATGTAGAATTTCCCACCAAGGTTTGGATTGCAATATTTCTCGCAACAATGGGGAGCAGAATTTGACTATGAACAATTTTAACCGGCTCAGACACCCTTGTGGTCGTTCCAGTGCCAGGCTACAAAAGTGGAGTTAGCCTCTAGATATTTCAAGGGAAATGAGTAAAACGCGAAACCTACTAACGAAGAAGAAAAACTCTAATCTGAAGTTCCTTCGACGACGAACTCGTTAGCGACAGAACACAACTGCTCACATGCGCAGGTTGGAAAAGGAAATCTTTTGTGTCCTACTGAAAGAAACCAACTCGTAATGTTAATCGATTTAGCGATACCACGGAAAATCTAAATTTGTATAGCTGGAAGGGGGGATTTGAAACTTGTTTCTTCAAAATGCGAGTCAAATAACTTAACCACAGAGCCACATGGGTCGGATACGAAATAAAAGTTAATACTGGTGATGAATTGACGAACAAGTCAGTAGGTTTGTAGCTGCTCGAATTGTTTGCTTCCACAAATCTTATTACGTATAGACTCGAAAGAAACGAGACTAGGTAACCGTTGTTTATCCTAGATTTGTTTGTATGTATCATACACATTTACGAACACTACAGTTCCATCAAGTATTTGCTGCTATATCCGAAACATTATATGAATCTCTACAACTTGCCTTTTGCTGGTATTTGCTCTCATCTATCACGTGACCATCACTGAGAAGATTATCCCAGCATCCTGGAAAACATAAGACGTATTAATAAATTTCGATCCTTTCACTAAAATTTCTAGAAAAGCCAACACATTTATTTCCTTCACAAAAACCTTCCTTTCTTTCTACAGTCATTCGTGTAATTTACTGACAGGTTCAAAGATTTAACTTCATTTTCTTTACTAAATTTTACAATAATCTTCAATTAAATCATACAAAAAAATTTCTTTGTGTTTTCCAAGTCTGGCAACATAGATTATCATTTATTTGCAACACACGTATTGTACCAATTAATAAAATAGTCGAGATCGCGAAAATCACTTATTTAAAAATGATGACTGTTTTCGGCCTTTATGTTGCCCATCTTCAGACCTAACGCACCACATGGATGCAGCCGGCGTTGCACGAAACAGTTGCATGAACTCACAGCAGCTGTTAGCAGCAGAATGCGACTGTGACTAGACGCAACTGTTCCGTGAGCATATGGTGCGTTAGACCTGAAGATGGCCAACATAAAAGTCGAAACTGTGCACCATTTTTAAATAAATGATTACTGCGATCTCTGCTGTTTTATTCATTGATAATTTGTAATAGATCTGTCAAATCTCCAAAACATGTTACTTAAAATTATAAGCGTTGTAACTGTTGCCTTTACAACCAGAGAAAGGTAGGTGGCATCTATGAACAACAAACAAGAGCAGCCATACATTAAGGATCTCCTCGTCCCTGTGAGCTACAGATACGTCTGCCCAACACCGCACAGTATTCTGCGTCCTTCCATAATCGACAAGTATCTGTGTGAATGCTGTAATTGGTCAATCTTGTTTTCGTGGTCCCTACGTAGGCAATACGCTGGCGGCTGTAGTATATTGCTACAGTCTTTCCCAAACATTGATTCTTTACACTTTGTAAATAGGGTTTAGCACAATAGTTGGCGTCTATTTTCAAATGTCCGCAAATTTACCTTTTTAAGCATTTCCGTGACGCTTCCCCGTAAATAAAACGAACCTGTTACCGTTCCTGCTGTCGTTCTTCCCTCTACCCTATTAGTAACATATGTATCCCACGCAGTTGTAAAGCATTCCAAAATAGTTTCCTTTGCAGATTAGTAGCATTTTCGCAGTATCCTACCAATGAACTGAAGTTTGATATCTGTTGAACCTACAATCATCCATCTCCACATGTTGTTAGACTTAAATATTCGTGACAGCTAACTACTTCAATTGAAGACTGGGTGTTGTGTGATGTACTTAGGTTAGTTAGGTTTAGGTAGTTCTAAGTTCTAGGGGACTGATGACCATAGATGTTAAGTCCCATAGTGCTCAGAGCCATTTGAACCATTTTTGAACTGCTTCAATTTGTGTCCATTTATATTACAGGCTGTTACCAAAGTTGTTTCGACTACGCTCCAGAAGTTTAGCTGGGGAGTTCTTAAGTATCCTCCACAGAGTCTCGAAATTACCGCATGTGATATCCATATTTCTGCAGGACGGAAGAAAGACATTCTTGGCCATCGATGCCCTTCGTTCTAAGAGGCCCACACCCGGTTACAATCATGATTCCATAGGCAACAGCGAACATTTCCCGTGAAGGAGTTGAACGTGTTACCTCAGTGGGATAAGTGTATTAGCAGTTATGGCGACTACTTTTGAAGTAACGAACAGTTTAATTACTTTTTTCCATCTCACTTATATTCATTTGACTGCAACTTACAATAAAGGAGCACATACTGAGAAAGCCACTACATAATAAATCTTCACTATCACAAAACCCCACAACGTAATCTTAATCAATAAGCTAATGGAAGTGAATTAGCTATAGGTGGGTGCAAACGTCATCATCATTGCAGATATTATGTAAACCTCAATGAAGTTATATACGCAAGTAAAAGCACTCCGTCTTCAGGCCACAAGTGGCCCATCCGGACCATCAGACCGCCGTGTCATCCTTAGCTGAAGATACGGATTGGGGGGGCATGTGGTCAGCAACCACTCTCCCGGTCGTTACGATGGTTTTTTGTGGCCGGAGACCCTACCATTCGGTCGAGTACCTCCTCATTTGGCATCACGAGGTTGAGTGCACCCCGAAAAACGGGAACAGCACATGTCCGTTCGGATGGTCATCCATCCAAGTGCCGTCCACACCCGACAGCGCTTCGGTGATCTGACGGGAACCGGTCTATCCACAGCGGCAAGGTCGTTGCCCACAGAAATTATATAAAAGAATTAAAATAGTTTAAGCGTACTTCAGTATCAGTGCCTGCCTAAGAAATCGATAGCTGTTTCTCTCGAGAGCGCAGGGTACTTTTGCTGGTGAATAAAGTGTGGGTTTTTGCCACAAATATTGCCGAAGCTTGGACTACAAAAACGGGAACTTATGGGTTGCCAAAACAGCTAAAACCTTCGTCTTAGAAGTTGTGTCTTTCATATCAGTCTTCAAACAGAAATTGTCAAACGGAATTGTCAAAAGCGTACTTTCTGCTTTCGTTGCTTGTGTCACCGAGCTTATAATCAACCACACCACGACGGTTGTGGTCATAAGAAACGTGGCCTGGATCACAATACATTGAACATTCTAACTGGGAAGCAGCCATAAACTGTAATAAAAATTCGTGAGACAACAAGCAGCTGCGTCGCGAATGGGGTACTCGTACGCTCGTGAAAGGTTCGGGAGTGTCGTTCGGGTGAAATGATAATAATTACCAGAAATGGTAATTACAACTAAATATCTGGTCTAAATATCCCACATATTTTAAATGACTTTCACAAAGTCGAGATGCTAGGAAATGAGTAATGTGAACAGCAGAAAATATATTGTAATGCATCGAAAATTGACCATTGTGGTTGAAGTGCTAAATACAGCTTATGACCATTGTGTTAGTAAGAGGACATTGCAGCCAACATAAATGTAAGTTACTGGTAGAATGTACTTGGATCTTTGCCAAGTACTGAGATGGTAATTGTGTGCATTGTCTCCCAACTTGCAGGTAATTAAGCAAACAATTATTGGATTAAATTTTAGGTGATGGCTGCAGCAGTGAGAAAACAAGTGTTCAGGCGAAAAACAGATACAGTGATCTAGGCATACAGTCGTTGAATATTCCAATTCATAAGCTTATATTGTGTATTATTATCTGTCTGTGAGAATCTGTGAACTG
This sequence comes from Schistocerca gregaria, assembly GCF_023897955.1. NCBI lineage: Eukaryota > Metazoa > Arthropoda > Insecta > Orthoptera > Acrididae > Schistocerca > Schistocerca gregaria. Next base: position 133,599,249 of record NC_064927.1, on the reverse strand, counting down.
CGAACGCAGGGTTACCTGCCCACTATGCTTTTAACCCCAGGCCCACTTACAGTAGTTTAATTTGGGGTTTCTTCTATAATATGGGCTGGCCTGGTGGATAAGGGGTCCTGACCACTTCACTGCACTCCCATGTCATGAGCAGCTTTTTCAACGTCCATCTCTCTGAAGATGCTGCCTGAGTTACAGGAAAACACTTGCGTTGTCAATATTCACAGTAGCATAACTCATGATTTTGGATCCGAACCAAAGGACTGTTTTAAAAATTTTGTATTCCTTGTATTCATGCTAAAAATTTTAAGCTCTCGAAATAATTTGGACTCATACATCACATTGCTTTACGAATATCCTCTTAGAGGGTATGGTAATGAAGTTTCCATTTGAAGGTGACACTAACCCACACGCTACATGTTGGTGCTTGTACATGTCTGCATCAGAGTTGCGCTGGGATGCATACACGCTGCAGTAACGCCCAAAAACTGAAACTTTTTTGTCGCCCCTTATATCTTCAATCCAGTCTTTTCTCCATTGCTTCACCCACATATGAGTTCCACATATTAAACACACCTCCTTCTTCCCCTCTCTACATTCACACTTCTTCCTCCATTTGTAGGCACAACTGACCCTCCAACCTCTATCTCCTCCTCCCCACTCATTCTATCTATCTATCTATCTATCTTCTCCACGCCCTCTGTCCATTTTCTCCACACCCTCTCTCTGACCATATCCTCATTCTGACCATAAGCTTCTGCCCTATCTCTTTAGATCTCTTCCTCCCGGTATTTCTTTTTCACCTGTCCACTGTTCCTCCATCTTCCACCTGCGTCTCCCCCTCCTCCCCTCTCTATATTCCTTTTCTGTTCCCCCTCACTTTGTCCATCTTTTTCTAGATCCATTTTAACCTGTCCCCAGCCATGCTCGTGAGCATGTGCAGCCCCTGTAATCAAGTTCAATATAGCAAACTGATACTACTCCCACAACAAGCCCATAATGCAGGACTGACTACATGTAGATGCCAGGAAACCATTTCTTGCCCCTGACATGTAGACTGCCTGCAAATATGATTGATTTGGCAGGCCGATACTACTCCTACATGATATTCCTGTCATGCAGGGCAGCCTATATGCCAAGGGGCTGGAAACGCTCACTGCCTGCAAAGTTGGTTGATTTGGCAGGCCGATGCTATTCCCAAAGAATTTGCCTGTCATTCAGGGCAGCCTATATGTGAGGGGCTGGAAAATTCATTTTCACCAGTATTTCATGCCACAGTCTGGAAAAGCTCCTTTTCTCGAGTACCATTGCCCTTGTTGTAGCTAGGAGGCTACAAAACCCACAGTGGTGATACTCATGTTGCCTGCTGTTTCTGTGCCAGATGTGGTTGAAGTCGTTCAAGGGGTTTGGGAGGAGGTTCTGGTCGTACCTACACACAGTCTTCACAGCCTCATATCTGACTGAAGTTTTTCGATATTCGTGCTCAGAGCTCAAGTTTTTGCCATGTACATTCCTCCTTAAAACAACACTCAGTTCATTCAGAGAAATTCTCGAGATAGGATCACATTTTTGAACATGTGATGAACCCATAAAGCCAAAAACCAGTGACTCACTTGGCGCCCTGTCGTTATGAAGCCCCATCTGTCACGAATATTTGAATGGTACTAGCACAAACTGTCATCGCTTCTCTTTAAAACAAGGGCAAAGTTATTAAGGCTAGAAATTACTTTGACAGAAACTGATACCCAATTGGATCTGATCGTCTCTCCACATCTGACATCGATTTTATAGAGACTTTGAAGTCCAGTCATCCTCCCCTACTCATTCTGATCCTTGTTCTTCTTCTTTTTCAATTCATAGGTAATGAATTGAAGGTTGAAACGTCTTCCGAAATAATACACGAAATTGCGTGATATACAGTGTAATTCTGTGATGATGGAGATGGGTAAATATATCAATCTGAGGTTAGAGACTCTGGTCTAGAGACGATAGAATCGAAAGTTATAAACGAAAAGCTATCTGATACCTCTGACACTGGAATATATGTAGCACTACTGATGTTTCAAGATTGTAGGGTAGTCAACGTTAAGAGGTGGACCAAACAAGAAAAAAAAATCATGTAAATAGGAGCTTCAAAATGCATAAGTGGTATGAGCACTTGTTCATCACTGCTGGTGTGAAATACATATTTTCCACTAAAGAAGTGCTTATACACTCCTGGAAATGGAAAAAAGAACACATTGACACCGGTGTGTCAGACCCACCAAACTTGCTCCGGACACTGCGAGAGGGCTGTACAAGCAATGATCACACGCACGGCACAGCGGACACACCAGCAACCGCGGTGTTGGCCGTCGAATGGGGCTAGCTGCGCAGCATTTGTGCACCGCCGCCGTCAGTGTCAGCCAGTTTGCCTTGGCATACGGAGCTCCATCGCAGTCTTTAACACTGGTAGCATGCCGCGACAGCGTGGACGTGAACCGTATGTGCAGTTGACGGACTTTGAGCGAGGGCGTATAGTGGGCATGCGGGAGACCGGGTGGACGTACCGCCGAATTGCTCAACACGTGGGGCGTGAGGTCTCCACAGTACATCGATGTTGTCGCCAGTGGTCGGCGGAAGGTGCACGTGCCCATCGACCTGGGACCGGACCGCAGCGACGCATAGATGCACGCCAAGACCGTAGGATCGTACGCAGTGCCGTAGGGGACCGCACCGCCATTTCCCAGCAAATTAGGGACACTGTTGCTCCTGGGGTATCGGCAAGGACCATTCGCAACCGTCTCCATGAAGCTGGGCTACGGTCCCGCACACCGTTATGCCGTCTTCCGCTCACGCCCCAACATCGTGCAGCCCGCCTCCAGTGGTGTCGCGACAGGCGTGAATGGAGGGACGAATGGAGACGTGTCGTCTTCAGCGATGAGAGTCGCTTCTGCCTTGGTGCCAATGATGGTGGTATGCGTGTTTGGCGCCGTGCAGGTGAGCGCCACATTCAGGACTGCATACGACCGAGGCACACAGGGCCAACACCCGGCATCATGGTGTGGGGAGCGATCTCCTACACTGGCCGTACACCTCTGGTGATCGTCGAGGGGACACTGAATAGTGCACGGTACATCCAAACCGTCATCGAACCCATCGTTCTACCATTCCTAGACCGGCAAGGGAACTTGCTGTTCCAACAGGACAATGCACGTCCGCATGTATCCCGTGCCACCCAACGTGCTCTAGAAGGTGTAAGTCAACTACCCTGGCCAGCAAGATCTCCGAATCTGTCCCCCATTGAGCATGTTTGGGACTGGATGAAGCGTCGTCTCACGCGGTCTGCACGTCCAGCACGAACGCTGGTCCAACTGAGGCGCCAGGTGGAAATGGCATGGCAAGCCGTTCCACAGGACTACATCCATCATCTCTACGATCGTCTCCATGGGAGAATAGCAGCCTGCATTGCTGCGAAAGGTGGATATACACTGTACTAGTGCCGACATTGTGCATGCTCTGTTGCCTTTGTCTATGTGCCTGTGGTTCTGTCAGTGTGATCATGTGATGTATCTGACCCCAGGAATGTGTCAATAAAGTTTCCCCTTCCTGGGACAATGAATTCACGGTGTTCTTATTTCAATTTCCAGGAGTGTAGCTCTTAAAGTATGCATTTTAGAGCCCATATTTACTGGACAATTTTTTCACTATCTCCTCCAAAAATATGGAAAGAAAAGAGCTTTCAGTCGAAGAGATGTGTTTCAAGTATTTACTTGACAGTTTTTTCTCGTTTTGGTCCGTAGTACCACCTATGAACGTTGCCTACACTACAGTCTTAACAAAACCAGCACCAATACGTGTATCCAGTGTCAGAGGTGTCAGACCGATTTGCGCCTATAACTTTCGAGTCGGTCGTTTCCGGATCTTAGTCCCTTACCTGAAATTGATTTACCTTTCTCCAGCATTGCTGAAAGTATATAACATCGTCGTAGAATCACCCTATACATTCAAAATGTAGCAAACATTACGCCTATGATGTGGAGAGTGATTAAAGAAACAGATATTTGTTCTCTTACGCATCGGCTTTCAATCCACTAAACGCTCACCATCAATGTCTACTTTACAAAGATAATATTTTGAAAACCACCTGCTCATTTTGGCAAGTTATTGTGGTGTCGTAGAATGTACAAGCATTAATTCTGAACTGATACTGAGTGACATAAACTCGTTGATCCCTCCCTCCATCTATTAATTTACGATCAACTGGAAGCATTCAATACAGACCTAATAGACTGCTTCAGATGGAAAGATCTTTGTTCATTACAGTCTAAATTTTCACATAGTAAAAGATGGCTCTGTTTTAACGTGCTATCCACTTTAGACTACAGTATAAACTTGCTTGAAATTATGTTCTCTATTCATACCAATCATTTTACTTAAATTTACCTATCAGCTCTCATCATGTTATTTAACTTTTCACTTTTGGTTGCCTTTTTAGAAACTATACCTAAAATTATTTGCACTGATATAATAAGTCTCTTTGGGAATATCTTCCTAAACTGATCCCACGAAGGCTGGTGTGAGAGAATTGCTCAAACTATTTTTAACACCTTAAAAAAAGCCTTTTGAAGCATCTCAGTCAAACCAGGAGGTATAAAATACCTCCATTCAAATATCTGATTTCACCTAAAAGACTTTGATTCAATATTGATTATATAAAACATCGATAAATTTGAATTGAAGACTATGAAAATATTTCGTCTTGAGAATATCCAGTTTCATATTTGTGCTCCCCAAAACAAAGGCAGTCGTTTGATATGCCTAATAACAATATTCTGTTCAATTTTTATTATGTCACTTTTGTAAAGATTTGTGTTTTTATCTATTTTTACCCCTGCTACCCTCATGGCAACCCGTTTCAATCCCCTCATTAAAAAATGATTTTCATGCGGACAGAAGTGGCAATCGTGTGGGATTTTAATTTTGTTATGAAGCACTGCATTTTGCTTGAAGTCGAGTTAAAAGCAACTTGCAATCATGAGGTATAGCTGCGTTGACGTCAAATTCCAACATTATAAAAGATCCTGTCGCAGCTGAAGAAGAACACTGTGACAAGAAGTGGTGGATCTGACAGTAACAGAGGAGTCTGACACACACAGTATGGTGGGACTGCTGCAAGTAATGGTACCGTGGCGACACTGACGGCAGCTAACTTGGTGTGAGGCCGGCCAGAGTGGCCGTGCGGTTATGGGCGCTACAGTCTTGAACCGAGCGACAGCCACGGTCGCAGGTTCGAATCCTGCCTAGGGCATGGATGTGTGTGAAGTCCTTAGGATAGTTAGGTTTAATTAGTTCTAGGAGACTGATGAGCTCAGAAGTTAAGTCGCATAGTGCTCAGAGCCATTGGAACCATTTGAACTTGGTGTGATTCAGGCAGCTGTTTTTGTTGGTGCAGGAAATTAAGAATAAAAGCAATAAATAAAGTGATGTTTCTCTTTCTTACTCACATCACCATACTACTCAGCCATCAAATGAAGCCGTACACATGTAATCCCGAACGAAACTATATCAACCAAGCAGAGCAACCCACGGGTCTACATCTACATCTACATCCATACTCCGGAAGCCACCTGACGGTTTGTGTCGGAGGGTACCCTGAGTACCTCTATCGCTTCTCCCTTCTATTCCAGTCTCGTATTGTTCGGATCCTGTGGATTTGTGTATGTGCTAATGAAATGCCAGAAAATAAACATAGGTAGAACTGTACCGCCAACAAACTTCGTGCATTTGAAATTCTGTGAATCTATGCTCATTTGTTATAGATGGGGTAACTGAGCCTCTGCATTAGAGACTACAACGCTTCGGATTTTCATAGATTGTAACAAGTTCTGAATCGATGCACTAACGGTTCAAAAAATTCTGTTTCTGTAAATAGTAACGTCGGTGATGAGTTCGCAGCGGCTTGAAAGCTATCACATTGGAGAATAAATATTTAGAAATAAGAAATTGGGACTTGTTTATCTTTGCATATCTTACTTCCCATATATTAACGATATTTAACACAAGTTGTGCATGATGGCCTATCTACAGAACAGGGAACGAAAGAAACACACATCACTTTAAGCTGAAGAACAGCAACAAAGAACCCTCTAACATTCATGGTGGTGTCTGTTTGTTCTATATCGTGTCTCCCTACCACTTTCGCGCAACGACGCTCTGAGCGTGTTTTTTAGGGAATTGACTAGTTTGAACCTGGGACCTGTTGCTGGTAAGGAAACGCCAGACCACACATGACATGTAGAATTCAGAAGAGTTCAGTGAGACTAACGATGATATAACCAAATACTTAATGATCTCAGCGTCAGCTCCACTGCACTCCCTGTAAAAGAATCTTAATACTAACTAAATTTAGTGGAAGGGGTTCAAGGCTTTCCTATTTTTAGTTAGCTGGTAAAATAACGTCGAAAAAGCAGTTAAGTTTACCATTGGAAATTTTATTCTACTCACAAAACATTGTTTATAAATTGCACTATTCAAAAAAGGAAGTGCTTTAATACAGGATGGTAAAAACCAACTGCGTTCAACAAAAATGTGAACGAATATTCCCTGAACGGATTTCCAAGTTCTACAATGGGTCGAAGGATGACCTATGCCATATCACATCTATAATCTAGGTTTAAATTAAGATTCAGAAAAGAGAAAACTATCAAAATGGTCGACAGTGACCCTCAATTATCTTTAAATACTTATCTAACTGGTCGTAAATTACAGTGGCTGATGTGGCTTCTCAATAACTATATAACAGAAAAATCATCGCGTTTCAGATTTTTACTTCAAGTGGCAAATGTGAACACCATGAGCTTTAATTGAAGATCGACACTAGTATCACGCAAAAAGGGGGTGTAACAGATGAGACTTCTGCAGTTCTGAGTGAAGCCATATGCACTCAAAACGCGGCATCGCATGCGTTCATTACCTTTTCGGCGTTTAGGCAGTGTCAGGGCTGCGGCGGGCAGCACAGCTCCGCTCACCTCGTTATCTTGGAAGCAACTCCTCTCCTAACTTCTCCTTACTACAATTTACCGAAGTTGGTTAAAAAAAACTATCTGGCTGTATTTTCATCTGACCAATCAGAGTCTCAATGTTAACCTTAAGCTACGCCTACAAAAATTCTATCCAATGAGAAACGTTATACTTTCTGTGGTGGGGCAATGTTTTTAAAGTTTGCAACGTAACGGACACTCGAAAAAGTCTCACGCTAAAACTTGCAGCTGGTGTGGTCCTTCTACCGTTATCGTAAGATCTATACTGTTCTTCTGGAGGGCTCTATCTTTTAACATGGGCTGGGGGGTGGTTCTAACGTAACAGAGACGCGAAAAAGTCTCACGCTAAAACTTGCAGGTGGTGTGGCCCTAGTGGTTAGCTGGCGACGTGGGTGTCCAGTCCGTTCCTTATCGAAGGGTCTTCTAGTTAACACGGTTCTGCTCTCGGCTTCTGTTCTCGTTTCTCCCCTCGGAACTGCGTCTATCTCACGGTGGGAAGGTATGACATGCATTTAGGCATTCTTGTGTTAGGCTGTGGTATTCCATTTGCTCACTCGTTACTCGTATTACTTTGATTAATTTAATGTCACGATTTATTCGGAGCTATGTGACATACTACTGGATTTGCTTATCATGTCAGGGTTTTCATGGAAGGTGTTGGATTTGCCTGACACCTTACAACCCAACCATGACATTTTCCCAGATGTAGCACAGAGATGAACCCCGAGGAGGCTGAGACCCTGGTAGCCATCCCATAACTATTTTTTTTAAACCTCGCAATCGTTATGGGTTATAAAAGTGACACGACATCATTTGTTTGCCCAATATCCGGAAAGATCTGTAGATTCCTAAGTCACCTAAGTTGCTTTCAGCTAAAATAAAAAGCATTCTTTGAAATGTTAAATACGATTTAAGTCTCATTCCATGCGAATGTGCCACGACTTAAGTGGGGCAGACAATCAGAACAGTCGGGCAGAGATGCAAAAAACATGAACGACACACGCGACTGAAACAAACAAGAAAATAAGTTGTCGTCGAGCATTGCCTCTAATATAAGCACGAAATTAAATACGACTAGCCCAGTATCGTTCTGCAAACGCCACGTTTCTGTGATAGCGTAGGTAAGGAGTCCATCGAAATAAAGCTATAAGGAAATCTAATAAACTGGCACAGGGCTCTTTCAACAGGGCTTGGGAAACGGTACTCAGTATAAGAGCCGGAAAACACTGAAAGAAGAGTACGGAATTTCAGTACGATCTCTGAAAAACGAAATAGTGTCGAAGGGTGTAGTTGACATCGGGAATGGAACTCGCCTATAGGGCATGAGACTAACAATATTTCACAACATGATTGTAGTAAAGACAGCGAGTACACGTAACAGCAAAAGGCACAAAAGCTGAGGGAAACCATTGGGCCGCTCGTTGAAATATTGCGCAAAAACGGCAGAACACCCAGCAGCACAATATTAAGCATTGTTTTGTGGATGTTGGAAGTACATATACTGATCAGCTAGAACATGACGACCATCTACGTAATAGCCAGTATGTCCACATTTGGCACGGATAACAGCGCTGACATGGAGCAGTGTGGCCTTAGTTAAGTCGCTGGAGGAATTTGGCACCACATCTGCACACACAAGTCACCTAATTCCCATAAATTCCGGGGAGTGAGGTGACGAGCTCTGACGCCACGTTAAGTCACATCCTAGACGTGTTCCATCGGGTTGAGATCTGGCGAACTGGGCTGCCAGCACATCAATTGAAACTCGCCACTGTGTTGCTTGAACCACTCCATCACACATCCTTGTGACAAAGCGCATTGTCTTGTTGAAAAATGCTGCTGCCGTTGGGAAAGAAGTTCGTCATAGAGGGATACACGTGGTATGCAACCAGTGTACGATACCCCTGGGCCGTCATGGTGCCTTGCAGGAACTCTACTGGACCAATGGATGTCCACGCGGAGCATGATGGAGCCGCCGTCCCGCAGTACAGGTGTCAAGCAACTGTTCCCTGGAAAACGACAGATCCGCATCCTCCCATTGGCATGATGAAGAAAGTATCAGGATTAGTCAGACTGTGCAACGCGCTGCTACTGCGCCAATGTCCAGTGTCGATGGTCACGTGGCCATTTCAGTCGTAGTTGCCGATTTGTCTATGGTTAACATTGGCACATGCATAGGTCGTCGGATCTGGAAGCCCATCATTAGGACTGTTCGATGAACTGTGTGTTCAGAGCCACTTGTACTCTGCCCAGTATCAAATTCTGATGTTAGTTCCGCCTGCACTGTTTTACTAGTCTGCCCAGCCTATGCCGTCCAACGGTAACATGGAATGGCCGTCCAACCCCTCGACGTCTGTACGTCATTTCACGTTGGTTTCGCCACACTCACTATAGTACTCCTCGAACACCCGACAAGTCGTGCGGTTTCCGAAATGCTGGTGCTGAGCGTCTGAGCCATCACAATCTGCCCTCGCTCGCACTGAGATAGATCTCGCACCTTCGTCATTCTACACAGGGACTGAAAGCTCATCGACACTACACGCATCGTGCTTGTGTCTGACTAGCAATCATTCTTCGTCAGGTGACGGTGTTATCGCCTGGGCGGGTTTATATTGACAGGAGGTCGGTGCTCATAACGTTCTGGCTAAGAAGTGCATATTTGTGTGACAGAGGGCTGAGCTGTGGTGCGTAAGCAAATTTATTTTCTTAATAAGTAATTTTTCTTTCTATACTTTATTTCCCGACAATTTTACCGTTTTCTTCGTTGTTAATTAAGCATCCTAATGCTGCAAGATATTTAGACATTTTAAACTTAGATGAATACATGAAGTGTTTTGTATTTGCGGTATTTTGTTAAACGTATTATCTATTCTAGTTTCTATATCAGACTAAAAAGAACAGCAAATAAATAAGTAAACTATATGAGCTAGTGCAACACTAAGAGTTTGGTTGTTTGTGAAGATACCATGAACTAGCGCTTCTGGTTTCGTGTCAATGTCATATGCAGTGTTCTCAGTTTACTTACTCCATCCTAATTTGAAAGTAGCGTTACACTCCGCCATTGTGGCCGGAATGTCAGTATTGGGCAACATCTCGTCGCCCTTGGTCGGCTGCTACAAAAATAAGAGAAAATAATGATAGTCATCACTAAAAATAAAAGTACAGGGTGACAATTATTGAACCATATGAAAAATACGGAAATTAGTTACTAATTACGGCGTGCACACACTTTATTCAACATGTAAACGTCACTGCAGATATCAAGATTTATATTGTGACATGTTAAGATATGCCTGCCACCATTCGTGATAATGTGGCGCAAACGAATAGCGAAATTCTGCGTGACTCCCAGAAGTGTTGGAACATCGATGCTGTCGATGACTTCCTGAATGGCTGTTTTTAGCTCAGTAGTCGTTTTGGTGTTATTGGTGCAGATCTTGTCTTTAATATAGCCCCAGAATAAAGGAGTCGCGTGTGTTCAGATCCGGAGAATAAGGCTGTTTACCTATTGTTTTCGCAAATACAGGCAGGTATGAATATCCAACTAGTGTATTTCGCTCTGCCTACAAAACCTGACTTCTGCCTGCTTCTACAGTTAGCACTGCTGTCACAGCAAGGTGGACGTTACGTAACTGCTCACTGCATGTGCCTTTATTAACTTTTTTGTCATAACGTAGACAATTCCTTGGTAGATTTTGTAGTTTATATGATGATTCTTTGTCTTTTTTGTGTATTAACGGTCTGAAGATGACCACTGACTGGATACTGCAATGTGAAATGCACAGATGTAATGATTGAATTATAAAGAGAAACTTCATATATGTAGAACATGTGTAATACTCAGCACTAAAGTTAAGAATGTGGAAAAAGTGTGATATATTCACAAACATTAATCTGTTTACAATATGGGTGCCGTTTCTAGTTCTACAACATTTACATCGTTCTGGAAAATCATGTGGACCACAACGACAACTCGCAGTTAACTGGAACTTACTGCTGCAGGAGACGATATGCTGCGGACCAAAATATGTAACTGAAAATATTAGTCATGTGAAGAAGGGCATGCTAGCCCGAAAGCGGTTATGGCATTGAAATTAATTCATTTTAAAAGTGCTGGAGGTAGCACGATTACAAATTAATGTCCTACAATGTGTTCTACATCTACATCTACATGCAAATCACATTAGCTTGGCAGAGGGTTCATCGAAACACCTTTACAATTCACTATTATTCCAATCTCGTATAGCTCGCAGCGCAGAAAGAATGAACACTTATATCTTTCCGTACGAGCTCTGATTTCCCTTAATTTATCGTGGTGATCGTTCCTCCCTATGTAGGTCGGTGTCAACAAAATATTTTCGCATTAGGAGGAGAAAGTTGGTAATTGGAATTTCGTGAGAAGATTTCGTTGCAACGAAAACCCCTTTCTTTTAATGATTTCCTGCTCAAATCCTGTATCATTTCTGTGACACTCTCTCCCATATTTCGCGATAATACAAAACGTGCTGCCTTTATTTGAACTTTTTCTATGTACTCCGTCAGTCCTATCTGGTAAGGATCCCACACCGCGTAGCTATATTCTAAAAGCGGACGGACAAACGTAGTGTAGGCAGTCTGCTTAGTAGGTCTGTTACATTTTCTAAGTGTCCTGCCAATGAAACGCAGTCTTTGGTTAGCCTTCACCACAACATGTTCCTTCAAATTTAAGTTGTTCCTAATTGTAACACCTAGGTATATAGTTGAATTTACGGCTTTTAGATTAGATTGATTTATCGTGTAACCGAAGTTTAACGAGTTCCCTTTAGCACTCATGTGGATGACCTCACATTTTTCGTTATTTAGGGTCAACTGCCGCTTTTCGCACCATTCAGATATGTTTTCTAAATAGTTTTGCAGTTTGTTTTGATCTTCTGGTGACTTTATTAGTCGATAGACGACAGCGTCATCCGCAAACAACCGAAGACGGCTGCTGAGATTGTCTCCAAAATCGTTTATATAGATAAGAAACAGCAAAGGGCCTATAACACTACCTTGGGGAACGCCAGATATCACTTCTGTTCCACTCGATGACTTTCCGTCAGTTACTACGAACTGTGACATCTATGACGGGAAATCACAAATCCAGTCACATAACTGAGACGATATTCCATATGCACGCAATTTCACTACGAGCCGCTTGTATGGTAAAGGGTCAAAAGCCTTCCGTAAATCTAGAACTACGGAATCGATCTCGAATCCCTTGTCAATAGCACTCAACAGTTCGTGTGAATAAAGAGCTAGTTGTGTTTCACAGGAACAATGCTTTCGAAACCCGTGTTGACTGTGTGTCAATAGACAGTTTTATTCGAGGTAATTCATACAGTTTGTAATGGTACTTGAATTACGTAACCATTACGGCACCTCGCCTCAACTTCTCGATACCAGCAATATTCTACTGTGTTTCTGTAAAATAGTTAACATATTTCTGTGACAACATTCAGATTTCATTTCATTAATGTAGAGGTACTTCGATACATCGATATGTATATATTCCAATGATATTATTCTTATGTGTATTCTTCTTTTGTAAATATAATCTTTGGCGTGCTTGTAACTCTGATTTTTGGGCGCGTAAGCGGTTATTAGAAAGTCAAGTTTTGGTCGTCATGTTAAAAAGACGCAAATGGTAGTCAGTTTATGAAATGTGAACTTTAACACTGAGGAAGATATTTTCAAGTATGTTTTACATTGTGAAGTGCTGTTTTGGAACGAGTTACGTGATATTTCAACAAAAGTAATAAAAAAGAAGTGTAACTTGAATTCGGAGTGCTGATTACTTTTTACATCACCATTGTCCTAACTTGCAAAAGGTTAATCTGCAAGAATCGTTTATGAAATACATCTGTGAAACTTTAGAATATCGCAGAATAACACCTAGGCCTCTTTGCATCCGAGCTTGGAATCATCACTACCTAGATTTTCGACGATTGAGCCATTAGTTCACAATAAGACCAGCGTGGGAAACACGAAAAGATGAGTGCCTAGTTCATCCATTATTTCAAGAAATGACTTTATTAACTGTGCTCTAATGACTCCTGCAACATAATATAACTTTGTTGTTGCCCGAAAATGCAATATTTAGCAGCGTGGGCAACACTACAATCATAATTAATTTTTGACTTTTGTTGTGGTAGGGTTGTTAGAAGTTCGAACACAATATATGTTCTAAAATCCTGCTACATTTCGACGTTAACGTGTTTAGACCTCATCCAAAAATAAGCCGCAAACACTCCTAAAATTAAAGATAATCTTAATGATGACATGGCTTATACAGTATGAGGATACTCACAAGCAAAGCCGCTGCAATTAGCAGCCACACGGCAACGCAGCAAGTGAACAGTGTATTCATTGTTGTTGTTGTCGTGCGGTCCAGCTTCGGTCAGCCGTGATAGAGAGCCGGAGCAAGCTGCGTCGGCCACCGCCTGCTGCCGCCCTTTATAGCGCACTGACAGCGTCGGCCTCCCTGCTGGCGTATTCTGCGCCCCGCCTGTACAGTTCCCAGTTGCGTAACGGGCAGCCGGCGATCCGAACGGCCGCTCCAGGTCGAAGCCAATTTTCTAGTCCGTGGCGTGCATCTGCGCTCCTGTGCGCACGAGTCACGGAAATGACGGACGCGGCACAAAGGGCGCTCGTGGAACCGCGATGCGCACCGGCCAGTTTGCATCATTACCGGCGCTACTAGCCACTAGTTACGCCAGCGCTCGGCAATTATAAGAGCATGTTCACAGTTAAATGCAGATTCCGAGGAAGCAAATTTTTTCTCGCCCGGCTGATGAGACTGCTTGACTACGAAGGCAAATTTTCTGTGGGAATGTTCCTGTGGAATCGCTAACCAGAATGTTCTGTCCCTACCACTAGTTCGCGGCCAGTCCAGTCAGAGCAGGAGCACCGCGGCAGCCAATTGCGACTACGACACTAAGTGTACGTCAGAGCAGAGTAATACGGACACACTGAAGACTACTGAAAGCAGGTGCCACACTACAAAGTAAGTTGGCCTATTTGGTTAGAAATGCACAAGTATTAGGCACCTGAGGATCGATTCAGTCGGTGCACATACGAGTACATCTTACTTAGCGTAAACCGGATATACCGGCTGATCAAAAAGTCATTATAAATTGGAAAATTTAATAAACCACGGAATAATGTAGATAGAGAGGTAAAAATTGACACACTTGCTTGGAATGACATGGGGTTTTATTAGAACCTCCCCGAATTGCTAGACACGTGGAAGATATCTTGCACGCGTCGTTTGGTGATGATCGTGTGCTCAGCCGCCACTTTCGTCATGCTTGGCCTCCCAGGTCTCCAGACCTCAGTCCGTGCGATTATTGGATTTGAGGTTAACCGAAGTCGCAAGTGTATCGTGATCGACCGACATCTCTAGGGATGCTGAAAGACAACATCCGACGCCAATGCCTCACCGTAACTTCGGACATGCTTTACAGTGCTGTTCACAACATTATTCCTCGACTACAGCTTTTGTTGAGTAATGATGGTGGACATATCGAGCATTTCCTGTAAAGAACATCATCTTTGCTTTGTCTTACTTAGTTATGCTAATTACTGCTATTCTGATCAGATGAAGCTCCATCTGTCGGACATTTCTTGAACTTCTGTATTTTTTTTGGTTCTGAAACGTCCCCTTAGAACAATTTTACAAGACTGTGCTTAAACTGACACACAATATTTTTAGCGCAACGCAATCTGACTTCCAAAAATCCCTATGAAAGAATGGCCCTGACTAACATTAACCTATACGTTTCACAAATCACTTACCTCACAAAAAACCTTTGCACGAAATTCCAATTACCAACTTTCTCCTCCTAATGCGAAAATATTTTTTTGACACCGACCTACATAGGGAGGAACGATCACCACGATAAAAATAAGGGAAATCAGAGATCGTACGGAAAGATCATTCTTTCTGCGCTGCGAGCTATACGAGATTGGAATAATAGTGAATTGTAAAGGTGTTTCGATGAACCCTCTGCCAAGCTAATGAGATTTGCATGTAGATGTAGATGTAGATGTAGAACACATTGTAGGACATTAATTTGTAATCATGCTACCTCCAGCACTTTTAAAATGAATTAATTTCAGTGCCATAACCGCTTACGGGCTAGCATGCCCTTCTTCACATATACATATCGATGTATCGAAGTACCTCTACATTAATGAAATGAAATCTGAATGTTGTCACAGAAATATGTTAACTATTTTACAGAAACACAGTAGAATATTGCTGGTATCGAGAAGTTGAGGTGAGGTGCCGTAATGGTTACGTAATTCAAGAACCATTACAAACTGTATGAATTACCTCGAATAAAACTGTCTATTGACACACAGTCGACATGGGTGTCGAAATCATCGTTCCTGTGAAACACAACTAGCTCTTTATTCACACGAAGTGTTGAGTGCTATTGACAAGGGATTTGAGATCGATTCCGTAGTTCTAGATTTACGGAAGGCTTTTGACCCTGCACCATACAAGCGGCACTTACCTCACAAAAATCTTCGTTACTCAAGCTACTGTAATACAGAGAGCGCCACTACTGCCAGCTAGATAAAAGATTCAAACTACTGAAGGCACTAACTACTCATAGGCATAGTTAGCAAATGAAAGATTTTAAAACAGAACAAACAATGTATGTACCTTAATAGTCAAAATATATTTAGCAGTTCATGACATCCAGTCTTACAAATTTCAAAACTCCGCCATCTCTCTCCCCACGTCCACCACTGCTGGCGGCTCACCTCCAACTGCGCAACGCTACGCGCTGTTAGCATCCAGCTGCCGCTGCCCAACACTACAATGGCAGACAACAATGCAAACCAGCCACAGACTGCACACGGCACAGCCAGTGATTTTCAGAGCGCTACGTGGCGTTACCAGCAAAAAAAACCTAAACAGCCTACTTACAGTTCTAATAAATCTCCATGTCATTCCAAGCATTTGTGTCAATTTGTATCTATATTATTCCGTGACTTAATCAGTTTTCAAATTTATACGGACTTTTTGATCACCCGGTATTTTGACCGATTTTCAGATTTTAATGTGTTTCTTGTGTCTGTTTTTTAAGAATGGAAACGTGCTCCTCCACTAGCGGATCGCGCGAGGGAAAAAGGACTATCTGAACGCCTCAGTACGAGCTATAATTTCCCTTATCTTTGAAGGGTGATCACTGCGCGATTTGAAAGTTGGTGGTAATAAAACATGATTTACATCCTTGGCGAAGATCGGATTTCGGAACTTAGTGAGCAGCCCGGACCGTTTAGCGCGTCATCTATCTGCAAGTGTCTCTCACTTCAAACTTTCTATGATATTTGTAATGCTATCGCAATGGCTAAATGTATCACTCACGAGTCTTTCCGCTCTTCTTTGGACCTCTTAATCTCTTGAATCAGACCTTACTGGTAAGGCCCCCATACAGAAGAAGAATAGACTTGACGAACTAACGTATTGTAAGCAATTTCTTCTGTCGAAGGACTGCATCGCTTCAGGATTCTACCAATAAACAGCAGTCTAGCTTTCGCCTTGCCCGTTACTTGTGTAATCTGATCATTACATTTGAGATCATTCCGAATAGTCACGTCCAGATGCTTTACGGACGTTACCGCTTCCAAAGACTGAGCATTTATTTTGTACATTAATGAGGATTTTCGCCTTGTTATACGCAGTAGGTTACAGTTACAAATATTCAGAGATAACTGCCAGTCATTACACCATGCATTTATTTTCTGAAAATCCTCATTGATTTGTTCACAACTTTCGTGTGAGACTACTTTCCTGTAGCATCAACAGAAAACAGTCTAATGCCGCTGCCAATACCATCATCCAGATCACTTATGTAAATCTGTGCGATCGTCCATTTTCCACCTTGGGTCATTTACAAGCGCGTATCTTAACCTTCCAGCTTCATTTCACATTGTAATACATCGATGGTACATTTGGACAGGAATACGTTTTACTTCTATGCGTATGTACCACAGCCCTTACCGAGCGAGGTGGCGCAGTGGTTAGCACACTGGACTCGCATTCGGGAGGACGACGGTTCAATCCCGTCTCCGGCCATCCTGATTTAGGTTTTCCGTGATTTCCCTAAATCGCTTCAGGCAAATGCCGGGATGGTTCCTTTGAAAGGGCACGGCCGATTTCCTTCCCAATCCTTCCCTAACCCGAGCTTGCGCTCCGTCTCTAATGACCTCGTTGTCGACGGGACGTTAAACACTAACCACCACCACCACCACAGCCCTTACTTACTTCAAACAACCTGCACTTGGTCTTGTAGAGCAATCCCATACTTGTGAAAGAACCAGAGTCCGTCAGGTATTCTGATGCAGGTACGACAAACGGAATTATTAGACAATAAAGCAGAAAGTGTGCCGACTGTGTCGCCTTATTTACCAATCGCGTGACCTAGAGAAGAAAATTCCGCTGCGGCATTGACTAGAAATCCGAAGGTACGGCGTTACGTATTCACAGTGAGATAGACATCACGTTGGAAGAAGCACGACATCAAATCCGACATGTCAGGAAATAGTTCAGCAGTATGATTCTGAAATCACTGGCACCGTTTGAGAGACGTGTTTCTTATTCATGCTTAATCTCGTATGTTCTCATAGTTATTCGCTTTGTGGTTCTGTAATGTCCAGAAGCAGAGTTTCCGCAGCCGTACTGAAATGGGATCTTTGCTTTCTGTTTCTTTGGATCAGATATCTTCACAGCTGGTAGATGATATAAACTCATTCACTGGAAGACAAAAAAAATTACCTCTTCAGTATTATTAAGAGTAAAATGAATATCCGTTGTCAATCATAATAGTTGTTAGAGGATTCCATTGCAGTCTGTAAACTAGTACTTTCACAGGTGGATTTAAATACCTTTTGCAATTGTAATGTAACTTCTTTTCGCACCAAAAATACAGACTTACTTTCTATCTGATACTATAAAAATTCGTTCAAATATAATAAGAACCAAGTTAAACTAATTTTCACCATTTGGCACGCGAGAAGGTGCGAATACGTCCCAGGCCCTAGGATACAGGTGGATTTATATATTATCATCATTGCCAGGATTTTTTTTTCCTTTATTGGATTTCGATTCCCCCCGAAAGGGGCGGCACGGCAGCAACTTAGTACACTGCTCTTCAGCCTGCAGAATTTTTAAAACATAAGAAGATGAGAAACAATGAAAGCACGAGATAAACCGGTGACGAAAATTGTAAAACGGCTGAAATTTGTGGGAAGTTAAAACATAAAAGAAATGGTGGACCATGATAATAAAATACACAGGAAGTAGAAAGGGAACATAGTAGACAGACAATTAAAGAAACACGGCGACAGTCGGGTTTCTGTTCGCAAGAGATATAAAAATCACACCCAGAGACCGTATGATGTCCATTCGCAACACTTCGGAAAAGACGCACAACACTGGCCAAGCACTGAAAACACTGCACTAAAAAGTCGGCACGAAGATGACACACCACAGACAGATTGCGGTGGGGGGGGGGGGGGGCTGGGGATTACCAGGACTGTACATAATGTATATAAGCCTAATGGCAAGGTAAAGAAACATTCCTTCACACGATCGCGCTCCAGTACAAAGAAACAATGAACGTACAAAATTGTTTTGATGTGGATTTCCTTAAAGAGGTACATAGCGGGTGGTTTTAATTAAAGTGCAGTTACCCGCGGAGATCCAGTGTGGACTGTATTATAGAACGGTAGCGAAGTTTTATAGATGTGTTATGCCTTAATGCGGAATCGATTTACGCTGAAGAAAAAAAATCCAATTTTGGTCACCATTTGCAAATCTGGCGCTGTAAACTGTATGATGGTATGACATCCACACTTTCATTAGACATACCATAACCTGAATGAAAAGTAAGGTTATCGAGAAGAAAACCGTTGCTGTTAGTAGAACAGCAATTACAATGCTACATTGAGAGAGTATCGCCGACTGAAAGGTGTGAGAAGACGCCCGATCTCATTAAATGATTTAAAGGAAGTTAAATTCGAAACAAGGATGAGCATGTTGTGACATCTGGAAGATGAAGGCGTCCTATGCTGTTGGAAGCTACTGACGAGGTTGCTGCTGCTGTGACTAACCATGCAGTACTAGCCCCGGGTAGTGCTAATGCTCGTGTAGTGTCACGATAATTTTCCCTCCGATAGCCAACTGTTTTACATCGGTAACCATACAAGATCGAGACGGTGCAGCAACTGGAATCTCATGATGCGCAACATCATTTCTGCCATGAATTTGAATGTGATGACATGCGGATGGGCAATATTCTATGGTGTGACGAGGAACATTTTACACTACAGGGTGAAATGAACACAAAGAACTTCAGAATTTGGGATACCGTTAAACCACTGCACTCGCCACATGTGACAGCGTGCCGGCCGGGGTGGCCGAGCGGTTCTAGGCGCTTCAGTCTGGAGCCGCGCTGCCGCTACGGTCGCAGGTTCGAATCCTGCCTCGGGCATGGATGTGTGTGATGTCCTTAGGTTAGTTAGGTTTAAGTAGTTCTATGTTCTAGGGGACTGATGACCTCAGAAGTTAAGTCCCATAGTGCTCAGAGCCATTTGAACCATTTTTTTGTGAGAGCGTGATGTGGATTCACAAGCACCTTTATTCTCGGTCCGTTCTTCTTCGAAGTGAATATACCCAGAGGGCATGTCAGGTGTACCGTGACCGCACGTTATCGAGACCTCATTGTACAGCATGTGATTCCTACTCAGGAAGAGCGTAAGTGTGTGGAAACTAGTGTTTTCTAGCAAGGTGGGGCAATCTGCTTAATGTAATCAGAGGCCACTGACGTGTGGCCTCAGTTGCCTGAGACTGCAGTCATGTGTGTGTGTGTGTGTGTGTGTGTGTGTGTGTGTGTGTGTGTGTGTCTGTCGTCTATTTTTGACTTAGACCTTACTGGCCGAAAGCTTTATTTGTGGCACTCTTTTGGGTGTGCCTATCTGCGACTCAGCATCTCCGCTATATAGTGAGTGGCAACTTTCCTTTTCATTACGTTTTTACATTCTATCCAGGATTTTACATTGATTGATAAGGTGCCACTCTGATGCATTTGTCACGTCTGAATATGCGACTGATAAGGTTACGGCGTAACGTTTCCAAACAATAAGGTTAGCAGCCTAATGAAACACGATGTGAATAAGTCCCGAGCAAAAATGTACACATAATGTACAGTGACGGGTTACCCATAGGCAGGCAAAGGGTGTTTATTATGCGTTTGGTTCTCGAAGTCTAAAGTCGATGATTGCTTGGAATGCCTGTGCAATGGTGTGGCTGACTCTTTGCATATGATGGATCGATTTATCATTCAATTGCAGGACCATGTGATACATACTGTGTTGCAGCTGATAGTCGATATGCTGTGCCATAATGAGCAACAGGTCATTTGTGAGAGCAGTCAAAACTATGCCATACTCACACTTTTCACTTGATTGGTAGAGAGAGAGAGAGAGAGACGGAGTGAGTGAGTTGATGTATTTACTTGTTGTATATGTAGTGAAAATGTATGTTTGTATATGTATTATTATGTATTATCCATTTGCCATAGTGCACCACATTCGATATCATTCATGTCAATTATTTCTTGTTGCCCTTGTAAAAAAGTCTCTCTATCATTGAAATGTAGCACAGAACATCGCGGGACCATGTGATACATATTGTACTGCAACTGATGTCGATTTGCTGTGCCTTCAAGAAAAAAATATGACAATTCTAAACTTCCATTGTGCCATTGTATATCAGCTGTAGAATTCCAACACTGTAAACTTTTTTTAAGACGGTTATAGAAACATACCCCCCCATGAACCATGGACCTTGCCGTTGGTAGGGAGGCTTGCGTGCCTCAGCGATACAGATGGCCGTACCGTAGATGCAACCACAACGGAGGGGTATCTGTTGAGAGGCCAGACAAACGTGTGGTTCCTGAAGAGGGGCAGCAGCCTTTTCAGTAGTTGCAGGGGCAACAGTCTGGATGATTGACTGATCTGGCCTTGCAACATTAACCAAAACGGCCTTGCTGTGCTGGTACTGCGAACGGCTGAAAGCAAGGGGAAACTACAGCCGTAATTTTTCCCGAGGACATGCAGCTTTACTGTATGATTAAATGATGATGGCATCCTCTTGGGTAAAATATTCCGGAGGTAAAATAGTCCCCCATTCGGATCTCCGGGCGGGGACTACTCAGGAGGATGTCGTTATCAGGAGAAAGAAAACTGGCGTTCTACGGATCGGAGCGTGGAATGTCAGATCCCTTAATCGGGCAGGTAGGTTAGAAAATTTAAAAAGGGAAATGGATAGGTTAAAGTTAGATATAGTGGGAATTAGTGAAGTTCGGTGGCAGGAGGAACAAGACTTCTGGTCAGGTGACTACAGGGTTATAAACACAAAATCAAATAGGGGTAATGCAGGAGTAGGTTTAATAATGAATAGGAAAATAGGAATGCGGGTAAGCTACTACAAACAGCATAGTGAACGCATTATTGTGGACAAGATAGATACGAAGCCCACACCTACTACAGTAGTACAAGTTTATATGCCAACTAGCTCTGCAGATGATGAAGAAATTGAAGAAATGTACGATGAAATAAAAGAAATTATTCAGATAGTGAAGGGAGACGAAAATTTAATAGTAATGGGTGACTGGAATTCGAGTGTAGGAAAAGGGAGAGAAGGAAACATAGTAGGTGAATATGGATTGGGGCTAAGAAATGAAAGAGGAAGCCGCCTAGTAGAATTTTGCACAGAGCACAACTTAATCATAGCTAACACTTGGTTTAAGAATCATGAAAGAAGGTTGTATACGTGGAAGAACCCTGGAGATACTAAAACGTATCAGATAGATTATATAATGGTAAGACAGAGATTTAGGAACCAGGTTTTAAGTTGTAAGACATTTCCAGGGGCAGATGTGGACTCTGACCACAATCTATTGGTTATGACCTGTAGATTAAAACTGAAGAAACTGCAAAAATGTGGGAAATTAAGGAGATGGGACCTGGATAAACTGAAAGAACCAGAGGTTGTACAGAGTTTCAGAGAGAGCATAAGGGAACAATTGACAGGAATAGGGGAAAGAAATACAGTAGAAGAAGAATGGGTAGCTCTGAGGGATGTAGTAGTGAAGGCAGCAGAGGATAAAGTAGGTACAAAGACGAGGGCTGCTAGAAATCCTTGGGTAACAGAAGAAATATTGAATTTAATTGATGAAAGGAGAAAATATAAAAATGCAGTAAATGAAGCAGGCAAAAAGGAATACAAACGTCTCAAAAATGAGATCGACAGGAAGTGCAAAATGGCTAAACAGGGATGGCTAGAGGACAAATGTAAGGATGTAGAAGCTTATCTCACTAGGGGTAAGATAGATACTGCCTACAGGAAAATTAAAGAGACCTTTGGAGAGAAGAGAACCACGTGTATGAATATCAAGAGCTCAGATGGCAGCCCAGTTCTAAGCAAAGAAGGGAAGGCAGAAAGGTGGAAGGATTATATAGAAGGTTTATACAAGGGCGATGTACTTGAGGACAATATTATGGAAATAGAAGAGGATGTAGATGAAGACGAAATGGGAGATACGATACTGCGTAAAGAGTTTGACAGAGCAGTGAAAGACCTGAGTCGAAACAAGGCCCCCGGAGTAGACAACATTCCATTAGAACTACTGACGGCCTTGGGAGAGCCAGTCATGACAAAACTCTACCAGCTGGTGAGCAAGATGTATGAGACAGGCGAAATACCCTCAGACTTCAAGAAGAATATAATAATTCCAATCCCAAAGAAAGCAGGTGCTGACAGATGTGAAAATTACCGAACTATCAGTTTAATAAGCCACGGCTGCAAAATACTAACGCGAATTCTTTACAGACGAATGGAAAAACTGGTAGATGCAGACCTCGGGGAGGATCAGTTTGGATTCCGTCGAAACGTTGGAACACGTGAGGCAATACTGACCTTACGACTTATCTTAGAAGAAAGATTAAGAAAAGGCAAACCTACGTTTCTAGCATTTGTAGACTTAGAGAAAGCTTTTGACAATGTTGACTGGAATACTCTTTTTCAAATTCTAAAGGTGGCAGGGGTAAAATACAGGGAGCGAAAGGCTATTTATAATTTGTACAGAAACCAGATGGCAGTCATAAGAGTCGAGGGGCATGAAAGGGAAGCAGTGGTTGGGAAAGGAGTGAGACAGGGTTGTAGCCTCTCCCCGATGTTATTCAATCTGTATATTGAGCAAGCAGTAAAGGAAACAAAAGAAAAATTTGGAGTAGGTATTAAAATTCATGGAGAGGAAGTAAAAACTTTGAGGTTCGCCGATGACATTGTAATTCTGTCAGAGACGGCAAAGGACTTGGAAGAGCAGTTGAACGGAATGGACAGTGTCTTGAAAGGAGGATATAAGATGAACATCAACAAAAGCAAAACGAGGATAATGGAATGTAGTCAAATTAAATCGGGTGATGCTGAGGGAATTAGATTAGGAAATGAGACACTTAAAGTAGTAAAGGAGTTTTGCTATTTAGGAAGTAAAATAACTGATGATGGTTGAAGTAGAGAGGATATAAAATGTAGACTGGCAATGGCAAGGAAAGCGTTTCTGAAGAAGAGAAATTTGTTAACATCGAATATAGATTTGTGTATCAGGAAGTCGTTTCTGAAAGTATTTGTTTGGAGTGTAGCCATGTATGGAAGTGAAACATGGACGATAACTAGTTTGGACAAGAAGAGAATAGAAGCTTTCGAAATGTGGTGCTACAGAAGAATACTGAAGATAAGGTGGATAGATCACGTAACTAATGAGGAGGTATTGAATAGGATTGGGGAGAAGAGAAGTTTGTGGCACAACTTGACTAGAAGAAGGGATCGGTTGGTAGGACATGTTTTGAGGCATCAAGGGATCACAAATTTAGCATTGGAGGGCAGCGTGGAGGGTAAAAATCGTAGAGGGAGACCGAGAGATGAGTACACTAAGCAGATTCAGAAGGATGTAGGTTGCAGTAGGTACTGGGAGATGAAGCAGCTTGCACAGGATAGAGTAGCATGGAGAGCTGCATCAAACCAGTCTCAGGACTGAAGACAACAACAACATAGAAACATACTATGTTGAATCTTTTTTAATGTACATCTTAGTTTTGGTCATTATTATTATTATTATTAGCCAATGTCCCCATTGGAGAACAATAAGCAGGTGATTTTTCAATCTTTCTTGGGGTTCTTATTTTCCCAGTGTTTCCTCTCCGAAGGCATTCTTTCTCTGTTCAGTCCACTTTGGCCGGTATGGTTTTGGTCCCATCTCTGGAATAAACTTCCACTTATCAATTCTGCTTCTGAATGTATACCTATCTGGTGCGTTTGTTACCTCAATTTTTGCTTTTGTCAAATCCTTCTTAACTTCAGTTACCGAAGGTGTTGATGCTTTACGGGGGTCACACAGTTCAGTAGATGTTTAGTTTGTTTTCCGATAATCTGCCTAGGAGTCCATAGAACATCATTCTCCTCTTTCTGATGTCAGTTTTGATATATGATACTTTTTCTTCTGTATCGATGGTTTGAAATCTGTATCCATCTTGTATGTATCACGGACCCAGAATTTTTCTATTAATCTTTCTCTTTACTTTCTTAATTTCTTACAAATCTGATTTTCTATTCAATGAGAGTGTTTCAGTTGCATATGTCACTGCCGGTTTGATTCCTGTGTTGTAGAATCTGCTTTAGTGCCTTTTGACCGTCATTTTTGTTATACAAATTTGAAACACGTCCAGACACTTTCTTGATTTTCTGCACTCTGTTTTTTGTCCTATTTTTTTCATATCCTGTTGGTTCAATAATTTCACCGAGGTACTTACAGTGTTTCGCTCTGTTGATTTCACCATAATTTGTTTTAAGTTTCGGAATATCAAAATTGGAACAAATTAATTCAGTCTTCTTGAAGGAGTTTTGCAGGCCAACCTTCTCTGTACATTCTTTGAGCATATCGATCTGTTTTACTGCTGTTTCTTTACTGTCGGTTAGAATCGCTTAGTCATCGACAAATGCTAAGTATGGAACGTTCAATTTTCCTCCACCTCCTCCTAATTCGATTGCCTTCCAAAAGTGTTGTTTTCTTAGTTACATTTCCCATTCTTTCATTACTTTGCCTAAACTAAGTTGAATAATAGTGGCGAGATCCATTCCGTGTCTTACTCCTATTTTAACTAAGAACGGTTTATAAATTTCATCTACGAATTTAATTTTTGATTTGCTATCTGACAGTGATTGTTCGATCAGTTTTCGAGTTTTGGTGTCTAGTTCGCGTTCTTCTGTAATATTGCATAGCGATTGTCTATCTGTAGAATTGTGTGCTTTTCTAACATCAACAAATGTGCAGACTATTGGTTTCGACGTTATTGCTTTAATTTTTAAAATAGTTTCAAGATTACAAATCTATTCTGGGCACGCTCTGTTAGGTCGAAAGCCTGTTTGGAAATTTGAAACTGTATGTTCACTCTGTTCTTGTGCCCTCTTTAGAAGACACACGAATAAAATTTTGTAATTGACCAGAAAAAGTGATATGCTTCTCTAGCTGTTTACATCTGATCTCTCCCTTTTTCTGCAGTGAATGAATTGGTGCACATTTCCAATCCTCTGGAATGTTTTTACGGATGACTTGAGTGATCTCTTTTAAGGATTTTGGACCAAGGTTCTTTCTGAGCTTTTTAATGTGAGTGCAATCTTGAGTTGGCGGTAGTGAAGTTTCATTCATGTGTTCTGGTAGTAATCCAGGGAGTCTCATACTTAGTTGTAAGCAATTTAGAAGTTGTGAAAAATAGTTGGCTAATTCTTGACAATTTTCTTTGTTTGTTATTGCGAGTTTTCCATTTTGTTTTCTGAAACAGAGATTTCGAAGAGTGTATCCTTTGATTTGATTTGCATACATTTTATAAAAGTGGTTCCTTGCGTCAAGAAGACTTAGTTGTTCATTGAGATATTTTCTTTTAGTTTGTCTAAGTATTTTAGCTGTTTGTTGTCTCATTTCGCGAAATTTCTCTGATTTGTCACAGTTACAGCTTAAGAAGGCTCGTTGGCTTTCTTCTATTGCATTATCACAATTTGAATACCACTATGGGTGCTTACATTTTTTCTTTAATGGGGTCTACGTTATTATCTGTGTAAAAAGTATTTCTGAACATGTATATATTGGTTTCTACAAAGTTATTATTAAAGTACCTCTCATCGTTTTGTAGATGGAAGACTGCTATGAAAGAAAAATAATTTTGTAAGTAAATAAAAAAATTGTTACTACATTGTTTACATTGTGAATAAATGAAGAAAACTTGTTATCCTATACCCTTGTCCTTATTTACAAAAATGCATACGTTGATTCCCAAGTCACTGACAAGAGTTGAAACCAGTCAGTATGAAAGATGAAATAGACATGAGTACATATGGGAATAAAGAATTGTAACTCGATTAATAAATTAATGTAATGGTAGTTTGCATATTGTGCTGTGCATACTCGTCTAAGGGAGCAAGTGACATGTGATCGCTGCTAGTTCCATAAATGTGTAGAAGACATGGGTAAAACTATATCCACTGTACTGGGTGATCAGCACAGGTAATGCAAGTGGACGAAAATGCTTGCTTATTGTGAACAAATTTCGTCTTCTTCTTTCTCCAAAAAGTAGTAGTAGTAGTAGTAGTAGTAGTGGTACAGTAGCTTGCCAATGGACAATTTGGAGTTTGCTTGCTCAGTCCAGCCAAGAAGGAGCAGGAAGATGTGGACAATGGGTGACAAGCACCCCCAAGAAGAGGGGAAGAAGGAGGAGGAAGAGCTTATTCAATCCTGTCATTAGAGAATGAACTGAATAAGAACACACTGTTTTTAATAAAAATAATTTATTAGCCACCTAACATAAAGTAATTTTACTTTAATGGGAGCACACATAAGACTGTCTTCTTTTTCATCACATACAGCTGCTTGAGTTGTCAGAGAGATGGACAGTTGTACAATTCAAGGTTCTGAACTGCAATAAGCGTGTAAACCTTACAAATTCATAAAGACTTCTCGCTGCATTTGATGTAAACAGTTGTGTCTAGGTGGTAAAAAATTCCAAGCAAAGTCAGTGCATCCTTGCAAGCCACCCCAGAATCATCCCAGCGTTTTCCATGGAAATTACAAGTTAACCATAACAGAGTGTTTCGAGTCTTGGCACAATTCACGTCTCTGAATAGTTACATTGACTTAACATTTGTGGGGCACGTGTGTGATAACGTGAGCAACATTCATTGTAGAAGCCTTGTGTGTATTCATAGTCATACTTTGAGGTATCATAGTGAAATGGTATAGACGCGATGCACCAGTTTTTAATTTATACAGCTCATTGCACAATTCCCATGAATGGTGAATAATTAATGAAATAGTCCTGTAGAAATAGTTCATACACTGCAGGTCCTGTGGGGAAATTTTCTGCAGATTCAAATTGTATACAGACATATATTGGCTCTAACTTCATAATTTTGTTCTGCTATGAGCAATCTGTCATCACAATGGGCACTTATGTCTTAAATTTTTAGGGGTTGAGCATGAATCCAAATTCATCACTATCTTAATAAAAAGGGCGAACCTTGCATACATATCTAACAGTAGACGGTAAACATTATACTCCAGTCCAACTGTAAATTGTCGTATGGGTAAAACCTAAGATAAACTTACGCATTTGTTATTTTACAGTTGTTGACTATACTCAGATCCTTATCCCAACCCACTTCCTGTCAGTCTGCTGCAACGCTGTACAGAGAAGAGTGTGTTGTGATTGACCAGCTGTTATTAATCGCCGATATCTACCTGGAGACTGTAGAATTGGATACTCAAACAATTACCATGAATAAAAACTTAATGGCAGTTGAATACCAGAACGCAGCAAATTTAAAATTTCAAACCTAACTCATCTGTTACAGACATTTGAGGGATTGTCCATACTAATTTCTCCAGTACATTGTCCTCTTTGGTATAGTCTCTCCCTGGATGTATGAGCTCTTGTCCATTGCAGTTTGTTCCAGAATTTTTTGGGCCTCATGTTCAGGATGACATGTTTAATGCCACTGAAGTATCCAATAATCATCTTGAGAGGTACAACACACTGAAGTGATCATATTCGCTTACTGGTCTATGAACCATTATTCATTCTGTAAACCACTCATGCCCAGAGCTGATGTGGAAACTTATGTTTTAAAGGGTTGATGTGATTTCATTATTTCTAGTGTGATCAATATTTCCAACCTGTTCAGTTCAAATTTTTTGAAGCAGGAAGGCAAAAACATTGCATGTAAATTGTGATGTAACTGTAGGTCTTTCATCCTTTTTCACAAATTTCCCTTATAATTACAGGAAATAGTTGCTTGGAGTAGTTAAAACAACCTGGTGTAGGATGAGAATGGTAATCTCATCAGTAGTGTTACAGTTTTCTGAAGCAAATATTCCTGGCGTATGATTCACTCATCACATTGTTATATCAACTGAATTCATTGCATGGTTTCCGGCCTATTGATTTAAGTAAATGCCTCCATGTTGTCACATTGTGCTTACACTGCAGTGTACTGATAGGTGTGTGCATTAGTTTTATGTGTGACATCATTCTACTGTACCTGTTAGTAGAATGAACACATTGCGATTTCTTCAACTGAAAAGGCGGGACGCATATCAACTCAAAACACTCTGGACTATCATTTTAAGGTACATGGCATTGGCAGGCTCCTCAACAGTTTTATATTCTGGTCTCACTCTAAATAAATTTTGTAAATCAGTCTCTCATTGAGATATAAATGTGTTACAATAATACAGTCTACACAAATTATGCTGACTGGTAGTATGTCCACCGGTTGTGTCGACTCACAGAACATCAGAATTCTTCTCCAAAAGTTGACACTTTCAGAAAACTGATAATGGTTCTGTTTAATCTTCATGGCTAAATTTTATTGTTATTTCTGTCATTTTTATTTTCATTTTGAGTGTAGTAATATTTGAATATAGCTCAAGCCCTTCTACAAACTATTTTATAACTGAAGTTATATCGCCAGTATCATAGGAGCTAGGTAGTACTTCCACAAATTCTTTGCCACCTCACAGATGTCGATTATTGTTCACTTTAGTGACATCAGGAATGTTAATGTGTATTGCCAAACGAATTAATGCAATATACCATTTCTCTTTCTATTTGCGAAAGTATTTCACATGTAGAACTAATGATAGTTAATATAAAATCAGAGAATACTACACTGCATTTAACCCCCAATTGATGCAGCATTGTGGCTGCTGTTTTGTTTAATGTGGTTATTGAGAGAATGTGAGGTGGAAATGTCCACACAGATAAATATCAGAGTCTTGCTAGCGTTGAAAATTGTGGAGCATGAGGTTATTGGTAAACTAACAGTGTACTTGTGGTAGGCATAAGTTTCCAAATGAATCAAAGTAGTAGATTCTTTGTAACATGTGTAACTCAGTGAGTTCCAAATCCTCCTCTAACATTTAGATTTACAACCCTCCATTCTCTAATTTCCACATTGTGTTAGACATCATATTCCATACAAACGTTACACAAAATCTTGGAATGTGGAATTACTTGAAGAATTTAACCAGATCTGTATAAGTGATCTTCCATACTGTTTCTTTTTTATGAGCAATTCATGCCTTTTCTCGTGTTGTTGTAAATATTGTCCTTTCCCAGTAGTGACAGATCCCATCATCCTGTTGGGTCTTCTACATCTACATTTATACTCCGCAAGCCACCCAACGGTGTGTGGCGGAGGGCACTTTACGTGCCACTGTCATTACCTCCCTTTTCTGTTCCAGTCGTGTATGGTTCGCGGGAAGAACGACTGTCTGAAAGGCTCCGTGCGTGCTCGAATCTCTCTAATTTTACATTCGTGATCTCCTCGGGAGGTATAAGTAGGGGGAAGCAATATATTCGATACCTCATCCAGAAACGCACACTCTCGAAACCTGGCGAGCAAGCTACTCCGCGATGCAGAGCGCCTCTCTTGCAGAGTCTGCCATTTGAGTTTGCTAAACATGTCCGTAACGCTATCATGGTTACCAAATAACCCTGTAACGAAACGCGCCGCTCTTCTTTGGATCTTCTCTATCTCGTCCGTCAACCCGATCTGGTACGGATCCCACATTGATGAGCAATACTCAAGTATAGGTCGAACGAGTGTTTTGTAAGCCACCTCCTTTGTTGATGGACTACATTTTCTAAGGACCTTCCCAATGAATCTCAACCCGGTACCCGCCTTACCAACAATTAATTTTATATGATCATTCCACTTCAAATCGTTCCACACGCATACTTCCAGATATTTTACAGAAGTAACTGCTGTTTCTGGGCAATTTTCGCATTTTTTGCTCTTTTGGCTATGGCTGATACTCCTCTGGCTAATGATCCATAGCTGTAAGTCCCACAATTTCTGGAATTAGAAATGTGATAATTCCACACAGTGGTTTACGTAAAGGTTAAATATGAAGTGTTTTAAACAGTCTTCTTCTTTTTATTTCTTCTCCTTCAGAAAACTTTTAGTTGCTGACAGTAATGAGCGGTCGCAATTTTTTGCATATCCTTGTGTTTTCATCTGCTTCTTAGGTGGTTGATGAGTGGTGCTCATAATTTAACAGAAACTTGTCTCAGCATTCAACTTAAGTTTCGTGAACATTACTTCATAACTTGAAAATGTCACAATATGTTGCTCTATTCCTGTGTTTCTCCATACACATATTTGCTTGACTTCATCAGCTACATTTCGATCTGCAGCTTGATGTTCCGCTAAATCTTTACCCACAGAATTTGTGATATCTTGTTCTTTGGAAGCTTCATGCAGCAAATTAATTCCTACATCACTGTGTGCCAGCTGCTTCTTGACCTTTCTTCCTGACATCTGGTAGTTACATGAGACAGTGTATAATTCTACCAGTAGCTTGTCAAGTATACTGCCATTACCATGTATGATGGACATCCTAACAGATGCACTATACTACTGCATGTTTGAAGATTTTGTGGGCCTTATTGTATACATCATCTTAAGTATCCGCTCTGATACTGTCCAATGAAGGTAAGCCTAGACATTTAACGAAGACCTTATTCCCCTATCTTCTTATGACATGCTCTCTGTAATTCTCCTAACTAAAAACTATATGCTGTTTCAGTTCCATAGTTATTCTTCAAGATGTAAGTTTTAGGGTTTGTTCGTTTTACTTTTCAAACTTTAAATGTCTCTGGTAACCAGTTTACACGTACGGTTTCTCAAATGCTGTCTTGTATTTTGGACTATGTACTAAATCACCCACATTAAATTTCTGCTTGTGTCAATCTACCGTTTAATACACCTGTATACTGGATTTAGAAGCTCATTATCACAAACGTCAGTTGGTTTCATTTTTGTTGTTCGATATGTGGTCCAGTCAAATTGGCCAATTTTTTATGGAAGAATATCTGAACAAAGGTGAAAATGTGTCCACATATGGGGTTTTAGTATTCTATTCAAACATTCCATGATATTTGCTTTCAATTGGGAGAATACTGAGTAGTGGTATTCCGTACCACTCAATTAGTGTCTTGAAGTAGTTATTATAATACATACCAACATGATTGGTTTGGAGTTTTATAGGACATCGCTTTGTTCTCATCTGCAGCTTTCATAGACAGAGCCCAGGCAAATATTGTGTATATATGAATGTCCATAAAAATATTTTTGAAACCTTTATTTGCTTTTGAATATTGTCTCATACAAACAAGATCTACCTGTGTAAATCATCCAAATGTTGAATTATAGCACACCAGCATGAGAACGGATTGTGTGGACGTTTTTGAAGTTTTTGAACTACCATCTCCAGAATTATTTAGTAATGCATCTTTATCAAGGCTCTCGGAATGATGGATATGATTTTGTTCGTGTGAACAATGGCTGATGCTGTGAGCAGTTATAACCATTCTATCGTTTCACTGAGGTTATCCGGAGATAGGTAGTTCATTTATTTATGCTGAATGTCAGTACCTTTTCCAGCACTATGACTAATGGCTAGCACAGGTTTAATGATATTTTCAGATTACTTGCTGATCAGGGTTTTCATTTGTCCATCTGGGCTGTTGCTTTTCCCATGTACATTAGTCATACATAATATTTTAGTGTATATTTCTATATATTTCTGAATGTACATTTTTTTTTTTTTTTTTACTCAGCGCCCTGTCGGTGGCTTCTTTCATTGATTTCCCACATCGGCAGGGATATGTACAGCTCATCTTCTATAGCTATTCACTTGATAAAATTGTCCAATTTCTATAATGTTGTTGACTCTCCTTGATTGACTCAATGTTCCCTTCGATGTAGAGTTAACATTGATGTATTCTATCATTCATTTGTTCCAAGCCAGATTCATATATCTTACCTTTTATAGCTGCTGCCTTGATAAGCCTACACAGTTCCATTAATTTTGTATTGAGACTTGAGTGCTTCAATTTTTATATCAATGTGTAAATGGATGTTGTCTTGCTGTCAACCCCTTTAAATGAGTACATGGCATTCATGTAAATTTGTCAGTGATGCACAGTATACTGATACAGTTACGTACTGGTGCACTATGTTTTAAAACACAGTCTATAGATGATTAGATGTATCGCCCATAATTAAATTTCCTTGGTTTAACAGTTACCAGAAACCCATAAGCTGTGTGATTCATTTCCTACATGTGGTTGATAAATGTGTTTTAATTTCATACTCTCTTGTTTGGAAGCTATCTTCCACTAGTTGCTTTGGAATTCTGGGATATGTTTGGCTCAACTGAAAGAAATCAACCTCCATATGATATATAAAACATACCTATTTCCGTATTTGATCCTGTTGTTTCACAGAAACATTGTCAAATATAAACACAGTATTTACCACCGTAGTAACTAGTCATAATCTACATTTACTTGGGCTGTACAGAAACAACAGGCCCCTCTGCGCGGACGAGGTCGGTAGGCCACGCAATGGGACCCTGCTGTTTCTGTACAGCCCAAGTAATGTAGATTAGTTACTACTGTCCTACTGTTTTATTCTTGACATGGCCAAACTTTGGCATGCAGTAGTTTAGTGTCATTCGCTTCTGAAGAAGGCCAAAGTATTATGCTGAAACCTGGGTAAAGTCTGGTTTCTATTTGCAGCTGAGGCTGCGCGTTCAGGATGATAGGACATCTGTTAATGCCTCAGGGAATGACTTCCATGGTACTAAAGGGAGCTGTAGAGGTTAATAACTAGAGAGATGTCAGAGATTGGAATACATACAGCAAATAATTGAGGAGGTTGCAAGTGTTTCTCTGAGAAGAAGAGAATGAGACAGGAGAGGAACTCGTGGCAGACCGTATCAAACCAGTCATGAGACTGATGAAAAAAACAACAAAAAAACAAGAAAAAGTGGGCCTCTCAACAAGTAATGAAAGACTTTTTTGTCTTGGACAATTTTGGTTGAAAAAAATGGAGGAATTGTTGTAGGACATCGTGGAATATTTAGACAGAGAAAGATATCCAATAGGAAGGATAGACAATAATATGAAAGTGTTGCATAGAGCGCCAACGGGACAGTTACTGAACTTACTGGAAGAAATTGAGATTTATGTGCCAGGAAACGACAATCGGAATTACTGCTGAATGAGCAGAATGAGTTCAGTGTAACTGCTTGTTTTGATACTTTCAGAGACCTACTAGTTTGATTACCTCAGCGGATTGAGGTGCGCCGGCCGCCGACGACGTAGACCCTTCCTCCGCACTCTTCACCACAGGGAAACAAGTACCACGACGAGTCGCCACCGACACCACACGCTGGATATAATATCGACTATCGCGTTTTTTACTTTAATGTATAGTTACTATTTTAATAGTTGTACTACGATTACGTTTATGGTAATTAATCTGTCAGGCTGGAAGATTTTATTTTATTGTTACGCTTTTTATACTAGCTTTTATGTAAGTTGTATGTTTCACCTAGTCAGGCTACTGGCTTTATTATATTAGTATTTATGGTTCAAGTAATTCAAATGGCTCTGAGCACTATGGGACTTAACATCTGAGGTCATCAGTCCCCTAGACAGAACTATTTAAACCTAACTAACCTACGGGAATCACACACATCCATGCCCGAGCCAGGATTCTAACTTGCGACCATAGCGGTCGCACGGTTCCGGACTGAGGCGCCTAGAACAGCTCGGTCATTCTTGCCGGCCATTTATACTTTTTAAGGTATTTTAAGTGTGAATCCAATATCACATCAGTATACGTTTTATTGTCAGACGCTCGTTTTGCTATGGGAAATAATTTAAAAAATTAACTAGTGGATGTGCATGCCGCAATTTAATCATCACATTGGCGACACTGGTTTAGTATCCGCTGTAGCTAAAGTGCCCTCTGCTAGCATTAGTTCCTTGTACAAATTCCAGGCGCAATCTGTGTATTGCCACCATGTTTAACTTGAAGATGGTTTGCATCAGAATATTTTAATCGTATGTATGGCTGCTATACGTGGCTATAACCATTTTACACTTTTATATTTTATGTACCACTAGTGCTCGTTAGATTTAGCGTTAACTAATTAAACCTGTCGCTTACACAATATTTATTTTTGTAACAGATATGAAGATGGCAGTAGCCGAAACCGGTAATGAAGTGTAAGAAATCTGTGTGATCAAGACGGACTTGTAAAAATAAAGTGCCAAAAAATGATTGTGGACTCATTTACAGAGCTTATGTTTTCAATGAATGAGTAGTAATCGTTGCCTTCTTTCCATGTCAATTCACTGACGCCACTGTATCTAGACTGAGCCTTATCATTTCCCTTTTCACGTTTTCCAGCTTCCCTATTACGTTCAGACTTTTGACAGACCACGTCTCGACTAATAGAACGTTATCCTGTCGTTGGTTATTGAATATTTCTCTCTTTGTATCACATCTTATTACACACTCTATATATGTCTCATTGGAATTTGTTACAATAAGTTTTAAACAGTGCTGTTTTGCAGTTAATGAATATTGTCAGTACAGCTCAAACAATTTGTTTATTGCAATCAACAAACAGTTTTTCCGTGCCAGCCAGACAGTGGTGACAATCGTCATGTTGGTGTCACGATGACATAAAGCTGCCGTGGCGGCAGCAGTGGGTATGCAGCGCCTCCGGTGGTGTTCTGTCTGACCACGTGATGCCACCTGTGGTGGCTTCGATTGCGGCGGCTGCGTTACCAGAAGGTGGATGTCCACCCCAACAGGAATGAGCTCATTAGTGGAGGCTTACACGTGTCGTGTTAGCAGTGGCTGGTGAGGCGCAGACGTGAGAGGACAGAAGCTCCAACGTCTGTCGGCAGGTCAGCCACTCAGCACACTACCCCGTCAACGACGACTGGGTGTACCTGTGGGCAACCAAGATTCTGTAGTAAGTATAGTTGCCTATGACACATGAGAGATACCTCACATTTCTTCAACTTACTCACCAAAGCACCAAATTCTTACAAATAACGACTAGAATGAGGGGTGTAACCCACGCAACAGCTACCCTTAATAAGTAATAGTGCATAAACGAGGCTGACATTTTAAATTTGAAACAAGTATTTAATTTCGCAAGTGAGCAGCTAGATCCATCCTATTAACTTTATCACTTAACTTGCTGTATAACAGCTATTATGTTTTTCTCGCATTGTTGTTAAAGGCGCAATTACACTACTGGCCATTAAAACTGCTACACCACGAAGATGACGTTCTACAGACGCGAAATTTAACTGACAGGAAGAAGATGCTGTGATATGCAAATGATAAGCTTTTCAGAGTATTCACACAAGGTTGGCGCCGGTGGCGACACCTACAACGTGCTGTCATGAGGAACGTTTCCAACCGATTTCTCATACACAAACAGCAGCTGACCGGCGTTGCCTGGTGAAACGTTGTTGTGATGTCTCGTGTAAGGAGGAGAAATGAGCACCATCACGTTTCCGACTTTGATAAAGGTCGGATTGTACCCTATCGCGATTGCGGTTTATCGTATCGCAACATTGCTGCTCGCGTTGGTCGAAATCCAATGACTGTTAGCAGAATATGGAATCGGTGGGTTCAGGAGCGTAATACGGAACGCCGTGCTGGAGCTCAACTGCCTCGTATCGCTAGCATTCGAGATAACAGGCATCTTATCCACATGGCTGTAACGGATCGTGCAGCCAGATCTCGATCCCTGAGTCAATAGATGGGGAAGTTTGCAAGACAATAACCATCTTCACGAACAGTTCAACGACGTTTGCAGCAGCATGGACTATTAGCTCGGAGACCATGGCTGTGGTTACTCTTGACGCTGCATCACAGACAGGAGCGCCTGCGATGGTGTACTCAACGACGAACCTGGGTGCACGAATGGCAAAACGTAATTTTTTCGGACGAATCCAAGTTCCGTTTACAGCATCGTGATGGTCGTATCCGTGTTTGGCGGCATCGCGGTGAACGCACATTAGAAGCGTGTATTCGTCATCGCCATACTGCCGTATCACCCGGCGTGATGGTATGGGGTGCCATTGGTTACTCGTCTCGGTCACCTCTTGTTCCCACTCACGGCACGTTGAACAGTGGACATTACATTTCAGATGTGTTACTACCCGTGGCTCTACCCTTCATTCGATCCCTGAGAAACCCTACATTTCAGCAGGATAATGTACGACCGCATGTTGCAGGTCCTGTACGGGCCTTTCTGGATACAGAAAATGTTCGACTGCTGCCTTGGGCAGCACATTCTCCAGATCTCTCACCAACTGAAAACGTCTGGTCAATGGCGGGCGAGCAACTGATTCGTCACAATACGCCAGTCACTACTCTTGATGAACTGTGGTAACGTGTTGAAGCTGCATGGGC
Organism: Schistocerca gregaria; assembly: GCF_023897955.1. Taxonomy (NCBI): domain Eukaryota; kingdom Metazoa; phylum Arthropoda; class Insecta; order Orthoptera; family Acrididae; genus Schistocerca; species Schistocerca gregaria. The sequence continues at coordinate 133,562,295 of NC_064927.1, read as the reverse complement.
AGCTGTACATGTACTACACGCCATCCAAGGTCTGTTTGACTCAATGCCCAGGAGTATCAAGGCCGTTATTACGGCCAGAGTTGGTTGTTCTGGGTACTGATTTCTCAGGATCCATGCACCCAATTTGCGTGAAGATGTAATCACATGTCAGTTCTAGTATAATATGTTAGTCCAATGTATACCCGTTTATCATTTGCATTTTTTCTTGGTGTAGCAAATTTAATGGCCAGTAGTGTACATTTTGATCTGACAAATGGTTGCATGTAGCATATTTTTTTACTGTTTTGCCATTTGTTGTTTGATTGAAGCTGTGTATGTCTTGTCCTTTTGGTTTCACCATCAGCTTTATTAATGGTACCCAAGAAGGTTAAATTCGTTAATAGCTGACGAAGTAACACATTTGAGTAACATATTGTTGGCTTTATACGTCCACTAGCTCTCAGCTGAGTGGTGCTTGGCCATTTAAAGTGGTAACTGACCACAGTGTTGTTGCTGCCCACCTTCTCAGCCGTGGCAAAAGCTGTGATATCTCTGGCTCTCGATTCATCACCATAATACTACGGGGATATAGCATTGGAAATGGTTTATCCAAGGATTAGTAGTTGTTGATTCTTTTGCTGTCTAGCCACACTGATGTCAAAAACTATGGGAGTTTTCGGAACATCAGTACCTCCCATGATAACATCAAGATGACGATGAAGGTCGAGAAAGAGGGTGTCATGTCTATCCTTTGGGTTCTCGTGCACCGAAAATCCAATGGATGTCTCAGCCATAATGTAACTGTAGTGATCTACCATCTCTATGTTAGAAAGATAGCCTGTTACAAGGACGTAAATCATGGTGGTTCCTTGTATTTGCTATAAATGTCCTTGCTCCTTCTTCTCGCATTTCTAAGTTTCATATTTACTCATCCGTTTGTGATTTTGATGACCTTCCAATACTGATTTCAATACTTTGACTAAAGTTTACGCACTGAGCTATTTCGATTTTTTGATTTCCTGTGTTAAATGCCGTATTGCAAAAAAGGTCTTTTTACTACAATTTGATTCCTTGAGTAACAATTTTCTTATCTATAGATGAGATAGGAATTACTGTCATGAAGGCTACCTACAAGTAAAGTAGTGTTCTATGTACGATATCGAACTGCCAATGTCATTTTTTCTTTTAGGGGCACTGTTGGCTTTACGGAATGACAGGATACTCTGTCCTAATTTTAATCGGTATGTCTCTCAGCTTTACTACGTTTTTGCAACGTGAAATTTTAAATATCTTGCCTCCTATCGTACTACTAAGTTTATCGTACTACTAAGTTTCATACCACAGATCTGATAATGGGGTTCTCAGAAACGCGCCATGTGATGGAAATAAAGTTAATTTTGCAGTCTAGACAGTTTTTTACCATTTAGTTCCAATATGGTCGCCGATCTGAGAAGCTTTTTATCTAAAGTGTTTTATTGTTCATCTCAGATTCAGCGACTATGAACATATGGGAAGAGACTTTCACATGGATATTTTGTTGCTGGCGTGGAGGAAAATGTCATCAAGAATGGTCACATTCGTGGGAGATGTCACAACAGTCCAAAGGGAGCTACAATACGGCCGCAATACAGCCGAGTATTCCGCGAAAAACCTGGTTCTCCCAAGTCAAGTTATCTAGGCGCTATACCTCTATCGTAACACGCATCCGACTGGGTCACGGCTGTTACCCTAGACATCTGTATAGGACGAACAGCCATCTCCATACTGCGAAGACGACCCAACTGAAATTGCAGACGTCAACCATGTGATATGTATGATCACGTTTTGACAGAATCACAGACAACACCGCAAGTTTCTTAAGGCCTTCATCAGAGTAGGAATCCCCCAACCTACATCTGTGACGGACCTATTTCGACAACTGACCACGACGGAATGTGTAAGTGTTATTCAGTTTCTGCAAGAAGCGGATTATCGGGAGATCGTGCGGGAATTAGATTAGGAAATAAGAGGCTTAAAGTAGTAAATGAGTTTTGATATTTGGGGAGCAAATTAACTGATGATGGTCGAAGTAGAGAGGATGTAAAATGTAGACTGGCAATGACAAGGAAAGCACTTCTGAAGAAGAGAAATTTGTTGACATCGAGTATAGATTTAAGTGTCAGGAAGTCGCTTCTGAAAGTATTTGTATGGAGTGTAGCCATGTATGGAAGTGAAACGTGGACGATAAATAGTTTAGACAAGAAGACAATAGAAGCTTTCTAAATGTGGTGCTACAGAAGAATGCTGAAGGATTGATGGGTAGATAACATAACTAATGAGGAGGTACTGAATAGAATTGGAGACAAGAGAAATTTGTGGCACAACATGTCTAGGAGAAGGGATCGGTTGGTGAGGCATATTCTGAGGCATCAAGGGATCACCAGTTTGGTATTTGGTGGGGGTAGCGTGGAGGGTAAAAATCGTAGACGGAGACAAGGAGATGAATATACTAAACAGATTCAGAAGAATGTAGGTTGCAGTAGGTACTGGGAGATGAAGAAGCTTGCACAGGATAGAGTAGCATGGAGGGTTGCATCAAACCAGTCTCAGGACTGAAGACCACAACAAGATACACACACACACACACACACACACACAGAGAGAGAGAGAGAGAGAGAGAGAGAGAGAGAGAGAGAGAGAGAGAGAGAGAAAGAGATTGAAAAGACATGGCCGAGAGGGGTTGGGTGGGGACACCTTTCGATCTTCCGTGGTAGGTGCCCATCGCCTCCTTTGTCGGCACACAACGAAGTCACTAACCATTCCCTACTGTTCGAAACCATATTAAAACACCAAGTGAGGTACTAATCCTCGCAATTGGAGACCAACTGAAAACTACAGGGAACCCAATACAATCACAAAAGAATTAAAGGACTGTGGCGCAGGAGGCAATACACAGTTCCGAACGAAAAGTGAAAATAGGAACGGGTGGCGCTGTCTGTTAGATGACAATAACGTTAAACTGATCGATGGAAACAAGATCGCCAGCTACAGGGTGAGTTGGGGAAACAGTATTAATTTTTTGCAAAAAAAAATTCTGAATAATGATTAGAATGGTAGAATCTCATCAAACGAGAATTTGTATTACAGTTTTCACCTGTACTTACCTATTCAAAACCAGCACGTGATTGTATTGTAATTTTTAATGTGGCAGTTAGGCATGGATTTTGTATGGAGAAAGTAAGGAAGTGATATGTTCCTCTTAGTAAGCAATTAGAATGTTTCAGACCTAATAGAATCATCTGGTACGTGTTATTCGTTTCCTTTTTTTCGTTTGTAACTTGTAATAGATGAACTACATACTTAACTAAATTACATGTAATGTACTTAAATATTTATACAGCGAACGAGGAGCTGTGACTTGTTAAATATAGTTTTTATTTTTGTTTACTATATGAGCTTTTTCTTATGTGAAAATATGATGAATGGTGAAGAAGAGTTGAGCTTAATACGATCTGTTATCGAGTGCTTCAATGGGTACCACCTAGAACTGTTTTGGTAGGTTGAGAAATGGACCAGTAACAACAGTGTGGAATTGTTATGGCATGCACCCGTAGCTTACAACATCCTGCGGAGTGGCTAATTAGATGGCATTCTCATGGTGACTTTTTGCGGAAGTAGAGAATAAAATTATGCAACATGGTTTGGAAGACGTTGTGGCTTAGCTGTGTGCTAACACATGACAGTGGTTGGATGCAGACTGTAGCATGGAGGCGGAGTGAATCGCATACTCACAGCTCTACCTCTCGTATTCCGCTGTGGAGGCCACACCCTCTAGCGAACAGAACGCCTGCTGTTGCTGGGACATAATTAACTCTGTCGAGCCTGGTTTGTTCCTGTTGCCTGTGAACAAAGAGGTTAAGCTTCGTCAAGCGATACCCATGTTTATCAAGGCAAAAAAAAAAAATGTAAACAAATCCAAGAAATTTGAAAACTGATCTTCAAAATTTTCAAAACTGATCGCGTAGTTTTTAGTCAAACTAAATCTAATCATTTCTTTGAGAACTCTACAGGCTTAAAGTACACAAAACGTTGCTTATAGCGTTATTGTGACATAAAATTAGATGTTATATGTACAGTAAGTAGTTCGCTCTATATGTTATGTGCAGGACACCTAGGCAGTCTAAGTGGTATTTCAAATTTTTATTTTATTTCTGAATTTTTCTTTGATATTCTCCTGCAATGTTCAAGCGCAATTCTATGGGGCCTACGTGGCTAGTAGCGTCGTCGCTCTTGCAAAGGCTGTAGGTTTCTGTGAAACTTAATAATCAAGCCACTGTGCACGGCTGTGGGACGCCAGTAGGGGGCATGGGAGAGAGATCAGTTATTGGGTGCCGGCTGCCCCGTGGACCGTCGACCGAGCTGGACTGTCCCTATCTCTGGCACCGGCTTTCAGTTTGGAATGACGTGAATTCTTTTATTTTCCGACATCCAGATTATTGTCTTCGCATGAACATCATGACTGGCTCTCTATCGAACTGGGCGCAATGCAGAAACTCCCTTCGGTTGGCCGCATCTTTGCTTACCCGGGCCACCGAACCTTGCGACCGGGCGCAGTTATACGATGTACACCTGTGGAGTAACCGAGCAAACGGTTTGTGGTACAGCAGATAAGCATTGTCCTTTGGTCTTAAAGATGCTTTTATTTAGTACTGCTTTGACAGTCCCACAAGTCGCATAATTCTTACTGTTTTATGTAGTATATGTTCAGAAAATGTGCATCCCACGATCACGCCATTTACTACATTCACTGCTCTCTCTCTCTCTCTCTACTCTCTCTCTCTCTCTCTCTCTCTCTCTCTCTCAGTGTTGCTCTTTCTCTGTGTAGACAATAGATCTCTATACGCTCTGCGGCAAAGAAGTCTGACATCTGTGATAGATAGAAGCGATGGCATGTCTTCCAATTTCATTAACTGACTAGAGGGATACTTGTTGTATATTTCCGTCGCTGGCACGAGAGCACAATTTGGTTAATATCCGTTTACTCTCTGCGCACCCAGTATGACGAATTCGCCCCCTCCAGGTTTTTGAAGACCAATATACTCAGGATTCTGCAAAGAATCGAAGACCCTTGTACGGAGCAGCTTCAAACTCAGATTATTTCTCAAACGAGTTGATGTGTTAAATATTTCACGTTAAACATGTAAGCGAGTAAAAATTATGCGAAAGTCGCTAAGTGCTCTCGTTATAAAATACTGGTTGAATATAAGTTTGGGTAATTATCGTTCCAATTTAGGCAAAAGTAAGTTTTTTGTTCATGTCAATGTCTATGACGTCATAAGTCCTGAACCGTGGCCTACGAAAAATACAGTTCTAAGGGCATGGCCGTGTGACGTCAGCAATGTAGTGTTCGTGGCCAACGATAAATGCTTACCAAAGCCCACAGACATATGTATACTTGTGTGAAAGCCCTTAGGTCAGTTCTTTGACATTCTAGCAACAACAAGCTTTTACCAAATATCTTTGATAAAAGTTAGTGTGAGGCCATATGTTGCTTAGTTTACTTTAGTGCATTTTATAAAATGACGAATTATATTTGCTGCGTGTCTACCACTACAGTGACTACTGCGTAGCAAGAAAAATATGAAAATCTTCAAAGCACAAAGTATGCTGACTACTAAAATCTTACTAGAAAATAGCTGCAACAATCAGCTGTACTCGAATTTGCTGCACTGTGGATTTTGTTAAGCTTACATATAAAAAGAAAGGATTTGGAGAGGGTGGTGATGTGAAAAGCCAACGACGTTTACAGTATACGCAAGTGAAATAAATGTGTTTGTTTATACTTCAAATAATCTAACATAACCTTCATGAATTCCTGATTGAGTTATTTATGTATCGGTTTATACGTTTCTGGAATAATATTTAAAATGGTACGTTGTGCGATCAGAGTAACATACTGAAAGCTTTCATCTGCTGCTAAAAATCATACGTTAGCCATGAGATCATATTTAAACGAAACAGCATCCACGAGTTAAAGAATGAAACACAGTACCAGTTACGTATTTTTCTACGATTTGCACAACGCTTTAAGAGCATTTAGTCTCAGGACCAAGTACAAATATTTTCATAGGCGTTTTATGCGATGTTTCGGAAAATCGCTCAAAAGAAATCTATTCGACTACAGTTGACTACAATAACAACTACAGGGCAATAGACTCAGAACACACATATAAACACCACAAAAAATTGCGATGTGACTATTTCCTTTTGATAATGAGAATAAATTCTCTAAAAGAGTCATATTAAGCATAATAAAATACGTAACTAGTGCAGTGTTTCATTATGTAAAGCCGGCCGCGGTGGTCTCGCGGTTAAGGCGCTCAGTCCGGAACCGCGTGACTGCTACGGTTGCAGGTTCGAATCCTGCCTCGGGCATGGATGTGTGTGATGTCCTTAGGTTAGTTATGTTTAAGTTGTTGTAAGTTCTAGGTGACTGATGACCACAGATGTTAAGTCCCATAGTGCTCAGAGCCATTTGAACAATTATGTAAAACATGAATAACACAACTGCAGGCTTTCGATAAGGATGAATGAAATGATATTTCTTTTCTTAAATCGTGTGTGTAAATATGAACGGTCGCTTTCTTAAGGGCAAACTGAAATTTTTCTTCGATCATTCTCAAATAATTTTTGTTGTTCTTTGTCCTCGAATTGTAGGTCACGAATCAACATTTCGAACTTCTCCACTCGCTATCCGCGGTTTCACCCACAAACATTTCCATTTCTGTCTTTTCCAGGAATGTGCTCGCCACTGATATATGCCGTTTTTAACTGTTTGTCATCCGCTGCCGAACAACTATGATGAAAAACTTTACAATCGTGTGATAGCCCCAGTGAAGGAGCCCTAGTTTGGTCAAAGGCGTTTCAAAAAATCTTTGACAAAGCGTGCGTTTGTATCGCCGGCTGTTAACACCACACTGGTGACGTCATACAGACGTGCGCATAGGCTTGTATTTATCGTAGGCCACATCCTGAACTGTGTGTCTTACATTGATATAATTTTTCAGATAAATTTACTGGTATATGTGGACATTGTCTGCAAAATGTGTAGTGAAGAAGTACTAACTTCTTGCCTGATCCTGAAGTTTCACTCCATGATCAGTGAAAATGTTATAAGCGATAGACTAATTTCATCATTTTGTAGGCGGACGTCACATAGAAAAGTTTCATAAAGGTTAGAAATTATGTGTAGAGTTTATTGGAAGTGCTCTCATTTTCAAATGTTGGGTAAAAATGGAGCGATTTTCGCTGCACAATTTCTAACATTCATACTTAAGTTGTTGTGTTAAAGCTTTCATTTAAGATTGTAATACCTCATGAGTAGTTTATGACAGAACTTTAATTTATAAAATTCGCTCAATAATTGTATGAAACACAGAAAATCGAATTTACGTTGCCTGTGGAAGCCAGTAGACAGGCATCATGCAACTAGGACCACATAGCGTTTTGCCCGTTTAGCAAAATCGAGAATTACGAGGTGCAGTCCTTGTAATTCCATTAAGAAATTATATTTCTTTTTACTGTCAGTAGTCATTTGTTTCCCTTACAAAATGATCTGAAGTCAAAGTGAGGTTAGTTTATTTCCAATCGATCTGCACAGGGTGCAGCTTTTTTGCTGTTGCACTAAGCTGAGAAAATTATTTATTGTTCGTTTGGTCATTTGATATTCTTTGGTTCGGTCAACGGCACACGATGCAGAAGAATGCAGTGAGATGGGAACTCTAAGACCGCAGTTAATATTCTTATACTGGCAACTTAAATTTGACACGAGACTTTCATTTGAGGTTTTTCATAGCGGTGGTTCACAAGCGCAAAACTGTTACTAGAGTCCTCGTGATCTGAAGACGTTAATTAACTTTTAAACAAATTACGAGGGGCATACAATAACTAATGAAACACATTTTTTTGTCTGCCATTTTCGGTTGAAGAAATGCGTAATTTGTTGTAGGACACCGTGAAGTATTCCCGCTTCAGCCCCGTGAAGTTTCGATAGGTGGCGGACCTATACGCAGCTTTCAAAATGGAGTCTGTAATGGAGGTGTGTCACAAGCAGAGAGATGACGCTGAGCTTCTTTTGGCAGAAAACTCGAGCGTCGCAGATATACATAGACGCTAGCAGAATATCTAGGGAGGCTTGAGAGTGAAAAAAAGAACGGTGGGTCCTTGAGCGAAGCGTGTGTCATTATCGCAACGATGTCGTCGAAACCTGTCCGATCTCCTGTGTGCCAGTTAGCCACACTCAGCTGTGACACACTGTTGGAACATGCGGACACTCTCATTCGAGCAGATCGACGGATCACAAGCAAACACCTCGCTGATCAATTGGACGTATCTGTAGGTAGCGTCGACATACGCGTCGACCAGTTGCGGTACTCAAAGGTGTGTGCCTGTTCGGTCCCTCGCCGCCTAGCAGATCGCCATAAAAAGCGACGAAGGGCCATCTGTGCGGAACTGCTTGCCAGGATCGTGACAGTTTTTTGTCGAACATCGTCACAGACTATGAAACATACGTTCATATCTCCTGACTGGAGAAAAGGCAGTCCATAGAGTAGTGCCACACCATGTGTTCTCCGATAAAAGTTGGAGCCGAACCCTCAGCCAGTAAATTAATAATAACGATCTTATGGGACCCTGAAGAGGTTAATCTGTTTGATGTCTTCCCTCTTGGTGCAATGATCAACTCTGAATTGTGTTGAGCTACCCTCAGGAAATTGCTGAGAACTACTTCTTCTCTATGTCAACGCAAATCATCACACAAGTGAACGCAACCGAGAGGAGCTCACAGAACTTCATCGGGCACTTCTTCCTTATTCACCTTACCGGCCGGATCTCGCACCTTCCGATTTCCATCCGTTTGGCCCAATGAAGGACGCACCCAATGGGAAGCAGGTGATGGTGCGGTTATTGATGCAGCTGGACGTTCGCTCTGACGTCGGCCAGCGGAATGGTGCCATGAAGTCATACGGGCCCCCCTGCAAGGAGGCTTAAGGCCGTCACATTGAATGGAGATTATACCGAAAAATAATTTTTGTTGCCAAAAGTGAGGTAATAATCTGGAACAGAAAAATGGGCTGGGGGGTGGTCCTTGACGTAACAGGGACGCGAAAAAGTCTCACGGTAAAATGTGCGGGTGGTAGTCATAGAGGTAGGCTGCTGACGTGGGTGTCCAGTCCGTCCCTTATCGTAGGGCCTTCTAGCTTAACACGGCTCTGCTCTCGGCTTGTATTCTCGTTTCTCCCCTCAGAACTGCAGCATCGGTCTCATGGTGGGAAGGTACGACATGCTTTTAGGCATTCTTGTGTTAGTCTGTGGTATTCTATTTGCTCACTCGTTACTCGTATTGCTTTGGTTAATTTAATGTCACGATATATTCGGAGCTATGTGACAGACTACTGGATTTGCTTATCATGTCAGGGTTTTCATGGAAGGTGTTGGATTTGCCTGACACCTTACAGTGGGTTCTACTACTGATCCTTCCAGGCACTCTTTCTCGATGTGAAGTCTGAAAAGGGATCCGTTTGGCCTTGAGATGCTAAGTGAGGAGCTACTTGAGTAAGAAGAGGTAGCCACCAATCCTTGAAAGCCGACAAAGGGCAAGAGAGCTGTCAACTGCCCCATGCCACTCCTTGCCTGATCCGAATGACGTCACATGGCAAAGAATGGCGCGATGCCTGGCCGGAATCACACAGTCCTCTGAGCCTGATCATGTAGTCACGAGCAGTTTGGTTTTTAGTTCCCCTGACATTAACGTTCATCCGTGTTCCTGCAAATGGGGACAGGAGCACAGGAAGTACCAGCTCTTATGGTCAGCATACCGTGGTTTTCTGCGCCTTATCATGGAGTTGGTTTAGTTTTCAGTTCACTCGACATGAACAGTCATCTGTGCGTTTGCAAGTGGGGCCACGAACACAGGAAGTACCAGCACCTACAGTCGGAATCAAGCATCCCTCTAGGCCTGACCAATGAGTTAATTTCGTTATTAGCTCACTTGACGTGAACTTTCAACGTTCATCACTGTGCGTGCAGGGTGGGGTCAGCATAACGTAAGTATCAGCCGTTACCAGGGAGCACACAATTTCTGCCACTTACCGGACACCAGGCTTGCTGTGTCTGCTAAGCCCTCTTCTGCAGCTACAGGTTCTGCTGCTGACCATTGCTCATTTTTCGAAACCCTTTCGTCGGACTTCCTGTGAACACGAGAAATATACTTCAGTACTAGACAGCACTCCTACTACCGTCCTATACTTCTACACCTTCTACTACAATGGGTACTCTAGGATTCATGCTCATTAGAATTACACTGCTGATGAAAGTGCTGTGCGGCATTTTTAGTGTAGCGTGTTCCTAGACGCGTCTTCCAACGATTTTCACCTTTTGTTCTAGTATTGTTGTCTGAGGATATATGTAGACGACCAATCCTTAATACTGATTATAGCTGGTAACGCGTCATTTTTTATACAGCCTACATTAATTGAATCATGAACACCTGCCGCACTGGAAAGTCAGTCTACTGCTGTCGGCACTGCGAACTGAATGAAAAGGCGAATAAGTTGGCTGATACGACAGAAACAGTAAAGGCTGCCGACGTGACAGACGAGCGGATGATGGGCAAGCTGCACTGTAGCTGCAAATAGGACACCATTCCACCCTTTCGCTGACGTGAAATTAAACGCTTGTATGACACTGTTGGCCGAGCGTCCTCTTCTGGGGAGTTTTGCCACTTCTAGAAAGTCTTTCTCTTTGACTCTAACATTGGCGACTTGCTCGTCGATGATGATATCATCTTCAAGAGGAGAACATTGCACACACCTAGTCCGGAGCAGAGAAGATCCCCGCCCTGGCAGGGAATCTAAACCGGGCCTTGTGTACTAGAGTCTGCAACGCTATGTACAAAACTACGAGCTTTTGACTCTGATGTCATGAAGGAGCAGGACTATTAATGTGCCTTGATTTCATTAGTGTTTGGCGAGCATCGATCCAGTCAAAATCACAGCCATATGTTTAATATGTGTGATGAAAGAGAGTGCCTTATGCATCCACCGTTACCTCTTCCCAGTCAACAGTACGGATACCTACTGTCCGATCTTTTGAACCTGCTTCCCCCGGAGTAGATTTGTAGCTTCAGGACGCCAACGCACTAAATTTCTCACTTAAATGAAAATAGTACTGAAGAAGTTTACATAGATGTGTATGTTATACACAGCCGCACACAGGCTACGTCGGGGTCCAGCATTACACCTGCAGGCTGCGGGTAGTCTTCTTCAGTGCAGGGGACGGTTTTCTTTCCGCAGGCTATTATCTCAAGTGTATCAAATATTATTACCCAACCACGATAGCGCCTCTCTTGGTCTCCCGTGGCTGTTATCAGTAACACGAAGTGATGTTATGCTTAACAAGTTGTTTAGTGTGTCCTCGTGAAATATCGTGATGATAATCCTAACGAAGCGGCCTACATTCCAGGTGCAATAATATTGTGGTCGGCTGATTTGGACGCTGTACTTCTGATAATCTGTTATCACAATGATCACCAGCAAGCTCAACCAGGTGACGAGAGGCTCGTTAACAAGCAGTGAGCGCATCGGCAACAGGGGGGACTAGACAACACCCACGAGCCACGTTCCTGTGAAGCGCGCTCGGATATCCCTACTCTGCCCACTTTGTGCCATCGCTGCAGCAGCAACCAGGGATGGAACTTAGCTAGTGAGACTTTTGCGCAGAGGTGATCATCGCTAACAACTTTACCATGGACCTTTGATTGTGTTGTCTCATATCTTATCAGGACGATCTTTTTCGTTGTGTTATTTCTAAATCTGAATTATGTTGATTTGAGCTGTATCGGCTCTCTTTCCTTTTATAAATTGCCCGCCTCATCCGCTTGAGTTCGCAGCCGCAGTATAGAACGCGCAGTTTAAGTGGGGGGCTTGGGGGTGGTGTTGCGATCGGGGAAACGAGGCGTTGCTGTGGAGAGTGGCGAGCTCCGACCGGTGGAGCTTGAGAGGCGACGTCCCCTCACTCGGTATCAAGGGGGTCTCGTGGCTCGAATTTGTGTCGCGGCATACTGACTTTGGGCACTGGGAAGTTTGTGTGTCTACAACGGCTTTATGCAATGTTACTTATAATCCGTCTTGATTGCAAAATATTTATTCACATGACTGGTTTCGGTTTCTCTAGAACCATCTTCAGAATTGCAAATTTCGGTTACAGGAGTAACCCGTCCACACTCAGCCACCTACCACATGCTGCGTCACATGTGAAGGAATGTGACGGAGCATGTGAAGGTTTGCTGAGTGTGGACGGGTTACTCCTGTAACCGAAATTTGCAATTCTGAAGATGGTTCTAGAGGAACCGAAACCGGTCATGTGAATAAATATTTTGCAATCAAGACGGATTATAAGAAACATTGCATAACAAGTGATTGCGGTATCCCTGTAGACGTTATGTCTGTTTTTGCAAATACGACGTCTTTCTTAGTGTAGAGCTCATTCAAACCTGAATTGATTAATTTGCTGTGTGGTAATCTAGCTGTGCTTGGTAGCTGATTCGTGACCGCGGAATTAAGCCACCTTGTTGCTTGCTCACCTAGTGTGAATTTTAGCTCCGAGAAACACTTCCTCTCTGAAAGGCAAGATCGAACTTTTACAAGAGCGTGATTGTTCTGGCCGTGTAAGATAATCACTGCCCCGCCAATTCCATTTCCGTTATCATTGTATATCGGAGAGGAACTGTGTAAATTTCTAGCTGTTTAGGTTTCTAGTCCATGCTCAGCAGTACTTCTTGAATTATTTTTCTATTTTACCATCTTTTGTGATACCCACAGTGCTGAGCGCTGAAACTGATACAGTGTTGAGAATGTGGTGGCGCTTTTAATCTGTTCCAGCTTCACGGACGGTGTCGTACGCCGCCCTGTAGGACTCTTGGACCGTAGTGGCTTCTCAGCTGTGCTTGTACACGCCACGCCGCCCTCCACCATCTTCGCCGAGGAGGTCGCCGCTCGCAAATTATGTAATTGTAATCTGTTAACTGTTCCATATAACCGCGGTTTTCCTCACTCTAAAGGACTAACCGGTCAGTGGAGGTCGCTACTCGCCAACTTCTGTGCGTAATTGTTATCTAGTAGCCCTTTCATGTAACCGCTGTTTTTCTCATTCTAAGGGCCTAAGCGGTCAGTTGGTTACCCCTTGTTTTAACAGTGTAATATGTTTTTAAACTTTGCTAAGTTTTATTAATTACTGTGGGAAGCTACTCCTGTTGTAAACTGTTCTTCCTTTAGTTTAGTAGGTTATTTAGTGTGACAGCCCCCCACCCCCTTTTTCTTTTAATGTCCGGGCCTTTAACGGTACTGGCTTGGTTTGGCCATAGTGGACTGTATCTCGTAGGCGCAGTGTCTAGATGCTAGCAGTTTGTTTTTAGTTATTCTTTATTTTGTCAGGTCATCGACCTGTTGGGTTCTAGTTACTGTCTTGTGTTACCAGTCAATCTTCTAACAGGAAAAGCATATAATCCGCATTGAGTGGCTTAAACCTCATGCTTAAGGGATTTATCTCTGCCGAACTTTTTGGCAGTGCGTTGTTATTTGTAACCCATTTTGCACGGGGTAGAGTTCCTTAGGCTCAACGTTTTCTTTTACTGAAAAAGAAAAACCTAAGGAGAAGATAAGGGTACAGCGCAAAATACGAAATTTATTTCTTCACTCATTCAGTTCTAAGGTTAGCTACAGCACCGGAATTTTTCTCCTTATACACAGGCGACCTCTAGTCCTGATTTTCATATTTGTTATACATTTTTTTCATTCTAAAATTCAGGCCGTTGCGCGTTGGCTTCATGGGTCAGCCCAGTGGACAAGTTCGTAACGTTCCTGTCAAAAAGTAATGGAAACTTGTATTTAATTTATTTACGCCTGTTACTATTTTCCCAAGCTGTGCCCTTTGTTTGAATATGTAGCCTGTGGTTTTAATGATAGTAATATTTGGTCGTGACTTGACATGAAACATTTCCAGATTATAAACTTGTCTATAAGAAGTTATGAGTTCACAAAAGGTCTTGTTTGATTTTAAAAGTGGTGTTGATATCCAACCTGTTGTTCCCTCTTACCTGTTGTTTAAACTGAATGTTGGCGATCTCAGAAATTTTATCTCTTAGTTTATAAATAGTGTTTTTTAATGGGTATAAAGCTTCTCAATTAGTAAATTATGTGTATCTAAAACCCCGGCTCAGTCCTTTCGCAGGTTTGATTTGGTTTAAGACGCAATGTGCAAGGTGTCATTTCATGAAGTGTGCCTAACAGTGAGGTGCTGTAATAAAGGATGATGGCATAATACCTGGGAATCGTCACTCGTGAATAAAAAATTACTTGCGTGTCGCAAAAGAGGGCAGGTGTGTGGCTCTGTAGAGCTCATTTCCATGCAGGAATCTCTTATCGCGAATAAAATTTTATGACATATTTATATATCTCACGGAACTACACCATAGCCGCAATCACAAATGGATGGTAATAATTTCATAAGGTTTGCCGTATGAATACCATCTTCGGATCTAGCCACCACGCCTGCAGCTACCAAATGGTTGCGATTGCACTACAAGGGGACCCTCCATATTGTAAATCACGGCTTTTGATGCGCTTCAAATACGTTGTAGAGGCACTTACCCCAAGTACCTGGCTATCCGGTTTTTTAGCGAAGGGCCTTGGTTTTGGAGAAAATCGATTTTGAAGTTCATTGCGCGGTTTGTATAGGCGTAACATTACGTGTATTCCGAACAAGTCAGCGTAGCGTTGTGGTGAAAGTTCGCGGCTACTGCGCTGGAGGTACTGTGTTCGAATCCTGCTCCCGTATGTTTTTTATTTATGCAAGAACCGTCCGGAAAGTTTGGTCCTAACGTTCAAAAACGAGTAGACAAATTAACTTGGAAATACAGGAATGTAGTCGTGTCCTGCACGAAATCCGGGAAGTTCACGAAACTGATGAATGAAGAATTTTTCAGTTCTGTAATTCTTCCGTACGAGGGATATAATTTTTTTTTTTTTGTATATTATCGATTCGTGGGGACGGCAAACCGATTCAGCTTTATATGATCATCTATTCACCGATGAAAGGAAGGCAAGCACCTGTTCCCTAAAAGTGGTCCCACTAAAGTGCACTACTTATTGTCAGCCCTGCGATGTTTATTTTTACCGACAGGTGAAAATCTTCACGAAAATTATTCAGAATGTTCCCGACTTGATGAAAGACAATAGAGAGATCGCTATTAGGGAAGATTCGATAAAAAAATCCTACATCAGTCCACGCACCTAATTTTGAAAGCATGATTACTGGAATTAGCGGATGAAAGAGAAATCATTTGGAATGCAAAAGAATTGTGTTTCCCGGTATAGCTCATGAAGAAACGGCGCACCTGCAATACGGTTGCTGTCATAAGATGAGCGTGGTGCTGCGAAATTTGTGCTTCGGTTATTTCTAAGCACCCACAATATTGTTCTGACACATCAAGCAATGTGGACGATAAAAAATAAGATTTTGTAATATTGTATGACAAAAAAATTAATAACTGAATATATCTTTATAGTTTCGCACACCCTACATTGTGTTGATATTCTCTGAAATAAAATTGTAAAATTTGGTCTATTTTTCAAAAAAAAAAAAAAGAAAAGAAAAAGAAAACGTACTCTAATAGGAATAGAACACCGTACTCCAGCGCGGTAGACGTGAACTTTCTTCACCGCGCTACGCTGACTTCCTCAGAATACACCTAATGTTATGAACATACAAATCGCGCAATAAACTTCAAAATCGATTTTCGTAAAAACCAAGGCCCGTCGCTAGAAAACCGGAACGCCAGGTACTCAGGGTAAGTGCCTCTACAACGTATTTGAAGCGCATCAAAATCCGTGATTTACGGTATGGAGGGTCCCCTTGTTAGCCTAGAGCTATTAACTTCGAATGCTAATGGACAGATTTGTTCGACAGATGATAGTATGTAGCGCAGCACACTGCTTCGTCACTGGACTGTATGGCTGTGCCCTATTTTCAGCCCCCGTGCTCTCTGCTTAGACATGTGGAATCACAGAGTACAACGACGTTGTTGGTGATTCGCTCGTCAGATAGTGTGGCATCGATCTTTGTCCAGCAATAGTCTGGATTATGTAAGTGCACCAATGATAGAACTAGCCGTGCCGTAGGTGCAGCTACAACAGAGGCGCATCAGTGGACAGGCCAGACTAATCCGTGGTTCCTGAAGAGGACAGCAACCTTTTTAGTAGTTACAGGAGCAACAACATGGACGGCTAATATGGCCTTGTAACGTTA
Organism: Schistocerca gregaria; assembly: GCF_023897955.1. Classification (NCBI taxonomy): domain Eukaryota; kingdom Metazoa; phylum Arthropoda; class Insecta; order Orthoptera; family Acrididae; genus Schistocerca; species Schistocerca gregaria. Next base: position 133,545,975 of record NC_064927.1, on the reverse strand, counting down.
GCGTATCTGGCCTTGCATAGTTAGTGTTTCAGAAAACCAGAGCCGTTATTTTTTTCAATGATATACAGCTGTACTGTATGTCTTGACAGTGATAGCACCATTTTGGGTAAAATATTTAGAAGGCTAAATAGTCTCACATTCATTTCTCTGAGCGGCAACTACTCAGGAGGACGCTTTCATTAGAAAAACAAATCTAGTGTTCGAAGGGTCGAAAGAGTGGAATGTTAGATCTCTTAATTAGATAGGTACCTTAGAGAATTTAAAAAGGCTGATGTTAGGTGCAGTGGAAATTAGTGAAGTGCGGTGGCAGGTGGAATAGACTTCTGGTAAGGTAATTGCAGGTTGTCCACACTAATCAAATTCGAGGAATATAGGAGCAATGCTAACAATTAATGAGAAACAGGAATATGATTAAGGCACTATGAAGAGCATGGTGTATTGTAGCTAAGAGAAAACCAAAGCCAACACCCACCACAACAGCACAAGTCTACATGCTAGATACCAAATAACACAGTTAGTAAAGGGAGACGAAAATTGAGTTGTGATGTTTTACTTGAATTCGTTAGTAGGAAAAGGAAGAGAAGAAAGTATAGTAGGAGAACATGCACTTGGGGAGGGGGGAAAGGAACGACAGAGGTAGCTGCCTAGCAGAATTTTGCACTGAGAATAATTCATAATTTAATACTTGCCAACAGTTGGTTTAAGAATAATTTGGAAGTTCGTATATGCGGAAGACATCTGGGGACACTGAAAGGTTTAAGATTGACTATATAACGGTAAGATAGAGATTTGGAGATCAGCTTTTAAACGGTAAGACTGATGTGGACTCTGACCATAATTTATTAGGTATGAAAAACGGATCTAAGCTGAATGAATTGGAAAAACACAGGAAATTAAGAAGATGGGATCTGGAGAAATTGAAGGATAGAGAGGATTCTGACTGAAAGAAAGGGAAGGGAATGCAATAGAAGACGAATTGATATCTTAGAGAGATGAAATAGTGAAGGCAGTGCATGCTATAATAAGTAGAATGACAAGGGGTAATAGAAATCCCTGGATAACACAGAAGAAGTTGAATTTAAATGACAAAAGGACGAAATATTAAAAGTACAGCAAAGCAGGTGAAAGTGAATACGAACGTCTAAAGAAGAAGACTGATAAAAAGTGCAATTTGGTTAAGCTGGAATGACTTTAGAATAAATGGAAGGCTTTAAAGAATGCATGACTAGGGGTAAGATAGGTGGCATCTACAGAAAAATTTAAGATAAAAGAAAATAGAGTAGCTGCATGAATATCATGAGCTCAGATGGCAAAACAGTACTAAGCATAGAAAGCTGACTGGTGGAAGGCATATAAAGAGGATCTAAATAAGGGGAACAAATTTGAGAAAAATACTATAGGAAGAGAAGAGAAAGTAGGTGAAAAGACCTGAGCGGAAAGAAGGCCTCTAGAGTAGGTGACATTTTCTGAGAATTATTCTCATCCCTGAGAGAACCAGCCATGACAAAATTAGTCCGCCTGGTGGGAAGATATGAGACAGGTGAAGTAGCCTCAGACTCTACTGAAAATAATTCCAGATACAAAGAAGGCAGGTGCTCACAGTTGTGAATACTACCGGATGATCAGTTGTATAAGTAATGGTTGCAAAATATTAACACGAATTCTTTACGGAAGAATGTGAAGCTGACAGAAGCCGACTTCGAGAAAGATCAATTTGGATTCCGGAGAAATGTTGAAACACACGAGGCAATGCTGAGCTTACGACTTATCTTAGAAAACGGTTTAAGAAAAGGCAAACGTACGCTTACAGCATTTGTAGCAAGTTTTCGACAATGTTGACTGGGATACTCTTTTTTACATCATAAACGAAGCAGGGATAAAATAGAGGGACGGAAAGGCTATTTATAACCTGTACAGAAACCAGATGGCAATTATGAGAGTCGAGGGGCAAGAGCAGTGGTTGGGAAGAGAGTGAGACAGGGTTGTAGCCTATCGCCGATGTTATTCAATCTGTAAAATGAGCAAGCATTAAAGGAAACCAAAGAAGAATTTAGAGTAGGAATTAAAAGTCCAGAGAGAAGACATACAAAAGTATGAGGTCTCTCGATGGTATTATAGTTCTCTCAAAGACAGCGAAGGATATGGAAGAGCAGTTGAACGGAACGGAGGGGTTTTTGAAAGGAGGATATTAAATGAACATCGACAAAAGCAAAACAAATATAATGGAAACTATTCGAATTAAATCAAGACATGGTGATAAATTTTGCTACTTGATCAGTTAAAATTTATGATGAGCGATGTAGAGATGATATGAAATGCGGACTGGCAGCAGCAAGAAAAAGCATTTCTGAAAAAGGGAAATTGCTGACACATATTGTAAATTTATGTGTTAGGAAGTTTGTTCTGAATATCTGGAATGTAGCCTTGTATGGAAGTGAAATTCGGACAATAAACAGTTCAGACAAGAAGAGAATGGAAGCTTTTAAAACGCGGTGCAATAGAAATTTTGTGGCACTACTTGATTAAAAAAGAATATCGGTTGATAGGGCACTGTTGCAAATGCCGGCTACCCCTGCAGGATACATCCCTTCCCACAGAGCTGCGTTCCGGGTAGCCGGCCACACAGGCATCGCAAGGAGCACTGGCTCTCCAACGACACCTAAGATTCGGCGAAGAAACTACTCTCGCAAGCACCAGTCAGAGACTACGAGGATATCATCCGGCCAGGAAAAGCCAACCGGCGACAAGCTCGCCATCTCCGTAAGCGACAGCCAACCACGTGAATCCACTGTAGTCGCCCGCTAACATCTATAATCAGCGACCCAGGTTTGCAGAGGCGGGAGAGGGAGTGGGGCAGTCTCATCATGGAGTCGAATCCCCGAGTTGTATCCAGGAGTCGCGGCCAGTAGTTTTCAGAAGATCACACGCTGATGATTTGTTACTTTTAGCGGGTGCCAGAAGTCGAGATTTGCTAGAAAATAAGTGTGGCAAATGCCTTGGAATCCTGCATGAGCGGTGGTCGGAGGTGCGACTGGAGGTAGCTCCACGAAAAACTATATATGTTTTTTGAAGGAAGACTTATTAGGAATCCATGGATTAAAATAAATCAGGAGATAGTTCGAAGACATACCAGCAGTCGGTATATATGTATACCTGGAGGAACACTGGAATTCTATTCCCACATACAAATTGTAGCAAGGTAAGGGAATTCACTAACGGAAAAAAATGTTAATATGGGTTAAAGGAGGTTATGTTTGCCACTGAGTGTAATTAGACTGTTCCACGAGTACTTACCTGGACATGGGCCAACCCTACATTTACGTAAAGGATTGGTATAACGGCAACGACGATTTTGACTGTGGCGAAATATAAACGCCAGATGTCTTCTAGTTCAAGATATAGCAAGGAAAGTTAGACCGTCTTTAAGAGGTAAAACTGTTTACGATATATAAAACTGTATACGATATAATCAGAGTAAAAGATGACTTTGATACCTAAAATCTAGTAATTGATACTATCTCAACAAGAAACAAGGCAAAACTATAGCCAACATACTTCACAGCAGAGGCGAGTAACGTCTGTATACGATCCTAGGGAATGTGAACTAAGCCCGATTGCTTTAAGATCACGTGGGGCCGTTACGGAGAGAATGAAGGAAGGCGATCACAAGTGTACCAAGGAAGGCCGCGAGCAGTTTGCGAAAATAAGTGATACGTTTTGATCCGTCGGTATGCTTTTGCATGCAGCCAAATATTGATGGACCCTTCGGTATCGCCGCTCTAGTACGGAACGTAGAGAGGAACTATATGTTGTACTAAATTGTACGTGTGTCCATCTCAGACTACAATAAAGACAAATAGTGATAATTTTTAACCATAGTAGAAATACTGAAATATTAGTATCAGTGACAATAATAGTAATATAATTTTCAGTAATAGTGGTAGTTGTAGTAGTAATAGTAGCATTTGCTGAAAAATAAAATAAAATAAAATGTAGCCAGTGGTTGTAGTATTAACGACGTTTTATTTGTAGTTGTAACAGTATCGTTGTTTGTTGCGGAAGTAGCAGTGCATGGTATTTTAACAGTAGTAATAGCAATAGGTGTAATGATAATTGTAAATTAGTCAAGATAATTATAGTCTGAAACAAAGAAAACCTATGGCTCTCTACCACAGTAAGGAAGAAAGGCCTGATTGTGGACAAGATGCCATAGGAAAACGATAGGTAGCCACCTAAAAGGTAGAGTAATACTAGAAGAAACAAATAAAGAAAAGAAAAATTATTATTACAAACAGTGTAAGCTTACTTCATGTTCATACAAAAAAAGGATAAGAAAATAAGTATATTACCACGTAAATTCATGCCCATGAAATCCGTTGTAATAGTCCATTGTTGTAACCGAGAAGTGAACTATGTTAAAAAAAACGGTTCTTCAGTTATCAGGGATTAAGTGGGATGCCATTCTGGAACACAACGAAGCATGGTGACGGACTCATAAGTGTAACCAGGACAGTCAAACACTGTATCGTTATTTGGACCTATCCTCAGGTAGAGATTGTATTTGTGGATGTACTGCTCATTTATTTTATAGTTCCTGTCAAGACATTTGTGAATTATAATAAACTAGGATTTTCTGGGCGCAGACGAATGTATTATGTAGTTCTTTCAGATCACTGCACTGGCAAAGTCCTTCAAAGTGACGTATCTCACCAGCAGTGAGAGCACGTCACAATGTTGTTGTTGTTGTGGTCTTCAGTCCTGAGACTGGTTTGATGCACCTCTCCATGCTACTCTATCCTGTGTAAGCTTCTTCATCTCCCAGTACCTACTGCAACCTACATCCTTCTGAATCTGCGTACTGTATTCATCTCTTGGTCTCCCTCTACGATTTTTACCCTCCACGCTGCCCTCCAATACTAAATTGGTGATCCATCGATATCTCAGAACATGTCCCACCAACCGATCCCTTCTTCTAGTCAAGTTGTGCCACAAGGTCCTCTTCTCCCCAATTCTATTCAAAACCTCCTCATTAGTTATGTGATCTACCCATCTAATCTTCAGCATTCTTCTGTAGCACCATATTTCCAAAGCTTCTATTCTCTTCTTGTTTAAACTATTTATCGTCAACTTCCATACATGGCTACACTCCATACAAATACTTTCAGAAACGACTTCGTGACATTTAAATCTATACGTGATGTTAACAAATTTTTTCTTCTTCAGAAACTCTTTCCTTGCCATTGCCAGTCTACATTTTATATCCTCTCTACTTCGACCATCATCAGTTATTTTGATCCGGAAATAGCAAAACTCCTTTACTACTTTCAGTGTCTCATTTCTTAATCTAATTCCTTTAGCATCACCAGACTTAATTCGACTACATTCCATTATCCTCGTTTTGCTTTTGTTGATGTTCATCTTATACCCTCCTTTCAACACACTGTCCATTCCGTTCAACTGCTCTTCCATGTCCTTAGCAGTCTCTGACGGAATTACAATGTCATCGACGAACCTCAAAGTTTTTATTTCTTCTCCATGGATTTTAATACCTACTCGAAACTTTTATTTTGTTTCCTTTATTGCTTGCTCAATATACAGATTGAATAACATCGGGGAGAGGCTACAACCCTTTCTCACTTCCTTCCAAACCACTGCTTCCCTTTCATACCCCTCGACTCTTATAACTGCCATCTGGTTTCTGTACAAATGGTAAATAGCCTTTCGCTCCCTATATTTTACCCCTGGCACCTTAAAATTTGAAAGAGAGTATTCCAGTCAACATTGTCAAAAGCTTTCTCCAAGTCTACAAATGCTAGAAACGTAGGTTTGCCTTTCCTCAATCTTTCTTCTAAGATAAGTCGTAGGGTCAGTATTCCAACATTTCTATGGAATCCAAACTGATCTTCCCCGAGGTCGGCTTCTATCAGTTTTTCCATTCTTCTGTAAAGAATTCGTGTTGGTATTTTGCATCTGTGCCTTATTAAACTGATAGTTCGGTAATTTTCACATCTGTCAACACCTGTTTTCTTTGGGATTGGAATTATTATATTATTCTTGAAGTCTGAGGGTATTTCGCCTGTCTCCTACATCTTGCTCACCTATTCTTCTTCTACTGTATTTCTTTCCCCAATTCTTGTCAATTATTCCCTTATGCTCTCCCTGAAACTCTGTACAACCTCTGGTTCTTTCAGTTTATCCAGGTCCCATCTCCTTAAATTCCCAACTTTTGGCAGTTTCTTCAGTTTTAATCCACAGTTCATAACCAATAGGTTGTGGAGTCCACATCTGCCCCTGGAAATGTCTTACAATTTGAAACCTGGTTCCTAAATCTCTGTCTTACCATTATATAATCTATCTGATACCTTTTAGTATCTACGGGGTTCTTCCATGTATACGACCTTCTTTCATGATTCTTAAACCAAGTGTTAGCTATGATTAAGTAGGTACATGAATTTAGCGTTGGAGAGAAGCTGGAATATTGCGGGGTTGTAAAATTTGTAGAGGATGACCAAGAGATGAATACAGTGAACACGTTCAAATGGCTGCAGGTTGCAGTGCTGTACAGAGATGAAGAGACTTTCACACGATACACTAATATGGAGAACTGAATCAAACAAGTCTTGACCGAAGGTCACAACAACAACAACAGAAATTAAATAAACGTAATAACACTTAGCCCGTGACTAGATGAAGTATTTGTAAATGTCTAGAGATGACATGAATTAAAAGTAAAAATGAGAAACTACAACGAGTCTTACCAGTCCTGGTAGAACCACCACCACCACAGGCACCTGGAACGTAAAAAAATAAGAATTAGGCTGGAGTGATACAATCCGCAAAGCGTATTGCAGTAAACACAACACATTCAGCGTTGCGTATGTGTGTGTGACGTTTCCAGCGACGCTCTCTGTGTGAGCAGGCGAGCCGCTTAGCTACCCTTGTTCTGGTGTAGGCCCTATCACTTCCGTGCGGAAGTGTGGGTGGTGGACCCGCCTGTCCCCTGCGTCATAACGGAGCAGCGCCTGCAGTAGAAGGCACCTCGTCTCCCTAGACGGCGGCTGCTCAAACACTAGGAGGGACCTACCCACCTCACAACTGTTTTGTTAAATAAAATCCCAATCCACTCCTCATGCTCAACAATAACTATTGTTCACTGCGTTTTCTCAACGTATATAATGCAGAAGTTTAGTGATTGACAGTTTCGTTACTAAACTGGGTGCACTCTTCCAAATCGTGGCCTGCGGAAACGCCAGTGAGCGAGTGTCTTGTCCAAAGACAAGGGGCGAGGATATTGTTTTGGCAGAGTGTACTGGGGAGATGACGCCACTGATGACGTCCCTGAGTGCCAGCCAATCCTCTCGCCAGAGAGGCAGGATTCTGCAGGAATATCGGAGCCATACAGAGGGACTTCACTCTGTGCCACAGTAACTGTTCTGGAAAGGCTGGTGTCTTAGATGCGTTAATCAGGAGTATCCATTATTGGTGCAACTGTAACTATGGTTTGTAAGCTAATCTAAAGAAGAGGACCCATGAAATAATTTTCATTTGTATAACAACTATTCACTCTCGCAAACTCCTTCTTTACGAAAACTGCTCTTGGCGGTAACATAGAAAAGGATGTTCACTCTGAATAACCTTCAAATACAAATCTCTAACCATCATTACGATTTCACGTCACTGAATAGGACATTATACTAATATAAAAACCAGTAAAGTTCATATTTAAAATCAGAAGGCAACTAGAATAACGTTAAGTACAGCCTGTTTCGGATTTACGTTTCATAGAAAACAGGAACAGAGGTAATTTTAACTGGACTATTTTCAGGTCCAATCTTTTACTTTCGTTTCTCATGTCTCCAAAGACATTCAAGTATTCTAATAGATTTATAAACACAACTGTTACGTATTAACGCAACATTCAAACGCCCTTATTAAATAATTTGCGATGTCAGATCTCCAAAAAGACCGACTTTACAAGAGCTTTCCTGCTATACAGGGTGTTACAAAAAGGTACGGCCAAACTATCAGGAAACATTCCTCAGACACAAATCAAGAAAAGATGTTATGTGGACATGTGTCCGGAAACGCATAATTTCCATGTTAGGGCTCATTTTAGTTTTGTCCACCTACGTTCAATGGAGCACGTTATCATGATTTCATACGGGATACTCTACCTGTGCTGCTAGAACATGTGCCTTTACAAGTACGAAATACATGTGGTTCATGCACGGTGGAGCTCCTGCACATTTTAGTCGAAGTGTTCGTACGATTCTCAACAACAGATTCGGTGACCGATGGATTGGTAGAGCCGGACCAATTCCATGGCCTCCACGCTCTCGTGACCGCAACCCTCTTGACTTTCATTTATGGGGGCATTTAAAAGCTCTTTTCTACGCAACCAAATGTAGAGACTCTTCGTGCTCGTATTGTGGACGGCTGTGATACAATACGCTATTCTCCAGGGCTGCATCAGCGCGTCAGGGATTCCGTGCGACGGAGGGTGGATGCACGTATCCTCGCTAACGGAGGACATTTTGAACGTTTCCTGTAACAAAGTGTTTGAAGTGACGCTGGTACGTTCTGTTGCTTTGTGTTTCCATTCTAGATTAATGTGATTTGAAGAGAAGTAATTAAATGAGCTCTAACATTGAAAGTAAGCGTTCCTGGACGCATGTACACATATAACATATTTTCTTTCTTTGTGTGTGAGGAATGTTTCCTGAAAGTTTGGCCGTACTTTTTGTAAGACCCTGTATAGCCGACGGCATCATCACAAATTTGACTACCAAGGCGAACAGGCATTAACCGCCCGAGTCATAGAACTACTCATAGAATTACTCTTATAGCAACACACTGCGTCATATTCAAAGACAACTCCGCGAAATTTAGCGTTATTTACAGCTTTCTGTGTGCGAGAATGATTGCAGTCTTCTTCCAACAAGTCCGCGCTCTTTTGCGTGAAACTAGCTCGTACATGCACGGATGGATGAGGGACTTAAGTTTAGGATGCATGACATCTGGCTCATTAGAACCAATACAGTTTTTGCTGTTACACCATTTGGTGCTTATGTCTCTCATATGACGCAGTATTATTATTACGTGATATGAGACACATTTGTACAGTTTCACAGGCAGATGCTAAAAAGTAAATAACTACTGAATCTTGATTCCACGTCTTATAAAATAAACGTAAAAAATAAACTGAAAACGCAAAAAAATTAAGAAACATTGTTCATTCGCTATTGAATGGTACATATCAAACAACTGCTCCGAAGAACATTAAAATACTGTAGATGTACTAACAGTATCGGTAGGAGACCAGATAACATGCAGAACATAAAGTTTTTTTTCACATTCATTTCATGGCTGCGCTAAATAAATTGTAGGTCACTTCCAGGCAAATTTCGGCTCTTTTTTTCTGAATACAGAATGCAATCAGTCGAAATGCGGCCAGTTTAACTCGTATGTCACAATAACCACAAATAGACGAATTCTTTGTTGGAGGCCCTCATGTGTTATGGGGCAGTGCTCTACACATGGTCCTGTTAGTTCCACTTCTTTCCACGAGAGTGACTGGAATAATGTCTGCCTTGTCTTTGTAGTAGGGTTCACGAGGTGCAGCTTATTGGTTTGTGTCTCCAGCCATTCGTTCTTCTGCTGATACATATTCGTTATTCTAGGGTGCGAGGTGGTAGCGTGTAATGTAGTGTCTCCACTGGTTACCACGGACCCCTCATAAGTGTTCCAGGCAGCATTTCCAGCGTGTTCGTATATGATTAATACCTATTTGCTGTGATGCTGGGAACGGAGAAAGTTATGATATTCCGAGCTATTTTGTTCATTTGGCTACATTTTCTCAATACTCGGAAGGGTACTAAGAGTCTTCGAGCATATGAGAAATTCCTGCCTCCGTCTCTTCTAATTCCCACCAGAGACGTTAAGCTGTAAACTGATGTGGTGGATAGCTCTTGAGGACACTCGTAAGGAAAAAAAGCTGAGCAACCGACTACCTCTGTCTGCTCAGAGGCATCTGTGTATATAGACCCAAAAATGTGGTGATATTTCAAAAATGCATCAAAGGCTTGCCTGAATGCATAATCAGGATTACCAGATTTTTTGTGCTCAATCAAATTCAAATACAACCTCGATCCTGTTAGTAAACGCGATGGGTATAAATTCCATCCCTGGATTAAGAGATTCGTGTTACCAACACCCAGGTTTGTTATGTGTTCCTTTTCCTGGATCACAAAACGTCTCTTGTCCAATTCAGGACTCGTTTAGATGATGATCGGGCAACGAGATTAAATACTGAAGACTGAAGGGACGTCTTTATCTTACAAGATTGAAGCGCCGTATGGGAATTTCGTAAGATGAAGGGCGATGTCTAATCGGTTTCGTCACTTACGCTAAGCTCTACAGGCGCATGTACGTCGAATAATGCTCCATAGTTGATTCTGTGTAACATGATTAGATAAGGTAATGCTGACCCATACATCACACAATCGTGAACCAGCCAGTCTGTGGATGGTTTTTAGGCGGTTTTCCATCTGCCTCGGCGAATGCGGTCTGGTTCCCCTTATTCCGCCTCAGTTACACTATGTCGGCGATTGCTGCGCAAACAAGTTGTCCACGTACGCGTACACCACCACTGCTCTACCACGCAAACATAGGGGTTACACTCGCCTGGTGTGAGACATTCTCTGTGGGGTGCACCGGGGGCCGAACCGGACAGTAACCCAGAAAGAGTGGTTCGGTGTGGGGCGGCGGAAGGGTGAAGTGGACTGCGGTAGTCGTCGTGGGGTTGTGGACCACCACGGCTCCGGCGGGGGCGGAGCCTCGCCGTCGTTTCTAGATCCCCGGTTAACATACAATACAATACAATACCCATTGTCATGTCACGGACCCACTTAAAAACATTTGGAACCTTCAGCTCTCTTGTTTTAAGGTATTTTAGGTGTGTTGACAAGCTACGATTTTCTCTTTAAATATGTGACTGATACTTTAGAGCTGAAAGTGGTGCACGCAGTAACAATGCGAGTATTTTTAAAGAGATGATAGATTATGCATACGGTTAAAATTAACAGACACGCTTGTCTCAATGGAGAGCGACAACTCTGTGGCAGCAGCCAAAGCCTTTCATCCTCCTGACTTTTGTATATTTTACAGCTAGTCTCCTAAAGATTCGAAACATTCCTGAATCTCCCCAGAATTGCGTTTGACGATCTAACACCCAGCTGGACATAATTTGGCAATATTTCCGTCAGAAGAATATCCAAAAACTCTATCAATCAATGGCAAACCGAATAAGTGCTTGCACGGGGCCAGAGGTGGACCGAGGAGTTATTGACTTGCTCAATTTATAAAGCATCCAATTTTCTGAAATGGTAATCATTTGTTTTACATTTACGTCACACCTACCGATTTCAGTCCCATTCAGATAATTTCTTCGTGGTGCGTCGTCTGTTTTTTGTGTTAGTGTATACAGCAATAGCTGGAAACTTTGTGAAGTAAGAGTTTCTGTTATTTATTATTTACAAGATGTAAGAAAAATGCATGAAATAAATCAATCGCTACTTAATGATATTTTGCTCGAGTCTTTTATCGAATTTAGAAGTAAATCTGGTTTTTCCTGATGTTCAGATGGCGCAATCTGCGAGCACTAAGTCATTTCATTCTCATGTGTACTCTCGCGCTGAGGTGTTTCCGACAGCAGACTAAGAGAGAAAAGCTTATATCCACAAATCAGTACAGATTTAGAAAGCATAACTGAAGGGTGCTCTTTTATCGCGCGATATCCTGTGAACCGTGCATGAAGGGCAACAGGTGCATTCCATATTCATAGATTGCCGGTAAGTGAATGACAGTGTCACTCTGCGGAATGTTAACGAAAGTCCGAGTACAACGAATGTGTTCTCAGATATGTGCTTGTCTCGAAGACTTTTCAAGTAATAGAACCCAGATGGTTGTCCTGGACGGTGACTGTTCATGGAAGACAGTGGTACCGTCAGTAACGCACTACGTTAAGTGTGATAGGCTCGCTCTTGTTCACTATATACACAAACGATTTGATAGGATCAGCAGCAATCTGCAATTGTTTACTGATGTCGCTATAGCGCACGGGAAATTGTCGTCTTTGAGTGATCGCAGGAGAGTGCGTGATGACTTGGAGAGAATTTCTGTTTGCTTAATGAATGCCAGGTAGGCCTAAATTTGTGAAAGTGTAAGTTGATGCAAATAAGCAGGAAAAATAATCCAGTAGTATTCGAGCACTGCTTGACACGGCCACATATGTTAACTATACAGGCGTAATGTTCAAAGCGACATGAAATGGAATGTGAATGTAACGCCGGTTGTAGGTACAGAGAATGGTTGAGTTATATTCATTGCGAATATTTTAAGAAATTGGGTACTGCGCAAGTGTTTGTGTTACTCTCGAAGTAAAGGGAATCATCGAAGTGCCGGCCGCGGTGGTCTCTCGGTTCTAGGCGCGCAGTCCGGAACCGTGCGACTGCTACGGTCGGAGGTTCGAATCCTGCCTCGCGCATGGATGTGTGTGATGTCCTTAGGTTAGTTAGGTTTAAGTAGTTCTAAATTCTAGGGGACTAATGACCACAGCAGTTGAGTCCCATAGTGCTCAGAGCCATTTGAACCATTTGAATCATCGAAGCGTTTCAGAGGCATGGTGCTAGATTCGTTACTTTGCCTGAAGACGCTAGTATCACGGAAGCACATCGTGATCTCAAATGGAAATTCCTGGAGACAAGAAGAGGTATTTTCCTGGAACAACACTGAGAAGGTTTAGAGAACCGGCATTTGAAGCTGACTGCAGAACGATCCTACAGCCTCCAGCACACGCGTAAGGATCGCGAAGACGAAAAATTATGAGTCGTACGGAAGTATATAGACTGTGTTTTATGCCTTGCTGCATTTGTGAGTGGAACAATAAAGGGAATAGCTAACAGTGGTGTAGGGTACACTCCGCCATACACAGACTGTGGCTTGCGGAGTGTGTTTGTAGATGCAGATGTCAATGTGCCTTAACAGGAATATCTGAATATTAAAAAGCAACGATATACTTAAATTGCAAATCCTTGCCATGCTCATTATAAATAATTTGTTATCCGTTATCGTTAGAGGCGTCTACGTTGGCCTTACCTTGTTTCCAAAAGAGAGACTCGATTGTCTAGAATAAACAATCCAGAGTAAACATTTAATACGATACTCCCTCACATATTTTTACGCTCGTTTATGTATAGTAGTACCACTATTCCCCACGTATTTTGGTGAAGTGATGGGTAAATTTTCCGCAGAAACTTGTGATTCGTCTGGGTGGTGTGGGCGAGCGGCGGGTGTCATGGGCTGCAGTCATCAGCACTACCACGGATCACAGCTATCCACAAAGTCTATTTTGAACGGTTTATTTCCCTTAGAAAATAGTGTGACAGCACAGCGCAGGTGTTATAGATGTTCCTCATACTATGAAATTTGTCAAGAGAATACCTACGTTTTCTCAGCAAGAACGCGGACAAAATGCCCTCGCTCATGCTTGTTGTGAATGTTTACATTAACGTAATGAACTTCATTAATGGATACTTATTTTCTTTTAGATGCCAGATGATAGCTGCTGATACTGATAGGATACAGCCTATAAAAAGATTGTCGTTAATTCTCCACACAACCCGCTTCCCTCCCCACCACCACTACCATATCCTTTTCCAACTCCCGAGAACGCTAGATATAACAGTTGCTAGTATTTATGTTGCTGATAATGAAAATCGTCCTGATTATAGCCTGGGATTAAACTGTATTTTATAACTTCTTTGCTTTAGCATCTCGTTTTCGAATTATCCTTCTTGGATGTACGTAGTGGAACTGTGTCCATTCTTTTAGCGTCTATTTTAATGCTCTAGTAAATCTAAGGCAGATATATCATACTTTATGCTTCAGTACTCGGAAGTGCCTACCATGATATTAGTCCAAAACTACAAACGAAGGTGTCATGGTTTTACCTTTTTGACGGTGTGTCAACAAAATTGCTACCTGTGTAAGATTGCAGTCTCCGATAAATCAATTTCTTGGTACCATTTCAGTGAAATACTACAGCAGATTGACAGATTCTGAGGTGACAGTCGTGCATCAGAATTTACTCTGACGTCAATAGGAGATCTGTTGATATGTTATGTGATGTGGAAAACATGCGATAGCTGTAAAGAAGGTTTTGATATAAATTTTCTTGACCAAGGCAACAATTAACTTGTATATAACATTTTCCGTATTAAACTATCCTAACAAAATGTTACCACTGTAATATTTTTTACGTCGACATGTAAATGGTTCTTCCTAATAAAGGTAATAGCTAACAAAACATTACTCACTAAAAGATAGCTGTATGATGGTAACATGAATTTCTTCAAATATACTAGGGCATCGGAGCAGGTTTTACAAAAAAGAAAAAAACAGGTTTTGCATTACAAGTTGATGATTTGCACTGGTAGATTAAAGGACAAAACAACCAGGATTTCAATCGGAACAGCAGGCAGTTGTGTTACACCGAATGCGATGGGTGACTATAAAGTTTCAATCTTCACCAAGAAAAAGATATCGTTACGTAACTAATATTTTTATACGTACATGTCTGGAATCTTGGTGCACATTGAAATCCTCGCGCTCCAGTCCCGTCGGACATCAGTAGCGAAACCAAAATAAAATGACGCAGGGCATTTCCATTATGAAATAATATGCCTACATTCAGACATGTACCTATAAAAAATCAGTTTCGTAATTTTATTTTTTTGCGTTAACTATTAAAACTTTATGACTACCTACGTCTGTCCGGTATACTATGAGTGCGATATTGACATAGCATACTACGCATTCACTCGGAATTTTTTTAACGAAAGAGAGAGAGAGAGGGAGATAGAGAGAGAGGGGGGGGGGGAGGGAGAGAGAATAGGCATGAGGCATGTAAGAGAGAAAATCAAGCAAGGATAATTATTATAACCCGAAGCGGAATTATACTACAAATTGCGCTAAAATGCAACCGTATAATTAGATAACTACAAATGTACATTCAACTACAAATCAAATTTTAAGTTTCGTACAGATTCGATTTATAACTACTGCCAAGTGTCTAGAAAACTAAGAACATATTGATAACTGCAATCATTGTTAACAAAGATATTTCGAAATAGGAAGTCTAATTCAACCCATTTCTGTTCAACATGTCAAGTACTGTTTAAGAACTGAGCAACAGCAGATGCAACTTACCAACCCATGATGGAATATATTACGAATATAGCGATAGCGGAAGCGCCGGCAGCATCCATGATCGATAATTTACAGCTGACTAGTTACTCTTTGATAAACATATTGTTATCTCTGGCGCGCTGTGACTAATCTGAACCTGCATGTAAATAAGAGATCTATTCATGTAACTGATTAACAGCCATTGACTATATTACCATCACGAGTGGCTCAGACCTACAATAACGTTACTTTTAACCCATTTCTATCGCACAGTATAATATAAAACATTGTAAGTACATGAGAATTAAAAAACCTCGAACTTGCTGTATCTACTATTACCCTCATATTATGTTTTTTTTTGTAATATGTCTTTGCAGACGGTCGGAAAAGGCAAAAAAGCTGAAATCGCAATAACACAATAAAATACTTGCAGCTATAAGCGAACTTGACATCATTAACAAAAGAGAGTTGAAGATTACCGCTCCACCAGGATACGTGCCAAGGTCGCATTGTGAATCCTGATACCACTCGAAAACCGTAGAAGACGTGGCGTCGAATAGATAACCTGTCTGTAGCTATAGTGATAAGTACAAAAGCATTATAATACCATAGGCTTTTTAACACAAATCAGTTATTTTAATGTTCAAAAGTACGACGAGTAAAAGTACATCATCCGATAGGCACCAATAACAACCAATAAACTAAGAGTTTCTATAATGTCACTTCACAACTTTCAAAGAGTATTAATACATATAGTGACATTGAAAACGGAAGTACTTTCAATATTGGGCAATATTTTCTGTTGTACTGTATGTGCCATAAAGTAGACACAATATCAATTTCCGTCATCACCAGAAACTTTGAAAAGGGTAACCATTTGGTCAGAAAGTGTTCTGCTTGTTTGCTGGTTGATACGTGATTCACTCTAAACTCCTGCTCATTAACTAGCCGACGAATGTAAATGATACCTTGTCTGTTTGGCTTTATATAGCTTTCAAAATCCTGATCGGTGAAAAATTTGCTAGCACTTTTGTTATCAATTTGCAGAATAAAACTGAAGATTCATCGACAGTTATAATTTCTCTAAGAAGTCAATCTAACCTTCGGGGTGATTTGGAAGCTTCACTTGCAACCACGTGTACTGTCTCCATCGAAGTAAGAGCAACAGAATGCTTTAACTTGCCATTGCCCATAATTATTCCTCCGTGAAAATTGAATAGAAAACCAACTCTTGATTGGCTTGTGCATTTACTCCCACCGTGATCCGCATCACTGTACCCTTCGACATATCAGTCTCTATTGTACTCAAACTTAATGCCATCTGAAATTGTTAATTTAAGATATCTGAGTGTGGGCAATGCAGAAAATATCTGTGATTGTAAGTTTTCCACTCTCGATGCAACAGCGTACCTTAAATCTGATCTTGTACCCTGCATTGAATATATCAAAAATCCGACTATTTCCTGATGGAGTTCAGTGTTTTAAAAGGAGATGACTCATTCAGTATTCATCGTGATTCAATTGGTAAATCTCTCTAGAATTGTCTTCACATATGCTGCTTGATTTACTTGAATGTAGCTGTCAAATTTCTTGATTTGCAAGCACTGCTAGTAATCGATATTTTCTACCGTTATATCAAACGTGTTCCGAACTGGTCAATAAATTTAGTTATTACGCCAACAGAACCCACTGCAATCCATAAATATAAAAAGTCAGTACCAGGCTTTCAGTGCAGAAGAAAAACGGATCTGAATAGCTCTCCCGTAAATTACATTCACTGAGAAATTTAACGAGACATTCATACCAGTATTTTGAGGCTTGCTTTAAACGGTACAGGCTCTTCAGCAATTTAAATACACGCACTGTACCATCATAATAGTCCTGTGGTCGATACATCCTAATTTCCTCCTTCCAAATATCCCCGTCTATATACATACACATACATATTCGGCAACCTACCGAAAGGTGTATAGCAGAGGTATCTTGTACCACTACTAGCCATTTTTTCCTGTTCCACTCGCAAAATAGGGCGAGCGGAAAACACTGTCTAAATGCCTCCGTATGGGCCATAATTTCTCTTATCTTCGTGGCCCTCACGCTAAATGTACGTTGGCTGCAGTAGAATCGTTGTGCAGGTAGCTTCATTGAAAGTTCTCAAAATTTTCTCCATAGTTTTTGGCGAGAAGGTCGTCCTCACTCGATGGACTCTCATCTGAGTTCACGAAGCATCTACGTAATACTGTCGTTCAAATCGAAGCTACCGTTAATAAATCTAGCAATCCACCTCTGAATTGTCCCAATGTGTCCCGTTAATCCGACATGGTCGTGATCCCAAGCATTCGAGCAATACTCGAGAATGGGTCGCACCCATATTCTGTACGTGATCTCTTTCATAAATGAGCTACACTTTTCTAAAATTCTTCCATTAAACTGAAGTTGACCATTCGATTTAAGTATCAAGCAGCACACCACTAATGCTGTATTCGAACATTGGTGATTGTTTTCCCTACTCATCGGCAATAACTTATATTTTTCTATGTTTAGAGCTATCTACCGTTCATCTGAGCAAGCAATAAAGGAAACAAAAGAAAAGTTCGGAGTAGGTATTAAAACCCATGGAGGATAAATAAAAACTTTGAGGTACGCCGATGACATTGTAATTCTGTCAGAGACAGCAAAGGACTTGGAAGAGCAGCTGAACGGGATGGACAGTGTCTTGAAAGGAAGGTATAAGATGAACATCAACAAAAGCAAAACGAGGATAATGGAATGTAATCGAATTATGTCGGGTGATGCTGAGCGAATTAGATTAGGAAATGAGACACTTAAAGTAGTAAAGCAGTTTTCTTATTTGGGGAGCAAAATAACTGACGATGGTCGAAGTAGAGAGGATATAAAATGTAGAATGGCAATGGCAAGGAAAGAGTTTCTGAAGAAGAAAAAATTTGTTAACATCACGTATAGATTTAAATGTCACGAAGTCGTTTCTGAAAGTATTTGTATGGAGTGTAGCCATGTACGGAAGTGAAACATGGACGATAAATAGTTTAGACAGGAACAGAATAGAAGTTTTCGAAATGTGGTGCTACAGAAGAATGCTGAAGATTAGATGGGTAGATGACATAACTAATGAGAAGGTATTGAATGGAATTGGGGAGAAGAGG
Organism: Schistocerca gregaria; assembly: GCF_023897955.1. Lineage (NCBI taxonomy): Eukaryota > Metazoa > Arthropoda > Insecta > Orthoptera > Acrididae > Schistocerca > Schistocerca gregaria. The sequence goes on along the minus strand of NC_064927.1, from coordinate 133,527,565 downwards.
AGCCTGTGGCACAAATTGAATAGAAGAAGGGATCGGTTGGTGGGACATGTTCTGAGACATCGAGGGATCACCAATTTAATATTGGAGGGCAGCGTGGAGGGTAAAAATCGTAGAGGGAGACCAAGAGATGAATACACTAAGCAGATTCAGAAGGATATAGGTTGCAGTAGGTACTGGGAGATGAAGAAGCTTACACAGGATAGAGTAGCATGCAGAGCTGCATCAAAGCAGTCTCAGGACTGAAGACCACAACAACAACAACCGTTCATGACACCGACTGTCTTGCATCCTCGAGAAGCAACTCAACGTCGCCATCCTCCCGTACTCCACAGCGTGATCAGTAAACAGCCGCGAATTGCTGCTCACTCTCTTCGTTAGATCATTTATGCATGAAGGGAGTAAGAGCGGTTCTGTCACACTTGCCAGCCGAACCCTTAATGATACCATTGAGAAATGAAGTCTCTACGTTAAAACTGCTTTACACCCCAATCATTTCGAATTGCAGCACTCAATAGAGCTCTCATAGTCCCATATTTTCCTACACGGCTAAAAATATCAGCATAATTTAATAGAAATCTTTAGGTAACCCTTTTGTCACCAAACGGGCCTTTAGTCGAACCAATATATTATAAATCGACTTACAGTCGCCATATTTGTTTTAGTTTCATAAATCGGTTTTTCTGTTTTACTCCTCTTATTTATCTATGTCGCCATCGCTTCCTTCCATTCGTAAGAATTTTTGGACTCCAATGCTTCGCAGTGACATAGTGCTTTCTTCATATTTAACAGTTAAAATAAACCGTTTTCCTTTGTCTTCATTCCTTGGGGATAACTTGCTTTTAACTTGGCCGTCAGCGTCACAAATGAGCGCTAAAATTTGGGTTACTTGTAACTACATCTTCAAACTGATGACTCTACTCGTCAAAATAAACATTTTTCGCGTCGAGTTTCTGTAGCATTTTCCTTTTCATGTAGATCATAGTCAACGCTACTTGTAGTCTCTTGAGTCAGTGGCTTTTGTAACAATCTGTAGCTAAATTGTATGTTTCTGTATACACTGACACTTCTTTTTTTCGCATAATAATATCGAGATCCATAATCATATAACCCACCACATGCCATTTTTGAAGCTTTAGCACCAATCTTCTTCAGTTTTTGCGTGTAACATTCATTTTCAATATCATCAAATTATCAAAACGCTCTTACTTCTTCAAGAATATTTCAACTGAATTTTTACCTTCAATTTTCTAGGTACCAGATCGATTCAGTGTGTCTCTCACAGCCAGAATTGCCGCGCCCCATACTGCTTTTGTAATGTGTTGACTAGAGAAGAGCCAAGAACATGACATTTTACATATGATCTTATTATCACGCTCAGTAACTTCGTGATGGTGAGGAGTGTGTGTTACGAAGCTCCTTTCACAGTAACGTCAGTTTGGGCCCTTAGAATTTAAGTGAAGAGTGGTAAATTTTTTTAAATTGGATCTTTGTCGCAAAAAGGTTTTTTTAACTCGAAACTGGAAAAGTCCTCTTCATTAATATCGAAATACCGATGACACTGCAAAATTATTATTTTTTCCGTAGGACTGCAAGCATCAGCGTGGACTAATTCTCCAGGTTCAGTAAGTTTCTGCATTCTTACACCAAAAATGCTAACCAAAGATGCACACCTCATAAACGCTATTATTACTGGTTGTCTTTGTACAGAGATCCTTCAGGAACCGATGCACATGTTTGTATTGATGACACATTCACATGTCATCTCTGTACGGTGTCACCAGTTTCAGAAATAACCAAGACTTTTGTAGAATGAAAACTTTCACAGCCAAATGGAAAGCTCGTTTTCGCAAATGCATACACCAACAGTAATTGCAATATTGTTTTCGAAAAGTACTAACGATCTGCCATTATACTGAGTTATTTAATCAGTTTCTTTGCGTACATCATTCGTAACAGAAAATAAGTAACAAGATGCATGTGAACAAAACTAGACATCTTCAAAATATCGTTATGTCCATTTATAATGGGCGTTCAAAAAGAAACGCGCCGGAGGCCTAATTACAAAAACCAACACCTATTTGTTAAAAATATTGACCCTGGCTGTTGAGGCGCTTGACCCTCTGTGTCACAAGGAGGTGAATGGCTGTCTCATAAAATTCCCGGGGCTACGGTGTTAACCAGTTCCGCACGAACAGCTTTATGCCGTCGTCCGAGGGGAATCCTTTGCCCCTCAGAGCCTTTTTAAGGGGACCAAAAATGCCGCAATCGCAGGAAGAGAGGTCCGGACAGTATGTAGGGTGGCCGAGAACGCTACAGTCGCAGGTTCGAATCCTGTCTTGGGCATGGATGTGTGTGATGTCCTTAGGTTTAAGTAGTTCTAAGTTCTAGGAGACTGATGACCTCAGAAGTTATGTTCCATGGTGCTCAGAGCCATTTGAACCTTTTTTTGTGGCTGATAAGCGAGTGACAGACATGTCAGCTTGTAACATGATGTGGTGAATCATTCTCAGTGTATCACACAACACTGTCCAATTTGTTTATATCTATAGAAAGAATGCTGCATCACACTATTAAAAGTTTCTTTTCGATAATCGAAGTATTTGTATGGCTACAATTTCTTGAGCGTCCCGCCGGCGTTACACAAGTAGACAACATAGCACAGTCTTTTGTCTTTTCTTTGCTATGACACTCGTTTGATCACTAGTTCTTTTTCTTGCATCCAAAGCAACACAAACTCTGTGTTAAATTGTTATGATAAGGGACCTGCTTAGCCTCATGGAAAAAAAAAGACATTTTCTATCTTGATTAATTTTGACGTGAGATACTTAGGTGAATTTACTTCAGACATTGTTAGATTACGTGTCTTGCTGTTTGTTTTCAGAATAATTTGCCTTCATTTTCGACATTATTGCAGTAGTTAACATTTTCATCATCACAATCCATTAGTTTTAACTCATTCTGATACCGCTTTTCTAACTGATTGTATGTTTTCTCTTCCGCAGCTACATCGTGTCAGTGTGAAACAATTAAATTTTTATGACATAGTTTAGTATTCGTATCTGTTTCATACAAGCTGCATGTATATTTGACATGCGCTATTCAGTTTTTGTGCGTACTCTGGCTTTCATGGTCGTGATACATGATATGTTTGCTGTAATTCGGAAACGCACGTAATTGACGGTCTCACCACAATCTGTGATCACTGGTCGAGTGGTTTTACCTATTGTATTAAATAAAGCACTTAGCAGAAAGGGCGCGTGGAAAAAGGGTCGCTAGCTCACACTCATATGGAGACACATTCGTGGAAACACTGGTGTCCGAGACACTGCCTCTGTTAGACGCTGCAGCGTATGCGTGCGCGCTTGTGTGTGTGTGTGTGTGTGTGTGTGTGTGTGTGTGTGTGTGTGTGCGTGTGTGTGTTTGTGTGTGTGTGAGAGAGAGAGAGAAAGAGAGAGAGAGAGAGAGAGAGAGAGCCATATTTAACTAAAATATTTTGTCATTACATATCTTCTCTCAATTTAATTATTGGGATCACATTTTGTAAACTGATTCCTAAAACTGACATGTCCCTCAACGAAGTCATCATACATCCTTGCTGATTTGTTAAATAAATTCTGTGCTTGGGAACGTTATATTATTACGGTTCTCGATATACGTAATATGTCACAGATTAGCCAATTAGGACGTTGTTCGGAGCCTCTTGTCATGTTAGTGTGTGTGAGTTCATACAATATTATTATGGATGCTTCTCGGCCAGCGTGGCAAAAAGCTCCTGCCAAGGTCTTGGTTCGTTAATTTACAGGATATTACGTGCATCGAAATGAAACATAATTAAACGTTGCCAAGCACAGACTATGCGTGAAAAATGAGCAACGAAATGTAATGACTACTTGGCTGAAGGCCACGTGGACATGAAACTAGCCTCACAGTCGAAAACACGGTGATTATCAGTTTGAAGGATCAGTTTACCGAATGGGATTCTAATAATTAAACTGAGAGGAGATATATAAAGACAAAAAATATTGAAGTTGAAGCTCTCTCTTTCTCTCTAACACACAATCGCGAACAAACTCATCTCGGTTTGGGGCTTGTTACGTTGAAATGTGTAGCGTGCTCGAAATTTCCAGGACAGGAAATTCTTGGTAAATTTGAGATTTTGCATATGTTGTGATTATAGAGCAGGATTATATGTCTGTTGTGTCTCATGTAAGTTGTTGTTCAAGGTACGTCTGGATTCATCTACAAGATAAAGATCGACGTTGTGAGTTTGTTTCTAGAATAAGATGTCCTTTGTCCCCGAATGCACTCTTGTGCCGCACGATTGGCGAGGTATTTTGAACGCATGTGTTATTATTTAAAAGTATTTTGTATGTGAATGACGCAGCTCTCCTCCCCCCCCCCCCCCCTCCCCGTAGAGGGACAGCAGCCTTTTCAGTTGTTGCAGATGCAACAATCTGGATGACTGATTGAACTGGCCTTGAAACATCAAACTAAGCATCATTGGTGTGCTGGTGCTGCGAAAGGCCGAAAGCTACAGGTTTAATTTTCCCCGAGGGCATGCAGCTATACTGCATGGTTAAGTGATGATGGCATCTTCGTGGGTAAAATATTCCGGAGGTAAAATAGTTCCCCATTAGGATCTCCGGGCAGGGATTACTCAGGCGAACTTCGTTATCAGGAGAAACAAAACTTGCATTCTACGGACAGGAGCGTGGAATGTCACACCCCTTAGTCGGGTAGGTGGGTGAGAAAATTTAAAAAGGGAAATGGATAGGTTAAAGTTAAATAGCGTGGGAAATAGTGATGTTCGGTGGCAGGAGGGGCAAGACTACTCGTCAGATGAATTCTGGGTTGTGGACACAAAATCAAATATGGATAATGCAGGAGTAGGTTTAATAATGAATAAAAAAAGTAGGAACGCGGATAAGATATTACGAGCAGCGTAGTGAACGCATTATTGTAGCCAAGATAGACATGAGTCCCACGCCTACCTCAGCCAATTACCTCCGCAGTTTACGAAGAGATTGAAGAAATGTATGATGAGATAAAAGAAACCATTGAGATAGTTAAGGGAGATGAAAATTTGATAGTCCTGGAGGGCTGAAATTCGACAGTTGGAAGAGAAGGAAAAAGCTGAATGTGGAATGGGGGTAAGGAATGAAAGAGAAAGCCACCTGGTAGGATTTTACATGCATATAACTTAATCACTGCGAACATTTGGTTTAAGAATCATGAAAAACACTGTAGATGTGGAAGAGGTCTGGAGACGCCGGAAGGTTTCAGATAGATTATAAAATAGTAACAGATTTAGGAACCAGGTTTTAAATTGTAAGAAGTTTCCAGGAGCAGATGTGGGCTCTGACCACAATTTATTGGTTATAAACTGCAGACTAAAACCAAAGAAAGTGCCAAAAACTATAAATTAAGAAGATGTGTCCTCAATAAACTGAAAGAACTGGAGATTGTATAGAGTCTCAGAGGGAGTGTTAGGGAACGATTGACAAAAACAGGGGAAAGGAATACAGTAGGAGAAGCTTTGAAAGATGATATAGTGAAGGCAGCAGTCGATCAAGTAGATAAAAAGACGAGAGCAAATAGAAATCCTTGGGTAAGTCAAGAGATATAGAATTCAATCTACAAAAGGACTAAATTTAAAAATGCAATAAATGAGGCAGGTGAAAGAGAATACAAACGTCTAAAAATGGTATCGATAGGAAATGCAACATGGCTAAGCAGGAATGGCTAGAGAACAAATATAAGGATATAGAAGCATGTATCACTAACGGTAAGATAGATGCCGCCTACAGGAAAATTAAAGAGACCTTTGGAGAAAAGAGAACCACCCATATGAATCTCAAGAGATCCGATGGAAATCCAGTCCTAAACAAAGAAGGAAAAACAAAGTTGGAAGGAGTATACAGAGGTTCCATACAAGGGCGAAGTGCTTGAGGGCAATATTATGGAAATGGAAGAGCACGTAGATGCAGATGAGAGATATGATACTGCGTGCAGAATTTGACACAGAACTGAAAGACAGTCAAAACAAGGCCGTTAGAACTACTGATAGTCTTGGGAAAGACAGCCATGACAAAACTCTTCCATCTGGTGAGCAAGGTGTTTTAGACAGGCGAAATAGCTACAGACGTCAAGAAGAAAATAATAATCCCAATTTCAAAGAAAGAGGGTGTTGACAGGTGTGAAAATTACCGAACTACCAGTTTAATAAATCACGGCAGCAAAATACTAACGCATATTCGTTCAGACGGATATAAAAACTGGTATAAGCCTACCTCAGGGAAGATCATTCTGGATTCCGAAAAAATGTAGGAACACGTGAGTCAATACTGACCCTACGACATATCTTAGAAGATAGATTAAGGATAGGCAAACCTACGTTTATAGCGGTTGTAGACTTAGAGCTTTTGACAATGTTGAGTGAAATGCTTTCTCTCAAATCCTGAAGGTGGCAGGGGTAAAATACAAGGAGAGAAAAGCTATTTACAATTTGTGAAAAACGCTGTTGCCAGTTAAAAGAGTCGAGTGCTACGAAAGGGAAGCAGTGGTTGAGAGGGAAGTTAGCCAGGGTTGTAGCCTATCCCCGATGTTGTTCAATCTGTACCTAGAGCAAGTAGTAAAGGAAAGGAAAGAAACATATGGAGTACGAATTAAAATAAAGGGAGAAGTAATAAAAACTTTGAGGTTTTTCGATTATATTGTAATTCTGACAGAGATGGCAAATGACTTGGGAGAGCAGCTGAACGGAATGGACAGTGGCTTGAAATGAGGATATAAGACGAACATCAACAAAAGCAAAATGAGGATAATGGAATATAGTCAAATTACATCAGATAATGCTGAGGGAATTAGATTAGGAAATGAGACACTTAAAGCAGTAAATGAGTTCTGCTATTTGGGGCAGAAAAATAACTGATGATGGTTGAAGTAGAGAGGATGTAAAATGTAGACTGACGATGGGAGGAAGGTGTTTCTGAGAAAGAGAAATTGAATAACTTCGACTACACATTTGACAGCAAGTATATTCTGAAAGTATTAATATGGAGAGTAGCCATATGTAGAAGTGAAACATGGGCGACAAATAGTTTAGACAAGAATAGAACAGAAACTTTTGAAATGTGGTTCAAAAGAAGAATGCCGAAGGTTAGATGGGTAGATCACGGAACTAATAAGGAATAGAATTGGGGAGAAGAGGAATTTGTATGACAGTTTGAATAGAAGAAGGGATCGTTTGGTAGGGCACGTTCTGAGGCATTAAGAGAACACTAATTTAATATTGGAGGGAAGCTCGGAGGGTAAAAATCGTAGAGTGAGACGAAGAGATGAATACATTAAGCAGATTCACAAAGATGTAAGTTGCGGTAGTTACTGAGAACTGACGATGCTTGTGTAGGATAGAGTAGCATGGAAAGTTGCATCAAACCAGTTTTCGGACTGAAGACTACAACAACAACAAGAACAACAATAACAACATAAGGTATTGCTATAAAATAACGCCCTTTAAAACATTTTGATCCTCAATATACTCTCCATCTCTATCCCTAAAACCATGCGAATTTTCCATTGGTGGAAACATTGCTTGAAGTCTTCCTCTATGAGGTCATTAATGACGTGTGCTGCTTTTTCTCTCTGTGCTTCATTTTAACGCAGATAAAAGTGAAATGGTGCTAGGTCAGGCGAAGAAGGTGGATGTCTGACACTGGAATGCTGTACTCGTAAAAGACAATACGGTATGAGCTGGTGCGTTGTGATGATGCAGAAGCCTTGATTTTTTCTGTCACAATTCGAGTTGCGTTTTCTCATTTTCTGCTGGAGTTAAGCAAGAACCTCAAGGTAGTAACGTTGAATTACAGTTTGACTTTCAAGAACCCAGTGAAGTTACACAATTTACCGAAAAAAAATCACCATCGCTTTGAATCTCGATTCCCTCATTCCAGCTGAATTGGCCCATTCCTGTGCGTGTAATGGCGCTTAATTACCGGACTGTAAGTGAAAAACCAATATTCATCTCTTTTTATCACTCTCTCCAAGATATTGGAATTGTTTGCAGTGGTTGTCAATGTGTCGGTACAAACATTTTCAAGGGCATAGTGAGTATTTTCGGCACCATTTTCGCATGCATTTTCCTAATATAAATTGCTTATGTAACATTTACCTTACGCGGCCTTTATAAATTCCTACAGTTTCAGCAATCGATCGAACACTCAGCTGACGATCAGATCTAGTCAGATTCTCTACTTTCCCGATATTTTCACCCGTTTTTACGTTGAAGGGCGCCCCGGGTTTGAGTCATCTTCGACGTCATCTCAGCCAGTTTGGTAACGCTTGAACCACCTAAGAACTCGCGTACGTGCTAGTCTTCGCCATGCACTTCTTTCAGTAAAAGATAGGTTTCAGTAGCATATTTTCCAAGTTTTATGTGAACTTCACGACGATTATTTGCTCTTTTATTATACTTAACGTTTTTACGGCAAAACAAAATAACAGCTCTTACACAAGCGTAGGCCACGGCCTCTGTGATATGTCTGCAGACACCAGAGAAGCCGGAATCGACTGAGAAGCCTTCATATTTTACAGCTATTAGTCGTTCATCTTTGGCGCATGCGTACTTACTCTGTGACAGACTCAGTCCCGTTACTTTATAGCCTCACCTCGTATTTTCCTTTTAATTTGCCTCATTAAGTAGTGTTAAAAATCTTCTCGCACTCGTTCATTAAATGCCGTTTACGTCCGCAGCTTCAATTCCTTTAAACTAAAACGGAGGTTCTGTTTATTATGTCCTGTCAGTTAATACAACAGGATTTGCACTAGATTGCGTGGTCAGGACCATGTTGGTCCATTAAGGAATTATTAGTTACGAGGCATAGTACAAAAATCTATAAAAGGTTTGCATCAGCTTGGTTCCCAGAACTCCTGAAGATAGACGTTGACTGTGGATACTGTATCACAGACACCATTCTCTTTGACTGTTCAGAGAAGTCCCCAAACCCGCCCAAAGATATAAACAACCATGCATGAGCAGCATGTATTAGACGGAGGGGATCCACAGCCGATCAGTTCCAGTCATACCACCAGGAGGGAGGTACACGGCTCGTGTTGTCTGCAGTTCAACCATGCCTAGACGGTCAATACAGCGGTTCGATCGCGTTCGCATTGTTACTTTGTGCCAGGAAGGGCTCTCAACAAGTGAACCAAAGCGAAGTTGTTCGTACATGGAGGAGATACAGAGAGAGAGGAACGTTTGATGACAATTCTCGCCCAGGCCGCCCAAGGGCTACTACTGCAGCAGATGACCGCTACCTACGGATTATGGAAAGGAGAAACCCTGACAGTAATGCCACCATTGGTTTTCGTGCAGCCACAGGACGTCGTGTTACGACTGAAATTGTGCAAAATGTATTGCATAATGCGAAACTTCACTCCCGAAGTCCATAGCGAGGTCCATATTCCCTATCACGACACCATGCAGCGCGATATAGATGGGCCCAACAACATGACGAGTGGACCGCTCAGGATTGATATACAATTCCCATCACCGATGAGAGTCGCATATGCCTTCAACCAGACGATCGTAGGGGACGTTTCTGGAGGCAACCCGGTCAGGCTGGACGCCTTAGACTGTCCAACCACTGTCCAACGAGTGCAGCCACGTGGAGGTTTCCTGCTGCTGTTTTCGTGTGGCATTATGTGGGCCGACGTACGCTGCTGGTGGTCATGGAAGGCGCCGTAACGGCTGTACGATACATGAGTGCCATCCTTCGACCGATAGTGCAACCATATCGGCAGCATATTGGCGAAGCATTCGTCTTCATGGAAGACTATTCGCTCTCCCATCGTGCACATCTTGTGAATGACCTCCTTCAGGATAACGACATTGCTCGACTAGAGTGGCCAGCATGTTCTCCAGACATGAACCCTATCGAACATGGGATAGATTAAAAAGGGCTGTTTATGGACGACTTGACCCACCAACCACTTTGAGGGATCTACGCCGAATCGCCGTTGAGGAGTGGGACAATCTGGACCAACAGTGCCTTGATGAACTTGTGGATAGTATGCCACGACGAATATAGGCATGCATCAATGCAAGAGGGCGTGCTACTCGATGTTAGAAGTACCGCTGCGTGCAGCATTCTGAACCACCATGGTACAACATGCAATGTGTGGTTTTCATGAGCAATAAAAATGGCAGAAATGATGTTTATGTTGATCTCTATTCCAATTTTCTGTACAGGTTCCCCAACACTCGGAACCTAGGTGATGCAAAACTTTTTTTGGTGTGAGTACAAGATCTCTCTCTTTCAGCCCTATGTCAGAATTTGAAGCGAACTGCAACGAGAGTACATGTAAGTTTCAACTGTCCGTCAATTCTGCAAGGATGCTAGAATTTTTGCTACTTCGCCACACTGCTTTTCACATTTGCAAATCAGAGTTTGAACAGGATTTGCAAATGGTTCAAAAGGCTCTAAGCCATATGCGACTTAACTTCTGAGGTCATCAGTCGCCTAGAACTTATAAGTAATTAAACCTAACTAACCTAAGGATATCACACACATCCATGCCCGAGGCAGGATTCGAACCTGCGACAGTAGCGGCCGCTCGGCTCCAGACTGTAGCGCCTAGAACCGCACGGCCACTGCAGCCGGCGAGCAGGGTTTTCCCTGATGTCAGTCAGGACATATGTGAATAGCCGTGGCCCTAAAAGGGAAAAAAGAATGGGCGACCAGTACTCGCTAGTTTCGACATCACAGGACATCCCGGGTAACTTCGCTATTCTAGTGTTATGTGGCCACATTGTACGCTGATTATTTGTTGTTCTGAATGAGGATACGTGAAATCCTAAACTACGTGTTGTAGCAGTTTTGGTTCCTGCAACTTCATTTGAGTACTAGGGCTGCTGATCCACACTGAGAACACGGGCTAACGTAACGGCCACTAGCAAAAGCTAGACAGAACAACCCGCAAGAACTCAAAAGCAATTTTCAGCAACAAGCCCTCGGTAACAGAACAGAGATTTTCACAAATCACATCCGACACCTTATCACACGCAAGACAAAGTCTTTATTATTTGTTTCTTCGGTGGTCCTCGGTGAAATGAGGGAAACTGGTAGGACAACATCGACTAACCAAGGCAGCAGTAATGAGAGCCGTGCCGGCTCAGGCATGCTAGGGTCGCAGGTTCGAATCCTGCCTCGGGCATGGAAGTGTATGATGTCCTCAGGTTAGTTAGGTTTAAGTAATTCTAAGTCTAGGGGACTGATGACCTCAGATGTTAAGTCCCATAGTGCTCAGGCAACGCAACCCCTCGACCTTGAAGGCACAAGTAAGCAGATATTCTTCAAATGGCGTACGCACATTTCGCAGTAACAGATTGTCAGCCACAATACGGCATCTTTGTATCATTCACAGCTATAACTCAACATTAGACACTGTCACGCCTCTCGTATGACCTACGAGGCCTGGTAGGAACGCTAAACACGAACTACTCTAATGCACTTTAGTAATCGTTCTATCTGCAACAGAGAATTACAACACTAATCATTTACGTACCTGCCGATGGTATGCACATTTATGAAGTTACATCGACATCTGATCATGTCTTCTAGGTGTTACCCTTTTTTTGCTAGGCGGCGAACGTATTATGTTTTAAGTTATGCGCCCTCTACAACTGATCCAGATAAAGTGTGTGTTGTAATCGCAGCTGAAAGTGCAACTAGACCAGAAGACCAACTAGACTAATCGCTAATGTGGTGGAACTGTAACGCGTCTGTACTCTCCTGAGCTGTGAGATTACTTCGTTCGTCGGGCGAGCGTCTGCATTACGGCGAGTCATCTCGAGAGCGCTGGGGTGTGGCTGACAACCTTACATAACGCAGCTAGAGGGCAGGCTGCTGTGATTCGTCCCAGTCAAGGACTGCGGCCGCACCGGTTGCTGAACCTGACCTGTCCAGCCGGTGCCACGCACGCACACGCACACACACACACACACACACACACACACACACACACACACGTGTACTTACTCGGGCAGTGCTGGATCGGGCGTGGTCCATCGGCACAGTTAAGGCCAACCAGGGCCAACCGGACTCTGCGACATTACTTTAGTGTATACTCGGCGTGCCACCGGCGACGCTGTACCGTTGCCTAGTTGCTTAAATATAGCACTTGAGTCGGCTACAATTAAATTGCTGATGGAAGATCTTCCACTTACAGGTTATCTGTACATTTTGCAGGTGAGCCGATTCAAACTAAACGACATCGTGTAACAATGTGAATTAGCCAAAACATACCCGTGTACATTGATCGATTAGTCAAACATACTGATAAAACGTTTCGAGAAAAATTAATCTCTGTCTATGTTCCTATGTAATGGGTTTTGCTTCACGTGGTTTACTGAAGTAGTGATTTCATTTACTACTATGAGTGTATAGACCGTCCGTCTGGAAAAGTCTGAGATTGATCTTATTGCTGACGTATAAGCGATGTCGGCGCAGTAGCTACGTTGCCAGGTTAGACTGACAACTGTAAACAATGTATGTGCATCGACCAGTCAGTTATGAGCAGGTGTTGTTAGGTAATAAACCTGGGCCGTTGTGTGTCAATGTAGTTGTCACAAATCTCTAAACTAAGTGTTCAAGACATTACCCAGAATATTTTGAAGAAAAGAAGAATGTGTGCAAAGTTTATCCCACACACCTCAAGTCAGGAAAAGAAAACAACGAGACGTGAACACCTGTCACGATTTGATTGAAAAGCGAAACGCAGACAATTATTTTGTTGAAAAAGTCGTCACAGATGACGAGTCTTAGTGTTACCAGTACGATCATACCACTAAAGGACAAAGTGCAAAATGCCACGTGAAGACTCAACGTTCTGACGACACACGTGTAATCGGCGTTCAGAGCGGTGCCCCTGAGAAATAGTGGTGCCGTACAGTAGTTACTCACTCCCCGCCAGAGACGGCTGCTGTCACTCGTTGAGACCAGCAGTGTCACATAATATGACGTACGCGCCGAGGCCTGTCTTTCTTATGGACCTCGACACAGGCCATTACAACGTGCGAGATGAACACCATTCCAAAGAAGGACTTGACAGTTGCACGTGGCTGTGTGAAAGTTCTGTTCTTTTATGGGAGGGGGCGGGGGGAGGGAAGGTGGAGAGAGAGACAATGTATGGCACCTGAAGCATTAAACCCACCATCTTAACGTTTCTCTTGAAAGCAAGTGGAAACTACAGCCGTAATTTTCCCCGAGGACATGCAGCTTTACTGCATGATTAAATGATGATGGCGTCCTCTTGGTTAAAATATTCCGGAGGTAAAATAGTCCCCCATTCGGATCTCCGGGCGGGGACTACTCAGGAGGACGTCGTTATCAGGAGAAAGAAAACTGGCGTTCTACGGATCGGAGCGTGGAATGTCAGATCCCTTAATCGGGCAGGTAGGTTAGAAAATTTAAAAAGGGAAATGGATAGGTTACAGTTAGATATAGTGGGAATTAGTGAAGTTCGGTGGCAGGAGGAACAAGACTTCTGGTCAGGTGAATACAGGGTTATAAATACAAAATCAAATAGGGGTAATGCAGGAGTAGGTTTAATAATGAATAAAAAAATAGGAGTGCGGGTAAGCTACTACAAACAGCATAGTAAAAGCATTATTGTGGTCAAGATAGACACTAAGCCCACGCCTACTACAGCAGTACAAGTTTATATGCCAACTAGCTCTGCAGATGATGTAGAAATTGATGAAATGTATGATGAGATAAAATAAATTATTCAGGTAGTGAAGGGAGCCAAAAATTTAATAGTCATGGGTGACTGGAATTCGTCAGTAGGAAAAGGGAGAGAAGGAAACATAGTAGGTGATTATGGATTGCGGCTAAGAAATGAAAGAGGAAGCCGTCTGTTAGAATTTTGCACAGAGCATAACTTAATCATAGCTAACACTTGGTTCAAGAATCATAAAAGAAGGTTGTATACATGGAAGAATCCAGGAGATACTAAAAGGTATCAGATAGATTATATAATAGTAAGACAGATATTTAGGAATCAGGTTTTAAATTGTAGGACATTTCCAGGGGCAGATGTGGACTCTGACCACAATCTGTAGGTTAAAACTGAAGAAACTGAAAAAAGGTGGGAATTTAAGGACATGGGATCTGGATAAGCTGAAAGAACCAGAGGTTGTACAGACTTTCAAGGAGAGAATAAGGGAACAATTCACAGGAATGGGGGAAAGAAACACAGTAGAAGAAGAATGGGTAGCTCTGACGGATGAAGTTGTGAAGGCAGCAGAGGATAAAGTAGGTAAAAAGACGAGAGCTGCTAGAAATCCTTGGGTAACAGAAGAAATATTGAATTTAATTGATGAAAGGAGGAAATATAAAAATGCAGTAAATGAAGCAGGCAAAAATTAATACAAACGTTTCAAAAATGGGATATACAGGAAGTGCAAAATGGCTAAGCAGAGATGGCTAGCGGACAAATGTAAGGATGTAGAAGCTTATCTCACTAGGGGTAAGATAGATACTGCCTACAGGGAAATTAAAGAGACCTTTGGAGAGAAGAGAACCACGTGTATGAATATCAAGAGCTCAGATGGCAACCCAGTTCTAAGCAAAGAAGGGAAGGCAGAAAGGTGGAAGGAGTATATAGAAGCTTTATACAAGGGCGATGTACTTGAGGACAATATTATGGAAATGGAAGAGGATGTAGATAAAGACGAAATGGGAGATAAGATACTGCGTGAAGAGTTTGACAGAGCACTGAAAGACCTGAGTCGAAACAAGGCGCCCGGAGTAGACAACATTCCATCAGAACTACTGATGGCCTTGGGAGAGCCAGTCATGACAAAACTCTACCAGCTGGTAAGCAAGATGTATGAGACAGGAGAAATACCCTCAGACTTCAAGAAGAATATAATAATTTCAATCCCAAAGAAAGCAGGTGCTGACAGATGTGAAAATTACCGAACTATCAGTTTAATAAGTCACAGCTGCAAAATACTAACGCGAATTCTTTACAGACGAATGGAAAAACTGGCAGATGCGGACCTCGGGGAGGATCAGTTTGGATTCCGTAGAAATGTTGGAACACTTGAGACAATACTGACCTTACGACGTATCTTAGAAGAAAGATTAAGAAAGGGCAAACCTACGTTTCTAGCATTTGTAGACTTAGAGAAAGCTTTTGACAATGTTGACTGGAATACTCTCTTTCAAAGTCTAAAGGTGGCAGGGGTAAAATACAGGGAGCGAAAGGCTATTTACCATTTGTACAGAAACCAGATGGCAGTTATTAGAGTCGAGGGGCATGAAAGGGAAGCAGTGGTTGGGAAAGGAGTGAGACAGGGTTGTAGCCTCTCCCCGATGTTATTCAATCTGTATATTGAGCAAGCAGTAAAGGAAACAAAAGAAAAATTTGGAGTAGGTATTAAAATTCACGGAGAAGAAGTAAAAACTTTGAGGTTCGCCGATGACATTGTAATTCTGTCAGAGACGGCAAAGGACTTGGAAGATCAGTTGAACGGAATGGACAGCGTCTTGAAAGGAAGATATAAGATAAACATCAACAAAAGCAAAATGAGGATAATGGAATGCAGTCAAATTAAATCGGGTGATGCTGAGGGAATTAGATTAGGAAATGAGACACTTAAAGTTTTAAAGGAGTTTTGCTATTTAGGAAGTAAAATAACTGATGATGGTCGAAGTAGAGAGGATATAAAATGTAGACTGGCAATGGCCAGGAAAGCGTATCTGAAGAAGAGAAATTTGTTAACATCGAATATAGATTTAGGTATCAGGAAGTCGTTTCTGAAAGTATTTGTTTAGACTGTAGCCATGTATGGAAGTGAAACATGGACGATAACTAGTTTGGACAAGAAGAGAATAGAAGCTTTCGAAATGTGGTGCTACAGAAGAATGCTGAAGATAAGGTGGATAGATCATGTAACTAATGAGGAGGAATTGAACAGAATTGGGGAGAAGAGAAGTTTGTGGCAGAACTTGACTAGAAGAAGGAATCGGTTAGTAGGACATGTTTTGTGGCATCAAGGGATCACAAATTTAGCATTGGAGGGCAGCGTGGAGGGTAAAAATCGTAGAGGGAGACCAAGAGATGAATACAGTAAGCAGATTCAGAAGGATGTAGGTTGCAGTAGGTACTGGGAGATGAAGAAGCTTGCACAGGATAGAGTAACATGGAGAGCTGCATCAAACCAGTCTCAGGACTGAAGACAACAACAACAACATTTTTTATTTTCCAGTATTGAAACTTTTTCGACTGACGAGCGTATAAATTACATTAAAGATTATGACGGCGTACATCATAAACCTTAGAAAAGTTTGAATGTCATTGGTTTCCCGAGCCTCAAAAACCCTGAGAGGGGAAGTTTAAAGCGATTATGAATGAAGAAGTTTGTTTATTTTTTACGCAGTAGATTTTTATGAGAATCATAATCGGTTTCGGCCCACAACGACCATCTTCCGATATTACAATAGAGAAAACTGTAAAAAACCTGTATTAAGACCTTAAAATGAGTTAAAGTATTTTTACTTAAGGACTTGTGGGTTACGTAATGTCTAATTGAAACACATGTGGATCATACATATGAGTAATGGACGGCAAAAGTTCTAAAACTAAGTGTAATTTTCTATCGCTAGTCCTTGCACAAGATGTACGCTTATTCTATTAGACAAATCTTTAAGTGCAACGACTGTAAAATATACCAAATTTATATTAAAATTTATTTCGTAAAATGCCAAAATAGAATATGTCATTCAAGCAACAAAACCTAGTTTAATACAGTGTAAGATCTTTATAATAAAAGAAAGCATATGAGGGATCGTTACGGTACACATTTACGATGGCTATGACTGCTTTCGGGCTGCTAGATGTGTATACTACTGGCTGTAACCTCAGAGGAGATTACAAGTTATCAATTCTACAAATTTTTGCTGTTCATTCTCTCAGCCTTCATCATCACGCATGACGTCTTAATTTATTACTTCTTTACTACTAATTCTATTCGTAACATAGTTTGCAGACCGCATCCACATGTATCACTGACTGTACGTCCAACATTATATCATCTGTGACACACAGTTCAACAGATAGGATGTCATTGAAATTTAAATGAATAAAAAACTGCGTTTTGCTTGAAACGGAGCGTAACTTACCCAGACTACATTCATGCAATATCTCATAATGAGAGCACTCAACACTTCCAATAAAGTTTGAGCATAATTTCAAACCTTTCCTAAATTTTTCTTCGTTTACGTGCCCAAAGGCAAATATTTAATTCATTAACTCATTCATAAAGTAAGCAGATGTGTAAAGTTGTTTTATACATGGGAGTTTGATTCTTTAATAAATCGGGGCCAAGAAACGGTTAAAAGACGTAATTGTAAATTATTTCCTTCGTAGCGAACATTTTGCTAGGATGCTTCCAATGAATTCCAAGCACTGCATCTAGTTTTCTTACTACCAGATACACGTAACCTTTGCACTTCTGGTCGTTTTGAACGGATACTTTTAAACGATTTATTCATGTTGAGTGTCCACTGCCACTCTCTTCACCAGGCGTGGATTCTTCGATCGTCTTCTTGCACTTGGTTTCAATGCCCTAGAGCTGCAACTTGTCATCTACAGTACATAACATCATACTCCGCAAGCCACCAAATGACTTGTTGGGGAGAATACTTTTGGTACCACTAACCGATCCCCATTCCCTGTGCTACTCGGAAATGGCGCTAGGGAAGAATGTCCGTGGGTAAGACCCAGTATTAGCTGTAATTTCTTGAATTTTCACGTCGGGGTCATTTCACGAGATGTATGTGGAAGGAAGTGTTATTTTGTCCTACTCTTCCCGGAAAGTCATTTCACAAGACGTATGTAGGAGGAAATAGTATTTTGTCCGACTCTTCCCCGAAAGTCCCCTCTAGAAATTTCAATACTAGACGTCTCACTCATGCACAACTCCTCTCTTAAAGCGTCTAGCACTGGAGATTGTTGAGCTTCTGTGTAACGCTCTCGTGAGTCCTACCTGGCGAAGATCGCCTATTGATGAAAAATACTCAAGAATCAGTGGAACAAGCGCTTTATAAGCCAATTCCTTCGTGAGTGAGTAGCATTTACGCAAGATTCTTCCACTGAATCTCAGTCTGGTATGATCTTTACCTACTATTTGTTTCATGTGGTCATTCAACAAGGTCGCTCTGAATAGTTTCTCCTAGATATTTTACGGTAGATACTGTTTCCAACAGTTCGTCACCAATAGTGTAGTAGTGCAGTAGTGGACTTATTTTGCTGTGTATGCACAGTACATTACATATATTTACGTTTAGGGTCAGCTTCCAGAGCCTACACCATTCATCAATACACTGCTGCCCATTCTGCTAATCTATACTGTCTTCTGGCGTTGCTATTTCGTTATAGACAACAACATCATCTGCAACAGTTACAAAGAGCATCCGACGCTTTCAACTAGATCATTTATATACACTGTGTACAGTAACAGTCCTATCATAATCCCTTGAGGTACTCAGGTAATTACTTTTACATCTGTCGATTTTTTTTCCATTAAGAGCGATGGGTTGAAGTCTGTAAAGAAGTCTTGAATCTAGTTGCAATTCTGACCAGATACTCGGTTGGCTCGTATTTTTTTCACTAAATGATAGTGCGAGACGGTCTCAGATGCCTTTTTGACGTCAAGAAACACAGTATCATTCCGAGCGCCGTTTTCTGCAGCGATATATACGTTTTGGGCTACACTAATAGGTTTTTCTATCGGAAAACTCTTTCTCAATAGTCTTTCAATCACAGGAAGTCTCTACATACAACGGACTGCGTCTTCTTCTTCTTTCGTTGACGTTTACCTCGTCTAGTACGGGCTCCGCTGTACTTGAGATTTGGCAAATTTATGTTTTTAATTCAACTTTTCGGCCAGATGTCCTTCCTGTCACCTCAGCCATGAGTTAACCTAAAGGAGGGAAATATTTGCCGCCACCTGTCTGTGAATCATGTAATCTTTTTTCTGTGTGTGATCGGATGTTAACTGTTTGTGTATCGCATTTTCTGAGGCGAAATTTCTTTTTGAATTATTGGCTTTCGGAGCAAGCCCATAGATCCATCTCAACATTGGAAATAGTATACTACAGTTTGTTTTGACATTTCAGAGTATATACTAGTTTAAGTCGTACTGTGATAGGAAGCTACATTGATTGAACAAAGGACAGGTTCCGACATAAAACAAATTTGCATCCACATTATACTGAAACAGGTAAACAAGACGAAAACGTAACAAAGGGAACACCTAGGTAGTAAACAACAAAAATCCTACTGGTACGCGTTTGGAGTATTCCCAGTTCAATCCATATTAATTACTATGCATCTAAATTAGAAATAAAATGCTATTTTGTATGTCCTGTAAGGATTGTTTCAAAAACTGTGGATAGAGGATTGATATCTGTGCAGGTTTATAAGTACCATCTAAACAGAACATGAGAATAATATACAGGAACCAGAGTTGGATATTACAACCATACGTATAGGTTCATTAGTATTCACACACATACATATAGGTGGTACATAGAGAAATATATGTATAGGGTGAGCGTTCCATATCTTGCTGAGTAGCTCGTAGAAATATAGCCCATGAATTGTGGTTTAGTGTTTCACTGTCATTACAATTAGCAAGGACATTAGATTAGCTGCACAGGGAGGCTTATCTGCATATTACACTGTTGACGAACTCGTATAGTATTTTATATGTTGCCATATCGTTTGGATGCTAATAAGGTTTGAAGGCTACTTGGGAACTAATGACTACAGCCGGTAGATTACTTGCAAGTACATTTATGTGATACGTGTTTCGAGGACACTGTAGGAGCATATGGTTTGGATTTTCTTCCTCTCCACAATCACAACAAGGGGTAGTTCTTACGTTCAGCCGATAGAAGATTTTGTTGAACGTCCAGTTTTTAAATTTCAGCCGTGCCACCGAGGCTGAAATTGGGGGCCAGCCTGGCATTCTCCTAGCCGAGACTGGTAAACTGCTTAAACGCCATAGTCGGGGTCACCTACCGGTCCCGCAAGCTAGCGCACTGCGCTTTATGCTGTACGAACAAGCACCATGTCTGCAAGAAACTCCTGTGTAACTAAAGAAGCGCTAAGCCTGCATCCTTAGCGCACTTCATTAGGTCTCTCTGTATCTACGATCACGAGCAGCGCTCAGTCTAATGTCTCAGCAGACACGAAGTGTCATTTTAAGATCGACCATATTGACAAGAAGATTTTTGAGCATGGGAACCTGCTGGGTGGGGTGATATACATTACAGCAAAGCATATCAAACATTATACAGCAATCCTCACACACAAAACATCGGAGATCTCTTTTGTCGCGATAGCTCATGGTCAATAAAAACAGCCGATACCGCAGCCAGTAAAGTAATTATGAATACAAGAAATGAACCTCCTATATGATTTCGCGAACATTCTGAATATTTTGTGAATAACACCATCCAGATCACTTATTAAAATTTCCTCATTTAATACGACGTTTAGGCTACGGCCATCATCAGACATCAAAAAGCATAGAAGTCGTAAATCAAGGTTCTGTGTCAGTACTAAAAGCTGTGTATAATCTAATTAGGTACAGTTTTTAGTGCTGTCTCAGGATCTTCTTTTATTAACACTAAAAGTTTTGGTATCTGATGATGGCAGCAGCTAAAACTTCGTAAAAAGTGAAGAAATTTTAATAAGCGATCTAGACGGTTTGATTAAAAAAAAGTAATTACGGCTCTTAAGCACCTCAGGGCAATACAGCAGAACTCAGAAATGCTTTGATAGAAGCAACTGTGCGGGCTATATCGAGCTAGTCACTGCACGCTCGACTTGGCCTCTAGGTGTCCATTACGAACATCAGTACAACTCGGTGCTGTTTAAAGGAGGTGTAGAAGAGAGCTTCTGGCAGAATGGGAGTGGAGGCAGATACCAATGCAGAGCTCAGCCATGCAGTACAACGGGTTCATCGCGGAGGTGGATCAGTCATGTTACTGGCCATCATGAGGTACAGATGTAGGAGACAGAAGGTAAATTGAGAGCTGTGCTCAAGAGGAACGGGATTCTCCACACTGTCGTCGAGCCCTACAGTCAGCATTTGCCACATGAATTTGTCTTTACACACTCTAGTTATAGTAGTACGACAGTTCATGAACGCTTCGCTCCAACTTAGCGAGCAGCTTCCTAAAAGAGATAGGAGCCAACTGAATGGAATGACCAGCGTTATCTGCTCCCATGAGCCCGACTTACCATACTTGTAACTATCTGAAACTTGTGGGGCGTTATTGCTGGGACCCTTCTCAGAAGCTGGATGAGGCAGACAGAGCTGGGCAGGCACCGAAATTTCGAGAAGAAAGTGCAAAGCTAAGAACGATCCAAGCATGTTATAATGCACAGGATTGAGCAACGAGGTATCGAATGTTAACGAGCAACAGATTTCGATTTCGCAGATGAGCACTCTTGGGCAGACTACCATACAGCAATTTTTCATTTATTTTTGTTTCGTAAGGCTTATTGTTTCACCTCTCTGCTCCACGTGACACCAAACTCATACCCGTGAGCTGATATACAGGAGAAAGAAAACTTTTTGTGAGCAGTTTACAACATCGTGTGTAAACAGCTTCACACAGCATACGACGCTAATCACTACATCAAGTCTGCACATGATATCTCGAGGTTTTAGTGTCAAATAGATAAAGACAGCAAAGGACCATAAACTGAATATTTTTGACATGATGGTCGGAATTGACCTTTTTCACACATACGAGGTCTTGGATGAGAAATATGTGTACGCACTTGTATACAGCTGACGACATCAGTAAGGACAGCAAATAAATTTCACTTACTGTGCGATAACGTACAGTAGGAAGAATACGAGATTAAATTCGTT
Source organism: Schistocerca gregaria (assembly GCF_023897955.1). Classification (NCBI taxonomy): domain Eukaryota; kingdom Metazoa; phylum Arthropoda; class Insecta; order Orthoptera; family Acrididae; genus Schistocerca; species Schistocerca gregaria. The sequence continues at coordinate 133,505,604 of NC_064927.1, read as the reverse complement.
GCTAATATGAGGATACACTGGTTGCGAAATTTAGTACACGAAGTTGCCACGACAGCAGTGATGTTCTATGCCGTCTTGGAATCAAGTGAGCTTGCATAAAAGATGCGGGCAAGACATAGAGCTCAAATTCTATGACAAAGGTCATCAATCGTCTGTCGGCAAACTTTGAGCAGACGAAGGATCAGAAAGCTGGAGAACGTGCTGGGCAGGATAACAATCCAACGCCCCCTCTATCAAAGTAGCTCAGGCCGGCGCAAGCAACATGCGGTCTTTCGTTATCTTGTTGAAATATTAATAGACAGAGTCACAAATATAATACAAGGTGTCCAAATACCAGCTGTGGATACCAGAAGTGATTGTCTTATGCATCCAAAGCAACCTTATACCAATACTCCACGGGTGGAGTCCATAATTCAATATCGAATGCAGTCAGTTATTAATAAAGGCCACACTATTCCTCTTTCCACACACATAGACCAACGGCAGGTGCTGGCACTGTAGTATAAAGGGGATGGATAAAATTATGGCAAAACCTCGGGAAATTGATGACTGAACATAAATGCCGATGTTAGGCATGCCTGCAGGTTGCGCTGTTGTATATGACCACGAACAGCACCGCTTGCTGTGTCCTCAGAACCTCACATGTACCAGTCGTGGTCAGAACTGTGTGGTTGTGGCTGCAGTTACTTCGAACGTGGGCAAATGTTTGGTGCTCATATTGAAACCTGGAAGTCAGGCAAGGCAGGAATCGGTTACATTGTGGACGGGGCCGTAATCAGTCACTATCGGTTTCCTTTTGCAATTACACACATTATTTTAAACAGTAATTCCAGACTCAGTATTTATTGTAAGAATTTATATATTATTTTATATTATTATAAGAATTTATTATACGAATAGCACACGTTATTAATGAAAGAATAAACAACTCAGTATTCTGCCTAAAGGCAGGTTTCCACTTGGTAGTTCTCCAGGCTGTCCGGTCTTCTGCCATCCTATTCAGGTCTGCATAATTTCCTCTTCCCTTTATGTCGTCTATCACCTTGTATCTCCTTCTTCCTCTCAGTCTTCTCCCACAAACCAATCCTTCCAAAGCATCTACTAGCAAGTACTCCCTTTTCAATGAATGTTCCAACCAGTTCTTTTTCCTTTCTCTTACAACCTTGAGCAGACATCTTCTCTCACCAACCCTTTCCAATACTCTTTCATTACTCTTTCCATCCTGCTTATTCTCTCCATTCTCCTTCACATTCACATCTCAAATGCTTCTAACCTTTTTTCATCCTCTCGTCTCAGTGTCCATGTTTCTGCCCCATATAGTTCCACGCTTCAGACAAAACATTTGCCAAGACTTTTCCTCAGTCCTTTATCTAATTTGCCACATAAGAGTCTCCTCTTTCTGTTGACTGCCTCATTAGCTATGGCAATTCAAATTTTATTGTGTTTCCGAGATATTTAAATTTACTTTTTTGGCTAATGGTAGACTGTCCTATTTTAATATTGGACAGTCTGCGTCTTGTACTGATGACCATGCTTTTTGTTTTTGCTGCTTTTATTTGCATCCCATATTCCACACAAGCTTCATTCAGATCTTTGAGCATGTTATTCACTGTCCGCTCACTTTCTGCCACTAATACCATGTCATCAGAAAATCTTATATTCTATTCTCTTTCCACCAATACATATTTCTCTTTTCGCATCTAAACTTTTCGCAGTAATCTCTTCAAGGTATACGTTAAACAAAAGTGGAGAAAGGCAACAACCTTGTCTAACACCTCGTCCAATGCTGCTTCCTTCTGACATTTCATTTCCAATCCTTATCCTTACTTTCTCGTGTAAATATAGTTTCTGCATCAGTCGTCTCTCTTTCCAATCTACTCCTTTCCTCTTCAAGATATCCATCAGCTTGTTCCACTGAACTCTGTCAAAAGCCTTTTCTAAATCTATAAAAACAGCAAAGATTTCTCTACCCTTTTCCATATATCTTTCCCCTATAGTTGTTAGCAGGCCAATAGCATCTCTTGTTCCTTTCCCTCTTCTAAATTCGAACTGCTCCTCTGCAATCCCTCTATCCAGCTTGCCATATAAACTTCCATTCAACACTCTCAGCAAGACTTTAGCTGCATGAGAAATTAGACTGATGGTCCGGTGCTCTTCACATTTTTTAGTATTTCTCTTTTTCTCTGTTGGTATCATAACTGTTGCAGCGAAGTCCTCAGGCCATTCCCCTTTGTCATATATCTCGTTACAGAGGTAGACTACTTCTTTCCTTGCCTTGTTTCCTAGACTCTTCAACAGTTCTGCTGATAAATCATCTATTCCACATGCCTTCCTATTCTTCATCTCCTTTAGCGCCTTTTCTACTTCTGCTTCCAAGATGGTAAATCCCTTTCCATCTTCCGGCACATATTGCTCCTCTTCAGCCTTAATTTCTCTTTGCATTTCAGCCCCCTTATACAGACATTCAATATATTCTTGCCATCTGTTCAAAACCTCCTGTGGCTCTTCTGCGAGAGTACCATCCGCTCTTTCTATTTCCACCTTATTCCTCTTTCTTTTACGTTCAGAAACTATCTCACTGGCCAGTCTATACATCCAGGAGCTGATATAAATTCAGACCACAACCTAGTGATGCGAGGAATACAAGCGAAGTTGAAAAAAGTCTGGAGAGGTAAAGCAAAGGAAAGACTAAACAAAGAAAGACTCAATGAGGTAGAAAAGGCATCAGATTTGGAAAACAGATTTATGGAAAAATGGCAAAGAGGTAGTCTTAATGAAAGTGTTAATGACAAGTGGATAAAAATGAGCGAAGGACTCGTGGACTCTGCCAAAGAAGTACTGGGAATTAGAGTATCCCGAAGCACCAGGAAAGAATGGATGGCAGAAAACATATTGAAAAAGATTGAAGAGTGCAGAAAGTGGAAAAAGAGGTACAGGAAACTGAATAATGAATTAAGAAGAGAAACTGAAGAAGCAAGAGAAAAATGGATGAAACAGAAATGCGACGAAATAGAGAATATGGAGAGAGAGGGAAAGTATGAAATGGTGTATAGACTGGCTAGTGAGATAGTTTCTGAATATATCCCCAGGGGATACGATATTTTTCGAACCCACAAGAAAGACGCTGGTGGCTGTACATTTGTTTTGGACGAAGAGGAGTACGCCTGGATGCAATTACGGTTCTGTAGGCAAGCGGAAAGATTTTTCATGAAGGCAGTTCCCTATAAGCGGAGACTTATTACAAAACTTTAGGAACTTTGAATCAATTCCCTTTGGCGAAAAATGGTTCAAATGGCTCTGAGCACTATGGGACTTACCATCTTAGGTCATCAGTCCCCTAGAACTTAGAACTACTTAACCTAAGGACATCACACAACACCCAGCCATCAAGAGGCAGAGAAAATCCCTGACTCCGCCGGGAATCGAACCCGGGAACCCGGGCGTGGGAGGCGAGAACGCTACCGCACGACCACGAGATCATGAAGGCAGTGGCGGTCCCGTCTAACAGTGAGATAAATGTATTAACAACTGTGCCGATTACTTTTGTAGTAATAAACAGAGCACTTACTTCTTTTCTATCTGTCTCGTTTTCATTTGACTGCCCCTTATAAATGATTAGTGTTGCAATTCTCTGTAACACGTACAAGTGCATTACTGTTGCTCGTATTTGGTGTTGTCACCAGGCTTGGTAGCGTACCTATGAGTCGTGAAGAGCGTCAGTTGTTAAGTGGACACTGTGAAGGATAATAAGATACAGCGTACTCGTCTGAGACAGTATAAACAGCATCTGACGTAGTTTGGAAGTTGCCTCATTGTGGGTCTCCATATAGCCAGCAGGAAGAATCGTGTAATCTACATATGTGACAGTGGCCTGACGCTGGACTGCATGGAACGGTGAAGGCAAGCACATTCGTCTACAAGATTGCGGCCGATCGCTTTTGACCACTGCAATGGACGATGATCGTATTGTGTAACCTAGCACATTGCAACAAGTTCACATCAGTGTCTGCCATCCGAGAACAATCAATGGACTTCCTGCAACATTCTTTTATCATTCCACACCATTACTCGGGGACTGTCAGAAGTCGACCTTTACGAATTGCCGTCCCCGCGATAGTAAAAGCAAACATTGCTGATGACTGGCTTCACTCAGTTTTCAGCTATGATCCAGGCACTACCGTGGATGGACATCGTCAGCAAGGATGTTGGTGTCCTGGGAAAACGTCCCATTCATCCTATGTTTTGGAGGGGCACCGCGTTTCTCTTTTTGGCGCCATGGCGCCAGTGGTCGTCGGGTATGCCTTCATGTGATGGATGATATTGCTTGAGGTAACTATGGCGTTACAACAGTACATTGCAGACATTCTACACTCCTGGAAATGGAAAAAAGAACACATTGACACCGGTGTGTCAGACCCACCATACTTGCTCCGGACACTGCGAGAGGGCTGTACAAGCAATGATCACACGCACGGCACAGCGGACACACCAGGAACCGCGGTGTTGGCCGTCGAATGGCGCTAGCTGCGCAGCATTTGTGCACCGCCGCCGTCAGTGTCAGCCAGTTTGCCGTGGTATACGGAGCTCCATCGCAGTCTTTAACACTGGTAGCATGCCGCGACAGCGTGGACGTGAACCGTATGTGCAGTTGACAGACATTGAGCGAGGGCGTATAGTGGGCATGCGGGAGGCCGGGTGGACGTACCGCCGAATTGCTCAACACGTGGGGCGTGAGGTGTCCACAGTACATCCAAATTGTCGCCAGTGGTCGGCGGAAGGTGCACGTGCCCGTCGACCTGGGACCGGACCGCAGCGACGCACGGATGCACGCCAAGACTGTAGGATCCTACGCAGTGCTGTAGGGGACCGCACCGCCACTTCCCAGCAAATTAGGGACACAGTTGTTCCTGAAGTATCGGCGAGGACCATTCGCAACCGTCTCCATGAAGCTGGGCTACGGTCCCGCACACCGTTAGGCCGTCTTCCGCTCACGCCCCAACATCGTGCAGCCCGCCTCCAGTGGTGTCGCGACAGGCGTGAATGGAGGGACGAATGGAGACGTGTCGTCTTCAGCGATGAGAGTCGCTTCTGCCTTGGTGCCAATGATGGTCGTATGCGTGTTTGGCGCCGTGCAGGTGAGCGCCACAATCAGGACTGCATACGACCGAGGCACACAGGGCCAACACCCGGCATCATGGTGTGGGGAGCGATCTCCTACACTGGCCGTACACCTCTGGTGATCGTCGAGGGGACACTGAATAGTGCACGGTACATCCCAACCGTCATCGAACCCATCGTTCTACCATTCCTAGACCGGCAAGGGAACTTGCGGTTCCAACAGGACAATGCACGTCCGCATGTATCCCGTGCCACCCAACGTGCTCTAGAAGGTGTAAGTCAACTACCCTGGCCAGCAAGATCTCCGGATCTGTCCCCCATTGAGCATGTTTGGGACTGGATGAAGCGTCGTCTCACGCGGTCTGCACGTCCAGCACGAACGCTGGTCCAACTGAGGCGCCAGGTGGAAATGGCATGGCAAGCCGTTCCACAGGACTACATCCAGCATCTCTACGATCGTCTCCATGGGAGAATAGCAGCCTGCATTGCTGCGAAAGGTGGATATACACTGTACTAGAGCCAACATTGTGCATGGTCTGTTGCCTGTGTCTATGTGCCTGTGGTTCTGTCAGTGTGATCATGTGATGTATCTGACCCCAGGAATGTGTCAATAAAGTTTCCCCTTCCTGGGACAATGAATTCACGGTGTTCTTATTTCAATTTCCAGGAGTGTATATCACCTCCCATGAGGTAACGTGGTGCCATTTTTCAATAGGACCTTGCTCGTTTGTATATAACTGTATGAACTGTCTGCGTGGCGCTGAGCTGCTCCCGTGGCCCGAAAAATTCCGCTGGAACATGTGTTTGACCATTTCGGTGGTCAGCTTCGTCACAGCGCAAGCATCCAGGATATCATGGACTGGTTACAAGAGTTGTGGGCCAGGACACAACGGCTATATGAGACCCTTCCCAATGGCATCTGTGCATGCAGTGTACTCAAGTTGGAGTGAGCAATATCTAGGCTCAAAATTTACTCTGGCCTAATGCCCTGGGTACTTTTTTGTTGGCTTGTTTTTGGGGGAAGAGGCCAGGCAGTGAGGTCATCGGTCTCATCGGATTAGGGAAGGAAGAGGAAGGAAGTCGGCCTTGCCCTTTCAAAGGAACCACCCCGGCATTTGCCTGTAGCGATTTAGGGAAATCACGGAAAACCTAAATCAGGATGCCCGGACGCGGGATTGAACCGTCGTCCTCCCGAACGCAAGTCCAGTGTGCTAGCCACTGCGCCACCTCGCTCGGTATTGGGTACTTTACCAAACGACATTTGTAATGGCTTTGTCTCCATGCTGGATCTGAAAAGCTAGTTCCGTACACTGGCCTTGACTGAATTCACTCAACTTTCCTGCTTCCTGTAGAACGTTAATCTTTCCCTAGTCGAAATAATGGCTATTGTACACTCGCTATCGGTTGGAGCGACATACAGAATTCCTTTGCCTGTTCATGAAAAATAATTAACTCCCACTTTGCTATCTGTCGCCATGATACATGAAGAGTACCGTCCTCACTTCGCAGAAAGCAAAGTTCTCAACGCCCTCGCTTATATCCACACACTTGTGCAGTCCACCATGAGACGAGAGAGAGAGAGAGAGAGAGAGAGAGAGAGAGAGAGAGAGAGAGAGAAATTTTAGGTCTCAAAATGCTTTTGTAAAATTAAGATCTCTCCACCATGTCGTGTCTGCATCACTAAGTATGGCTTCAGACAATCACTGTCTTACTAGAAGTGAATACATTTTGATTTTTCTTGCTGGGTCGCTGCCTGAGCCCTGTTAATGACTTGCCGCCACTTAGCCTCGGTCCGGGCCTTATTTACGTTAAATGGAATAATATATTGTTTTGGCATGATGCTTTTCTGCGCTGAAGCCCCTAATTCTCTTGCTAAATGGAAGTTTTACGATGTCATTAACCACCTGCTCAGTTCATCTACAAAACGCATTTAACTTGTTTGTATATGCCAGTCCATATATTGGTAGATATTGTTTTGTTAGTTGTCGGTACATGAGGTTAACTGAACTGCAATTGCCTTTTGTTGATATAATATAATTGTTATTTTCTGAAGATCTCGTACTGTATCGTACTGTCGTTATAGATCAGGTTCATATAATGTCTGTAAAATACAGACTCCTTACACCTTCTCCACTTACTAAATCTGAAGCGACGGTATCTTCCTGCTGAGTGCCTAGGCACATGGATATTGAGGGGAATGAAAGACCAAATGGAGTAGCTAAGGAGTAGTGTAAAGATCCTCAGTTAGTTCACTGTGACATCCCCTTCCATACCATCACTCGCTGTTGATGTGCAGTTTTATGCATTGATGAGAAAAAGAGTAGCTGTAAGTGACATACAATAAGCTGCAGCCAGTAAAGTACACAACGTGGGCGTGGCGTACCTCCTTCCCACACATGCAAGCGAGATGAGGTCCTCCATACTCGTCTTCGTGTAGACCACAGCCTTATGATGCAGCGGTAGGATCAAATGGCTCTAAGCACTATGGGACTTAGCATCTGAGGTCATCAGTCCCCCAGACATAGACCTAACTAACCTAAGGACGTCACACACATCCATGCCCGAGGCAGGATTCGAAGCTGCGACTGTAATAGCAGCGCGGTTCCGGACTGAAGCGCCCAGAGACACTCGGCCACAGCCACCCTCCAAAGCGTGGTTCTTCTGGCGTACAGATTACTGTGTGCCACATGTTACTAGACTGTGTTTCATTATCAGGAGAGAGGGCAGCGGCGGATTTGCCAACGGATCTGCCCTCTATGCAGAGTGACATTTGAACTAATGGGGTTAGAGTTTTAAGATTCTGTACAACTCATTTCCTAAAATTTTAGAGACGTTCTTAATTGCTTACCCATGCTTTTTTACAAGTGGTCAGCCAATCACATTTCCCTGTGCTGTTATCTTATCTCCTCTGTCGTTTTCTTTACGTTTTAATCCCTGGTTTAGCATCCTTGCCACTTACGATGTATGAGATAGAGCGGTTCTGTATGTCAACAAGAATGAGGTGGGAGTTAATGAGTGTCATTTTTATCCCTAGTTTCTTTTTATATTTGTCAAGGCACTGATAACTTAGTCGTTGAGCACCCGTAAACTCCAAACACATACATACACACACACACACACACACACACACACACTTTAAGGCCCTGAAGGCACATATTTTCTGTTGTTCCTTCGCGCTTGTTTCGACATGTAGTCGGCTGCTTTGCCTGGCCCGTTGAGATATTACGAGTGACCCTTGGACTTGGACTGCAAGCTACACTTTTGTGCTGGGGTTTGTGAGGCCTCTTTTTCGCAGGTGGTCTGCGCAAGTCTGGCAGCAACCAAACGAGAACAATGCAACATCGAACCGCCGAGGCCAGCCGGCCGCCGATCCGGCACGCCCCTTTGATGAAGGTCCAAATTGCCACGGCGTCCATCATGCGGTCGCACTGCTCTTATTGATTACTGAAATGCTCCATCATAACTGCGTAACACGGTTTGAGCTGGTTGGTACACAATAGGTCTGTCTGTTGCAGCATTCAACAGCTGTTGTTTTCATTGTATTTGCAGTTATAGAACTGCTACCACTTTTACTTGGACTAAATTGGTTTACTATGTACGAAAGAGATTGATTTTAGACTAAAACAAAACAGGTCAATGATCTGCGTTCACCCACACTGGCGTTTTTCACATCTTACCATCTCTGGGTGTTTTTACCATTTCAATAGTGATGAAGTTTTTGCTTTGTATTCAAGTTTATGTTTGTCATTTGTGAACTAAAAGTTACCTTTCTGATGTAACACTGAAACTTTGACTGTTAATTAACAACTGTGGCCGGAACAAGACAACCTCTGAACATCGATAGACTATCAGTATTTCCATTCAGGATGGACTGAAAATGAGCGCTCTGACACATTAGCGGGAACGTAAGCGTTCATGCTCAAACAAAAAAATCGTAAAGTTGTTGAAACCTGTGAAGCGTACCCCGGGACAACGAAATTCGGCATAGGTAAAGTACTGTGTAAGTGCGCTGATGACAAAATATTGTGCAATGAAGAGCAGTACGTAAAATGCAAGAGCCGAGTTTGACATAACCGTTTCCCTACACGTCATCTGTCGCAGAGAACGCTTTGGGAATATAATATCGCCCCTTTCTGATGAGCAAAGGGCTCCTCAGACACTGTCATAAAACAATTTTTTAATATTCACCTATCTTACGACTGAAATGAAGCGGTTGACCACCTTTCATCGCATTAGTAATTTCATCTACGTAACTGTTAGACCTCATATCTTCTATACCAGTCATTGCCAGGCTCTAAGATTTGTGGGTAAAATGATTAAACGACACAGAGATTCACTACGAAATTCCTACGGTACATGGCCCAGACATCCTTGTTTATCAGTTTCCAGTCCTAGGATAACTATTCCTGCATGACGTATCAGGTTTTTCACTAACCATTCCCCTCCTTTATAAGGCTTATCTAATTGTATATTACTTCTGCAGGTCACTTTGTAACAGTCAAATATATATATTAATTCTCTTCGAAATAACATTTAAAATGGTTCGTTTCTTCTTCTTCGGATTTCTGGTGGTCCATGTGTAAACCCCACACACTCAAGTCTGACGTACGCTGTGAAGAACTTCTTCCTTACTGTGGTCAAGAAATGGTGTGAGAGGTAAGTGGGTGGGGCTGTGTGGTTGTAAATAAATAACACGTTTAAATACCTTTTTAGTAACGGAAATCATTTAATTAGAGCACTTATCAAAATTGAAACACAAGGAAAAAGCAGAGCGCTCAGTTCTACAAATACACTGTAAGACAAATGAAATCACACATCTTGAAGGAATTATCTGATGTAACGGAAATATGTAGATATGATGTACATGTACATACAAACAAATGATTAAAATTTCAGATAAATTTGATGTTTGTTTGTCTGTGCATGTATATCAGATATATCGATTTTCGCCGTCCCATTCGGATAATTCTTTCCAGAACGTCTTTTCTTCTCTTGGAGTATCCATTCATTTAATGTATAATAAAATATGACAACACGGTAACATTCCTGACCCTCATACAGACGCACTTTACAATACCAAGGACGACACAAAACAGTTGGCGTTTTTAGGATTTTCAGCATGTTAGATTAATAACAGAGCAGCAACTTGTGTTCACTTGTTTGATGAGGAAAACAACAAACGTTGCGAATTCAGTTCTTTTTATTTAACTGATGTCCGCTTTCGGTCGTATCACGGAATACACCTTTTTTTCTGTTTGGATGATTTTAGAATGGGTTCTGATACCCGGAGCCAGCTATTACTTAAAAAAAAGAACTGAATATCTCACTTTTGGCTGTTTTCCAAATCAAACTCTACCAGTAATGACTGTACATGCTGGAAGAAATGATAAAATAAAATGTTAGGAATATATCTCAGGACAAAATACCCAAAATAAGCCATCCAGAGGTGACATGCAAAAGCTCCAACTAAAAAAATTCCGATAATCAACAAAACATAATAGTAAGCAGATAGATTACGCGGAGCTAGCCCACCCATTGCTGGAAAAAGAACCAAATAAGTCGAATCATTACAGTAGTTCAAAAGAAAGCTGCTAGTTTTACGTCAGAAACGTAAATCAACTAAGCACAATTGACAAAAAATAAGATATACCCCAGGGTTCTTGGTTGCCTGGCATCTTGTCCTACTGAAATTTATTTCCGGTAATAAGACAAGGCCTCGCAGCGGCCCCATCTTTATAACATGACAAACGGCGCAGCTATAAACTAAAACCAAGCAGACACAGTCGTCTTCACCCTCTTGCTTCCTCCAAGAACGACCGGTATACCGCTCTTCTTGTGCAGCATCATTAAAGAGCGCATATCATGTTTCATGCTTTCTTGTGTCTTCTATGAGCCTAGACTCCACGCACCATCCATTTACGTGGAACGGGAACCAGCACCTCCTGCAGGCGTAGACTGCATTTTATCTTATTGATGTGTCCACACAGCTGACCCCGTCTCGGTTTTCCGTTGGATGTGCTACCTCGACAATCGTCCTCTGTAGCTTCCTGTCCCCATGAAAGTGTCCTCTTGTCCTCCTCACTCACACACACAGGGCCATTATCACTGGCTACCAGCACCCAATCACCACCTATCTTTCCAAGTGCTGCTGCTCACTGCCAAGTTCCCAGAACCACCCACTCCGGACATACTGAAGACTGGATGGCGCACCGCCCACGTCAGATCCTTGTGCTGCCGCTGTTGCCCACGGTGCAACGGCGCTGACTCTAAGTTGTTGCCTCGCGGAATTAGCCGAGCGGCCTTAGGCGCTGCAGTCATGGACTGTGCGGCTGGTCCCTGTGTAGGTTCGAGTCCTCCCTCGGGCATAGGTGTGTGTGCTTGTCCTTAGGATAATTTCGGTTAAGTAGTGTGTAAGCTTAGGGACTGATGAGCTTAGCAGTTAAGTCCCATAAGATTTCACAAACATTTTTTTCCAAGTTGTTGCCACTTTGTTGCCGCACACCAGTCTACCTTCCGCTGTCACTTCATACGGCCACTTCTCACCCAAATGTGACACTGCTACATTCCAGTTTTGCAAATGCACAGCACACTATCAGTATCCGATAACTGCCTCGTCCATACCATGTCATTTTTAGCTAATCAGTCTTCTGATTGGTTCGATGTGTCCTGGCACGATTTCCTCCCTCCTGCCAACCTCATCATCTCACTTGCTCCCTAGGCCCTTAGTTGTTTATGGATGTAACACAATCTCTCTCTCTCCTACAGTTTTTACTCTCTACAGCTCCATCTAGTACTAAGGAAGTTATTCTTCAATGTGTTAACATGTGTCTGTCATCTTGTCCCTTCTTCTTCATATGTTCTTTTCGTTGCCGATTCTTTGGAGAATCTCCTTAGCCTTTATGTTATCAGTCACTTCATTTTAGACATTCTCCTGTGGTACCACGTCTCAAACGCTTTGACTATTTTCTGGCTTTCCCACAGTCCATGATTCACTACCTTACAATACTGTGCTCTAAACGTACATTCTCAGAAATTTCGTCCTCACATTAAGGGTGATGTGTGATACCAGTAGGGTTCACTTGGCCAGGAATGCCCTTTTTCCCGTACCGGTCTGCTGTTTATGTCTTCCTCGCCTCGAGCGTTGTTTTCCAAGGTAATAGATTTCCTTCACTTCATTTGCTTCACAGCCCCCAATTTTTACGCTTACTTCTCATCTCATTTCTGCTACTCCTCATTACGTTAGTCTTTCTTTAGATTATTTACAGTCCATATCCTATATTCAGTCCAGTCAGCATGTGTTCTAATTATTCTTCACTTCCACTGAGGACAGTGTAAGCTTTCTACAAAATGTATATATAAATGAGCATACCATACATTTTTTTAAAAAAAGTAGCATTTGCTTTAGGTATCGTATTCAATTGCTGAGCCATATTTACTGCTAATGTGCTTGTGAACATTGTTATAAAACAAAACTTATCTAAGCGAAATGCTGAATTTGAAATAATGAAAGTAAATGTAATTAAATCCAAAAAGAAGCTGATAGTGTACTTAGTGAAAACTATTTAACTTTAACTCAATACTGAAGTACGTTATGAAAGTTGATTAATATGAAGAGCAGAGTTTAACCTGAAATATCTATGACAAACTATTCCACAACTTGCTAGAAAATAATTATTTAATGTTACCGACAATATTCACTATAAATTAATCTGCTTAATAAGCACAATACCTGAAATTTCTGACGCTGTTCTGTTTGTTCACAAGAATGCAAAGTGAGATCTGCCCTGAAATAAAAGTAGCTTACCTCTTCCTCAGCATGCTATTTTATATCAGGCGTACTGATGTTCTCGAAAGCAAATTGAAGTGAAAAATACATCTAATTAAATCCCAGAAGAAACTAATAGTATACGCAGCGAAAACTATTCAACTGTATCTCAGTACTGAAGTACATTATAAAAGTAAAGGAAAAAACAATCTATTCACTACAGAAAATGTTCGTACTAGTCAGAAACAATCTGCGGCTTCGTGTGGCGTAAGGCGCAATGCACACGTGGCAAAATATTCAAAACTACTAAGATTGATAGAGATGGCCTTTATTTTAAACAAAATCGTTCATGAAAAATTAAACTCTGATTATTAACAAAAAGGTCTGTACAACAAGACAGACACTAAAAATTACGAAATTCTCTCATTACAAAAATTACAGACATTTAAACCAATTTCATTACTTGTGGCATAATGAAAACAAAAAGATATCAAATTAACATTAATAATGAATGTTATCAGTTATCTAAGGGACAAAGATTTTCTTCTATTAATTGTTCTGACAAACAAGCATTTCATTCCAGCGGATGCATTGGTTATCTTGAAAAACTCTTCCAAAAATCTTCTCCATCAATAAAACCAAAAACATAAGTTTATAAACAACTTTCATCTCAATAATAAAGTATTTCAGATAATTTCTCCCAAATTCACAAATATCAAATCTCTTTCTCTGAAAACTAAACTGCTCGCTACTATGTCTCAAATAAGAGTACCCCAGCGCAGCAGAACTGACTGGTGACCAAGCGCACCACAGATAAACACAGAGTCAAGGATGTTAGTCAACAGTCGTGCAGAGAACTCATTCGTCTTTGTCCCTGTACAGTAAAGGTGAATTATTTATAATGGCACAAAACATATGAAAACCTTACAAAATTAATATCAACAGTGAATCCTATCATTGATATCCATCCACCCTGAATTATAATCCCACTTTTGATTTTTATATCTGTCATTGTTTCTTCAACATATAGATGGAACAGTAGGGGTGAAAGACAACATCCCTGTCTTACTCTCTTTTTAAGCCGTGCAGTTTAGTCTTGGTCTCTCAGTCTTATTCATTCTTGATTCTAGTACATGTTGTTGTGTCATCCATCTGTACCTGCAGTTTACCACTGTTTTTCTTAGAATCTATAACACTGTGTACAATTTTACATTGCCGAAAGCTTTTTCGACGTCCACAAATCCTATGACTGTGTCTTGTATTTTTATTAGTCTTGCTTCCTTTATCAACTGTAAAGTCAGAACTACCTCTCTGGTACCTCCCCCCCCCCCCCCCCCCCAAAATCAGAGCTGCCCCTCTGGTGCCTTTACTTTTCCTAAAGCCAAACTGATCTTCATCAGACCCATCCTTATTTTTCTTATCCATTCTCCTGTATAATATTTTTGTCAGCAACTTAGAGCAAGAGCTGTTAAGCTGATATTTTACAGATAGTCTGATGGTACATAAATTCTGCACATCAGTTCGAATTGTCTATTGCTCGCCAATTCCCCCAATGATTTTAGAAATTCCGAAGGAACATTCTCTAGCCCCTCTGCCGTGTTGGAACATAAGCCTTCCAATGCTCTATAAAACACTTATGAATCTTTTATGTCTTACGTGTTGACATCTCCCTCTCGTGGAGAAATTCAATGTACTTTTTCCACCTGGACGCCTCTGCAGAGTGGAATTTAAATGGCAATCTTAATGTTCACTGCCTTGCATTTAATTTCACCGAAGGCTGTTTTGACTTTCCTGTGTGCCGAATCAGTTCTTATGACAACCATTTCTTTTTCGAGTTCTCCACATTTTTCCTACAGCAAATTTGCCTATGCATATCCTATTTAAGAGACATGTACTTTCGTATTCCTGAAATGCCATACATCATTTTTGTCCTTCTTTCTTTCGTCGAGGAACTCAAATATTTCCTCTGTTGCTCACGGTTACTTTCCTTGTACCTACATTTGTGTGTGCGGTATCTATAATTGCCTTTTTTAGATATAATCATTCTTCACCTGAACTGCCTACTTTAGTGTTCACTATTGCAGTATCAATAGTCTCAGAGTACATCAAACAATTCCTATCATTCTCTTGACGGGACAACCACAACTGTTATTCATTGTCAATGATAAAACCCGCTACAGCTTTAAAATGTATTTCAGAAAAGGAAAACAAACAAAAAAATGTGCGTGAAATCTTATGGGACTTAACTGCTAAGGTCATCAGTCCCTAAGCTAACACACTACTTAACCTAAATTATCCTAAGGACAAACACAAAAAGGAAAACAATATCTGGTTTCGGGACGTATGTCCTGTCTTCAGTAGCATCTAGAAAGCATTAAATACACTCCTGGAAATTGAAATAAGAACACCGTGAATTCATTGTCCCAGGAAGGGGAAACTTTATTGACACATTCCTGGGATCAGATACATCACATGATCACACTGACAGAACCACAGGCACATAGACACAGGCAACAGAGCATGCACAGTTTCGGCACTAGTACAGTGTATATCTACCTTTCGCAGCAATGCAGGCTGCTATTCTCCCATGGAGACGATCGTAGAGATGCTGGATGTAGTCCTGTGGAACGGCTTGCCATGCCATTTCCACCTGGCGCCTCAGTTGGACCAGCGTTCGTGCTGGACGTGCAGACCGCGTGAGACGACGCTTCATCCAGTCCCAAACATGCTCAATGGGGGACAGATCCGGAGATCTTGCTGGCCAGGGTAGTTGACTTACACCTTCTAGAGCACGTTGGGTGGCACGGGATACATGCGGACGTGCATTGTCCTGTTGGAACCGCAAGTTCCCTTGCCGGTCTAGGAATGGTAGAACGTTGGGTTCGATGACGGTTTGGATGTACCGTGCACTATTCAATGTCCCCTCGACGATCAACAGAGGTGTACGGCCAGTGTAGGAGATCGCTCCCCACACCATGATGCCGGGTGTTGGCCCTGTGTGCCTCGGTCGTATGCAGTCCAGATTGTGGCGCTCACCTGCACGGCGCCAAACACGCATACGACCATCATTGGCACCAAGGCAGAAGCGACTCTCATCGCTGAAGACGACACATCTCCATTCGTCCCTCCATTCACGCCTGTCGCGACACCACTGGAGGCGGGCTGCACGATGTTGGGGCGTGAGCGGAAGACGGCCTAACGGTGTGCGGGACCGTAGCCCAGCTTCATGGAGACGGTTGCGAATGGTCCTCGCCGATACCCCAGGAGCAACAGTGTCCCTAATTTGCTGGGAAGTGGCGGTGCGGTCCCCTACGGCACTGCGTAGGATCCTACAGTCTTGGCGTGCATCCGTGCGTCGCTGCGGTCCGGTCCCAGGTCGACGGGCACGTGCACCTTCCGCCGACCACTGGCGACAACATCGATGTACTGTGGAGACCTCACGCCCCACGTGTTGAGTAATTCGGCGGTACGTCCACCCGGCCTCCCGCATGCCCACTATACGCCCTCGCTCACAGTCCGTCAACTGCACATACGGTTCACGTCCACGCTGTCGCGGCATGCTACCAGTGTTAAAGACTGCGATGGAGCTCCGTATGCCACGGCAAACTGGCTGACACTGACGGCGGCGGTGCACAAATGCTGCGCAGCTAGCGCCATTCGACGGCCAACACCGCGGTTCCTGGTGTGTCCGCTGTGTCGTGCGTGTGATCATTGCTTGTACAGCCCTCTCGCAGTGTCCGGAGCAAGTATGGTGGGTCTGACACACCGGTGTCAATGTGTTCTTTTTTTCCATTTCCAGGAGTGTATTTTGAATGCCGGTACACCTTCATACTCAAGATATTCAACAGTTTCAGAACACGCCGTGTACCTCTGTTTGGTGTTGTAGCCCATCTAGTTTAGAATAGCATCCAATAAATTCCGAAAAAGTAAGAATGATTTTGTACTGACGTAACAACACAAAGACGATTCCTTCCCCTTTGGGGACCATCGACAGCTGTTGCTGTGTGGACTCGTTCACTTATCTGCCAAGTGGAGAATTTATGCTGTCAAATGTGAACTCTTAGAAATGTTTTAAAGCACCACTGTTGATTGCCGAGCAGAGGCTGTATTCGACAGGCTTGTTATTCAGTGAGATATTTTCTGGGGAGTTTTGGATGTTGCCTCTGCACCGGATAAGCAATGACTGTAAGGCAGATTTATAACTGGGTATTTGCTGAACTAGCTTTATGGCAGTATTGATGTGGTGTTGAACCTAGCACTTCTAAGATTTAAATTTCTTGGTCACTTGAATTGGCCGAAGCCCCCTGTGTGTTCGTAATCCATATTCTGTACATTCAGTTGAAATTGTGCCACCGCACAGGGATTTCTTAGGCTGTTGTGGGCTTGTGATTTGTCGTGCACGCGTTTGGGATTTACTAATGCATGTCTGTGTTCCAGGTATCTACGATAAACTTGATTGCTTGTGGGCCTTGTACAGCCATACGCGGGCGTGAGTGTTCGAGCCCGTCCGGGGTTGCTTCACACGTTCGTGGACTATTGGTGCCCTGATTGTCCCTGTAGCGGCTAGCGAGGCTTTACGAGTGTCTGTGCGACGATGCTGTCGGGGCGCTCTCCGTGCACGGGATTCATATAGAAGATAAGTTGTGCTCGTTTTGCTCTACCTCTCAAAGTCTGTGACACACCTTTGGAGTGTTTGCTTTAATAGCTTTTGCTCTCCAAGTGGTCACTAAATTCTGTGTTAAAGAAAAGGGTTTTAATTTTTCAATATTACCGTACCTTCGGCTTTTATAGTGAGATTGGTAGTTTTCATCGTGTGGAATTTTGGTATTTCTAAAATAAAAAAAGTTTCATACGTTAATGCTTCCCTAAAAATGTTGGTGGCGACGAATAATTTCTTCCCTGGTATTGACTAAGAGTATGGGGGTTTCTCGGTCCCGCTAATAGCGACTATCACGTATTCTTCCCGATTCTTTTAATAAGCAGTGATCTCATTTTCCTGGGTCGAGTTTTTTCCCTTTATTGCCACCATCTTGTTCTTTGTAGGAGCTCGTTATTTGTTGTAAATAAATTTTGGGAAGCGTCACTATGTGTTTGCCCCTTTGTTAATTACTAAAATTATTACTAATTGGTTCACGTGAAATGAAGGGTTACTTGCTGATCTCCTGTCCACTAAGGGGTTGTTTTTAGAGTCATTCAAACAAATTCTGACGTTCCTTTAAATTAATCTCTGTATCGTCGAATTGTTTTAAAATCGACAACTTTGTTCAAAATTTCTCTAAATTCATATTTCGTGAAAATTCATTGTTTTAATCCTGAAACTGTTTATGAATAAACCACTTTGTGTCCATTAGTGAAAGACTGTCAAAAATGCATGGGTCCAGTCCCTCCACTAAAATTCTTTTTGGTCGGTTTTGGGGCACCGAGTTTTCCCCATTACAAATGAGTCTGCGATATCCACAGTAAGCGTAACACTGTAGCACTACCTGTCCACCAGATTGCCCAGACTGCAATAGACGGACCTTCTTACTTCTGCGTTCAGGTTAAATGGGAAAGGCGATTCCACAGCATAATCTTATCAAAAGCATATTGTTCTCCTCTACGGAGAAGAAATACGAAAATACTGTTTCCCTTGGTAGCTCTAATTAGCATATACGTCTTAGAAACGTTCGTAATGTGGCAAGTTGCTACTAAGATAAATTTTAACTTTCATGAACACCAGTACAGAAGTTCGTATAAACACTGATTCCCTCGGCTACAATGCAAAATCAAAACCTCTTTCTCCTCTATGACATCAGTCGTATTACAATTTTCAAAATATAGAGAAGTTTTCAGATACATGAAAACAGATGACAGGAAATTCTGCTTTTCAAAATACATTGGTGGACAATTTTATGATTTTAAAAACGTTTTAGATGATTTTCTATTACACTTAATGTATAATAACTGATCACAATATTTAAGTTGCTGTAGTATAATGCAGATGGTGGAGCATAAAAATGATCTTGCTGATGGTGATGAGTATGACTGTGGGGATCTGTGGAACCGTCGTTAGCGTCAGAAAGTCGTTGAGAGGGAGGAAGAGAGAGATGACGAAAATGAAAGCATGGTATTGGGTGAAAATGTAAATGTCGTGTAGGCCGTTCAGCAGGTGCAAGTCTTTCGATTTGACGCCAAGACGTCGACTTGCACATCAATGGGAATGAAATGATGATTAGTACTACACAACACAGAGTCCCTGAGCGGAGAAAAATCTGCGACCCAGCCGCTAATCGAAACCATGCTCTTAGGATTGACATTCTGTAACTCTGACCACTCAGCTATAGGGTATGGGGTGGAGCGTTGTAAATAAGGCTGGAACGGAGAGTATGTCTCGGGATGGAGGAATGGGTTTCATTCTCGACTGAAGATCCGTCAGGAAAGGAACGATATAGCACGAATGTGCGTGGAATGTGGGATATGGAGCAAGGTGATTGGTGGATAGGATATTAGACTTGTGATTAGTGGATAGGATATTGGGTGCCGGAATAGGGTATTACGATTAATGTATTAGGTCCAAAGATTAAAGAAGACAAGGTGTGGAAAGCGGATGGGATGGAATAGAATGCGAAGGTTGGCAGATGCGGAAGGCGAGGTGGAGTGCATACGTTCCCCGGATTTTAAGGAATTTCTAGAATTTAGGGGAGCTGGAGATCCAGGCAATGTTTTGAGGTTGGATGGACCAGATGAGACATTTATCGGTGAGGACAGTGAAAAATGTTCAAATGTGTGTGAAATCTTATAGGACTTAACTGCTAAGGTTATCAGTCCCTAAGCTTACACACTACCTAACCTAAATTATCCTAAGGGCAAACACATACACCCATGCCCGAGGGAGGGCTCGAACCTCCGCCGGGATCATCCGCAGTGAAAAAAGAATGTAGACCCAAGGTGCTGGCTGTTTTATGAGTTTGTCAGTTTTGGAATTTTGTTTTGAATGGCTAGCAAGTGTGTATCCCATATTACTTGTATATCAAGAATTATTTCTAAATGCTTTACTGTGTTAGTCAGAGGGAAGGGTTGGCTTTAGATGGAGAGGTGGAAATTAGGACGACAGAAACATCAACTGGTGCAAACAAGCAAAATGGCGCGGTTTGTCGGTGAATTTACTTGAAGTTCAACAACGTGTTACACCGCTCGACCAGGAGATTAAAGCGACGTTGGAGGGAGGTATGGGAGAGGGGAAGAGTGTGGTACTGTGTAATTACACAATCCTTTGGTTGTTTTATTAAGGATCGTCCGGAATCGCGCATTTGCGATTGAGTTGCTTGCAGACGGATGGTGGTAGTATGTCTGGAGGCCGCATACCCCCCCCCCTCCACCCCACCCCCCCTCCGACAACCTCACCCACTGGGAACTAAGCCGTGATATTCTGCTTCAGATCACAGGTGCTGCCGCGGGGTGTCGTGACTAGCATCTAAACCAAAACTGAAAGGTATGTGTATCGTCCTCTGTGGTGCGGCGGAGCTGTAGTTGAAAGTTCTAATTGTAGCGTAGCGGGCTTCGATGCCGTATTTAACTGAGTCGCTAGTAATGTATCTCTTTCTCCACACAGGATATAATTTATATTTTCTCGTACATCGTGCAGCATTTTGTGTGAGGCGATGTTTGTTACAGCACCGTTACCTACTTGGCCCACGCATAAGTGGAGATGTATTCATAATACAATCCTGTCCAATTTACGACATTCTTTAATGATGACTTTTCGCAGTGACGTAACGAGGAAGAAGGAAAGGAAGATTATATTTGACAGGACCCAGCCAGTTGCTGAGTTTCCGTGGGCGTTGCGGTGGGGGTGGGGGTTGGGGGATGGAAGGGCACATCCAATATTGTGTCTTTGAAGACTCTGCCAAAACATGAAGAGTTACTGCTGAAATACGGCAAAAGATCGCTATAGTTGGAGCCTCTGTGTCTTTATTTTGTTCCATCAGCTGAATCTCGTTTTCGCTGGAATGCGCGATGAGGTTTTGTTCTGAGAACAGTCGTTTTGTCGGAACCGGAAAATTATCTTCGTATGTTGAGGCTCACCTGGCTTGCTATTAGAACTGGATACAACGCACACCCTGTGAATCCGAGGGGAAGTAACCAATAAACATATACAATGACGTCATTGTTCTTCGCTGCATAATCTTACGGCTGACAGTCCGTTTCTCGCCTTTTCCTCACCGAGCCGAGGTGCAGCCGGCGTGGGCATCCCCCTGGCCCCGCAGCGCGCAGTGGACCTGACCGGTGGTCGCCGACCGAACGCAGACTTTCTCCGCGAAAGCCGAGCCTACTCGACCGGAAATCACGATTATTTTCAGCGGATTCAGATCTGGGAATTGGCAATCGGGTTAATCGAAGCAACTTTTAGGTCCGATTTTATCAGCATCGGTTGCAGAGATTGATTAGCCAATATTACATACGGCTTTCTAATTAAACAGATTTCTAATCTCATCATTCACGTCAGCTACTCTCTAAAGAAGCTTCTGCAGAGGCTCAATCTGATATACAGAAAGCTCTTTGACGTTTGAAACCAATAATGAATGCTGAACAATAAGTCAAAGTTTTCCACCGGGTCTTTTTTATCGCGTTTATTTCTTATCCTCCTCAAAACCTTTTCACCCGGGTTTACGTTTGGTGCATAACCTGTCATCCATTTGCGCTTCTAGTTCCAGAACCAAACCGCCGCGGAGTGTGTACTGATCTGAAATTTTCTAACAGAGAGAAACTTCGTGCTTGGATAGTCCAGGTGATAAAGGCACAGATCCCAGTATCGTATCTTACAGTTTTAATCTGCCAGCAAGACTCAGATCAGCACACATTCTACTGCAGAGTGCAAATTCCTTCCGGAACCAATCCCCCAAGGTAGGAGATGAGGTACAGGAAGTGAAGCTGTATAGGTGGTCGCGAGTCGTGCTTTGCAAACTAAGCTGCTGGAGCACGTGCCTGCCTAGACAAAGATCTCAGGTTCAACTCGCAGTCTGATACACTGTTTTCACTGTTTTAATCTCTCAGGAAGTTTTAAAGAATTTTTTATGTTAAAAATAGACTTCGGTTGATGATAAAGGCTCTGAGCACTATGGGACTTAACATCTTAGGTCATCAGTCCCCTAGAACTTAGAACTACTTAAACCTAACTAACCTAAGGACATCACACACATCCATGCCCGAGGCAGGATTGGAACCTGCGACCGTAGCAGTCGCGCGGTTCCGGACTGAGCGGCTGAACCGGTAGACCACCGCGGCCGGCCCCATCTATTAATCCATTTTCGTTAAATTATTTTTGTTCCATGACGTTTGCCCTTGCGTCAATAACAAGTTGTACAAATTTGACGTCATTCTGAGCCGTGGTTCTATTTCTACAGCGTTTTGAAGCTGGAATTTTAGTCAAGAACACCCTGTACAATTTTTAAATATTTTCTAGCTCTATTACATAACTCATCGGATGCGCCGTATTTAATTATATGCACACGAAAGTACAGGTTGTTAAATGGAAAGGGCGGTGTGAACAGTCTGAGATACAATGAGATTTGTGTACTTGTCAAATTTAATTCTTAGGACAAAAATTACCTGAAAACTACAAATTATAAAATTTTACTCTCTTTTTGATAGATCTTTGTGGACCTCCACGTCACAGTAGGATCAACAAGACGTACTTGTACGTTAGTCAGCTACCTACTAAGACATTAGACAATCTACGAGAGTTGTTGCTAACAGAATGAACGGATTATGAGAATTCAGGTTCATCTATTATGCAGATGACATTTATGTATCTTATTTTACAACTGTTTAAAATGTTTCAGCACCTAAGTGCCTTCGTCAGTTGATACTTTTATTCAGATTCGTGAAATGCAAACGCGTTAAAAGCACAAAATTGTTCTAAAGAAATTTAGGCTGTTGTTGTTGTTGTGGTCTTCAGTCCCGAGACTGGTTTGATCCAGCTCTCCATGCTACTCTATCCTGTGCAAGCTTCTTCATCTCCCAGTACCTACTGCAACATACATCCTTCTGAATCTGCTTAGTGTATTCATCTCTTGGTCTCCCTCTACGATTTTTACCCTCCACGCTGCCCTCCAATGCTAAATTTGTGATCCCTTGATGCCTCAGGACATGTCCTACCAACCGATCCCTTCTTCCAGTCAAGTTGTGCCACAAACTTCTCTTCTCCCCAATCCTATTCCATACCTCCTCATTAGTTACGTGATCTACCGACCTAATCTTCAACATTCTTCTGTAGCACCACATTTAGAAAGCTACTATTCTCTTCTTGTCCAAACTATTTATCGTCCATGTTTCACTTCCATACATGACTACACTCTATACTAATACTTTCCGGAACAACTTCCTGACAAATCTATACTCGATGTTAACAAATTTCTCTTCTTCAGAAACGCTTTCCTTGCCATTGCCAGTCTACATTTTATATCCTCTCTACTTCGATCATCATCAGTTATTTTGCTCCCCAAATAGCAAAACTCCTTTACTACTTTAAGTGTCTCATTTCCTAATCTAATTCCCTCAGCATTACCCGACTTAATTTGACTACATTCCATTATCCTCGTTTTGCTTTTGTTGATGTTCATCTTATACCCTCCTTTCAAGACACTGTCCATTCCGTTCAACTGTTCTTCCAAGTCATTTGCTGTCTCTGACAGAATTACAATGTCATCGGCGAACTTCCAAATTTTTATTTCTTCTCCCTGGATTGCCCAATATACAGCTTGAATAACATCGGGACAGGCTACAACCCTGTTCACTCCCTTCCCAACCGCTGCTTCCCTTTCATGCCCCTCGACTCTTATAACTGCCCTCTGGTTTCTGTACAAATTATAAATAGCCTTCCGCTCCCTGTATTATACGCCAGCCACCTTTAGAATTTGAAAGAGAGTATGCCAGTCAACATTGTCAAAAGCTTCCTCTAAGTCAATTTAGGCTACAAACATTAAATAATTGATGTGCCTCTCTCCTTATTTTCTACATTGGTAGTTTCTGTAGAGCTAGAGCACTCTGTACAATATTGGATACTGGTACCTTGTAGCAACTTACTAATGTTACTGTGAGTTTTTGTTGGTGAATTAACGAATCACATAACTTCTAAAGATAAATTTATTCTTCGAAAACAATATGCGATTATTTATAGTTTGGTTCAAAGTAACCGTCCTCGTCTTTATGTCCCTGTGGTGAACACAGACACACGATACATGTTTTTGAGGAACTTCACTAGCACTTATACTATACTTTTACATTTCACAAACCGCAATGTTTGTATTTGTGCTGTGTGTCTAGTTCCTGTTGCTGTTAACTTGTTTGCATTTAAGTTTGGCAGCATTTCTTTTGACTTTCTCTTTCCCTCTGTGTGTGTATGTGTGGTAAGGAGAGTGTTTTTTTTTTTCTATAGTTTCTTTAACGTTTCCTTTGTAATTCATTTAATGTGTTCAATAATCTGCTATTGTATAAAAAATGTTTTCGTTTTGCTAGTACCATCTGTATGTGAAAATTTTCTTCTATGTCTCTGATATATGCTGTGGCTGGATTCTAGTGTATGTTTGTTTTAGTTAGTTGTCTGTCGTGGGCTGTTAAATAGTCAGTAAATGTGCTATGGGAGCTATTACTTGTTAGTGTTCTGAATATCTTGTACTGAATCTCCTGTATGTTTGCATTCAGGACATCATTCGGAACACTGACCATTGAATTTTTAGTTAACGTCACGTCTCTAATGACCTCTGTATCGACGGTACCTTAAAACCTAATCTTCCTTTCCTTCTTCCTCTTTGCATCACAGTCTGTATGACCGTGAGAGAAGAGCTACCATTTAACATTATAATTTTGGCGCTATATTCTTAGCTTTCCTGTGATGCCCTTGATGATGCATCTTCCATATCAAAGTATCACATAGTACACATGTGGTTGACGGTAGATGATTTCATGCCGGTGCAACTATTTCCATGATCATAACTGTAGCTTCAGCTGTCAGTTTAGAGGTTTCAGAGCTGGTGCTTTTCTGACGCCAGTTTCCATCGATCGTCATTTTGATCTTTGAGTCGACTTCGATACTTATTTGCCTTTTGCTCATCTTTGGCCGCGCGGATTTCTGCTGGAGATGTGTGTCGGGATCGGCGGTGAAGCGAGAGTGACGTGAGAATGTGTACGTAGGCAGGACGGACGAGTCGGACAGCGAAGGAGCGGGGCCAGCGGCTCCGGCGTGTTGAGTCGTGAGGGCAGATCCTTCGCCGGTGGTGATTTGGTTTTCCTAGAGGTCGGAAGGATAAGCTCATTCGAGTCTGTAATAAGGTACGCCGGCCGATTGAATTGGAGTCGCCGAGTTGCTTCTGTGAGTTGCGTGCGGCCTAATTGAGTATGCCAGTGTACTAAAAATCCTTTGGAATTGCTTTGGTTTTTTATCACTTACCTCAGTGTCGTGACTATCTTGACGGCAGTTGAGGAAGTGTGGCTGCGCCCAACCAACCGACATGAAGGGTGGTTAAAGACGTAGCTAGAAGTGCGACAAGTAGTGAGTACGTCGAGCTCGGGCGTTTCAGGACACGCCGAGGTACGTCCTCTATTCCACCTAGTAGTTCATTTGGTAGTTTGGTGTGTAAATGTACGCCGAGATAATTCTTGTCATCTTAACTTTGGGGCATGATTTTTGGTGAACTTATTAATCAACGTTTAAGGGCTGGCACTGGCCAAGTAACTCATGGAGGCTAATTTGTTTCTATTCAGTTATATTGATAAGATTGTGTAGTTTATGTCTCTGCCGTTGATGTGTGTTGTGTTACAGATAATTGGCCGCGGTCGAGTCGAGCATACTGAGAGCAGAGCACCTGAGAGATATTTAACGTCCTGTCCTCTTGGGTTATGTTGTCTGTTGCTTGATTCCATCTTTCCGGTGGAGAATTATATTATCTTAAGTTCAGTTACAGTGCAAAATTGAGTACATTTCTATTTCCTATCTCGTGGATCTCTCGTATTGATTTGAATCCTTGGTCTGCTCCCGTCTATCGCTAATTTACACGCAATATTGAAGCAACCTCATTTTAGGGATATTGTCATATGGTCATGTTCTAGTTGTAATCATTCTAAGAATCTGTTGTTTAATCAACTGAGTATGTAAATTTCAAGCCGGCCGCGGTGGCCTTGCGGTTCTGGCGCTGCAGTCCGGAACCGCAGGGCTGCTACGGTCGCAGGTTCGAATCCTGCCTCGGGCATGCGTGTGTGTGATGTCCTTAGGTTAGTTAGGTTTAAGTAGTTCTAAGTTCTAGGGGACTTGTGACCTAAGATGTTGAGTCCCATAGTGCTCAGAGCCATTTGAACCCTTTTTTTTGTATATTTGAAGATTGATTTGGTCAAAATTACAGCACCTCCTTAATTGTTTTAGCCATTTCTATACAGTTGTGTTTAGAAAAGTTGGCTAGCCAAACCTTAAAAGATCTGTGTTCTTACTCTTATACTGTTTCTCAGTTGATCGGAAGTAATAAGAGTTCTGATGGGAATTGTATAGACATTTGTACTATTTAAGTAAAGCTTTACCTGATAATATTTGCCTAGTCATATTCAAATTTCAAGTTTTATGGGTTTTGTCCCGTTAAATAAATTTGTTATTTGTCCAAGTGATCTGGTCTTGTAAGACAGTCTCCTGTATTATTGTGATTGTGAGTTTATAATGCTTTTGATTGTAATAAAATATGTAGCGACTACAACGGATTACTATTGTGATTTTGGTGTGTCACTACCATTCAGCATTTGAGATTCATATGAAAAAACTCACATGCTAAATAAGAAATGTTCAGTGGTGTATGCCGATAAATAAGATAGTTTACGCTGAATACAGTACATCTATCTGGAGGGAAATTTGGCAGCAGTAGGGTAACAGTTCGAAAATAAGTGAAATTACCTCTTCGCGCTAATTTAGTGTATGCAAGTACAGCCCACCAAATGAGTTAACGGGTGGAGTCAGTATCAGGAGTTTTCGATCCTAATCAGATCGAGGCAAGTGCTGAGCAGCCATTACCTTCGCTGGTCCTTCTAACCTTCAGCACTGAGGCACTTTGCACTCTAGTTGTATAGAACCAAAACGCTGACTGTAGCAAATTCACACAAAAATTACTAGTGGACTTTTGTAATACTCAATAGTAATCATAACGTACAAGCCGATGAAATTCAGGGAAAGAGGCTCAGTAGAAAAGCTGAAACCATAATGTCATTTTCCTTTACTTCGACAGGGATACGTAAGACCATAGTATTTTAATACATATTTATCTCTTACGTTGTTGTGGGTCACCCCTTATTTAAGTAGGTGATCATCAAGTTTTAACTGTCGGAGAAGAAGGATGATCTTATATGATTTATTTTTTGATTGCGTGCCTGAAAACAAACTAAAAAACGAAATACGTAACTTAAACTTTTGAGGTTAAAACAAGACTGTGTGACAAACCAACGTAAACATAGGCTGTGTTCATCCCTACTTAGATTGCCGCTGGTGCCAGTTGTTATTTCCTGCACCTCGGCATCTACATCTAATATAACAGCTAATAATTTTACTAGGGCTGTTGATTTGCACGAGACGACGGCACAAATATAAACCGATGTATTTTCTATGTTCTATTGGCAAGTTGTATTAGGTATTAAATGAATCTACACACAGACCCCTTACGACCCCTATCCCCGTCCCTAGAAAGGAATTATTCGAATGGGACGGAAATTGGTAGATGTGATGTACATATGTACATGTATCGGTAAACAAATGACTATAGTTTCAAAAAGATTAGATGAGTTATTCAAGTGAAAGAGCTTCACAAACTGATCAAGATCAAGCCAGTAACGAGTTGGTACACCTCTGGCCAGTATAAGAGCAGTTATTCTACTAGACACTGATTGAAAGAGCTGTTGGATGACCTCCTGAGGGATATCTTGCCAAATTCTGTCCAACTGTCATATTAAATCGTTGACATCTCCAGCTTGTTGGAGGGCGCCGTCCATAATGCTCCAAACGTTGTCAATTGGAGAGAGATCCTGCGAAGGTGCTGGCCAAGGTAGGGTTTGGCAGGCACCAAGACAAGCAATAGAAGCTCTTGTCGCCTGCGGGCGTGCGTTATCATGCTTAAATGTACACTCAGGCTAGCTCACCATAAAACCAAGCAGAAGCAACACTTGCCGTTTGCGGGCGGCCATTATCTTGCTTAAATGTGAGCCCAGGATGGTTTGGCATGAAGGGCAACAAAACTGGGCGTGGAGTATCGTATACGTACCGTTACGATGTAAAGGTGCCGCGGGTAGCAGCTAAGAAAAGAAATGGCTCCCAAGACCATTATTCCTGCTTGTGGGGCCGTAAAGTGAGCGACAATGAGATTGGTGTTCCACCGCTGTCTGGGGTGCCTCAGAACACGTCTGGAATCTCATTGACTGGAGAAGAATTGGCTTCAGTGATGTCTGGCTTTGACATGAGCCCCGTTGACCAGCGAAAACGTCTATGGAGACGACCTTGACAACTAAGGAACACCAACCTGACTGTGCCCGACATACGGCTTGCTAGCCAGGAGAGGATCCGAAATGCCATTTCATTTCATGGCAGGAACCTTTGGTTGTCTTCTGCTGGTCCCTTACAGCACAGCGATCCGTCGACTATGTTCTACGCCCCATTTTGTTGCCCTTCATGACAAGCCATCGTGTGCTTGCATATCAGCAAGATAATGCTCGCCTGCACACGGCGAGAGCTTCTACTGCTTGTCTTCCCTCTTGCCAAATTCTACCTCGGCCAGCGAGTTCGCTGGATCTCTTGCCGATAGAGAACGTTTGGAGCATTATGCGCAGGTCCTCCAAAAAACTCGGGATTCTGACGATCTACTGCGCCAATTGGACAGAATTTAGCACGATATTCTTAGGACATCCAACAACTCTGCCAATCTGTGCCAAGTCGAATAACGGCATGTATAAAAGCCCAGTGTGGACCAACGCGTTATTTACGTTCTCAAATCGTGAAGAACTTTCTCTTCTGAAATAGTAATCATTTGTTTGTCTGTACTTGTACGTCACATTTAGCGTTTGGGTCTCATTCACATAATTCCTTCATGGCGCTTCGTTTCTTTTTACTTTATTCTAATTTTTGTTTTATTTCATATGATCACCATGACATTTATAGAAGGCACTATGGTTCAAATGGCTGTGAGCACTATGGGACTGAACAGCTGTGGTCACCGCTCCCCTAGAACTTAGACAGACACTACTTAACCCTAACTAACCTAAGGACATCACACACATCCATGCCTGAGGCAAGATTCGAACCTGCGACCGTAGCAGTCTCGCGGTTTCGGACTGAGAACCTACAACCGCTCGGCCACCACTGTTGGCCACTGTGGTCAGGAAAATATAAAATACAGACGACTATCTCTCAGAGATGTTGCAGCAAGTCTTTTGAAGAGGCGTGCGGCATAACCAAAGAAGAGAAGACGTCCAACCAACTCACCAAATCAGAGCTCAACAAGGAAGAGAAGGACAAGAGCACGTCGTTCAGATGTTGAGGTATGCTATTATGGTGTAGGACATCGGCCAGAACACCTCTCTGCCAAAGAAAAATGCAGACTGAGCATAAAAAGGTGTTCTATAACTTAGTTCATAAATGCAACGTATCACTTCGTCTTAGAAAGTATAAGGAACGATTTAAGGATTTTCATGTTCTCTAAGTCGAAAGTTAGCATGTATTAACCACAAAATTATTCAGCTGTAACATAAAAATTCCAATTTTCAAAATCTAATGTGTATTTTGTAAAATGTATACGCTTTTGGTTAAAATAAAATGAGAACTGTTATAAGACAAAATTCTTATTAATTGTTTTCACCAGCTAAACAAGCGTCCCAATCATTCCAACAGGTATCATTTCAAAAATCGTATACCAAAGTATGTTTTTCAAAAATATGTTAAAATTCTTGTTTACTGTGCCCTAAAGACCACATAATTAGAAAAATCATGTATGTTGTATCTCTCCTGCATATGTGGTTCTCCTCAATACACGAGGTGCGACAATAAAGTAATGAGACTGATTTTCTTTGCAAGATATGGCAACCCTGCAGGCTTGCATAGACTAAACATGTTTGACCTTGGTCTATAAGCTGCTTCTAGTCCAAGTGGCACGTTGATGCAACTGCTCAGTTGTGAGTTGTGTTGTAATATGTTAACACGTGTTTGTGTCTCTCATTACAGAAATGGAACCACATTATATTGCGTAACGTTATGCGACTTCTTTTTGTGTTAAATTGGGTGAAAAAGCGAAGACAACTTGCGGTAAGCTTCAGAAGGCTTTTGGAGAGGAGGTTATGTCAAGAACTCAAGTTTTTCATTGGCATAAAATGTTTACTGAAGGAACAAAGGATGTTGAAGTTGAAGATCGCAGTGGACGACCATCAGCCTCACGGACGTGAACTTGGCGAGGGGGCGTGGACTCGTTCGATCTGATCGAAGATTATCCGTGAAAATGATTGCAGAAGAACTGAACACCAATAGAGAAACGGTTCGTCTAATGATAAATGAAGATCTTGGTATGAGAAAGATTTGTGCAAAAATGATCCCCAGAAATCTCACACCACAATAGCGAGAAACATGAAAAAATGTGGCAGCCGATCTGTTAGAGACCGGAAATGAATCCAGAAATGTTGAGCTGTGCTATCACTGGTGATGAAAGTTGGTTTTTTCAGTACGATCCAGAGACAAAACCCCAAAGTTCGCAATGGTCTTCAAAGGGATCACCGAGACCAAATAAAGCTCGCATGTCAAAGTCAAAAGTGAGATGCATGCTTGTGTGTTTCTTTGATTCCAAGGGAATTGTTCATAAAGATTGGGTGCCTCCTGGACAAACATTTAACCAATATTACTGAAAAGAAATTTTAGAAAGACTTCGTAAAAGAGTTCTTTGTTCCCGCGCCAACACTGCTGATAATTGGACTCTGCAGCACGATAATGCCCCATCCCATACTGCTCTACCAGTACAGCAATTTTTAACCTCAAAATAAATTTCAGTACTACCACAGCCACATTATACACCAGATATCGCTCCTTGCGACTTTTTTCTATTTCCAAGGGTCAAAACGGCGGTCAAGGGTCACCATTTTCAAACAACAAAAAATGTCTAAAAAGCTATGACCAGGATCTTGGAGGATATTAAAGAAGATGAGTTCCTGAAATGTTACTATCAATGGGAGAAGCACTAGAAAAAGTGTGTGCAATCATAAGGGAAGTACTTTGAAGGAGACAACACTTGACTAAAACGGTGAGCGACATTTTTTTTAACATCAGTCTCATTACTTTACTGTCGCACCTCGTGTTCATGTTGTGATCTGATCGCTACAGACAAAGGTCAGTATTTCTTATCTCGTTACGCATTTAACAAAGGATGTACCTCGGTGATGGGTTAGAGCTGTTTACAAAAGCCACGGAGAATCTGAACTGCAAATGTCCAATATTTTTTCAATATTATAGTACGGTATAATGATTCATAATTTACCGGCACCTGAGTATCCGACATAACAACGTCAGCATAAATACACTCCTGGAAATGGAAAAAAGAACATATTGACACCGGTGTGTCAGACCCACCATACTTGCTCCGGACACTGCGAGGGGGCTGTACAAGCAATGATCTCACGCACGGCACAGCGGACACACCAGGAACCGCGGTGTTGGCCGTCGAATGGCGCTAGCTGCGCAGCATTTGTGCACCGCCGCCGTCAGTGTCAGCCAGTTTGCCGTGGCATACGGAGCTCCATCGGAGTCTTTGACACTGGTAGCATGCCAAGACAGCGTGGACGTGAACCAGGCGTGAATGGAGGGACGAATGGAGACGTGTCATCTTCAGCGATGAGAGTCGCTTCTGCCTTGGTGCCAATGATGGTCGTATGCGTGTTTGGCGCCGTGCAGGTGAGCGCCACAATCAGGACTGCATACCACCGAGGCACACAGGGCCAACACCCGGCATCATGGTGTGGGAAGCGATCTCCTACACTGGCCGTACACCTCTGGTGATCGTCGAGGGGACACTGAATAGTGCACGGTACATCCAAACCGTCATCGAACCTCTCGTTCTACCATTCCTAGACCGGCAAGGGAACTTGCTGTTCCAACAGGACAATGCACGTCCGCATGTATCCCATGCCACCCAACGTGCTCTAGAAGGTGTAAGTCAACTACCCTGGCCAGCAAGATCTCCGGATCTGTCCCCCATTGAGCATGTTTGGGACTGGATGAAGCGTCGTCTCACGCGGTCTGCACGTCCAGCACGAACGCTGGTCCAACTGAGGCGCCAGGTGGAAATGGCATGGCAAGCCGTTCCACAGGACTACATCCAGCATCTCTACGATCGTCTCCATGGGAGAATAGCAGCCTGCATTGCTGCGAAAGGTGGATATACACTGTACTAGTGCCGACATTGTGCATGCTCTGTTGCCTGTGTCTATGTGCCTGTGGTTCTGTCAGTGTGATCATGTGATGTATGTGACCCCAGGAATGTGTCAATAAAGTTTCCCCTTCCTGGGACAATGAATTCACGGTGTTCTTATTTCAATTTCCAGGAGTGTATTTCAGCAACTGAAAGCTCGTAACTCGATACGAATATTTGCGAGCCTTGGCAGTATGATTGCAGCCCCGGACTAAAGTAAACGCGTAATTTAAACGACAGTTGGTTGGTACCACGACAGCCGCGACTGGTCGAGAAAGCGTGACTCAGCTGGTTCCAGCGCCACTGCCCAGCTAACCGGTCTCGATCGTGGCGCCGGCATCTGCTGTAACGGACGCTGCAATCTTCATTACGACCAGGGAGGCCGACGAGGCGTTGCGCCAGACAGCGGTCCGCCTGCCGCCTGATCAACGGTCAGGTTTTGGACGCGTCCTTGACAGGTTGGCGGCCGGTCTGTTCTGCAGCTGGTCCGGTGCGTCCAGACGCCGGTGATGAAATTTGTTTGGTTCCAGACCGGTTATCGTGAGAGTAGGCAAGGCCTGCGCAACCTGCGGCGGGGAACATCGTAAACACAGCCACGATGGCAGACGCTCTTTTCAAGGGGGCACCATGGACAGTGACGTGGAACACGATTCTGTGGGTGGCGATCAATACCGTTATATTTGTTATAGGAGGCTGTGGCCTTCCTGTTAGAATGCCGAATAACCGTTTCTCTTACTGTGGATACCACAGCTTTTCTAGCGTCTGCTCCAGCAGCAAAATTATGTTTTAATTATGGTTATACACTGATATGACAAAAGACACGGAACAGCGATACGCACATGTACATACCTCGGTAGTATCGCGTACAGGAGGTACAAAGGGCCGTGCATTGGTGGAACCGTCATTCGTACTCGGGTGATCCTTGTGAAAAGGCTTGTGTTTACGGCAGCACGATGGGAATTAAGAGACTTTGAATGTGGAATGATAGTTGAAGTTAGACGCCTAAAACATCATATTCCGAGATCCAGAGAATCAAATGCGTTGTGAGAACACCGATTTTCAGGCATTACCTCTCACCACGGAGAATGCACTTCACTTAACGACCGACAGTAGCGCCTTTGCGCAGAGTTGACAGTGCTAACTGACAACTGGGTAAAATAGCCGCAAAGATCAATGTGGGACGTATGACGAGTATATCCGTTGTTGTGTTGGCAGAAGATCCAACACCGTGTTATTAGTAGAGTCCGAAATGCACGCGTTTTAGCTCACGCAGGCTGGCGTGAGGAGGGAAGGACTATACTGACGTGAGGTCTGGAACATGACGAGGAATTCAAATTCAGAAAGCGGACGTAATTAGTTTGATACTTATCTTTAATCCACTAATGATGAGCCTCGCTCTTGATGGTACATGAGTCACAATATCAATCTCAACAGTAACTGAATATGGCGCCTTGCTAGATCGTAGCAAATGACGTAGCTGAAGGCAATGCTAAACTGTCGTCTCTGCAAATGAGAACGTATGTAGACAGTGAACCATCGCTAGCAAAGTCGGCTGTACAACTGGGACGAGTGCTAGGGAGTCTCTAGACCTGCCGTGTGGCGGCGCTCGGTCTGCAATCACTGACAGTGGCTACACGCGTGTCCGACGTATACTACCGGATCGCGGCCGATTTAAAGGCTACCACCTAGCAAGTGTGGTGTCTGCCGGTGAAACCACATCCGTTAGCACAGTGCTGCGAAACTTGGCGCCGATGCGCTACGTCAGCAGACGACCAACGCAAGTGTCTTTGTTAGCAGCACGGTGCCGCCTGCAGCGTCTCTCCTGGGCTCGTGACCTTGTCGGTTGGACCATAGCCTATTGGAAAACCGTGTCCTCATCTGACCAAGCCACGATTTTCCAATTTCAATAGGTAAGAGCTGATGGTAGGGTTGTAGTGTAGCTCAGACTCTATTAAGCTATGAACACAGATTGTGAACAAGGCACTGTGCAAAATGGTGTGCGCTTTGCTTACATGGGATGGACTCTGCCCTCCCGCCCAATTGAAACGACTACTAACAGCAAATGGTTGCCGGCCGCTGTGGCCGAGCGCTTCTAGGCAGTTCAGTCCAGAAAGGCACTGCTGCTATGGTCGCAGGTTCGAATCCTGCCTCGGGCATGGATGTGTGTGATGTTCTTAGGTTGATTAGGTTTAAGTAGTTCTAAGTTATAGGGGACTCATGACTCCAGATGTTCAGTCCCATAGTGCTTACAGCCATTTGAACCATTTTAGAAATGGTTCGGCTATTTGTTCCGAAACAAAAACTGAATTTTTATGGGAGACAATGCGCCATGTAACAGGGCACAACTGCTTCGTAAAAGAGTTCTTTGTTCCCGCGCCAACATTGCTGATAATTGGACTCTGCAGCACGATAATGCCCCAACCCATACTGCTCTATCAGTACAGCAATTTTTAACCTCAAAATAAATTTCAGTACTACCACAGCCACATTATACACCAGATATCGCTCCTTGCGACTTTTTTCTATTTCCAAGGGTCAAAACGGCGGTCAAGGGTCACAATTTTCAAACAACAGAAAAGACATTCTCGACAAATCAGAAGAACGATTTGTCCACCCTGATCGCTCGACATGAATCCTATCACGCATTTATGGGACGTAATCGAGACGTCAGTTCGAACACAAAATCCTGCCGTCAAAATACTTTCGCAATTACGGACGACTATATAGACAGCATGGCTCAATATTTCTGGGAGTTCCAACAACTTGTTTAGCCCTTGCCACGCCGAGTTGCTGCCCTAGCTGGTAAAAGTAGGATGTTTAGGTTTTTTTATTGGTAACGCCGCCGCCACGTAGCGCTATGTATGAAAATCACTGACTGTGACGTGTGCAGTCTGTGGCTGGTTTGCATTGTTGTCTGCCATTGTAGTGTTGGGCAGCGGCAGCTGAATGCTAACAGCGCGTAGCGTTGCGCAGTTGGAAGTGAGCCGCCAGCAGTGATGGGTGTGGGGAGAGAGATGGCGGAGTTTTGAAATTTGTAAGAATTGGTGTCACGAACTAATATATATATTATGACTATTAAGGTAAATACATTGTTGGTTCTCTATTAAAATCTTTCATTTGCTAACTGTGCCTATCAGTAGTTAGTGCCTTCCGTAGCTTGAATCTTTTATTTAGCTGGCAGTAGTGGCGCTCGCTGTATTGCAGCAGCTTGAGTAGCGAAGATTTTTGTGAGGTAAGTGATTTGTGAAACGTATAGGTTAATGTTAGTCAGGGCCATTCTTTTGTAGGGATTATTGAAAGTCAGATTGCGTTGCGCTAAAAATATTGTGTGTCAGTTTAAGCACAGTCTTGTATAATTTTTCTAAGGGGACGTTCCAAAAGAAGGTCGGACAAGGTATTAGGAGTTACCCGTGACTTTTTCACCACACTGTACGCTAATAGAAAATAGTGGACATTAATGTGGATTGTGTCCACTTTTTGCCCTTATGATAGATGGGAATACTTTCAGTGAGGTGGCTGTACATCAGCGGAGTAATGGCAGCCCATTTTGGTCAAGATCCGAAACCAAAGGAGGTCTTCACGTGGGACGCTAGGGCTTGGTGCGAAAAGAATATTGTAACTCATCCCAAAGGTTTTCCATTGGGTTCAGTTCGGAATTTTGGGCTCACCAGTCCATTTCAGGAACGTTATGGTATACATTACTTCATAAATGCTACTTTACGACAGAGTACATTGTCATGCTGGTACAAACACAAATTGTCTGTACGCTATACACTGTACTCTAACAGGCGTTCGAAATCTCCCACATATAGCGTTTTCTTAAGCGCAGCAAGACATGAAAAGATAATTTTAACTGATGATGTTAATGAATGAAAACTCTTGGACTCATTTTACTTTTTAAGTAAAATATAAAATTAAAAGTATTGCGCAGAAAGCTTATTTTAATAAAGGTGTCTGCTGGGTTGTTACATGGCGATGAAGCAAAGGGGAGACGGACAGTTAGAGCTTTGGTAATCAGACCTTTGACTGCTTAGAATTGATGCGACCCATCACGAACTCCTGTCCTGTGAAAAATTTGAATCTCAGTGTAGCATTTGCATCCAAAGTTTTCAGTTATTTGTTGCTTATTTCCATCTCTGTCTTACTCTACACTTTTTAGTTTTGAACGCCGCCAAATACAAGTTACTACTTCATGTCTTTAGACACGTTCAGTCACACGACCCCTTCTTCTTGTCAATCTTTCCGACACGTTCCGCTACTCACCTATACTGCGGAGAACCTCCTCATTCCTTACCTCAACACTTCAGCTATTTTCAAAATCCTTCTCAAGCGCCACATCTCAACAGCTTCGATTCTATTCTGTTGCTTTTTTCCACAGTGCGTGATCCACTACCATACACTGCTGTGCTGCAAACGCTCATTCTCAGAATTTCTTCCTCAACTACAAGCCTATATTTAGTACTAGTAACTTTTATTGGCCAGCAATGCCCTCTTTGCTGGCTAGAGTCTGCTTTTTATATCCTTCTTGCTTCGTCCGTAATGTTATTTTGCTCACGAGATAGCAGACTTTCGTTACTTCGGGTACTTCGTGATCCCGAATTTTGATGTTAAATGTATCGCTAATCTCATTCCTACAACATCGCATTAGTTTCATCTTTCTTTGGTTTACTATCAACCTATAACGTGTGCTCGTTTATACAGTTAATACCATTCAACATGTCCTGCAATTGTTGCTCGCTTTCACTGATAATAGATTTTCACTGAGTGAGCATACTGCAATTGGAAATTAGATGGAAACAATATTCTTGGAGTCGACGCTGCTGGTGATGTACAGTGTATGGAGGTGTTAATTGCTGAGCAGGAGAGTCATGAATACGGTGAGGTTGTAAAGCGTCTTTGTGGGAGAGGACAAACGGATTCGGATGGATGACAGGGGATTTGGAATGAGTGATAGATCTTGAGATGTGCCATAATTTTACGGAAAATAGGTTAGACAAACAAACTTTTTCTGTTTAGCGCAACACTGAGCTGCTATCTACGTCTCTCAAAAATGGTTCAAATGGCTCTAAACACTATGGACCTTAACATTTGAGGTCATCAGACCACCTAGACTTAGAACTACTTAAGGGGAACTAACTTAAGGACGTCACACACGTCCATGCCCAAGGCAGGATTCGAACCTGCAACCGTAGCAGCAGCGCTGTTCCGGACTGAAGCGCCTAAAACCGCTCGGCCACAGCTGCCGGCTATCTACGTTTCTGCTGAAAATATTTCTTCTGAGCCAACGCTTAGTTTGAAGAAATGGCTTAAATGGCTCTGAGCATTATGGAACTTAACTTCTGAGGTCATCAGTCCCCTAGAACTTAGGACTAATTAAACTTAACTAACCTAAGGACATCACACACATCCATTCCTGAAGCAGGATTCGAACCTGCGACCGTAGCGGTCGCGCGATATGTAACTTTTCATGAGACGGCTAAGTTTTCACCTGTTTTGCTCTCATTCACCACATCTACTTAAATTAATATGGAATCTAATTACCAGCAAGAACAAAGAAGAATGTAATATCGTCATTCCCTCTTTTTAGTAATTATTTTTTTCTTCTGAAAGTAAAATTGTCTGTTCGTTAATCACTGCTTCGCTGTTTTTAAATAAAATTCTTTATGTATTTGATCATACAGAGTGTAACGGCGTGAGTGCAGTGAGTACCTTAATATGTACAAACATCAGTGTGTTGGTTTCTTTTTCTCTGTGTCGAACAGTCTTCCCACAAACACGTCACTAACTTTACGATCTGATGTTTTCTACATGGACTTAAATGGACTACGCTTGTCAATGTAGGCTTACCGTATTGCGTCCACATGTCCACACTGCAACACCTGATCTTCTGCCCAGGGGAACGAACATATGCATTAATAACTTGCTCTTGCCACATGTACTTGAAGCTTAAGACTAACTAGTAACAGCTATCATTATTACTCTGCATATGACATAGCTACTGATATGTTGTTCAGTACGCCGTCCTCAGTCACCTACAGAAATATTTTCACTTATACCAGGTGCACCCTGTACGAGAACTGCACCGATAGTAAACTTGTTGTTGTTGCTTTCGAAACCTATTAGACCAGAGCATTAAGATTCTATCCCTCTTCGGCACTGAAATTCATACGGTATTTTTTGATCACGAAAGAGAAAACCTTTCGTTCGTGTGCTGATCTTACAGTTTTCTAATCTAGCGTGAAAGTTTAGCACACTGCACACGCCGCTTCATAGAGAAAGTTTCTCTTTATTTATTACATTAATGGAACCTATTCGATGAGAATTTTATCATCCTACTGATCACAATAAATAAAATCTATCGACGTTTCAACAGGCGAGGTCTATTGGATGAAATCCTACTTTTTCTGTATGCCTCCTAGTGTGTTAAGATTACAAATATATGACTGTATTAAATCTTTTCTGGGACTCTGAAGGAATCATCGTGACGAAAAACTGCGACATACTCGCCCACTCACAGATCTGTGGTGATACTCGGGTACCTCTAAGGCTGAGGCTCGAGGTGCTTTAACCGTAATATTGGTATAATTATATATACTCCACATTGTAGTAGTTATGAAGAGTAATCTCAAGTTTAAGAGATTAGTCACGAAATACGGAAATGCTAAGGAATGAATAGGATCACTTGAAGTTCTCTATGACTATACACACAATAATAACGGGGAGCTCAGTTGGCAGTACTAAATTGGTTCAAATAGCTCTGAGCACTATGGGACTTAACATCTGAGGTCATCAGTCCCCTATAACTTAGAACTACTTAAACCTAACTAGTCTAAGGACATCACACACATCCATGTCCGAGGCAGGATTCGAACTTGCGACCGTAGCGGTCGCGCGGTTCCAGACTAAAGCGCCTAGAACCGCTCCGCCACACGGGCCGGCAGTTGGCAGTACTGTTGAAGAGGAATGGACATCTCTAAAAAGTGCAAACACAGAAGTTGATGAAAGAATGAAGTAATGGGAAATACAGCAATACAGAAGTACAAGTCGCTGAGAAATGAAATAAATAGGAAGTGCAGGGAAGCTAAGACGAAATGGCTGCATGAAAAAGTGAAGAAACCGAAAAAGAAATTATCGTCGGAAGGGCTGTCTCCGCGTATATGAAAGTCAAAACAACTTTCAGTGATGTTGAAAGCAAGTCTGGTAACATTAAGGGTACAACGGGAATTTCAGTGTTAAATGCAGAGGGGAGAGCGGATAGGTGGTAAAAGTACATTGAAGTTTCTATGATGGGACCATTTGTCTCATGTGATAGATCAAGAACATGAGTAGCTATAGAAGAGGTAGGGGATCCAGCACTAGAATCAGAATTTCAAAGAGCGTTGGTAGACTTAAGATTAAAAAATGCAGAAAGGACAGATAAAATTCCTTCAGAATTTTTAAAATAATTGTTTCAAGTGGCAACAAAACGGTTGTTCACGTTTGTGTGTAGAATGTATGAGTCTGGCGACTTACCATCTGACTTTCGGCAAACTATCATCCACAGAATTCCGAAAACTGCAAGAGCCGACGCGTGCGAGAATTATCGCACAATCAGATTAACAGCTCATGCATCCAAGTTGCTACTAAGAGTGACATACAGGGGAATGGAGGAGAAAGTTGAGGATGTGTTAGATGATGATCAGTTTGGCTTCAGGAACGTTAAAGGCATTAGAGAGGCAATTCTGATGTTTCGGTTGATAATGAAAAAAAAAAAAACGAAAGTAAAGACAAGTTTATAGGATTTGTGGACATGGAAAAAGTGTTCGCCAGTGTCAGATGGTGCGAGATGTTAGAAATTCTGAGGAAAATGGGGTAATGCACAACAAGTACAAACACAAGAGGGAATTACATGAGTGAGCGACCAAGAACGAAGTGCCCCGATTAAAAAGACTGTAAGACAGGGATTTAGTCTTTCATACCTGCTGTTCAGTCTGTACACCGAAGAAGCAATGATGAGAATAAAAGGGAGGTTCAGGAGTGGAATTAAAATTCAAGGTGAAAGTATATTAACGATACGATTCGCTGATGACATTGCTGTCCTCAGTGAAAGTAAAGACGATTTGCGTGATCTTCTGAATGGAATGAACATACAGAGTTTAGATTAAGAGTAAGTCGAAGTGAGACAAGTTAATGACAAGTAGCAGAAAGGAGAACAGCAAGAAACTCACCACTGCAGAGCGCGCGCGCAGGCTGTATGTGTAGACCAGTGAGTAAAAAATTCCTTTATTTTCAACAACTGGCGCACTACAATGCCGTCGTTTCGTGTATTCGTCAGGTATGAATCCCAATTCTCGCTAATAGTGGTCCGCCTCACGCTGCGCAATGACGTGTAAATGAATAGTCGTTGCAGTCTGCGGGCTATGTTTGTAGCCCGCGAGACCGTTTGTAGACTTTAAATTTCTAATTGCACAAGTTATGCAACTGAGGTAAATATGAAAAAATTACTGTAATAAATACTACAAAAGCATTGCGCATTTTGTAGTACTGTCGTTTGTGTGTATTTTAGCAGTTAGTCATTTCTTATTCTTTATACTGTATTTTTACATGGCGGGTTACATAAATAAGATGGACGAACAGATTCAGGGAGGGCTACTGGAGGATGACGAAGATGGTGGCGTTTTGAGCGAACATGAGGAGGAAGAAGGGGGCATGGAACAAACTATCCCACCTGTGTCTCCTCACAAGTCTGATACGGAACAGGAAGGCGAGCAAGGCGATGCTGATGAAGATTTGCATCTGTCGGCTTTGGCTACCTTCCAATCTCGTTAATGGCACTATTGAAGCAATTTTCCACTACCCACTTCAAAAACCATATCTCACAACATTTTGGCTCGACAACGAGGTTCAATAGGTTTGTCTAAAAACGCTAAAACAGCTCTTCTATCATTCCTGCTACTTTTCGAGGGTAATGTTTGGAACATTCTCGTTGATTCGACAAACATTTACATTCACACCATAAAAAACAAATATCAAAGAGACAGAGAGACCTGGTAGAAATCAAGGCGCTTACAGGTCTTTTATTAGTAATTGGAACTTGCTATGCAGGGTGAAGGAATCTGAAGGACTTTTGGGATAACTCGAAAGGTTCTGGTATTGCATTAGTATATGTAAGTATGTCAAAGAGTAGATTCTGACTTCTGTTTCGATCTGTCAGCTTTGATGATGTAAGAGACTGGCAGGCTCGTCAAGCAAATTTGCATGCATCTGTCCAAATTACCAACATAATGCTTCAGAACTGTATGAAATATTATGATTGATAAGCAATTAATCGCTTTCAAGGGACGCTGCGGTTGCATGATGTACATGCGAAACGAACCAGCCAAGTTCAGTATAAAGATCATGATGATGGTGGACGTCAAGTATCCAAATGCATGTAATTTTGAGGTTTACTTAAGCATGCAACCAGAGGGACCATTTAGAAAGTGCCTTATATCGTCCATCTAATTCTAAGTCCATTATATGGCCTGGTATGCGATATACAATGGACAACTGGTCTATTAGTCTGCCTACACGCAAAGAACCGTTTACTCACAAGATTACCGCCGTAGGGACACTAAGAAAGAATAAACCAGAGATACCTGAATCGTTCAAAACAACACAAAACCAAGAAATAAACGAATCCATTTTCCGGTTTTAATCTGATTGCACGCTAATCAGTTATATGCAGTCCGCCCCCTGTAGCTGAGTGGAGCCGGCACGGTAGCTCAGCGTGTTCGGTCAGAGGGTTACGTGCCCTCTGTAATAAAAAAAAAACTGAGTCAATCGATCAACAACGAACATAAATGGATGTCTTACGACGTCCGCCCCGAGCAGATGCAACGAACAAAAGCGACCAAAATGAGATAAAAAAAAAAGTGGTCAGCGCGACGGATTGTCAATCCTATAGGCTCGGGTTCGATTCCCGGCTGGGTCGGAGATTTTTCTCCACTCAGGCACTGAGTGTTGTGTCGTTCTAATGATAATCATTTTATCCTGATCGACGCGCAAGTTGCCGAAGCGGCGTCAAATCGAAAGACTTGGATCCGGCGA
This sequence comes from Schistocerca gregaria, assembly GCF_023897955.1. Taxonomy (NCBI): domain Eukaryota; kingdom Metazoa; phylum Arthropoda; class Insecta; order Orthoptera; family Acrididae; genus Schistocerca; species Schistocerca gregaria. Next base: position 133,463,211 of record NC_064927.1, on the reverse strand, counting down.
ACGGTCTACCCCACGGGAGTCCCTCGTCACACGACACTTACTAGTTATGTGCTAAACCGAAATAAAGTAGTTTTATTGTTATCTACATTTCATAACAATAGCAAAATCGATGCTGATAGTGGTGATACTATAAAACCAGAAATCATCACATTTTATAAGCAAAGTGTGGCGTCGATATTTTTGATGAAATGTGTAGACAATACGACGTTACTCGGAACAGTCGCCGATGGCCCCACACACTGTTTTACAATTTTATCAATATGGCAGGCATAAATGGTCTTGTGATATATCAGATGAACAACTCTGAAACGCAAGTCGTCCGTCGACACTACCTACAAGAAGCTGGATTCGCACTAGTAAGATCTATTGAGCGTCGAATATCGCAGCAAAACGTACCCGGAGCTACCAAACTGAAAGGCAGATCACTTCTTGGACTTCCAGAACAGCCCATCACCCTGTTACACTTACTTTTTTTGTAGCGCGATCGCATCACTCGTAAACAGAGCAGCAGATGTGCGAGACGCGCTTGTAGCGATCATCAGGCTCCCTTATGCCTTGAATGTATTCCAATTGAGTAAAGATGATGGTGAAAAATTGGTTATTGGTTCCATTAGAAGATCAGAAATCAGGAAACCAATAAGTATCACTTTTGAAATTAAAATTATGTGAACATCATCAAAACCGGTGGTTGAACATTGATTTTTAAAGAGTTTCTTATTTCTCTATTTACGATAATTGAAAAGTAAAATGTTATTAATTCTATTTATGAAGGTAATAAAAATAAGGAAGTCTGGTATAAACACAAGGTGCTTTCTTTAAATTACGTATCAGTTTGTAAGTAACATAATTTATTGTTGGACTATGTATGTAGCCCGTGTGTGCGCTCAAGGATTGTTTATGGACGCGTACACTCCAATGTTAACATCCGGATTGCTGGTCACAAAGTAGATGAAGCTAACGAATTCTGCTACCGAGGCAGCAATATTATCAAGGAAAGACGAAGCAAGGAGGATTTCAAAGCAGACTATCACTGGCAGAAAGGGCATTGAAGGCCAAGAAAAGTCTACTGATATCAAACATGCGACTTAATTTGAGGAACAAATGTCTGAGAACGTACGCTTGGAGTACAGAATTGTATGGTAGTGATACATGTACTGAGGGAAACCCAGAACAAAAGAGAATCGAGGCATTTGAGATGTGGTGCTACAGAAGAATGTTGAAAATTAGGTGGTCTGATGAGGTAAGAAATGAGGAGGTTCTGTGCAGAATCGGAGAGAAAAGGAATATGTGGAAAACAGAATAAGAAGGGATATGGTGACGGGACATTTTCAAGACTTCAGGGAATTACTCCCATAGTACTAGAGGGAGCTGTAGAGGGAAAAAAACTGTACAGGAAAACAGAGATTGTAATACATCTAGCAAATAACTGAGGACATCGACTGCATGCGACACTCTGAGATGAAGAGGTTAGCACAGGAGAACAATTCGTACCGGGCCGCATCAAACCCGTCAGAAGACTAATAACTTAAGAAAATAAAAGACTGATGTGAACTGTGAATTTTGTGGAAGGGCATAGGGAATAAATTATCTGTTCGTACTCTCTTAACGAAGAGGACATTTTGTGCCATCAAAGAATAGTAGATCGTCAATCACTAACCGACTATTTTCTTTGGGAGCGGGGATGAGCAGTACGTGTTTCAGGCGCAGTGCTCTGCTGGTCGCCAAAGTCTCGCCATTGCTCGGTCCTTCTCGGAACTGCTCAGCACCGCGTTATATTTCACATAGAAGTTCTATACGATGCTATTTCTTTTTGATGCGGCATTTTTCTGTCGGCACGGCATTATTTGATAGAATCGTGGTGTCAGCGCTGTCTGTCCTTTCCTATTTATTCATGTTACCTCCAGGAAGTTCACAGGTGCAGTGGGTTACACAAGAAGAGGCACTCTAGCGAGCTTTCGCAACAAGTCATTAAAATTATTGGGTATCACAGAAGGATGAGGAATCACAATATGTATTACTCAGTAGCTTAATCGACAGGAACAGCAAATTTCCTACGGAACAGCTATTCAACACGATGCAGAAGGGTGTTAGATATTTAGCTGTCGATGAAAGAGTAAGAAACTACGATCGATAGACCATCTGTACGGGATTCACTGTTTTGAAGATCAAGAAGTGTTTTGTGATAAATTTGCAGACATGGATCATGTCACGAAATTAGTGGAACGAATAGCAAATTTTCTGAAGTTGCACACATCACTGTGTCGTCAGTTACAGCAGCTTTTGATGGAATTGAATGAAGGTTATGGAGACATTATATATTACTGCAAAACTACGTTGGTTAACTGAAGGGGCATGAGCATTTTTTAGATTAAGACCAGCGACTGTTGAATTTCTGAACGAAAAGGAATAGCAGCAACGAAAATTTGAACGTCTGCAATGAATTGCAGATCTCACATTTTAAGGGAACAGTATTGCACACTACCTTCAGTAATAAGTTGAAATATGAGAAATGACTTATTTCTGATTTGACGGGAACGCATTTATATAAAAAATCACATAGTGACAAAAATCCCTGTCCACTTACTTAATCTCACTGGCGGCAAAGAAAACGCGACTTAGGAAGAGTTCATTGCGGCGCTGAAAGCATTACAATACTGAAAATCTGTTTTATTTGTGATCTGTGTTGTTGAGAATTGCAACCAAGCCACATGCAAGCAACTGAGTGTACTTTGCGATCTGGAGCGTTCCAATTAACCCCCCGCCCCCCTGTCTTTCTCCTCCTTCCTTCTTCTCACTCAGCGTGGGGGAGTGTGCACTCGGGTGATAGAAGTCTTGGCCGCCCCTACCCTAGAGAACAAGCATACCAAATTACTTTGGAGATTTTACAAAGGATTCTCACTGCTGTAACTGATGATGTCCTGCTTTAGATGCTACGCCTATGTAGAGCGTGTTCTCTCATCTTGAACTGTTCCGATGTGTTCAACATATCTAACACAGCTTCCTGACAGGTATTCCAAAGCCAGTACTCGAAATTAATCTGGTAAACAATTAGAGGAATATTCAGTGGTAACAGACGGATTTTGACTGCAGTTATCTACGCGGTAAACAGAACTCCAACTGACTCAGAAGAAATGGAAACAAATATTAAAAATATTAAGGATGGACGATTTCATGCAGTATCTTTTTTTTCATTTTTTTGGCGGGGGGGGGGGGGGGGAGCATTTGAGTAATAGCGAGTCAAAACCAAACTTAAATTATTAAAACCACAGCAATAGTAAATATAATATACAAAAAGTATTTACTTGTATCTCAACAGGCATTCGAATACGGTTAGTGAATATTTCTTTGTAGAATACTTGTACAAAGTTAAATAAGCGGAAAATTCACTTTAAAATAAGACTTTTTTCAGTAAGATTCTTTATTGTCAAGATTTCATGTGGTACAAAAGCTTCAATTTTAAAAATAATTAGTGCTCACACTGCAAAATATATGTGTCTGCTACTTTAGAAAGCCTTCATAGGCATTTGGTGTACATTATCTACGTTACTTACACATCTGCAGTGAGATTAAAATAAATACTAATTTCTAGTCACGTATAAATATTAACAACCTCTGGAGATATCAATCTCCACACAACATACGCACAAACTCTTCAGACTATAAGTATAAGAACTTCCAACAGTTCCTTACTTTGTAAGCTTTTTTTCCACAAATACCACATCTCTTTAACCTTAACAGTTCTACAAACCAATGTTCACTAATGTAATTTTGATGTAAGAGACAGTCTTTTACATATACACTAACCAAATTCATTGGAGGGTGTATATCCCTGTTAGCTTCATTTACCATTTCAACCCTACGCCGTAGACCCTTACTCGGTCAACTTTGGTTGAAAACGAAACAAAGCAATAACATAACATCACACGTCATTCAGATAAAATAGGCCATCTAATCTATGGAGCAACACACTGAATCTCAGATCTTTTCCGTTAAGGTGGACGGATGACACATTTTTTAAGTTTAAGCTATGGTTTATAAACAAGTGTGTATTGCACTTCGTAAGCGTGTTTCTACTGTCGGATATACTACAGTGTATGTTTTGTGTGGTTGATTATGTGTGTGTGTGTGTGTGTGTGTGTGTGTGTGTGTGTGTGTGCTTTGAGAGAGAGAGAGAGAGAGAGAGAGAGAGAACTTGTGTGTCTTGTGAATTCGGTTGCGAAATCCGACAGAAATGAAAAGTTATTACAGGTACTGACAGTTCAGCAAATAAATTCGGAAGGTTGATTGCAGAGATTAGATTATAGAGATTAAAGCTTGTTTGCGTAACAGTTTTCCCTTCAATAAAACTGAGACAACAGATTGACAAACTAATTGTACTGGCTGACAAAATCCCGCAAGGTACACCAATATGGCTTACTTAGGGCTGTTAAAACTGGTAGACAGATGCTTCCTTAACATCATTTTTATCAAGGCATTTGTTGAATGTAATGTGTACAGCTATCACTGAGAGCAGCTGCCGCTGCAAGTGGGATGTCAGTAAATGAGTAAGTATGTCTTGCAAAATGTTTGTCTTCTTTTGTTACATGTTGGTGTTCTTGCCCTCGTGCAAGGAAATTACTCAACAGCCATGCTGACACGGTGAACTTCATAGACAATTTCACAAGTATGCAGTAAGATTGATCCTATGCCGCTATGTTGAAGACTGACAAATGTTCTTCAAGGGCAACTGTTGACGAAAGAAATTTTTTTGAGGCATGCGAAGTTTTTAGTGGCAGTTCCTCGGAAAATACCGTTACAAGCTCCTAATTCGTGCTGGAAGATTAGATTTCCGCATTGGTCCGCCAAGAACGGGCTACATTTGTTTGATATTACTAAAAAGGTAATAGACCCAATCAACCACATGCTCGACTCGAAATGAGGCCGCTTGGACCTGCATAGAAAGCCGGAGACATTTATTACAGCAGTCAGTGTCTTGGTCACATATTGGTTTATTGAAATTCATGACCCTTTTCGGTTTTGTAGCCACCATCAGAACCAACGGATTCAGCAGCAACATGTAACCATTGGATGAACAAACCGTGGCGCTGTTATTCTCGTTACAACTGATCATGAATTTTAATAAACTAATATAATACGTGACCCAGACACTGATTTTTATAATTTAGTCCAGATGCTGGACACTTTATCAAAATTTCTGCAGTAGGAGATACGAGATCGGTGTAATAAAAACCGTAGTGAATATACTCTAATGTAAGGCTATCGAAAGGTAGAGGGGGACTGTGTAGCAATGCAATAAAATAATATAGTGAGGAAGACATACAATACACTACACCTGCTTGTATATTACACGAAGAAGATCAGTGTCGCAAAGCTAAAATAGGGAAATTCGAAAGATTCATTGCCAAACGTGTATCTTATATTTGTATAAGTAAAACCAAAAACAAAGAAAAACGATGAAGTGTCCTTCACATGTAGGAGTAATGAATGAAACGGGTATGAGTTTAGAACGCTGTATATATTCTTTAATGGTGTCTTTTATTCTGAAAAAGTACCATCAGCACATTCGTTTGCCTACCCGACCTCGATGGGAGATAGCACTCGCTTGAACTGTGACCCCAGTTCGATGCTGCGTTGCTACTACCTGCTACGCCGGCACTGCAGTCTGATTAGAACTGCTTGTTAGCTGACATTTCACCTTTTGGTATTTAGTTGTTACAATCAGAGCTCGTAATGTCACACTCGAACCGTCTGCCTTTATCAGTGAACAAAAGAAGGTGTCAGAGCACTTGCAGATCACGGACGTGGGCAAAAAAGACCTTCTGCTCGTGCCAACTCACTTTCTTTTAGCCAAGCCATAACAGTGACGCAGCTGACAACAGATATGGCAGTGCTGAAGCGCCACGTGACAGACAAAATGTAAGAAGTGCTATTCACGTACTCCTTGAAGGCACTCACCGCAGTGGCTGATGGGGCTGACTCATTTTATGGGAATCGCAAGTACTCGATCTGTGCCGACATCGTTCCCCCCAGTTTCCAATTTAGCGTGAATTCATTGGCAGACACCACAGTTAAACAGGTCTTCTGCTTTATGTACGAAAGGAGAGGTGAGACGTGAAGTTAATTACACACGAAAGAAAACTCAACATAGTGAAGACAAGACAGAAAGCGACAACTGTGCCATTTACAATACCTGTATTCTGGGTTGATGTTGGTAGCGTCCCAGAACCAGTAAATATCGATCATTAGTCGCAAGAAGTCTTGTGGCTTTTTCATTCAGTTCTGATTAATTTGCGACACAATTCGTACACGAATGTTAGCAGAGTTATCACTTGGCCCGAAGTTTGTTTCTTAAATGATATCACTGTCACATTTGACCCTAAAGCTATCCATAAAACACACTATTTGCAATTTTATCAAGTGTCATGTGAAAATTTTAGGGAATCATCAGCACGTTCACACGCTGGGCATTTAACGTTGCTGTCATGTTTTAGATAAATCGTATCAAACCACTACACAGGTATTTGAAAGTATTTGTGGCAGACGCCTAGAGGTGATAGATTGCGTTATGGTGAAAAACTTTTGTTTGAGACAAAATGTTCGCTAGGTGTCCCTTAGCATACGCCGGCGCTGGGATGAAGAGATTTCACTGAACGCTTACTACCCACCTCAATAAATTTACAAAGCGATTTTCAACCAGAAAACCTTAAGAAGGAGCAGAGGAAAATATCTTAAATGTTTTTTATTCCAGTCTTTTATCACAATATGAATTCTTTTGATAATGACCGGTTTCAGTGCGTAATGACCATCCTCAGATCTTTTTTACACCATAATGGCCTTATCGCTTTAGGGAATGGTGTAAAAAAGGATCTGAGGATGATAACTACGGACTGAAACCAGTCATCATCTAAAGAATTCATATTGTGATCAAAGAGTGCAACAAAAAACATTTGAGAGCATTGGATCACTGTTTCTATAGCGACCATGTCGCAGTTGGGGAATATATCTTAAAAGCGAACCGGGAACTTTAATTTTACTGGGCCTACATTTGATGTGGATTAAAGCTTTTTATATGACTGTGAAACCGAGTCATGCAAAGTTAATAAGTTTCTTTCTGTACTGAAGCTATGGATCATTCTCTGAAGCTCGTAAAGTTTTCATAACAAGTAGATTTTGTTACTTAACGACGTGAGGCAATTTGAGAGTATACTCAGTTTTTCCTGCTACACATATCAGCCACAACACCGATCGTCTTTTGTGGTTTTAATCAGAGTACAGCCGGAGTAGTTACGTCGGGCATCAGTCATACCTGTGTACCTTGTCGTTAGAGCACTTGTCCGGGAAAGGTGTTGGGTTCAGTAAGGTGACAATTGATGGGATAGCAATATGCCACTATACGTATGGTGGTAGTATCGCGTACAAGGTACAAAATTTCAGAGTACAGCTGGAGTAGTGCCTTGTCTGAGCGTAAAAGTTGTTAACATAGCGTAAGATACCGCAAACACATTTTGCAAGTCTCTAGTGCTATGGATATGAATAAATGTACATGGTGTGGAGTGAAAATGCTGGTGATGAGCAGCACTAGAATATCGTGAGAGATGTCTTTGGAGAAAGAGCGAGCTATTGTCTCATGTTACGCAGTGCACACGCAGCCACCTGCTGAACAGGACCGTGGCGCCCGCGGAAGCCGCAGCCCTCAGTACCAGGAGCGCCACGTCCGCCTGGCGAGCCAGCGCGTCTTGATCATGTCGGCGCCCTTCTCGGCGATCATGACGGTGGGCGCGTTGGTGTTGCCCGAGGTGACCTTGGGCATGACGGAGGCGTCGACGACGCGCAGCTTGTCCACGCCGTGCACGCGCAGCTGCGCGTCCACGACGGCGCCCGCGTCGCCCGGCGGGCCCATGCGGCACGAGCCCGCCTGGTGGTTCTCGGGCGCCGTCTGCCGGCGCACGGCGCACTCCCAGTACGCGTCGCAGCCGAACGTGAAGTTCTCGCAGCCGGGCACGGGCGTGCGGTCCAGCCGGAAGCCGTAGCGCCGCAGCGCCGGCGTCTCGGACAGCCGGATGGCGAAGCGGATGCCGTCGACGAGCGCGGCCACGTCGTCCGGGTGGGTGAGGTAGCGCGCGCTGATGGCGGGCGCCGCCAGCGGGTCGGCGCTGCGCAGCCGCAGCACGCCGCGGCTCTTGGGGTGCAGGTACGCCGGGATGATCTGGATCGAGCGCATCGGCGCCGTGCCGTTGGCGCCCTCCGAGGCGCGCTCGCCCACCTGGCAACGAAACAGACACGTGGTACACAAACGTAGGCTTTATGGCGCTGGAAACTATCGGCGTGGTAATTAGCAGGGGTTATCAGATCCAGATTTTCACTCTGCAGCGGAGTGTGGGCTGATGTGAAACTTCATGGCAGATTAAAACTGTGTGCTCGACCGAGACTCGAACTCGGGACCTCTGCCTTCCGCGGCCAAGTGCTCTACCATCTGAGCTACCGAAGCACGACTCATGCCCGGTCCTCATTGCTTTACTTCCTTTCTTTCGGGAGTGCTAGTTCTGCAAGGTTCGCAGGAGAGCTTCTGTAAAGTTTGGAAAGTAGGAGACGAGATACTCGCAGAAGTAAAGCTGTGAGGACCGGACGTGAGTCGTGCTTCGGTAGATCAGATGGTAGAGCTCTTGCCCACGAAAGGCAAAGGTCCCGAGTTCGAGTCTCGATCGGGCACACAGATTTAATCTGCCAGGAAGTTTCAGCAGGGGTTATGACGGTCGTCAAAAAAGTTAAAGTTCTTATACATTGATTTCCCTGTTGGACTTAGTTTCTGAAACAATTAAATGTTAATAACTCTGTCATTTGTTGATAAAATTCAATAATATTTGGTATGGATAATCTGTAGGCAAGGGTACATCGAATACCTTATGCAGTTTTTGCGATTTCAAAATTTTGGATTTTGGCGTTATCGCGGACGGGAGCACTAGCCGTTCTAGGTGCTCCGCGTCTGCCAAAATGTAAGTCCAGTGGAAAAGTGCTCTGAACACTATGCGACTTAACATCTGAGGTCTTCAGTCCACTAGACTTAGAACTACTTAAACCTAACTAACCTAAGGACATCACACACATCCATGCCCGAGGCAGGGTTCGAAAAATGGTTCAAATGGCTCTGAGAACTATGGGACTTAACATCTGTTGTCATCAGTCCCGTAGAACATAGAACTACTTAAACCTAACTAACCTAAGGACATCACAAACATCCATGCCCGAGGCAGGATTCGAACCTGCGACCGTGGCAGTGACGCGGTTCCGGACTGAGCGCCTAGAACCGCGAGACCACCGCGGCCGGCGAGGCAGAGTTCGAACCTGGGCCGTAGCAGCAGCACGGTTCCGGACTGAAGCGCCTAGAACCCCTCGGCCACAGCGGCCGGCTGGTGTCGGGCATCAGTCGAGTCTGGGTTGCCCGGGAAAGGTAACGGTGTTGGGTTCAAGTCCCGATCTGAATACACTGAAGTGACAAAAATCGTGGGATAGCAACATGCAACTATACAGATCGCGGTAACATCGCGTAAAAGGTACAGAATTGTAGTGGATTGAGAGAGGTGTCATTTGTACTCTGGTTGAGCCGTAGTAAAGTCTGCTTTGAAAAGCGCGCCGCAGCGGGTACCGTGAAGCAGTCGCCTTCCGTTTTCTGGCGGTGGCGCCTTTGTCGAAATTCAGTGTCTCCCTCTAGCGGGGAAGGCGAAAAGTGGGCTGTTCGCGTCGCTTAAAGTAGTGGCTGTATGGGCTCTCGAGGAGAGTTGGCAGTCGGGGCATCAAGAAGCGACTTCCCTGCCGGTGCTAGAGGGACAGTACGCAGACCGCGGCATCAGCGTAAGCGAAGAGAGCAGCGGCTCCGTGGTATGGGGCGTTAACTGCTCGTCGCGAAAGGAATCTTTCTGAGCGTGGGTCGGTAAGGGGACTAATCTGCAGTTCGGCAGTAAGCTGTCGGCCGGCGAGGAGGTACTCAAAATCGCAGCGCCCTCCTGCGTCCGTTGAAACGGCTGGCAGCGGGCGGCTCGCCAGAGCATTTGGAGGTGCTGCGTTGGTTCAGTCCTGGGAATCGTAACGCACCAGAAGTTGAGTCTTGATTGTTAACAGATTTTATGAAGTTTAATTGTATTCATGTTACTTATTTTTGTTAATTATACCGGTCGTATTTTTCGGGGGTTTCCTGCCATTCATTCTCGTCTGGCTACCCGTCTGGAAGATGGTAATATTAAAAAGGGTGGTCCGTTTGTCCCCTTTTGAAGACGAAAATGGGGGCAGGGGGAGTCAGAGAAAATCTGTAGTTCGGATCGCTTCTTTCCCCTCCCAGCTTACCTACGGGTTTATTCGACTGTTAGTCTCTGCCATATCTGTGAAAATCTAAGGCACCAATGGCTGTACTGTTTAAAATGCAAGGCACTGAGACCTGATCCATTCTCTCGCCTGCCATAACTAGTATTACTAGACTCACGTGTAAAAGGTACTATAAGAAAGAAGAAAAATTCCTTTTGCTCGTGGTAAGAACTAGTCAATTGCATAACTAATTCTTGGTCATCTGCAAGCTGTAACTAACGTAAATTTGTGTTTATGTATATTTAGCTATAATCAATCAAGGCTATTAATGCACGCCATAGTGATTTTTTATATTGTTTATACTCAGCAAAAACTGTTGTGAGTTTTTCCAGTTCCTTACCTTTTAATGCTTTTTCTGAACGTGCTTATGTGTTTCATACAGGTAGTTGGTTATTAGTGTTTTTTCTTGCCATGCAAAAGTTTGCCCTTTCATTATGGGTAGAAATTGTTGCCTTGAAAGGAGAATGTTGTAAAAGTTTGCAACTCCTACCTGGCGAGCTTGTGTGTCTGCCGTAAGTAAACTGGCAGAAATTTGTAAAATATGTTTTTTATATGTTGTTGTCGTTGTCTTCAGTCCTGAGACTGGTTTGATGCAGCTCTCCATTCTACTCTATCCTGTGCAAACTTCTTCATCTCCCAGTACTTGCTGCAACCTACATCCTTCTGAATCTGCTTAGTGTATTCATCTCTTGGTCTCCCTCTACGATTTTTACCCTCCACGCTGCCCTGCAATGCTAAATTTGTGATAACTTGATGCCTCAGAACATGTCCTACCAACCGGTCCCTTCCTCTTGTCAAGTTGTGCCACAAACTCCTCTTCTCCCCAATTCTTTTCAGTACCTCCTCATTAGTTGTGTGATCTACCCATCTAATTTTCAGCATTCTTCTGTAGCACCACATTTCAAAAGCTTCTATTCTTTCCTTTCCAAACTATTTATCGCCCATGTTTCACTTCTATATATGGCTACACTCCATACAAATACTTTCAGAAACGACTTCCTGACATTTAAATTTATGCTCGATGTTAACAAATTTTTCTTCTTCAGAAACGCTTTCCTTGCTATTGCCAGTCTACATTTTATATCCTCTCTACTTCGACCATCATTAGTTATTTTGATCCCCAAATAGCAAAACTCCCTTTACTACTTTAACTGTCTCATTTCCCAATCTAATTCCCTCAGCATCACCCGACTTAATTCGACTACATTCCATTATCCTCATTTTGCTTTTGTCGATGTTCCTCTTATATCCTCCTTTCAAGACACTGTCCATTCCGTTCAACTGCTCCTCCAAGTCCTTTGCTGTCTCGGACAGAATTACAATGTCATCGGCGAACCTCAACGTTTTTATTTCTTCTCCATGGATTTTAGTACCTAGTCCGAACTTTTCTTTTGTTTCCTTTATTGGTTGCTCAATATACAGAATTAATTACATCAGGGATAGGCTACAACCTTGTCTCACTCCCTTCCCAACCGATGCTTCCCTTTCATGCCCCTCTACTCTTACAACGTCCATCTGGTTTCTGTGCTAATTCTAAATAGCTTTTCGCTCCATGTATTTCACCTCTGCCACCTTTAGAATTTGAAAGAGAGTATTCCATTCAACATTGTCAAAAGCTTTCTCTAAGTCTACAAATGCCAGAAATGTAAGTTTGCCTTTTCTTAATATAGCTTCTAACATAAGTCGTAGGGTCAGTATTGCCTCACGTGTTCCAAAATTTCTGCGGAATCCAAACTGATCTTCCCCGAGGTCAGCTCCTACCAATTTTTACATTCGTCTGTAAAGAATTCGTGTCAGTATTTTGCAGCTGTGACTTATTAAACTGATAATTGGGTAATTTTCACATCTGTGAACACCTGCTTTCTTTGGGATCGGAATTATTATATTCTTCCTGAAGTCTGAGGGTATTTCGCCTGTCCCATACATCTTGCTACCCAGATGGTAGAGTTTTGTCAGGACTGGCTCTCCCAAGGCCGTCAGTAGTTCTAATGGAATGTTGTCTACTACCAGGGCTTGTTTTGACTCAGGTTTTTCAGTGCTCTGTCAAACTCTTCACGCAGTATCGTATCTCCCATTTCATCTACATCCTCTTCCCTTTCCATAATATTGTCCTCAAGTAGATCGCCCCTGTATAGACCCTCTATATACTCCTTCCACCTTTCTGCTTTCCCTTCTTTGCTTAGAACTCGGTTTCCAACTGAGCTCTTGATATTCATACAAGTGGCTCCCTTTTTCTCCAAAGGTAGGTTTCCGGTAGGCAGTATCTATCTTACCCCTGGTGAGATAAGCCTCTAGATCCTAACATTTGTCCTCTAGCCATCCCTTGCTTAACCATTTTACACTTCCTGTCGATTTCATTTTCGGGACGTTTGTATTCGTTTTTGCCTGCTTCACTTACTGCGTTTTTATATTTTCTCTTTTCATCAATTAAATTCAATATTTCTTCTGTTACCCAAGGGTTTTTGCTAGCCCTCGTCTTTTTACCTACTTGATCCTCTGCTGCCTTCACTACTTCATCCCTCAGAGCTACCCATTCTTCTTGTACTGTATTTCTTTCCCCCATTCTTGTCAATTTTTCCCTTATGCTGTCCCTGAAACTCTGTACAACCTCTGGTTTAGTCAGTTTATCCAGGTCCCATCTCCTTAAATTATCACCTTTTTGCAATTTCTTTCATAGCCAATAGATTGTGGTCAGAGTCCACATCTGCCCCTGGAAATGTCTTACAGTTTAAAACCTGGTTCCTAAATCTCTGTCTTACCATTATATAATCTATCTGATACCTTTTAGTATCTCCAGGGTTCTTCCAGGTATACAACCTTCTTTTATGATTCTTGTACCAATTGTTAGCTATGATTAATTTATGCTCTGTGACAAATTCTACCAGACGGCTTTCTCTTTCATTTCTCTCCCCCAGTCCATATTCACCCACTATGTTTCCTTCTCTCCCTTTTCCTACTTTCGAATTCCAGTCACCCATGACTATTAAATTTTCGTCTCCCTTCACTACCTGAATAATTTCTTTTATCATACATTTCATCAATTTCTACATCATCTGCCAGAGCTAGTTGGCATATAAACTTGTACTACTGTAGTAGGCATGGGCTTCGTGTCTATCTTGGCCACAATAATGTGTTCACTATGCTGCTGGTAGTAGCTTACCGCACTCCTATTTTTATTCATTATTAAACCTACTCCTGCATTACTCCTATTTGATTTTGTATTTATAACCCTGTATTCACCTGACCAAAAGTCTTGTTCCTCGTGCCACCGAACGTCTCTAATTCCCACTATATCTAACTTCAACCTATCCATTTCCCTTTTTAAATTTTCTAACCCACCTGCCCGATTAAGGGATCTGACATTCCACGGTCCGATCTGTAAAACGCCAGTTGTCTTTCTCCTGATAACGACGTCCTCCTGAGTAGTCCCCGCCCGGAGATCCGAATGGGGGACTATTTTACCTCCGGAATATTTTACCCAAGAGAACGCCATCATCATTTAACCATACAGTAAAGCTGCATGCCCTCGCGAAAAATTACGTTTGTAGTTTCCTCTTGCTTTCAGCCGTTCGCAGTACCAGCACAGCAACGCCGTTTTGTTTAGTGTTGCAAGGCCAGATCAGTCAATCATTCAGACTGTTGCCCCTGTAACTACTGAAAAGGCTGCTGCCCCTCTTCAGTAACCACACTTTTGTCTGGCCTCTCAACAGATACCCCTCCGTTTTGGTTGCACTTACGGTACAGCTATCTGTATCGCTGAGGCACGCAAGCCTCCCCACCAACGGCAAGGTCGATGGTTCATGGGGGTAGTTTTTTTTATATATATGTTAATGTATTAACTGTGAGTGTACCCCCATGTGCATGACTCATGTGTTTCGGTTTTTCTATTTTGAGAACTTTTGTAAACAGGATTGTGTTTATATGTTGCAGACAAGTTAGATTCTGCGCCATTTAATGAATTGAGTGAAATTCACCTGTAATTTAGCTGAGCTTGAAATATTATACAGCTTTTTATAATAATTTAAAAATTTAACAGTCCTTTCCTATCGTAAATTGTGACTTATTTGTTAAATGATTGGTGTTTTTTTTTTAAAGAATATCGTAAAGTCTTATACCAAATTTTAATAAAGAGTGTTACAGACAATTGTGTGTAATTTCACCAGTTATTCCTTGGCAACTACTTCCACTTTACATTTTGTTTATTGATTGAGATTAATAACCTTTGGTTGACCATTAGTAATTTTATGGTTCACTGACAGAAGTCGTGGGATAGCAATATGCAACCATACAGATGGCGGTAGTATCGCGTACAAGGTACGAAATTGTAGTCGATTGAGGGAGCTGTCATTTGTTCTCTGGTGATTCATATGAAAACATTTCGTGGTCATTATGGCCGCACAACGGAAATTATCACACTTTGAACGCGGAATGGTAGTTGGAGCTACAGGCATGGGACATTCCATTTCCAATATTGCGATAGCCACAGTGTCAAGAGTGTGCCGAGAATGCCAGATTTCTGGCATTACTCCTCACCACGGATAACGCAGTCCACTACGGCCTTCACTTAAGCACCGAGAACAGAAGTGTTTGCGTAAGAGTAGTGAGTCCTAACAGATAAGCTGCGTGGAATAATCGCAGAGATCAATCAGGGGCGCAGGACGATCATGTCTGCTAGGACAGCGTGGCGAAATTTGGCTTTAAAATGTTGTGGCAGCAGACGAACAAGGCGCATACCTTTGCTAACAGCACGACATCGCCTGCAGCGCCTCTCCTGGGCTCCTGATCATATCGATTGGACCCTAGACGACAGCAAAACCGTGTCCTGGTCAAACGAGTACCAATTTCCATTTGTACGAGCTGAGGACAGTCCCGACTGTGGTGCAGACCCCAAGAAGCAATCGATCCAAGTCGTCAACAAGGCACTGCGAAAGCTCATGGCGGCTAGTGGCTCCATTGCAGTTTGGGCTGTGTTTACATGGAATGGACTGGGTCCTCTGGTCCAACTGAACCAATCATTGATTGGAAATGGTTATGTTCGAAAACCTGGAGATTATCTGCAGACACTCATGGACCTCATGTTCGCAAATAAGGATAGAAGTTTTATGGACAACAATGCACCATCTCAGCCGATCACAATTGTTCACGATTGGTTTGAAGAACATTCGGTACAATGTGAGCAAGCGATATGAATGCCATCGAGCATTTATGTGACATAATCGAGAGGATAGTTCTCGCAGAAGATTCTGCATCGACAACACTTTCACCCTTTCACCCTTATGGATGGCTCAATATTACTGCAGGGAACTTACGAGTCGTTGAGTCCATCCCATGTCAAGTTGCAGTACTTAACTAGGCAAAAGGAAGTCCAAGACTATATTAGGAAGTATCCCCACCTCAGTAAGATGTGCCATGAGGGTCCATGTTTGTATTTATATCATGTTATTAGTTCACATGGAACTCTTTGAAAGGATGGACAGCAGCTTATCCCAAATGGATCAACCATATCATGGTTTTGGTCAAAGATTATGTATGCCACACGGCTCAACATGACAGATAGATTTAACGTCCCCTCCAGAGTAATATGGCATAAATCAGGGCAGAATCAAATAGTTGCCGTGGAAAGTCCTTTTTTTCTCAAAATGACATTCGCTAGCAATCACGATGAGATATCGGTACAATTATTTGTCAAATCTGTTAAATGTATGTGGAGTGTCTATGTAAAATATATCTGACATAAATGTCTGTTATGTGTCTGTCTACCTACTTACAAAGAAAAAGAGGCCCTGTAATGCATGCCAGGCAGAGCTAGCAAATAATTAAAACACTAAGTAATAAGATGGTTCATTGGTACACCCAGAAGGTATCCAACGAGAAAAACAGAGCAGTATACGGGAAAGTAGCGTACAGAAAGTATAAATAGTTTATAGACGAAAACTCATCTTTTCGTTGGCCATTGGTTTAGTCAGCATTTAGCTTCAAAGCGTTTTTGTTTACAGGAGTAACGTTCGGAAACCTGCTCGGAAACCTCCTGTGGACCCAAATAGTAGCTGCAAACAACTGTCGGAATAAGCTTCTTTAGAAAGGAAATTTATGAGATCTAATGTAAATTTAAGTACAAGAAAGTATGTTTTGAAGGTATTAGTGTGGACTGTAGGCTGATACAGATGTGAAAGGTGGACGATACACAGTTCCCACAATAACAGAATAGAGGATTTTGAAATGTGCTGTTACAGAAGAATGCTGAACAGTAGATGAATAGATAGAACAGTCAATGGGAAAGTACTGAACTGAACTGGGAAAAAATAAATTGATGATACAACGAGACTAAAAGAAGGGATCGGTTGATAAGACAGATCCTAAGACAGAAAGAGATCCTCAGTGAGGGAGGGAAGTGTGAGGACGGGAGAGGCAAAAATTGTAGTAGGAGAAAAAGAGATGGATGTAAGTTGCAGTAGGTACTCAGAGATCAGTGGCCATGCACTGGCTGGTGTGAAGAACTGCACCAAAAGAGTATTTTAACAAGGATGACAAAAAAAAAACAAGACTGGACACTACCTGACATTCTGCATCTTGTACGACAGTACCTAACAGAAACATTTCATGAATGTTGGATTCGATGATAAAGTGCAGTAGCAAAACCATCGCATTCTCCTATTCTTCGATTGCTGTCTACCGACTACGTATTGGGCACTGGTGTATTCCAGAATGATTGACAGCGAGCACACGTTACAGAATCATATGTCCCAAGCATGTGACCAAATTCAAGGACTGCCGGGTGTTTGTGATTTTTTGCAGAGATGAAAGATGTGAAAGAATGAGCGTCTCAAATAATGTCATCAAACAGATGCCTATTTTAGGACAGTGGCCGAACTTTTACGTCCAGCACACACTGTCTCTTGTAAGAACACCTTGTATGTTTATCTGACCATATTTTGATTTCAGCAGGTGTTCCTGCACCCTCCTGCATATTTTAATTGACTAATTACCTTAAAAATAATTCGCAGACTGCACAGTGACGCAGTGAATGAGAGTTGCTCTAGAGGCCTAATATGCCATCATCCTCTAAACTACATTACACTACAAAATATTTATCCGCAACCAAGGATAATATTAACAGAATATAAAGTCCACTGTAGTTGCGAGAAAGTTCGTGTTTATTGCACGACCGTTTTCGAAGCCTGAGGTTTCATCTTCAGGTGCCACCAAATAATTATGGGAACATAACTGTGGGCCGGACGGGCCAGTCAGTCACGGAGGAACAAAACAATGTCGAACAATGGCGTGGGAGACCAGGACCGTCAACCTCAGCGCCTGCTTAGACAGCGCTAGTGCTGTCCTGCACTATCATGCGTCTGTTTGATGTGACTGAATGGCCTCACCGCCACACATTTATGTTTTCATATTTATTTAGTGGCACGTGAAGATGAAACCTCAGGCTTCGAAACCGGTCGTGCAATAAATAATAATTTGCCTGCAACTGAAGCGGATTTTTCACTCTATTAATGTATTACAGTAGACTGTAGAATGGAACGAACAGTTAAATAAGTGCAGAATATGAACTGGAGTAGACTAAAGACGCCAGCAAGGAGGAGCTACAGAAATAAGAAAACAAATATAAGAATTGGTGACCGCGAAGTAGACGAAGAAATAAAAATAAAAATACAGCAAATAAAACTAAAATAAGAAATGACGGGCGAAGCAAGGACAACGTAAAAAGAAGACTAGAAAAGGCAAAGAGGGCATTCCTGGGCTGGAGAATTATTTGTGTCAGATATCAGCCACAATTTGAGGCAGAAATTTTGTGAGATTGTACGTTCCAAAGTACAGAATTGTGTGGCAGTGAGTCGTAGACGTCAGGAATACTGGGAAGAAAGAGAATCGAAGAGTTAGAGATGCTGTGCTCCAGACGGATGTTGAAAATTAGGTGCGTTGACGAACTACGAAATGAAGAGGTTCACTACACAACCAGTGAGGAAACAAAACGTGGAATTAACTCACAAGAATTAGGGGCAGCATGACAATCAATGCCTGCACGACGCGACTATGGCGGCCGCCACGCGACTGCGGGTCACGTTTCAGATGGACCACTGCCGAGCTGACGAGATATACTGGCCCTGCAATGAATTATGACGTCGCACTAGTCGACTTGTCCACCACACTTCGTAAACGCTCAGCTCCTTGCAGGGTTGAAAAGGTATCCAATAAGGGTCTTAATTTTGTCGTGTGCTATCGAGAACGTGTATGCATTTAAACACGCACTCAAGAATTATTAAACTCGTGTGAAATAGTGACTCCTTCCTCTCCAGAGACGGCTGCTGGCACTCGTAAGACCTGTAGTGTCAGATGCAGTGACGCACGTGCCACAAACTGTTCTTAGCCAGACTTTCTTAGAGCAGGCACAGTGCTGGCAAGTTGAACAGCTCATGCGCAGCCCATGCGCATAGCTGCCTCCGCTGTAACAGCAACACCAGGCCAGCATACGTACATCAAATAGCTACACGACGGTACCACGCCAATCATGCTGTGCCATGCCGCAGTAGGCTCATCGACAGCGGGCATTGTCCTTCGCCGAAAGGGGCTTTATAAGCGCATTCAGCTGTTCATTCCTGCCGCCCCCCCCCCCCCTCCCCCAAATTCTATAAGTCCCTCCAGATCCTCGAGAGCCATGCATTCCGCCTCGCCTTCCACATACGCCTCCTGTCCCCAGCGCCGATGCTCTACGACCTGATTCCTTTCCCCGATCTGCTCCTATTCCTCGAACATATCCGCGTCCTCTACACCTCCCGCCTCCTTGATCCCCCTCATCCCTTGGTTGCGCATCCCCTCTGCAACCCCCGCCCTCTGCCACGCCTTCACCGTTGTGTCCACCCTACCCTCCACCTCTACACCTTTTAACTCTTTTCCCAAGGTGGCCTCCATCTACTCTGCCACCCAAATGATGCCCTCTCTCCCTTTATTTATCCCTCCTATCAGCTCTGATCCTCACCTCCCCCGCCCTTCCTCTGTTCTTCTTCTGGGCTCCCCCCCCCCCAATCCATCCTGTTTTTTCTCCACCTACCCTCTGACTCACTTCTTCCCCCCCCCCCCCCCCCGAGTCCTATTACATTTCCCTCTCTGCCTTTCCACTCTCCTGAGTCACCTCCCTCCATATCGGCCCCCCTCCCTTAATTTTCCTCTCCTCTCCCTTTTTCTTTCCCCTCATCTGTCCAGATCCCCCTCCATCTGCTGTTGGCTGTGATGTGTCAACTTCATGTCAACTTTTTAGTGCGGTGTTTCAAGTAAGTATTGCGAACGGATATCATACTGTCGCTGGATGTAATATTTATATCTCTTGCGAACAGAAACCAGACTGTTCCGTGTTTTTTTAATTGTCTGTCTATTATTTTATTTATTAGCATCCCCAACCCTTTGTTTTATGTTTTAATTTTCACAATTTTCCGCCATTTTACAATTTAAGTCACCGTTTTTATAGCCTGCTTTTATTGGTTCTTATCTCCTTCTCATGTTTTTAAAATACTGCACGCTGAAATGCGGCGTACTAAGAAACCGCCAGCCCGTCCCCTTTGGGGGGAATCGAAACTCAATAAAGTAAAAAAAAAAATCATTCCTGCAGTCTCGACTTGGACTTCGCTAATACCACGATGCACCATTGGACCGCCATCATAAGGATTTCGACCAGGTTCTACATCTATATCTACATGGTTACTCTGCAATTCACATTTAAGTGCTTGGAGAGGGTTTATCGAACCACAATCATACTATCTCTGTACCATTCCACCCCCAAAGAGCGCGCGGGAAAAACGAACACCTAAACCTTTCTGTTCGAGCTGTGATCTCTCTTATTTTGCTTTGATTATCATTCCTACCTATGTAGGTTGAGCTCAACAAAATATTTTCGCATTCGGAAGAGAAAGTTGGTGACTGAAATTTCGTAAATACATCTCGCTGCGACGAGAAACGTCTTTGCTTTAATGACTTCCACCCCAACAAGCGTATCATATCTGCCACACTCTCTCCCCTATTACGTGATAATACAAAACGAGCTGCCCCTTTTTGCACCCTTTCGATGTCCTCCGTCAATCCTACCTGGTAAGGATCCCACACAACGCAGGAATATTCTAACAGAGAACGAACGAGTGTAGTGTAAGCTGTCTCTTTAGTGGACTTGTTGCATCTTCTAAGTGTCCTGCCTTCCCCACAATATTATCTATGCGGTCTTTCCAAATGAAGTTGTTCGTAATTTTAACACCCAGGTCCTTAGTTGAATTGACAGCCTTGAGAATTGTACTATTTATCGAGTAATCGAATCCCAACGGATTTATTTTGGAACTCATGTGGATCACCTCACACTTTTTGTTATTTATCGTTAACTGCCACCTGCCACACCATACAGCAATCTTTTCTAAATCGCTTTGCAACTGATACTGGTATTCGGATGACCTTAGTAGATGGTAAATTACAGCATCATCTTCGAACAACCCATGAGAACTGTTCAGATTGTCACCCAGGTCATTTATATAGATCAGGAACAGCAGAGGTCCCAGGACGCTTCCCTGCGGATCACCTGATATCACTTCAATGTCACTCGATGATTTGCCGTCTATTACTACGAACTGCGACCTTCCTGACAGGAAATCGCGAATCCAGTCGCACAACTGAGACGATACCCCATAGGCCCGCAGCTTGATTAGAAGTCGCTTGTGAGGAACGGTGTCAAAAGGTTTCCGGAAATCTATAAATACTGAATCAACTTGAGATCCCCTGTCGATAGCGGCTATTACTTCGTGCGAATAAAGAGCTAGCTGCGTTGCACAAGAACGATGTTTTCTGAAACCATGCTGAGTACGTATCAATAGATCATTCCCTTTGTAGGTGATTCATAATGTTTTAATACAATATATGCTCCAAAACCCTACTGCAAACCGACGTCAATGATATAGGTCTGTAGTTAGATGAATTACTGCTACTACCCTTCTTAAACATGTGTGCGACCTGCGCAATTGTCCAATCTGTAGGTACAGATCTATCTTAGAGCGAGCAGTTGTGTATGATTGCTAAGTAGGGAGCTATTGTATAAGCGTAATCTGAAAGGAACCTAATCGGTATACAATATGGACCTGAAGACTTGCCCGTATCAAGCGATTTGAGGTTCTGGGACTGCGAAAGCGAATCTGCTTCACGACAATCCAACTTCTGTGGCATCCATGAGCTCTGCTGATAGCCATCCCACTGGCTGCTCTATACTGTTTTCGATTTTTCCCTTGTGGAATTCACAGACGCAACACAAGTGATACTCTGTGATAGAGAGGTTGGCACAAGAGAGGATTTATAGGCGCGCAGTCCGGAACCGTGCGACTGCTACGGTCGCAGGTTCGAATCCTGCCTCGGGCATGGATGTGTGTGATGTCCTTAGGTTAGTTAGGTTTAAGTAGTTCTAAGTTCTAGGGGACTGATGACCACAGCAGTTGAGTCGCATAGTGCTCAGAGCCATTTTTTGAACAAGAGAGGATATCTTCTCGGGCCACATGTCACAAGACCGACGACCAAGGAAACAAAAAGAAGGTCCAGTAGCCCGTATGAGCAGTAAAACTGACCTGTCCGGTGCGCGCGCAGTTGGCGAGGTACCCTCCGAAGAAGTACTGCAGGTCGGGGTTGTCCTCGGAGGGGCTGGCGAAGCGCGAGTTGACGAAGGCGGTGACCTCCGAGATGCCGGTGCCGGACATGAGCCCGTCGCGGAAGAGCAGGTACTCCATGGCGGTGGCCCAGTTGAGCGCCTGCGTGTCCGTGTCGTTGATGAAGAAGTTGACGAAGAAGGCGACGTGGTTGTGCAGGTTGCGGCCCACGCCGGGCAGGTGGTGCACCGGCTGCACGCCCACGGCGCGCAGCTCCTCCGCAGGCCCGACGCCCGACAGCAGCAGCAGCTGCGGAGAGTTGACCGCGCCGCCGCACAGGATCACCTGCCCGACACCAACAACATAAGTACTACCCTCGCATATGGGTATATCAACGCAACACGGACTAATTCCACCGCTGCGAATGCACTCTTCGAGCCTCCGTTCCTGACAAAATGCAATTAGTGGGACAAAGCTTCATTTGTCTGGTTATTGGAGAAGAATTTCCTTTAAGTTCCTCATTCCTAGACTGTGTGTACCAGACTGTGTGTGCCAGTCTGTCTGTGCCATGTGCTTGCTCAGGGCCTCGTGGAATGAGTTCAGATAACTCTTTTGTTTATATATGAAGTCTTTACGGGTTGTCAGCAGAGTAGCATCGTCGTCTCGTAGCAGCGTTTCGATGGAATGCGTCTCCGTCATATTCAGGCGAAATGTCGGGATATCGTCGGTCGCGGGCTTATATCCAGTAAAGACATAAGCCCGCGAACTGCGATATCCCCACCCTTCGCCATAAGATGATGGAGACGCATTCCATCGAAACGTTGCTACGAGACGACGATGCTACTCGGCTGACAACCCGTGAAGACTTCATATATGAAATTCGTCGAGAAAGCCTGCACTCGCATATAACTCTTCTGTTGATCGGAACGATAGGAACGTTAATCACATGTGCCTCGTTTGTGCTGTGGAAGGGTTATTCTGAGATAGGTATTTTAGTAAGGTTGTTAGTAGGAAACGGCGATCTTAAATTCTTAGGAAAAAAATGTGGAGACGGGAGCTGCTGACGGCTCGTCCTACATTGACAGGCAAGATAGGGCCCTTATAATTAGCGACATACTGAAGGAAACTTCACGACTTTCTACAGTATTAACTGACGTATTTGCATTACGAAAGGTTCATCTTCCATTACTGGTGGCGGACCGCAAGGTGCACCTACGGCTAGCGAAAAGTCGGAGAAATCGTTTAACAAGCGTCAGCCAATATTCCCAAGACAAAACTATAGGTAATTCGACAAAACAGCCATGAAAGCCTCAAAAGTTTTTAATATGCTATCTGGCATTTCGTCTCATTCCAATTTTTCAGGATTTCCATTGTAACTTCCAGCATTTCTGGAGTGTATTCTCACTGCATAGTTTTTGCTGAGAGTAGAATAATAAAAAAAAGTCTCTTCGAAACATACAATTTGTGTGTAATATCTACTTGTAACGTTCATAAACTTTTCCAGGTGCATTTTAACAAAACAATTGATAATTCTAGGGTGTGGATAATATTAATCCTGGACCAGCGTACTTGTTAAACGACAGTGTAAATAAGACAGTGATACATAAAACCCAAGTATATATAACGTTTAAAAAGTACAATTTTCCTGCAATTCAACAATAGTTTAAGGAAAGTTTCAGTACTTTATTCTCATTTTTACAAGAAAATAAAATTAATCTAAGGATGAACAAGTAAAAACATGCAAAAATTTTCAGCTTCTTTGTTACGCAGGAATAAAACTAAGAAATAGAACCAATGTAATCGATAATCATCCGGTTAAATTTGTTGATAAGACAAAGAAGTTTGCTTTAGTCAGATAGTTTCTTACTACTCTTCCTGACACTATGCACTGGTAGTACTCTGATGATTCTGTGACATGAAGTGCAGATTTTCTTTGCATCTTTTTTTGCCATCATTTTCAATGGTGCAGGAGTTGCATCTTCTTGGCATCCTCTCTGCTTTTTCTACTACTCCTGCGTGTCAGGATCGCACACCTCATCACAGGACACGCACTGGGCGCAGTCAACTCCTTACCAGCTATCGAGCAACAACATATTAGCTTCTAAGGGCAGCACTACCAATCTAACTTACATGCTGTCCCACATTTTCTAAAGTGAAAAAGACGTGTAATTAAGAAAGGAAATATGGGTATGGTGAAGTACACCTCAGCGTTTGTCCCCAGGGTTAAATAATGCACAGTTTTACCCACCTTAAACGCGTGAACGTCTCGATGTGTTAATATACCACAAGAACGAATTACATAACAGTACGTGGTGGTACAAAGATAAACTTCGTGAGGTTATCATTGCTTGAGCTATAACGTATTTTCGCAAACACAAAATTTTTCACGAAAATAACGTAAAACAACGTTGTACAGTACAGCTGTTGGTGCGAGGACAACTACCTAACTAAAGCAAAACAGACTGGTCACAACAACTGTTTAGTGCCTATGAGAATAGACAATCGCCATTATTATTAAAACCGAGATATAGTTTTGTTTTTGTAAAGTGTCCACCTTGAACAAAACACAACTTTTCATCTTTTCTTTTCTCTGCCAGACATGTTTCACTGAAGTGTAAGCATCATTAGAGGGATTTTTTATCTTTCTTCTTACCACAAAGTAATGTCGTTGCACAGTCTTATACGCCATAACGGTCTTAACCCACTCTGGTCTACTGCTCGTGTTTTGCACTAGTTCATCCTAATGAGCTTGCAACAGCCAGTGCAGTGGATGACATGGAGCTGAAGGGACTGTCGGGGCTTGACTACTATAGGATTTGAACAACAGAAGGTGACTTGGACGTTTCAGCAACGTAAAATACCCACAGGAGAGAAAAGAGGACGGACACTTTCAGCACGACAAGCCGTCGCCTGCGCTCAACCTCGTATCCACAGTTTGACGCAAGAGGCTTTGTACATACCACGTATCGCGGTGGCATCATTAGTCGTGACATTCATGGACTGGCAGTAGCTTCATCCGAGCGGATTTTATTTTCTCTCCACTGCTATCGCTACACGCCGACTTAGCGATGTAACAATTACTCATTGTACAGTCTCCAGCGCGCGAATGCAAAGGAAGGATAAGGCATTTGATAATTATAGTACGTCGGCGAGAAGCGTTATGATGCTTTAATTAGAAAATGGATGTGTTAATTGCGAGAGAGTTTTTTAAAGACATTGTACATACGAAAACCAATTACGCTGCTATAACGTTTTTATTGAGCTGTTCTGATTGCTATGAGCTCATTTCGAACCTCATGCTAATTTTCAAGTTATCTGCAAAATATTCTGAAACAAACGTTTTTGTGCACATTTTCGTTACCTTCAAATTACGTTAAGATTCTGAACAATTTATATCCTTACCACATCGCTGCTGCTGATGCTGTCGAAATGTATTAACCTTTAGTTTATGGAAGGACTGCACACTCTTTTTGAGATGGTCTATTATTATTGTATTTGAAAGCTTCTTTCGACAGCTTTTAACGATATGGTATAGTGACATTTCTGGATTGTTATTCTATGGGTTTGGGAGATCTTAGTGTCTTTGTTAATCTTTGTTCTGTTCATTGGTACTATGATTACGCGTCGGTTATCAGTCTGTGGATTTGCATGATTTTGTTATCTTTTTGTTTTCTGGTATGTTATCTGTGCTTGCTTTATTTACTCATGATCGATCTCGATGATTTCAACTAAGTCGTCGACGTAGTTTTCATGTTTTTATTCCGTTTGTACATTTAATATTTTTTGGGATATTTGTCCGTATGAGTGTAAATTTCTATTTCCACCAGAAGCTTTAGTTTCGGGCCCTTAGGTGTTAGGTGTTAGATTTCTGTGGCGCGTTCTCATTAGTTTACATGGTGATTTTCTGTTCCCAACAAAATGTTGAAGACACAAACTGAATTAAAACATAAAAACAACCTCGACAAATTTATTGAAACCATTGAAATCCATCACTGGTAAATAAATTAAGCAAAGATAACACCACCAGTAAACAAACAAAGGATAACAAAATCATATAAATCAACATATTAATAACCAAGACGTAATCATAGTACCAAAAAATAGAACAAAGTTTATATCGACTCGCAAACCCATGAAATAAATCAGAGAAGTAACGATAATTCCAGTAAACAAAACAAAGATAGTAACAGCTGATAAATCGGTAGAATAACAATCGAGAAATATAACCATAGCATATCGGTAAAAGCTGTCGAAAGAAGAAAACCAATATGCACTCCGTGTGCATACCGGGGGGAGTCATTCCAGATGTGGAAAGGGTCCTTCCCGATGTCATGGAGGGTACAGGGTGCACCCATGTGCAGGTGGTCGCTCATGTCGGCACCAATGATGTGTGTCGCTATGGATCGGAGGAAATCCTCTCTGGCTCCCGGCGGCTATCTGATTTGGTGAAGACTGCCAGTCTCGCTAGCGGGATGAAAGCAGAGCTCACCATCTGCAGCATCGTTGACAGGTCTGACTGCGGACCTTTGGTACAGAGCCGAGTGGAGAGTCTGAATCAGAGGCTGAGACGGTTCTGCGACCGTGTGGGCTGCAGATTCCTCGACTTGCGCCATAGGGTGGTGGGGTTTCGGGTTCTGCTGGACAGGTCAGGAGTTCACTACACGCAGCAGGCGGCTACTCGGGTAGCAGGCGTTGCGTGGCGTGGACTGGGCGGTTTTTTAGGTTAGGTGGCTTCGGGCAAGTACAGAAAGGCCAACAGCCTCAAAGGGTGCGGGGCAAAGTCAGGACAAGCGGGGACCAAGCAGCAATCGGTATTGTAATTGTAAATTGTCGAAGCTGCATTGGTAAGGTACCGGAACTTCAAGCGCTGATAGAAAGCACCGAAGCTGAAATAGTTATAGGTACAGAAAGCTGGCTGAAGCAAGAGATAAATTCTGCCGAAATTTTTACAAAGGTACAGACGGTGTTTAGAAAGGATATATTGCATGCAACCGGTGATGGCGTGTTTGTCGCTGTTAGTAGTAGTTTATCCTGTAGTGAAGTAGAAGTGGATAGTTCCCGTAAATTATTATGGGTGGAGGTTACACTCAATAACCGAGCTAGGTTGATGATTGGCTCCTTTTACCGACCTCCCGACTCAGCAGTATTAGTGGCAGAACAACTGAGAGAAAATTTGGAATACATTTCACATAAATTTTCTCTGCATGTTATAGTCTTAGGTGGAGATTTCAATTTACCAGATATAGACTGGGACACTCAGATGTTTAGGACGGGTGGTAGGGACAGAGCATCGAGTGACATTATACTGACTGCACTATCCGAAAATTACGTCGAGCAATTAAACAGAGAACCAACTCATGGACCTACAACTCTTGCACCTACTAATAACAAACAGACCCGAACTATTCGACTCTGTAAGTGCAGAACAGGGAATCAGTGATCATAAGGCCGCTGGAGCATCCCTGAATATGGAAGCTAATAGGAATATAAAAAAGGGATGAAGGTTTATCTGTTTAGCAAGAGTAATAGAAGGCAGATTTCAGACTACCTAACAGACCAAACGAAAATTTCTGTTCCGACACTGACAATGTTGAGTGTTTATGGAAAAAGTTCAAGGCAATCGTAAAATGCGTTTTAGACAGGTACGTGCCGAGTAAAACTGTGAGGGACAGTAAAAACCTACCGTGGTTCAACAACAAAGTTAGGAAACTACTGCGAAAGCAAAGAGAGCTTCACTCCATGTTTAAACACAGCCAAAACCTCTCAGACAAACAGAAGCTAAACGATGTAAAGGTAGAGTAAGGAGGGCTATGCGTGAAGTGTTCAGTGAATTCGAAAGTAAAATTCTATGCACCGACTTGACAGAAAATCCTAGGAAGTTCTGGTCTTACGTTAAATCAGTAAGTGGCTCGAAACAACATATCCAGACACTCCGGGATGATGATGACATTGAAACAGAGTATTACACGCGTAAAGCTGAAATACTAAACCATTTTTCCAAAGCTGTTTCACAGAGGAAGACCGCACTGCAGTTCCTTCTCTAAATCCTCGCACGAACGAAAAAATGGCTGACATCGAAATAACTGTCTAAGGAATAGAAAAGCAACTGGAATCACTCAACAGAGTTAAGTCCATTGGACCTGACTGGATACCAATTCGATTCTACACAGAGTACGTGAAAGAACTTGCCCCCCTTCTAACAGCCGTGTACCACAAGTCTCTAGAGGAACGGAAGGTTCCAAATGATTGGAAAAGAGCACAGGTAGTCCCAGCCTTCAAGAAGGGTCGTCGAGCAGATGCGCAAAACTATGGACCTATATCTCTGACGTCGATCTGTTGTAGAATTTTAGAACATGTCTTTTGCTCGAGTATCATGTCGTTTTTGGAAACCCAGAATCTACTCTGTAAGAATCAACATGGATTCCGGAAAAAGCGATCGTGTGAGATCCAACTCGCTTTATTTGTTCATGAGACCCAGAAAATATTAGATACAGGCTCCCAGGTAGATGCTATTTTCCTTGACTTCCGGAAGGCGTTCGATACAGTTGCGCACTGTCGCCTGATAAACAAAGTAAGATCCTACAGAATATCAGACCAGCTGTGTGGCTGGATTGAAGAGTTTTTATCAAAAAGAACACAACATGTTGTTATGAATGGAGAGACGTCTACAGACGTTAAAGTAACCTCTGGCGTGCCACAGGGGAGTGTTATGGAACCATTGCTTTCCAAAAAAAAAAAAAAAATGGTTCAAATGGCTCCGAGCACTATGGGACTCAACTGCTGTGGTCATCAGTCCCCTAGAACTTAGAACTACTTAAACCTAACTAACCTAAGGACATCACACACATCCATGCCCGAGGCAGGATTCGAACCTGCGACCGTAGCAGTCTCACGGTTCCGGACTGCGCGCCTAGAACCGCGAGACCACCGCGGCCATCTTTGCTTTTCACAATGTATATAAATGACTTAGTAGATAGTGTTGGAAGTTCCATTCGGCTTTTCGCGGATTTTGCTGTAGTATACAGAGAAGTTGCAGCATTAGAAAAATGTAGCGAAATGCAGGAAGATCTGCAGCGGATAGGCACTTGGTGCAGTGAGTGGCAACTGACCCTTAACATAGACAAATGTAATGTATTGCGAATACATAGAAAGAAGGATCCATTGTTGTATGATTGTATGATAGCGGAACAAACACTGGTAGCAGTTACTTCTGTGAAATATCTGAGAGTATGCGTGCGGAATGATTTAAAGTCGAACGATCATATAAAATTAATTGTTGGTAAGGCGGGTGTTAGGCTGAGATTCACTGGGAGAGTCCTTAGAAAATGTAGTCCATCAACAAAGGAGGTGGCTTACTAAACACTCGTTCGACCTATACTTGAGTATTGCTCATCAGTGTGGGATCGGTACCAAATCGGGTTGACGGAGAAGATAGAGAAGATCCAAAGAAGAGCTTCGCGTTTCGTCACAGGGATATTTGGTAACCGTGATAGCGTTACGGAGATGTTTAGCAAACTCAAGTGGCAGACTCTGCAAGAGAGGCGTTCTGCATCGCGGTGTAGCTTGCTCGCCAGGCTTCGGGAGGGTGCGTTTCTGGATAAGGTATCGAATGTATTGCCTCCCCCTACTTATACCTCCCGAGGAGATCACGAATGCAAAATTAGAGAGATTCAGGCGCGCATGTAGGCTTTCAGACAGTCGTTCTTCCCGCGAACCATACGCGACTGGAACAGAAAAGGTAGGTAATGACAGTGGCACATAAAGTGCCCTCCGCCCCACACCGTTGGGTGGCTTGCGGAGTATGAATGTAGATGTAGATATAGAAGCTTTCTCAAAAACATTGTGCGGTATAAGCATAAACGGATGGTTAGCACAATCTTCACCTATTTCAACATTTCGACAGCACCAGAAATAACGGTGTGCTAAGGATGTAAGAAATTCAGAATTGTAACATAATTTGTTAGTCACGAAAATGTACACAAAAAGTTTCTTTCATGACTGAATTTTTTGCAGGTAGCTTGAAACAGACCATGGGGTTCCAAATGAGCTCACAGCAATGAGAAACTGTCTGAATTTCCCAATGTTGCAGTTGTGGGTGTCAACCTTTCAGTCACTTAGATGTTCCCATTCTAAGCAAAGGCACTCAAGAAATGTCTTTAACAACAACTGATGAGAAATTAATAGTACCAGTTTGGATTAACAACAACAGTCTTCACAAAACATATGAAGTATACACGGTGAGTCACCTAACATTATTGTTGGATATATTTCGTAAACCACATCAAATACTGACGAATCGATTCCACAGACCGAACGTGAGGAGAGGGGCTGGTGTAATTGGTTAATACAAACCATAAAAAAAATGCACAGAAGTATGTATTTTATCACAAACCTACGTTTTTTTTAAATGGAACCCCGTAACTTTTGTTAGCACATCTGAACATATAAACAAGTACGTAATCAGTGCCGTTTGTTGCATTGTAAAATGTTAATTACACCCGGAGATATTGTAAACTAAAGTTGACGCTTGAGTACCACTCCTCCGCTGTTCGATCGTATGTATCGGAGAGCACCGAATTACGTAGGGATCCAAAGGGAACGGTGATTGACCTTAGGTACAGAAGAGCCTGGAACAGCACATTACGTCCACATGCTAACACGTTTTTAATGGTCTTTCTCACTGACGCACATGTACATTACCATGAGGGGTGAGGTACACGTACACACGTGGTTTCTGTTTTCAATTACGGAATGTAATGTACTGTTCCAGTCTCTTCTGTACCTAAGGTCCATCACCGTTGCCTTTGGATCCCTACGTAATTCGGTGCTCTCCGATAAACCCGATCCAACAGCGGAGGAGTGGTACTCAAGCGTCAACTTTAGGTTACATTATATCGGGATGTAATTAACATTTTACAATGAAACAAACTGCACTGATTACGTATTTGTTTATATGTTCAGATGTGCTAACAAAACTAACGGGGTTCCATTAAAAAAAAAACGTAGGTTTGTGTTTAAAAACATACTTCCGTGCATTTTTTTTATGGTTTGTGTTAACCAATTACACCAGCCCCTCTCCTCACATTCGGTCTGTGGAATCGATTCGTCAGTATTTGATGTGGTTTACGAAATATATCCAGAGGTAACGTTAGGTGACTCACCCTCTATATACTTGAATATTTCTGGTATCTCAACTGAAGACTTTTCAGCGCTCATTTAACTTTAGGACTCTGTATCTCAGAATGAACAAAAATGGACTTGTACCACTATTGAAATAAGTCCTTCATATGATACAGATGTGACAGATGTGAAAATTACCGAACTATCAATTTAATAAGTCACGGCTGTAAAATACTAACGCGAATTCTTTACAGACGAATGGAAAAACTGGTAGAAGCCGACCTCGGGGAAGATCAGTTTGGATTCCGTAGAAATATTGGAACACGTGAGGCAGTACTGACCCTACGACTTATCTTAGAAGCTAGATTAAGAAAAGGCAAACCTATGTTTATAGCAATTGTAGACTTAGAGAAAGCTTTTGACAATGTTGACTTGAATACACTCTTTCAAATTCTGAAAGTGGCTGGGGTAAAATACCGGGAGCGGAAGGCTATTTACAATTAGTACAGAAACCAGATGGCAGTTATGAGTCGAGGGGTTTGAAAGGGAAGCAGTGGTTTCGAAGGGAGTGAGACAGGTTTGTAGCCTATCCCCGATGTTATTCAATCTGTATATTGGGCAAGCAGTAAAGGAAACAAAAGTAAAGTTGGTAGTAGGAATTAAAATCCATGGAGAAGAAATAAAAACTTTGAGGTTCGCAGATGACACTGTAATTATGTCAGAGACAGCAAAGTACTTGGAAGAGCAGTTGAACGGAATTGACAGTATCTTGAAAAGAGGATATAAGATGAACATCAACAAAAACAAAACGAGGATAATGGATTGCAGTCGAATTAAATCGGGTGATTCTGAGGGAATTAGATTAGGAAATGAGACACGTAAGGTAGTAAACGAGTTTTGTTATTTGGGGAGCAAAATAACTGATGATGGTCGAAGTAGAGAGGGTATAAAATGTAGACTGGCGATGGCAAGGAAAACAATTCACAAGAAGAGAAATTTTTTAACATCGAATATAGATTTAACTGTCAGGAAGTCGTTTCTGAAAGTATTTGTATGGAGTGTAGCCATGTATGGAAGTGAAACATGGACGATAAATAGTTTGGACAAGAAGAGAACAGATGCTTTCGAAACGTGTTGCTACAGAATAATGCTAAAGATTAGATGGGTAGATCACGTAACTAATGAGGAGGTATTGAATATAATTGGGGAGAAGAGGAATTTGTGGCACAACTTGACTAGAAGAAGGGATCGGTTGGTAGGACATATTCTGAGGCATCAAGGGGTCACCAATTTAGTATTGGAGGGCAGCGTGGAGGGTAAAAATCGTAGAGGGAGACCAAGAGACGAATACACTAAGCAGATTCAGAAGGATGTAGGCTGCAGTAGGTACTGGGAGATGAAGCAGCTTGCACAGGATAGAGTAGCATGGAGAGCTGAATCAAACCAGTCTCAGGACTGACGACAACAACAACAATGATACAGGTGAAAGCATAGTAACGATCACAGAAGTAGCAAGATTAATGAGTCATTATGTTCTTGCTTCCTACGTTAGTTGTTAGGGCCAGTGACGGACAGCGTATGTTTGTACGGAGGGAATGTCACTGACCTCGCTGCGGGCGAAGATGCGGTCGCGGCGGCCCGTGTCCCCGCGGATGACCTCGACGCCGTAGGCCTCGCGTGACGACTCGTTGATGAGGACCCTGGTGACGGTCGTGTTGAGCATGATGTGCAGGTTCGGCCTGTTGCGGTTGGGCCGCAGGAACGCCTTGGCCGTCGACAGCCGGCTGCCGTTGCGAGAAGTCGTCTGCGCGATGGCGAAGCCCGTGTGGAAGGCGCCGTTCAGGTCGCGAACCTGGAACCCCAGCTCGCGGCCAGCCTGTAAACACAAATTTTCGTAGTTCGTCACTTCATCCTAAGGTTATCTTTACAACCATAACACACCTGTCAACTTAAAAATTTAATGAATCTTCCTGGCAGTTTTAATCTGCCAGGAAGTTTCATATCAGCGCACACTCCGCTGCAGAGTGACAATCTCATTCTGGAAACATCCCCCAGGCTGTGGCTAAGCCATGTCTCCAAGTATCCTTTCTTTCAGGAGTGCTAGTTCTGCAAGGTTCGCAGGAGAGCTTCTGTAATGTTTGGAAGGTAGGAGACGAGATACTGGCAGAAGTAAATCTGTGAGGAGTGGCCTTCAGTCGTGCTTCGGTAGCTCAGATGGTAGAGCACTTTGCCCGCGAAAGGCAAAGGTCCCGAGTTCGAGTCTCGGATGGGCACACAGTTTTAATCTGCCAGGAAGTTTCATATCAGCGCACACTCCGCTGCAGAGTGAAAATCTCATTCTGGAAACATCCCCCAGGCTGTGGCTAAGCCATGTCTCCAAGTATCCTTTCTTTCAGGAGTGCTAGTTCTGCAAGGTTCGCAGGAGAGCTTCTGTAATGTTTGGAAGGTAGGACACGAGATACTGGCAGAAGTAAATCTGTGAGGAGCGGCCTTGAGTCGTGCTTCGGTAGCTCAGATGGTAGAGCACTTTGCCCGCGAAAGGCAAAGGTCCCGAGTTCGAGTCTCGGATGGGCACACAGTTTTAATCTGCCAGGAAGTTTCATATCAGCGCACACTCCGCTGCAGAGTGAAAATCTCATTCTGGAAACATCCCCCAGGCTGTGGCTAAGCCATGTCTCCAAGTATCATTTCTTTCTGCAAGGTTCGCAGGAGAGCTTCTGTAATGTTTGGAAGGTAGGAGACGAGGTACTGGCAGAAGTAAATCTGTAAGGAGCAGCCTTGAGTCGTGCTTCGGTAGCTCAGATGGTAGCCGGCACGGTAGCTCAGCGTGTTCGGTAAGAGGGCTGTGTGCTCTCTGTAAGGTATTTTTCGTAAGGTATTTTTACGTTCCCTGCACTGCTCGTTTCTACACAGGTTTTTACAAACAGGTTAGCTAGTTGTGATACTACACTATTCATTCATCTCTCGCACCAGCACATATGCGTTGCACACGTCACGTTTATTAAAATTCACGGTAAATGATGACAGCCAAAACACTTGCAGGGTAAAGATTCATTAAAATTCTTGACCGCGGTTTCGGTATATCTAAATATAGCTTCAACAAAAATTACATCCTGCAATAGAGATTCATAAAACAACTGTGCCAAGGCGTCAATTATTTCATGAATCTCCATTGCAGGATGTAATTTTAGTGTATTTTACTTCTGATGAAGGTATGTTTAGATATACCGAAACTGTGGTCAAGAATTTTAATAAATCTTTACCCTGCAGCTGTTTTGGCTGTCATCATTTACCGTGAAGAATTTCAACATTTGCTGTTTCAGCCATGTTTAAAATCTTGATTTATTAAAATTACCTGAAGTTCTTAGCTCGAGGTGAGCCACTGTGTTCAGTGGATCGAAGTCACGATTTTCCTCACGATGTTCGCCGTAGGCTTGGACGAAATGGTGGGTTTACCAAGGAAATCCGTTCGAACACGGTTTTAATCGGCCGGAAGACTTACAACCGTAATATTTCCATCCCTGATACACTACCCACATCATGCAAACACTCACTTCCTAAAATCATCAAGGCTGTGACGATAACTCTGTCTTGAAATTATTCTGTTCGTGTTTTCCCACTTATCTGTCTGGAAAAAAATGTCGATGTCTGTTCATAAAGAAGAAAGATGCTGAACAACATTAAAGATTATATATGCCACACAGATTTTGGAGGTACACTGTAAAAAGTATGATGTTCAATGGCAAACGAACTTACTGCTAACGTTCGTTAAACCTGTTCGGTCTCCATTGTCCTGTGGTTCAGCGTCTCACAGTCCGTGTTTGAAAACAGGGTCAGACGCCTTGATTTCGATTCCCACACCGTATCAGGATTTTCTTCTACGATTTATCGCTTCTTTCACTTCCAGCAATGAATTATATGCGACGTAAATGAAAACTGCTAAAATTCACCTTGATTCGGAGTTTACGTTAACTGGTAGGCCCCTCCATGTAACTGACTGGAAAAGGCTAGGAAATATCACTTCCAATTCAACAATGCGCAGTAATACACTCCGATGTTCAAACAAGCCTTTGGATGGACTACTGCCTTTATCTGATTTCACTACCTAAATAATCCATTAACGTACGTCGTGTACGCTATAATTTCCTTCTTTAACATGTTGGCTTTAATAATCCCCTAGGGCAAATCATTTTACAGTTTCATTCATTCGTGAAAAACTCTTTTTTGAGTGGGTACAGAAGTAAGAAAACTATTTTCGTAGAATCACGTCTACACATTAGTAGGCGTTAAGCGGAGGGAATTACGGGAGCAGTTGGCTAAGTGACCCGTTCGTGAAACGAATTTTTTATTCTATCATTGTCAAAGAAGCCTTTTCCAAAGTATTGTATGCGGTATGTGTTATACTAAACCCATCCTCGATCCCTCAAATATTGAAAACCATTTTAGTTCGGCTTTCATAAAACTAGCACTATAAATATAAACATAATTCAAATACTGAGTTAATATTCACCTTATGGGCAGTCAAATTTCTGATTAATGCATATAAAGTGAAGAGATATATTTTGTTGTCGCAGTTGTTGTCTTCAGTCCGAAGGCTCGTTTGATGCACCTCTTCTCTACCCTGTGCACGTCTTGTCAACTATTGCAACACACATTCATTGATCTTGCTTGCCATATTCATTCTCCGGTCTCGCCACACTTCCCTCCAGTACTACATTTGTGTTTCTTTGGTACCTCAGAATGTGATCCCGTATTATAGTCAAGTTGTGCGACAAACTGCTTTTTTCCACTCAGCACCACCTCATTAGTTACACGATTTACCCACTTAATCTTCAGCATTCTTCTGTAGCATCAAATTTCAAATTTTTCTATTTTCTTCTTGTCTAAAATGTTCCTCGTACGGGTTTCACTTGCGTACTAAGTTAAATGTCCACCCACATGTTGCCAACTTTGTTTCGACAACGCAGCAGAACTTTCGCTGGGTAGCCCTTGCACATCCTCCATGCCGTCCGGATCTCTCCGCATGCGATTTTCACATTTTTGGAGCTCCGACGAAAGACATTCGTAACGTCGAGTTGCTTCGAAGATCTACACTCGCGGTTCCGTACGCAACTCCAAACATTCTTTCCATGAAGGTGTTGACCATTTTGTCTCATAGTGGGATAAATGTAGTTACGGTTATGGAGATTACTTTTGGAATAATTGAGCCGTGCCGACTCACATCGATCAGTCAATGCAAAGAAGGCAGTAGCGGGGCCAGATTTTTGGTGGGCCTCCAGGCGAAGAGCTTTGACCGTTGACAGAATTGGCTGGATGAATGGGAAGGAGCACTTGCAGGGTGTGAGGCCGGTTTGACTTCGCTGTGTGGAGCTGACAGTAAACAGCTTTTGCAGAGTACAGACATCTGGCGAAGATGGTGTTTTTGGTTGGCTGTGGTGGGATTCTTTATGTGGCTTCTGCGCCTCGTTTTGTTAAAGTCGTAGCGCTGCGACTAGTTTCTCCTTCCCAAAAGGTCTGCTGTGCCTGCTGTTTATGGGTGGTCGTTCCAAAAGAACTGAAGTTTTACTTAATGTAAGCAATTCCGTTTCATTACAGACGTTGGCGGCACCTGTTTGTGAAGTATGTGGAACTCCCGTGGTCTATGTTGCAGAGCTAATGGAAGTACATTCATCAGAGCTGCCTGTTTAAATTGGTCATATTAGTGTGGACGATGTTGAAGGCGCAACTGTGTGTTGTTCTTCCTTTTAAGTACAGTGAAATCTAAATCAGAATGTCTTTCGGTGTAATCATTTTCGTTGAGCACTTGTAGAACATTTTAGTGGGGTCAGTATAAATTGGGGTGCCTTTTCACTGTAATCGTATTAACTATTTGCGAAAAATTTTGGTGGGGTAGTTAGTTGACCTGAGCCCGAGATTTTCTTTGGTAAATTCTGCTAAAACAGAATGTACCGTTCCACTGGAGTTGTTACGGGTAGCCTAGTAAACAAAGTTCGACATCTGATTGTTCAAATCGCTCTAACCACTATGGGACTTTACAGCTGAGGTCATCAGTCCCCTAAACTTACAAATACTTAAACCTAACTAACCTAAGTACATGACACACATCCATGCCCGATGCAGGATTCGAACCTGCGACAGTAGTAGCCACGTGGTTCCGGACTGAAGCTCCTAGAACCGCTCGGCCACCGCGGCCGGCTCGACATCTGAGATTCGGTTGCTTAGCTATTTGGGGTTAGTAAGAGTTACCCGATCGTTGCTTATAGCTAGTGTCTTCTGCAAAACATGTTAGAAGTCAGCGAATTTGAATCTTCTTCCATTTCAAAAGAGTGTGCAATGACTGTCCTGCTGCATAATTAGCACAAGTAATTGCTTGCCAATTAATTTTGGGGGCACGTAAGCCTTACTGGTTTTCTCATTCCTGAAATCAGAGTGTTACTCAGTTGTCAAGCTCTTTGTTGCTTATCGTCATATTCGCTGATTGGGTAGACGTTTGTTCATTTAATTACGTTTGGCTCTAAATATGTGCCGCTCTTTGTAAGCAGTGCACTGTCACTATTTCCTAAGGATAGTTCTTAGTGTGTTGTAGTTCACGTTGTACGGGACCCGCCCCATCCACAAGCATACCCGTGGGTGGCCATTTCAAACGACCCATTCTGTCCGTCTTGTAATCCCACCTGTCGCAAAGCTGAATTGTATCTTTATAACATCTCCTGGTTCTGAACTTCTGTCACCAACGGACGTCACGCATTGCTTATGTTACTATTGTTGTTAACAAATCTGCTGCAATCATTTAAGATATTATATTTAAAAGCCAATTGAAAAATTTGGTAAATGGAAAGCTTTCGATTATTATTATGCAGCTTCGCTGACTTTAGATAACAGTCAATATTTGACAAATTCCTTAGTTTCTTAATTGTTTAAAAGATCTTTTGCTGACGTCAATTGCTGATCTAATTTTCTCGTTAATATTCGATAAGTTCTTTAATTTCTTACTTGTTTTCAAAAGCTATTTTACTGATGTCGTAAGTTGTTAACTATTATTTACTTAGAAGTTCGTCCATGTTTTCAACTGTGAATGCTGTTTTCTTGCCTCCTGGTCCAGACTTACCGCTCAACAGCGTGGTAAGCTGCTTTAGTGTAACTATGCCCTTTCCAGTAATAAACATTTTACGTTCTTTCCATGTATCTAGGTTTTCCTTTGACTCCCTTTATACCCTCAGGAAACATTTCCTAACATTCAAATTTATATTCGATGTTTAAACAAATTCCCATCTTCAAAAACGCTCCTTTTTCACCATTGTTACCCTACAATTAATGTCCCCTCTAATTCAGCCATTATCAGTTATTTTGCTGCCCAAATAGCAAAACTAACGTACAACGCTTAGGTCTCACTTCCGAATCTAGTTCCCTCAGCGCTTCTGGTTTAATTCGACTACATTCCATTACCCATAACGTCAATCAAATGTACGACTGGGTAACGCGGCGCATGGATTAAAACACTGGAATCTCAATTGCAGAAATCGGGACTCAATTTACCGATGAAAAAGGAAGATCAGGTTTTGAGGTCCAGTCGTCGACATAATTAGACAAGCAGCACAAGCCTGGAGTAGATAACGAAAACGGAAGTGCCGTTTCAAATGAACCCTCACAGCTTTCACCTTAAATGATTTCGAGGGATCACGGGAAATCTAGCTCTGGATCCCCGGGCGGCGATTTAAACTGACATCGTCCTGAATACCAGTCGTGACGTAACTCAAGAGCCACCTCGTTCGTAGTTCCAGATCGGACCATCAAGATTAAGGTTTTCTTTGGTTTCCTTAGCTCTGTGAAGGACAAATCACTGACGTTTCTTCGAAAGGGTCACGCCTTTCCGCACTTCCACAGTTAGAACTTCCGATTCGTCCAACTTCGTCGATGGGATTCAAATCCCTGATCTACCTTCCTTCCTTTTCTTGGTCTGTCGAATGCTGGCAGAACATTTTAAAAAGTAAGTAGGAGATCGCCGGTTACGACAGCCACTCTTCTTACTAGCGTCCAAAAGAAGGTTCTGAGGAGTTTCTTTTTGATTCCGGCTACACGTGATCGTATTTGATTTTAGGCTTTCTGTCTTCCTGATCACCACTAGGAATCTCCTTGCTTTCTTATGTTCCGACATTTCTGAGTGAGAGGCATCTTTTGACGAAGAAGTCTCTTTTTCAATCAATGGATTATTAATCTTGAAACTTTTTTGACAGGCTGAAACTGGGGAGTGGATCGGGACTCGAACTTAGATCCTTGTCTTTCGAACGGAATTTTCTTAGCGAATTACCCGTCCGGGCAGGACATTATAAGCCGTTACAGTGTCGGCTGTTTTATTCCATCAACACAGAGCTTGTCTACATTTAGTGGAACCTTGGAGGCATCCTGATTTTCTGTCATCGTTGTTTTAATGTGCATGCAAGCTCCATTATCGTTCAGCGTACGCAAATGAATGCTGATACCAAACATGAAAAATCACAAGTGATTAATAGATAAGCGTCTTACTTGTAAAATGTTCTACCATCTTGAGAATGGGCGCTGATGATCACGTTATTAAGCGCCCAACAATTTTGAACCGATCCACCCATGGACATCAATGTTTGATTCATGCCATATAACAATTCAGGCAACAGGCATATTTTCTGTATATGAAAATATCAGTTCCATATTTCTACTTCTTTGTAGCTATTCTCTGTCGGGTACATCAGTTGAAATGCTGGGAACAGTTAAATGAAAGACGGTACATGAACTTGTGTTCCCAACAAACATCTGTCAGTTCTCTCAGCCATTAAAGATGTATGTCGTGATGATTTCATAGCAATATCATAACCGAATATCTGTACCATTTCCGTCGAACTGAGCTAGCGTTCAAAATTAGCCAACTTTCTACCTAGTTTTTGTCAGGCACTGTCTAGCAGCATTTTTTTCTGTTTTTGAAAGCCATATCAACGGATATGATCGAAGTAAGGGGGATAATCAATGTGGACTGGCAATTCCAAGAACAGCGTTTCAGAAAAGGGGAAATTTTTCAACATTTAGTACAGATTTAACCATGGAACTCTTTTCTGAAAGTATTTGTATGAATCGTAGCCATGTATGGAAGTAAAATATGGACGATAAAAAATTTAGACAAGAAAAGAATAGAAGATTTTCAAATGTGGTGGTACGGAAGAATGCTAAAGATTAGGTGGGTAGGTCACGAAGCCAATGAGGAGTTAATGAATAAAATTGGGGAGAAGAGTAATTTGTGGCACAATCTGACTAGAAGAAGGAATTGGTGATAGGACACATTCTGAAGCATCAAGGGATCATCAATTTAGCACTGGAGGGAAGCGCGGTTAAAAATCGTAGACGAACAACAAGAGATGAACGCAGTACGTAGATTCATTGGGGTGTAGGTTGCAGTAGTTACTCGGAAATTAAGGGGCTTGCACAGGATAGAGCTGCATGGAGAGCTGCATCAAACCAGTCTTTGGACTGAAGGCAACAACAACACTGACGTTTGCATTGTCGGTTGTCACCATGTCAGTGTTATCTGATGCATGATATCAGTGAAGCTGGATTTTCATTAGTGATGAGTATTCCAGTTACAGTTTAATTCAAAGAAGCTTAAGAACACTTTAATGAACTACCTGCGCCACCTGAGGATTAGGGGTCCGATTGGCAATGTTTTTCTATTTTCTTGTATTGGATTACTATGCCTTAGTTTTTTTACGTGTCAAATATAGAAGAGTTTATAATTTCCGCAGTGGCAAGCTTCCGTCAACTATTATCGTTGCTTACTTCCTCTTCCGTAAAGACGCCAGTGGCTATATTTCTTAGGTTAGAAAAGGGGAAGCTTGTCCATTGGCTGCGGAAAGGAAACAACCGCAGGCACAATTGGAGGAAAGAATCGATCTGAGATAGCCGTTTTTATGAAAGCAGAAGTGGGAAGTAGTCATCCATTCGTGACGGTCTAGGCTCTGTTGATGCATGAAGTGTTTGCAAGTACCGCAGGAATGAATTTAATACCGCATGCCACTATGGTATAAAATCTGATCGTAATCACTGTGAGCGTTGTGTGTACAAATACGAAAGTCTCTAAACAACGCATTCCCTTTCCCGACACGGTGTGGACTATATTTTAAACAGAATTACCTATGACGTTGATTTGAAGGAAGTCGGTTTCGCGCAAATCGCTTACGATTTCTTGAAGTAGCAATTGTTTATCTCTATTCTGAATAAAAATATGTATACAGTGCTAAGATTAAATATTGCTGCCACGAACTACAGCTTCGCAGTTCTGAGAAATGAAGAAAAGATAAAGAACTTTGTGGACCATTTCGCTGTTCAGGACTGAATCGTAATAAACGACAAAAAATAAGAAAAAAGAGTTTTTAACTGTTCAAATGAAGCCGAAAAATTTCGTGTACCTCGTCACTTATCGCAGAGATCATGTTAATAGACATCTAAAATGACATAAGAAGGTAAGATGCAGGACCAGGACATGGAGTTCTGCATAAGCTATCTAGGTGACCATTACTCTGTCACTGCAAACCTCCTGAACTCACAAATTTTCATTCACCCTCGATGATTTCACCCGAATTTCCGAACATTTATGCGCAGAGGAAAAGGCACCAACGCAGGTAACGGTAGAGAAGAATCAGGACCTTAAATTTCATGAGAGAACCACAGAGTGACAAGAGAATTTGTCACTTCAGGAGATGTGAATGTAAAGTCTGTTCTGGAAACGAATAAATATTATCCGTCTCTCGAAGCTGATATTTATTGTTGTTTCCGACCAACAACATTTCATCTACGAGGGATGGAACTTAATAGTGGCAACTATTTATTTACAGTTCGTACAAAATAGATACGTGTTTCAAAGTTTCACTGACCTTCAAAGTAGTCACCAGCATTGTGTACAACCCGTTGCCAGCGATGTGGAAGTCGTAGGATACTCTTAGCAGTGCCGGTTGTGTTGACAGTTCCAGAGGCGCGGTCTATTGCCCGACGAATTTGTAGCAGTTCTGAAGCAAATGCCGTGAAGAGTTTCCTTCAATTGAGAAATCGAGATGAACTTACGAAGGCTTAATTCAGGGGAGTGCAGTAGGTGGTATAGCACTTAGCAGCCCCATTAGTCAAACAAATCAGCAACATTTGCCTTTCTACCGACTGAGCTACCCTAGCACGACTCACGCCCCGTCCTCACAGCTTTAATACAGCCAGTACCTCGTCTCCTACCTTCCAAACTTCACAGAAACTCTCCTGCGAACCTTGCAGAACTAGCACTCCGGAAAGAAAGGATATTGGGTTAGCCACAGCCTGGGGGATGTTTCTAGAATGAAATTTTCGCTCTACAGTGGAGTGTGCGCTGATATGAAACTTCCTGGCAGATTAAAACTGTGTGCCGGACCGAGACTCGAAAAACCAAAGGTTCCTGCCAGAAAGTTTCATATCAGCGCACACTCCGCTGCAGAGTGAAAATTTCATTCTTAATCAGTAACAGCTTGCACTATACGTGCTTGAGCATTGGCTTGCAAAATGATGGTCAGGTCCTGCAGAAAGTGTCATCACTTCTGTCTCTAATCTGGTCGTAGGCTATGTTCCAAAAATGAACAGCGTAGAGACAGAAGTTATGACTTGACCATCATTTTGCAGGACAATACTCAAGCGTGTACAGGGCAAGCTGTTACTGATTCGTTTGACTGATGGGGCTGCTAAGTGCTATACCACCTACTGCACTCCCCTGACTTAATCCCTCATGAGTTCAACTATATTTCTAAACCGAAGGAAACACTTCACGGCATTTGCTTCAGAACTGCTACAAATTCGTCGGGCAATAGACCGCGCCGCTCGAACTGTCAACACAACTGGCACTGCTAAGAGTATCCTACGACACCCACATCGCTGGCAACGGGTTGTACAGAATGCTGGTGACTACTTTGAAGGTCAGTGAAACTTTGAAACACGTATCTATTTTGTACAAACTGTAAATAAATAGTTGCCACTATTAAAGTTCCAATTGTTGTATCTGTGTAATGCTTCATCAATGGTTTTGATGTCCTTTTGTACGATACCTAAAACTAACAGATGAAACATTATTGATTGGAAACCATAATAAACATACAGTTTTAAAAGACGGACAAGAGTTATTCTTATCTATATGACAGATATTACTGAAGTAGAAACTGAGGAAAAAGGGCTGCGAATATTAAAAATACGACAGTCTGATAGTTTCAGAATGAAAACATCTATCTGGGGACTCTTCTTTATTTTTGAAAGAGAGAAAATATAAATATTTATGAAGAAAGTATTTTTAATTGTCTAAATTTTGACATTTTATGGAGAACGGGAACTTATGAAAAAGAGTTTAGGAAAGTCGAATTAATGTAACAGGATATCAGTTTTCTCTGCCTTTGAAAAACCACTGGTGAACAAGCGAGGCTACGAAGGCAGTCGTCAGAAAGGCTTTAAGGAGAGGGGAGGAGGGGGGAGGGTTAAGATGATTCGTAATATCGGGGCCAAGATTATGTCCACGTATTGTCAACTGTGTATTTCATTTGGTGTACTGACGTGAACATAGTGTGTCTTGATTAAAAATTTCTCCTAAAAGAGTTAATATGCTAGAGATTGGGGATACCAGTCGAACAATTCGGATATGAATTAGTGCAAGCATTGTAGTGTACAATGTATGTCATGGGTAGTAGAGCCCCGAAATTACGATATGTGTGCTGTAATTCAACTTCTTGGCATACTAAAACTGTGTTCTGCATTAGGAATCAGAGCAGTAATTCTACGAACTCGGAAAATACACTTACCAGTTGAACAATTAAACTATGCCTGATGATTCGATTCAAAATTAATCTGACAGTATCTGTCAACAGCTCCTGCAATCACCACTCAGTCTTATGCACGTCGTGTGTAACTGCTGGGATTACGTTTTCCCGACAGTCAAAGTTTAGCATGAGTTCCAACAGGCCACGCCGTTTTCAGTAAGGCATTCATTGACGAGAGAAAGGAAAGTCTAAAAGTGGAAATTTAAGATCCCTCTGATTCAAAAGTGAAAAAAAAACGCAGATTTCAGTGCTTGCCATGAAACAAATTTTCGTGTGAGACATTGGATCTACATTTCGAGCGTTATGGGGAGTAGATCACAGTTGGTCAGTATTAGAATTCCTCTCTACGATGAAGTGCATGTTTTAAGCAAGTTCTCTGACAGCCTACAACATTGCGCCGAATTACGTCTCGAACCTGGTCTCTTAGCTTACTTGAACAACACTCTTGTCAGCTGAGCGATCCGACGTAAGTCTCATGAGCCTAACTTGCAAGGAGGCAAGCTCTTTGTTCGAGAATGAAGCACTGCTTGTCACGTTATTTCCCGTAGAATATGACTTAAAAAATGATAGTTTTCTTGATCAGTCATTATACTGTCATTTGAATACTAACGCCAGTGATAAGGAATTGTGAATTACTTTTTTTTCTTTTGACCTCTTCAGTACTATGAAGATGTCTGTGAATATAATGGATGCACATTAGATCCATTTTCTCTGTAAGTCTCTAATTTATACAGAGTGCAAACGATAGTTCTTTTCTCTTAATGATATTTTGCAAGAGTAAGATTTGTGAATTAGATCCTCCTATCTCCTGTATTCTGTGTAATTCTTTACTGCATTTATTTATCGATGATTATATGTATATTCGTATCTATTGTTTAACGCGTTTGAAGTGTTGTTAATATTCTCAGCACCGTTTACATGCCTTATTTTTCTTTCGTGTTATGCCATATCCCCCAGGTGACACAATATTACGCCAA
Organism: Schistocerca gregaria; assembly: GCF_023897955.1. Classification (NCBI taxonomy): domain Eukaryota; kingdom Metazoa; phylum Arthropoda; class Insecta; order Orthoptera; family Acrididae; genus Schistocerca; species Schistocerca gregaria. The sequence continues at coordinate 133,418,310 of NC_064927.1, read as the reverse complement.
TTTAAGACCAACATAAGCGAGGAATACTCCCTCTTGCTTTGGGTTCTCCAACGATACACTGTTTCAGGTTTGATGTAGATAACCAGATATAGCGGGTATCATTTATCTCTTAGACAATTTTTTTTTATATTTTAATGCATATCTTTGCAGCAAAGATCACTTGTTAATCGTATCTTAATTACAACAATGGGGACAGTACATAGTGTTTTCGCACTAACCTACAAGCACTGGTAAGGTGAATAATCAGAGGTGATTAATAGATGTAGGTTACAAAAATGTATCACGTATTTTCTTTCTCAACAAGTGTATTAACCTGATATATTTCTGTTATTTATTTCAGATATATTGTTATTATTTAGTAGCAATGTTATGACCGGACTTCTCTCCTATTTTTGTCGAAGTGAGCTGACGTTTAATTTCCGGGTACTGCTTTATTGCGGGAAGGCTAACCAACTTGCTTCCTTCATTTTCTCAGGCAATGTCTCGCCCCATTTGCAATTCATTCAGAGAAAATCTCTCGCACCTCTCACCAGATTAGAACTGTAGGGGCGGCGTTTTCTCACGAAAAGAGAAGGTCTGTGATCGAGAACCGATTCGGCGCACTATATTAATCTGCATGCAGAAAACGCAGAACTATACAGCAGTGCTGTAGTCCACCGTGTAACAGACGTTTCAGTATTGCGATATAACTGAATAACGTAGGTTTCTGAGAAGATTGTGGTCCTATTTCACTCTTATCCACACCGTCCCTACATCACTGTAAAGGTGTACGGTATGCACTCATCTGACGTCTAGTCTAATGCTGCTGGTCCCATGACAGCCCCATCGTTGGTAATCTCTGTGGCCTACTCCCTTTCCCTCGACTTGCGTCTGAATGGAAAAAGAAACGTCACTAGTTTCATAATGCGGAATTTAGCAGAGAAAGGCTAAGCACGGTTAGTTCAGCCCTTCTGTCAGTCAACCTTCATGCTCCACTAAATGTAATTGGGTGCACTATTTCTTGTTTTATTGTATGTCAGAAGGCAAAGGAGGTGACCATTCAGACTATTAGCCGACGTGTTGAAACAGTCATTCTTTGCATTACTCGTTCCCAGCCAATCAGTGTAGAAACTTTCTCTGTAGTGCCCCTGTTTGTTTTTCTTTTAGTGGACGCATTAGCAACGGGCACCACAACCGCAGTGACGCAAAACCATTACCGAGCAGTACTGCTGAATATAACAGTGAGGCTTCTCAGAATGCAGCATCTCTCTGTTGGTGTTCTATACCTTTCGGATAAGGATCAATTTTCAGGATCCTACATTGTAAACTTTTATATTATTGATTTATTTACAGAATAAAGAAGAAAGCACTTTCCTGAAAGATGTTGGTGTCACATAACAAGGCAATCACTAGCCTATCTGCAGGTTACTAAGGGGAAAATCAGTCCTAATTCACTGCGTCTGCAATAGCTTATCAAACTGCGAGAAGTCTAAGTCATGTTTGCCAAATAAATGAATTCATCAACCCACATTTACCCTTTGTCACACTGTATAATGAAGTTAATACCACAGAATATGAGAGAAATAATCAGTGTACTCTACTGGCCATTAAAATTGCGACACCAAGAAGAAATGCAGATGGTAAACGGGTATTCATTGGACAAATATATTATACTAGAACTGACATGTGATTACATTTTCAAGCAATTTGGATGCATAGATCGTGACGACTGGGTGTTGTGTGATGTCCTTAGGTTAGTTAGGTTTACGTAGTTCTAAGTTCTAGGGGACTGATGACCGTAGATGTTAAGTCCCATAGTGCTCAGAGCCATTTGAACCATTTTTTTGGTGCATAGATCCTGAGAAATCAGTACCCAGAACAACGTCTCTGGCCGTAATAACGGTCTTCATACGCCTAGGCATTGAGTCAAACAGAGCTTGGATGGTGTGTACAGGTATAGCTGCCCATGTAGCTTCTACACGGTACCACAGTTCATCAAGAGTAGTGACTGGCGTATTGTGACGATTCAGTTTCCGTCCACCATTGACCAGACGTTTTCAGTTGGTGAGAGATCTGGAGAATGTGCTGGCCAGGGCCAGTCGAACATTTTCTGTATTCAGAAAGGCCTGTACAGGACCTGCAACATGCGGTCGAGCAATCTCCTGCTGAAATGTAGGTTTTCGCAGGGATCGAATGGAGGGTAGAGTTACGGGTCGTAACACATCTGAAATGTGACGTCCACTGTTCAGATTGCCGTCATTGCGAACAAGAGGTGATCGAGTCGTGTAACCAATGGCACCCCATACCATCACGCCGGGTGATACGCCAGTATGGCGATGACGAATGCACGCTTCGAATGTGTGTTCACCACGATGTCGCCAAACACGGATGCGACCATCATGATGCTGTAAACGGAACCTGGATTCATCCGAAAAAAAAAGACGTCTTGCCATTCGTGCGCTCAGGTTCGTCGTTGAGTACACCATCGCAAGCGCTCTTGCCTGTGATGCAGCGTCAAGGGTAACCACAGCCATGGTCTCCGAGCTAATAGTCCATGCTGCTGCAAACGTCGTCGAACTGTTCGTGCAGATAGTTGTTGTCTTTCAAACGTCCCCATCTGTTGACTCAATGATCGAGACGTAGCTGCACGATCCGTTATAGTCATGCGGATAAGATGCCTGTCATCTCGATTGTTAGTGATACGAGGCCGTTGGGATCCAGCACGGCGTTCCGTATTACCCTCCTGAACCCACCGATTCCATATTCTGCTAACATTCATTAGATCTCTACTAACGCGAGCAGTAATGTCGCGATACGATAAACCACAATCGCGATAGGCTACAATCCGATGTTTATCAAAGTCGGAGACGTGATGGTACGCATTTCTCCTCTTTACACGAGGCATCACAACAACATTTCACCAGGCAACGCCGGTCAAGTGCTGTTTGTGTCTGAGAAATCGGTTGGAAACTTTCCTCATATTAGCATGTTGTAGGTGTCTCCACCGGAGCGAACCATGTGTGAATTCTCTGAAAAACTAATAATTAGCATATCACAGCATCTTCTTCCAGTCGGTTAAATTTCGCGTCTGTAGCACGTCATCTTCGTGGTGTAGCAATTTTAATGGCCAGTAGTGTAGTTTAAACAGTTTTTCACAACGGTCACAATAAACATGTTAAGTCATATAAATTGATAGTAGAAGTGTTTTCTCATCCTCAATAATTACTTACAATTGGAGGAATGAATTGGTCAAAGGTTTGAGTGATTGTCAGTTTCTGCAGTAAACTAAAACAGATTTGCATGCTGGTTGCAAATAAGGGAATTTTTTGCAAGCACATGACACGGATGCAAAGCTAAGTGCCAGAGCGTTTAGTGACTATGCTCGTCCTTCTTGGAAGGCCGGTGAGGTGAGGCAGTCATTGCGACACCCCCGCCCAACACGCACTTTTGTGACACCTAAAGGCGCTGCCATTCAGACAGTTATAACATCCTGTATCGACCACTTGCGCAAACTTTTCTTAGGAGGTGGAGTAAGGGGGAATATTTATAAAAAGGTACTGTTGTCAGCCAAATCTAGAAAGCCGGCTTTTGGGATTGACGCTGGACATGCTATCTTTCAGGTGAAAACAGAGCCCCAAACTAGGCTGTGAGACGTCACTGAAAGTGTAGCTCTTACTAAAAACTCAAGGATGCGATGCGAGAGCTATGGGCGTTAGTCCATCTAAACTTTTTTTCAGATTTATAGAGAAGCTCGATAGTGTCAGGTGGCAGCTGTCTCATTCGCCGAAGAGAGAGACAAGAATAGCAAGGAATGACTTTTCTCAGAGGAGGATGATAGAAAGGTACTCATTGCTTAACCAAGTGAAAGATAGGTCATAGAATGGGACCTCTGCTCTTTGAGGAGCATTTTGGTCGGTCGAACCTTGGAAGATGCAGATGCCAGCCAATAAAATCAAGCATGAATTAAAAAAAAAGTCGCTAGCGAGTTTTCTTTGTCAGGTGCTCTTACACAGGAAACTGTTTACTTCTTCTTCTTCTTCTTCTTCTTGTTTGATATTCAACTTTAGATCTTGTCCTTTCGCCTCTCTTCTTGGAGCATTGCTGCTACTCAGCGATCTTCATCAGCTTCAGCCACCAGCAGATCTGATACATTTGGGGAACTTTGAAAATTTTCTTGCCATCCAACAATTAGGCGCCGGAGAGAGGGCAGGTGCTGGCATTGTTTGAGGTCGCTGTACTTCAGTCACTGCCAGCTACACTGTTGTGAGACTGAGCCGCTACTGTTGTGAGACTAGTTTATAATTTTATAGTTTCAGAGCCTCACTCTGAAGATTCGCATTGTGAAGTCGCGAACAGTTTGCTGACAAAATCCACAACATTTGATCTGTATTACCTCCAATAACTCTGCATATTACCTTCAATAGCTCTATGTATACCTTCAGAAGGTCTATTATACGTTAGCCAATTTTACGACAATTACTCAGTACTTCACGATTTATCCTGTTTCCCCATAGTTCATAGAGTCAACGATTTGTGTTCACACAGGTTACTGTTATTAAATGTTTTTAAGAGGCGGCCACATGATCCTATTATTGTGTTCGAAGAATTATGAATGAGAGTATCTGGACATCATTTTCCTTAATTTTTAACTGTCTAACTTTTGATATGCTAATACGTCCAAGTAATTAGAACGCATGTATCAGTTAACATATTGATCAATCCTTCCCCAACAAGGTGCCTTACAAGGTATAGCAGATGGCGCAGAAAGATTCGGAAGCAAATCTACAGTGGCCTCACAAGCTGAAGCAACTCGGCATTCACCTGTACAGGTTTATGGAATGCTTATGTTCATGGCGTTTTGCTTCCAATAATGGTATCAGATTTAGAAAGGCACGGTACGACAGCCATCGAGAACGTAAGAAAATTCCTAATTGTGTTTGGTGAATATTCAGCTGTGGCATCTTGCGTAATGACACGTGGGTCTCACCTCAAGCATACTTAAAGTCGATCTGAAAGATTTGAACTTCAGTCTTCGAGGTGGTGACAGAAAAGATGCTAGTGTTAATAGCTGATGCAAAGACAGCCATATGAAATCTTTCATTAATTTATAGTCTTTCTGTAGACAGAGTACAGACAAAATGTTGCAATACTACAAAACTGTTAAGGCTTACGTGGCCACTTGTTGACAAACTGCCTATTGGCTTCTGTCTCGGGTTCTTCGGCCGACTTTCATCTAACGATTTTACTGACGTTTCACCAGTACGAGTGGCTGACATTGTTAAAGTAGAAAAGGACAAGAAGCTGCCATTTCTAGATGTGCTGGCCACAAGGGACGGCGTAACCTGAGACACAGCGTGTATCGAAAACCGACACTCACGGACCGATACCTGCACAAACTATCAAACCACCACCCGAGAGATAAAAGAGGCATGATTATTACGCTCGTAACGAGAGAAGGACGAATATGTGAGTTGCAGCGCCTCAGACCAGAAACGCAACACCTGAAAAGTGTTCTGAGGAGCAATGGGTACTCCACAAATTATATTAGAAGTGTAACAGAGCCAAACACTCTGCGAAGTAAGGAATCAGATAAAGAAATGGCGGATACGTTCTGCCATACATTCCCAGAGTGACGGACAGAATCGGCCGTATATTGCGCAAACATGGCGTAAAGACGATTTTCATACCGACAAGGAAGATCAAAGAGTGTCTTAGATTGGCGAAGGAGAAAAGGGACCCACATGCAATGTCTGTAATATACCGTATACCATGCACATGCGGAAAAGTTTGTGTCGGAATGACTGGACGATCGATTAACGCCGGCCGGTGTGGATGTGTGTGATGTCCTTAGGATAGTTAGGTTTAAGTAGTTCTAAGTTCTAGGGGACTGATGACCTCAGAAGTTAAGTTGGGTTGGGTTCTTTGGGGAAGGAGACCAGACAGCGAGGTCATCGGTCTCATCGGGTTAGGGAAGGACGGGGAAGGAAGTCTGCCGTGCCCTTTCAAAGGAACCATCCCGGCATTTGCCTGGAGCGATTTAGGGAAATTACGGAAAAGCTAAATCAGGATGGCCGGACGCGGGATTGAACCGTCGTCCTCCCGAATGCGAGTCCAGTGTCTAACCACTGCCCCACCTCGCTCGGTCAGAAGTTAAGTCCCATAGTGCTCAGAGCCATGTGGTCGATTAACACCAGGATCAAAGAGCATAAGCGACATTGTAGGTTGGGGCAGGTGGAGAAATCGGCAATGGCAGAACACTCACTGAATGAGACCGACCGCGTAATAAAATTCGCCAACACGAAAGTTCTGGCTGTAGAGAAACACTATCACAAATGCTTGTTCAGAGAAGCTGTAGAAATGCAAAAACACGCAAACAGTTTCAACAAGAAAGAGGAAAGCCTTAAGGTTAACGGATCCTGGCTTCCCGTACTGCAGCGAACGACCGTCGCAGGTAGCAAGAGGAGAACCGCACCGGAAATGACCGCTGAGAAGCCCTCGGACGTTAGCGCACCAGGTACATATAGTCTGCGCCCGCGAGATCGGCTCCAGTTCACCACCGGCAATGGAGGGTGAAGCTTTGACAATGCCAGCCACTCGTGCTGGCGAAACGTCAGAAAAATCATTATATGAACGTCGGCAGAAGAACCCGAGACAGAAGCCAATAGGCAGTTTGTGTTGCAATACTGTTGGCAATACTTTATTTTTAAATAAGGATACTTGCTGCTCTAGTTGCTGTCTTTGATCATTCGTTGCAATTCGTCAATTTTTTTTTATTTTATTCATTATTCTTCAAAGTTACCACGTCCTCAATTACTTGTTGTACACAATCTAATCTGTGGCCTCCCCAGCTATTTCCTCTACAGCTCCCTGTTATTCCATGAGAGTTATTCACTGATGTCTTCCTTTTCTCGACAGTTCTGCGAAGAATCCCGTCGTTTCATATGTCCGCTTAATTTTCAGCATCATTCTCCAACATTTCTTTATTCTCATTTCCGGTTTTCCCACAGTCCAAGTATAACTTCAATACAATGCTGTGATCCAGATGCACATCCACGGAATTTTTTTTCTCGGATCAGGGTTTATGTTTAAACTACTAGACTTGTTTTGGCGAACATGCTCACTTCACCCGTGATAGTTTGCTTCTATATACTGCTCACGTTGTCACGTTTCATTTGATTTTGAGGTAGTACAATTTTTTCAGTTTGTCTACTAATTTGCCCCTACTTTTGATGTTACTTTTGTTTGTTGATGATATCATTTTTGCTCCTCCTCTACGGTTTCGTTACTTTACTTTCGTCTTCCCAGCCTGCCAATAGCTCATCATCAGCACAAAATTCATCCCTTCATTCTTTCATCTATAGAAACTGCAACTACGTAGTAAAGACAAAATTCGAATCAATGTGCATGTCGTGATGAAAGAAGCATTTTATTTCTGGAAACAGGAACTGTTCTATGTAATAGTTCTAATTAACACATTTTAAGTCGAATATATGACTGAAATATTACCGTATAGTAAAGGTCTCATCAAATGAAGGCAGTAATGCTGAAAATTCAAGTTCCGATAAACTCTATTATAACAACTCGTTTTTTCGTTTACCACACCAACATTTACTTACCAAATGCACAATTTTCGAATATATTGCTTCCTTTCTCTCAAGTACATGTTTGGTCTCTACACAACAGCTAAAATTTTGCCGAATCGCTGATACTTTATCATCCCCTACTCAAAATGCTCTGAAAAGTGTGCGTATACATTGATACTGAGGCACTCTGAAACTGACAGTTCGGACCATCGGAATGTATACCTAGCAATGGGCCTATTTGGTGGTCTCTCAGCTCTACTGCTAAAGCAGCGATTACATGCAAATCATTTAAGTTCGATACCGCCAAATGATGCTGAGCGTAAGTAATTCATGATCTACACTTTTCTCACCCCATTTTTGTCTGATTTCTTTGTAGCTGGTATACTTTACTTGTAATGCAACATACAGAGCTGGTAATTTTCGGTGCTCAGTGGAATGCTCTTGTTGAACACGATAACTTGCATTCTTATTAAGTTGTGTATTCATTACAGTATTTAATGATAGTCCTTTGTACGGACCAATCACTTAGTCACATAGAGATCTTCATAATCACAACAAGCAAGTGGCGCATCGCGCACAGTGATGGGAAAAGAGTTACATAGCAAGTGCCGTGAGTTTCTAATAACAGTACTTTGTGTTTCCTTTTACAAATGTTTCTTTAACAATTTTGTGGGTAAACGTATAGCTTGCGTCCACGAGCTATTGTGTTTACCGGGTGCGTCTCTTAAGAATCGTTCAGGTATACTTTCGTCTGTCTTTCGGCAGATATTTGCTATTTCGTTTTTGAAATTGTGTAGCTGGCGTCAGTCCAAACCATCACTGCTCGTCATGTCATGCGACGTCAAGTGTCAACAGAAAGCGTCGATTTGTGTGCCATTAGAAAAGATTAAATCGGAATTTTACGTGTTTATTCGACAGAGCGTTCCCGAATTAGTCTAGTCCAATATTTAGATTGTCGATACATATTAACAGGGACTGTATACCACGAAGAATAACCAGTACTCCAACATTGACTCAGTAGCGCTGCTGCATGGCAATAGCATTCAGCGCGGACCACTGCAGTGTTGGTACTGCTGGCGCTGATGGGGTACTGGTTATTCTTCGTGTTTTACTGTCCTTTTTTAGTGTGACAAACTAAATATTGGTCTAGACTAATCTGGGACCGCTCTACAGGAGTACGTGAATTGTGCTTTAAAAATCATTTTGTCTCTACCGGGAAACAAACTGACGCTTTCCGTTGACACTGGCGTCACTTGGAAGATGTGATTATTACTATTTGCTTGGACTGACTCCAGCTACACAATGCAAAAACGAAAGTGCAAATATCTGCTGAAATACCAGAGAAAATGCGCCTGACGGCTGTTAGGAGAGAGACATCCTGTGTGCACTGAAGTGTATATTCTCGTCTGTACTGTCGAGCATTGCTTCACTCCGTTGTACTGCATCCTTATTTATCGTGGATAACTTCGTAATGTATAGGAGAATCTTGTTCTAGACCGAATTTGTGGGTTACTGAACTTCAAAAACTCAGGTTTTATGCGTTTGAGTTCGGGGGAAGGTTACGGAGATGGATGCACATGATATAAACGTAAATGTGACAGTGATGGAGCTGAAAAGTCACGGCAAACCAGAACAGAAAAGTTGGAAGTCAATATCCTGGATACGTTAACGACGACGTGTCATGAAGAAAATTCCGCTGCTCGGAGGGCTAACGCCGAATACAACTAATTTTAAGTGTCTGTTCCACCACCCGTCGAGGTTATTTGCCAGTTTCTATACAATCGATATCTAACGATGAACGTATCTAATGGCTAGAAACGCAAGTCGCTGAAAAAGCAATACCGCGAAAGCAACAGTCGGTAGCAACAGATTTACAAGAGCCATGAATAAGATATCATTTGACAAAAGTCCGCCCTCGGTAGCTGAATGGTCAGCGTGACGGATTTTCAATCCTCTGAGCCTGGGTTCGATTCCCGGCTAGATTGGGTAATTTTCTCCGCCCAGGGACTGGGTATTGTGCTGTCATCCTATCATCCTCATCGACTGCAGGTCGCCGAAGTGGCGTCGAATTGAAAGACCGGCACTCTGTCGTAGCCATACTCTTAAATAAATCTGACAAAAAGCTAAACTTTGTTTGAAAAAATATATGTACATATGTTACCACTGCAGTACTTACATAGTCATATTTCCCAACACAGAAACTACTTTGCTGCGTTGTATGTTTTTCCCTTATTCATCATCGATGTGCCGATGTGGAATTTCAATGAAGTGGTTAAAACATAAGAAAATGGAATAACATGCTATCTTGACAGAGGATACATTATTTACTGTCTATACACACTGTAGTAGTCCAATAGAAAAAGCCACAGCGGTTACCTTAGTAATTGATTCAACAGAAATATCAACTTCCTAATTAGATCTATGCCACGTATATGTTAAATCTGTATCTCGGTGCAGTGGAAGTTCGTTGTGTTTAACAGGCTGAAGAAGAATGACGCGATATCTATCATGTAACGTGACCTACAAGCTTAGAAATTGAATAAGACGTCTGTCAAAGATTTTGTACGTTAAAGGAATTGTTTCATCGGAAACTTGAGTTCATGCTCTCTTTTATTTGCTTAACGTTTAACCTTTATAATACCAGGGCAGGCGTTACTTTAAGCCCACCTCTTAAAAATTTGAAAAAAAAAAATTCCGAGAAATTAAGTTCTCAGTAGAGAACATGACTTTTCACTGTTGTTGTTGTGGTCTTCAGTTTAGAGACGGGTTTGATACAGCTCTCCATGCTACTTTGTCCTGTTGAAGCTTCTTCATCTCTCAGTACCTACTGCAATCTACATCTTTCTGAATCTGTATAGTGTATTCATCTCTTGGCCTCCCTCTAAGATTTTTACCCTACACGCTGCCCTCCAATACTAAATTGGTGATCCCTTGATGTCTCAGAACATGTACTAACAACCGATCCCTTCTTCAAGTCAAGTTGTGCCTCAAATTTCTCTTCTCCCAATTCTATTCAATACCTCCTCATTAGTTCTGAGATCTACCCATCTAATTTTCGGCATTCTTCTGTAGTACCACATTTCGAAAGCTTCACTATGATTCTCGTATTCATATTTTGAGGTTCAAGACTGTTCCTATACATCTATAGATCTTTAAAATGTATGGTGTGGTAAAGGTCAGCGACAATTAATGAAATTTGTATTTTTTAAAGTTTTTCATGGTGGTCATAAAGTACTCATCCACTCCATCCGACCTTCCCCTCCTTCTCCCCTCCCCCCTGTCCACCATAACGTAGTACATGATTATGGAAAATACGTTGGCACCGCTAGCGTTAAACGTCAACTGTACACAAACGTCAAACGCAAAACTTTGTAAAGTAATGAACTACAGGACAAGGACAGCATCGTATGAATCTTTATTATACATCTATGGTCACAATGTTTTTTCGTCAGCTCATAAAATCTAAGTATGCAAAGCATATCTTTTTTTAAATTTAAATATCTGCCATCTAATACTGAACGCAGAGTTACGACATTGGTCTAAGTACCCCTGTTTCACAAAAAAGCAAACTAGTCCTTTATTAATACACCTCCGATTTTTATTCCATTGTTCGGTAAATTTCTTTTGTAACTATTTTTGACGAAGATGATACTACACTGATTGTGTGGAAATTTTCACATCTTTATAGGAAGCATAATAATTATAGTTTTTCCAAAATCTTATGCAGATGTGTAAGTTCCATTGACGAGCTGGTATCAGCCGCGCAGGATTAGCTGAAGTCATGGACTGTGCGGTTCGGGCCGGCCGAGGTTCGAGTCCTCCCTCGGGCACGAATCTGTGTGTCTTTATCCTTAGGATAATGTGGGTTAAGTAGTGTGTAAACTTAAGGACTGATGACCTTAGCAGTTAAGTCCCATAAGACTTCACACACATTTAAGCTTGTATCAGACTTGCCCCACCACTTGGGGCGATTCCCTTTAGAGTATTATTACCACCTTCTCACACTGTTTTGACTTCCCTAATCATTTTTGTTCTTGTTCTATTCTCCGTAAAGTTATTTTTACTGTGTCGACGTGCTTGTTTCAGTTTTGTTTATATTTAGTGACATCTTTCCTCCATCTTTTCTTCTTTAGCATTTCTACGATCGCAACCAATGTAATTTTTCAGTGACTTACTCGTATATTATTGTTACTCACTTTCAACTTATGCATTTGTGTTTTTTCTTTTCCTTTAAGTTGCTTAATGTATGGTAGGTACTTTTATTTTGGATTGCGCTGTGGCTGCGTTTTGAGCTATTACCTGCAGTTTTAATCTCACAGAGATCATTAACGTTCACAAGTTTCTTAATTTTTTTGTTCGGTTGAAAATGGAATTTTAGTAGAATAATAGGAATCTTATTGAAGAATTACTTTAAACTTATTTTAAAAAGTATTTATTTTTGGATGTATCTTTGCTCATAAATGACCTTTTTATTTTCAAGTTGTAGATGTGCTACTAAACTTAAGTACCCGAGGAAATGGCTTAATTAAAAAGTACTATAAACATGACTCCTTATGCTCGCGAGACTTGTTCCTTTACAAGGTTCCAGCTTTATAATTAACGTTAGCTGTGCAAAAGCGAGCAAAGCAATGTGTACCGTTGTTCAGTGATAAGAAAAGAGTGCAGGAGATCTAATAGTAATACGGTATGTGATTTCTACGATAAGACTGCGGAAGAAGTTTGTCTTTGATCAGACAACAGATACCCTTGATGCGGAATGCAGTCAGTTGTATGAGGAGATCATATCTATATCTGCAGCCGAGGAAATGAAGGATGTGCCGTACGTTAACCTGGAGGTTACATCCGAAGCATAGCATGACTTGCAGGGAGCGAAGCTCCTTCTTCGAGAATGAAGAATTGCTTGTCCACAAAGGCAATTAATTTGTCACGTTATCTCCCGTAGAATATCAGCTAGAAAGATTAATCATCTTCTTGGTCAGCCATTATACTGTCACTTAAATACTGCCGCTACTGATAAGGAAGTGTAATTTTTTTGCCTTCTTACATTCTAAGAAGATGTCTGCGAGTATAATGGATCCACATAAGATTAATTTTCTCTGTAAATCTAATTTATACAGAGTGCAAACGATAGTTCTTTTCTCTTAAAGATATTTTGTTAGAGAGTGACTTGCAAGAGTAAGATTTGTGAACTAGGTCCTCTTATCTCCTGTATTCTGTGTAATTCGTTACTGCATTTATGTATCGCTGATTCTATGTTGTCACAACTTTATATCTATTGTTTAACGGGTTTAAAGTGTGTTTTATGTTCTTGGTATCGTTTACATGCTTTATCTTTCTTTCGTATTATGCTATATCCCTCCAGTTGACACAGTATTAGACAAATTCAGAGCAACATAAGTGTGGAATATTCCCTGTTACTTAGAATTCTCCAACGATACACTATTTTTCAGTTTAATGCAAATAATCAGATATAGCGTGTATCATTTTTCTCTTAGACAGTTATTTTATTTATATTTTAATGCATATATTTGCAGCAAAGACCACGTGTTAAGCGTACCTTAATTACATCTATGGGGACAATATACAGTGTTTTCGCACCAACCTACAAGTACTGACTCAGTTAGTAGGTAGATGTTGCTTTGCTTCCGAAGCTTCGGCGCTCCTTTCCATTTGGTGTTGACTATACGTCAGGATGTATTAGTTGAACTCATTCACTTCATTACATATTTGGGTGCCGCTAGAGTCGACGAAGCAGTTCTAGTTGTTTCTGAGAGCTTTGAGACAACCACACCACTGTACCCGTACTGCACTTTACCGATGCAGTGATTTGTCGGCCAAGGAGGCGTCCTAGTTGCCTGGAGCCTTTAGATGAGACAGGAAAAGTGCATCCAAATGCTATTGCACGACCAGACGGAGTAGGATTGCCCCCCCAGGTCATGTTACTGATCTTTTTGCGGTAATAGATATTTCAACAATGAAACTGCTAGTCGAAGGCAGCTAATAAATAGGTCAGCTTTGAGGTATGGGAGCAACGAAAAATATGATGAAATGCATTCATATAGGAATCCTTACCTTAGTGTGAGAAAAGTGGGCGCAAGATTGCTTTCTGTGGAGAGAAACCTCTAGTTCCAACATGATTGGAGCTCTAGCTCTTTCCAATGTTGATGTCTTTGAGGCATAATGGACCCGTTTTGTGCTAGCAGCTTCGCCTGCTTTGATATCGCATACAACGATGCCCCGTAGAACTTTCTGAAATTACTGCAGAGGTATCAAGTCTGTAATGAGTCTCTAGGCAGACTACTCCATCACCTGTTTTCCGGCCGTTAGATAACTGTGATTATGGGCAACTATTAGCCCTTCTAACGCACATTTCATCCGAATAACTCACTAATGGCACGTTGAAATAAATAACCTTGATCACATTGAGCGCCACAGCTGACACTAATGATAATGATGTATAAAAACCATCTGAGTCATATTATTAGACATTTACTGTGTTACGATCGGTTTCGTTCGTTGAATGTCATGACTTTAGTACAACTTGGCAACCTGCAGATGTTGAACGAACGAAACCGGCCGTAACACAATAAATGTGTTATAACATAGCTGAGGTAGTTTCTATTAATCATTAAAATTAATACGTTCCTCAATCAAATATGATCTGTGTTCGTAGCCTGTAGTTGTGAGCATGATCCTGAAACCCTCTGTATATATGTGTGAAGGAGTCATTTCAGCTATCACAAGGGGTGATGTTTCCGTTAGAAGACTGCACAGCGCAGAATCGGCATGCCAATCAGAAGAAATCGCCGCGAGCATTGAGGCAATCATCCCAACGATGCACCGTATTGTAATACCCGTTTTGTAAACTTCAGTGTCCTGATGCGTGAAGTACGACCCTTCAAGATCTTTTTTTAAGTGACCGGATGCCTGAGAATCGCATTAGGAGAGAACAGGACTATAGCCGTAATTTCTGCGTAACGAAATTTGCGATATGAGGACGCGTCCCGCACCATTCCACAAATGTGGTTTTAGGCAGACATGTAGCCCCATACATATTTTTCATTCCAAAATGGTTCTGAGCATCATGGGACTTAACATCTAAGATCATCAGTCCCCTAGAACTTAGAACTACTTAAACCTAACTAACCTAAGGACATCACACACATCCATGCCCGAGGCAGGATTCAAACCTGCGACCGTAGCGGTCGCGCGGTTCCCGACTAAAGCGACTAGAACCGCTCCTCTACACCGGACGGCCATATTTTTCATTGTCCAATGGATGTCTACCGGTGTCTGTCCTTAATCAGCCAAGAAAAGAATAGCAGCACTTTGGTCCTGTTTGGATGCATTTGGTAATAACGTCGCCATACTTCATGTTTCTGCATTTACCTAACGCACGTCGCAAAGACACGAAAGCCAAAATAACCTCTTGCTCAAGCGTCGGTGCTTATATTCCATCATCGAAGTCGCGCTACGATGCATATAAGCTGCAACAACGCCATCAGTCGGAAACTTTTTGAGTAGCCCTTATATACTGGTGTCGCCTTACGCGACGCCAAATAACCTGAAAATTAACGAAGTGCTAGAATTAATATTGTCGTCCCTTTCGTAGTTCGAGTTACAGTGTGAGAAGGTATTCAAGTAATATCACTGTAGTCTCAAGTAGATAGTATTCGGCAGTTTAGGTAAAGTCGTTCGTAAATATAATAATGCTGTGAAGTACAGCTTGTATTGTTGGCATAAAATAATATCTCAGAAAAGTAATATAATCGGCAGTCCTTTTTGGTGTGAGAAAGAAGGCGTGATGCAGTAACAACAAATGTTGCCAATAAATAATTTTATTGGTAAAATGAAAATAAGAGCTGGGCGCTAAAAATGGGAGGACACACCCTAAGCAACGGAAAAATAGTGTATAATGGAGGCGACTGCTTCATACTCTTGCTGGAGGACACTCGTTTAAGACTACGATCATAGGAACAAGCAATGACAGTCTCTTGGAGATCCGGTCCGATCCTGTAGACATGTTGTGTCGTACACGCAGCCGTTCAGGCTCAATTTGCCGCCGTACACCGTCCGGCAATGAAATGCACTGCAGCACTCCTCTAAAATGTCTGACAAAAAAATGGTTCAAATGGCTCTGAGCACTATAGGACTTAACTTCTGAGGTCATTAGTCCCCTAGAACTACTTAAACCTAACTAACCTAAGAACATCACACACATCCATGCCCGAGGCAGGATTCCAACCTGTGACCATAGCGGTCGCGCGGTTCTAGACTGTAGCGCCTAGAACCGCTGGGCCTACGCGGCCGGCAAAATGTCTGACAATGTTCTGTTTCTTTCAAATTAAAATCCTGGACAACGGAATGATTACACCATAGCGGCAACAACTGGACTCTTCGTAGAAAATTAGTATTTCAAGTGCGAGAGTCTCAAATTGCTGACAGATGTCATTGGCACGTTTGCGCTATATTCAGTCTCATGCGCATTTTCGTATTATAATCAAGTACAGCTCATGACGATTAATGGTTGTGAATATCTTCCAATCCTTCGTTTCCAGCTCAAACATGACGCGAGTTCAACACCAAGAAAATTTTATTCGTTTACTCCACTGCGAAAAACTTGTAAGCCAATTTCGTTCTGCCTTAATCTGAAGACAAATCAGGTAAAGAGGCAATATTTACTTTAGGGATAAATTACTCGCTCGTAGCAAATGGGGAAATATTCAAAGTTTAGTCGCATGAAAACTATACTGTCCCTGGTTTCCACCCAACATTTTGTAGAGAAAAATACCATGCAATTCTCGAGCAGTCACATTCCAACGTTCCACTTTCGACTGCAGTGAAAAAATGACTACAAATAGAGGCTACGCCAATTATTTCCTTGAGACGTGCACACGGTACACGCCATTAGACTGGTTTATCAGCTGGGCCATGTCGACTTCCTGAGGCACGCTACATGCCGCTCAGTGTAGCGAAACGAGACATAGCAGCGACCACAACTTTCTAACGAGCCGATGAGACGCCGCAATCGAGAAGTTATTTTGAAATATGATGCGACAGAGCAGGGTCAAAAACGTTCGTAGTCGGAAGCTATGAATATGGTTCTGAGTGCATGTGCTGTTACTTAGTCACCTTTAGCTTCGTCAAGAGTTTTGGCAATAATTTCTATTACGGAAATCGCAGAACGTATCACGAGTTGGGTCACAACCATGTTTCGACGCGCGGGCAAGTGTGTGTGTGTGTGTGTGTTTGTGTGTGTGTGTGTGTGTGAGTGTGTGTGTGACTGAGAGAGAGAGAAAGATAGAGAGATAGAGAGAGGGAAGGGGAGAGACAGAGAAGAGAGAGAGAGGGAGAGGGAGAGGTGGTAACAGCTTTTTTGTTACTATCAATACTTTTCCAGCACACCGTTTACAGTGACTTGCGGACTACACATATATGAGTTAACATATTTAGAGTAGGCTGCTCCTGATTTTTTGAGTCATCCGTGTTCTGATGGGTTGCTGCGGACCGCCACGAAGTCCTCTCTCGTACCAACCTCTTTTCATCTCAGAGTAGCACTTCCCACATACGTTCTCCAATATTTGCTGGAGATATTCCAATCTCTGCCTTCTTCTTCAATTTTTACTCTCCATAGGTCCCTCTAGTTATTCCCTGAAGTCATATCACATGTCCTATCATCTTGTCCCTTCTTATTGTCACTGTTTACCATATATCTCTCTCCTCTCCGATTCTGCAGAGACCGTCCTTATTCCTTACCTACTCAGTCTACCTAACTTTCAACATTCTTCAAATACTTCGAATCTCTTCTGGTGGAGTTTTCCTACAGTCCATATTTTACTATCACGAAATTCTGTGTTCAGAACGTACATTCTCAGAAATTTCTTCTTTATATTAAGTCCAGTGTTTGACACTAACAGATTTCTCTTGTACAGGAATGCTCTTTTAGCCAGTTATAATCTGTTTTTTATATCCTTCTTGCTCTGTCCGTCATGGATTATTTTGCTGATTAGGTAGGAGAATTCCTTAACTCCGTCTAATTCATGATCTCCAATTCTGATGTTAAGTTTCTCGCTGTGCTCATTACTTATCATTACTTTCGTCTTTCTTCGATTTACTCTCAACCCGTTCAATAAATCCCGTAATTCATTCTCGCTTTCACTGAGGATAGCAATGTCATCAGCGAATGTTATCAGTGATGTAATTTCACCTTGAATTTTATTCCACTCTTGAACCTTTAATTTATTCCCGTCATTGTTTCTTCAATATATAGATTGAACATTAGGGGCGAAAGACTGCATGTCTGTATTGCCCCTTTTGTAATCTGACACTTCCGTTTCTGGCCTCCCACTCTTATTGTTCCCTCTTGGTTCTTGTACATATTTCTATTATCCATCTTTGCCTATAGCTTGCCACTATTCTGAATATCTTGTATCACTTCACATTGTCGAACGCTTTTTCTAGGTCGACAAATCCTTTGAACATGTCTTGATTTTTCTTCAGCCTTGCTTCCACTCACAACCGCAAAGACAGAACTGCCATTCTGGTGCCTTTACTTATCGTAAAGCGAAGCTGGTCGTCATCAAAGATATGAGCTAGCTGCTGAGAAATGATTCGAAGAGACTAAACATGCAAGGTAATGCAAATGGAAATGCCGTGTGCCTAGGGCCTCCCGTCTGGTAGACCGCCTTGTGCAAGTCTTTCGATTTGACGCCACTTCGGCGACTTGCGTGTCGATGGGGATTAAATGATGATGATAAGGACAACACAACACCCAGTCCCTGAACGGAGCAAATCTCCGAGCCAGCCTGGAATCGAACCCGAGCCGTTAGGTATGACATTCCGTCGCGCTGACCACTCAGCTACCAGGGGCAGACAACATGCAAGGTGATGAGTCTCTTCTTCCTCTCTCGCCTACCCCCCGCCTACCCCCAATCACGGTGTACCTCTTCTGTCTGCTTCTAGAGCTAATCCCATGTGATAGTGTCAGAAGGTTTTTTAGATGTTCGCGTAACGCGTATCTGAGGCGGGACGTGAGTATCGAAATTTAGCGCGTGGCATTAAACGATAAATGTCTGAATGACTGAAATGTGTGATACAGATTTTACCAATGAACACAAGAAATTTTTCATGGGAACTATAGGGTGTCTCTGGCTCGACGCAAGCGTGCATTTGTCGTTACCGGGAAAGTAGGGTTCGGCTGCCTCATACGCGCCGAATTCTTCCTCCGACTTTGGCACGTGGTGTGTAGCTTTCATTCATACTAAATGTGTTGGGAGCTGCCTTCGATAGATGTCCATGCCCTTCAGACCGTTGCGACAGCACTCAGATGTGCTCAAGCATAAAAATTACAAAGAAGTGACAATGGTAGTTTATACCACAAAAAATACGCTAGACGCGTAGGAGAAGTGTTCTTTCCTTTTCCTGTATGAATTAACCATAAAGTAAGTTCTTCGAATAAAGATTGCAATATAAGTTTTTAAGAAGCTGCGTTTTAGTGGCCAATAATTCGTATTTCATTAGCTGGTACACACACACACACACACACACACACACACACATACACACACACACCTGATTCGACATAACACACATGTTCTTAACGTAACAGATGTAGATTTTCAGAGCTTAAATGTCAGTCGTTTTGCGAGTTTATGTAACCCGAGAAGTGCAACCATACTGCGTTAACATCATGGATGGACTACAAGAGACATTTATAGGACTGAGGTCTATCAACAGTATCTTGCTGCCCTCTACCAAAACTACGGTTCGGTAGCTTTGGTACACCACGTAAATGAGGTAATAGAAGGTAAACTTACCGGCAGTATTGGTGGAATTGGTAAGGAAAGGAACATAAATGAATTTGTGAGGTAATGGGAGCCGACAACACCTCTTTTTTGATTTTTTTTTTTGTTTGTTTGGTTCTTTGCTTACTACAAAATTAGAACCGTATATCATGGAGAAATACGTATAGGAGTAGCAGCAATTCAAGAGGTGAAATGGCTCAGATGGCTCTGAGCACTATGCGACTTAACTTCTGAGATCATCAGTCGCCTAGAACTTAGAACTAATTAAACCTAACTAACGTAAGGATATCACACACATCCATGCCCGAGGCAGGATTCGAACCTGCGACCGTAGCGGTCGCTCGGCTCCAGACTGTAGCACCTAGAATAGCACGGCCACTTCGGCAATTACAGAATTATGTATAGTGGAGGAGATTAGTGGTACTGGCTTTCTTGGAGACAATAAGTATAAAGCAGCAGTCACAAATTTTAAACCTATAAATGAAAGGATGTGTACTTTGAGAACGTTCGCCGTCAGTCACAGTTCTTTGAATACTACTTTGAGTAGTATACAAAGAAATGTGACTGACGCCCGAACAACAGGGAACTAACTTGCATCGAGATTAGAAAATATTGTATTGATAATCACTAGGCACTAGCCGAAATCTGGTTTTTCGTAATAAAACATACAAAAAAAAAGGATGACTGATTAATGCGCTCTATAATTTATAAATATTTAACCTAAGTTCAATGAAGTACTGAAGCGCTGTTTCTATATTTTTGTTTTGCTGGCTTCTTATATTTTACCTTTCTGTTGAGGAAACTGCGTTTTATAGCCCTGTATAATCTGTATTGGTTTCTTTAGTTTCACTACGCCATCACTCTGTTTTACGTTACAAATCAACAGTTTTGGAATGAAACCTGCTGCGGCTCACGTAGGTGCTGTTTGTAGGTTTCCGCCCCCTGTTGCAGGCCAGACGGTATCGTTTAGTTGGCATGGTTGCGGTTGTTTGTCTTCTTCTCGTGTTGACTAGCCCCACTCGGTTTCGCAAGCGTTGCCTATCCGCTAGTGGCAGCAGCGGCGGTTATCGATATGTAGTAACTGTTGGCCTATCTTTGGAGGACGTCGTTATTTTTCCGGATCGTTCGAGTGGCTTCATCTGTTGGGCACTCAGAAGCAGCCAGGTCCGCACATTGATAGGTGACGCCGGGCCTGCTGGTGGCATACATAGACTGGCGGATGGAAGTGTTGTGGTCATGAGGGTGCTCGAGCTCGTACTAAACCAGAACCTGCAGGTCTTAAGATGAGTGCATTTCAATCCACGTAGAGCGGAGTCAGTCACCTGCGTGGGCCCCGCAGTACGTATGTGATGTCGTGACAGATTATCATCGCGCCGTAATGTGCAGTTTGGTGGATATGCGTACCGCTTAGTACTTGAAGACCCTACTGTGTTAAAAGCACTTGGCTCAGTGATTAGACGGTGTGGTTACTCAAATGTGAATTAATAAAGCAGTGAAGAGATTTGTTTCTTTCTCCCAACTGTCGTCAGAGTTGTCACAGTGAGTTCAGTGTGCGTTTGTGTGCCTAATGAATTTGATGTCACTCAGTTGGTACTTGGTTTTGTCTCTCTTTGCGATTGTTTCCGCAATGACATGCGGTTGCTGATTCTGGTTGTTACATTTCGGTTTTGGCTCGCACGCAACTTGAGTGGGGTTTTAGTTACTGTTAGTTTGTCTGGTGTTCTGTACTGTGACTTCTTCAGATTTTCGGGTTGGTGGAATCGGACGGAAATCTGGT
The DNA here is from genome assembly GCF_023897955.1 of Schistocerca gregaria. Taxonomy (NCBI): domain Eukaryota; kingdom Metazoa; phylum Arthropoda; class Insecta; order Orthoptera; family Acrididae; genus Schistocerca; species Schistocerca gregaria. The sequence goes on along the minus strand of NC_064927.1, from coordinate 133,397,167 downwards.
AGTGGTTCAAAAATTATTCAAATGGCTCTGAGCACTATGGGACTTAACTTCTGAGGTCATCAGTCGCCTAGAACTTAGAACTACTTAAACCTAACTAACCTAAGAACACCACACACATCCATGCACGAGGCAGGATTCGAACCTGTGACCGTAGCTGTCGCGCGGTTCCAGACTGAAGCGCCTAGAATCGCTCGGCCACACCGGCCGGCACTTACAGAAGTTTTCCAACTCTAACGGTATCTAGTTTGCACAAAATCAGTTAGTTTGTTGGATATCAGTTTGTCTGCCAGAGATACAAATGTTTGAAGCCCTAGGACGCTAAGAATTTATCGGACTTGTTTCCACGGCCGCTCATAAGTCATCTAGTTCGGCTAATGCCGATACGCCACAACCAACGTCCGAGGAACGGACAGAAACTTTCGCGGTGGTTACTGTATGCCTTCGCGATACTGGTCTCTGCACAAGATCGGTCAAAGCGTAAGTTGCCTTAACTTCCTGGTCTCTACTATTTTGTTTTGCTATAACGGCCATTAATTTGCAGACCTGATTATTCTAACCTATTTGCCTTATTAGCAGCGGCGTCCTGAAATTTCTCCTAAGACGTAATTTTAATCTTGGTGCTAGTTGTGAAAAAGTGGCTACTTATGTTCTCGAGAGCGTAACATGGTGCAAAATAATCTATGAGTTTTACTTAATGAATTCAGATTAAGCCAAAGTTTTTTTCATTTTTAGTAATACCTAAAGAAATTTTTGTATTGAGAAGAAGCAATAAAATCCTCCGTTAGAATTTGCCTTTGATTGACCCTGGTTTCTTTTTCTACCATGTCGCTCCTACTTGGCCTTTATTTCTGTTTGTTTATTGGTTTGTGCGGTATTTGACCAGTAACTATAATCTATTCACAGTTTTATTCTGTTACAGATTTCTGTAATGCCCTGTCTCACCAGGGCGGTTGTTAGCTTGCTTCGGCGGGCGGACCCGGCCTTTGTACCTCCAGCCATTACGTCGAAATCCGTCCTGCCGGCAAAGTTACCGCTGCTCCGTAATGAGCCTGTATAATTTAACCAGCTGATTTATGCACTGTATGATTGTATTCAGCTCAGATTTTGGTGATTCAGGTTTGAATAATTCCTTTACCAATTTATTTAATTCAAAAGTCTTAAGAGGTTGAAATTTTAATTCGTAGATGTTTCTATCAAGTTATTTAATTCCAATTTTTGATGTTAATTTTTGTAGTATGTCACATCAATTTATTTCACGGTTTCGAAATAAAATGATGACCTTGAAATAATGATACGATCGTCTGGCTGAGTTAGTGTAAAGTTATAGAATAGAACCTCTAAAATGTGTTTCGGTACTAATTCCTTCTGATGGTTTAACGGTTTCAGTAAATTGATTGCTAGTTTTCTTAATTAAAAAAGGAAATTCGTCTTTCCCGCTCGCCGTTCGAGAGTAGAACGGTAGAGAGACAACTTGAAGGTGGTTCATTGAACCCTCTGCCACACACTTTGTTGTGAATAGCACATTAATCATGTTAACGTAGAAGTAGACATCTTTTGCTGTATTGTTTTATTAAATAAATTTTTGTTATTGTTATTGAACTGTGAATGATACTGTTGTCAGTTTTCCCTTGTGAAGGCCATCCCAAATCGCATCAGATTGTGCTGAATCTTAGTGTGGCTTGCTGAAAGAGTCCTCTAATGTCTCATTCCAATCGCCTGCATTACGCAGTAAAAGGAAACCTGAAAAGCAAGGTTTCATTTACAGTTATATTTTTTTATTCTTATTTGAGAAGTAAAAATTCACATTTATTTTCTTTGATGTGTGTGAGCAAGGGGCCCCTGTTATGTCGGCGACTGCTGGGCAAACACTGTCTCCACGTGCGCGCCGACCACAATTACTCTCCACGCAAAGATTGTGGTTACACTCGTCTGGTGTGAGGCGCTGCCGGGGGGAGAGAGGGGGAAGGGGCAGCGGAGGGTTCCACTGCGGGCCGAACCGCACTATAACCGTGGGTTCCCTGTAGGGCGGAGGCGAGCTGGGTGGGTCTCTGTGCTCTGCTATGCGGTTGCGAACCGGTGAGGGCTACGGAGGGAAGAAGCCTCTCCATCACTTCCAGGTCCCCGATTCAATACACAGTACACGAGGGGCCACTCTCGTTTGCTCAATTTTCTTCTCTGAAAATTTCTTCATCTTGGAAAATTAGTCTCCGAAGGCTCTTTGTCGCTCTAAGGGCACTATAGGTGAATAGTTGCTGTTAAGGGAGAAAATGTATCATCTGCTCTCTAAATAAAATGACAGGGATGAGTAGTTAAAAACTCTATTCAAACATTACAAGAGCAAGGTACGGAAGTAAAAAATGTTTAAAATGTAAATACACTTCAAACACGAGTTGTCGTCTGACAGTTCTGATGCTTTCTAATGATACATGATTCATGTACACAACTGCGGCGCTCTAGAACTGGTTCAGAGAGCTGTCAGCCACTAAAGTAAGTTCATGTTAAAAACATCCGCCCCCGGTAGCTGAGTGGTCAGCTCGAGAGACTGTCAGTCTTAAGGGCCCGGGTTCGATTCCCGGCTGGGTCGGAGATTTTCTACGCTCAGGGACTGGATCTTGTGTTGTCCTAATCATCATCATCTCATCCATACCGACGCGCAAGTCGCTGAAGTAGCGAACGGTCTACCCGACGGGAGGCCCTAGTCACACGACATTATTATGTTAAAAACATGTACCTTACGCGAAGACATATAGAATGTAGATTACACTACTGTTTTAAATGGGTATTCGACGAGTCTTGAAGATTCGTCTTTGCCGTATGTGTGAATTCGAGTTGGGGGAATTCATTGTAATGTGGATAAAATATGTGCTCACTATGAAATTATTTTCTGTTGTTACTAGCTAACAATTTTCATTTTTCCGTAATACAAATACAGTACTAGTACTATTTGACAAAAATAGAGGATAATCTCGAATTAAAATCAACAGATTCGCTCTCTGGTGGACTGCGGTTCAATATATGACTGCTATTACAGAATTTCGATATACTTCCCGTAAACCGTTTAATGCGAATTCTGGGGTGGTGCCTTTGGAAACGATTGTGTTCTGTCCCTATTGACCTCAATTTCGACTGGACGCTAAGCCCTTATCTTTCTTCCTTCCAGTGTCTATAATTTCCTTCAGGCGCAATGCGGACTGGTTTTCCTTCTTCCCTTATATAATGCGATACACAGTGAAATAAGTCACTCTGTATACTATACTTCCATTCATCCGCTACTTTTTTCTTTCTTCTTGAACACTTTATAGTTGAAAAGTACATTAGAAAGCCATTGAATAAGATGTTCTCTATTCCGCCAGACAATTTCATAATTAATGGCAACACAAGTGGTATCTTGGTAAGCTTTCGTGACAATTTCTTGGTACATGTTTCTTAATTCCTAGTTTTGCCAGCTAACTCTAAAGCATAGTATCAACGCTTATGAATGTTAAAAACTATGCTTTCCTTGTATCACAGGAAACAGTGGTGTAAAGCGCAATTGATGTTAACATTTGAAGGTATATTGAAACGGATAGTGATCTTCTTGAGCAGGATAACAAAAACAGTCAGACTAGATCGCAACAATTATTTATTTATTCTGGCAAACAGTTCCTGTCAAACACGACCGTCTTCAGACCAGTAATTTCTTGGTGACGTTTGGAGCCGGTACATGGACCTGCCGTACGTATCGAAAGTTGTTGACTGATATCTTTCTGTACGTACAGCAGTTATATGCACCGGCTCCACACGTCACAATGGAGTTATTGGTCCGAGGATGACCATGTCTGACGGAAGTCAGTTACCAGAATAATTAAAGGATAGTTGAAGTCGAGACCGATAGTTTGTTGTATTTATATTTGACTCATCAGTGAACCATTGAAGCTTATTGCCTTTCATTATTTGTGTCTCCCGAAAGGATGACGGTTTTGACACACTGAAATTCGCATTCTAGAATTGTGGAGCAGACGTCATATTGAGGTAATTTTGTTTTACTTCTACCCATTTTATAATTCACAGACGTTTACCATGATGTAATATACACCTACTTTCCTGTAAGTGGAAGCTTGTAATTGTTCCCGAATAATCTGGATGTCGACAGTAAATTGAAGTTCTTTCTTCCAGAGGCCCACGAGTGACATACCTGCAGTATGGAGTGTGAGAGAGGCGGGTGGTACGGGAACTGGTTGACCGTGAGGTAGCCGCCGACTCCGTGGTAGCCGGGGTCCATCAAGTGCGCCTGAAGGTTGTCCTCGGACTTGAGGAAGTAGGGCAGCACCTCCTGGTAGCTCCAGCCGGGGTTGCCGAACGCCGCCCACTCGTCATAGTCCTTCCTGCTGCCTCGCATGTACATCATGCCGTTGAGCACGCTGGTGCCACCCAGCACCTGCAAGTTAAGCACCACAACGTCACATCACGCCACGTCACGTACATGTGTTACAATACAGTATCTAAATCAAGCCGTTGAGCACGCTGGTGCCGCCCAGCACCTGCAAATTAAGCACCACAACGTCACGTCACGTCACGTCACGTCACGTCACGTCACGTCACATCACGTACATACGTTACAATACAGTATCTAAATCATGCCGTTGAGCACTCTAGTGCCGCCCAGCACCTGCAAATTAAGCACCACAACGTCACGTCACACCATGTCACGTCACGTACAAGTGTTACAATACAGTATCTAAATCATGCTGTTGAGCATGCTAGTGTCGCCCAGTACCTGCAAATTAAGCACCACAACGTCACGTCACGTCACGTCACGTCACGTCACGTCACGTCACGTACATGCTTTACAATACAGTATCCAAATCATGCCGTTGAGCACACTAGTGCCGCCCAGCACCTGCAAATTAAGCACCACAACGTCACATCACGTCACGCCACGTCACGTACATGTGTTACAATACAGTATCTAAATCAAGCCGTTGAGCACGCTGGTGCCGCCCAGCACCTGCAAATTAAGCACCACAACGTCACATCACGTCACGCCACGTCACGTACATGTGTTACAATACAGTATCTAAATCAAGCCGTTGAGCACGCTGGTGCCGCCCAGCACCTGCAAATTAAGCACCACAACGTCACGTCACGTGATGTCACGTCACGTCATGTGACGTCACGTACATACGTTACAATACAGTATCTAAATCATGCCGTTGAGCACTCTAGTGCCGCCCAGCACCTGCAAATTAAGCTCCACAATGTCACGTCACACCTTGTCACGTCAGGTACAAGTGTTACAATACAGTATCTAAATCATGCTGTTGAGCATGCTAGTGCCGCCCAGTACCTGCAAATTAAGCACCACAACGTCACGTCACGTCACGTCACGTCACGTCACGTCACGTCACGTCACGTCACGTCACGTCACGTCACGTCACGTACATGCTTTACAATACAGTATCCAAATCATGCCGTTGAGCACACTAGTGCCGCCCAGCACCTGCAAATTAAGCACCACAACGTCACATCACGTCATGTCACATCATGTACAAGTGTTACAATACAGTATCCAAATCAAGCCGTTGAGCACGCTAGTGCCGCCCAGCACCTGCAAATTAAACACCACAACGTCACATCACGCCACGTCACGTACATGTGTTACAATACAGTATCTAAATCATGCTGTTGAGCATGCTAGTGCCGCCCAGTACCTCCAAATGAAGCACCACAATGTCACGTCACGTCACGTCACGTCACGTCACGTCACGTACATGCGTTACAATACAGTATGCAAATCATGCTATTGAGCACACTAGTGCCGCCCAGCACCTGCAAATTAAGCACCACAACGTCACGTCACGCCATGTCACGCCACGTACAAGTGTTACAATACAGTATCTAAATCAAGCCGTTGAGCACGCTAGTGCCGCCCAGCACCTGCAAATTAAGCACCACAACGTCACATCACGTCACGCCACGTCACGTACATGTGTTACAATACAGTATCTAAATCAAGCCGTTGAGCACGCTGGTGCCGCCCAGCACCTGCAAATTAAGCACCACAACGTCACGTCACGTGACGTCACGTCACGTCATGTGACGTCACGTACATACGTTACAATACAGTATCTAAATCATGCCGTTGAGCACTCTAGTGCCGCCCAGCACCTGCAAATTAAGCTCCACAATGTCACGTCACACCTTGTCACGTCAGGTTCAAGTGTTACAATACAGTATCTAAATCATGCTGTTGAGCATGCTAGTGCCGCCCAGTACCTGCAAATTAAGCACCACAACGTCACGTCACGTCACGTCACGTCACGTCACGTCACGTCACGTCACGTCACGTCACGTCACGTCACGTCACGTCACGTACATGCTTTACAATACAGTATCCAAATCATGCCGTTGAGCACACTAGTGCCGCCCAGCACCTGCAAATTAAGCACCACAACGTCACATCACGTCATGTCACATCATGTACAAGTGTTACAATACAGTATCCAAATCAAGCCGTTGAGCACGCTAGTGCCGCCCATCACCTGCAAATTAAGCACCACAACGTCGCATCACGTTATGTCACGTCACGTACATGTGTTACAATATAGTATGTATACCATGCCGTTCAACATACTAGTGTCGTCCAGGACCTGCCGGAAAAACATCGCAACGTCGCCTCACGTCACGTATCTGTGATAAAATATAGCATGTGCAGGGGTTGGGAAAAAATACATAAAAGACACAGCACAGTTTAGGAAAATCTTTGTCATTTAAAACAGCATCTAGTCCAATTGGAGTGGATACTTACATCTCCTGCACGGTTTTAAAGGGAAGCCTATAACATTCTTCCTTCAAAGTAGTGCATAGTTCAGGAAAAGGCGGAGGTGGATGACGGAAATAGACCGTAAAGACTCAATAACATTGATATCTAATGACAGTGATGGGCAGGGGAGATGTGACAATTCATCCTCGTGCTTATAAAACAGTCCTGGACGTTGCGAGATGTGTGAATAGGCGCCCTGTGGCCTTGATACACGGCATCACTATTGGGGAATAATCACTGTACCATGGGATGATCAGCGAAAATGGTCACATAATCGTTAGCAGTAATGGGACCTTGGAGGATGACAATGGGGCCTAAGGAATGTGACAGAACAAATAATCACCGAGCCTAAGCCATATTTCCCCCTTGGGATATGAACTCGGCCACAAGTTGTAAACTCTGTGAAACAAGACTCATCCGACCAAAAGACTTTCTTCCGTTGCTCCATAGCCAAGGTTTTCTTGCTTCGACATACCGATTTCTTCTCACGGGAATATGCAACATGGATGAGCAGTTTTGGAATTCCAACTTGCTCTGTAGTTCTCTAATTATGAAGATTCTTGTACTGGTGCTGACAAGGTTCCTAAGAGTAGTACTCATTTCTGTGCTGATTATTGCAGCTGCTAGAATGAGATTTTCACTCTGCAGCGGAGTGTGCGCTGATATGAAACTTCCTGGCAAATTAAAACTGTGTGCCGGACCGAGAACCGAACTCGGGACGGTTTTTTTTCGCATCAGTTCAAGTTCGTTTTGTTGATCCTTCCACTCAGTTTTTTATTACAGAGGCCAACCAGCTCTCTGACCGAACACGCTGAGCTACCGTGCCTTTCGTAGGAAAGTGCTCTAGCAACTGAGCTACCCAACCCTTGATATGCCTGGGCATAACAGAGCTCGGATAGCATGTACAGGTACAGCTGCCCATGAAGCTTCAACACGATACCACAGTTCATCAAGGGTAGTAACTGACGTATTCTGACGAGCCAGTTGAACGGCCACCATTGACCAGACTTTTTCAATTTGTGAGAGATTTGGAGAATGTGTGGCTGGGGCAGCAATCGAACATTTTCTGTATCCAGAAAGGCCTGTACAGGACCTGCAACATGCGGTCGTGCATTATCCTGCTGAAATGGTTTCCCAGGGATCGAACAAAGGGTAGAGCCACGAATCGTAACACATCTGAAATGTAACGTCCACTGTTCAAAGTGCCATCAATGCGAACAAGAGGTGACCGAGACGTGTAACCTATGTTACCCCATACCATCATGCCGGGTGATACGCCAGTATTGCTGTGACAAATGTACGCTTCCAATGTGCGTTCATCGCGATGTCACCAAACACGGATGCGACCGTCATGATGCTGCAAACATAACCTGGATTCATCCGAAAAAATGTTGTTTTGCCATTTGTGAATCCAGGTTCGGCGTTGAGTACACCATCGCAGGCGCTCCTGTCTCTGATGCAGCGGCAAGGGTAACCGTAGCCATGGTCTCCGAGCTGATAGTCCATGCTGCTGCTGCTGTTCGTGTAGATGGTTGTTGTCTCGCAAACGTCCCCATCTGTTGACTCAGGGCTCGAGACGTGGCAGCATGAGCCGTTACAGCCATGTGGATAAGATGCCTGTCATCTCGACTGCTAGTGATACGAGGCCGTTGGGATCCAGTACGGCGTTCCGTCTTACCCTCCTGAACCCACCGATTCCATATTCTGCTAACAGTCATTGGATCTCGACCCATTCGTGCAGCAATGTCGTGATACGATAAACCGTAATCGTGATAGGCTACAATCCGACCTTTATCAAAGTCGGATACGTGATGGTATGCATTTCTCCTCCTTACACGAGGCATCACAACAACGTTTCACCAGGCAACGCTGGTCAACTGCTGTTTGTGTATGAGAAATCGGTTGGAAACGTTCCTCATGTCAGCACGTTGTAGGTGTCGCCACCGGCGCCGACCTTGTGTGAATGCTCTGAAAAGCAAATTTGCATATCGCAGCATCTTCTTCCTCTCGGTTAAATTTCGCGTCTGTAGCACGTCATCTTCGTGGTGTAGCATTTTTATTGGCAAGTAGTGTATGTTGAGCAGGAACCCATGTTCGAAAAAAAAACTGTTTTCGTTCTACGAAGGTTCCATTTGATATATGTAACGCGTCCACTTCTGCTGAGGGAAATACAAAAAGGCAAACATCTATTTGGCGCACCACGAATGTAGTAATGTGGACATGTTGGGGATGTGGGTCTGACGGGGAGCGTGAAAGGGTTAATTCGCTGCAGCTCCTGTGCCCTCGGTGGCTCAGATGGATAGAGCGCCTGCCATGTAAGCAGGAGGTCCCGTGTTCGAATTCCGGTCGGGGCACACATTTTCAACATGTCCCCAATGATTCATATCAACGCCTGTTTGCAGCAATTTAAGTATCATTTCAAAGACAAAAGTGCCAAGTTGCCTGTCTTGATATGCAACACCGTACACAGGATGTCGAGTACTACGTCAGACGGTCACTAAACGTCTGCCTTGCAAATTTTACGAGACTCCTGTAGAGACAGAGGAGGATCTGCTAACACGAGGTCTGGCCGCTTCACTAGAAACTGAAGATACATCAGGTGGCATGAAGTATATGTACCATAACATGCTTTGTAGATACATTGTCTGTAACGACGTTGGTGGTCGCCACGCTCGAGCTGCTGTTGTAATGTATCAGTATCTTTCTGTACGTACAGTAATCTGGGTTGTTTTTGTTTTGTAATAATGCAAGCATGAAATGCTTACACCATGTGATCAAAACTATCCGAACACCTCTAAAAACACAGATTTTTCATATTAGTGCTTTGTGCTGCCACCTACTGCCACGTACTATTTATCAGTGACCTCATTAGTGATTAGACATCGTGAAACTATAATGGGGCGCTCCGCGGAACTCACGGACTTCGAACGTGATCAGATGATTGGATGTCAATTGTGTCAAACGTCTGTACGCGAGATTTCCACACTCCTAAGCATCCCTAGGTCCACGGTTTCCGATGTGATAGTGAAGTGGAAAAGTGAAGGGATACGTACAGCACAAAAGCGTACATACCGACCTCGTCCGTTGAATGTGAGAGAGCGACGACAGTTGAAGAGAGTAATAATGTGTAATAGGCAGACATCTATCCAGACCATCACACAGGAATTCCAACTGCGTCAGGATCCACTGCAAGTACTATGAGTTGGATTTTATAGACGAGCGGCCGCTGATAAGCCACACACAACGCCGGTAAATGACAAACGACGCCCCGCTTGGTGTAAGGAGCTTAAACACTGGACGATTGAACAGTGAAAAAATGTTGTGTGGAGTGACGAATCACGGTACACAATGTGGCGATCCGATGCCAGGGTGTTGGTATGGCGACTGCCCGGTGAACGTCATCTACCAGCGTGTGTAGTGCCAACAGTAAAATTCAGAGGCTGTGGTGTTATGGTCTGGTCGTGTTTTTCATGGAGGGGGCTTGCACCCCTTCTTGTTTTGCGTGGCACTATCACAGCGCAGGTCTACATTGATGTTTTAAACACCTTATAGCTTAGCACTGTTGACGAGCAATTCGGTGATGCCGATTGCATCTTTCAACACGATCGAGCACCTGTTCATAATGCACGACCTGAGGCGGAGTGGTTACACGACAGTAACATCCCTATAATGGACTTGCCTTCACAAATTCCTGAACTGAATCCTACAGAACAATATTGGGATGTTTTGGAACGCCGACTTCGTGCCAGGCCTCGCCGACTGACATTGATACCTCTCCTCAGTGCAGCACTCCGTGAATAATGGGCTACCATTCCTCAAGAAACCTTCCAGCACCTGACTGAACGTACACCTGCGAGAGTGGAAGCTGTCATCTAGGGTAACGGTGGGTCAACACCGTATTGAGTTCCAGCATTACCGGTGGAGAGCGGATACTTTTGATCACATAATGTAAGTGTGAACACAAACAATTATGCTTAAGCGATAAATGGAATCCTTTCGAATTGTTACCTAATAATTGTACTGCACGACGCCTAATTCAGTTACTTAAACAGAAGTGAATGAGCTAAAATCTGAACTGAAACGTCGCAGAACGGAAATTTTACGTTTACGGACGTGAATTCCTGTTCAAACTATTATGTTCTCACTCCCCTCTACAAATACTAGAAACTTGTAAAGGGAATTTCCGAACACCCTGTATGTACAAAATGCATGTAAATTTTACTGTTTTGAGATTGCTTGTAACATGTGAAAAACTTTTTTTTTTTCGTCATCAGTCTACTGACTGGTTTGATGCGGCCCGCCACGAATTCCTTTCCTGTGCTAACCTCTTCATCTCAGAGTAGCACTTGCAACCTACGTCCTCAATTATTTGCTTGACGTATTTCAATCTCTGTCTTCCTCTACAGTTTTTGCCCTCTACAGCTCCTTCTAGTACCATGGAAGCCATTCCCTCATGTCTTAGCACATGTCCTATCATCCTGTCCCTTCTCCTTATCAGTGTTTTCCACATATTCCTTTCCTCTCCGATTCTGCGTAGAACCTCCTCATTCCTTACCTTATTAGTCCACCTAATTTTCAACATTCGTCTATAGCAAGACATCTCAAGTGCTTCGATTCTCTTCTGTTCCGGTTTTCCCACAGTCCATGTTTCACTATCATACAATGCTGTACTCCAGACGTACATCCTCAGAAATTTCTTCCTCAAATTAAGGCCGGTATTTGATATTAGTAGACTTCTCTTGGCCAGAAATGCCTTTTTTGCCGTAGCGAGTCTGCTTTTGATGTCCTCCTTGCTCCGTCCGTCATTGGTTATTTTAATGCCTAGGTAGCAGAATTCCTTAACTTCATTGACTTCGTACCCTCAATCTTGATGTTAAGTTTCTCGCTGTTCTCATTTCTACTACTTCTCATTACCTTCGTCTTTCTCCGATTTACTCTCAAACCATACTGTGTACTCATTAGACTGTTTATTCCGTTCAGCAGATCATTTAATTCTTCTTCACTTTCACTCAGCCGTAACGTCAGAATTGCCTCTCTCGTGCCTTTACTTTTCCTAAAGCCAAACTGATCGTCACCTAGAGCATTCTCAATTTTCTTTTCCATTCTTCTGTATATTATACTTGTAAGCAGCTACGATGCATGAGCTGTTAAGCTGATTGAGCGATAATTCTCGCACTTGTCAGCTCTTGCCGTCTTCGGAATTGTGTGGATGATGCTTTTCCGAAAGTCAGATGGTATGTCGCCAGACTCATACATTCTACACACTAACGTGAATAGTCGTTTTGTTGCCACTTCCCCCAATGATTTTAGAAATTCTGATGGAATGTTATCTATCCATTCTGCCTTATTTGACCGTAAGTCCTCCAAAGCTCTTTTAAATTCCAATACTGGATCCCCTATCTCTTCTATATCGACTCCTGTTTCTTCTTCTATCACATCAGACAAACCTTCACCCTCATAGAGGCTTTCAATGTATTCTTTCCACCTATCTGCTCTCTCTTCTGCATTTAACAGTGGAATTCCTGTTGCAATCTTAATGTTACCACCGATGCTTTTAATGTCACCAAAGGTTGTTTTGACTTTCCTGTATGCTGAGTCTGTCCTTCCGACAATCATATCTTTTTCGATGTCTTCACATTTTTCCTGCAGCCATTTCGTCTTAGCTTCCCTGCACTTCCTATTTATTTCATTCCTCAGCGACTTGTATTTCTGTATTCCTGATTTTCCCGGAACATGTTTGTACTTCCTCCTTTCATCAATCAACTGTGATATTAAGTGATGATAGGATCAAGGGAGTAGGATATCATCATGGAATCCAATAGCGAAAATCAAGTACCAACGACAAAACACTGGTTATCCTGGTAGATCATGTGTGGATAAAAATCCTACTTCAAGGTCGCAAATTTTCTTTGATGATTACCGATTTCGGCTCATTACTGAGCTACCTTCAGACCAATCTAAAAGTTGTTTAGTGTGTAACACTCATTACGCATCATCTTATTTTTCTTAGAGATAAGTCACCCTTGTTAAATAAAAAATTCTAAAGTGAAAATTACAGTTGGTTAAGCAAATTGTCAACTTACATAACGAACTACGATTTACAGTAAAACAAAAAAATAAAAATTAAAAAATACGACATATGTAACGTGTAACAGACACCGAATTTTGATTGATCTAAATGACTCAGTAATGAGCCGAAACCGGTAATCAGTGAAGAAAATTTGCCATGTTGACATGGGATTTTTATCTAAACTTGTTTAAAATCAACAGATCGCGTATCTGCCCATTGACAAAATAACGAGCAATTTTGCTGAATTGGATACTTGTCGCTGAAGCCTACAATCGCAGGTGCATCCACTGTTTGTGTGCACGTGCTCGCCTCTGTGTGTGTGTGTGTGTGTGTTTTGTAATACCACAATTTTTTCCGTCTTGTATCAAGCTATGATTTCACACTCTCGAAAAGACAGACTTCACCACCTCGGGCAAGACGTCCACGCAAGTGCAGTGTTTAGAGTTGCTTTGCGTACGACAGCTTTTACTTTCCTTCCCCCACCACCACAGGGCGTGGTACTAGCAGAACTCGTCCGATGCTGGAGCCGGCTCGTCTGAGGCACTTATTACAGCTTTCCAGTGATTGACAACAGGCCGCAGGCAACCGCAAGGTAACGAGCCCGACACGCGACGTGAACCATGCCCCACACCATCCTCAGTTTCACGACTATTTTGCTACACCACTCTCCCACATTAGAAACCACTTTCTTTTGACATCTAAATACTCCATATGTTTCCATCCACATACACCGTAAGCCGTATTCCATTCCAATACGACTATATGCCTCTACTCTCCTTTATTCTCATGATCCTCACGCGAGATACACGATGTTAGCAGCAGAATAGTTGTGCAGTCCTCCTCGAATACAGATGCTCTAAGTCAACAAAACAGGGTTTCGTGAGAACTTCGTTTTTCTTTCGAGGTTTCTAATTTATGTTTCCCACGCACCTTTACTATCCTAGCAGCGAATACATGAATTCGATATCGGCTGTCACGTCTACTTGATAAGGCTTCCAAATACCAATGCAAGGCTACGGAATTTATCAGACTAGTGTCTAGTGCACTGTTTCCTTTAGGTCTACATATACAGTGTGGTCTATTGATCGTGACCGGGCCACATATACCACGAAATAAGCGTCAAACGAAAAAACTACAAAGAACGAAACTTGTCTATCTTGAAGGGGGAAACCAGATGGCGCTTCCATAGGTCAAACGGATATCAACTGCGTTTTTTTTAAAAATAGGAACCCCCATTTTTATTACATATTCGTGTAGTACGTAAAGAAATATGAATGTTTCAGTTGGACCACTTTTTACGCTTTGTAATGGATGGCGCTGTTACAGTCACAAACATATGGCTCACAATTTTAGACGAACAGTTGGTAAGAGGTAGGCTAATTAAATTAAAATACAGAACGCAGGTACGTTTGAACATTTTATTTCGGCTGTTCCAATGTGATATATGTACCTTTGTGAACTTATCATTTCTGAGAACGCATGTTGTTACAGCGTGATTATCTGTAAATACCACATTAAGACAATAAATGCTCAAAATGATGTCCGTCAAACTCAATGCATCTGGCAATACGTGAAACGACATTCCTGTCAACAGCGAGTAGCTCGCCTTCCGTAATGTTTGCACATGCATTGACAATGCGCTGACGCATGTTGTCAGGCGTTGTCGGTGGATCACGATAGCAAATATCCTTCAACTTTCCCCATAGAAAGATATCCGGGGACGTCAGATGCGGCGAACGTGAGGGCCATGGTATGATGCTTCGACGACCAATCCACCTGTCAAGAAATATGCTATTCAATACCGCTTCAACATCACGCGAGCTATGTGCCGGACAGCCATCATGTTGGAAGTACATCGCCATTCTGTCTTGCAGTGAAACATCTTGTACTAACATCGGTAGAACATTACGTAGGAAATCAGCATACATTGCACCATTTAGATTGCCATCGATAAAATGGAGGCCATTTATCCTTCCTCCCATAATTCCGCACCATACATTAACCCTCCAATATCGCTGATGTTCCACTTGTCGCAGCCATTGTTTATTTTCCGTTGCCCAATAGTGTGTATTATTCCTGTTTACGTTACCGCTGCTGGTGAATGTCGCTTCGTCGCTAAATAGAACGCGTGCAAAAAATATGTCAACATCCCGTAATTTCTCTTGTGCCCAGTGTCAGAACTGTACACGACGTTCAAAGTCGTCGCCATGCAATTCCTGGTGCATAGAAATATGGTAAGGGTGCAATTGATGTTGATGTAGCACTTTCAACACCGACGTTTTTGAGATTGCCGATTCTAGCGCAATTTGTCTGCTACTGACGTGGAGATTAGCATCAACAGCAGCTAAAAACACCTACTCGAGCATCATCGTTTGTTGCACGTCGTGGTTGACGTTTTACATGTGGTTGAACACTTCCTGTTTCCTTAAATAACGTAACTATTTGGCGAACGGTGCGGACACTTGGATGATGTCGTCCAGGATACCGAGCAGCATACATAGCACAAGCCCATTGGGAATTTTGATCACAATAGCCATACATCAACACGATATCGACCTTTTCCGCAACTGGTAAACGGTCTATTTTAACACGGGTAATGTATCACGAAGTAAATACTGCCCGCACTGGCGGAATGTTACGTGATACCACGTACTTATACGTTTGTGACTATTATAGCGCCATCTATCACAAAGCGAAAAAAGTGGTCATATTTCTTTACGTACTACACGAATATGTAATAAAGATTGGGGTTCCTAATAATAAAAAAAAAAAACGCAGTTGATATCCGTGTGAACTGTGGCGGCGCCATCTAGAAGGCCAACCATAGCGCCATCTGGTTTCCCCCCTTCAAGCTAGACGAGTTTCGTTCTTTGTAGTTTTTTCGTTTGATACTTATTTCGTGAGATATTTGACCCGGTCACTATTAATTGGCCACTCTGTATACACCGCAAGTCATGTTACAGTGTGTTACGTAGGGAATTTTCGATATGCCTAAGTTCTTTAATTTTCGCGTTCTGTAAATTTCGCAAGACCTTTGTGAGACGAACTACCCGAACGCATACTTTCGAAATTTCAATAGTAAACCCCTCAAACCTCTCTACGATGCAGAACACCTCTCTTGTAGTGCCTGTCATTGGAAGGTGTTTTATTTTATTTGTTTTTTAAAGCATCTCCATAATGCTCTCGAGCCGTCAAACGCACCCATGATCAAACATGCCGCTCTTCATTGCATCCTGTTTCTCATTTCTGTTACTGCACCACGGTAAGCGTCCCTGACTGGAGAACAATAGTCGGCTGAACAAGTGTTTTGTCGGCCACTTCTTTCACGGACGAATTAAATTTGCATACGTTTCTTCCTATGACACGCCAGGATAGCCTAGCGTGTTAGTGTGAGATTGGGGACTGGGAGGCGCGCCAGATCGGATCCGACAGATCAACGACGAGGGCCGGTGTGGTTTTCTTCTTACGGTTTCGCACATCCCATTTTTTTGGGTGAATACCGCGCTGGTACACAAGGTCAACACAGTTACATGATTCGCAAACATTTAGAAAACTTTAGCTCAGTTTCACATTACTAATATCACATGCAGACAGTTAGGGTACACATGTTCCGTCCCTGGGGTATCGGGTTTGCGACAGGAAGCACATCCACCCACCCCTTAAACTGCGTCCGGTCTCGGAAAGCCCAACGGTAGCGACTGGCCGCCGTGTCATCCTCAGCCCATAGGCGTCACTGGATGCGGATATGGAGAGGCATGCGGTCAGCACACAGCTCTCCCGGTCGTGTCAGTTTTCGTGACCGTAGCCTCTACTTGTCATTCAAGCAGCTTCTCAATTGGACTCACAAGGGCTGAGTGCATCCCGCTTGCCGACAGCACTCGGTAGACCAGCACGGAGACCGATGAAAGTGATAGACAAACCCGACAGCTCTTAACTTCGGTGACCTGACGGGAGCCGGTAATACTACTCCGGCAAGGCCGTTGACACCCCTCAAATCAACCATCCAAATCCATTAAACAACCATGCCGATCCTGCACCAATACGGGACAAAGGCACAAGAAAAAGAAGATGAAGATTCTTCGTATGCACCTTATCCTGACATGTACTTTCCCTACTCTTTCTGTTATATGATTATTCACTTTAGACAGCTCGGGATGATTCCTCCTACGTATTTTACCTTATCTACTGTTTCCAGTATGGTGTCACTAGTTTTCACGAAATTTCAACAACAAACTACAGAAGGAAAAATTCACTAAATTTCAACCACCAACTACGTTGGGCCGGCCGCGGTGGCCGTGCGGTTCTAGGCGCTTCAATCCGGAACCGCAGGACTGTTACGGTCGCAGGTTCGAATCCTGCCTCGGGCATGGGTGTGTGTGATATCCTTAGGTTAGTTAGGTTTATGTAGTTCTAAGTTCTAGGGGACTGATGACCTAAGATGTTAAGTCCCATAGCGCTCAGAGCCATTTGAACTACGTTGGGGTAAATGGTTATCATAATGAAGTAAGAGAAATCAGAGCTCGTACAGTAAGATTTATTTTTCTCACGCGCTGTTATGGAGTGGAACGGTAGAGAAGTTCTCTAAAGGTAGTTTCTAGAACCCTATGCCACTCACTTAAGTGTGCATTCTAGAGATGTATAGCCGGCTGCTGTGGTCGAGCGGTTCTACGCGCTTCAGTCTGGAACCGCGCGACCGCTACGGTCGCAAGTTCGAATCGGCAATGCATGTGTGTGATGTCCTTGGGTTAGGTTTAAGCAGTTCTAAGTTCTAGGGGACTGATGACTTCATATGCTAAGTCTCATAGTGCTCAGAACCATTTAAACTTTTTTTTCTTAGATGTATAGCGGCACAGGTGCACTGCGCTTTCCCAGAACCCTTCATTCAAACAAATCTAAATTACTCATTCAATTATTCAGATCGATTCTTCGATCTGCCCTTAAACACATACATGTAAAACATTCCAGATATTCAAATGAAACTCCACTACTGGCAATTAAAATTGCTACACCAAGACGAAATGCAGACGATAATGGGGTATTCATTGAACAAATATATTTTACTAGAACTGACATGTGATTACACTTTAACGCAATTTGGGTGCATAGATCTTGAGAAATCAGTACCCAGAACAACCAACTCAGGCTGTAATAACGCCCTTGATACCCTGGGCATTGACTCAGAGCTTGGGTGGCGTGTATAGGTACAGCTGCCTATGCAGCTTCAACACGATACCACAGTTCATCAGGGGTAGTGACTGGCGTATTGTGACGAGCCAGTTGCTGGCCATTAGTGACCAGACGTTTTCAATTGGTGAGAGATCTGGAGAATGCTCTGGCCAAGGCAGCAGTCGAATGTTTTCTGTACCCAGAAAGGCCCGTACAGGACCTGCAACATGCGGTCGTGCATTATCCTGCTGAAATGTAGGGCTTCGCAGGTATCGAATGAAGGGTAGAGCCACGGGTCGTAACATATCTTAAATGTAACGTCCACTGTTCAAAGTGCCGTCATTGCGAACAAGAGGTGACCGAGACGTGTAACCAATGGCACTCCATACCATCACGCCGGGTGATACGCCAGTATGGCGATGACGAATACACGCTTCCAATGTGCGTTCACCGCAATGTCTCCAAACACGGACGCGACCATCATCATTCTGTAGACAGAAACTAGATTCATCCGAAAAAATGACGTTTTACCATTCGTGCACCCAGGTTCGTCGTTGAGTACACCATCGCAGGCGCTCCTGTCTGTGATGCAGCGTCAGTGGTAACCGCAGCCATGGTCTCCGAGCTGATAGTCCATGGTGCTGCAAACGCCGTCGAACTGTTCGTGCAGTTATTTGTTGTCTTGCAAACGTCACCATCTGTTGACACAGGGATCGAGATTTGGCTGCACGATCCGTTACAGCCATGCCGATAAGATGCGTGTCGTCTCGACTGCTAGTGATACGAGGGCGTTGGGATCCAGCACGGCGTTCTGTATTACCGTCCTGAACCCACCGTTTCGATTTTCTGCTAACAGTCATTGGATCTCGACCAACGCGAGCCGCAATGTCGCGATACGATAAGCCGCAATCACGATAGACTACAATACGATATTTATCAAAGTCGGAAACGTGATGATACGCATTTCTCCTCCATAGACGAGGCATCACAACAACGTTTCACCAGGCAACGCCGGTCAATTGCTGTTTGTATATGAGAAATCGGTTGGAAACTTTCCTCATGTCAGCACGTTGTATGTGTCACCACCGGCGCTAACATTGTGTGACTGCTCTGAAAAGCTGATCATTTGCATATCACAGCATCTTCTTCCTGTCGGTTAAATTTCGCGTCTGTAGCTCGTCATCTTCGTGGTGTAGCAATTTTAATGGCCAGTAGTGTAGTTTAAAATCTAGAGGGAGTACCAAGAGGACTGAGGCTTGAATGAGAATTTGAATAGAGGAAGGAGGCATGCTAGGATAGTCAGTGTGGCTGTGCAAAGCCACTGTGCCAGGATGGCGTAGTACTGAGGCCATCTGCCTACTGAAGAGGCCATCCGGTTTCGAATCACAGACTTGGTACTAACTTTCATTCGTCTCTTCAGTCTGCGTGTACATTCCTGATAGCCACCATAGACCTTATAATCGGATACTACCAGCTTCTTTCTGTGGTGTCACAGGTGTCGTTTTGGCGTTATGCAAATTTAAATAGAATTGACGTTAATTACACAAGGTGGAATATTTTCCCAATATTTCTGCATTATCTCCAAAGGTGTTATTTTCCTGTAAACAACAGTGTCGTTAGCGAACAATCTGATAGCGCTGATAATCCAGACTAATAAACTGTTTACGTATATCGAGAACATCGGCGTCGGCTTATGCTTTATCACTACACACGACGTTCCCGTCGAACATTCAACATTGTAACCGTGTGAAATCTTTCTATATACAAATGACGAAGTAAGGGATGTTAAATATTCACATTTTGAACACCACTGCTGACAGTCAACGGTTGCGTACGTGCTGATCACTTATTAAATCTTAACGTCATAATGCGAAATCGAAGGTTTTCAGTGCAGTTAAAAAGAAGTAAACCGTGTGTTCTTTCCGCTGTTCTCCGGGTCATAACCAATTAACGTCAGACAGAACGCTGAGAATGATAGCACGAAGAAGAACTGATGAACCGTTATCACGGCTTTAGGTTGCTATTAGCAACAGTCCACTTGCCGTTAATGCTAATTTTATCAGTCCATTTTGAGTATGACACACCATGACTATATTTGAGATGACATTAATACACAACACCGTGTCAACATCAGAGCTCTACTAATATTACCAAAGATTCCACGACACGATGCTCTATATTACGTTTGTCTCTGGTAATCTGATGGCAGGCCATACTCGAAACACTTTAATACGAAATGTTGAAAAGAAATCGGTCAATTTTGTGAAATGAATCTTCTAACAGGAGAAATGAAACAGATTAGGGAATCATTAGACGCATAACGTTTGCTGTACATGATTTCGACCATCATCCAAAGGCCTGTCAAATGTTTCTCTAAGCTATTTTGTTTCTGACTTTTAGATAAATGATTTCACAAAATATTTGACAGCTTTTATTTCAATTTCTTTTAAATTTTCAAATTTTGTTCAGAAAGTATTATTGAAACATTTGCTGTCGTAGCGTCTTATGTTCTCGAAATGTTCTCAATTTAGAATTTGACAAGAATTAAACCATTTTCACAGTCAAATATCACACAAATGCCACTTCTCATATACTGTGTAGCAATGAAGATGACTCCCTGCACTCTTCCGGCTTCCGGGAATCATAGAATGTGTATCACGTATTGTGAAGGCTGTGGGCCCCTCATCTGAGATTGAGTTGAAATGTGTACAGTTTGGGCACGAATGCGGAAAGGATAGCTAGACATGAAAAGATTCACTATATTACGGTGTCTACTGTAATCTAAATGCCCTAAATTTAGTACCTGATTTCAAGGAAGCGCTTTTGACTGTTAAATATCACAGCAACGTACTTTTCTCTGCTCGAAATACTGTAGTTAGGCCTTGCACAGGTAAAAGATTTGACTATTTACATAGCTAGCAGCAGCTGTTTATGATATACATCAGTTTCCGATCAAATCAGTAATCAAGATTCCTTAATGACCCTGACTACTTTTAACACATTTTTTTAAGCACTAGAGTCCTCTATGGACAATTTGCTATCCAATTTGCCGATTCCCCGCTCTTCATTTGGCTATGAAAACCCGATCAAAAACCCGCGGTGAAACATTTGATCAAAATACGTTTTAACAGCAAGCTATCTCTCGCTATTAGCGACGTAAAGCAGTGATAAGGCCATTCTATCGTATTCACGTAATGGTCGCTAAACTCCTGTGCGACTTTGTCGGAAGTTGAACGTACGAGGAAGGTAGCAAAGTGGAGGTTCAGTGTTTCACAGTCTTAGCGGTTGAAAGATGAAAACACGTTAGAAAGTGGGGGGGGGGGGGGGGATGGCACCAAATCTATCGGGTTAGGTGACAAATTTGTGGGTCATCATCGAGCTTCTATTACGAAATATTTAGGCATAAAATTGTTGCCACAAGTAAATCAGTTCA
Organism: Schistocerca gregaria; assembly: GCF_023897955.1. Classification (NCBI taxonomy): domain Eukaryota; kingdom Metazoa; phylum Arthropoda; class Insecta; order Orthoptera; family Acrididae; genus Schistocerca; species Schistocerca gregaria. The sequence goes on along the minus strand of NC_064927.1, from coordinate 133,375,696 downwards.
GACGCCGTGTTTTTAGCGGGTATGTCAAAAACTTGTTTTGTTTGTTGGGTAAAAACTCTTCACCGAGAGACCCACTCCAGGTGCAGAATCAAGAACCGGAGTCACAGCTGCTGACCATGTGCCAATTGGCGAGATCTGAACAGCTGTTAATGCGGCTGCGTTCCTCGAATAGACGGAGAACTCTCTCCGACATAAAAATGTCTAATTTGGCGGAACGACTGTCGTTTGAGAGCGCACTGGAGAAGGAGCAGTTTCGCTTTCGCTTCGCGGCTTTTAACCGTTCCTCATTCTTTCAAGACAAGGATGGACTTGCTGAACAGGGACGCAGTGGCATCCAGTTTACACCTCGTGAATTTTGTCTGGTGTTGAGGCATTTCCAAGTCGGCAAAATAACTGCTCGAGCAAGCAAGGGTCCGAGTTCTAGTGCCCACCCAGCACAAAGTTTTAATCTAACAAACCGTGTCATATACGGTATTTATCAGGAGGAGACGGAGATTCCTTTTCCTATAAAGGAATACCTAAAATGCACGGGAATCACGAAAACCATGGCATATCTCTGTACCGGAAATGAAGAGCTAACTTTGTGGAAGGAACAGTGGGTAGATGCAGAGGACAAGAGAAAAAAAGATGCTAAAATATTCTTTCGTTTCTTTTGTGTAGCGCATACACTGCCTGACAAAGCAAGTGAAGCTCCCAGAAGCAATGGTCGGATGTGAGTGTGACTTGTAACCGTACACATTACCGTACACACACCATCGAAGGTGTGTTTAGAGTTGCAATTCCCTATAACGGGCAGAACGGCCTCCAAAGCGCATTCGTATTGTTCGTATTTAGTGCTCTTACCAGGTCTGGTAAGTTATAGAAGTGGCGTGAACAGCGTCAGGTGTCTCGTGATCACTGTGAACGACACAGTTGTGTGGCATACTCGTGAGAGATAGCGTTATCAGCACCTGACAGAGCTTAACAGGAGTCTATTGCGGGCCTCAATTTGGATTTATGGGATATTCAGATGTATCACCAGCTCGATGTTGGACTGTGTGACAACAGGTATATTCGTAGTGACGTTTTCGGTCGACTGCGACAGACCGCCACAAGGAAGAGCCGCCGTATTACGCCCAAACACGTCCATATCTGTACTTGCCATCCTAGACTCTGTACAACAGTGTGTGACAGGCCACATCATTGGTCCGAGAACAACAGCAGGCTGGGAAATCTCCGAACCGTGACGTTAAAAATTCAACATAAACGGCAGTGCTGTATCGCCAAGCATGGACTACTGAGGGATGGCATCCCATTGTGTTCAGCGATGAGGCCATTGTGTTTTACCCCGGACGACCATGGTGGGCTAGTTCTGTGAAGACCGAAAGAGAGGTCACATCCTTCCAATGTTTTGGAGAGGTGCAGAGATCATAGTTTTGGAAGCCATCGGGTGTGATCTCCGGTTACTTACGGTTGGTAGTGACCGAATGAACACTGACGACACAATGGTACGTGACGGACATCCCGTTTTACAGTATCTGGCGCCATTTTGCAACAGTATGCTGCTCGTACGCACATGGCACATTTCTCTATGAACTGTCCTTGTGATGTTAAAGTACTCTCGTGGCCAGCAAGATCAGCAGATCTGTTCCCGACAGAACATCCGTGGTACCAGATGAGAATCTCGGACGTCAAGGACCACTTAGTACGCCTGTCTGAGGAAAGGATACAGTGACCTTATGGCACGCTTCCCAACCGAATCAGTGCGACAGTCCAGGCCAGGCAGGTTCAAATGGCTCTGAGCACTATGGGACTTAACTTCTAAGGTCATCAGTCCCCTAGAACTCAGAACTACTTAAACCTAACTAATCTAAGGACATCACACACATCCATGCCCGAGGCGCGGTTCCAGACTGTAGCGCCTAGAACCGCTCGGCCAGCCCGGATGGGGGCCAGACGGGATGCAACATCATATTGATAAGTGATCTATACCCGAATTTGTAATCAGTGCAATAATATCACATCGCATCTCAGTCCGTAAAGTTTTACTGCCTTTTGTTTCTTCCTCATTGTTGCCTGCTTTTTTTCCAGCCCGTGTTTATTATAACGTTGTTCCATAGGAATCTCATGAAATGCTCATCTCCGATTCTTTAGTTACATAGAGTGAGGAAGTGGCAACAAAACGACTATTCGCGCTGCTGTACAGATGTATGTTCTTTAGTTACGTGTATGAGGAAGTGGCAACAAAACAACAATTCGCTTCGGTTTACATATGTACGAATCTGGAAATATACCTTTGACTTTCAAAAAAATATCATCCACACAATTACGAAGATTGCCAGGGCCGACAAGTGCGAAAATTATCGCACAGTCAGCTAAACAGTTCATGCACCCAAGTTGCTGACAAGAATAATATACAGAAGAATGCAAAGGAAGATTGAGGATGTGCTAGACGACGATCAGTTTGCTTTTAGTAACGTTAAAGGCACCACAGTGGCAAATCTGATGTTCAGATTGGTAACGGAAGCAAGACTAAAGAAACATCGAGACACGTTCATAGAATTTGTCGACCTGGAAAAGGCTTTCGACAGCGTCAAATGGTGCAAGATGTCCGGAAGACCGAGAAAAACAGGGGTAGACTGTAGGGAACCACGGTTAATATACAAAATCTACAAGAAACAGGAAAGAACACGAACGAGTTGCTCAGATTAAAATGGGTGTAAGACAGGGATGTAGCCTTTCGTCCCTATTATGCGTCGAGGAAGCGATGACGAAAATAAAGGAAAGCTTGAAGAGTGGAATTAAAATTCAAGATGAAAAGATATTAATAAGTTGGTGACGCAGCTACCTTCCTGAAAGTGAAGAACACTGAGAGTAAATTGAAGAAAGACGAAACTAATTGGAAGTAGAGGAAATGAGAATAGCGAGAAGCTTAACATCGGGATTGGTGATCACGATGAAGTTAAGCAATTCTGCTACCTAGTCAGCAAAATAAGTAATGACGGACGGAACAAGGAGGACATAAAGATCAGACTATCACTGCCAAAAAGAGCATTCTTGGCTAAGAGATTTCCATTAATATCAAACATAGGCCGCAATTTGAGAAGAAAATTCTGAGTATGTGCATTGGGATCACTGAATTGTATGGTAGTGAAACATAGACTGTGGGAAAACCGGAAAAGAAGAGAATTAAAGTATTTGAGACGTGGTGGTATGTAAGATTGTTGAAAATTACGTGGATGATAGGGAAAGGAATGAGAGGATGCTCTGGAGAATCGGGGACGAAAGAAATATTTCGAAAACACCGACAAGGGACAGGATTTTAGGACATCCGTTAAGAGAACACTAAATTCCTTCCATGAGGAATCGGTATAAGGTAAGAACTGTAGAGGAAAAGAGAGTTTGGAATACATCCAACAAATAACTGAAGACGTACGTTCCAAGTGCTGCTACTCTGAAGTTGGCATAGGAAGAAACTCGTGCCGAACCGCAACAAACCAGTCTGAAAAAGAATGACTCCAGGAAAACAAGTATTTCACAATTCCTATCAAAGGCTTCTAAGAGGATAATGATGATGTTTGGTTTGTGGGGTGCTCAACTGCAGGTTATCAGCGCCCGTACAAATTCCCAACCTTTGCTCATCCTAATCTAGCTACTTTCATGAATGATTACGGAATGATGAGGACAACACAAAACACCCAGTCATCTCGAGACGGGTGGAAATCCATGACCCCATGCTCGAGAAGCGAGAACGCGATCGCGAGACGACGATCTGCGGACTTCTACAGAGCAAACCTAGTAGTTAAAGTGTTGGTAAGTCTTGTTCAGAAATGTACCGCTTAGTGATACAATAAGTCTGAAGATCGGATCATTTTGAAATTACCAGCATCACGGTACGCACACGAATTGAGGAGATGGTTCTGTCGCCTGTCGTAATTATGACACCACGTATAATTTCCGTTCAACGGTTGCGAGAAACTGGTACGTTCGCAAGTACAACTATTGACTGTGCTGCGCCGCAGACGCGGCGCACTCCTTGACTTTGGAGCCGACGGTTTCATCCCGTAGAAGAGAACCCGACGACGAGTACTCGAAACATAGCTCTCGCTATGGTCTCCTGTGGAGGACACGGGTAAGAGCTCACTGCGCGCGTACCATGAAGCAAGAGATTTGCAAACTTATTACATCCAAGTGGTACATTTCCGGACATGAATTCCTTATCAAAACTTGCTTTATGATTCCACAGGGTTACTAAGTAAATCAATGGTCGCTTTTACTTTCTACAAAAGTTGTGAAGTTTCTGCGAAGATGGTTTTCGTGATGGTAATTATCTCTATCATCAGTAAAATATTTATTGTGTATATTTTACTTGTTTTGTTTTCCGACAGATACTTGAATCCATTTCCACTCGACACCGTGTCCCTCATTCAGTAACTTGTCCACGACTGTCGTTCTTAGCTTTGCACTCTCCGTCACCTCGTCTGCCGCACCTTCCTCGTTCTCAGTAAAATTAACGACGACATCAAGTCATCGCGGGTCACCACGGAGGTATTTTCCGCGATCGTATAGCGAGTAACAAGCAGCGCTACTTTGAACTGTAATGCAACCATACCTGGTCACGTGACAATGTTAGTTTCAGTTGCAACGAGACAATCAGTTCGCGTTCCATCTACATCTACATCTACATCCATACTCCGCAAGCCACCTGACGGTGTGTGGCGGAGGGTACCCTGAGTACCTCTATCGGTTCTCCCTTCTATTCCAGTCTCGTATTGTACGTGGAAGGAAGGATTGTCGGTATGCTTCTGTGTGGGCTCTAATCTCTCTGATTTTATCCTCAAGGTCTCTTCGCGAGATATACGTAGGAGGGAGCAATATACTGCTTGACTCTTCGGTGAAGGTATGTTCTCGAAACTTTAACAGCAGTCCGTACCGAGCTACTGAGCGTCTCTCCTGCAGAGTCTTCCACTGGAGTTTATCTATCATCTCCGTAACGCTTTCGCGATTACTAAATGATCCTGTAACGAAGCGTGCTGCTCTCCGTTGGATCTTCTCTATCTCTTCTATCAACCCTATCTGGTACGGATCCCACACTGTTGAGCAGTATTCAAGCAGTGGGCGAACAAGCGTACTGTAACCTACTTCCTTTGTTTTCGGATTGCATTTCCTTAGGATTCTTCCAATGAATCTCAGTCTGGCATCTTCTTTACCGACGATCAACTTAATATGATCATTCCATTTTGAAAAGTAAGTTGTCAAGATAAACACAGTAATAATTCCCAAGGAAATCATGAGCTAGCTCCAAAACAATTCAAGGAGTTACTTTCTCTTCATGATAATGACTGCCACAATTGGTGTCGTTAGCAGTATAAACACTGGCCGAAAACACAGTATCTTGACTGGCGTGAGATACCGCTTAGCGAAGGAAGCGTTAACAAATAGCAGTATTACACCTACTGGCCTGACTTCGCTATTCCCATTAACTACAAGAAACAGAAGGTTATGGGCGGATGTTTCTGTCGAAACACCTGGCCTTTTATGTCATGTACTTCGAATCTCGCAAACTCATTCTCGAAGGTACTTCCCGTTGTCCTAGAATCATGAAAGTCGGCAAGAAACAAGATTTCAAAGTTCAAGTAAAGGAAGAACTCAGAAAATTGATAAATTGTATAACATAAAATGTTTTGACATTTTTGTCCACCTGTCTGCCTGTCCGTATGTTACACTCCTGGAAATTGAAATAAGAACACCGTGAATTCATTGTCCCAGGAAGGGGAAACTTTATTGACACATTCCTGGGGTCAGATAAATCACATGATCACACTGACAGAACTACAGGCACATAGACACAGGCAACAGAGCATGCACAATGTCGGCACTAGTACAGTGTATATCCACCTTTCGCAGCAATGCAGGCTGCTATTCTCCCATGGAGACGATCGTAGAGATGCTGGATGTAGTCCTGTGGAACGGCTTGCCATGCCATTTCCACCTGCCGCCTCAGTTGGACCAGCGTTCGTGCTGGACGTGCAGACCGCGTGAGACGACGCTTCATCCAGTCCCAAACATGCTCAATGGGGGACAGATCCGGAGATCTTGCTGGCCAGGGTAGTTGACTTACACCTTCTAGAGCACGTTGGGTGGCACGGGATATATGCGGACGTGCATTGTCCTGTTGGAACAGCAAGTTCCCTTGCCGGTCTAGGAATGGTAGAACGATGGGTTCGATGACGGTTTGGATGTACCGTGCACTATTCAGTGTACCCTCAACGATCACCAGAGTTGTACGGCCAGTGTAGGAGATCGCTCCCCACACCATGATGCCGGGTGTTGGCCCTGTGTGCCTCGGTCATATGCAGTCCTGATTGTGGCGCTCACCTGCACGGCGCCAAACACGCATACGACCATCATTGGCACCAAGGCAGAAGCGACTCTCATCGCTGAAGACGACATGTCTCCATTCGTCCCTCCATTCACGTCTGTCGCGACACCACTGGAGGCGGGCTGCACGATGTTGGGGCGTGAGCGGAAGACGGCCTAACGGTGTGCGGGACCGTAGCCCAGCTTCATGGCGACTGTTGCGAATGGTCCTCGCCGATACCCCAGGAGCAACAGTGTCCCTAATTTACTGGGAAGTGGCGGTGGGGTCCCCTACGGCACTGCGTAGGATCCTACGGTCTTGGCGTGAATCCGTGCGTCGCTGCGGTCCGGTCCCAGGTCGACGGGCACGTGCACCTTCCGCCGACCACTGGCGACAACATCGATGTACTGTGGAGACCTCACGCCCCACTTGTTGAGCAATTCGGCGGTACGTCCACCCGGCCTCCCGCATGCCCACTATACGCCCTCGCTCAAAGTCCGTCAACTGCACATACGGTTCACGTCCACGCTGTCGCGGCATGCTACCAGTGTTAAAGACTGCGATGGAGCTCCGTATGCCACGGCAAACTGGCTGACACTGACGGCGGCGGTGCACAAGTCCTGCGCAGCTAGCGCCATTCGACGGCCAACACCGCGGTTCCTGGTGTGTCCGCTGTGCCGTGCGTGTGATCATTGCTTGTACAGCCCTCTCGCAGTGTCCGGAGCAAGTATGGTGGGTCTGACACACCGGTGTCAATGTGTTCTTTTTTCCATTTCCAGGAGTGTATTTCCTCAGGATATGGTACGGATACCAATTGGAATTTGTCAAACACTACGGTACTTCGGCGATGTATAGGAAGATATATATATATATATATATATATATATATATATATATATATATATATATATATATATATAAACGTTTTGATACTCGCAAACTCACTCATCAAAACATTTTTTATTTTTACTCATCAGTCCCTGACTCAGAGCAGCAATTGAAACCTACGAAGACAGTTATTTGCTGCTCATATTCCAATCTATGTCTTCTTCTTTAGTTTCTACCCTCTAAAGCTCCCTTTAGCTTCATAGAAGTTATTTCCGGATGTCTTAACAGATATCTTCATATTTTGTCACTTCTACTTATCAGTGTTTTCCATATAATCCTTTCCTCGCCGATTCTGTGCGGAACCTTCTCATTCCTTACCTGATCAGTCTCCTTAATTTTCAACATTCTTCTGTAGCATCACATCTCAAATGCTTCAAGTCCCTTCTTTTTATGTTTCCCCATAGATCATGTTTAACTACTATACACTGCCGTGCTCCAAACGTAAATTCTCAGAAAGTTATTCCTCAAATTAAGGCCTACGTTCTGAAAGACTTCCGTGGACAGGAATGCCACTTACTGCCAATGCTAGTCTGCTCCTTATGTGCTTCTTACTCCTGTGTCATGGGCCATGTTGCTGTCTAGGCAGCAGAATTTCTTATCTGTGTCTACTTCGTAACCATCAATTGCAGTGTTAAGCCTCTCGCCGTTCTCATTTCTGCTACTTCTCATTAGCTTCATCTTTCTTCGATTTACTCGCAATGCATATTCTGTACTCATTAGATTGTTCATTCCATTAACTAGATCATGTAATCCTTCTTCACTTTCACACTTTTGCAGTCATTAGCGAATCGTATCACTGATACCCTTTCACCTTGAATTTTAATTCCACTCTTGAACCTTCCTTTTATTTCCACCATTGCCTCCTCGATGTAGAGATTGAACATTACCCATCCGTCCCTACAGCGTACCCCAATTATTCTCAGAATTTCGGATACCTTGCGCCATTTTACAATTTCGAACGCTTTTTCCAGGTCGACAGATCCTATGAATGCGTCTTGACTTTTCCTAAGTTTTGCTTTCACTATTAACCGCAATGTCAGAATTGCCAATTTGAGTAATCAGTTTGTTGCCACTTTCCCCAAGATCTTAGAAATTCTAATTTCATCTGTCCCTTCTGACTTATTTGATCCAGAGTCCTCTCTTGCTACCTGTGCTTGGCCAGAAGAGGAGTTGCGAAGCCGTGCACCGACTGTGGCGTGACACAAAGCGAATTGTGGTGCGTCGTTATTAAGAAACAGCAAAACTGTAGCATTTTTTTCACCACATTATGGCAGAAACGGCCAGAAGAAGGAATCAGACACCGAGAAGAAACTTCCAACACCGCAACCCACAAGGAATGCGGAACGGAAGCGCGACGAATGTCGTGCATCTGTCCTTCCTCTGTCGTGGGGAGCGATGTACACTACTGGCCATTAAAATTGCTACACCACGAAGATGACGTGCTACAGGCGCGAAATTTAGCCGACAGGAAGAAGATGCAGTGATATGCAAATGATTAGCTTTTCAAACCATCACGCAAGGTTGGCGCCGGTGGCGAGACCTACAACGTGCTGACATGAGGAAAGTTTCCAACCGATTTATCATACACAAACAGCAGCTGACCAGCGTTGCCTGGTGAAACGTTGTTGTGTTGCCTCGTGCAAGGAGGAGAAATGCGTACCATCACGTTTCCGACTTTGATAAAGGTCGGATTGTAGCCTATCGCGATAGCGGTTTATCGTATCGCTGCTCGCGTTGGTCGAGATCCAATGACTGTTTGCAGAATATGGAATCTGCGCGTTCAAGAGGGTAATACGCAACGCCGTGCTCGATCCCAACCGCCTCGTATCACTAGCAGCCGAGAATACAGGCATCTTATCCGCATGGCTGTAACGGCTCTTGCAGCCACGTCTCGATTGCTGATTCAACAGATGGGGACGTTTACAAGACAACCATCTGCACGAACAGTTCGGCGGCATTTCCAGCAGCATGGACTATCAACTCGGAGACCATGGCTGCGGTTACCCTTGACGCTGCATCACAGACAGGAGCTCGTGCGATGGTGTACTCAACGACGAACCTGGGTGCACGAATGGCAAAACGTATTTTTTTCGGATAAATCCAGGTTCTGTTTACAGCATCATGATGGTCGCATCCGTGTTTGGCGACATCGCGATCAACGCACATTGGAAGCGTGTATTCGTCATCGCCATACTGCCGTATCACTCGGCGTGATGGTGTGGGGTGCCATTGGCTACACGTCTCGGTTACCTCTTGTCCGCATAGCCGGCACTTCGGACGTTACATTTCAGATGTGTTACGATTCGTGGCTCTGCCCTTCATCCGATCCCTGTGAAACCGTACATTTCAGCAGAATAATGCTGTACCGCATGTTGCAGGTCCTGTACGGGTCTTTCTGGATACAGAAAATGTTCGACTGCTGCCCCGACCAGCACTTTCTCCAGATCTCTCTCCAATTGAAAACGTCTGGTCAATTGTGGCCGAGCAACTGGATAGTCACAATACGCCAGACACTACTCTTGATGAACTGTGGTATCGTGTTGAAGCTGCATAGGCAGCTGTACCTGTACACGCCATCCAAGCTCTGTTTTGCTCAATGCCCAGGCGTATCAAGGCCGTTATTACGGGCAGAGGTGGTTGTTCTGGGCACTGATTTCTCAGGATCTATGCACCCAAATTGCGTGAAAATGTAATCACATGTCAGTTCTAGTATAATATATTTGTCCAATGAATACCTGTTTGTCATCTGCATTTATTCTTTGCGTAGCAATTTTAATGACCAGTAATGTATGATATCATAGCCAACTGCTTCAGGGAAGAAGTAGGCGTAGAGTCCCTTGACTCAATCGTCTAACTGCAGGCAGCGCGCTTGGCCGACCACCGCGTACTGAAGAGCGCTGTAGCCGCCCACATAGTTGATCCACCTACTGTGGAAAACGCGCCGAAAGAGCGCGAGAAGATATCGAAAGCTCTGAAGAGGGGGCTGCCTTGGATCTGATGAGAAGACGGTCCAAGAGGGGTTGTTACGTGCCGGATGGCGGGGTGCAAATACAAAGCTGCACAATCGGACGAATATGAAGAGGCCGCCGCTGTACATTGTCGTAGTGGAAACTGCGACGGATGGCAGTCACACCTTCGGGATAAGGAAACTCTTATGCTTTTTTGTGACCGTCGAAACTCTGCCCTGGGCATGGGCCATAAGTTTTTTGGACAAAATAGTTGAAGCAGCGATTAGTATGATTAATCAGTTATTCAAAGCCGGCCGTGGTTGTCGTGCGGTTCTAGCGCTGCAGTCTGGAACCGCGGGACTGCTACGGTCGCAGGTTAGAATCCTGCCTCGGGCATGGATGTGTGTGATGTACTTAGGTTAGTTAGGTTTAAGTAGTTCTACATTCTAGGGGACTGATGACCTAAGATGTTAAGTCCCATCGTGCTCTGAACCATTTGAACCATTATTTGAATTATTCAAAACAGTTTTAATCGCGTATATTATTATTTTACCGCCAACCGGTTTCAACCCGACGTAGGGGTCATCTTCTGCGCGTTTTCACCATTGGTCGACTGCTGGTGGTGTTTCCTGCCGTTATGTAGGCAGGAGTGACACCACCAGCAGTCGACCAATGGTGTAAACGCCCAGAAGACGACCCCTACGTCGGGTTGACACCGGTTGGCGGTATAATAATAATATACGCGATTAAGACTGTTTTTGAATAATTGATGGACCCTAAGCCCCAGTCTTTTACGAGCCAAGCTGAAGGTCGTGTGGCTAAATACCGCCGCGATGTGCGAAGTGCGCAGGCGAGCACCAGAGCCGCGCCTGTAACAGGCAACCAGATGAGGCGCCAACTCGTGCTCACTGCGGAGGGCCACATGTGGCAAACTGACGTGGCTACGCTGAAGACAAGGCGAAAAACGAGAAGAAACAACGACGCAGCCGTAAGCGCCCACACAGCTCCCAGGAGGGCGGAATACCGCGCCAGTCAGAGTGGGCAGGAGGCGGCCGCCGGCGGTAGTTCAGCAGGCGCCGAAAGAGCAGGAGATGCGCGCCATGCTGCCGGTCGCCGCGGAGGAAGCGACTGCGGCCTTCAAAGCCACGATGGAAGCGGATAGGGCAGCCTTTAATGCCACCCCGTCTGCAGAGACGGAGGGGGCGTGCAGCCAACTGTGGAAATTGCGCTCGAAGCTGGCGCACGTCTGTGCGGGCGCCACAGGTGAAGAGAAGACACCTGCCGCAGCTCCCCTTATTGAGCAGCCGGCGGACATGCCGAAGAAGAAAACGGTTGCCGCCGCAAGAAAGCCGAAGGCCATCGGTTCTGACCAGCTCTGCTCCGACGAGTGGGCTACCAGAGCGATCAGGACGCTCAAGGACATCGGCTACGTCGTCCGCTAAAAACGGAAGACTCAACCGCGGCCCTCACTGAGCCTGTCAGCGCAGCCAACGAGTGAGGAGTGGTGCCGCTGCGCGACCACACATGTCCGAGCGCTTGACTTCGACGCTCGCCCACCAGACACCGATGGACGACCTGGGTCTTCCCCTGCGCCGAGTCATCAGTGACGCAGTGCGACAGGGGGCTCTCACAGCCCAAACCGTGCCGTAGCGGACTGATCTCTTATGACGAACATATGGCTTGACATGGTATCCGCTTGCATGATTCACACTTCTAACTCAACCCATCCTTGCATGGCCTGCCGCAATCAGCAAGATTCTGCCACTGCGCTTACTATCCGACGTAACTATCGCAGAGGATTTTTCCCCTGGCGCTTGCACTGGCACTTTTCTCTCTCTGCCCTTGAAACCTCTACCCTTCGTTGAACTTTCGACCCAGTCTGTCTCCAGATGAGTGCGTATTAATGGTTAACCTTAACCAGACGTATGCAAACATTGTAGTACCCACATCCTGCGAGGCCTCACTTCAGTGAAAACAACCCTTATGCAGAGATTGCAGTAGACCTTTTGTGTTGGCCATCATGCCTGTGTGGGCGTCGAGGGGCTCCACCTCCGAAAAAAAACTGCATATTCTCCTGTAACATTTACCTCTACTCCTTCCCCTACTACAGCATTCCAGTCCCCATCAATATTAAATTTTCGTCTCCCTTCACGTACTGTATTACCCTTTCATATACTTTATCTATCTCTTCATGTTCAGCTTGTGACGTCGGCTTGTATACCTGAACTGTCGTTGTCGTGTTGGTTTGCTGTCGATTCTGATAAGAACAACTCTATCACTGAACTGTTCACAGTAGCACACTATCTGCCCTGCCTTCCTATTCATAACGAATCGTACTCCCGTTATACCATTTTCTGCTGCTGTTGATTTACCCTATACTCATCTGACCCCTACTACATCTAGATTCAGCATTTGAATTTCACTTTTCACATTTTCTAGTTCTCTGCCACATTCAAGCTCCTGATATTACACGTCCCGACTCATAGAACGTTATCCTTCCATTTATTATTCAATCATTTTCTCATGGTCATCTCTCCCTCGGCAGTCCGCTCCCCAATCACTTCTTTTGTGGAATAATAATTATAGATATTAGGAACAGCAAGTGCTGAGGTAGGTGAGTACCTCCAACTACATGTGAAGACAGCAAGCCATTAGTACGTATCTTCCCCTGACGAGCGAGTTTGGTGTTGAAATGTGGAAGCGTGGACGCAAAACGGTTAGTCTACACAGACAGGCGCAGTCCACTTAAAGACATGCAGTTACAACCACGCAGAAAAATCAGTTCGTGACAGGTTTGGGGGAAGCTATTAACCGCAGAGAAAAAGCAACTAACACAGCGAATTGAGTAAATTATAAGATACAAAGATTAGAGTATCTGCGCTGATACTCCTTATGTGTGGTTCATTAATATATACACACTTCAGTGTGTTGGCTCTTTTCCGTCTGTATCCAACAGTCTTCCAACAAACACATCACAAATGTTACGACCTGATGTTTTCTGCATTGCCGTAAGTGCATCTGTGTGTGGACTACGCCTGGCAGTACAAACTTGCCATTTTGCGACACATGTCATGTGGGCATATGACAAGTCGGTGGCGCACAGTAAAGCGCGCCGCAGTTACTTAGAAAACGAGTTTCTCCGCGTGGAGGACACCGGCGTGCTGACCTCGGGTGAGTCCTCCAGGCGTTTCGTCACGGGTTCGCCTCCTGACAACGTCGAGAACCCCAGACGTGCTTGCCCAGTGCACGCTCTGTCCTGCATCCGTGTCGCATTTGACCGCTGCTCCCTTCAGCAAAAAAAATGGATCAAATGGCTCTGAGCACTATGGGACTTAACTTCTGAGGTCATTAGTCCCCTAGAACTACTTAAACCTAACTAACCTAAGGACACCACACACGTCCATGCCCGAGGTAGGATTCGAACCTGCGACAGTAGCGAACGCGCGGTTCCAAACTCTAGCGCCTAGAAACGCTCGGCCACTCCGGCCGGCCTCCCTTCAGTAATCTGCATGACTGCACACTGTTGGAGATGCATATCTTCGATCTCCACTGTTGTGTTCGCATGCTTCGATGCGCAGTCAAAATACCTCGATGTTCCAAATCTACGCACACACTGAGATGGCGTAAGACACTGGAATCACACTCACGGGGCTGGCTGCTACAGTCCCCATCCGCTCATACAGATTCAGGTCTTCCGAGGTCTCTTGAAGAAATACAGCAACCGAGCACTAATATAGCTTCATTTCATCTACATCTACGTTATACTCCGCAAGCAACCTAATCGTGTGTTGTGGACGGTAGTTTTAGTACCACTATCTGATTTCTCCAACCCTGTTCCACTCACCAATAGTGTGTTGGAAGAATGATTGTCGGAAAGCCTCTGTATTTCGCTATTTTCTCCTCGTGGTCAATACGCAAGATGTATGTTGGAGGGGTGAGGGGGCGGGAGTAGTTGTCCGACTTGTTCTGAAAAGTGATGTGCCGAAATCTCAATAGTAAATCTCTCCGTGATGCCAGTGGAGTTTGTTTACCATCTCCGTAACGCTCTCTCACCAGCTAAAAGATCTGTGAAGAAACGCTCCGCTTTTAATTGGATCTTCTCTGTCTCCTCTGTCCTACTTGATAGGGATCCCAGATAGATGAACAATATTCGAGAATCGGGCGAAAAATGAATCTATGTCTGGTGTCTGCTTCTCTCACTATCCGTTTTCAGTGGTCATCCCAGTTAAGGTCGCTCTGGATAGTTACGCCTACGGCAGACGCTGTTTCCAGCTGTTTGTCGTCAATAGCGTAGTACAGTAGTGGATTTCTTTTTCTATGCATGCGCAATATGTTACATTTATTTACGTTCAGTGTGAGCTGCTGGAGTCTGCACCATTCATCAGTTCTCCGCAAGTCGTTCCATAAATTCTTACTATCTTCTGACGTTGCTGCTTTGGTACAGACAACTGCATCATCCGCGAATAGCCTGAAAGAGCATCCGAAGTTTTTTACTAGATCATTTATATACGGGGTGACCAAAAAGTCTTGCCCTGATTATAACAATTTATTACAGAATAACAATTTGATGCCGTTACATAGATTAGTGTCACTAATTTTTTAAAGGCCACTTAACGTTAGTAAGCCTCAACGTGTGTTCCCTTGGTAGGTCAGAGAATGTCGAGGCGGTATTCCAGTTCCCGCCAGGTGTTTCGTAACATGTGTTCTGTCACAGTACCCACAGCAGCTTGTGTCCTAGCCTTCAGTTCGTCGACGTCAGCAACTGGTGTGACGAAGACTCTGTCCTTGATGTAGCTCCAGCAAAGAAAGTCAAGGGGCGTAATATCTGGAGAGTAGGGTAGCCATGGTGTTGGACCGTTCCTTCCAATCCACCGATCCGGAAATGTTTCATCCAGAAAATCACGCACTATCAAAGCCCAGTGGGTGAGGGGGCTGTGCTCCATCTTGCTGGAAAATGATCCATGGTTGATATTCTTCTGTGGCGCAATGAACTGTTGAAAAACGTCTAAGTAAATGTTAGCGATAATGGTTTTTTCCGCGAAGAAAAACGGTCCAAAAACCTTGTTATGCATGAGGCTGCACCAAACATTCCCTTTTTCGCTGTCTCGCTGTAACTGTACAGTAGCATGTGGAGAGTCTGAGCCTCATATACGGACATTATGCCTATTTACCATTCCACTGACATGAAAGTTGGATTCATCGGTAAAGCATATGCGATTTACGTAATCGTTAGCGTGTTGAGATTCTCAGTTGCAAATTCAGCACATGTCAGCAAATCATTCGGTCCCTCGATTTGCACTTTGTAAGCATGCAACCTAAGCCTTTCATGAAAAATCTTCACCACACTTGGTTGCGGTATTTGAAGTTCACGTCGTGCTTGACGAATTGGTTTAGACGGACTCCGTTGAAACAACTGCCGAACACGATCAACAGTTGCATCGCTCACACGAAGCCAGTCACTTCGAGGGCGATCTTCAACGCTGCCTGTTTCGATAATCTTTCCATACCATCGCTTTATTGATTTAACGTCAGGAGGGCTGCGTCCATAAAAAGTCCGAAATTTACGCTGAACACTGATGAGTGGTTTCGTTTCGTGAAACCACATTGCGCTTTCCCTGCATCGACGCCATTCCGCTACCAACTAACGTGACGTAACAGACCACGTCGGTGTTGTGGAGCACTAGCGCCATCTATTGGTAACAACTAGTAACACTAAGCTCTGTAACGGCATCAAATGTAACTTATTATGTCAAACGGTTATTCTGTTATAAATTTTTATAGTCAGGGCAAGACTTAGTGCTCACTGTGTATATTCTAAACAGCAACGGTCCTATCACACTTCCCTATGTTACTCTCGATGTTATATTACCTTTACATCTGTCGATTTCTGCCGAGACACGTTTCGGGCTTTCACCCATCTTCAGCTGCTTGACCGAAAAAAGTGGAACACGCAGAAGATATGGCCGAATGTCAGCGTAACTTCGTACGCGTGTAGACCACTGGGTATGTAGATATCTTAGAGTTACAGTTGTGTGTGACAGAAGGGCCACCAGAGTGCATTAGTGCTGTTAATGTTTAGTGTTGGTACCAGGCCTAGTAGAATGGACAGCGTCACATGATTACTATGAACGACACGGAGACGTCGCATAAGCGTAGAGACAGCATTATCAGCAGATGGTAGAATTTAAAAAGAAGCGTATCACTGGGGGTCTTCAAGTGGCTGGGTGGTCGAATCGTGCAATACCCACATTTGTGGAGCAATCGGATGTAATATCAACACAACGTTAGACTACTCGAAAACTTTAGCAGAGGCACACTCGTCGTCAAGGTTTCGGTCCACCAGATCTTGTCACACAACCTAGGTATTGTGTGTCAAGTACGCTTCAACCTCTTCACATCTGTCCCTGCCATCCGAGAGCAAATAGTGGACTCGTGGCTGTACTGTGTGTCATCTGGCACTATTGGTCGCAGCCTGACTACGCAATTGGTGCTTAATGCGTATTCTGAAGTTCACAGCACAACACAAACTGCTGCGTCGTGCCATGACCAGGAAGCATGGACTGCTGGTAATGGCGTCACATAATGTTCACCCATGAATCGAGGGTATGCACTATCCTGGATGACCATCGTCGGCAAGTATGACGGTGACCTGGGGAGAAGTCGTACTCCTCCAATGTTTTGGAGACACACAGCGGTGATATTGGTAGTGTCTTCGTGTGGGGAGCCATGAGCTGGACTTCACGTCGCGGATGGAGGTGACTGAAGGGCTCTGACAGCACAGCTGTGTGTCAAGAAAATACTTATCACCATGCCATTTTTCAACATGACAAAATTCATCGGTACATGACACGTGTCTGATGGACTGTCTGCACTATGATGAGGTACTACTGCAGTCAGCAACATCGCAAGATCTGTCCCCGACAGGGCTCCGTATTTGACGTCAACTCCGTACCAGTACAAGCATCCACGCTATCAAAGACCAGTTATAATAGTCGTGGGCCAGCTTCTCTTTAGGGACAACACGACAGCTTTATGACACCCTTCCCATTCGAATCAGTGGACTCATCTAGAGTAGCGGGGGGTGCTACTTCATACTAACAAGTCGGTTCACGGTGGTAAGTCCTTTATAAATTTGTCTCGATGTTGTAATCTCTGAGTCCGCCCGGATAGCTGAGTGGTCAGCACGGCTGTCTGGCACGCCAAGGGGCCCGGGTTCGATTTCCGGATGGCTCCGAGGTTTTCTCCGCTCAGGGACTGGATGTTGTGTTGTCCTCATTATCATTTCATCATCACCAGTGGAAGGCAGTGGGAAACCACCACTGGAATCACTTCCCCTGACGCTCATGCAGTGGACCTCTCTGACGAGGCTTCCCCCATGACAAGATCTCGCGTAAGGCAGCACACACAGTCAGTGTGTAATCGGTCAGATAACATCATGCATTCTCGTAAGCCTCGAATTTTCATTCCGTTTCCACCTTTAGTTCTAGGTCCTTTACTTTTATTGTTAGGCTGTGCATGTTCGTCAGTACAACATTTTTACTGACTGCATCTTGAGCACAGCAGATGCCTTTTATACTGTAACTCTTAAGTCCTTCTCGCAGTTATACTGATAGCATAAACACTTTTAGCAATCGCCGTGTCGCCGACTTGTAGTGGAAAATCCGGAAGGCATCTGAGAATAAATGCAGCTATATTGAAAGTGGCTCATTGTTGTATTTCATCAAACAATTGCTGTACAAAGTGAAAGTGCCCTGTAAACCAGGAATATATGATAACTGGTTGCTTAACATTGGCTCTTGTTATGACGGCACACGAGGCAGGATTAATCTGAATTTACGTTGATCAAGGAGTCTGAAGCTGGTGTAATTGAACACTGGAATTGTTTGCTTAAGTAAGTAAAATGTGAAAGAGACGGCTGCAAGCGTTTTAATTTTCTTCTTCCAGGAACGAAGTCAATGTATTCAGTTCAATTCACATAATGGTTAAGTTACATGCACTGAAATGATTTTCCTATAAGAGTCGGATTAATTTCAGTACAATTATTCAGTAACGCATAAACACAAGTTTCTGTTAATCACTTTCATTAAGCAGGAATTTACAAGCATTCTCATAAACGTACATACCAACCACTAACGGTACAGTACGGAGACAGTTCTTCGAATGAAGGAAGCAGAGAACTCTTATTCCTTATCCCCGCTAGTATTACAACAGCGTCCTATTCTGTGGGGCAGGGGGAGGGGTGGGTGTCGGCCATACCTCCCAGCGAGAATGTGAGGCCTCTGAGAGATCGGCTCCGTTTGCTGTGTTGCTTCACGGTCGTCAGCTTTCCATTACCTCCTGTCTGTTGTTGTCGTTGAACAATCCCCAGCAGTCTATTGTATGTAGCACGCGCGCCTTCGTTACGCGGCAGCTCTAAGAAGATCGTACCACAAAAAGCATTTCCTCTTGCCCGACTTCACAAAGGTGGCATGGAACGCCAAAAGACGGTGGGATTCCTGGTCCACCGCTCACTGCTGGCGGTAAATCATAGTAGTTCCTCGTATTACTCAAACATCAGTGCAGGAGTGTTGCAGTTTGCAGCAGTTCAGCGTCAAAAGCAGCTTCTCGGGTTCTAAATATCCTTTCAGATATCGGTTATATTGGTTAACTTAATGAGTAGAGGCACTGCAATTCACAGCGCAGAGGGGAGATCAATACCTTTTTTTTTTTTTTTTTTTTTTGAGAGAGAAAAAGGAAGTGTGCTGCGAAAGTCAGCGGCACTGCTTATTACTTTACAAAACAGCTTTAATTTATAGTTTGATGTTCCAGGAGGAGACGCACGTTTCTAATAAACATTTCCCCTTCTGTCAGTATCTTTTAGTTAACAATCTACAGACTTGTGAAAAGGAAAAACTTCAATAGCTTAAACGAAACTTTTCACAAACTTGACAGGACGTGGCCCTTTCCATGGACCAACAATAATATTATAATTTAGTTCGCGATTTCACATAAGCGCGGTACGTATCTGACACATAGAAATTTTATCTTCACCTCTATTCGCAAACTTTTACAGCTCTGACCAGCAATTGAATGCTGGTAGCCGATCCGTTAAGTCCACGTAGTGTTGTTGTAGTATCTTCAGTGTCTGCCCCAGTATTACCTCGTGTTGGGAGCCATGCTGGCGAAGCTATTTTACAGAGAGATCAGGCATTCAGAAAATTAGTGACAGCCTGCAATGCAGACTGCAGCTCTTAGCGTTGGCGAGGCTACACTTATTTTCATACATTACACACTTTAAGCTATTACAAGACACTACAGTGTACGCTACAGATCTGATATAACGACATCTACTATTGTTTATCACTGTTCGTATTTCTTTCTTTGTGGCCTAACCCTGCATCAGCTTTCCAAGTTTCATACTATATCAATATTAAAAATTCTTCTTTTAAAAAACAGATGATTTTGTTAACAAACTAGGTTTGGTGATCGACACTGTGCATTGTTTTCCTACAATTTCTGTGAAAATATTCTTTTCCTTAGGACATGGGAATATTCGGAACAGAACTTAGAGGTTGTAAAGGGTATGAGTGCAGATATTTCTATTTGTGACTGAGGAATGTGTACAGAACAACATTACATCGTATTTACCTCATTTTATCACTCTTAATTATAGTTATTAAACTTGTATGCTTGTACGTTGACTAGTACCTCCGAGTACATATGGAAAGACTAGAGTTCTAAGACAATTCTAGACAACAGTAAAAAAAAAGCTTTGAGTATTGTATTTTTCGTTGCAGTTTTGGTCAGTGAAGATGCTATACATATTACCTGTACGTTAGATGTGTTGCATACCTGTCGGGATTTACTTCATTTCGATCACCTTGTTTGCATATGCCACGAGTGTCTCACGAGATCCTTCCAGAAGCTGGCTGTGGTGAATCGTGTAGAAACTGAATGAGTATTTGAAAGGGCCATATAATCTATGGAACATTTGTGTTCTACATAGCTATAATCCTGTCTGTTACTTTGAAACAAACAATAATTTTCCCAAAATTGAAACTGTCAATGTTTAATTCAGGATTAATTCGAAGATTGTGAAACAGAAGGATGTTGCAGTAAAAATTGAAAAAAATGACAGATTTATCATATGCCACTAGAAAACGCAATTTCTTTAAAAATCCCTTCATCCAGCTTACACAAAACTTGTTTCTGTTATTCATAAACAACTTCCGCATTTGTCAATAATAACATGAAACTTGCTTTTTATCACGGTGAAGAAGGTTCTATTGAGTACAAAATAGCAAGAATTATATAGATTTTTTTATGTTTGTGCATGGACAAAGGTAATCGCTTTGGTTACATAAAAGCGATCAGCTAATTCTTATCACTTATAAAATGAAATTAATGTTTTGTAAGGCTATAAAATACACACTGGTCTAACAGTGAACGACGTAGGGTTGTAATTATGCCCAAAACAATCGGTCAAAACATGAAAAGAAGTCGTCGGCTCCCAATTTCTGTCATGTATTAATTTTTTTCTTTCCCTACCATTGCTACCAATACTACAGATAATCTTGCCACTTACTGGTACAGTGCAGACTGACAAGTGTAGTTAAGGACGTAAAGTTTATGACACGTTTGTGGGAAGAATTCTATCTACAGAAAAAACAATCAACGTATAAAAATGTCTGCACTTATACTCGTTACATCGTTTCTTTCCATTATCGAGGCGAATTTGTGCTCTTCCCGGAGTTATGACTGTGGTATGGACCGTCTTTATTTATCACTGTACCAACTGACTGCTTCATTGACGCCTGTAAGATAGACTACGCTCGTTTCCCCTTTGGGGAGTGGGACCTTTTTGTATTCCTACTCTTCAAAGAATTCGTGGACAGATTAGTTGTACAACTACAACAACTAATGACGTTGTTAAGTATCTGTATCTATAGGGAAACTTCTACTTCATACATCGTACATCTTGATATCATAGTATGTTGTTTTGCGTGTGCCGTAATATGTGTTGCATGGAATCTGTAGAAGAGACAGTCATGTAGCATACGCTGTGTCGGGTTCGGTTTGATCATAAGTGGTCTTTTCAGACATTCGTTCGCTGCCATTGTTCTGCTAGCTGTGGTTAGTTCACCTTCAGTAGTAATCGCAGTGTGGGAACTGTATGGGCAAGGTCCGATTTATTCCGCACACACCTACTGATGTGAAACGCTTTAGAAAAACATTCACTGTCTGTTCCGGCCAGATGTTCATCGGAGCGTGCAAGGCTAAAGCGCCGCCCGACTTTCAGTGCAAATTCGCGATTCCATGTACCTCTGGAGCGCTGTCTCGCGTCTTGAACACACTGAACGAAGTTGGAGCTATCGTTTTGAAGTCATTTTATTACAATGACACCAGTAAAATAACATCAAAACGACAGCTGTAGGCGTTTCGTTTTATTACATAAGTGAACGGCCGAATGTCCGGAGGTCATCATCAACAAGGATGAACATACGAAAAACAAAGTTGGGGGTGGTTTGGTAGCACCGTTAGGAGCGGTCCACCATAAATCCCTTATTAGTGCACACCTCTCACAGTAGTACTTACACCCACGTTCTCAATTTCTCAACCTCCGTATTACCCTATAGTTTTAATCCTCTATAGCTCCCTCTAGTACCATGGAAGTTATTCGCTGATGTATAGCTAAGTCTTATCATCATGTCCTTTTTTCTTGTCAGTGTTTCCCATACGTTTATTTTTATACTGATTCAGCGGAGAACCCTCTCATTCCCTATTTTATCAGTCCACCTAATTTTCGATATTCTTTAAAAGCACGCATCTACAGTGTCAATTCTCTTCTTATCCCGTTTTTCTCAGTCCAATATTCATACTTACACAATTCTCCGCTCTGAACGTCAATTCTTGATTGGGAATGGTATCTTTGTCTTTTCTAATCTTCTTTTTATGTCCTTCTAGTTTCGCCCACCATGTTTTCATTTTGCTTACAAGATATTGGAATTCCTTAACTTTGACTATTCGTAGTCACCTGTTTTGTTGAAGTCTATTCTAATGTTAGTACTGCTACTTCTCTTTCTTTTAGTTTTATGTATATATGTACTCTCAGTCCATATTCTGTACTCATAAGACTTGCATTTCTCTCAACAGCTAATTTCGCTTTTGTTTCCCTGGGGAGAGCAACGTCGGGTTCGTATCTTATCACAGACATTCTTTCACCCTGAATTTTGATCCCACTCTTGAATCCGCCTTTTATTTCTATCACTGATTTTCGATGTATAGATTTAACCTTAGAGACAACACATTTTTAACCCGAGTACTTAGTTTTTGGTTTTCCATTCTTGGTTCTTGTATATTTTATGTATCTGTCTTTCCTCGTAGCTTACACCAGTTTCCTGTGTCCAACATTTTAGGTCGGTAAATCCTATGAAGGTGTCTTGATTTTCCTTATCTTACTTCCACTGTCAAGCACAATGTCAGAACTGCCTTTCTGTCGCCTTTAGCTTGCCCAGAGACAGACTGATCGTCATCTAACAAATCCCTAATTTTCTTTCCCATTATTCTGTATACGTGGATGCATGAGCTGTTAGGCTGGTTGTGCCATAGTTCTCGCATTTACCTACCCTTGCTATCGTCGGAATTCTGAAGACAATATTTTTCAGAAAGCCTGGTGGCATGCTTCTGGCCTCATACCAACTTCAACAGTAGTTTGGTGGCCACTTACCTCAATGATTTTAGAAGTACGAAAAGAATGTTGTCTATTCCCTCTGCAAATATTCCTTACGTCTGTTAAACCCAGACTGTACTGTTGGATCACTCAGGTCTTTCATATTGCGTCCCGTTTCCTCTGTCAAGTGATTAGACAAGTCCTCCCCCTCGTAGGGTCCTTCAGTGTACTCTTTCCGTCTACGTGCACTCTCCTCTGCATTTGACAGAGGAATTCCCATTTCACTCTTAATGTTGATGCCCTTCCTTGCAATTTCACGAAAGGTGTTTTTTTACTTTTTTAATATGCTCAACCAGTTATCCGATGACCATTTCGCCTTGGCTTAGTGTGCTTCCTTTTATTACATTCCTAAGTGATCTGCATTGTCGTACTCTTGTCTTCCCCTGATCGTGTTCGTAATTCATCGATCAGTTTTAGTACTTCTTCTGTTACCCAAGGTTTTGCCCTTTTCAGTGATCCCTCTTCAAGTGAACTATCACAATATCCATATCCTTGGAGAACGCGTCTAACCATTCCACAGCATTTCGGTATCTCTCTTCTTAGCCCACTGATTTTTCCGGACGAGGCTCTTATACCTCATCTTCTTCTTCATTGTGGTCCAAATCTATATCTACTCTTAGTTTCGCCCTACAAGTCAATATATCGTTTCAAAATCTCTGCCTGACCTTGATATAATCCAATGGAATCTTGCTGTGTCTCTGGGTCTTTTCTATGTATACTCCACCTCTTGTGAATTTTGAACGGTATTTTGCTATTATTAGAGAAATCTATTCCTACCGCTAAGCCTATATTTCCATACTACAGCGTTACAATGCTCCATAATTATTACACTATCATTTCCTGCTACATACTGAGTTACCTGTTCAGTATGTCGAATACTTGCACTACCTCATTATCTTCCTTGTGCGATTATCATGTGTATATATATTGTTCTTGGCGTTGGCTTTGAGATCCGAATTTGGGATGGAGGGGGGAGGGTTGGGACTAATCTGGAATCTTTTACCAATGGATAGATCAATCATCACGAGAGTTATTCAACTACGGGTGACACGTCATGTTGATGCTGTACATGTTCTTACTGCATTGCTATCTACGTCTTCAAGCCACTAATTAAGGGTAGTTTCCCATCTCAAGGGCAGAAGGTTGTCAGAAATTGCTCCACCCTACGTGACTAGGCACTTGGCAGAACGGGTATGATTCTTTTTGACGAAAGTCTTTGGCCGCCATTCCTGATGAAATTTATTCAAAATTTAAGCAGTGGTTCGAATGGAACTTAGGACGTAGGACCTTTTGATGTTAGACATAGACACTACCGTTAGACAATGGGGGCTATTTGCGTGCTTAGTAAATGTATTTTACTGAAAATAGCGGCCTTAACGTCAGGTGTTCGTAAATTTCCTCTACTTCATCTCCAGTAAGGATAAAATTAGGGAGATTAGTGCTAATATACTACCTTACAATAAATATTTTTTCTTTTGTTCAGATGCTAGTGGAAAACGTTATTTAATTATTGAAATGGTACCAAGTACCCTCTCCTGAACTCTGCACAGTGGCTTGTGTGATGTTGACGCAGATGCGACAAAACTATATTCTGAGCAACTAAGAACATAATATCAAAACATCCTAAGTTGCATTGCTCAATAATGGTTATCACAACTTACATGGAGTTCTTTTTTCTGGAGTTAATTTTATTCGAGGAAATAGAGACAATGCAGTCAACAGCTTGTATGCTTAATCACCTTTCGAAGGTTTGGTAGCTTGAAAGAAGCGAATGCTAGCTATTGCTGACACAATTAAATGAAGGAAATTCAAAATATGGTATCTTTATGTGTAATTTCATAACAAATTTCATACACTGTATTAATGAAGTCCCCCTTAGTAGTGTATATTTAAAGGTAATCAATGCAAAAGTAAAATATGATATTCCCGATAAATAGCCAAGAGAACAGCACCTTTATTTCCCCCCCCCCCCCCCCCCCCCCCGTTGGTCCATTCTAAATTCACAACAAAAAAGAAGTCCCAAAGTCCCAAATTTCTTACTTTACGGAGATGAACGTCGGACTGGTTCATTGTGCAGGATAGTAGCCGATTCAGATTTACTACCTGTGTTTCCACGTCAAAAGGCTTCTATTTCATACTAAAATTACAATGCCTTTTATTCCCTAAGTTGTCCTTCAGTAAAAAATCTCTCTCCCATTGATATTTGTTCTAGTATCGCTCATACAGGTGTCGTTGGTGCTTGAAGTTATATTAAAAGATGTAGTTAATTTAGAGAGATCGCCTTCAGTTGTAGTAATATTTATTTAAACCTCGACCACTTTCTAGATTTTAAAATCCCATCTTCTGGTGCATTTGATAATGCACCGAAGAGCCAAAGAAACAGGTACACCTGCCTAATATCGTGTAGGATCCCCGCGAGCACGCAGAAGTGCCGCAACACGACATGGCATGGACTTGACTAATGTCCGAAGCAGCGGTGGACACCATGAATCCTGCAGGGCTGTCCGTAAATCCGTTGGAGGGGTTCGAGATCTCTTTTGAACACCACGTTGCAAGGCATCCCAGATATGTTCAATAATGGTCATGTCTGGGGAGTTCGTGGCCAGTGGAAGTGTTTAAACTCAGAAGAGTGTTATTAGAGTCACTCTGTAGCAATTCTGGATGTGTAGGGTGTCACACTGTCCTGCTGGAATTGCCCACGTCCGTCAGAATGCAAAATGGACTTGAATCGATCCATGTGATCAGAGAGGATGCTTATGTACGTGTCACCTGACAGAGTCGTACCTCGACGTATCAGGGATCCCAAATTACTCCAATTGCACACGCCCTACACTATTACAGAGCCTCCACCAGCTTGAACAGTCCCCGTTGACATGCAGGTTTCATAGATTATGAGCTTGTCTCCATACCCTGTCACGTCCATCCACTCGATACAATTGGAAACGAGACTCGTCCAACCAGGCAACATGTTTCCTGTCATCAACAGTCCAATGTCGGTGTTGATGGGCACACGCGAGGCGTAAAGCTTCGTGTCGAGCAGTCATAAAGGGTACACGAGTGTATTTTCAGCTCTGGAACCCCATATCAATGATGTTATGTTGAATGGTTCGCACGCTGACACTTGTTGATTAGCCTAGTATTGTAATCTGCAGTAACTTGTGGAAGTGTTGCACTTCTGTCACGTTGAATGATTCCCTTCCGTCGTCGTTTGTCCCGTTCTTGCAGAATCTTTTTCCGGCCGCAGCGGCACCGGAGATTTGATGTTTTACCGGATTTCTGATATTCACGGTACACTCGTGAAATGGTCATACGCTCGAGCGCCAACTTTAACACCACGTTCAATCCCATTTAAATATTGACAACCTTCCATTGCAGCAGTAGTAACGTCTAACAATGGCGCCAGACCCTTGTTGTCTTATACAGGATGTTACAAAAAGGCACAGGAAACATTCCTCACACACAAAGAAAGAAAATATGTTGTTGTGGATATGTGTCCGGAAACGCTTACTAGAGCTAATTTTATTACTTCTCTTCAAATCATATTAATCAAGGAATGGAAACACACAACAACAGATTGTACCAGCGTGACTTCAAACACTTTGTTACAGGAAATGTTCAAAATGTCCTCCATTAGCGAGGATACATGCATCCACCCTCCGTCGCATGGAATCCCTGAGGCGCTGATGCAGCCCTGGAGAATGGCGTATTGTATCACAGCCGTTCACAATACGAGCGCGAAGAGTCTCTACATTTGGTACCGGGGTTGCGTAGACAAGATCTTTCAAATGCCCCATAAATGAAAGTCAAGACGGTTGAGATCAGGAGAGCGTGGAGGCCATGGCATTGGTCCGCTTCTACCAATCCATTGGTCACTGAATCTGTTGTCGAGAAGCGTACGAACACTTCGACTGAAATGTGCAGGAGCTCCATCGTGCATGAACCACATGTTGTGTCGAACTTGTAAAGGCACATGTTCTAGCAGCACAGGTAGAGTATCCCGTACGAACTCATGATGATGTGCTCCATTGAGCGTAGGTGGAAGAACATACTGACCAAACTAAAATGAGCTCTAACATGGAAATTAAGCGTTTCCGGACACATGTCCACATAACATCTTTTCTTTATTTGTGTGTGAGGAATGTTTCCTGAAAGCTCGGCCGTACCTTTTTGTAACACCCTGTATAGGCGTTGCTGTGTTTGAACATGCACGCCTACACCAGTTTCTCGGGCGCTTCAGTGTACGTCACATGCGGTCGAGCCAGTCAGTACGAGAGTTCCAGTCACTGCTTGCTGGCGGAAACTTTCCACCGCTGGGCAGCCGCACTGTAGGAACGCCAATCAGAGCGCTTCCAGGCCTCTGGCGTGTCCCTCCACGCAGGAGTGGTTGGCATTCAAACCATGCGGCTGCCCAGCGGTAGACAGGTTCCGCCGTCATGCAGTGATTGGAACTCTGCACTGACTGGCCCGACCGCATGTGATGTATTACCAAATACCGTAACTTCCCACGCCTGAAGATGGGATTTTAAAATCTCGAAAGTGGTCATGGTTTAAATAAATATTAGTAGAAGCGGATCTCTCTAAATTGACTGTCATGCATGTGGGTGTCCTACGTACCAGATCTTGTGGACTGAAAGATGGACATTCCTATCAGTTCACGGAATGCGATTGAATGAGTTGCTTCTATTATTAAAGAACTGTTCGCCTCCTTTGACAAACTTTGTGCATAAACACCGTTCCACAAATCGAGTTAGTCCATAATTTTGCCTTGAATGCCGTACACCAGTAGAAGTGTCGTTGCCGTGCCCGAAGAAACCTTGCTATGAAACATTTATTCGTAAAGCGTGGTTTAAGTGAAAGTATCAATTATGAAAAGTGCTACGGACTTGATGTAAACCGGTCAAATGTCTTTACATTCACTATCACTACTTTCCAACAACAAAGCTTCGCGTGTCGCTGTCAAAGCGAGAGTAGGTTCTCTGAGCCAGTACGCAGCTCGTGGTCTAGTGGCTAGCGTTGCTGTCTCTGGATCATGGTATCCCGGCTTCGATTGACGGCAGCGTCAGGGATTTTCTCAGTCCTGGGACTGGGTGTTTGTGTTGTCCTCATCGTCTCATTACCATTCGGATAGCGACGAGGGTGGAAATGGAAAGACTGGAACTTGTAAGGGAGCTGATGACCACGATATTGAGCGCCCACACACCAACATCAACATCATCTCTGATCCAGAGCGACAGCTCGACGTCTATTAAGGGGGTAGGACGTCAAACGGGCCGACTTGGAGCAGGAGAGGCACCACAGGACATTTTAAGTTCCACTGTCTATACTTTTACAAGTAAATTCATAAAACTTTAACAGCATGACCATAGCAGTGGAAGCTCAAAAACACTTTTATTTTTACATGTGAAATTTCATCATTTTTTCATTTACTACTGGCTGCATTTGTTGCTATAGGTACACTTTCATTCCTAAGTAACAGAGATTCTTTGATGAATTTCGCACAGCATACAAACCATAGTTACATGTTTATGAAATTCTAGAAGTTATTTAATTTATGAAAAAATGAATGAACTGTTACAGTTTAAACTTCATGTTTAGAAAAAATTCAAGTTTTATAGTTAATTACCTCGATTTTTTCCACAGTTTTTTAATAGATTGGAAAATTATAGAGTTTTATACGCCTGTAATTACTGTTTGTATGCTATGAAAAATTCATCGAATAATCTCTCTTACTGAGGAAGAAAAGTGTACCTATAGCAACAAATTCAGCCAGTAATAAGTGAAAAAATGATGAAATTTCACATGTAAAAAAAGGTATTTTGCTACGTGAGTCCTCAATCCTTCCTGGTCGTGGTGAGAAAGTTATATGAATTTATTTGCATAAGTATAGATAGTAGAAATTAAAATGTCCTGTAGTGACTCTCCTGCTCCAAGTCGGCCCGTTTAACGTCTTACACCCCTTAAGTAAGCACCGGCTCCCATCTGCTCCAAACAAATCACTATGGAGTCACTTGTTAAAATAAGGTAGCTGTTTTCGTACGAGTTCTTTCTGGGCTATGGTTTTACGCTTTTATTGTGCTTGTACGCGCGTTCGTTGTTGTTGTGGTCTTCAGTCTAGTTTTGTTGGTCTTCATTTCATAACTCCTTTCCGAGATACTGTCCTTGCCGTTCAGCTGATCTTCCAATTACTTTACGCGGTACCACCATCATGAGTGCAATCGCGTAGCAGTATGGATCGGATAAGATACCTGTAACATGTTAGAGAGATTATGAGAAAAAAACCTGTTCTCCTTCTGGCAGCAGTTTATCTTAGGTCACTGGAGTGACGAAGAGTACAAAGCGACTGTAAAAAAGCGCAGGTCATTCCCGTTTGTAAGAAAGGACGTAGAACAAACGAACATATTATTACGCCCATATCGATGACGTCAGTCTGTTGTAGAATTATGGAACAGTTTTATGTTAACGTATGACAACGTTTCTGGAGGACGAAAATCTCTGTAGAAATCTTCATGGATTCCGAAAACAGAAACTCAGCTCGTTCTGTTCCCCCGTGAGATCCATAGAGCTGTATACAACAGCATTCAGGTTGATTCCGTGTTCGTTGACTTTAGGAAAACATTTGACACTGTCCCGCACTGTCGTTTACTAAAAAAAGTTTGTGCGACAGGACCATTACCAGATTAAAATTGTGTACCGGACCGGCGCTCGAACCAAGGACCTTTGCTTTTTGGGGGTGAGTGCTCTAGCGACTGAATACATATAAAAGATCCACGACAGCCTTCACAGTATACTTCCCGCCAGTGCCTCATCTCCTCCCTTCCAAACTTCACAAAATTTCTCCTACACAGTTTATTTGCTAATACACCTCATTTCTTCCTGCATTTCACTATTCTTCAAACAATTCGTTTTATGATGAGAAATATAAGCCGTTTCATTCTGTTGTAATTCACACTGTTGTTACCTAATGTAGCAGCACTACAATTATGTTTGACGAAACTATGAAAATACCGAGAGCTTCTCGTAATAATATTACAGGTGGCGTCTCTCTTTCATTACTGTACATTAAATAACACTGGGACTTTGCGTTTGAGGTGAGTTCTATGACTCAAGGTTGCAGTGCACGGAGTGTTTCGAAAGGTTCGCCTCTGTTCACAAAACTACGTTATACATCAATATAGAAATTTCGGGTAATTGTTTATTTACTCATACAGCAAGAAAACTGCTATTTTCAAAGTTATTATTCTTATATATAAAGGCATTTGACGAATGATTTCGCCATATTGTCTGGTGCTTTTGATTCGGTGAGTGTGTGCTCCACTACTTCACTACTGGCCATTCAAAAGTCCCGCACGCAGTTTGACAGAAAAATGGCCGCCGTATCGTCCGGTTGGCCACTCTCTCTCTCTATACAGGCTCTCTAGTCTAGCTCAGCCAGGGACATACCTACCGGCAACCACATGAACCAGCCGCTTACAGCTGGCGCCACAGTAAATTTATTGATTTGATGCGCTAGCCAAAATTTACTCCACATTTCTATCTTCTTTCACACACGGCATACAGTCTTGTGAAACCGGATTTTGGTGTTACACTTCGCCAGCCCGCCGCTCCCGCTACCAAAAGGCAGCCACTGAAGGCGATGCCATATCGTATGGCGTGGAAGCATGCAGATTTGAGTGAACAGGAAGGCAATACTACAATCATAACAATGGACTGCTTAACTGCGATATATTCTGCTTTCAAAATTTACAAGGAAAGAGAAAACGACCTTTCTTTTTAGTCATTTGTCTCTTTCATGCTGCCTCCCACGAATTCCTTTCCTGGGATAACTTATCCATTTCAGTGAAGCACTTGCAACATTCATCACAATTATTTGTAAGATATTTTCCAGTATCTGTTTTTTCCTCTACAGTTTTTATCCTCTACAGCTCCTTCAAGTACCATAGAAGTTATCCCCTGATGTCTTAATACATATCCTATCATCCTTTTTTTGTCCGCGTTTACGTATGTTCCTTTCTTTGCCGGTTCTACGAAGAACCTCCTCATTCATTACTTTATCAGTCCACCTAATTTTCAACACCTTTCCGTACTACCACGCCTCAAATGCTTCGATTCTCTTCTGTTCCGTTTTCCGCACTGTCCACGGAATCCTGTGCTCCAGGCGTACGTTATCAACAATATCTTCCTCGAATTAGGGCCTACGCTTGATACTAGCATGCTTCTCTTGGTTAGGAATGCTTTTCTTGCCAGTGCGATTATGCTGTTTACGTCATCATGGTTTCGTTTGCCATGGGTTATTTTACTTCCAGGCTAGCAGAAATCCTTACCTCCGCCTACTTCGTGATCGCCAGTTTTGATGTTAAGTTTGTTTCTCGCTATTCTCATTTTTGCTACTTCTCATTATTTTCTTCGTTATACTCCTTAGACTATTCTATTCAACAGATCCTTAACTTTCTGAAACCTCGCTAAGGATATCAATATTATCAGCGAATCCTGTCACTGATATCCTTTATTCTGAATTTTAATCCTACTTTTGAAACCTTCTTTTATTTCTGGTATGAAAGGGAAGCATTGGTTGGGAAGGGAGTGAGACAGGATTGTAGCATATCCCTGATGTTATTCAATCTGTATACTGAGCAAGCAGTAAAGGAAACAAAAGAAAAATTCGGTGTAGGAATTAAAATCCATGGAGAAGAAATAAAAACTTTGAGGATTGCCGATGGCATTGTAATTCTGTCAGAGACAGCAAAGGACCAGGAAGAGCAGTTGAACGGAATGGACAGTGTCTTGAAAGGAGGATATAACATCAACAAAAGAAAAAGGGGTTAATGGATTGTAGTCAAATTAAATCGGGTGATGTTGAGTGAATTAGATTAGCAAATGAGACAATTGAAGTAGTAAATGTGTTTTTCTATTTGGGGAGCAAAATGATGATGGCCGGTGTAGAGAGGATATGAAATGTAGACTGGCAATGGCAATGAATGCGTTTCTGAAGAAGAGAAATTTGTTGATATCGGGTATAGATTTAAATGTTAGGAAGTTGTTCCTGAAAGTACTGTGTGTAGCCAAGTATGGAAGTGAAACGTGGACGATAAATAGTTTAGACAAGAAGAGAATAGAAGCCTTCGAAATGTAATAAGGAGGTATGGAGTAGAATTGGGGAGAAGAGAAATTTGTGGCACAACCTGACTAGAAGAAGGGATCGGTTGGCAGGAGATGTTCAGAGGCATCAAGAGATCACGAATTTAGTATTGGAGGGCAGCATTTAGGGTAAAAATCGTAGAGGGAGACCAATAGATGAATACACTAAACAGATTCAGAAGGATGTAAGTTGTAATAGGTACTGGGCGATGAAGATGCTTGTACAGGACAGAGTAGCATGGAGAGCTGCATCAAACCTGTCTCTGGCTGAAGACCACAACAACAACAAAATTACTTCTTCGTTGAACAGACTCAACGGTACGAGCGAAAAGGCCACGTCCCTGTCATAAACCCTTTTCAATCATAGCACCTCTTCGTTGGTCGTACATTCGTACTGATCCCTCTTGGTTCTTGCACATATTGTATATTACCCGTCTGTCCCTATAGCTTACCCTTACTTTCTCAGAAATTCTAAGATCTTACGCTATTTCTAGCTCGACGAATCCTACGTTTCTCTGTTATTTCACTTTTCAGATACGGCCACTGACCTTCAAATGCACTGCCTGCTGTGTATTTTATCGCAGCAGTATCTACGTCTTTAGGGAGCTTTAAACACGTATCGTTATTCCTTAGCTCTTCAGTACCCGTCTTACTTCCACATTGATTATTTCGATTATTAAGCGCTAAAATTTGGAAGTAAGAGTGCATAGTTTCATAAGGAATGGATCATCAGATGAAATGAAAGATACAAAAATGTAAAGAACGTGACATCTATGGGTTTTAGACGAGCGAGAAATGGTAGCAATGAGGAGCCTATAAGCCGTACTATCTCTCCTTGTTGTGCAGGCGGCAGAGGGTGGTTGTGCACGAGGTTCTCTGTGATCAACACGAACGCAACGTGTTGACTGCTCCATGACAACACCAAAAGTGAGACTGAGTGACCCTGCTGGGTCTTATTTGAAAACGGATCCAGCAGGAAAGCAGCAGACTGTCAAGGAAGGGAATATTTTCTATTTCCGCCATAAACAGCCATTTCTACATAAAGCTACGTTGTTTTATCAACGAGTTCTGAGGTAAACCCTCAGATCTGTAACGTTCCACTACCTGGCTGGTCAGACCACCAGCTGCCTCCCTAGAATGTAGCCTCGTGCACAGGGGATCCTTCTGCAAACCAAGCAGCTTCTCTGCTGTTCACCGCCACCATGGTGACTACCAATAAATATAATTTGAAAGATAATGCCTTAAAATTAAATTATACCAAAATTACTCCTGAACAGAGAGAACCATTATAAGGAATTTCCGTCTCCACTCTCGTCTCAGGAACAAATGAATTTTTTTATTTATTTTAATTTGTAGTATAATTCACTAACAAAAGAAATGTGGTATCACAAGGTAACTAGTTTTCAAGTACTGCGTATTCTTTCTACATCAAAATCTGCATCACTCAGCAATTTTTTACACTTAAATACCTGTGTACAGGTTTTACCGAAACACTTGCGCACTATCCCTGCACTTTTGCACTCCTGAATAGCGTGCAGTGAAAAGATACTTAAATTTTCCCTGTGCGAGCTCTGATTTCTCTTATTGTATTACGATGATCAGTTCTCCCTAAGTCTGTGGGCGTCAACAATATTTTCGCATTGGGAGGAGAAAGTTTGCGGTTGAAATTTCGTGAAACGATCTCACCGCAACGAACACTCCTTTTTGTTAGTGATTGCCACAGCAACACGCGTATCATATTCGTGACCCTTTCTCCTCTGTCTCATGCTAATAAAAAATGAAATTTTTCGATGTTCTTCGTCAATCGTATCTGGTAAGCATCCCATATGCAGAGCAATACTACAGAAGAAAACGGACAAGCGTAGTGTATGCAGTATCTGTAAGGGATCTGCCGGCCGCGGTGGCCGAGCGGTTCTAGGCGCTTCAGTCCAGAACTGCACGACTGCTACTGTGGCAGGTTCGAATCCTGCCTCGGGCATGGATGTGTGTGATGTCCTTAGGTTAGTTAGGTTTAAGTAGTTCTAAGTCTACGGGACTGATGACCTCAGATGTTAGAGCCTTTTGAACCGGTTACTGGATCAAAATGGTGTCTATTCTTTCGCACATGTCCGAAATAACAAACACTACATATATCTATGTCATATTGCTTCTGTGAAACGAAAAAACGACATATACGCGTTCTATGCTGCTGAATTACTTGACAGGACAGCGGCAGCAGTTGAGGCGTGTTGCAACAGAAGGGAAGCATTATTTTGTATCCATTATAGATTTCCGTATTTCTGTAAATGATGTTGTAAAAAGTGTTCATGGTTCGGAAGAGTAGTGGGTTCCATGATAATTGTTTGATCGATAGGTGGGATGAATCAAGATTTTATTATAATAGTAGTAAGTCTGGATTTTTGATTTTTTGATTTTTAGGAGTCTTGTCTTATCAAACATCCTGTTAAGGAGACGGATACTGGCAGAAGTAAAGCTGTGAGTACAGGGCGTGAGTCGTGCTTCGGCAGCTCAGATGGTAGAGCACTTGCCCGCGAAAAGCAAAGGTCCCGAGTTGGAGTCTCGGTCGGGCACACTGGTTTAATCTGCCAGGAAGTTTATCCTGTTAAGTATTTATCACAATGTATATTACGGGAGTTAAAGTTGTAATGTGTTTTTTTGATAAGATTTGGCTCTAGCAGATTTTAGTAGCTTTATCATTTTAGTCATTCTTATAATGACTTGCAGTCAGTACGTTGTACTGATCATGCTCTTCATATTTAGGGGGGGGGGGGGGGACTACTGTACAACTTGATCAATAAATTTGTCCTTGTATTGTAGACTCAATCAATCGACTACACAAGTAATCACTTCAGCTGGAGTTGTGTGATTCCGTAACAATAGCGGAGCGGCGACTCACCTTGCCCCTGGGCCACGAGCAGCGGCGCTCGTTCTCGTTGAGGCAGGCCATCTCCTCGGGCTCGGTGCGGAAGTTCCAGTCGATACTGCTGCCGATGAAGTTGAGGAACATGGACGGCACCTGGGCGCCCGTCGGCTCGTCCAGCCCGGCCTCGATGAGCAGCACGTTCCAGTGCGGGATCTCCGACAGCCGCGCCGCCACAACAGAGCCCGCACTGCCGCCGCCCACCACCTGGCGACGCGCACACCATCAGCGAAACCGCCCTGCACTATCGGGGTACTCCATGCTAAGCACAGTCACCAAGAATCGCCTTTTGGACATTAGAGGTCTTCTTACTTCTCCGACATAAAAGGAGGTTGTATAAATGGAAGAATCCTGAAGATACTGGAAGGTATCAGATAGATTATATAATGGTAAGACAGAGATTTAGGAACCAGGTTTTAAATTGAAAGACATTTCCAGGGGCAGATGTGGACTCTGACCACAATCTATTGGTTATGAACTATAGATTAAAACTGAAGAAACTGCAAAAAAAAAAGGGAATTTAAGGAGATTGCACCTGGATAAACTGACTAACCAGAGGTTGTAGAGAGTTTCAGGGAGGGCATAAGGGAACAATTGAGAGGAATGGCGGAAAGAAATACAATAAAAGGAGAATGAGTAGCTCTGAGGGATGAAGTAGGGAAGGCAGCAGAGGATCAATTAGGTAAAAAGATGAGGGTTAGTAGAAATGCTTGGGTAACAGAAGAAATATTGAATTTAGTTGATGAAAGGAGAATATATCAAAACGCAGTAAATGAAGCAGGAAAAAAGGAGTACAAACATCTCAAAAATGAGATAGACAGGAAGTGCAAAATGGCTAAGCAGGGATGGCTAGAGGACAAATGTAAGGATGTAGAGGCTTATCTCACTAGGGGTAAGATAGATACTGCCTATAGGAAAATTAAAGAGACCTTTGAAAAAAAAAAGCCACTTGTATGAATAACAAGATCTCAGATGGAAACCCAGTTCTTAGCACAGAACGGAAAGAAGAAAGGTGGAAGGACTATATAGAGGGTCAAGACAATATTATGGAAATGGAATTGTATGTAGATGAAGATGGAATGGGAGATACGCTACTGGGAGAAGAGTTTGACAGAGCATTGGGAGGCCTAAGACGAAACAAGGCCCCGGGAGTAGACAACATTCCATTGGAACTACTGACGGCCTTGGGAGAGCCAGTCCTGACAAAACTCTACAATCTGGTGAGCAAGATGTATGAGACAGGCGAAATACCCCCAGACTTTAAGGAGAATATAATAATTTCAATCCCAAAGAAAGCAGGTGTTGACATATGTGAAAATTACTGAACTATCAGTTTAATAAGTCACAGCTGCAAAATACTAACGCGAATTTTTTATAGACGAATGGAAAAACTTGTGGAAGCCGACCTCGGGGAAGATCAGTTTGGATTCTATAGAAATTTTGGAACACGTGAGGCAACACTGATCCTACGACTTACCTTAGAAAATAGATTAAGGAAAGGCAAACCTAAGTTTCCAGCATTTGTAGAGTTAGAGATAGCTTTTTACAATGTTAACTGGAATATTGTCTTTCAAATTCTAAAGGTGGCAGGGGTAAAATACAGAGAGCGAACGGCTATGTAGAATTTGTACAGAAACCAGATGGCAGTTATAAGAGTCGAGAGGCATGAAAGCGAAGCAGCGGTTGGGAAGGGAGTGAGACAGGGTTGTAGCGTCTCCTCGATGTTATTCAATCTCTATATTGAGCTATCAGTAAAGGAAACAAAAGAAAAATTCTGAATAGGTATTAAAATCCTTAGAGAAGAAATAAAAACTTTGACGTTCGCCGATGACATTGTAATTCAGTCAGACAGCAAAGGACTTGGAAGAGCAGTTGATCGGAATGGATAGTGTCTTGAAAGGAGGATATAAGATGAACATCAACAAAATCAAAACGAGGACAATGGAATGTAATCGAATTAAGTCGGGTGATGCTGAGGGAATTAGATTCGGAAATGAGACACTTAAAGTAGTAAAGACGTTTTGCTATTTGGGGAGCAAAATAACTGATTATGTCGAAGTAGATATAAAATGTAGACTGGCAGTGGCAAGGAAAGCGTTTCTGAAGAAGAGAAATTAGTTAACATCGAGTATAGATTTGAGTGTCAGGAAGACATTTCTGAAAGTATTTGTATGGAGTGAAGCCATGTATGGAAGTGAAACATGGACGATAAATAGTTTGGACAAGAAGAGAACAGAAGCTTTCGAAATGTGGTGCTACAGAAGAATGCTGAAGATTAGATGGGTAGATCACATAACTCATGAGGAAGTATTGAATAGAATTGGGGAGAAGAGGAGTTTGTGGCACAACTAGACAAGAAGAAGGGATCACAAATTTAGCATTGGAGGGCAGCGTGGAAGGTAAAAATCTGAGAGGGAGACCAAGAGATGAATACACTAAGCAGATTCAGAAGGATGTAGGTTGCAGTAAGCACTGGGAGATGAAGAAGCTTGCACAGGATAGAGGAGCATGGAGAGCTGCATCAAACCAGTCTCGGGACCACAACAACAACATACTTCTCCGAGAGCGATGGGATAGTGGTTAGCTCACTGGTCTCGCATTCGGGAGGACGACGGTTTAAACCTGCGTCCAGCTATCATGATTTAGATTTTCCTAGTGTCCCTAAATTGCTTCGGGAAAATGCCGGGACGGTTTCTTTGAAAGGACTTGACGGATTTCCTTTCGCAACCTTCCCTCATCAGATGGGACCGATAACCTCGCTCTTTTGGCGCCTCATCCAAATCAACCAATCTTCTTACTCCCCGCGCTTGCCAAGAAAAATTGCAGAGATATTCCGCATTTTGCAAGACACTAACTGATTATTTTTGTTTTTTCAAAAAACTTGAACGCTCTCTAAGCTACGTTCCGTGGGTTTTATGGTTTTCTGAAAACGTTAACATCTTTTCGAGGTTATTTTAATTTCGATTTGCATCTGTTCACATGTGTTAAGGGGCAATAAGTAGACGTTAAATATCACGTTTGTTTACATGAACTTGCCCCAGAGTTGACGCATTAAATGTTGTACGTTTATGCTGTACTGTAAATAAGATCTACTCATTTGGAAATATGATATACAGTTGTCCACATATCTCAAATTACGCTTTCAAATATCTACTTTGTATTCTACAGCTTTGCATCTGTTCTTCATCCATTTCAGACTGCAAACCTCTATGTTGCGTTGCTTGCGTCTTACTTCCGTTGCTGATTCTATGCCCCTGCTTCCCTTGTTTCAAACGTGTTAAAGCAAATATTTCTTATGCTAACACCGTATTTTTTTATTTATTTTTTCGTCTGCAGCTCTTGGTCTAGTGGCCGTCGTACCTGCCTCTTGGTCACGCGATTCCGGGTTCGATTTCCGGCCATGTGGGGGATTTTCTCCGCCCGGGGACTGGGTGTCTGTGTTGTCGTCATTTCATCATCGCTTGGGAAAGTGTCAAGACTGGACAGTGAAAAGACTGAGTATTT
The DNA here is from genome assembly GCF_023897955.1 of Schistocerca gregaria. Lineage (NCBI taxonomy): Eukaryota > Metazoa > Arthropoda > Insecta > Orthoptera > Acrididae > Schistocerca > Schistocerca gregaria. Next base: position 133,337,252 of record NC_064927.1, on the reverse strand, counting down.
GTATGGGCGCTAATAACCACACTGTCGAGCGTCCAACAAACCAAATATCATCATCGCCGTTTCTAACTGTTACTCATGAACTTCACATACTTCTTCGCCGATGTCATGTTTGCATTTATGTTGATCGCCGTCAGTTTCAGGACATTTTGTAAGATACAGTACAAATGGTACTTCTATTGTTTCAAAGATGGTGTTTGCAATTACCTTTAACTAACACACTACTGGCCATTAAAACTGCTACACCACGAAGATGACGTGATACAGATGCGAAATTCAACCGACAGGAAGAAGATGCAGTGATACGCAAATGATTATCTTTTCAGAGCATTCACACAAGGTTGGCTCCGGTGGCGACCCCTACAACGTGCTGACATGAGGAATGTTTCCAACTGATTACTCATACACAAACAGCAGTTGACCGGCGTTGCCTGGTGAAACATCGTTGTGATGCCTCGTGTAAGGAGGAGAAATGCGTAAAAGGTCGGATCGTAGCCTATCGCGATTGCGGTTTATCGTATCGCGACATTTTTTCGGATGAATCCAGGTTCTATTTACAGAATCATGATGGTCGCATCCGTGTTTGGCGATATCGCGGTGAACGCACGTTGGAAGCGTGTATTCGTCATCGCCATACTGGCGTATCACCTGGCGTGATGGTATGAGGTGCCATCCATTACACGTCTCGGTCACCTCTTGTTCGCACTGACGGAACTTTGAACAGTGGACGTTACATTTAAGATGTGTTACGACCCGTGGCTCTACCCTTCATTCGATCCCTGCGAAACCCTACATTTCAGCAGGATAGTGCACGACCGCATGTTGCAGGTCCTGTACGGGTCTTTTTGGATACAGAAAATGTTCGACTGCTGCCCTGGCTAGCACATTATCCAGATCTCTCACCAACTGAAAATGTCTGGTCAATGGTGGCCGAGCAACTGGCTCGTCACAATAGGTCAGTTACAACTCTTTATGAACTGTGGTATCGTGTTGAAGATGCATGGGCAGCTGTACCTGTACACGCCATCCAAGATCTGTTTGACTCAAGGCCTAGGCGTGATTCAACAAGGCATGAGTAGTGAAAACAAAAGACGGTTAGAGCTAACCATGAATGCCTGTGTGCGTTACACCTGCAATATTCGCCGATATGATCATGTTAGTGCTTCATACTCCGAGCTAGGGTGGCTGCGGCCGGACAAACTGCGTGACTACCACACTCTATGTCTACTTCACCGACTCCTCATCGCGCAAGCGCCCCAGTACCTAGCTTCAGTGATTAAAAACCTGTCATGCCATCATAATCGAAACACGAGGTCACTCTTATCTGGTATCCTAACTGTGCCCACTCACAAAACAAAAGCTTTTGCAAACTCCTTCTCAGTTGCCGCTGTCCGCCTCTGGAACAAACTGCCCCTTACCTTGAGGAAAATTCAATCTCCTGTTGCTTTTAAGAAGAAGTTGAAGCATTTCCAACTATCATCCGCATAAAATTCTCCACAGAATTAATGTGCAAGGCCAATCCTCTCATGTGTCAAATAGCAAAGCTAGCGTCTCCTATCTTGCTCCTGAGATGCCTTCCTCTTCATCTATTCTCTATTAGCCACGCAGTCTCCTTTTCCTTTATATTTTCCTGAATTATGATTCATCATGTCTCTCTATTCTTCTCCTCCCTTCACCATGAGTCTCCCTCATACTCCCTGCTGCCAGCACTCCTATCTAAAATCTTTCTCTTCAATAATGTATTTTTCGAGGTGTACCTTTCTAATTGTTTATCTCACTTTTTGTATTAGATGTAGTTTAACATGCCTACTAAAACATATGACTGTAAAATAAGTAGAATGCCTGGTTAGATGTAAGAGAGGGCCTGATGGCCCTAATCTTGCCAGGTTAAATAAATAAATAAATAAAAATATAAAGGCCGTTATTACGGCCAGAGGTGGTTGTTCTGGGTACTGATTTCTCAGAATGTATGCACCCAAATTGCGTGAAAATGTAATCACATGTCAGTTCTAGTATAATATATTTGTCCAATGAATGCCCGTTTATCATCTGCATTTCTTCTTGGTGTAGCAAGTTAATGGCCAGTAGTGCATAAATAAAAAAGCACTACACGTTGTTGTGATTTTATTCCTATTACTCCTTAAGCTGGCTCCCCATACCCCAGGTTATCTGCCTCAATACGTTCAATAGAGCATCCTCCGTTAAATTTTTGCACGCTCTTACAAAACACCATGTATGAAAATCGTAACCGATGTGACGTGTAAGTCGTATACAGTAGGGACTAGAGGAAATAGATGTAATCTTTGTTTGGAAGGCCTGTGTACTTGCTGAGGATGTTGATACTTGTACCTACACATATGGACAGACACTTACTTACTTAAGAGACTCGATAAGTTTCAGGAAGCGAACGCGTAATAAAGTAATGGTGCAGGAACGTACCACGAAATCGTACTCGACGTCCGGTCTCCGTCGACTGGTGGGTCGGCCGCAGGGGTCCTCGAGGTCGCACTGCGAGCGGATGAAGACCTCGAGCAGCCCCATGAAGAGCATGAAGCTGGAGCCGCCGCACGTGGACGCCAGCGTGGGGCCCGGCGGCTGCGACACGGGGCAGTTGCAGTTCATCTGCGGGTCACACAGAGCGGCGCGAGTCAGCACCCAGCAGGCAGCACCGAAACAAAGCAGCACCAGGTGACTGGCTGCAAGGCTACAAAATGGTTGTACAAAACGGATATTTGACCATCAGGTCTCTCTTTATTTAAGAATCCAAGCATTACTATGTTTGTTTTTAAAAGTAATGTGTTGTATACTGGAATTCACGACATGCTCTACACATGAGACGTGGCCATTATTTAAGTAATGACAGTTGTGACGTTGTGGTACAAACTACACACATTTAAAAAAAAGTTTGGCGCCTCCTTGGTTCCGAGATTTCCGGATAAGAGATCAACACAAACATCATTTCCGCCATTTTTATTGCTCATGAAAACTACACATTGCATGTCGTACCATCATACAGCGAGACGTTCAGAGGTGTTGGTCCAGACTGCTGTACACACCGGTACTTTAACACACAGTAGCAAGTCCTCTTGCATTGAGCCGGCCGGTGTGGCCGAGCGGTTCTAGGCGCTTCAATCTGGAACCGCGCGACCTTTATGGTCGCAGTTGCGAATCCTGTCTCGGGCATGGATGTGTGTGTTGTCCTTAGGTAAGATATTTTTAAGCAGTTCTAAGTTCTAGGGGACTGATGACCTCAGATGATAAGTCCCATAGTGCCCAGAGGCATTTGAACCTCTTGCATTGATGCATGCCTATATTCTTCGTGACACACCATCCACAAGTTCATCAAGGCACTGTTGGTCCAGATTGTCCCACTTCTCAACGGCGATTCGGCGATCCGGAGATCCCTCGGAGTGGTTGGTGGGTCACGTCGTCCGTGAACAGCCCTTTTCAATCTATCCCAGGCATGTTCGATAGGGTTCATGTCTTGAGAACATTCTGATCACTCTAGTCGAGCAATGAAGGAAGTTATTCACAAGATGTGTCCATGCAGACGAATGCATCGCTAATATGCTGTTGATATGGTTGCATTATCGGTCGGAGGATGGCATTCACGTATCGTACAGCTGTTACGGCGCCGCCTTCCATGGCCACCAGCGGCATACGTCGGCCCACATAATGTCACCCAAAAGAGCAGGGAACCTACACCTTGCTGCACTCGCTGGGCAGAGTGTCTGGCTGAAGGCATATGCGACATTCATCGGTAAAGAGAACGTGATACCACTCCTAAGCAGTCCATTCGGAATGTTTTGGGCCCATCTGTAGTGCGCTGCATGATGTCGTGTTTGCAAAGATGTACCTCGCCATGGACTTCGGGAGTCAAGATGCGCATCAAGCAGACTATTGCTCACAGTTTGAGTCGTAACACGAAGTCCAGTGGCTGCACGAAGAGCATTATTCAACATGGAGGCATTGCTGCCGGGGTTCCTCCGAGACATAATTCGTAGGTAGTGGCCATCCACTGCAGTAGTAGCCCTTCAGCCGCCTGGGCGAGGCATGTCATCGACAATTTCTGTCTTTCTGTATTTCCTCGATGTCCGGACAATATCGCTTTGGATCACTCCGAGACACCTGGACACTTCCCTTGTTGAGGGCCCCTCCTGGCACAATGCTGACGGGATCGCACCACGGTACGGACCGTCTAGTCATGATTGAACTACAGACAGCACGAGGCGCGTACCCTCTTTCTGGTGGAACGACTGGAACTGATCGACTGTCGGATCCTCTCCGTCTGTACATGCATGCTTTTTTTACAACTTTAGGCGGGTTTATTGACATCACTGAACAGTCAAAGGGACTGCGTCTATGATACAATATCCAATCAACGTCTATCTTCAGGAGTTTTGGGAACTGAGGCGAGGCAAAACTTTTTTTGATGTGTTAATTTTAGCCCTGATCCGTGAAGATGACCTGTGATTGAAACTGGTCGATATTTGGGTTTTTAAATAACAAAGCAGCTGATGGTCAAACATGCATTTTATAGAGTGCTTGACGGCTGTTAATAGTCACCTTCCAAAAATTGTCACTAAGTTGTTATCTTATGAAATTGAATAGGCCGTATACAATCCATCGTACCATCATACCATCAAGATCCGGGGCTGGGGTTCACGTTCGTGTGAAATTCATTGAAGTAAATTAATAAGAGATGGAACAGATCCCCCATGGTGCACACCGTTGTAGAAACTGTAAGTAGGCTGTTTAGGTTTTTTTTATTGGTAACGCCGCCGCCACGTAGCGCTCTGTATGAAAATCACTGTCTGTGCTGTGCGCAGTCTGTGGCTAGTTTGCATTGTTGTCTGCCATTGTAGTGTTGGGCAGCGGCAGCTGGATGCTAACAGCGCGTAGCGTTGCGCAGTTGGAGGTGAGCCGCCAGCAGTGGTGGACGTGGGGAGGGAGATGGCGGAGTTTTGAAATTTTTAAGAATTGGTGTCATGAACTGCTATATATATATATTATGACTAGTGAGGTAAATACATTGTTTGTTCTCTATTAAAATCTTTCATTTGCTAACTGTGCCTATCAGTAGTTAGTGACTTCCGTAGTTTGAATCTTTTAGTTAGCTGGCAGTAGTGGCGCTCGCTGTATTGCAGTAGTTCGAGTAACGAAGATTTTTGTGAGGTAAGTGATTTGTGAAACATATAGGTTAATGTTAGTCAGGGTCATTCTTTCGTAGGGATTTTTGAAAGTCAGATTGCGTTGCGCTAAAAAATATTGTGTGTCAGTTTAAGCACATTCGTGTATAATTGTTCAAAGAGGACGTTTCACATAGACCAGTCTTGTATAATTGTTCTAAGGGGACGTTACATAAAACAACGAAAAAAGCATGCCACACTTAATATCCAGGACTGGTGACGCTTTTTCAAACAGTCGAAGTTTAGTGTAGAATTCATGGCGGGGTGCTTTTAGTAGGTTACACAACGAAACCCAACATCGAGACCTGGCAGAAAACCCAGAGATGTTTTGCTCTTATGTAAAGTACAAGGCGTTTATAACTTCTGATACTTGAGAAGGCCCCCATACAAAACGAGAGGCGGGAGGGTAAAGAAACCTTCTGGAAACATTTCTAAGGAGTTGCGGAAGACAAACGACATACAAACCATTTAAGAGATATCTTCTAATTTCTTCATGAGAGGGGAACATTTGTTAACATCGTACAATGTTCACATTCCAGGTTACAAACGTTATAGATGCGGAAGACAAACAACATACAAACCACTGAAGAAATCTCTTCTAATTTCTTCATGAGTGGGGAACATTGGTTAACCTCGTACAATGTTCACGTTCCAGGTTACAAACGTTGCTTAGTGTGGCGACCATACGTATCTACGACAGCCTGCAACCGCCCTCGAGATACCATTTCTCAATCGTCCCCTTTTCTAACAGCGGACCATGAAATAGCTCGTGCCCTGTTTGAAGATGGTAGATTGCGTCCAGCATTCTGAGGCATGATAATAAGTTCTTCAACAATATGACGCAGTTGACCATCGGCGTCTCGCAGGAGCATATCGCAAATGGCCAGTTAATTTTCCTTACCATGTTCGTCAACTCTGGTGCGGAAATAGGACCTCTCTGTATTGCTTTACTGCGTTGATACGAATAGCAGCAACCCTGATGCTGTTAGTTTGATACATCAGCCTTAAGAGTAAAGCCCTGCTCACGTTTTACAGACTGATATTTACCCTCCGCCACACACTGTCAGGTGGCTTGCGGAGTATGGATGTATATGTAGATGTAGATGTAGGTGACTATCTACAACTGTAATGCACACTGGATCACCGTACCAGTACCGGCACCTAGTGGCGAGCCACGGCAATATCGCCACTAACAACGCAAATATTGCAGCGCACAGCTTCTACACCATCTCTAAAAGTTGTGTACGTATACCGTAAAAAGTTTTCCGTTTACAATGGCTCAAGTAGCGGAAGTGGTAACCACCAGTAAGACACAATCAATAACTGCCCAATAGCAATGGTAAAGCTACCACAAAAGAGGAATTAGTGAACACTGTTTTCGGAAATCTTTTCACCAAAGAAGATGCAGTAAATACACCAGAAGTGTAATCGCGAACAGGAGAAAGTATTTCCTGCACCTTAAGATAGGCAGTTCAACGTCCATGGCCTGTTCCTGGGGTAGATGAGGTACGAGGTTTATTCGGAAAGTAAGGAACGATCGGTCACGAAATGGAAAATACAGTGAAATTCTGATGAAGCTTTGCACAGATGCGTTGGGCACTGTGTCTAGCACGCCTGTCGATCGCATCATGTCGCTCTTTTTAGTTCTGAGTTCCCATTGAGAACGTAAAGATGGCTAGAAATTAGCGTCTCCCGCCAAGTATTAGGGCCTGGTGAAAGATATCGCCTGGAGCTATGCAATCCAAATAACATGCAGTTCTTTCTACACAACAATTCTCGGCCGGACTCTGCAATGAAGATGCTCCTGCAGCGTTTTCGATGGGAAGTGTTTGATCACCCACAATACAGCCCGTAATTGGCTACCCCTGAGATTCATCTGTGCTAAAATGAAGCTATGAAGACAACAGTTTGAAACAGACAGCGAGCTGCAGTCCAGAGTAGAAAATTGACTAAAAGCACTGGCGCCTGTCTTCTATAACGAGGGAATTGAAAAATTGGAACAATTTGCAAATAAAACAGTTTTGATTTTCACGGTGGTTTCCATTTCTCGACATGTCGTTCCTTACTTTGCAAATAGCCCTCCTAAGTTGGCTAGCCTATCTCAAGGAACATGAAATAGTTTCTGGGACAGTTTTATCAACGAAAGACTAGAAAATTGCACAGGTCATACCAATACATAAGAAAGGAATTCGACGCAATCCGCAGAATTATAGGCCTAAATCACTGACATTGATCTGTAGTAAGATCTTGTTACATATATTCTGCGTTCTAACATTACCCAATATCTCTAACAAAACGCTTCATTGACCCATAAATAGCATGGATTCAGAAAATATTTTTGCGTTAGATACAACTTGCTTTTATTCACACGAAGTAATGAGTGCGAGCGACATGGGATATGAAGTTTATTCCGTATTTCTAGATTTCCAAAACGTCTTTGTCACTGACCCGCACAAGCGGCTTACCTGTGAAATATCGTCTCTGATGTGCAAAACGTCAGTTCCTGACAAAAAGGTCACAGTTTGTAGTAAATGGTCAGAAATCATCTAGTGAAACCGAATTTATACCTGGGCTTCCACAAGAAAGCGTTACAGGCCATCTGCTGTTCTTAATCTATATACAGAGTTATTGAACTGTATGAAATAAAATCGTAATAACCTCTGAGCGGTTTGCGTTAGGATGTTCAAACTGCACGATTGGCCGCGGGGCATGATGGGAATTGGTATACACACGTATGGTTTGTTTAGCGACGAGGCCCACTTTCATTTTGATGGGTTCGTCAATAAGCTAATTTGGCGCAAGATCAAAGACAGCTCATGTTGTATTATCACAGAACATGGAGAGAATGTCGCAGATATGACAAGCTAGTTGGGAAGGCAATCATCAGAAACGTTTTCCTTACGTCGAGATCTTTGTACGTAATTTCAGTCAGGAAAGTTCTCCAAATGCCAGAATATGTAGCCAAGTTTCATCTAAATAAGGAGGAATGACCGTCGTGATAAAATAAGAAAAACCAGAGCTCATGTGGAAAGATTTAGATCTTCACTTTTCTCACGTGCTATACTAGATAGGAATGTCTGAGGAACAATATGAAAGGTGTTATATGTACCATGTGTCAGACATTTGTCGGACTTTCAGAGTAATAGTGTAAATTTAGAAATGTTCTCCATTCTACTTGAAAATGCCTAAAAAGTTAAAATAGCAGTTGTAGATTTTATGAATACTACATTCAGACGTGACAATGGTGACTTACTAAAATATATCAAGTACGTTCAACTGGTTGCTCTATCAGAAACACTGATAGACCTATCAAGTTTTTGGGACTAAACGGTGTTGTGAACCCTTCAACTTCTGTTTCACTATGTAAGTGGAACTTCTGTTTGATTCAAGAATAGAACTTTTTATATCGGTGCAGACGTGCACTTGACATCAGATGGCCTCTAAGAATGAAGTTACAATACACAGAAATCGATCGCATTGTAAGTTAACGTTCATTATTACAGTGCAACAGACTGGAGACAATTATGTTGATGAAACAGCCTGCAGCTGTGTGTCCCTTCCCCGTCATTTTAGTTACTCAATTGCTCATGGATTCCGTAAAAGAATGTTCTGTTCTGCGGTTCCAGTTATGCCATATTGACGAACAATAAATACTCACCGCAGATAGACAAAGGTTTGGAACATGGTATTTTGTATGCATTTGGTTCTCTTTCAGTTAGCTACTGTGCTGTCACATAAAATTAGCTGATAATCTTTGAAATATGTTGATAATGAATTGCTCTGTGACATAGCACAAATCAAAAATTTCCAGTAGAGCTACTTCTGCAAATAATTTCTATTACAACTAAACCCATTTCGTTTCTGGTAGACGTAAAATTGGTCTGTCACAGTACTCTTTGAGGTTTGCGTTTAATTGACATCGAAGATTTTGTAGAGAGTATGTATTACGAGGTCGAAAGAAATGGTTTAGAGAAATAGTTATCCGGACTCAGGTTTTCCACAGTTATCTTAAACCAATTACAGTGAATGTCCTGCGATTTTTAAATAGTTCTTCCACAGGTGGACAGTGCTCTGTTCGCAGATCACATAGCGTTTTATTCGCAGCTCCAACCCACTAGGTGGAAATCTGTAAAGATCTGATTATAACTAATTTCCCCCACTTAAGTATCCCGAGACACTTAGCACTTCTTTCTTCAGTACCTACAGCTGTAGGCAGATGTTGTTGCACCCTGAATTCTGCACTTCTTGTTCCGGACGAACGCTCTTGACATGACGCTCAATTTTTGAGTCACTTTTTGGTATCTGATAATGAGACTGTTTCGTATTGAAATCAATTATGCATTAATATAACAACAATGAAAGTGATTCAGCTACGTGAAAAGGGACATTCTTCCCCAAAATAAATTAAATAACCGCTGAGCCCATATGGATACCCGACACATAATGAACTCAGCAGAATAAAACAAACTAAAAGAGAGAGGGGTGTAAGCACTTTACAGCTATATGCATTTTAAGACACAAATGGACGTTGTCTTCAGATTTTTATTGATATTGGCGTCTTTAATGCACAGATGAAATGTTAAAACAAATCTATGAACCTCTTTTCCTACTGACGGTTTTACGGTACTGATATCATCTGCTTCGGCTGGCTTTAGTTTGAGATCGTGAGTAGATGTTACGGAGATTAAGAAAGATATCTTCAGCATAATCAGAATAACAGCTTATATGAACTTTTAATGGAAGGCACAGGGTTTTGTAAGAACGTCATATGCTAATCCGATAGGAGTTGAACGTGAACTTGATGGAAACATTAAATAGGTAAATGCATTCTGTAAGTAGCAGTGAAGTAACGAGTGTGGAAACTACGCGGTGACACACCCGGTAATTAGAATTCTACCAGAGCAGTTTGTGGGAGTTGAGGAAAATCGTCACTCTCACTCGCGAACTTGCAGTGTGACTTCATTCTTGTTGCTCTCAGGACTGCTGGCCTCATATTCTCAGCTTTTCACTCTCATGAGCGAACGTAATGAGAAAGCTTGTCCGGTCACGGAAGCCTAGCCTAAGTTAAACAAGTCTGCTGAGACTTAAGTTTTTTTCGTGCTGCAGCTGCGAATATGTCGAATGGAATTTGTGGAGCAGTAACTGTAGTCTGCGTGACACTTCGCTCTTTCCCTCGTAGTCAAATTCATTTGGGCACCAAAGCCGTTCTACTGATAAACCATACGGCCCTTCTTCTTTTTGTAGCTTCTGCCGGTGCAGGCTTGACTTATATTAAAATCTGCAGACGCCGTTTCTTTTCCCGTTTATATAATCCTCATGTTAGTCATCTAATGTTATCTTATTTCAGGATTGACATTCGACGGGAGCGGGCTTAAAATCCTCGTTCTACCACCCTGCTTCGGAATTTCTTATCCTAAATCACTTACCGAGAAAGTCTGCCTGTCCCTTTGAACAGGCTTCCAACTACCTTTACACTTTTACAATGAATCTAAATGCAAAAGACTCAGACGTTGATGAGGCAGTTGCTAATTTTCCTTCCTTCCTTTTGGTTCATCTAAGAGTACTGCCACATGCGGTAACTGAAATGACATGCCTTTGAAACACACTAGACTTTGCCTAACGAAATTAATAGTTCTTGGTACCGGAATATCAATTTTCCTTTTCTTGTGCAGATATTAATACAACAAATAGCGCACATCTCTCCAAGTAAGCAGTAGCCCTCAGCTAACGCTAAAAACTGAAAGATAGGCGAAAACTGAAATACAAAGTAGGAAAATTAATAATAGTGAGTGTAACATATGTAAAGAAGATAGACTAGGCTCCCCAGGAAGTGGAGTGCTTACGGCAAGAAGCTGAATATAGTAAGGCCCAAAATGAATCCGATTGCTGTGCACGATTTTAACTGGTGCCAGATTCAAAGTCAACCTGATTTCATAGAGTGAGAATATTATGGCTATGCAATAGTAGAAATGAGTCACAAGTTCACTAGCATTGATTGGGAGGAAAGTTAACGTAAATTAAAGTTGTTATCGAAGGGTTTACGATATAATACTTGTCGCGTACAAATGACGCAAGCGACTTTGGAGAGAAATTTGGCGTCCTGGTAATAAACGGCTGTAGCCTTATCGAGAGCATCATCTAAGTAACAGGAATTACACACCACGACACTACTACAACAACGATGGTGACCAATCGAGAAAAGCTCGCCGACAAAGCTAGGCCGATAGTTGCGTTTGGCAGTGCAACCGCTAACCTCCTATCAGTGTTTACGCACGACATTTGAATATTACTCCAAATTATTGTTTTAAGTTTCACAAAACTTGGGATTACCTTAAATCTGCCGTGGATCAGTTTGGTATTGAAAATGATGACAGACGGAAAGAATAAATGTTAAATTCTGTAATCAAAAATCTATTTACGCTTGTGTATACTACATTGCCAGTGTTTGACCGCCCCACTGAGCCACAAGGAAAAATATTAATGTAACGATACCCGATATCGAAGACCATTTACTCAAGGCGAACAATCTACCAGGCCCTGACGGAACTACTTTTCTATTGAGTAGGCTGAGGAATTGGTTCCTTAGTTCCTTTCCTGTCTCACACTGATTGAGACTGTTTTGCGTAGCGAATAGTACCGCACGACTGGGAAAGAGAACAGCTCACTCCTGTTTACGCAAAAGGTAAAAGAACGCAAGCACAGGATTATAGACCAATATACCTGACGTTTCTCTGTTTCAGGATCCTTGAGCATATTCTAAGCTCATCCACTATTACGTTGCTGGAGATACTAAACATATATTAATTTTTAAGACATGTGCTATACATGAAAAAAAAACTTAAAGCCTACTAGACCGTGACTTTTATCTCAAGACTAGTATGCACAGTAATCATAAGATTTAGCAGGTTGTCGTGATTTTACCCCAAAATTTCTTTTACAAAAGCTGTGCAGCGTGACTTCTAGAAGAAAGAAGTTTCAAAGATCCAAAACGTCTACAGGGAAAAAGAACGATTTATTTATACACGTCATCTTGCAAATCCCGGATACAAGTGAATAAGTAGATTCTGTCTTCCTAGACTTCTGAAAGTTGTTCGACAAATGGTCAAGATATGATCGTGTTGAGTACCTTCACATATATGCGATAAACAAGATGAATATTTGAATAAGAGAACTCAGAACATTATACTGAACGGCGAATGTTCAGCAACAACTGTTTTAACTTCGGTTCTGACTGGAGCAATCGTAATAGGATCTCATTATATTTAAATTACATTATGTGTTCAAAAGTACCCGGACACCTACAAATGAACATTAATATGTCGCCTTTATGGCGGCTTGAGCTCAGGTAGCGCAGTCCATTTCATGAACTCCAGAACCATGGCCTCTTAAATGGTGCTTTATCACAGGGTACAATGTTGTGCTAATACGAACAATCATAGTCTCCGGGCTGTTCCTGTACGCTGTACACAATGTTCATATCCTTCCGCTGTTACTGTTTCCTTAATGGGATCATACCCTAGGCACGAAAAACATCTTCATACCGTAACACCACCTCTTCTCCGTTCCACTGTTGCCAATAGAGCTGTCACTGGTGAACGCGTGCAACGTTATCCAGATAGCCACCAAACTCAGATCCTTCCATCGGATTGCCACAAGATATAGCGTGATTCGTCGCTCAAAATCACTCGTTCCGAGTCATGGGACTGTTACATCGTTCTTTACACCACCTCGAAAGGCGCTTAGCATCCACTACAGAAATGTGTCGAGTATATGATTCCTTCCGCTGATTTCATGTCATTTTTTACAGCTCACCCTCCTCAACGGCTAACGCTCCCTGTCTGTCAATAAAAGAGCTCTGCCTAGTCTTGGTTTAGTTGTGGTTGTTCCTTCACGTTTCCACTCGACAGTCAAATCACGAACAGTCAACCTGGCAAATTTTTTAAAGAATGAAATATCCTTGATGAATGTGTTACTCAGGTGACGCCCAAAGACTAGGCCACGTTTGAAGTTCCGCCGTCTACCTTTGGTAAGATTGAGAGGTCACTTCTGCATTACACATGGGTATTCGGATACTTTTGATCATTAGTGTACGTCAGCAGCTCTGTCACATTTTTCACTGACATATGCTGTAGCTTAGAGGAAATTCTCGTCATTGGACGATCTTAAGCAGATGGTGAAATATTTGAACAGGATTTACACTTGGTGTTATGAATGTCCGCCCATTATGTACATGCAATAAAATGCCTATAACAGAGACAGAAACCTAAAATATTGTATTAGAAGATTAATGGTAGTCATTCAGACCATGTCATTTCGTTTAAATATTTAGAAGTCATACTAAGAATTTATAAGAAATTAGATGAACATGTAAAATCAATGACAGGGGAAAACAAAGTGAAGAAATGGGTTATTCTGAAAGGTTTTGTGAAAATATAGTGCACATGTATCGGAAATCACATACCAGTCGATAGTGTGAACATTTCTTGAGCATTGTTCCAGCTAAAGTGTGCCGAATCCAGAAACGCGCAGCCAGAACCATAACTGATAGGTATAGACCGCGTGAAAATGCAGTATAGATGCTTGGCGAACTTCAGTGGGCATCGTTGCAAGGCAGCTGGTCTCGAAACCCTGTTCCATACACATGTACAACGTGTTTCAAAAATGACCGGTATATTTGAAACGGCAATAAAAACTAAACGAGCAGCGATAGAAATATTGTTGCAATATGCTTGGGATAACAGTACATTTTCAGGCGGACAAACTTTCGAAATTACAGTAGTTACAATTTTCAACAACAGATGGCGCTGCAAGTGATGTGAAAGATATAGAAGACAACGTAGTCTGTGGGTGCGCCATTCTGTACGTCGTCTTTCTGCTGTAAGCGTGTGCTGTTCACAACGTGCAAGTGTGCTGTGGACAACGTGGTTTATTCCTTAGAACAGAGGATTTTTCTGGTGTTGGAATTCCACCGCCTAGAACACAGTGTTGTTGCAACAAGACGAAGATTTCAACGGAGGTTTAATGTAACCAAAGGACCGAAAAGCGATACAATAAAGGATCTGTTTGAAAAATTTCAACGGACTGGGAACGTGACGGATGAACATGCTGGAAAGGTAGGGCGACCGCGTACGGCAACCACAGAGGGCAACGCGCAGCTAGTGCAGCAGGTGATCCAACAGCGGCCTCGGGTTTCCGTTCGCCGTGTTGCAGCTGCGGTCCAAATAACGCCAACGTCCACGTATCGTCTCATGCGCCAGAGTTTACACCTCTATCCATACAAAATTCTAATGCGGCAACCCCTCAGCGCCACTACCATTGCTGCACGAGAAACATTCGCTAACGATATAGTGGACAGGATTGATGACGGCGATATGCATGTGGGCAGCATTTGGTTTACTGACGAAGCTTATTTTTACCTGGACGGCTTCGTCAATAAACAGAACTGGCGCATATGGGGAACCGAATAGCCCCATGTTGCAGTCCCATCGTCCCTGCATCCTCAAAAAGTACTGGTCTGGGCCGCGATTTCTTCCAAAGGAATCATTGGCCCATTTTTCAGATCCGAAACGATTACTGCATCACGCTATCTGGACATTCTTCGTGAATTTGTGGCGGTACAAACTGCCTTAGACGACACTGCGAACACCTCGTGGTTTATGCAAGATGGTGCCCGGCCACATCTCACGGCCGACGTCTTTAATTTCCTGAATGAATATTTCGATGATCGTGTGATTGCTTTGGGCTATCCGAAACATACAGGAGGCGGCGTGGATTGGCCTCCCTATTCGCCAGACATGAACCCCTGTGACTTCTTTCTGTGGGGACACTTGAAAGACCAGGTGTACCGCCAGAATCCAGAAACAATTGAACAGCTGAAGCAGTACATCTCATCTGCATGTGAAGCCATTCCGCCAGACACGTTGTCAAAGGTTTCGAGTAATTTCATTCAGAGACTACGCCATATTATTGCTATTGATGGTGGATGTGTGGAAAATATCGTACTATAGAGTTTCCCAGACCGCAGCGCCATCTGTTGTTGACAATTGTAACTACTGTAATTTCGAAAGTTTGTCTGCCTGAAAATGTACTGTTGTCCCAAGAATATTGCAACAAACGGTGTATTTCTATCGCTGCTCGTTTAGTTTGTATTGCCGTTTCAAATATACCGGTCATTTTTGAAACACCCTGTATGAACACTTGAGGGCCATTTTGACACCGTCGTTCACCTCGTGCAGATGAGGAAGATTAGTGCGCATAGAGAAGCATAAAGTAATATCCCCTTCGCTGAAGGCGCAAAAGGAATAACAGCAGCTAATTCTGATACGGCGTACCCTCCACCAAATATTGTACAGTCACTTGCAGAGTATATATTTGTAGATTTAGAATTTCTGTCTTCAACAGCACACTGAGATGGGTATTTTGTCTGTTGCACTAGGCCACTGAACACAGCCGTACATAAGGAGATATCTTTTACGTTATGAAATTGACGTGAAGTAGACTGATGCTCGTCAGGTTTTAATTTACACTGGCTTCTTCTTAACAGTTGTTGTAGGTTAGCTAAATACATGTCATATGCCTCCCAGCATTATGGAAAATTTTGGATTTCTTATTTCTGCTGCTTAACTTTGATTTTGCTAGGGATTCATTCAAGCAGACTGACAATCGCAGAGTCCAAGTGCACCCCGGACAAGCCTCTCCACCACAGAAGAAGAGGGAATCAAGCCCGTCATCAGCACGTCTGAGAAATTTTTGAGCTCGCCAAAAAAGGAAATTGCTGCAAACATAAGATGAGGTGTAACATGTCACTCCATCAGTGTGATGTGTAACCCCATGTTCGCCTAGCAGACGAATGACGGTGGCGATCATTAAACTGTATAATATTTCGATGATTAGAAACAGGTCACTGTTAGGAGGTTTTGTCTGTTTTTCACTTCGCTGCTTAAAGCGGCGTCTGTATCCAGAGGCGTTGGTGCTTGTCATAATGTCATACGAAGGCTACTCGGAAAGTGAAGTCCGCTTGATCGCGAACTGGAAACCACAGTAGACATCAAAAATATTTCATTTGTAACAGTTTCATACACGTACCAGCTACTTCTCTCGATAGTCACCACTGTAAGTTAGACATTTGTGATAGCGTTGTACGAGCATTCCAACACCCTCGTTGCAGAAGGCAGCCACCTGTGCTTTTCGCCAACTCTGTACTTTGATGGACAGTTTGTTATCTGAGCTGAAATGTTGTCTTCAACGTCAGCCTTTCATATGAGCAATGTATGTCAAAGGAACCAAGTCCGGGCTGTAAGGTGGGCTGTAAATTGGGTGATCAAACATTTCCCATAGGAAACGCTGCTGGACACCCTCATTGCCCCTGTTTTGTGCGGGCGAGAATTGTCACGAAGAAGGAAAAGCGTGACAGGTACGTTATTTGTAGTCCCAAGAAGTCAGGTGAAACTTCACAAGGGGCACCCATACTTGCCTGGAGACACCATTGTTCTAGGCACGTTTGCGTGCTCACATTGTGCTCAGAACTGTAAAGAACAACGTGATGCGATCTACAGGTATGTTACAGACACTGCCCAACACTTCTGTGCAAAGCGTTACTGGATTTTTGGCTGTCTTTCCGTTTTCAACCTATCAGACGTTATTTGCCGAAAAGGCGTCGTTTATACGTCCAGGATTTTTTAATGGTACGGGCTGAAGTGGCTTCTTCAACAATAAATCGTTTTTATTTGTCCTTTTCACATTTTCAAAGTGTCACAGATAAACATCAAAACCTGCATTTCAGAGCTCTTTTTTGTCTATATCCCTCTTCAGACAGCTTCCCTAGATATTACTTCAAACCATGACAAAAACCGAATGACGCCAGGCTGATAAAGACTACAGACTTAACAAGTCTAAGCAAGACTGGCACCAAAACCATCATAGTATAAGAAGCGTAATGTTCTAGAACATTGTAGAACAATGTTAGTCAAATTAACAATAGAATAACTTCCGTTTTCTAGATTATTTAAGAAATTTAAGATATTCTATTCAGAAGTTTTGCACTTGTGTAAAGATTTCTAGCAATAATATCAAATGACAATATTTTTATAAACAAAATGCAGAAACATCCAGTTACGTTTTAATATCTATTACATGGCGATAGTAAAATAAATAAGAGTATGAACAGGAATATATGTCTTATCTGCCTTTAAAGCTAATTGTAAAAAAAGCAAAAGTAAAGTATATCTGATGTTCGAGGATTTTCTGTTAATCATTTGACATTTAATTTTTATAGTGTATGATTGAAGTTTGAAAATAAGTCGAAAGACAAATGAAAACTTACATTTATGGAAAAATAGTGCCAAACAGCTATCAAACATTAATAAACATGTATTACAGAATAAACGTGTAAAAACCAATTCACACATGGCCAGAATTTAGCGGTATCGTAAAGTTTGTTAATTGAGCTGAAGTTGCGATGGGACAAAACTCATTGCGTCACACACCCCATTGAGAATAATGTCCTGCCTTTTGTGATGTCCAGAGGGTATCAATTGCCGCAGTTAGTTCCGTGTAATTATTGTCTTTGAATATAAGTGTCGTTTCTGTTTGCCTCATTGGGCATTTCTTTCAGTTACCTTCTGTAGTTCACTGTACCAATTATTTGTATACACTGATCAGTCGGAACATTATGACCACCTACCTACCTAATAGCCGATATGGCCACCTGTGGCGCAGACAGCAGTGGCCGCACGTAGTGACATGGAAGCAGTGAGGACTTGGTATGTCGCTGGAGGACGTTGAGACCACATAAGCACACACAAATCCCATAAACTCCGGGAAGGTGGGCAATGGGCTCTGACGCCACCCTCAATCACATCCCAGATCGCGTTTGAATCTGTCGATTTGGAGGGTCATTATGTCAACTGGAACTCGCCACTGTGTTCCTCGAACCACTCCATCACACTCCTGGCCTTGTGACATGGCGCGTTATCTTGTTAAAAAAACTGCCACTGCGGTCGGGGAACATGACCATCATGAAGGACTGCACGTGGTCTGCAAGAAGCGTGAGATACTCCTTGGCCATCAAGGATGCTTACACGAATGTTCCCCAGAGCATAACGCAACCACCGTCAGTGAGTCTGTCGCGCAGTATAGGTGTCAAGGAGCCCTGGAAGACGATAGATTTGCGCCGACCCATCGGCATGATGAAGAAGGTATTGGGATTCATCAGACCATGCAACGCTCTACAAATGCGCCAACGTCCAGTGCCGAACGTCACGTTTCCATTTCAGTCATAGTTTCCGATGCCGTAATGTTAATGGTGGCATGCGTGGGTCACCGGCCTTAGAGCCGCTTCATTCACACATATTTGTACTCTGCCCAGCATTAAGGTCTTATATCAGTTTCACCACAGCTCGCCGCCTGTCGTGTTTTACCACTATGCCCAGTCTACGACGTCCGACATGTGTAACTGAGGGATGGCTGCTTATTCCACGACGCCTAGATGTGGTTTCGGTCGATCACAGTATGCCCTCGGTCGAATTCAGATACTTCGCGCGTTCCCTACTCTACACATGGACAGCACGTTGACTGATACCACATGCACTGTGCGTGTGTCTGGCTGACAGTCATTCCTCGCCAGATGACTCTGCTATGGCTTGGATGGGTTTAATAGATTGTAGGTAGTCGACTCCTATTAGTACTTCTAAAACATCGTTCTCTCCAGTCCAACTGAGTGTGGAGCTGAAGCACTAGTCATACAGGAATCTTGCGTTGGCCAACCGTCTCTTTTTACGGACGCAAGTCAGTTTCACAAAGGTCTTCCCTTTATTCTCCCTCCTACACACTGTTGGTTCCACTTGCTGAAAGCATGTCTGTCCGCATCCGACGCGGCGGCTTGTACAAGACATTGCCTAACGCCAATGGGCAGAGAGAGGGCCAAATTGCAGGACGGCGTATGCAGCGGCGACAGCACACGGCAGAGAGCTGGAGGAGAAACTCCGGCCTCGGGGCTGCCGTAAACGCATCTCGTAACCGACGCGACGCCTGCGCGACATCCAGCTGCAGGCCGCCACACCTGCAGAGGATTACATGCGGCCGCTTGCGAAACAGCCAGCCTTCTCGTGCGCGGTTGAGGAGAAAATTGCGAAGCGTATGACAGTGACGAAATGTTCGATAAGCCCTATACCTGATAATTCAACACACTTTTTGGCATATTATCATTAGAGCAGGTGGTCCAAATTTCGGCAAAGGTCTAAATTTGGACTAGCTAGACCGTTGGTATTGAGGCGTGCTGCAGCCAAGAGGAAACAATGTACAACAGTCCTCGACAGTTGTTCTGTAAACCGCAACAACAGCAGATTGTTGCATGCGATTGTAGTAAACATTAACTCAATTTCGACCATCTTAAAACTTTTGCAGGTATGGATTCAGTATTCCTTCATGCAGTTTTTGTCTTCACGGATAGTCTTCTCCCCAGTATGTCTTGTTAAGGGTGATTTTAGCTTTAAGTACACCTTTAGGATTAACAGCTACTACTTATCATTGTTTTGTAATTAACCTAAATTTTACTTGTGGTGCTCGTCTAAATTCGTATGATCTAATTTGGACCATAGCCTGATTTTGGCCCGCTTTCTCAATTCACCTAAGGCATACCATTTTCGTTTCACAACGCCAATAACAAAGCCAAAACGTATCTTGCAGGGAAAGAGGAAGAAATGGAATGAAACAGTTATCACGGAGTCGATATGAGCAGTCAGAGATAAGACTGTGAGGATAAACTCTACAAGAACTCCCACCCAATTCGGCTAGCACAAATAAACGAGAGCCACGCCTTGGTAATGAGAATCGCTTTGTGTCCAGACAGGGATTATTGGTGCTGTCGGTGAAGCAGGTTCATTTCAAATACGTAAGGGCGAACACTGAGAACGGAAGCGCAAGCAATGGGGATTTGAAACCGTGTACCTCGGGAAAGGCAATTGCTCATAGCGTCACCTACAGCTAGCTGCACGTATTCAATGGGCCAAACAACAAGGGAGTTGGACTGTAGGTTTAAAGGTGTGTGTCAAGAAATTTTTCTCATTTTGGATGTCTGGAGTCACAGACGTAAAGTTTTAATTGCTTAGACATCCTCACGCAGCCTCGGCAGAGACACTGCGCTGCACAGACATGAGTTAGAAGTGATCTTTGATCTGCGAAGATGCGTGCCAGATTAACTTGTTGAGAGGAGACAGTTCAGGTTTGGTGTTAGATGTGAACAGTCGAATTTTTGTTTATTATCAGTAAGTAGTAAACAATGGAGATTCTTGGGAATTATACTATGGATTAATAAAGGATTCATTGAGCAAAGAAAAAGAATTGATTTTTATTTTGGTACGATTATATTCTTTGTGAAGAATGGATTACAGATAATGATTAACTTTGTTTTATTTGTGGCAGCGGTTTGATAATGCAGAATGCTTGGTTCGCCACACATCCGGAATCTTTTCTTTTCTTTTTAGGATTTATCCATCATTGTGAGAGACATGGATTTAAGAATTAGATTTCTGAATTTTGCTGATGGAAATAATATACATCTGAAGTTTAATCTCTGATTTCCTGGATTATAGCTATGTGATTTCGAACTTAACTGTTGTCGAAGTTACATTGAATGTCACTAAATCAAATGATACAAATTGCTATTGAGTTCATTTGACCCTGACACATTTTCTTCATCCAAAGAGTGAATGAACAGTATCAAAAATTGTGAACCACGAATGATAGCAATGTTTTTAGGGAACGCATACAACCTTTGCACATCTCAGTTGCAAAATTTTGCAACTCTGTTATAGAGGCGCGCTCTAGCTACGACAGCAGTTTGCATAGCGTTATCCAATGCGAGCCAAGTAAGCCAAATAGTCTACGAGACAGATTATTTCTTTAATTAAATTTCACAGGGACCGACTTTAGTTTCAAAGTAATGAGTTCTTCATCAAAGTTCATAGTCAGATTTTGTGGCAAGTTTTAGAAAGGGCATGATTTTTTTTAGAATTCTCACAGATTTCTCTATGAATTCTCGCAGTTGAGTTTGATCATCAACACAGAGTTACGCAGTTATCAGCTGTAAGGTCTGGTATGCCGAGCACTCTAAATATGAAGCCCAAAGTTTAGCATCTCACAGACAATTTAAATTAAAAACGCACAGTCAACGTTATAGATACGCTTTTATTAAAATTAATTGAAACAGATTACTTTCGAGGTGGCTGCAAGCACGTGCTCCGGCGAGTCTCGAGTCTGCCTTCCTCTTGCTAGACGCGGAGTACACCCAAGGGCCAAATGAGGCGCTTAACTCGGAGTGTGTCAAAGGTCTAACAAGGTGGAATAAGAACCATGATATTTACTTCATAGTACTTGATGACAAAGTGTGGCCGTGTCTTCTAGGTCTTCATGATGACTACGCTATGGACAGTCCCGTTTTCCAAGACGACAGCAGGCTTGTTTAAGCGCTGCTTGCATACGTTTCTGGTTTGACGAACCCTCAGGCAACCTGTCGTACCTAGATTGGACAAGATCACTCGATCACTCTCATAGAAAACGTATGGTGCTACATCAAATGGAG
This sequence comes from Schistocerca gregaria, assembly GCF_023897955.1. Classification (NCBI taxonomy): domain Eukaryota; kingdom Metazoa; phylum Arthropoda; class Insecta; order Orthoptera; family Acrididae; genus Schistocerca; species Schistocerca gregaria. The sequence continues at coordinate 133,315,487 of NC_064927.1, read as the reverse complement.
AGTGAAATGCGACAGTCAGCATCCCCACAATTTAGGAGCTTTACCTTCAACTAGAAACGGTGTAACTGAAAAAGCTTTTGGACACACCCCTCCCCACCACGCCGATTTGAGGCCGTTATCGAATCTAGAGGCGGAGGCCGTTATCGAATCTAGAGGCGGTATTATGCAATATTAGCGTGACGTCTTTTGAGGGAGACTAAATTTTCGTTTAGCGTACCTGTAATGAACTGTTTCGCACGAACTGTAAAGCCTCACAGTAGGAGGTGAACGGGTCAGCTGTTCCCATGCACCAAAAAATTGTCAGCTGCATAAATGTTCATCTAGAGGACCTTGTAAGATGTCACTCTGCTGTGTGCAAATAGCTACTAATTTCCATCAATATCTACCTGTACATCTACATTACTATCCTGGCAGAGGTTTCATCTAACCGCCCTCAAGCTATTTCTTTACCGGTCCCCACTCGAACCGCGAGCGGGAAAAACGAACACTTAAATCTTTCCGTGCGAGTTCTGATTTATCTTATTTTATTCAAATGATCATTTCTCGGTAGGTAAGTGGATGCAAATGAGATGTTTTCACATTTGAAGGAAAAATTTGGTAATTGAAATCTCATGAGAAAATCCTATCGCAACGAAACACGCCATTATATAAGAACGTAGGCTTCCGCGGCCGGTGTCATAGTGATTAAAATTCTTCTGGGTAATATGCCGCGTCATTTCTAAAAAACTAACAACAATAATAAATAAAAACGGACGTATCTACACAAACAGCTGTAGAGCAACTGTCAGTCCACTTCCGCGCACAACAGGAGGAAAACTTGCCGACCAGAAGCGGAACGCTGATTGGCGGTCAGCTACCAATCGTTGACGACATGGATATCCACGAATAGCCCCTTTCCTTCCATCTTCCCTTACGTCATGACTAGCCAATCATTTTAGAGGGCCAATAAAAATTCTACAACTGTGACGTCAGACATCGATAGTCTGTAATAAATAGTAGCACCTACCCCATGCAAAAGCAGTCGTGCCCTGAGGAAGGCCGTTGCAATTCAGCCGAAACGTCGGTTTTAATTTATTATTGTTGTTAGTTTTTTAGAAATGGCGCGGCATATTACCCAGAAGAATTTTAATCACTATGACACCGGCCGCGGAAGCCTACGTTCTTATATCAGTGACCTGTATGGGCAGGAAATCTACCAACGCATACGGAAACTGGAGCTGCTGAGGAAGAGGAAGGTGAAACTGCTGAATGATTTGGCGTTCCTTAAAAGGTGCCGTGATCATCATGTCATCCCGAAATTTATCAGTGTGCGGCCTCAAATCGATACAAGAAGAGCAAGAGCCATTTACTATCGGGCCAGCCATGCATTATTAAGGGAGAGGATACAACACCTCCGGCGCTTCATAGACCACAACAACAGGCAACTGTACAGCATGCATTTATGGCTGTCAACTACGTTATCAGCGAAGGACTGGGATAACATCGACAGAATAACCCACAACCAGGCCTGCATCGAGGAGGACTTGGTCAGCAGTCGACAGAAAAAGAAATTTGAGGAGCTAACGGGAAACAAACACCACTCACAGCTAAGTCTGGATACAGCTCGTACCGTGGTTAACATCTCGACACAGACCATCAGTGAGGCAGCGACGTCGCTTCTGTCCAAAGGGCTAAACTTCGCAGTTGCGCCCACAAAGATTCCCGCAGAAGAGATCATTCAATCTGTAGAGGCGTCACTCCACCAAGTACCACGTGTCGAAGCAGAAAAGATAAGGCAGGAAACTGTAAGAATTTTACAAACAGCAAAACCACCCAGAGCCAATATCACACGTGAAGAAAGACAGGCCATAAAGGAGCTCAGGAATAACAAGGATATTGTGGTCCTACATGCGGACAAAGGAAACGCTACGGTTCTGATGGACACTTTTGAATATGAAAAGAAGATGGACGAACTGCTAAACGATCCCATTTACAGAGTACTAAGGAGTGACCCGACGGCGAGGATAGGCAGAAGTACGAAGGCCCTCGTAAAGGACTCGAGAATTGATCCTGACACAGCCAAGAGACTAATCACTAAGGTGCCTGTTCCTCCTAGAATCTACGGAGTACCTAAGCTCCATAAGGAGGGTTATCCGCTGAGGCCCATAGTGAACGGAATAGATTCACCTACGTATTATGTTGCGAAACATCTGGCACCTAAGTTACGCCGTCTTGTGGGACAAACAGACTCCTACGTGAAAGACTCTTCCCACTTCATACAACTGATTAGTGAACAGCGAATAAAGCCATCAGACATTATGGTCAGTTTTGACGTCAAGTCTCTCTTCACTAACGTCCCTATTGAGGAGACTATGCGCATTCTACAGGATCGGATCCCACCAGATATCTGCGATCTGGTGCGCTTATGCCTGTCATCAACGTACTTCACCTGGCAGGGAAAATATTACGAACAGTTAGATGGTGTGGCAATGGGTTCCCCGCTCTCCCTGTAGCTGCGGACATCTTCATGGAAGCTTTTGAGCAAACGGCCCTAGCTTCTGCTCCGTTACGTCCCAGTTGTTGGCTACGATATGTGGACGACACATTCGTTATCTGGCCTCACGGTGAAGCGGAATTGGGAAACTTCCTCCAGCACTTAAATAGCCAGCACAAAATATAAAGTTCACACATGAGACTGAAAACAATGGTACCTTGCCATTTCTGGATGTGGAAGTATATAGAGCTGCGGAAGGTAAACTGGGACACAAAGTGTACCGGAAACCAACTCACACTAATCGGTACCTGCACGCTGAGAGCCACCACCACCCAGCTCAAAAGTATTCTGTTCTGCATACGTTAACTGCCCGAGCCTACCGGATAAGCGATGAAAATAATATCAAAGAAGAATTAAAGGAGCTACAAAACACGTTTCGTGCCAACGGCTATGATGACAACATCATAAGAAAGGTAGCTAAAACTAAAGGGAGCAGAACACGAGAAGAAGGCAAAGAAGAGAAGCTTCCACTGGTACACTTACCATATGTAAAAGGCGTCAGTGAACGGCTAGGCAACATCTTCCGCCGACGAGGTTTCAGACCGATTTTTCGAAGCAGTCACAGGATCCACGAAATGATAGGTTCCACCAAGGATGCAGTCAACCATCTTAACACTGCAGGTGTTTACGAACTACGGTGTGAATGCGGAGCTGCCTACATAGGAGAAACAGGAAGACCTATCAACTTACGAGTAGCAGAACACGAACGCTACGTACGACTACAACAACACAATAAATCGGCGATAGCGGAACACCACCGTGACTGTGGACAACCTATCAGGTTCCAGGAAGCACGAGTACTGGCGAAAGAATCGTGGATGCGAGAACGCAAAATTCGGGAGGCGACCGAAATTATTAAGCAGCCTGACAACATCAACAGAGAAGATGGCTACAAACTCCCAGCATCCTGGCTGCCGGCCATCCCAGTCCAACGGGCCGCGAGCGGCCGCGGGGCAGAAGCTACACGGGACACGGACGTATCTACACAAACAGCTGTAGAGCAACTGTCAGTCCACTTCCGCGCACAACAGGAGGAAAACTTGCCGACCAGAAGCGGAACGCTGATTGGCGGTCAGCTACCAATCGTTGACGACATGGATATCCACGAATAGCCCCTTTCCTTCCATCTTCCCTTACGTCATGACTAGCCAATCATTTTAGAGGGCCAATAAAAATTCTACAACTGTGACGTCAGACATCGATAGTCTGTAATAAATAGTAGCACCTACCCCATGCAAAAGCAGTCGTGCCCTGAGGAAGGCCGTTGCAATTCGGCCGAAACGTCGGTTTTAATTTATTATTGTTGTTAGTTTTTTAGAAATGACGCGGCATATTACCCAGAAGAATTTTAATCACTATGAAACACGCCATTGTTTTAATGATTACCATCCCAATTCGCCTGTCATATTTGTGACTCTCCCCTATTTCGCGATAATACGAAACTAACTGCCCTACTTTCAACTTTTTCAATGTCCTCCGTCAGTCGCTTCTGACGCAGATGCCACACCGGACACCAGTACTTCCGAAGAGAGCGGACAAACGTGGTGTAAGCAGTCCGTTCCGTAGACTTGTTGCATTTTCTATGTGTTCTACTTTCTCCAAAACATCATCTATGCGACCGTTCGAATTTCAGTTATTCCTAACTGTAATCACTAAGTATTTAATTGAGTTTACAGCCTTTAGGTATGTGTGATTTTTCTAACTCAAATTCACCGGATTCCTTTTAGAACTCAAGTGGATGATTATACACTTTTAGTTATTCTGAGTCAATTGCCACTTTTCGCACCTTGTAGTTATCTCATATAAATAATTTTGCAACTGGTTTTGATCATTTGATTACTTACTCCAGAAAATCTAAGAGGACTGCTCAGATTGTCTCCTCAATACTTTATGTTGATCAGGAACAGCATAAGCCTTATAACATCCTTGGGAACACGAAGTATTACTTCGGTTTTACTTCATAACTTTCCGTCAATTATTACCTTCCGTCACCTTTCTGATGCGAAATCGGGAATCCATTCGCACAACCGAGACGATGCTCCGTAGGCATGCAATTTAGTTAGAAGTCACTTGTGAAGGATGCTGTTAAAAGCCAATATAAAATACATCAAGTTTTAGCGAAGATGAGAAACGCGAAAAAATTGAAATATAAAGGCTAAATGCACGTGGAATATGTGCATTTAAGTACAGAGCGATTATAGTTACAGTCAACTTTCAAAACGCTGTAGAAATAACACCAATGGTTAGAATAACGTCAAATTGCAACGGATTATTATCGGAGAAGCGGGAAAACGTATGGCAGAAGAAAAAATAGGTGCGAAAACTGATCAATAGATGGCACTGTATGTGCCAGAATACGTAAAAGAAATCGCCTGTTATTCGCATGTTCTATTAAAGTTGGTATAAACACGCCGGGTACACGGCTTTTCCTCCCTTCGCGTCTGCGACGTTCGCCATGACTGTCTCAATGCCGGAATGCGCTCTGCTTGTAAAGCTGTGTTACAAGAATGATGACTGTGCACACGTCGCTCTGCAGAAGTTCCGGACACTGAAGGGTTTGCAAAAAGGCGTTTGTCCGATGACAGCCGTGGGTCTGGAGAAAATTATTGGGAGCTTCGAAAAGACGGGTTCCTTTGGTGTGCAACCACAATTAGGGCGGAAACGAATTGATTCGACGTCAGTGGAAGTAGTGGCCAGAGCAGTGCAGGAGGAGACGAGTGGTGGCGTACAAACGTGTGGTGCACCAAGAACTGGCCGAACATTGGACATACCCGTTAGCACGGTATGTAAAATCCAACGACACATCCTTCTTTGTATCCATTCAAAATTACCGATGTGCACGAGTTGTTTCCTGTTGACTTGCCAGCAAGAGAGACTTTGCTTTACAATTTCTTGCTCGCATGGTAGTGGCAGACATTGTGGACAGAAGAAGTCCACTTGCATCTGTCAGAATATCTTCAAAATGGTTCAAATGGCTCTGAGAACTATGGGACTTGACATCTGAGGTCATCAGTCCCCTAGAACTTAGAACTACTTAAACCTAACTAACCCAAGGACATCACACACATCCGTGCCCGAGGCAGGATTCAAAACTGAGACCGTAGCGTTCGCGCGGTTCCAGACTGAAGGGCCAAGAACCGTTCGGCCACTCCGGCCGGCTGACAGAGTATGTCAATACACACAATCGTCGAATATGGCAAAAGAAAATCCACATGCAAATCCACCAGTATCACTTCATCATGAAAACGTCACTGTGTGGTGCGGGTTTACGGCATCATAGGGCCATATGTTTTCGAATAGACAGTTGATCTCGGTTCTGTTACCTGTGCCGCCATTGGTATGTACTATTAGTTTATTTTGCGCAACCACGTCATTCCAGGTCTCCAACAACGTGGACATGTTAATAGGATCATTTTTATGCAAGATGGCGCACCTCCGCACATTCCAAATCCAGTTAAGCAGCTACTGAAGCGCCATTTCGGAAATATTGGAATTATCAGCCGCCATTTCCCTACATCCTGGCCGTCCCGATCACCTGATCTTAATCCGTGTGACTTCTGGCTGTGGGGCTATCTGAAAGATGTTGTGTTAGGTTTTCCGACTGCAAACAGGTGCACTGAAGGCACGAATTGCGCAACACATTCTGAACGTGACCCTTGAAACACTTCAATCACGCTATTTCCCGATTTCAAGTTGTTTTGTGCCTGTGATACAGAAATTAATAACCCGATTTGATTTTGCTTGATGCTTTTTAAGTGGTTTTTGGCCTTAGGACAATTAAAAACCGATGTGTGTGTTGATTTTTATGCAGTTTTTGGCCTCAGGAAAATTAAAACCAATTTTTCCATCCGATGCGATATGAGCTTGCAGTGGTGGATAGGCTTACGTAACTAACAGCATCACACCTGTACACCCATGCACACTGAGTAGTACAGTTGTTTAACGTCAGACGTACACCTTAGGCATTGTTGTATGATTCATTTGTCATTTGTAATCGACCATTATTAAATTATTCTGTTGCTACATTTTGTAAGTATTTATTTTTCTTCTGCCTTACGTATTCCCCCTTCTCCGATAATATTCCGTTGCAATTTGACATCATTCTAACCAGTGGCGTTAATTCTACAGCAGTTTGAAAGTTTAACTTTCATTATAATCACCCTGTATATCTAATACGGAAACGGAAAGTCTGAGATTCAGTGCGGACTTCCTTCACAGAGAGTTGGAGCATGGGGAAGGTAGACGCTATTGCCTGTTTTGGTATTCTAATTAGAAGTGTGAGCTCTATAAAATGCCGCTGTCTTTCACTATCAAAAAGTACACCCTTTATCCGTCAGACGCCAGCAAGTACGTGTACGTGTGATCATTGTAGAAAGTCCTGGAGCATCGTTAGAAGGCGACCGTTGCCGTCGACCTTCCTAATATGGAATCGCGCGTGAGAAGCGCGGCTCGTTACGTGATCCGTGAGGGCCTACTCTCCGGTTGCATCGATATATGGTCCGAGGGCTGGAAACGGAGTGTCCGATAAATGAAAGCTTAAAGTATTGCCGTGGATGGCTATACGAAGGAAGCCTGTATATTTAAATCGGTAATTTCGCGTGGAATCATATAAACTGACAAGCTGAAACGTTATGACCACTGCCCACCGCGACTCTGGAAGCCGCCTGGTGGCGTTGAGAGCACGTGACGTGGTAGCAAATGCATGTAAGCGGAGCAGACAAGAACAGGGGACCACCTTTAGCAAGATATTGGCTGCGAATAGCAAAATACATTGAGATAAGGAACTTTGGCAAAGCACAGCCTGTGAACGAGTATCTCGAAAACGGCGAAGCTAGTCCAATGTCCACGTGGTGCTACAATGATCTACGGAAAGAGGTAGGACAGTGAAACTACCAGTAGGCGCTAAATGGTTGGACTTCCAAGATACTTCTCAGAACTTCGGTTTCGGAGGCCTGTCGTCACTGTAAAGTAGGATATATGGGGATCTGTAGCGTCTCTGCCGAAATAGCACAATGCTGGTTCACGCACACGTGTTTCGGAGCACGCCGTTCTTCGTGCATTGTTGAACATGGAGATCCGCAGCAGACCACCCCTACGCATGTTGACCCAACGACATCGTCAGTTACGATGACAGTGGGCACGGAACCATCGGGGTTCGACCGTCAATCGATGGAAGCTTGTCAGCTCTTCGGGTGGAACACACTTTTGCTGCATGAGGTCTATAGTCATCTGTACAAACGTCGTCATCGACGTGAACGGCCGCTCAAAGCGTACACGACGCCACGCACGGCGACTGGCGGTTCAAAATGGTTCAAATGGCTCTGAGCACTGTGGGACTTAACATCTGAAGCCATCAGTCCCCTAGAACTTAGGACTACTTAAACCTAACTAACCTAAGGACATCACACACATCCATGTCCGAGGCAGGATTCGAACCTGCGACCGTAGTGGTCGTTCAGTTCCAGAATGAAGCGCCGACTGGTCGGAGCAGTATTATGCAAAGGGAGGCATTCTCCTGCGCTTGCTTGAGACTTGTGGTAGTAGTCGAAGACACGCCGACGACTGCGAACCACTTGCATCCCTTCATTCTTGAGATCTTCCCCGGCGGTGATGTCATCTTTCAGCAGTATAATTGTCCGTGTCTGGGAGCGAGAACCCTGCTACACTGGTCTGAGGAGCATTATAGTGATGTTTCGGCTTTTAAATTCGCCCGATGTAAATTCTATGGAATCCATATGAGTTGATGTTGGGCGCCATCACCGGGTACGCAAATCAGCGGCCCGTTATTTAAGCCAATTACATGACCTATACGTAGACATCTAATGGCACATACCTCCACAATCCTGCCAATAAGCTGACAAATCCCTGATACGTAGAATCAGCTATGTATTCCAAAGACGGACGAACAAGCTATTAAGCAGGTGGTCATAATGTTTTGGCTCATCAGTGTACGTGCCTCTTTCTGATTGGATTTAGTCATCAGTAAGATACACATCGATTGCAGCACGAGGCTCTGAGGGTCTGATATTTGGACAAAGCATTGAACTGAGTTAAGGGTACCTTGTACCAACACAATTTTATAGACAAAACATTTAAGCTACTTTCAGTGTGTTGAGGAATATGAACAGCAATGCCACTTTTCAGCAGACATCAACGGGATCGTGGGCTTTCATAAAATGAAGAATATTGTGACAAGTTCTAGAGGAAGTTTTCAGATCAATAAACTGAAAAAAACCGGAAGGAATGCCTTTTTCTGAAGACATTACCTCAGGTATAGATACACTTTGGCCGAGCGGTTCTACGCGCTTCAGTCCGGAACCGCGCTGCTGCTACGCTTGCAGCTTTGAATCCTGCGTCAGGCATGGATGTGTGTGATGTCCTTATGTTAGTTACGCTTAATTAGTTCTAAGTCTAGGGGACTGATAACCTCAGATGTTAAGTCCCATAGTGCTTAGACCCATTTGAACTATATTTACACTTCGAAAGCGAATGGGAGAAATTAATAAAAAAATGGTTCAAATGGGTCTGAGCACTATGCGACTTAACATCTATTGTCATCAGTCCGCTAGAACTTAGAACTACTTAAACCTAACTAACCTAAGGACAACACACAACACCCAGCCATCACGAGGCAGAGAAAATCCCTGACCCCGCCGAGAATCGAAACCGGGAACCCGGGCGCGGGAACACTACTGCACGACCACGAGATGCTGGCGGAGAAATTAATACAGCACGTTTGAAAACAATCCTGAAAACTAGTTCTAATAAGACTAGAACACGCTGACGAGAACACTGTTCAGTTTAGCATCGATGCCAAGGAAGTTCCTGGTAGGTGGTTATTTAATACAACGATAGGGTGGGCAGAAAAATAAACAGAGCAGCAGAAGCACTAGAGTGCAGTAGCTAAAGTAGATTTTTCAGTTCTAATTTCTGATGAGTGTGGGAAGTAAAGTACTTAATGTGTATTTTCTCTTTTGACTTGTGGTAGTGAGACGAGAACTCTAGATATCAAAACTACGAAAAATCTGAAGAATGGTTTGCACACAAAACAAACAATGCAATTTGGGAATTATTAGGAGTGCAGGAAAACAAACGGACCAGGGAACATACTGAAGTGCAAGATGTACTTATAATAGCAAGACTTAAGAACGAGATGATGAACAGATGAAAGATGAATGACATTAAAAGACATGGCTGCCAATAACTAGAGACATGAAAGGGATGGAAAAAGCCTGACGAAGCCTTAATGCAACAATGGTTGCCGAATGAATGATGATGATTATGATGATGATGATGATGGTGATGATGACGACGCTGACTAGTCGGTGACAACCTCTCCACTGGAATTAAAGTACTGCTCTACTGCTCTGAGCGACTGAAACGTACGTTAACGAGCGCTTTCATATTTAATATTATCTATACTTCGCTAACTTTACTGATACACTGTAGTGTGTCGCTCATACACATTATGACCAATACAAGTCGCGTTTCAAGTAGCGACGTTCACAGAAGTTATCGACGTAAACAGTCGGCACTCAGTCACTTCACGGCGCGCCACGGATTCTCTTCGATAATGTTTGAAATGTGACGCTGCGATGGCGTTCTGCGACTGGCAGACGGGATTGTCACCGGGTGCAACTGTGATCTGAATCATTTCGACGTAATGAAGAATTTAGGTTATGTAGAAGCGATCACTTTTACGGTGTTTAGTTATTCTACAGACCGCACAGGATGGAAAGTGAGGCATCGAAGGCACTGTAATACACTGACGCACATGCTGGGTATCGATGAAGGTGATTAAACGCACACTTTCAGTACCTGAGCAGCTAAAGTAATCGGGCGTCACATTTGAAAATGCTCTGTATAATTTCAGATAACTAATCGAAGTGGAAGAGCGGTCAAAATGTTTTCGCATTGCACATATGTTTTCTACCAGTCAATAGTTCATTTGGACATGTTCACTACTGGCCACATTACTGTGAAGTGCGAACGGCATAGCTGTGCTAAAAATTAACTAATTACTGTTATGTTGTTGTTGTTGTTGTCTTCAGTCCTGAGACTGGTTTGATGCAGCTCTCCATGCTACTCTATCCTGTGCAAGCTGCTTCATCTCCCAGTACCTACTGCAACCTACATCCTTCTGAATCTGCTTAGTGTACTCATCTCTCGGTCTCCCTCTACGATTTTTACCCTCCACGCTGCCCTCCAATGCTAAATTTGTGATCCCTTGATGCCTCAAAACATGTCCTACCAACCGATCCCTTCTTCTAGTCAAGTTGTGCCACAAACTTCTCTTCTCCCCAATCCTATTCAATACCTCCTCATTAGTTATGTGATCTATCCACCTTATCTTCAGTATTCTTCTGTAGCACCACATTTCGAAAGCTTCTATTCTCTTCTTGTCCAAACTAGTAATCGTCCATGTTTCACTTCCATACATGGCTACACTCCAAACAAATACTTTCAGAAACGACTTCCTGATGCATAAATCTATATTCGATGTTAACAAATTTCTCTTCTTCAGAAACGCTTTCCTTGCCATTGCCAGTCTACATTTTATATCCTCTCTACTTCGACCATCATCAGTTATTTTACTTCCTAAATAGCAAAACTCCTTTACTACTTTAAGTGTCTCATTTCCTAATCTAATTCCCTCAGCATCACCCGATTTAATTTGACTACATTCCATTATCCTCGTTTTGCTTTTGTTAATGTTCATCTTATATTCTCCTTTCAAGACACTGTCCATTCCGTTCAACTGCTCTTCTAAGTCCTTTGCCGTCTCTGACAGAATTACAATGTCATCGGCGAACCTCAAAGTTTTTATTTCGTCTCCATGAATTTTAATACCTACTCCAAATTTTTCTTTTGTTTCCTTTACTGCTTGCTCAATATACAGATTGAATAACATCGGGGAGAGGCTACAACCCTGTCTCACTCCTTTCCCAACCACTGCTTCCCTTTCATGCCCCTCGACTCTTATTACTGCCATCTGGTTTCTGTACAAATTATAAATAGCCTTTCGCTCCCTGTATTTTACCCCTGCCACCTTTAGAATTTGAAAAAGAGTATTCCAGTCAACATTGTCAAAAGCTTTCTCTAAGTCTACAAATGCTAGAAACGTAGGTTTGCCTTTTCTTAATCTTTCTTCTAAGATAAGTCGTAAGGTCAGTATTGCCTCACGTGTTCCAACATTTCGACGGAATCCAAACTGATCCTCCCCGAGGTCTGCATCTACCAGTTTTTCCATTCGTCTGTAAAGAATTCGCGTTAGTATTTTGCAGCCGTGGCTTATTAAACTGATAGTTCGGTAATTTTCACATCTGTCAGCACCTGCTTTCTTTGGGATTGGAATTATTATATTCTTCTTGAAGTCTGAGGGTATTTCGCCTGTCTCATACATTTTGCTCACCAGCTGGTAGAGTTTTGTCATGACTGGCTCTCCCAAGGCCGTCAGTAGTTCTAATGGAATGTTGTCTACTCCGGGGGCCTTGTTTCTACTCAGGTCTTTCAGTGCTCTGTCAAACTCTTCACGCAGTATCGTATCTCCCATTTCGTCTTCATCTACATCCTCTTCTATTTCCATAATATTGTCCTCAAGTACATCGCCCTTGTATAACCCTTCTATATACTCCTTCCACCTTTCTGCCTTCCCTTCTTTGCTTAGAACTGGGCTGCCATCTGAGCTCTTGATATTCATACACGTGGTTCTCTTCTCTCCAAAGGTCTCTTTAATTTTCCTGTAGGCAGTATCTATCTTACCCCTAGTGAGATAAGCTTCTACATCCTTACATTTGTCCTCTAGCCATCCCTGTTTAGCCATTTTGCACTTCCTGTCGATCTCATTTTTGAGACGTTTGTATTCCTTTTTGCCTGCTTCATTTACTGCATTTTTATATTTTCTCCTTTCATCAATTAAATTCAATATTTCTTCTGTTACCCAAGGATTTCTAGCAGCCCTAGTCTTTGTACCTACTTTATCCTCTGCTGCCTTCACTACTACATCCCTCAGAGCTACCCATTCTTCTTCTACTGTATTTCTTTCCCCTATTCCTGTCAATTGTTTCCTTATGCTCTCTCTGAAACTCTGTACAACCTCTGGTTCTTTCAGTTTATCCAGGTCCCATCTCCTTAATTTCTCACATTTTTGCAGTTTCTTCAGTTTTAATCTACAGGTCATAACCAATAGATTGTGGTCAGAGTCCACATCTGCCCCTGGAAATGTCTTACAACTTAAAACCTGGTTCCTAAATCTCTGTCTTACCATTATATAATCTATCTGATACCTTTTAGTATCTCCAGGGTTCTTCCACGTATACAACCTTCTTTCATGATTCTTAAACCAAGTGTTAGCTATGATTAAGTTGTGCTCTGTGCAAAATTCTACTAGGCGGCTTCCTCTTTCATTTCTTAGCCCCAATCCATATTCACCTACTATGTTTCCTTCTTTCCCTTTTCCTACACTCGAATTCCAGTCACCCATTACTATTAAATTTTCGTCTCCCTTCACTATCTGAATAATTTCTTTTATTTCATCGTACATTTCTTCAATTTCTTCATCATCTGCAGAGCTAGTTGGCATATAAACTTGTACTACTGTAGTAGGTGTGGGCTTCGTGTCTATTTTGGCCACAATAATGCGTTCACTATGCTGTTTGTAGTAGCTTACACACATTCCTATTTTCCTACTCATTATTAAACCTACTCCTGCATTACCCCTATTTGATTTTGTGTTTATAACCCTGTAGTCACCTGACCAGAAGTCTTGTTCCTCCTGCCACCGAACTTCACTAATTCCCACTATATCTAACTTTAACCTATCCATTTCCCTTTTTAAATTTTCTAACCTACCTGCCCGATTAAGGGATCTGACATTCCACGCTCCGATCCGTAGAACGCCAGTTTTCTTTCTCCTGATAACGACATCCTCCTGAGTAGTCCCCGCCCGGAGATCCGAATGGGGGACTATTTTACCTCCGGAATATTTTACCCAAGAGGATGCCATCATCATTTAATCATACAGTAAAGCTGCATGTCCTCGGGAAAAATTACGGCTTTAGTTTCCCGTTGCTTTCAGCCGTTCGCAGTACCAGCACAGCAAGGCCGTTTTGGTTAATGTTGCAAGGCCAGATCAGTCAATCATCCAGACTGTTGCCCCTGCAACTACTGAAAAGGCTGCTGCCCCTCTTCAGGAACCACATGTTTGTCTGGCCTCTCAACAGATACCCCTCCGTTGTGGTTGCACCTACAGTACGGCCATCTGTATCGCTGAGGCACGCAAGCCTCCCCACCAACGGCAAGGTCCATGGTTCATGGGGGGGAGGAATTACTGTTATAGGCCTAAGTAATTAATAGATGTATCCAAACGCTGACATTTGCGTCTTAAAATCATCATTTTAGCAGTTAATATCATAATCATCCTCATCACAATAGAGTTTGTACTGTGCTTGCTATTCTTACGTCAACATTGCAGTCTGCAACTCTCTTTTTGGTGCCAGTCGCCATCCTATTAAGCCTTGTGCATGGCAGGATCTACTTGTTATTTTCCGAGATGTTGATAATTTTGTTATTTCTCTTCTTCATGGTGTCAAATATAACAGAGCACCTGTTGACTATGTCTTCCTGTATCACATGCCCGTTCCACTGCAATTACCTTTGTTCCAATATTTCGTGCATACTACCTCTGATATTCATACGATTTCTTATTTAACCAGTACTGCTAGATACAATACTAGTATCCGGTAGTCCATTTCCAACGCATCCAGCTTATAATGTATCTGTAGAATGCTTCAGATTTCCGCTGCCGCTCCGTTACCAGGATCTGAAGTGTCATCCTACGCCTGTAAACCATTTATCACAGGAAACATAGTTTGCAGTGATTTGTCTGTGAAGCAAAAGGAAGGCAGCATGATTAAAGTATAGCATCCTGCCTAGGACGAGGGCATAAATCGCGGAACACAAGAACCGAAGTGAATAGAAACGGTCCGAAAAGTGACCGTGGCTTTTCAAAACGAACCATTCCGACATTCGATGAAATATTTTTAAGGAAAAATGTGGAAAACTAGACGGACATGTGATCTTGTTTCCAGAACGGTATTTGAGAGTCTTAATAGCAATAGGACCTTCCTCGGTGGTTGTGAAGCAGTGGAACTGTAATGAACACGCCAAACGGTTTGGAGTGACGTACAGTAGCAGTGAAATTGGAGGGATATTGTGATGGTTGTCACTGTTACTTCTTGCTTGGATTATAACTGTTAGTTCTGTCGAATGCAATGTGCTTATAATTATATTTTACATAACGGTGCACCTGGAGCACTGTATTTTTACCAGCAGGTGTTCATTCTTTTCGTGCGCTATACGAAATCAGAAAAATAGAGAATTGTGTAGGTGGTTCAATAAACCCTGTGCCAGGCATTTAAATGTGATTTGCAGAGTATCCATGCAGATGTAGAGGTAGATGCAGATGCAGATGCTTAATTTCCCGTCCATTAAATGTGCACCACCGTGGTTCGGCAGCGAGCTTTACTCGACTGACCGGGACGAAATCCACGTTTTAGTTCCACTGAATATCTTCTGGATGTACTAGAGCGTCGACTGCGTGCCAGATATATCTGTCTTCCCACAAAACATAAATAAAGAAGAGGTAAAAAATGTTTACAACGTTTTCCGACAAAAAAGCGCAGTTCAGCGCATTGTCTGAGACACTGCGTTGACGATAAACGTTTCTGTTCAGTTAAGAATGAACTCTTAAACTGCGATTGTGGTTCAGCATCAGATGTAGACTAGTAGAGTATTTCAGAATAAACGAAATTTGTGCCGGGCCGGGCCTTGAACACGGATTTCCCTCTTATCACGAGCGGTCAGCTTAAGCAATTATGTTTCCTGCAGTTGGTCGGGGCGGACGTCGTATGACAGCTGTTCTAGTTAGTTAAATATTTCACTCAGGGTTTTTTTATATTATTGTTATTTTAGAGGGCAGTCAACCCTCTGACCGAATGCGCTGAACTACCGTGCCGGCTCCACAAAGACTTTTAGAGCACGCTCCCAGGAGCGGCCCAAATCTTCATTTGCAACCGTGTTTACTGCCCCTTGTTTTCATACTATGAAATATGCTACAGCTGATGCGGAGCCATAATCGCAGAAAGTAGCGACCACTTGATCATGGTTTGACACTGATCTTTACTCGACTGGATGGGACGAAACCCATACTTGAATCCCAATAAATACATTTTGGATGAATTAGAACGTTGAGTGCCTGCCAAATATATCACTTGCTACCAGATAAAGGGACGAAATCCGTTCACAATGTTTTCCTACAGAAAAATGTAGACATATACCACTTTGATTGAATTTTCTTATTTTGAGAAGAACGAAGGAACCAATTGCTTTATTTGATAAAACCATTGAACAGCCAATATCACATAAATATTTCTTTACTTAAAACAATCGATTTCGACAAACTTTGCTGTCATATTCAGGTCTTACAAAATCTTTTTATGATGAAACGTGTTACTGTTAATTTTGACTTCCGGCACATGTCAACTTGGCTTGATGTTCAACGTAAAATAAACAAGTTTCATAACAAAACAATTTTGTAAGAGCTGAAGATGACAGCAAAGTTTGTCGAAACCGTCGTTTTAAATTTTAAAAAAAATATTTGTGTGATCTTGGCTGTTGAATGTTTTTGGTAAATATTACGCTTTGTAAAATTGTGCATAAAGCCGTCCCCGTGGATTTAATTCTATAAACAGCAGAATAAGATGTTCGGAATCTCTATTGACTGCATCGAACGAACAGCAGTTGGTGCTACTGACTTTTGACCACGTACAGTAGATTGGTTTTTCCCTTTAGAAGAAGTGAGGGAATAACGTGGCAACTCATTCAACTACAGCGGGTCTGGAACGACCCGTGAATGAGAAACGCAAGTCATTCCGCACTATAGAGTGGTCCTCGTGGCCCTCGCCGTTTGCACACCAAGATGAGGCTGCATCTCCAGCCTCCTCAGTCGTGACCAACAAGTTCTGACAAAGCAAACAGCACGTGGTGCTGCCCTCTCGTCAGAAGCGAGTGGGGTAGTTGCGCAGAGTTTTCATTCTTAAGCTTTGCGGCAGCACCTATACAAATGTATGACCGGCCGCTGTGGTCGAGTGGTTCTAGATGCTTCAGTCCGGAACCACGCGGCTGCTACGATCGCAAGTTCGAATCTTGCCCCGGTCATGGATGTGTATGATGTACTTAGGTTAGTTAGGTTTAAGTAGTTATACGTCTAGGAGACTGATGACCTCAGATGTTGTCCCATAGTCGTTAGAGCCATCTAAACCATTTGGACAAATGTATGTTGTGGACTTGTGAGATCTTCAGTGTTTCCCAAATTCCCTTGCTTCTGACCAAGATTACATATTCATAAAAGGTCTTCTTTCTCTGTAGCCAAGTGATTGCTTCAAAAGTATTTATTTATAGGTGTTTCATGAAAACGTCGAACAACATGTTGTGGCATTTATGCCACAATGACCCAGCATTTATTCCTACATAACACTGTAGGCTTCGGTGTATAGAACGAAGCTGCGTCAATAGTCGGTGGCTGACCTAACGCCACGCGACGCCAGATGGTCACGTAATGTAGGAACACGGAACGTTCGAAAGGTTTCTTAAGAAGAAGCGACAGGAAGCAACCGTTCGGATGGTGTGTCAAGCTGCATATCGCTCACAATTTGCTTTTGCGGGTTACTGTTAAATCTTGACTTCCAGCCATGCCAGTGGTCTTGCTTTTACTGAGAACGATTATTTAATAATTTCAACAACTTAAGTAATTTTATGAGAAAATAGGGTTAAGATGAGATGGATCAATCAGAAGCGAGCAGGAGGAGACAGGCGCGAAACGGTGGTTAAGCTTCTGCAGGAATCGAGATCGGGGCTGAAAGGTGTAAAAGCGATGGTAGGACACTGAGTGACACCGAAATGTTTCGTGTGATATTACCGGGAATATTTCATGTTTCAAAATTCACTTTTACTGGCTCTGCGCGTCTGCAGGCTGTTCACGGCAAAGTTTCAATACATTTGGAGAGGCATTTGTGCCATCCTAAGTCAGTGTCCGTTCCTACATTTCGACCGGGTCATAATTTAGAATTTTATTTTTCATTACTGTTCGTCCATGCACCACTCAGCATAGGAGCAACGAACTCGCGACCTATCGAGTAGACGAATGCAATTGGGACGTCAGTAGCTACAAACTGCATCCATGAGGCATCTATAGAAGACGCCAGGTGAACTAAAACACCTCCAGATAATCCGCGAAGTTACAGGAGGAAATGCAGAACAGTATTACGGACCCTAATTTCATAGCGTTCATGTTATCTCGGTGTAACCAAAATGGTGAAATTCATTGCTACCTGGTGTGATGTGTGGAGGCAGATGGCTGCATACCGATTTTAGGCAGTATCTAGCAGGCACTAAGAACATGCCTCGAAGATCACGCCGTGCGTGGTAGCCGCGCGGTCTAGGGCGCCTTGTCACGGTTTATGTGTCTTCCTCCTTTCGAGTCTTTCCTCGGACATGGGTGTGTGTGTTACTCATTGCGTAAGTTAGGTTAAATTAGATTATGTAGTGTGTAGGCTTAGGAACCGATGGTCTCAGCAGTTTGGTTCCATAAGAACTTACCACAAACTCCACCGTTTAGGTGATAAAAAGGCTCAATAATCTGCTGTGCACGTCACAACTACTTATTTTCACTTCGCTATTTTTCAACGTATTTGTGTTTTAATGTCCATCAGCTTTAAGCCAGATTACGCAACAGTAGGAGAGTGCAGTAGGGTAGGGCAGAAAGTGAGTTATTGTGAAACTTCAATGATAGAATTACTCTTAGCTGCACCAACAGAAAACCAGCACCAACAACAACAGTTCACGTATACGTGTCGAAGTCACAAGCGGAAGATTAATAGGTAGCCGGTCGGTGTGGCCCAGCGGTTCTAGGCGCTTCAGTCTGGAACCGCGCGACCGCTACGGTCGCAGGTTCGAATCCTGCCTCGGGCATGGATGTGTGTGATGTCCTTAGGTTGATTAGGTTTAAGTAGTTCTAAGTTCTAGGGGACTGATGACTTCCGAAGTTAAGTCCCATAGTGCTCAAAACCATTTGAACCAAAGTATATGAGGACACTAAAATACTGTATTAGCATTAGGCTAATACTAGACTATGTAAAGCGACATGGTAAACTAATAATCATGGAGACTGGAGCGTTGTAATAGAGGAAGGAATATAGGACAGTGTTATTAGAGATTATGAGCTACGTAGTAGGAATGTGAGAGGAGAGACCCTAACAGAGTTCTGCAACAGTTTTCAGCTAATAATAGCGAATACACTGTTCGAAAAACGAAAAAGAAAGAGGTATGCTTCCAGAGGGCTCGGAGATCCAGTTGGATTGTACCGACGAAGAGATGTAAACTCAGATCAAATTTAGTGATAATGAAGAACAGGATGAAGTTTAAGAGACTCGTCCAAAAGAATTAGCATGGAAAGAAGTTGGATAATAAAATTCTGGGAAATGATGAGCTACGTTTAAATTTTCGTAACGCTGTAGATAATGCGATACTGAAAATCAGGGTAGGTGGTTCACTTGAAAAGGAACTAACATCTCTAAAAAGGACAATTACAGACGTTGGACGCAAATATAGATATGAAGGAGGTAACTACGAAGAAACACTGGAAAAAAAAGTCAAGTGACCGACAAAAGAAGAATGTACAAACATGTTCATGACAAGTCACGAAGACGGCAAAACAAGCCGATTAGGAACGAAATAAATGGGAAGTGCAGGTAAGCTAAAGCGAAATGATAAAGGAAAAAATATGAAGGGATATAAAAAGTAAATGGTCGCTGGAAGGACTGTTTCAACATGTAGAAATGTGGAAATTGAAAGCAATGGGAATTCCACTGATAAACACAGACGAAAGAGTGGATGGGTGGAAAAGGTACCCAAAGGCCACTACTATGTGGAGGAACTGTCTGATAACATGACAGAAGAAGAAATGGGAGTCTATAAGAAAGACGAAAATTTATGAAAATGAAGATATGAGCTGAACAAAGCAGTTGTGCCCACATCCACAAATAAATATCAAAATGATTTTAAACTGCTATGGAGGGTAGTTAATTATACCATAAAGGGAACTCATTTGCTTTTTTCTATCTAGCCGTTTAATAGATCCAAACGAACCGTTCTTTGCACCTTATTTTAAAAGGCGACAGTTACCATTTTTCTGCAGTAGAATGTGGGTATGTCATTTATTCTAGTCTAATCTCTTGTTGGCATCTTAATGTTGTTGTTGTGGTCTTCAGTCCTGAGACTGGTTTGATGCAGCTCTCCCTGCTACTCTATCCTGTGCAAGCTTCTTTATCTCCCAGTACCTACTGCAACCTACATCCTTCTGAATCTGCTTAGTGTAGTCATCTCTTGGTCTCCCTCTACGATTTTTACCCTCCACCCTGCCCTCCAATACTAAATTGCCTTGATGCCTCAGAACATGTCCTACCAGCCCATCCCTTCTTCTGCTCAAGTTGTGCCACAAACTTCTCTTCTCCAAAATCCTATTCAATACTTCCTCATTAGTTATGTGATCTACCCATCTAATCTTCAGCAATCTTCTGTAGCACAACATTTCAAAAGCTATTCTCTTCTTGTCCAAACTATTTATCGTCCATGTTTCACTTCTATACATCGCTACACTCCATACAAATATTTTCAGAAATGTCTTTCTGACACTTAAATCTATACTCGATGCTAACAAATTTCTCTTCTTCAGAAACGCTTTCCTTGCCATTGCCAGTCTACATTTTATATCCTCTCTACTTCGACCATCATCAGTTATTTTGCTCCCCAAATAGCAAAACTCCCTTACTCCTTCAAGTGTCTCATTTCCTAATCTAGTTCCCGCAGCATCACCCGACTTAATTCGACTACATTCCATTATCCTCGTTCTGCTTTTGTTAATGTTCATCTTATATCCTCCTTTCAAGACACTATCCATTCCGTTCAACTGCTCTTCCAAGTCCTTTGCTGTCTCTGACAGAATTACGATGTCATCGGCGAACTTCAAAGTTTTTTTTTCTTCTCCATGGATTTTAATGCCTACTCCAAATTTTTCTTTTGTTTCCTTTACTGCTTGCTCAATATACAGATTGAATAACATCTGGGAGAGACTACAACCCTGTCTCACTCCCTTCCCAACCACTGCTTCCCTTTCGTGTCCCTCGACTCTTATAACTGCTATCTGGTTTCGGTACAAATTGTAAATAGCTTTTCGCTCCCTGTATTTTAACCCTGCCACCTTCAGAATTTGAAAGAGAGTATTCCAGCAACATTGTCAAAAGCTTTCTCTAAGTCTACAAATGCTGGAAACGTAGGTTTGCCCTTCCTTAATCTAGCTTCTAAGATACGTCGTAGGGTCAGTATTGCCTCACGTGTTCCAACATTTCTACGGAATCCAAATTGATCTTCCCCGACGTCGGCTTCTACCAGTTTTTCCATTCGTCTGTAAAGAATTCGCGTTAGTATTTTGCAGCTGTGACTTATTAAATTGATAGTTCGGTAATTTTCACATCTGTCAACACCTGCTTTCTTTGGGATTGGAATTATTATATTCTTCTTGAAGTCTGAGGGTATTTCGCCTGTCTCATACATCTTGCTCACCAGATGGTAGAGTTTTGTCAGGACTGGCTCTCCCAAGGACGTCAGTAGTTCCAATGCAATGTTGTCTATTCCGGGGGCCAATATCAGAGCATAAACGATATTGTGGATCTCTTAGACACTAATTAACTGAAATGAGATTCAGCGTAAATCACCTAAAACGTGCACAGCAAATATTGAGGAAATTGAAAGTGCTGTTTTCACGGAATGGACTGGTATCAGAAGCTCGTATTGTTAGCCAATAAATTGTAATAATACTTAGGAAGTGTATTTTTGTGCAATTATACACTTTTTTAGAAGGAACAATGCCTGTTGACATTAAGAAACGAAAAAGTGAAAGTTTGTACATCGTTATTTGTACGTGTCATTTAACCTGCGTAGTTGCCAGGGACAATGTTGTTATACTTGCTTATAGTGTGCTTGTGTGTTCCTGGAGTGCAATGCGACTTGGTTGCCAGTTAGTGTGTGACAGTTGAAGTGGTAATCGAGAAAAGGCTTTACCAAAACTGAAAACGCCGACATGCTCGTAGCGTATGGAGATTGCAGGGAGAATGCAGCTCGTTCTTGTAACGTGTATGCGACAAGATATTCCAATAGGCGTCAATCATCTCGGTAAGTGTCCTGCGCATTCTCCATCGAGATAGGTTCGACGCCTGTCATATCTCTTTCCGTCAAGAGCAGCAGAGAAATGCTAGTGAGAATCGTGTAAACTTCTGTACCTGGGCATTAAGACAAGTTACTCCAGTTGTATCCTGCATCTTGCTTAGTGATGAAGCCACACTTACCAGTCATCACTAGAAAAACCGCCGAAACATGCACTGTAGATCTGTTGACAATCATCCTTGGCTTCGTCAGATGGGACGTCAGCGTCCATGACATGTAAACTGGTGTGGGATCGAGAATCATTTTTCGTAGACGGAACACTGAAAGCACACAAGCATCGCACCCACCCAACAGACCACCTTCCGCGGAAGCTAGACGTTCCTCTGCAGACTAGGCAGTATTTTTGGTACCAACATGATGGCTGTCCTGCCCATAGTGCATGACTTCACGGATCTCTGCATTTAAGGGAGAGCTCCGTACCTTGACCGGCCCGTTCTCCAGATTTGACGCCTGTACACTTTTTTCTGTAGGGAAGCTTTTAAAGACACTGTCTACGAGGACACACCAACTACGCACGATGATCTGCAGTGACGAATTTCTGCAGCCTGCTCAGACGTTTCCGCTAAAATGCTAGCACATGTACAGCAATCGTTCTATACCAGACTAGAAGCGTATACTAATACTGCTGGTGGTAATTTTGAACACAACTTTTGATGGTGAGATGCCTTTCTACTGGTCAGAATGCATATAACCAGTGTATGCACTTTTGTTGTTCTTTATGTGTGGGAACTTTTCAGAATATGATATCTCGTAAACGACTCGCACCAGAATTCTGCACCAATGCCATTCTAAACACAGCCTACTCTTAGTTTGTTATTGTCTGTGGGCATTGTTCCATTTAAAAAAGTGTGTGTTTGCATAAAAATACACTTTCTAAGTGTTATTATAATCTTCTGACTGGCTGACAATTCGAGACCTTGACTACCAAGCCATTCAATACCGCTTTCCAGTTTCGCAACATCTGCGGTGCAAGTTCAAGGTGATTCACCCTGTGTATTTCATGGACCTTGCCGAAATGGAGCGGCTTGCATGCATAAATGACGCAGATAGCCAGAGAGGCCAGTAGCATTTTTAGTAGTTACAGGGGCAGCATTCTGGATGAGTGACTGATCTGGCCTTGTAACATTAGCCAACATGGCGTTCTAGTACTGGTAATGTGAATGGCTGAAAACTAGAGAAAACTACACCTAGTTATCCGAGAACGTGCAGCTCTGTTTTATATCTCAATTATAATGGCATCCTTTATTGTAAAATATTCCGGAGATAAAATAATCCCCCAATCGCATCTCCAGGGAAGAAACTACTCAGGGTGACGACATCGTTCGACTAGGGTAACCAGCATGTTCTCCAGACAAGAACCCTATCGCCCATCCCTGGGATAGATTGTAAAGGGCTGTTTATGGACGACGTGACCTACAAACCACTCTGAGGGATCTACGCCGAACCGCCATTGAGGAGTGGGACAATCTTGACCAACAGTGCCTTGATGAACATGTAGATAGTACGCCACAACGAATACAGGCATGCATCAATCCAAGAGGACGTGCTACTGGGTATTAGAGGTGCCTGTGTGTACAGCAATCTGGACCACCACCTCTGAGGGTCTCGCTGTATGGCGATACAACATACAACGTGTGGTTTTCATGAGCAGTAAAAGGGGTGGAAATTATGTTTATGCTGATCTTTATTCCCATTTTCTGTACAGGTTTCGGAACTCTCGGAGCCGAGGTGCATAACTTTTGCCGTCCGCTGTGATCGAGCGATTCTAGGCGCTTCAGTCTGGAACCGCGCGAACGCTACGGTCGCAGGTTCGAATCCTGCCTCGGTCATGGATGTGTGTGATGTTTTTCGGTTAGTTAGGTTCAAGTAGTTCTAAGTTCTAGGGGACTGATGACCCTGGATGTGAAGACCCATAGTGCTCAGAGCCATCTGAACCATTTGAAAAACTTTTCATGGTATGTGTATTTTATTATCTTGAGAGACTTTTGGTGCGCTTCGTGCCAATATTTTCATGTCTTCTAACATTTCGCAACTATTTCCTGCACATATGTGCCGGGAAAAGCAACTTCCACAGTAAACCACCAATTATGAAATTTATTCATTATCATCCGGAGAGAGTATTAGCCGACTTGTTCGTAGTACGCACTAAACTCTCACAACAGGCTGAGATATTTGTTGAAAGCCCGACCGTTATTTACGACTCTTCCATTGTCCTCACTGGCGAAATAGGCCATGAAGTGTCCGAACATATTTCTCGGATCTCCGCTGCGTGAAAGGCTCGAGCTTCTGTGCTGCTTTGCATACGTCCATTACGCAAGGAGTCGTCAGTCGCCTTTAGTGGAGTCAGTGGAGCAGAAAATCACGCACGATGGATGGTCCCTCCTCCCGCACAGGTTCGCTAACGTACCTGTCGGCGGTTGGGGTAGTACGAGATTACGCAAGGTGCCGTGGCGGAATGCGAGACATCGTAAAGAGAGTACTGGTGGAGTGTAAAGGGACTGCGGCGTTAAGCAGTCTCGTATTTTGTATGAAGCAGAACTTCATCTGACTACACCGAAACATAGGATTTATTGCCGCTTATTCAGTCAGCGAATTTGTTGAAACACCTTTCATTTCTTTGTTTAACAGTAAACAGGGATCCACTTGCATTGATCTTAGTGTTAAGACTTTTCGTTTCCAAAATATTTTCTTGTGTGTGCTTAGAGCAGTTTAATGTCAAAACTGTTTTACAAAACAGATTAATCTTTATTTAACTACTGTTTATCTCTATGTGTATTGATGTTTTATAGTAAACTGTCTGAGTACCCGGCATTGCCTGGGTGTGTATTTATTCCAGTCGTCTATTAGTCCCACTTTCCTCCTTTCTCTGTTTATTCTGCCTTTCTCTGTCCACCTTCCACCTCTTTACCCATAACTCAGTGCCCGTCTTACCGTCCATCTCCTCCTCCTCCCCCTCCCCTCCTCTCTCACAGTCGACCTGCTTCTCGCCCTCTCTCCATCTGTTTCTTCCCAATCTGTTCTTTCACCTTCTGTCCTTCTCCCCTCCTAATACAGTTTCCTTCCCTTTATCTATCTCCTCCCCTCACTGTGCATATTCTCCTTCCCATTCTTCTTGTTCATCTCCTCCTTTTTCCTTTCCCTGTCCATCTCCTCCCATTTCTCCCTCACCTTGCATCCACCCCTTCCTCCCCCTATCTGTGCCTATCTCCTCCTTTACCCTAGCTGTCTAGCCATTTCCAAACCGCCTTCCCCCCCCCCCCCCCCCCCCCGCCCCAACACTTTCTTTCCTCACATTATCACGAACAGCACAACACGAATCTGCTGGTTCTCACCCCAGACGAATTTCTTTCCGGATTGTAACCAGTTTACGTACCGAACTAATTTTCATTCCAGGGGTTTAGGATGAGTTCTTTACCTGTGGCTTTGTCCGAGTATCCATAAATCAGATATCTTTCACATATATTTGACATATTTCGCACGTATTTGGGAATATATTTCACCTGTGTCTCTAGTGAATTTTGTCTTGCACTTTCATTTTCATGCAGCTTCGTGTTAATGACGTACTGTCTCCTCAACTATGTGCTGTACAATTACATAATTTTGCATGTACATCCAGTGGTATACGTGACCACAGTCTGAGAAATGTGTTCCGAATAGTCAGTAGCAAGCAATTATAAATTGAAACGTCATGCGTGTTGTGGTAGTCTTCCACGCATGTGATAATTTGTGACTCACATCGCCGGGACTTGAGAACTATAATGATATACTTTTCTAGGCACATTCAGTGGCTTATATGGATACTGTCTGCTAAACGTGTTGCGAATAGAGTTAGCAGTACGAAAGAAGTAATAAATTAAAACGCAATAATGAGTCTGCAATTGTTCGTGCATCTCCTAAACTATGTGTAGTGCAGTGATAAATTCTTGTTGGCACATTGAGCGGCAGATGTGGATACTGTCTGCGAGAAGTGTAGGAAGTAGAGTTAGTAGCACATTGCAAGATACCGGTATTCTTCAAAGTTTTTATTTTTTCTGTATTTCAACAACCAGTACGGGAACGGAAACATGAAGTTGAAATCAGCGTAGTCCTAGCAGCACACGACGACTTTCTGCACGTATCAATGTCCCAAGAACACATCTAAAACACACGTTGTACTATTTTCTGTATGTCGTACATGTGTGCATATGTAAACTTGACAGTGTGTTGAATAAACAGAAAATAAATAACGATGTGCATTAAATGTGTTCTATCTTGGAAACCATTCGCAACAGGATGTAATTATTGAGACGCCTTGCTGTACACGCAGGATAGGACAGATAGTTGGAATTGTGGAAAGGAGCCAAAATGAGCGGCTGTCAGTTACACTCGCACACTTTTAACTTTATTTAGACCAAAAATTACCGTAAAATTTCTTGGATTTAGTTATCGGCTGAATTCACCACACTATCTTATGCCTTAAGAGCACAACCACCTTAATTTAAAAAAAAAAAAACAATGCTAAAACCCATTAACTCAAAATTCAGACGCCACAGGGAATATTTAGAAGGCAGAAAGCTTCACGTATGTTCCATAACTTGGGTGAAGGGCCAACCAATCTAACACTTGAAAAGAAACCAAGTTTAAATTAAGGACGGCGGAAGGCCCATGATTTAAGACTCAAGATAAAATTAAATTTAAAAAAACACAAGGCCGAAGGCCTTATTTTCAGTTAGGCTTAAGGTCCTAAAAAATCTGATGCTTTAAAGGCAAGAACTTTAATTTAAAAACGGCTGAAAGCCCATGACTTAAAACACAACTAAAATAATTTTTAGCAAGCAGAAGGCGCAAGGCTTTATCTTTAAACAAGATTTTAATCAGGCTGAAGTCCCCAACAATCTAAAACTTGACAAGCAAGTAAATTAATTTTAAAGCGTCTGAAGGCCCATGACTTATAACATACAAAAAATTCAAATTTAATTGAAAACCATCGGCTATGAGCCATACAAATACACACAACAGAGGATAAGAAAAGACAGTGCAGCTAACGGCGCTCAGAAGTATCGGTGGTCGGCCAGCACTTGGAATACTAACGTTCACTTAGGTGAGACAGGCAGTCGGCCCAACCAACCTCGACCCGACGGCAACCCAACCGACAGACCGTCAACAGACCAATGCTGAAGGTGCTTTCCTCTCCACACTTGTACCAAGGTTCCGCTGCGCACTTGCCCCGAAATTCCAACAATGCTGATAGCTGAGACTGTGGAACCAAACAAGAACGGATCCCAGACAACCCATAAGGGGTGGACTACCCGAAAACCCACGTCGTTTAATCAAACGACTGACTGACTCAGAGGCAGTACACCGAAAACACTTAAATAAACTTTTCATTGAAAATCACAAACTACACACAGCCCCCCGAACATTTGCGCGGGGACTAGACGATGCTCACGGCGGTGACTGTGCAAGAACGTGGACAAACCACGAGCGGACGAACACAGCCAACCCACCAGCAATCGCCAGCCAAATACACGTCGTCTAACAAGATGGCCGACCGACGGTCCACCAAGATAGTCCCCACTCAAAACATGTGTGTCCCGTCGGGCAAGTGATAGCTATCCTCACTTTCCTGACGCTGCATGCCACACTGGTGCTACATCGGGACCGAAACAGCACAAAAAACTGGGCAGTCGACATCACAAACTACACACACTGTCACAAACACTTGGACGAAGAACGCGACCAATGGTAAAAGCAGTGACTATGCAGGGACGAGGACGAACCACGAGTTGAGACAAACACATCTCCACACCGTAAACATTCGGCGAGCAATCACGTCGACCGGTAGGACGACCAACCACGATCAATCAAGACCGTCCCTATTGAAATCATGTGTGTCGGCAACGGTCGGGCGAGCCATGGCTATCCGAACCTCACTACCGTTCCAACCCGACCGACTCTTGCACGTCCTAACCGTCCGACTGCCAGTTCCGAACTCTACTGCTCTCGTGTTACAACTTACTGCAAGATACGAACTTCCCCCCCAACATACGACAGCCTTGAAGTAATAGCTGTCCAGCAAAGATCGTACGGTGGGGCAGATATCGATAAGCGCTGCTGCTGCCTCTCACGGCCAGGCAAGGTAGCAACTGAGTAACACCAGGAATTGAATTAACAAAAGGAGGTGGCAGTACGGTAAAAAAAAAGTAAGAAAGAAAGAAAGAGAGGTGGCACCAACACGAGCCACGCACTGCTCAATTTTGTGCGTATGACGTGTTTTGCTTCAAGTGGTCTTTCCTGCCACGCTGTATCCCTGAATATTGGCCATTCCTCCTGGGACATCCTGTATACAAAGGCTCCATCTGTGAACAGGCTCTTCGAGCTTCCGACTCCATCCAGCGGACCGGGTGTACCTCGCATAGCAAAGGCCTTACGACTGCCGTTGTATTTCAAGATACACTGTTTGCTACAGTACTCAGATCGCATCACCGTGCTCAACTTGAATCTCTGTTACCGGAATTTATCTTATGTTTTATGACTTTTTCCCAAATTTATGTCAACCAGTTGACGTGCCCATTGGAAGTACGCGAAAATTCATTGCTGGAGTGAGGAAGGACAGAAACATCACTTCCCTATGTTACGTCATCTTCAATAACGCAGAGCCAACGATCGGAGTATAGCTGGGGTAATTCCCGGTGTCGTAATAAATTTTTTCGAGAGCACCTGCAGCTACCTGTCTCGGGTTCCGTACCGGTAGGAACTACTTTGCTCGCGGCACTGAAAGCCGGACAGTAGAAAGCCGCCGCTGTTAGCGTAGCCCAACAAAGTGCCCTGCGTAGTGGGAGGCGCTCGCGTAACAGGAGCACCGGTCCACAGTCCGAGGAGGGACGGCAGTGGGGTCGGACCTCCTTTCCCGCGTTACGTCGTTCACTGCAAGTTTCCGTAGGGCCATTCAGCGACTTATACGAGGGTCGTTCCGCAAGTAATGTCTCGTGTTTTGGTTCCTGGAAACAACAGGAAATACATAAATCATAACAGTGCAGCTAAGTACAGCAATATTTCAGCTACAGACTGTCATTTTTCCGCATAGTCACCACCGTTCGTTATGCACTTTTGCCTTTGATGAACCAGAGCCTGCATGCCGCGCTTGTAAAAATCGAAACCAGCTGAGACTAGCCATTTCCTTACGGCTTTGAGAACAGCATCCGAGTCTTGAAAATGTTTGCCACGTAGTCCATCTTTCAGAGGCGCAAAGAGGGGAAGTTTGAAGGTGCTAATTCGAAACTGTACGGTGGATAGGGTAAGACAGTATAGCGGAATTTTGTAATGAATTGCGTTATCGCAAAACTGGCGTGGGGTCTGACGTTATGTTGCACCTGAAAGTTTGTCTTCTTTTCTGGCCTTACCCTTGAACCTTAGGCTTGTAGCTAAATATGTGTCGTCTTGCAGTGTGCTGAATTGACAGTTTCTCCAGGCTCCAGGACATCCAAAAGATGTCCCAGAAGACTGTGCACATCACTTTGCCTGCAGAGCGCTGTGTCTTAAATTTCTTCTTTGACGGACAATTCGCATGTCGCCATACCATGGACTGTGTTTTGGATTTCGGTGACACCACGTCTCATCTCTGCTGACGACGCTTTTCAGAGAACTGTCACCTTCAGCTTCATATTGGTCCAGCAGGTCCCGACAAGTTTCCATTCGATGAGTTTTTTGTTCTTCTGTAATCATCTACAGATCTCATCTCGCACGGACTTTGCGAGAACCGAGATGTTCCAAGATTGTTTCCAAGGCATTACACCCAACATTCCGCTTTGCACACAAATGGTTCAAATGGCTCTGAGCACTATGGGACTTAACTTCTAAGGTCATCAGTCCCCTAGAACTTAGAACTACTTAAACGTAAGTAACCTAAGGACATCACACACATCCATGCCCGAGGCAGGATTCGAACCTGCAACCGTAGCGGACGCGCAGTTCCAGACTATAGCACCTAGAACCCCTCGGCCACCCCGGCCAGCCTTTGCACACAACTCTGGTCTTTAACCGCCGATAGCCACGGTGTGCTCTTCATTGGAAGGCATGACAGCCGTGCAGCATCGACCGGGCTTGTCATGTACACCCTTGTCACCACCTTGAAAATGCCGTACCCATCACCTCACTTTGCTTACGTGTATATTATCGTCTCCACACACCTTTAGCAAGCGTCGCTGGATTTCCAATCGGTGCAGTTTCTTCAGCAGAGAGGAATTCAAGCGGGCTGCTGTGGCCGAGCGGTTCTACGCACTTCAGTCTGGAACCGCGCTGCTGCAACCTTGGGCATGGATGTGTGTGATGTGCTTAGGTTAGGTTTAAGTAGTTCGAAGTGTAGGGTACTGATGACCTCAGACGTTAAGTCCCATAGTGCCAAGAGTCATTTTAACCATTTGATGAATTCAATACACATCGCAGTTTTTACGCCTGTCCATATCAGACTTTGTTTTGGAACACTCCTCTGCTGGTGGCAACTACCGCAGAACAACGGAACCACCTGCAAATGAAAGAGGAGCAGTACACAAGCGACATCTGGCGCAGACGTCCACAGTTACCATAGAAAAATAGGAGGCTTTACTTTTGGAACGACCTTGATAGGCTCAATAGAAGTGTCCATCTCGACGGTACCGACGTAACATACATGTGAGGATGCATTTCTCCGCGGAGATATTTTTAGATAAATTATTTGTAAACTGAAACTCTCAATGACTCCCTCTACTGTCGTCACCAGTATTTATGGAGTTACGTACCGTGCTGGCTAGCAGAGTGGTAATTTCGTATTTAGTTGACCAAATTATACCATGATGACGTTGTAACTTTCGTATGCTGCTCTGGGATATTCATGTCTGTGTTGAAGGACCATTAGCAGCGACAATGATTTCGTTAGATGGCCTTGAGCGCCCGTTTCCA
Organism: Schistocerca gregaria; assembly: GCF_023897955.1. Taxonomy (NCBI): domain Eukaryota; kingdom Metazoa; phylum Arthropoda; class Insecta; order Orthoptera; family Acrididae; genus Schistocerca; species Schistocerca gregaria. Next base: position 133,284,700 of record NC_064927.1, on the reverse strand, counting down.
TAAAACACTAACGGTGTAGCCGCTGTCCCAGCTGAAGTTGTATCACAACCTGATTTCAACTGTTTTTTTGATGAAGTAATCCCAGTAAGCAGATGCGTGGGACCTGATTTACGTTTCATAAGACACAACATATGTTTGTTTTTGAGGCTGTATTCGACAACATCAGGTTTTCCGAAGTAGTGATGTTTAATGTGGTAGCGGTGCTCTGGACATCGACCTGCAAATACGACTACTGGCTGACCAGTGTAACTGCTACCACACGTTGTTTTATAAATTGCAGGAACATTGAGAGCAAGACTGTCTTTTACTGAAGGCAGCACAGCTTTAATTTCCTTGAATGAATTGAAAACGGATTAAATTCTATTTTTGCCCAGGATTCCGAATATTATGCTCCTTTTACAGCTCCGAAGAACGAAGGCAACGCTATACAGGTAGGCTGTCCATCTTGTGATGATGGAATATTTCTGCGAATTCGTTTCATAGAGATTGTTGTCTTAATATCTAGCCGTCCTTCCTACTCAACCGTGGGCGGACACGTACCAATTGTCTCCTTCTCGCCCCCCCCCCCCCCCTTCACTATTCCCGTTGTGAATAGTCCATGCGACGAACGATCGTAGAATCCTCCGTATGAGCTCTAAGGCCCCTAATTTTATCTCAACGGTCTTTTCGTGAGACGTACGTACTACGAATCAATACAGTTTAAGACAAAAAAAGAAGAAGACACACCAAGAACCAATTGCACAAGTTCGTCACAAACTGATATTCGCACAGGAATAGACGGAAAACGCAGAACTGAAAACTTCAGCGGCCGATGTATGAATGGCAGTTTCACTGCTCTGATGGCAAGGATACTAAACAAGTTGGGCAGTATCTAAGCCCCTCAGACAGACGCATGAATAATATTCACATATGTCGGCATTTCAGACAGGATGTGTGGTTGGGCTCAAAGAAGCCGGTTGCAGTAATCGGCGAATCGCCTGACATTTGAATAGGAGCGATGCCACTATGGGCTCAAAGAAGCCAGCTGCACTAATCGTGTCGAATCTCTAGACATTTGAATAGGAGCGATACCACTGTTCGAAAGTGCTGGCAGGAATGAGTGAAACATCGTCGAACACTGCGTCAAGAAAGAATCGGTCACCCTAGAGAGACGACAGAACGAGAGGACCGAGCAATCGTCAGAGTGGGGTTTAGAGCCCTAGATTCATTATTATTACCGAGACGACGTGCAAATGGTGCTTCAGTGACCACAAGAAACATTAGTAGGTGACATACAGAAAGCGGATTTCGATTACCTCGTCCATTGCGCCGGCAACCATTGACCTCTACACACCAACAAACCCGTTTGCAATGTTGTCAGCATTTTCGATCTCGAATTTGAACACATTCGCCCTCGAATCTCATTGAGTGGAGTAAAATTGTCGTTAGTGATAAGATACGCTTCGAACTGAGCAACGTTGACCAGCTCTCTTTTGGGCTAAATGATGAAAACTGTGCACATTGAGATATGGATAAGTGTCGACTTTAGATAAAAAGAGTAGTTGACGCACCATCTAACGACAGTCACTACTAATGTCCTTGCATCATAGAGATTGAATACTGTCTTGTAGCGCATGGAAGTATGACAATTAAAGAAAGTACCACATGATCGTCATTATTATCGTAGTCATCAACATCTTCTGCATACATGGATTGGGTCCGAGGAACCTCTTTCGGCTTCACCGTCTTAGCTCCACATTTCAGTCTCGACCGGCCATTGTTGCATTCTGTTTATATGTTCCTTCCATTTCTGCTATTATGTGGCGATTTTTCCCGTAAAGTAGGTATTTTAAGCTCCTTTATAATATATTCGTTTCTAAATTTGTCTACTGGTTTGCATCCTTTAACGAATCCGAAGAATTTCATTTCTGAAGTAAGTCTCCTGTTTCCTATCCAGGCCTTATACCTATAAGCACTAATGGAACATCTGGTGATTTATGGAACTTCAGTTGCGTTTCTTTAATTGTCTTTTTGTTTAATGATTTATTTTTTAATTACTCGGTAGGAAATAGTGCAACCACTTGTGGCTGGTTGCAGTGGTTCCTTCAGTGTAATTTGCGAAAACAGCTGCGACGTTCTTAAACCAAAATGGATAATATAGGTTCTTCTTTGTTCCGTACATATCCTGAAATTTTGTTGTCGTGTTCTTAACATCTTTATGCTAATCAAAAGAAATGTCTCAGTGCATGAGGCTAAAACGACAGGACAGCAATTCCATCAGCGAATGTTATTGATTTTCTTTCACATTGAATTTGAATCTGCTCCTTAAGATTTCTTTTATTTCCGTCATTGCTTCGTCGATGTATAAATGATGAATAGGGGTAAAAGACTGCAGCCTCTCCTCGCCCCTTTTTAGAACAAATACTTGGTTTTTGATCTGGCGTTTTTACTGTTCCTTCTACGTGTAACTGCCTTATCAGATGCAGTTTTCATAAGTGTTTTTATCTTTTCTAAAACGAAAATGATTTCATATAACAGATCTTCAATTTATTTTTCTTTTCTTTTGTGTATTATTATTGTTACCATCTTTGATACACAAGCTGTTAAGCTGATTGTGCGATAGTTCTCATACAAATCTCCCTCTTCTGTCTTCGGAATTGTCTGGATGACATTTTTAAGAGAATCTGCAGGTATGCCTCTAGTGTCATAGATCGTACTTACCAGTTTTAATAGTAGTTAGGTAACCACTCCCCCCGATGACTTTAGAAAATCCGAAGGAATGCTACATATGTCTTCCGTCTTCCTTTATCTCAGTATTGATTACCGCAAATTTCCCATTCTTCTTATAGTAGGCCATCAGAGAGTTCCTCCCTCCTCTTATTGGCCTTCAGTGTACTATTTTCACCTATCCACGCTCTTCTTTACGTTTGACGGTGAAATTCCTATTCCACTATTCCAGCGTAATGGAACAGGGAAGTGGTGCGGATGGGTTCAGCCGTGAGTGAACATTGTTTTTTAATAAATTTTATTTCTCAAAAATTTCATGAACAAGAAAGGAAGATCTAAGATAAGAAATTAAAAAAAAAAACAAATCTGACTTATTGTCCGTGGGTCATGCATGAAATTTCACCTTTGATTGTTAAAGATTCACATGACACCATTACTTTTTCATTTAAGGTCCACCTCCTGTAAATACCCATAACAGTTTACTCAAATCAAATTTGACCCTAAGGTCATCATTTAAGCGGCAATTAACAACGTAGAATAATTCGTGCCACACTTGACGTCAGAACTACCTTGCATCTGAATTAGTCTGTCAAATCATTGCGGCCAGAACTTGGAATTACATTTTCGTTAAATATGGAAAGTTCTGTGATAACACAGTTCTCACCACAATCGATAGCATACCAACTCCAACAACAATAGTTCAGCTATACAGACCGACGAATCCAGAAGATGGAGAGACAGAGAAAATATATCAGGATGTGACGAGTAATTCAGTACATAAAGGAAAATGAAACTTTTAACAGTCATGGGGGATCGCAATGAGGTTGTAGGGGAAGGAGTAGAAGAAAGGGTTACTGGAGAATATGGGATTGGTAGTACGAATGAGAGAGAAGAGAGGCTAATTGAAAACTGTAATGAATTTCAGATGGTAACAGTGACTACTCTGTTCAAGATTCACAGGGAGAGAAAGTATACTTGGAAAAGGCAGGGAGATACAGCAAGATTTCAGTTAGATTACATCTTGGTTAGACAGAGCTTCGGAAATCTGATGTTGGTTCGCAAAATGTACCCAGGGGCAGATACAGACTGACATCACTATTTAGTAATGATCAAGAGCTGGTTGAAGTTTAAGACACGAGTCAGGAAGAATCAATGTGCAAAGAAGTGGGATACGGAAGAATTAAGGAATGAAGACATGTGCTTGAAGTTATCTGAGGCTGTAGATTCTGCGATAATGAATATCTCAGTAGGCAGTTCAGCTGGAGACGAATGGACGTCTCTCAAAAGCGCTATCACAGATGTTTGAGAGAAAAATGTAGGTATAAGTAAATAATTGCGAAGAAAGCATGGGTAACACAAACAAAACTTCAGTTTTTCGATGAATGAAAGAGGCATAAAAATGTTCATGGAAATTCAGGAATACATAAATACAAGCAACTTAGGACTAGAATAAATAAGAAACGTAGGGAAGCTAAGGCGAAATAGTTACATGAAAAATTTGAAGAAATTGAAAGAGGAATGATTGTCGGAAGGATTGACTCAGCATATATAAAAGTCAAAACAACCGTCTGTAAAATTAAAGGCAAGGGTGGTAACTAGTGCAATGGGAATTCTGCTGTTAAATGCAGAGTAGACACGTGGAAAGAGTGTACTAAGGGCTTCTATAAGAGGGAGATGATGACGTGATAGAAGAAGAAACAGGAGTCGAAAGGGAAGAAATAGGGTATCCAGTATTAGAAAAAAGAATTTAGAAAAGCTTTGAAACACTAAAAAAAACGGGTAGGGAAGTGACAACAAAATGATTATTGACAACGGTGTATAGAATGTATGACACAGGCGACATACCATCAGACTTTGGGGAAAGCATCAGCTACACAATTACCAAGATTGCAACAGCAAATAACAGCGAGAATTAACGCAAGTTGCAAGAGAACCGTTCTGTCTTTGTGATTGATGATGGGAACAAGAACGAAGAAAAATCAAGATACGCTCATATAGAAGAAACACTGATTGAAATGATGGAATATGTTCCAAATTGACATTGAAATTGACATTGCAATAATGAGTGAAGATGAAGAAGAATTGCAGGATCTCTGTTAATCCATCATGGATAGGGGGTATCATCTGGTCAAGTAATTATCAATGAAATACACCAACAGCTGTGTAAATGAGATCTCTCTCTCTTTTTTTTTTCTTTTTTTCTACCAGTTTCGGCATTCCAATACGCCATCTTCAGGCCCCATATGCATCTCGTTTAATTTTGAGAGATGCATATTGGGCTTGAAGAATGCCGAAACTGGAAGTCAAAATAAAATAAAATCTCAATTATACAGCTGTTGGCGAATTTCATTGATAATTACAGGATATATTGAAAAAATGAACCGCGTAATTAGTAAAGAATATGGGTTGAGAGTAAACCGGAAAAGTGGAAAAAGACTAAAGTAATCAGAAGCAGCAGAAATGAGAATAAGGATGAAAATAAAATTATAGTTGGTGATGACGGAGTAGACTAAATTAAGGAATTCTGCTACCTTGAAAGCAAAGTAACCCAGAACGGACGGAGCAAGGAGGGCATAAAAAACAGACTGACATAGACAAAGAGTGCAGTCCTGGCCAAGAGATACTAGTAGCAACAAACAAAGGCCTTGAGAAAGATATATCTTAGAAAGTACTTTTGGAGCTCAGCACTGTACGTCTGTGAATCACTGACGGTGGGAAAACTGTAACAGCAAACAATCGAAACGTTTGGGATGCTGTGCTACAGAAGAATGTTGAAACTTAGGTAGAATAATAAGAGTAAGGAAGAAAGGAAGATAAGGAAAGAAGTGACAAGAAGAAGGGACGGGATGATATGTCATGTCTAAAGGTATCAGGGATTGACCTACAAGGGAGAACTTCAGGGGATAAACTGCAGGGGAAGAAAGAAGTTGCAGTACTTCCAGCAGATAATTGAGGACACAGGATGCAAGTTTTAGTGTTCAAATGGTTCAAATGGCTCTGAACACTATGGGACTTAACTTCTAAGGTCATCAGTCCCTAGAACTTAGAACTACTAAAGCCTAACCAACCTAAGGGCATCACACACATCCATGCCCGAGGCACGATTGGAACCTGCGACCGTAGCGGTCGCGTGGTTACAGGCTATAGCGCCTAGAACCGGTCGACCACCGCGGCCGGCCAAATGTTAGTGTGAATTGAAGAGGTTGGCGCAGGAGGGAAATTCGAGGCCGTTCGCATCGAAACAGTCTGACGACTGATGTAAAAAAATGTTTTAAACTATACCTTCCTAAACATGCCTGAATCAGCAATCATTAAGGAGAGTTTTATAAAATGTTTGTGTCGCTGTTGAGTGCGTAGTCTGTGCGTTTTGTTTTCATTTGACCGTTTTTTGATTTCTTTCAAAAATGCATCGGGACAAGATATACTCGTATGAAGCTAGAATAATTGTAAGTGCAAAACTCATTCACGCTCTACCGCTTCAACTAAGTATACATTAACATCTTTTTGTTGAGTAGCTCACTCGTAGAACACATAAAATCCGGCTAATCGCATAAAAATGTTCTTTACAAGAATATATGGCACGGTACTGGTGATTTTGACAGTACTAAACGTACCGGTTTCCACCACGTGTGCCTGTGCCATCGGCACCAACCCGTCCAGGTGACAGCAGCGTCAACTGGTGAGAAATGACTGCTAGTCAGACGCCAGCCGCAGTGGCCTAGTGGTTGTAGGCGCTTCTGTCCGGAACCGCGTGACTGCTACGGTTCGTATCCTGTCTCGGGCATGGATGTGTGTGATGTCCTTAGGGTACTTACGTTTAAGTAGTTCTAAGTTCTAGGGGACTGATGACCCCCCTTGTTAAGTCCCATAGTGCTCAGAGCCATTTGCGCCATTTGAGCTAGTCAGAGACACACACGGTGCACACAGTATCGGCGAGTACGCTGTGGGGAAGCTGCGCGATCTATCTGAGATAGGACAGATTGCGACGGCCCGGTGGTTCGGGACGAGCATTTCGAAAATTCCCAGAGGTATCGGCTATCCGAGGAGCGCTGTGGTGAGTGTCTTCAACACATGGCGAAACAAAGGTTAAATTATGTCCAGACATCGTGAGACTGGGCAATCACCGCTCATTATCGATGTCGGACGTCGTAGGCTGGGCAGATTGGTAAAACAGGACAGGTGGCGAAGTATAGCGGAACTAACATTAGGCCTTAATGCTGGGCAGAGAACAAGTGTGTCTGAACACAGAGTGCACCGAACACTCCTAACAATGGGCCTCCGCAGCCGATAACCCATGCATGTGCCAGTGTTAACATCAGGACAAGGAAATCCACAGAAGGACAGGGAACTAGATAACCGTTTCCTGTTGATTGGTGCCACCTTTATCTCCAGGACAAGGGGTAGATCAAGGTGAAAACATAAAATGGGGCACGTGATAATCGGCACTGGAGGTTGCCTCAGTGGCAGAGCGTTGGATGGTCTGATGAATCTCGATACATCCATCGTAACGCCGATTGGAGGGTGCGAATCCGTCGCCTTCCAGTAGAGCAGCTCCTTGACTCTTTTACTGTGGACCGGAGGCAATCTGGCGGCGGCTGGTGAACATTCGTGTAGGCATCCATCGATCCAGCAGAGCTCATGCAAGGCACCATGACGGACAAGGAATGTCGTACATTAGTTGCGGACCACGTACACCTCTCCATGACGATCATGTTTCTCGAGGGCAGGGCATTTTTCAATAATGCACCACGTCACAAGGCCAGGAGTGTGATGGAGTGTATCGAGGAACACAGCCGCGAGTTCCAGATGATGTACTGGCCTCCTAGCTCGCCAGTTCTGAATCCGATCGAACACATCTGGGATGCGATTGAACGTCGCGTCAGAGCTCATCGTCTCCCTCACGGAATTTATGGGAATTGGGTGACTTTTGTGTGCAGATGTGGTGCCAGCACCCTCTAGCGACCTACCATGGCCTCATTGTTTCGATACAACGACTCATACCCAAAAGTTGACATCCCGGCTATTAGGCAGCTGGTCATAACGGCCTGGCTGACCAGTGTATCGCACAGTAGCGAGCGACACCTGCTTCGCATTCGCCTCTGGTGGGCTGCGTGCCCTGTGACGGACTTTCCCTTTCTCGCCGCGGGCGCCAGCGCAACCAGCGTGTCCGCGCGGTGACAAGCACCGCAGCTGCCGACCGTCACACCGTGCGACCGCCCCAGCGCACACCCCCACCTCATATACCCCTTTTTCCCACAATGACAAGACCCTCGACGATAAACTGAACTATTTCGACTTCATACAAACCAAATTTGAGCTAGCATTTCCTACAGTTTACCACACGTAGTTGCAAGCATTCAGCTTGCCTGTCTAACACGTCTAGACCACTTCATTATGGCGACGGGGAACAGGCAGCGGGTGGAGGGGCGGTGGGACGAGTGTTTTTAGGGGCCAGTTAACGAAATACGGGGGCCACGTATAAGTTGTGACTGCTGCGTATGGGCCAGTGTCGTAAAGCAGCGCCGTTTTCCTCGTATAACGGCAGCGCGCCAGGTCGACAGCCAATGACTGCGGCTAATTGCTGACCTCATTAGAGAGGAGAGAGGGAGAGCTGATCGCAGGAATGTACCCGGGGGCGAAGCGCTCACACACGCATTAACTGCGTTTCTCACCACCCGTGGCCCACATAGCACCTGCTAATTGCTTCAGCATTAGGACACTAATTATTTAGTGAAAATGGTCTGACTAGCGAAACGGCTACGTACACACGATGATAGAATCCGTCTTGTTTCTTATGATTCCTCCAACACATTAAGCAATTTGAATAGGTTATTCTCCTGTCTTACGCGATTGCTGACAAGTAGAACAAGGCATATCTAGATTCTTCATAGCATTTGTTGTGGTCTTTAGTCGGAGACAGGTTTCATTCAGCTCTCCATGCTACTCTATCCTGTGCATGTCTCTTCATCTCCCAGTACCTACTGCATCCTACATCCTTCTGCATCTGCTTAGTGTATTCATCTCTTGGTCTCCCTCTACAATTTATAACCTCTACGCTGCCCTCCAATACTAAATTAGTGGTCCTTTGATGTCTTAGAACGTGTCCTACGAACAAACCCTTCTTATAGTCAAGTTGTTCCACAAACTTCTCCCCAATTCTATTCAGTGTCTCCTCATTAGTTATGTGATCCATCCATCTAATCTTCAGCATTCTTTTGTAGCACCAGATTTCGAAAGCTTCTATGCGCTTCTTGTCTAAACTATGTTTCACTTCCCTACATGGCTACACTCCATATAAATACTTTCATAAACGACTTCCTGACCCTTAAACATATATTCGATGCTAACAAATATGTCTCCTTGAGAAACGCTTTCCTTGGCATTGCCAGTGTACACATTATATCCTCTCTACTTGGACCATCATCAGTTAATTTGCTCTCCAAATAAGAAAACTCATCTACTACTTTAAGTATCTCATTTTCTAATCGAATTCCCTCAGCATCGCCTGATTTAATTCGATTAGATTCCAGTGTCCTCCTTTTCCTTTTGTTGATGTTCATCTTATATCCTCCTTTCAAGACACTGTCCATTCCGTTCAACTGCTCTTCCAGGTCGTTTGCTGTCTCTGACAGAATTACAGTGCCATCGGCAAAGTTTTTATTTCTTCTCCATGGATTTTAATTCCTACACCGAATTTTTCTTTTGTTTCCTTAACTGCTTGCTCAATATTCAGATTGAATAACGTCAGGGATAGTCTACAACCCTGTCTCTCTCCCTTCCCAACCACTGCTTCCATTTCATGCCCCTCGACTTTTTACAACTGTCATCTAGTTTCTGTACGAAGCCCGCATCTCGTGGCCGTGCGGTAGCGTTATCGCTTCTCACGCCCGGGTTCCCGGGTTCGATTCCTGGTGGGGTCAGGGATTTTCACCTGCCATGAGATGACTGATCTTTTATCATCATTCATGCATGTGGCGAGATTGGACTAAGCAGTTGGGAATTTGTACGGATGCTGATAACCGAGCAGTTGAGCACCCCACAAATAAGGATCATCATCATGTTCCACTCGTGTTAGTATTTTGACGCCGTGACTTATTACACTGATAGTCGGTAATTTTCACACCTGTTGACACCTGCTTTCTTTGGGACTGAAACTTATATATGATTCTTCTAGTCTGAGGGTATTTCGCCTGTCTCATACATCTTGCTCTTGCTCACCAGATGGTGGAATATTGTCAGAGCTGGCTCTCCCAAGGCTGTCAGTAGCTCTAATGGGGTCTTGTTTCGACTTAGGACTTTCAGTGCTCTGTCAAACACTTCGCGCAGTATCATATCTCCCATTTCATCTTCATATGCGTCCTGTTTCATTTCCATAAAATTGTCCTCAAGTACATTGCTCTTGTATAGACACTTTATAAACACCTTCCACCTTTCCGCTTTCCCTTCTTTGCTTTGAACTGGTTTTCCATCTGAGCTTTTCATATCCATACAAGTGGTTCTCTTCCATCCAGAGGTCTCTTTAACTTTCCTGTAGGCAGTATCTATATTAACCCCAGTGATGTATGCCTCTACATCCTTACATTTTTCATCTATCCATCCCTGCTTAGCCAGTTTGCACTTCCTGTCCATCTCATTCCTTTTTATCTGCTTCACTTACTGTATTTTTATATTTTCTCCCTTCATCAGTTAAATTCACTATTTCTTCCGTTACCCAATGATTTCTATTAGTCCTCGTTTTTTTACCTACTTGATCCTCTTCTGCTTTCACTATTTCAGCGTGTCAAGGCCTCTTGCTCGTATACAGCCTTCTTCCATGATTCTTGAACCAAATGTTATCTGTGATTAAGTTATGCTCTGTGTAAAATTCTAGCAGGAGACTTCCTTTTTTTATTTCTTACCCGCTATTCCACATTTACCTGCTGCTTTTTATTCTCTTCTTTTTCCTACTATCGAATTTCAGTCCCCCATGACTATTAAATTTTCGTCTCTCTTCACTATCTGAATGATTTCTTTTATTTCATCACACATTTCATCAATCTCTTCGTCATCTGCGGAGCTAGTTGGCAGATAAACTTGTACTACTGTGGATGGTGAGGGCTTCGTATCTATCTTGGCTACAATATGGTGTTCACTATGCTGTTTGGACTTCATAGTATATATAAAGACATGTATACCTAACCTTAGACTTTATTTCTGTCTCGCATCTTTAGGGAATACCAAACTGATGTAATGCAAAAGTTGTTTCCCAAACTTACATGGGGTGTCATTGAAGAATTCGTCATTATTAAAGAATACGACATGAAAGATCACTGGAAGCAAAACAGCAAATAAATATTGGCTCTAAAATGGATGAGTACCTTTTGAGTAGAATAGTTGTGTTTTACAGCAGCGAAGGAGAACAGGTACACATAGTTCTTAATGCCCGAGCTTACTGGATACTTTTTTCTTGCTTTAGTCCATACTACCACCTTTTGAAATATGTGAAGCAAGGAGCTTTTAGTAGTAGAGATATGTTTCATAGTATCGAAGATGAAGAAATGCTACCACCTCATCAGATATGCGTTTTAGAGTCCACATTTACTTGATTTTTTTCCTTCAAATGATAGTTCCTGCCTACTCCTGCATATTGACCGTTCCTCCTGGGGTAGCTTGTAGATACAGGAATTTGCGGTGAATTTACTTAGAGACATGGAGCAGTATTTAAGCAACATCATTCCATCTCACGTAAGAAGAATGTAATCTCCAGCTGGGTAGTGGACAAAAATACAGTACAATCACTTTCTTTCCACACGAGATATCATTAGGCAAAATTCTACAATGCGACCAAAATCTCAATATCCATCCAAGGAGAACCTCAAAGATCACCGAGCGAGGTGTCGCAGTGGTTAGCACACTGGACTCGCATTCGGGAGGACGACGGTTCAATCCCGTCTCCGGCCATCCTGATTTAGGTTTTCCGTGATTTCCCTATATCGTTTCAGGCAAATGCCGGGATGGTTCCGTTGAAAGGGCACGGCCGATTTCCTTCCCAATTCTTGCCTAACCCGAGCTTGCGCTCCGTCTCTAATGACCTCGTTGTCGACGGGACGTTAAACACTAACCACCACCACCACCACCACCTCAAAGGTCGTGTTAGTTAGCGGTTTATCACTCCAAGATTTCTTTTCTTTGTGTCGCCAGTCTTCTGACTGGTTTGATGCGGCCCGCAACGAATTTCTCTAGTCAGTCAACCTCTTCATCTCGGAGAAGGGCTTACAACCTACGGCTTTAGTTATGTATTTCAATCTCTCTCTACGCTTTTTACCCTCTACAGTTCCGGAGACGCCCGTCCCCTCATTCCTTACCTTGTCAGTTTACGTAATTTTCAAAATTCTTCCATAGCATCACATCTCAAATGCTTTGATTCTCTACTTTCCGATTTTTCCCAGTCCACATTGTCACTACCATAGAAAGCTCCAAACGTACACTCCCAGAAATTTCTTCCTTAAATTAAGGCATATGTTTCGTATTAGTAGACGTCTCTTGGTCAGGAATACCCTTTTTACTAGTACTAGTCTGCGTTTTATTTCCTCCTTGCTCCGTTCGTCACTGGTTATTTTGCTACGTAGGTAGTATAATTCCTTAACTTCCTCTTCTTCATGATCAGCAATCCTGTTTCTCGCGGTCCTCGTTTCTGCTACTTCTCATCACTTTCGTTTTTCATCGATTTACTCTCAGCCCATATTCTGTACTCATTAGACTATTCATTCAATCCAGCAAATCCTGTAATTCTTCTTCACTTTCACTAAGGATAGCAACGTCATCAGCGAATCTCATCGTTGATAGCCTTCCACCTTGAATTTTAATCGCACTCTTGAATCTTTCTTTATTTCCATCATTGCTTCTTAGATGTATCGAATGAACAGTAGGAGCGAAAGACTACATCCCTTCGTTACATCTTTTCTTTTTATTCCAAGCACTTTGTTCTCGGTCTTCCACTCTTATTGTTCACTGTCCGACCTGATTACTAGTGTTTCCCTACAGCTTACACCTGTTGTTCTCAGGATTTAGAACATATTGCACCATTTGGTACTGTCGAACGTTTTTTCCAGGTCGAAAAACTTGTGTACCGAGCGGTTAGAGGTGCCATGTAACGGATTGCGCAGCCCCTCACGCTAGAGGTTCAAGTCCTCCCTTAGGCATGGGTGTGTGTGTGTTGTTATTAGCATAAGTTACTTTGAGTAAGGTGTAAGTCTAGGGACCGATGACCTCAGCTGTTTCGTCCCTTAGGAATTCACACACATTTGAATATTTTTGAAAAACTTGTGAAGGAGTGTTGATTTTTCTTTAGTGTTGCCTCCATTATCAAATGCAACGTCAGAACCGTCTCTGTGGTGACGTTACCTTCCCTGAAGCCAAACTAATTGTCATCTAAAACATCACCAATTTTCTTTTCCATTCTTCTGTTTCTCATTCTTGGAGTAACTTTTGGATACATGAGCTATTAAGCTGATCGTGCGAAAATTTTCGCATTTGTCGGCTCTTACTACTTCCGGAATTGCACGGATGATGTTTTTTCCAGAATGTTAGACGGTACACCGCCAGATTCATATATTCCAAATACCAACGTTAAATAGATGATATTAGAAATTCCGATGGAATATAATCTATCCATTCTGCATTATTTGACTCTAAGTCTTCCAAGGCTCTTTTAAATTCTGGTTCTAATATTGGATCCCCTCTCTCTTCTCTATCGACATTTGTTTATTCTTCTATCAGGACATCAGGCAAATCTTGCCCCTCATAGAGGTCTTCAGTGTACGCCGGCCGGGGTGGCGCGGTTCTAGGCGCTACGGTCTGGAACCGCGTGACCGCTACGGTCGCAGGTTCGAATCCTGCCTCGGGCATGGATGTGTGTGACGTCCTTAGGTTAGTTAGGTTTAAGTAGTTCTAATTTCTAGGGGACTGATGACCTTAGAAGTTGAATCCCATAGTGCTCAGAGCCATTTGAGCCGTATTCAGTGTACTCTTCCCCCCTACCCGCTCTTTCCTCTGCATTTAACAGTAGAATTTACATTACCACCATTGCTGTTAATTTCTCCGAAGTGGTATGATTTTCAATCGAAAAAAATAACCGTGAAACACATACTGCTGTATAGAGCGCAACCCATAAGTAAATGCAGCCTTCAATAAGTAAGTGATCACAGTCACTATTCAGTTTAGTTCTAGAGTTTAGGTTCGTCCAGCGATCTAGTGACGTCTCTTGGTACTATCTACACAAGGAGTGTTGTCACTGTTATTTATTCTCACGACTGTAATTGCAGCCAGTTTGAATGATTTACTTCGTTTATTAGACGTTCAATTCAGAAGCAATTTTGTTTCTTGTTTCCTCTGAATGTTACCGTCTCGTCTTAAATTCGATTAAAATTGATAAGTTTTTATGTTTCAGGAAACTCTCATTTGCAAGTCACATTGGCAAATTTTTGTAATCCTTAATAATCTAGTAAAACATTTGAAGCGTCAGGGGAAGAAGGATGAGGGTACACTTTTTATGAAAAATGAGGTTGCAGTGAATTTGTATAATTTAACCCCAACAGAATATGAAGTTCTCCCAGAAGGCTAAAAAGATGAATGTCTGTAGATACACAGCCAACAAAAATATGTGGATTAGTCAAGAAAGATAAGGGTGCTATTGCATGTGAGCTTCAATGACGAGGGTCCACTTAGTTGGCTGTTCTGACTGCAGAGTGCTCTGCTTTCAGTTCACCAAGCTATTGATTAATGGTTGAAGTTTGTTACCCCAGTGTTGGTTTATTGGTTGTTGTGCCTTGTTTGGTCTATAACATATTAATGAAAAATGTGTAAAACCAAGAGGATTCAGCCTTTGAAAATAGTTCAAGGAAAATAACATCTTTGGTCATATACAAGATGCAATGAAAAAGTTGAGGTTAAGGATCCATGAAACAGGATCGTACTGTAAGTGCTTAAAACTGAGTGTTTCAAATACATAAGCTCAAGTGAAATATGTGATATTATTTCAAAGTTTAATCAGATTGATTCACATGAAAAACAGTCGATACGTCTTTGCAGATTAATACAGCGCTCCTGTATGGCTCTTCAGCAGCCTACGAAACCAGAATCTGAGGCTGATTTTTACACATAATCATATTCTTATCAGGTGAGAGCAATAAGAAATGAGCAGGTTTGTGAAATCCCTGTATGTTACAAATCATTTTTGTCGCTACATGGCATTACAGCTAAAAGGCTGCAAAATCTACAACAGAGTTTTAAAACAACAGGTTTGCCACCATTGGATATGCGAGGAAAACACAGCTTCAAGCCTAACAGGCTTCCTGATGATGTTGTAAATTCTGTAACTGAACACATTCTGTCATTTAAAAGTAGAAAGTCTCACTGTGGTTTAGCTAAGCCTCAAAAACTCTTCTTAGCTGGATTTGCCAAATAAAACCTACAAAGAAAAGGACGACTGATTGCTGCGCTCTGTAATTTACAAATAATATCACAGTGGCTGAGTACTAATGGAAGGTAACCTGATGAATTAAGTATCTCAGAGAGAATTACATCGTGTGATTAATAATTTCTTTACTAGATCTCAGTATGAGTTGAAAATAATGGCAGACAGTTCCTGGATCTCTTTACGTGACATGGGTGAGCACAAAATTTATTTGCTTATATTTTAAATGTAGTCATGACATACCGCAGCAGAAGACGGACGATGTGAACAGTAGCCGGTAACGGAGCGCTCTCTGCCTGGCATCTACAGCGCCGCACAGGTGGTCATCAGATAAATGGAACACCCCGTATTAGGAGAAGAAATAGAATTTATTCGGCGGCACCCCCCAAATTTAATGGATCCGGCTTACCCGTATCTGCCAGCCAAGCAAAATTGTATACGATACCCAGCCGCCATATACCCGCTGTCGCTGCTGTGCAGTATATCTTGCACCCTCTATGCCTTCACATCAAGCACAAATTCGATGATTGCTCTGCTGTAGTCTTTACGTAACATACAAAATTTTGTGATTTGCTGTCGTTCCTGCTATTGCTATTTCGTACCGCTGCGAATCTGATTCCGAAAGCTGCGGCGCGTTTCTTTGCAGAACAAGCCGGTTGCCACAGCAGAGCGATCGGCGCGCCGGCGGATGCTCCCAGAGGCGGAGTGGGGGCGGACTCGCCACCGTGGCGCAACCGGCCGCCAGAGGCCGCCGTTACGCCAGGCGGAGGGAGATGCCCCGCGGATAGCGGCCAAGATCCACAGGGGGCCTCGCATTGAGAAACTCACGGCCGGTAGCTCGGGCAGAGCTTGGGAATCCTCCCCATCTCCGCTGCCGGCTGCACGAACGGCGCGATCGCAGTCACGAGCGCCGGTGGGCCGAGCTCCTCTCTTCGGAGGCCGCGGTGCGCTGAAGTCCGTGGTACGGACGCAGGAATAGCATATGCGTTCCGTAGATGCTTGGGAAACTGGAAAATGAAAGCTCGAGAGAAGAGAATGACATCTAAAACGACTTATTCGGCCATTCCTAAAAAGCTGCTTCTCACTTTGTTCCCTGCTGGATATCGTACCCGTCCCTTCCAAATTTCTAAAGGCTACATCTCTACATCTACATCCATACTCCGCAAGCCACCTCACGGTGTGGCGGAGGATAACTTGAGTACCTCTATCGGTTCTCCCTTCTATTCCAGTCTCGTATTATTCGTGGAAAGAAAGATTGTCGGCATGCCTCTGTGTGGGCTCTAATCTCTCTGATTGTATCCTCATGGTCTCTTCGTGATATATACTGGGTGATCAAAAAGTCAGTATAGATTTGAAAACTGAATAAATCACGGAATAATGTAGATAGAGAGGTACAAATTGACACACATGCTTGGAATGACATGGGGTTTTAGTAGAACCCAAAAAACCAACAAAAGTTCACAAAATGTCCGACAGATGGCGCTTCATCTGATCAGAAGAGCGACAATTAGCATAACAAAGTAAGACAAAGCAAAGATGACGTTCTTTGCAGGAAATGCTCAATATGTCCACCATCATTCCTCAACAATAGCTGTAGTCGAGAAATAATGTTGTGAACAGTACTGTAAAGCATGTCCGGAGTTATGGTGAGGCATTGGCGTCGGATTTTGTCTTTCAGCATCCCTAGAGATGTCGGTCGATCACGATACACTTTGGACTTCAGGTAACCCCAAAGAACCCGAAAGCCAATAATGGCACGGACTGAGGTATGGGGACGTGGGAGGCCCAGCATGACGAAACTGGCGGCTGAGCACACGATCATTACCTAACGACACGCGCAAGATATTTTTCACGCATCTAGCAATACTTTTTTTTTTTTGGTTCTAATAAAACCCCATGTCATTCCAAGCATGTGTCAATTTTTACCTTTCTATCTACATTAATCCGTGGTTTATTAATTATTTGAAATTTATACTGACTTTTTGATCAACCGATACATAGGAGGGAGCAATATACTACTTGACTCCTCGGTGAAGGTATGTTCTACAAACTTCAACAAAAGCCCGTACCGAGCTACTCCTTCAGAGTCTTCCACTGGAGTTTATCTATCATCTCCGTAACGCTTTCGCGATTACTAGATGATCCTATAACGAAGCGTGCTGCTCTCCGTTGGATCTTTTCTATGTCTTCTAACAATCCTATCTGGTACGGATCCCACACTGGTGAGCAATATTTAAGCAATGGATGAACAAGTTTACTGTAACCTACTTCCTTTGTTTTCGGGTTGCATTTCCTTAGGATTCTTCCAATGAATCTCAGTCTGGCATTTACTTTACCGACGATCAACTTTATATGATCATTCCATTTTAAATCACTCCTAATGGCTACTGCCAGATAATTTATGGAATTAACTGCTTCCAATTGCTAAATGATAAAGATCTTTCTATGTATTCGCAGCACATTACACTTGTCTACATTGAGATTCAATTGCCATTCCCTGCACCATGCGTCAATTCGTTGCAGATCCTCCTGCATTTCAGTACAATTTTCTATTGTTACAACCTCTCAATATACCACAGCATCATCCGCAAAAACCTTCAGTGAACTTCCGATGTTATCCACAAGGTCATTTATGTACATTGTGAATAACAACGGCCCTACGACACTCCCCTGCGGCACAACTGAAATCACTCTTACTTCGGAAGACTTCTCTCCATTGAGAATGACATGCTGCGTCATTGAGGGAAGTGGCAATCGAACGACTTTTCAAGTTGGTATGTAGAATCTTTGTGATTGGAGACACGCCGCCAGAGTTTCGGGAACATATGATCCATACAATCACGATAGAAAGAAGGACAGTTAAGTACGAGAACTATCGCACAGTCAGGTTAAAAACTCGTGCTTTGATGTTGCTGACAAGAAGGATGGAAGAGAAAACTACGTGACAGATAACCAGACTTGGTTAAGGAAAGGTAAAGGCACCACAGGCAGTTCTAATTTCGTGCTTGATAATGGAAGCAAGAAAAATCAAGACGCCTTCATAGGATTTGTTGATCCATAAAAAACATTCGACTACGTAAAAAGGTGCTAAATGTTCAAAATTCTGATGAAAATAGGGGTAATTTGTAGGAAAATAGGTGTACTGTGCAATATGAAGAAGAAGCGAGTGAGAACAATAAAATTAGATGACCCAGAAAGAAGAAATCTGGTTAAAAAAGTGTGAAAAAAGGATGATGCGTTTTTCCCATACAATATATCTTTTTAAATTGAATGAGTAATGAAGGAAGAAAAAAGTTGAAGAGTGGCATCAAAATTCAGAGGAAAAGCTATCAATGTTAAGAGTCGCTCTTTATACTGCTGTCCGCATTGAAACTGAAGAAGAATTGCATGTCTCTTCAATTGAATAATGACTAATGAGTATGTACTGATAGTAATTCTTTTAAGTTTTTATTAAGCACAATGTGTCCAAGGTATTAAGTCGTTAAATAAAGCTATCAATTGCGTAGTGATAATGTGATGTGTACTGCAATGTCCTTGCATATGGTGCACTGACAACTGTCCATGGGATTGTGACAGCCCTTAGTTGAGCATACGGTGATGTGGTCCGTGGGCTGCCACTCTCGTGAACAGATTGAGAGCAAATGAAAGAAGGGTGGAAAGTAATGGGTACTAGGAGAAAGAGGATTAGCAATAAACGTATCATCAAAATTGTGAACCACGAAGTAAAAGGAGTGAAGGAGTTCTGCTGTCTTGGAAACAAATAACTCGTCACAGATGAAGCAAAGAAGATATAACAAGCAAACTAACATAGGCAAAGAGGGCAATCCTCAGTCTAAATAAGTCCTCGTATAAAACATAAGGCCTAATATGACGAATGGGAAGTTACTGAAAACGTGTGTTTCTAAGTAATGGACACGTTATTAGATCAAAGTAAGCGACTTTAAATTTGAGCCGTGTGCGGCTCGCGTTGATGCCGTTCATAGCTTGGCATCTTGTAATAGTGATAGTGGCGTGTCGTTTTCTTAGTGTGTTCACTGGCGCCACTACGTTTGCTTGCCTGGTCTCTGCGTGAGTACTGGATTTGTTGGAGGGTTGCAAACAGAGATCAGTTCGGTTGGGGCGCAGCAGCGGGCAGGTCCGTGCAGCGCGGGCAAGCGGGGGCCACTGGCGGGGTGCTGCCACTGCCGGATCGAGGAGGGGTAGCTGCGACAGCGACGACCTCGTTGCGCACCGCATCCTCGACGTTCAAGTTGAGTGAAGAGTTAACTGCTAATGCAACCTCGACTATCCTGACATCTCGCCTTTGGTCGGCTCCCCAGGCCACTGAGCCTGACGGCAACGAGTTAAGTGTTTCGAGGCGGTGAAATACTGCAGCCATTTTTCTCTATTTGTTACTCATCATTGAATTTAGTATTAATCTTATTAGTGAAGTGCAACAAGTGGTATTTTCTACCTCGTGACCGCTAACGCCCCAATTACCTACTCTGGAGGTTAGCGTACTTTTCCGGCGGTGTACGTTTCCTCGTCGTGTTGGTGCTGTCCGACACGACGTGTAGTTTGACAGCCTTTTGTATTGTACTGTGCGCTTTTTTGGGGGGTGGGCGGGTGGGGGGGGGGGGGGGAAGGTCTACCTTGGTTCTAGTGTTTCCTTTGGCATTGGGTGTGTTCTGAAGACGTAGTGCTGTCTGTCTCTTCGCCCTCGCCTTTATTCCATCGGTGTACCGGTCGGTCGGCCCTTGAGCTGCCCCTAGTTGAGTAGCCGACCTGTTACGTGAGTACAACTCTTGGTTGCTAGTCTCACCTCACCTCACGGTTGAGTTACCTTCCCAGGCTGAGCCTTGGAACACTTTCTGAGAACTGCTTGGCCTGCTTCCTTAGATTGTAATGTTGTTTCAAGGGTATCTGTAATTTTCTAATTATTGTTGGTGAGGCCTTCAGCCGAGCAATAATTTCACTTCTTTCGTGAACACCCATACCCCCATCCCCTCACAACTTCCTCCCCATGCGATGAAACATGTATACTCCGTCCGTTTGCGTGTAGTGTTATCCGACGTTAAGGTGAGGTAACGTATTAGAAACGTTAGGGAATCGCGTAACTGAGGTGATATAAGGGAGCGAGACCGGTATTCATCAAGTTGACTGTTGGTAACCGCCTAAAACCGACACGCAGGTTGCTCGGCACACCGGTCGTCCGGTTAGTCCACAGGGAGGATTCGATATGAGGCTGGCGTGCGTGTCCGGAACCCAGAAGCGGCATGCCAACAGGCACGGGTAACCGGTTGGGATTACTAATGTAACTAGTGATATACTTGAATCTGCACTTAATTTCAGCTATACGTAATAAGGGTTTTTAATTAAAAATTATCTATGGAGTGGAAAGAACTGTCAAGTTCGAATGACTTTAGGGTAATTAAAACAGTTTCTCTGTTGTCGTTTTACTTTGTTTGGCATATTATCAGAGATTCCCGAAAATTATGCCACAAGACACTGGATGGAAAAATGAAAGTATTAGAATACTGATCACACAAAACTTTGCAACGCACACATCTACAGCCCTTAAACTGCATAATAAATTGGAATAAAATAAGCCGCAAGATACCTGCAATTGGTGATTTCTTTATTGTCACAACCAGTTTCGCTGCATTAAAACGGCATCCTCTGCTGAAAGCAGTTCCACATTAACACATCAAGACGAGGGCTTCGATCTCTGACTACGAACGCTGGAGGCGGTTCATTTTATTCCCATTCATTATAAAATATTGATATCTTTGTTTCTAAAACCAGGAATGATATGACGGCTAAAGTTCCTGAACTATAGTTGGGTTCTCTGTTAATCTCACAATTCCCGCAACGCGGATTTAGTAACTGTTCCTTGAAAGATTTCCTCTTTCTGTTCTCTTCCGCATTTATGCTCTGTGGCGGTTTCGTCGATGGGACGTCCGTACCTTCGATTCGTAAGTACCGACATTCCATATTAGTAACTATTAATCATAACACATTCAACGTTTTCGTTAATGTTAGATAGTGAACGTGGCTGATAGTAGTAGTCGACCTCTGGAGTAAGTCCTTGAACGAGACATTCGATGGAAACAACAGTGTGCCGGCCGCGGTGGCCGAGCGGTTCTAGGCGCTTCAGTCCGGAACCGCGCGACTGCTACGGTCGTAGGTTCGAATCCTGCCACGGTCATGGATATGTGTGATGTCCTTAGGTTAGTTAGGTTTAAGTAGTTCTAAGTTCTAGGGGAATGATGACCTCAGAATTTAAGTCCCATAGTGCTCAGAGCCATTTGAACCATTTTTGAAACAACAGTCGGTACGCAAATATGCCTTTTTCTACTGTCCTGTCACGAAAAGTACATCTGATACACCTTATGGATTTCTCCTACTGGACGAATAGCAGAATTTAAATCAGTGAAAAATCTGATTTAGTAATATGCAGCACCTTTCTTCGATGAGGAGCAGACGCGTGCAGTAGGAATTACATGTGATGTGAATTCAAGATTATCCTGCAGCGGCCTGTTCAGGGATCTGGGGATGCTAACTACTGCTCCTCAAAGTATTTATACCCTTTTCAATCCAGCAGCTCAGTTCATTGAACCAATACTAGAAATAAGAATAATCTTCACAATACTTTTGAGAGCTGGTTTCTCAGGATGGGACAGAATAAGATTACGATTCTGGACTAGTAATCCCGACTTCAGTTACGGACGCAGGTTACGCCATCTACTGAAAAAGTCATATGAATTGAATAATCTAAGTGGCTATTCCGATAACGTTCAGAGCGTAAGATATGAAAAAAAACTAGGAACAAGAAAGACTTTGCACATCTGAACACAAGTCGACACCCATTACTTTAGGTCTGTAGATTCTGAATTTTTACAAATGCACTTCTTTGGAGCTAGATTAATAATGCTCTGAATTTTTTCCTCCCCTTGGGTCATAGCTTGCTTGAGTGTTTACTGCCTCTCCTTAAAGACTATATCGTTCATTTACCTATATCAGCTCCTCATCTCTTGAACGACGTTTCACAACTCTCGTGAGGCTGTCCTCGTTAGTTCCTCCGTTTTCTCTCATATTTTTTCTAACGCTATCTGCTCGGGCCAACTTCTTCAGTTGCTGTGGCGACTAAAGACTTGTTTAGCAGAATCAATACAATGTGCTTCGTCACAGTAACTTCTTTGTTTGAAGTTTGATGTTCCGCCGATACCAAGGTCCAAACAAGGGGATCCGCTAAAGAAGTAGGAGAAACGAACCGTGACTTCGTTCTAACAGAACCGGAATTCGTGTCCAGTAATTCAGTAAAACCAACCACATTCTTTATCACAGTGAACTGGCCTGGATTTAAACGTGCTGCCCCTGAGTTCTACTTACTTTTCTTCCCCTGGAAAAATTATTTCGGTTTGGTGATTAACTGTATAACTTTTTTTTATTTCCTTATGTAACATCACATCTCGTGTTCTGATTGTAGTGTGAAGTAGATTAAAGAATGGTGAAGTTATTGTGTTATAATAATATAAAGTAGTCACTTTGCTTCCTATTGTTTGCAACAATAGCTAATTTGTATGGAATAGATGCTACAACCGACGCCCCTCTTCCTTTCTTGCGCCTTCACTTTGTAGTTCATCACTCCTTTCACCGGCTAAGCATTTTATTCGCAAGGATATATTTTGACGTAGGTCCCACTACTCAGTAGTTTATGAGATAATGACTGTTAGAGATTAGAAGCAACTTTATCAGTCTGCATGAGCGGTACGAAAGAAGTGAGCTGGTTGCATAGTAGCCAAAAGCACAATTCTGAATCTCTGCACCCTATATTCGAACCCAATCTTACGTGCGTTTTTCTATCTTTCGTTGTTAAGGAAGTATGCCACACCAATATACACTCCTGGAAATGGAAAAAAGAACACATTGACACCGGTGTGTCAGACCCACCATAATTGCTCCGGACACTGCGAGAGGGCTGTACAAGCAATGATCACACGCACGGCACAGCGGACACACCAGGAACCGCGGTGTTGGCCGTCGAATGGCGCTAGCTGCGCAGCATTTGTGCACCGCCGCCGTCAGTGTCAGCCAGTTTGCCGTGGCATACGGAGCTCCATCGCAGTCTGTAACACTGGTAGCATGCCGCGACAGCGTGGACGTGAACCGTATGTGCAGTTGACGGACTTTGAGCGAGGGCATATAGTGGGCATGCGGGAGGCCGGGTGGACGTACCACCGAATTGATCAACACGTTGGGCGTGAGGTCTCCACAGTACATCGATGTTGTCGCCAGTGGTCGGCGGAAGGTGCACATGCCCGTCGACCTGGGACCGGACCGCAGCGACGCACGGATGCACGTCAAGACCGTAGGATCCTACGCAGTGCCATAGGAGACCGCATCGCCACTTCCCAGCAAATTAGGGACACTGTTGCTCCTGGGGTATCGGCGAGGACCATTCGCAACCGTCTCCATGAAGCTGGGCTACGGTCCCGCACACCGTTAGGCCGTCTTCCGCTCACGCCCCAACATCTTGCAGCCCGCCTCCAGTGGTGTCGCGACAGGCGTGAATGGAGGGACGAATGGAGACGTGTCGTCTTCAGCGATGAGAGTCGCTTCTGTCTTGGTGCCAATGATGGTCGTATGCGTGTTTGGCGCCGTGCAGGTGAGCGCCACAATCAGGACTGCATACGACCGAGGCACACAGGGCCAACACACGGCATCATGGTGTGGGGAGCGATCTCCTACACTGGCCGTACACCTCTGGTGATCTTGGAGGGGACGCTGAATAGTGCACGGTACATCCAAACCGTCATCGAACCCATCGTTCTACCATTCCTAGACCGGCAAGGGAACTTGCTGTTCCATCAGGACAATGCACGTCCGCATGTATCCCGTGCCACCCAACGAGCTCTAGGAGGTGTAAGTCAACTACCCTGGCCAGCAAGATCTCCGGATCTGTCCCCCATTGAGCATGTTTGGGACTGGATGAAACGTCGTCTCACGCGGTCTGCACGTCCAGCACGAACGCTGGTCCAACTGATCCGCCAGGTGGAAATGGCATGGCAAGCCGTTCCACAGGACTACATCCATCACCTCTACGATCGTCTCCATGGGAGAATAGCACCCTGCATTGCTGCGAAAGGTGGATATACACTGTACTAGTGCCGACATTGTGCATGCTCTGTTGCCTGTGTCTATGTGCCTGTGGTTCTGTCAGTGTGATCATGTGATGTATCTGACCCCAGGAATGTGTCAATAAAGTTTCCCCTTGCTGGGACAATGAATTCACGGTGTTCTAATTTCAATTTCCAGGAGTGTATTTGTTACAGTATGAATTACAATAGAACTTTTGGGAAAAGAGGTAATTATTTCAAGTCTAATTAAAACAGATATTACCATCACATATCTTATATAACTTTATATTATTATCAGTAACATATAAAATCTAGTATTTCAATTTCCTAATACGATTGTCTGTTTTCCTATGAAGTAAACATACCGAAGAGTTCATTAACACTAATTCCGCTAAACTGTAGGTCATTCGTGTCAACCCAACGATGTATACACTTACCGACATGTGAAGAATTGTATTTGCTTATTACAGAAGCTTTACATTTTGATAGCACAGCAAAGGAAAATCACAAATACGAGAGAAACAATTAAAACACTGATTCAGGAACTTATACGGAAAAGAAGTCGTCAAATGAGGAACTTTACTTCAAGTAAACAAGTAGAAGAGATTTGATGAATAGGTAATATTATGGAGAAATTCGTAGCTGACGTAAATCCGAAACATCCTATTTCAGACAGATATTTGTCATTTTAGGCTTCTCAGCGGAATAATGTTGTTAAACTTCAGTCACTTATGCATTGGCAGTAGGTTTTACGAATTTGATCACTATGTATGCAGCTCAGCATACAGAGCAATGGCCACGACAGTTTCTTACTCTATCACAGTCCTGTCTAAATGAAATCAGTAATTAATGTGACGCTCCTAAATGCGTGAATTTACTTTCCTCAAGTGCGGCTAGTGTAAGGAAAATGTTTGTTTTCGTCATCCAACAGACACTTCGCAATGTTTGATGATTATTGGAAATAATCAAGCAACTGTTTCATTGTTAGCAAAAAATACATAATTCGATAATTATCGTAACAGCTGTGCTACAGAAATTATTATAAAGCATTTCACTAAACATATTAAAGTCTGGATTGATGGAAGTCGTCTGCAATGTAACATCATACACTGTCTTGATTTTCTTTCCTGTGTTAGTCACTTGTGTAACAATTACACCTGCAACGGTTTAACTGACGATACGAACTGCAAGTTAATCCAAAAAAATGATGGAAGACATTCTAGCAAAGTTTAATAGCTTGAAATTCGCATGCGCGCAGCTTGGGCCTTGAGCTACGCAGCGCTAAATTCTTTTGTCCTGGCTGCGTCTGGTTATTCGCCGGATCACGCGCTAGGCAGAAAGGCCTGTATGAAGCGCTGTTATGAGTGGTTGTCCGTGCGGCAAAAATGAGTAACCTTTTTTTTAAATACTTGCAGTGCGCCTTCGAAGCTAACAATCTGACAGTGCATTTCTTTCGGTATACTCTTCCTCTATGAAAAATTACACTTTAGGTTTCGAAATGTCGGACTGGACCATCCTTGTCTGTTGTACACTCTCGTGTTTTGTTGTTTGGGGATTCGCGTACTGACTGTCATTTACTTGTGTGTAAATTCAATTTACAGTGTTTTTTTTTCCTTTTTTGGGAGGCCGCCCGAAATCAATTCGTTCTATTTGTCTAATTTGGCTGCTTGTGGTTCTTCGCTTGACTGAGATTTGGTTGCTCAGTAAAGAACTTGGTGACGCCCTCACAGTCTATATCATTTTAAATTCACTGCTTACGATCATTATGCATACTAGTGCAACAGCAATTCCCTTTGGCTGCTTCTCAGCCGAGTATGTAAAGCTTCGAAATTTTAATACTGTTTTGCGAGTGATCTTTATTGGTGCTAAAGTCTGCTTCACAGACGTGTGCGTTATTACAAAATTTCTAGCGTCTATGATTGTGCAAACTAGATAGATAACGGTTGTTTCTGGCTGCTATTCAGCTGTGTATGTAAAAATCTTTCTAAATTTCATAATTCTTTTAGGTATGTATTGTGTTATTTGCTGATATCTTATTTCCTGTGTCAGCTATCGGCCGATGTGTATTACAGAAACAATTGTTCGACAACATTTTCTATAAATTTTTGGGTATTGAGTTGAACAAAAGGATTTGTTTTAAAACTTGGCCTCTGTGGGGAACGAGTATTACTTATTTTTGTAACTTAAAAATTGTCGTCTGGAATAAAACAACAAATAATTTTACTTCAGACATTATTTAATTCTCGCTTAGCACCTTACATCTCCGATATTCTAGATCCAAAATGTTCAAATGTGTGTGAATTCCTAAGGGACCAAACTGCTTAAACTTACTAATGCTAAGAACAGCACACACACCCATGCCCGAGGGAGGACTCGAACCTCCGGCGGGAGAGGCCGCGCAGTCCGTGACAGGGCGTCTCAAACCGAGTGGCCACTCCGCGCGGTCGATCCTAGGTCCCGAACAGTTCAAAGTCGGTGATTTCCGTAAACCTTAATGAAGTATTTTGTTATTCCATTGCCTTCGTTCCAACGGCCTTGCCGCAGTGGTAACACTGGTTCCCGTCAGATGACCGAAGCGCTGACGGGCCGGGTAGCAGTTGGATGGGTGACCACCCGGTCTGCCGAGATCTGTTGGCAAGTGGGGTGCAGTCAGCCCCTTGTGAGGCAAGCTGAGGAGCTACTTGATTGAGAAGTAGCGGCTCCGGTCTCTTAAACTGACATACGGCCGGGAGAGCGGTGTGCTGACCACATGCCCCACCATATCAGCACCCAGTGACGCCTGCTGGCTGAGGATGACACGGCGGTCGATCGGTACCGTTGGGTCTTCCAAGGCCTGTTCGGACGGAGTTATTGCCTACGTGATCAAAAGGTACAGAACTATGTATGACTGGTGCTTAGCAACTGTTAGAATCTGTCGCAGTGATAAAATACAAAAAGGTATGCTCTGCCTCGTGATGGCTGGGTGTTGTGTGATGTCCTTAGGATAGTAGTAGTAGTAGTAGTTTTATTCATCCGTAGATCTCTTTTTACAAGGATATAGGACATGTCAAAGTATTTACAAGCTTAGATCAATTTACAATAAGCTAATTCATATACACATATATTTACAGACTTCTAGTTAGAGACAATCATTAGATTTTACTCCTGGTATACAATAATTTATTTACAAATAACTCATTAAATAATGTAATGCCACACTATTCACTCATATTTCCCTATCAGTCACTGCACACACTATACACACATTGTTTCATAACACTTCACTCACTACACACACACACACACACACACACACACACACACACACACACACACACACACACACACACACAGGTGATCCTTGGGCCATTTTCTGTACTGCAAGTTCCCATTTGCTATCCTGAAAAACTGAGTCAGCATCCCTTCATAATGAGTGAGATGTTGAGCTCAGAAAGAGGAAGAGGTGTTAGTATTGTGCTATGCATAGCTTGAGGGGAGAGTGTCTCTAGAAAGGAAAAAAGAAGAAAAATAATAAAGTGAAGGTGTTATGTGGAATATTGGATGTTTTATAATCATCATTATTATTATTATTTGTTTGTATAACATTTTTTTATCAAACCCCTACTCTGCTTTATCTAAGTAATCCTTCAATGTATAAAATGTATTGCATAACAGGTACTTTTTAGCTGCCTTCTTAAATAAGTGTATTTTTGAAATTTCTTTAATCTCTTTTGGTAATTTATTGTACAGTTTTATTCCTTGGTAGAAAATGCTGTTTTGAGTTTTATGTTTATTTTTTCTTGGTAAATGTAAGTTGAGTCTATCTCTTGTTGCATGGTCATGGACAGAGCTGTTTGTGCAGTAATTGCCAATGTTGCTTTTGATGTGTACAACTGACTGGTAAATGTGTTCACATGGAGCAGTTAAAATTCCCAGTGTTTTGAACAGATCTTTACAATGAGCTCGACTACTATTTCTGGTTATTATTCTTATGGCTCTTTTCTGGAGTTTGAAAATTGTGTTCATATTTTGTGGATTTGTTCCCCAAAAAAGAATGCCATAGCTAAGAATTGAGTGTACATATGAATAATATGTAACTAAAAGACACTGCATGTTACACACAGATGATAGAATTCTAAGGGCATAACATGCTGATGACATTCTGTTTGCAAGTACCTTTGTGTGTTCGCACCACTTCAGCTGAGAGTCAATATTCATTCCTAGAAATTTTGCATTTGTTACACAGTCTATAGAGGTGCCATCTACATTTAATTTAACATTGTCATTTTTCCTCTTCAAACTGAAGTTCATGGCATTAGTTTTCTTTATGTTTAATGTCAATTTGTTGCTTATTGACCAATCGTAAACTTCCTTGAGAGTTTCATTTGCTTTCTCGGTAAGGAGTTCTCTTGTTCTCTCAGTGACTATAATATTGCTGTCATCAGCGAAGAGAATTTTCTCACCATGAGTAACACTACTGGGAAAGTCATTGATGTATATCAGGAATAGTATTGGTCCTAATATGCTACCTTGTGGAACCCCTATATTAATATGTTTTGGTTCTGATAAGTATTTTACTAAATGTTTAGATCTATTTGAAGTATGTGTTATCTCTACTCTTTGTACCCTATCTGTTAGGTATGATCGAAACCAGTCATTAGCTACCCCTCTTATTCTTAATGCTTCTAATTTATTTAATAGAATCTTGTGGTCGACTGTATCAAAAGCCTTAGAAAGATCCAAAAATATGCCTGTGACACACTCATCTTTATCAAGAGCATTAAGTACAACTTTTGTGAATTCTACTATGGCTGACTCCGTATTTTTGCCACTTCGAAAACCAAACTGTGATTTGCTTAAAAGATTGTATTTATTCAGATAATTCATTAATCTGTCTTTCATAATTGCTTCTATTATTTTTGAGAATGCTGACAGCAGGGAAATGGGCCGGTAATTTTCTATGTCTTCTGCATTACCTTTCTTAAGCAAAGGTACAACTCTTGCCTGTTTTAGCTGCTCTGGAAATGTCCCTGATGTGAAGGATTCATTTATTATATTTGTTAAAGGGCCTTGTATAATCCCTATGCATTGTTTCAGTACACACATTGGTACATCATCTAAGCCTTCTGACTTTTTATTTTTTAGCTTTTGAACAGTTTTATTGACTTCATTCTCTGTGGTTGGAAGTAACATCATTGTATCTAGTGCAACAATTTTTGCAGGTGTTATATTTGTTTTGGGGAATTTTTGCTGTAACTTCTCTGCAATACTTGAAAAATGCTCGTTTACATAGTTTGCTAAGTGTTGTGGATCATTTATTACCTTATCCCCCTCCCTTAGCAGTATGTTATTCTGCGTTTGTTTGCCTCTCCCCGTTTCCTTTTTTATAACATCCCAGACTGCTTTGCTTTTATTCTCTGCATTATATATTATTTTGTCATTAAATGACTTTTTTGCAGCGATCAGCACCTTCCTATAAATCTTTTTGTATCTATGATAGAAATTTAAGAATTCTGGATCATTGTGAATCTTTTTCATGGAACTGAGGTGTTTAAGTGCTTGGGAGGACTTCTTAATACCTGCTGTTATCCATCTGTTTTTGTGAGATGTTGATACAGTCATGCATACTTTTGGAAATGCTGTTTCAAAGTTCAATTTAAACAATGTGGAGAATTTGGAGAATTTCATATTCACATTGGTTTCCTTATACACTTCATCCCAGCTTTGTTTTTCTAGTTCTTTTGAAAAATATTTTATTTTGATTTCTGATAGATGTCGTTTATAGGCTTGTAGTTTAGTGAATGATTCGATGCCTGATTTTACTGTTGTTATTTGACAGAGATGGTCTGATAGTCCGAGATCTTTTACAGCTACATCACATTTTTCCCTGTCTATATTTGTGGCCACATGGTCAATTACTGATGCAGTCATTGTAGTAACCCTTGTTGCACTATTGACCAATAGGGACATGCCAAAACTTTGAAGGATATTTATGAAGGTGCTGCTGGATTCATTTATGATATTAGTGTTGATGTTTATGTCCCCACACAGAATTATGTTGACCTTTGTACTTGAGACTTTATCTAGAACTTCTGTTAATTTATTGAAAAAAGTGTCCACACTACCACTGGGAGATCTATACACACACAAAATAATTAATTTCTTGGTGATATCGAGCCCTGATAATTCAATAGCTGATATTTCAATGTGTTTGTCTTCACTTACTGTACTGAGGTCATGTCTAGATTTGAACTGTGTTCCTTTTCTGATATAAATGCATGATCCTCCACCCCTTGAAGTAGTTCTGCAGTAAGAGTTTGCCCTTTCATACAATGATAATACTACATGTTGGATTTCTGTGTCTCTACACCAGTGCTCAGTAATACAAACTACTGTGCAGTTCAAAGATTGGAGCTCAACTTCTAATGCTTGTATTTTATTTTTTATTGATTGCATGTTTTGATGGAGGATTGTTAAGTCTGTGAAATGCCCCATGTTACTCTTTCCGATGGTTTGTTTTTCTTTGTGACATCTGGTATGTGTGATTTTTGGAGTGTTATAATCTGTCTTGTGAGTGATTGTTTCAGTATTTTTTGAACTGCTAGAGATACTCTTTAGGCAGGGGAACCTGTTGTCTGGATTTATCCTAAAAAAGACCTACTTTTCCTACCTATGACAACAGGTATTTGACCATGTGTGGCCCGAGATCCACCCCCTATACTTTCATGAATCAGCTGTTAGTTAGGTTTAATTAGTTCTAAGTTCTAGGGGACTGATGACCATAGATGTTAAGTCCCATAGTACTCAGCCATTTGAACCATTTTTGAACAAAAAGGTATGTCACAAGAAAAGGGGGTTGGGGTTGTTTTGGGGAAGGAGACCTGACAGCGAGGTCATCGGTCTCATCGGATTAGGGAAGGATGGGGAAGGAAGTCGGCCTTGCCCGTTGAAAGGAACCATCCCTGCATTTGCATGGAGCGATTTAGGGAAATCACGGAAAACCTAAATCGGGATGGCCGGACGCGGGATTGAACCGTCGTCCTCCCGAATGCGAGTCCAGTGTTTAACCACTGCCCCACCTCGCCCGGTGTATGTCACACGAAAAGAACCTTACCTTATGCGTAGGCGATTGTGGCTGCCGTCTCATTTCTGCCGTTAGCAGGCCTCAGTTTTTTGCTCCACAGTTACATAAACGCCGCTGCCAGGGGACCGTGTCGGTTCTTTCCGAACGCCGCGAGGAAGGAAACAGTCAGCGGTAGGCTTGCAATTTCACGCCGGTTATTGTACGTCGCTAGCAGTGACGCGTCACCAAGCAGCGTCTCTCCGGGCTCAACTGTTAACGCCCAGGCAAGCGGCAGCAAGAAGCGTTCGGGGTCACCAGCTACAGGTGCTAGCCACTTGCAGCCGTAAGCCTACAGTGACTGCCCCCATATACGCTTCGATCGCGTGGAGAAACTTTTACTAGACAATAGACTGAACGCTATATTATGGTTTCCAAAGTACAATTCTGTACTAAAATAAATTAGACAACTCATTCCTGCATATGGACGCTATGTGCTAACTAAGGAAACTGTAACAGGTACAGAACACCGTGGGGCAGTGAAAATATAAACTGCATGAATCCAGCTAGTCCTCATAAGTCCCATTGTTCTGAACAGCTGATAGTGAGCGCCAGAAAGAAAATATAAAATTAGCTCTAACTATTGTTTTACAAACATTTTCATCCTTAAAGGAGGAAACACGAAATTAGTTGCCAACGTATGCATACAACAAGAACCAGACAGTG
The DNA here is from genome assembly GCF_023897955.1 of Schistocerca gregaria. NCBI lineage: Eukaryota > Metazoa > Arthropoda > Insecta > Orthoptera > Acrididae > Schistocerca > Schistocerca gregaria. The sequence continues at coordinate 133,252,656 of NC_064927.1, read as the reverse complement.
TAATAAAATTATTATTTCGTGCTCGGATCATGTCTGTTCGTAAAAAGAAACTTTAAATTTTCAGACCTTTTCTTACGTTTCATTCTATGCATACAGTGTGTAAATGATAAATGATGTATGTTTGCATAGTAAAGCTAAGAATGAAAATTTATATCAAGGCCAAGATGTGAACTTGGGTTGCCTGCAGACAGATGCCATAACCATTGAACCCCACTGGCACAGTGGGTTTGCGTCACTGCACTGGCTACACCATGAGGTTTCCCTCCTCGCCTTCCTCCTCACTCCAAATTTCCATTCACGCCTCAGTCCACTCGTACAGCACTGCAAGGGCTCTCACTTGTATCATAATAGCACCTCAACATAGGACGAAAGGTATTGGAGTTTGGGGAAATACCAAGTGAGCTGAGGTGTGAATGGGAATTTGTGTTGAGTGGGAAGGCGTGCTAGGGTAGTTACAAAGCCACTGCACCCAGGTTATCACATCTGCATTGAGAGCAGGAGACCTCAGTTTTTACCCTCGCTTTGGCACAAATTTTCATTTGTCTCTTCAGTCTCCATGTACACATCATAGATGTTTGAGACTTGAAAAGGACTCTGGAACCATGTAATTTCAAAAAATGATAAATATTTACAACCCACCACAGTGGTGTAGGAGAAGAGAACAATTTAATATCAGACACTTGGAGTCTACCAAGGCAGTAAAGAGTCTCAAATTGGCGTACAAAACTCATCTAAGCAACTGTTCATGTTCGCCTCTTATGCCACTGGCTTTCGTTAACATTAGCAAGTTACGAGGGCTACTCGGAAAGTACGGTTCGATCGAGCGCGAAATGAAAACAACAGTGAAAATCCGCAGAAGCTTTGCACAGATGTGTTGGGCAGTGTCTCTGGTACGACTGTCGATAGCGTCACGTCACTTTTTACAGTTCCAAGCTCACAGTAAGCACGTAAAGATGCACTGCAATTAATGTCTCCCGCCAAGTGCGAGGTTCTGGGGAGAGTTTCGTCTGAATTCATGCAACCCACATAACTTAAGTGTCATGCGTTCTCTTCTTCATGACCATTCTCGCCACACACTGCAGGAGCAATGAAGATACTCCAGCAGCGTTTCCAATGGGAAGTGTTTGATCACCCACAATACGGCCCATAACTGGCTCACATGAACCGCTGACTATGAAAACAACGAGCTGTAGACCAGTGTAGAGAACTGGCGGAAAGCACAGGCGGCTATCTTCTGTGAGCAGGGTATTGTAAATCTGGTAGGACACTAACACAAATGTCTAAGTCGGAGGGAAGATTACGCAGGGAAGAAGGTGGAAGGTGTAGCTAGCTGTTGCAAATAATTTTTTTTATTTTATTTTCTCAGTGGTTTCCATTTCGCTATCGATTGGACCTTACTTTCTGAAGGGTCCTCTTACCTTTCCTGAGAGGATACTGATAGAATTTGTTAATTTAGCGGTGTTAAAATTTACAAAATTGTGAGGTAAAATTTACATGAACGTCAGTTTTACAATGTGTGAGTGTACAAATAAATCAGTGGCGTAAGACGGCGGGAGGTGTGTTTGTAACACAAAGCGTGTGTATTTGCGGCTGCGTAATGTTGTCTCGAGAGTGGATTTCTTACGCCTACAAGTGAATAAGATTACCGTACTATTGACAATCTGCATCTAGGGACTTCCATGCAATGCGATATCGTGTTGTGATTTATTTCACTTCAGTTTAGAACATTGAATAAGCATTCCTCTCAGGATGTTACTGGAATGAATAAAAAAAAAGTGTGAATTCCTAAGAAACCAAACCTCTGAGGTCATCAGTCCCTAGACTTTCACCCTACTTAAACTAAATTAAACTAATTTATGCTGAGAACAACATCCACACCCATGCCCGAGGGAGGACTCGGACGTCCGGCGGGAGAGGTGGAATGAATCACAACGTGAATATTACACATTATGTATTGTCAAAAAAATGTACAAATACAAATCAGTTGTGTAAATATGAGGTACACACATCGAACTCTAGCCTACCTGTACTTTCGAGATTGGTAGAACGCTCAGTGGAGAAGCATGAGGAACAAAAGGTTTACTATGAGCGTTTCCTTATCCGCCAAACCGCAGTGCACGTATCATCTATTGAAGCACAGGCAGCAGTTGTACTACGCCACTGATCTGCTAACTGGGCCACACGTGCGATTCTCCGCCTACAAATTAGATGCAAACTGCTAGTGCTGAAATCTCCTCAGTAAAAGATAAACTACAAGATTTCTGTTTGATTACTAACCCGGAACAGAAATTCGACTCCAGAATTCTCGTGTAGAGAGTCGTTTCAGTGTGTGTGTGTGTGTGACTCCAAAGAAAGGAAAGAAATCGTCACTTGAGTGTACAGAATAACAAGTGACTTCACATGCTCCGTGTCTCGAAAGTAACACTTCTGAAAATCTAACAGCCAGATTCTTCACTGTGGGTCTCATCAGCGAATTCTCTGGCTCGATTCCCTGATGTAAATGTCTTTGTTCAATCGTGACAGGGATGTGTTCTCGATCGATCACCGGAGGGGTTCTCAGTCACGTCGTACGTCGCTCCCTCCTCATCGCGTTACTTCTACGTTTGCCCTGAGGCGACAAATCTCAGCGGCTGTTACAAACTTTTACCTCCCACTGCATGGGACATGAATCAGACGGCCAATCACCTGAAGCTCTTACTCCTTTCATAAGATCTTATGGAAGGTTGCATTTCCTCTCCTACATCTCTGTCAGTCAAAAACACATCTTTGCTTCCAGGCGAAAAGCGTGCTCCGGCTCTTGCTGTGAAAGATTCCACGGAGATCAACTAGTGACTGACGTCTGTGACCCTGCAGTAAAAGATACCCTTTCACTTCTTCTGCCTCTGATGCTGTTTCTCCAGGTACGTTGTTCTGAAATTTTTTTCGTCCCTCCAGGCAGCAACCTCCTTTCTGCTCTGTCCGAACTATGAGGATTATCCCGCTTCCAGCATCATAAAAGACCGCCGCCACTCGTTTCTCTCTCTCTCTCTCAGGGCAGTAAAAGTCTGCAGCTGCAGGACACGGCAAGTCCCTTTCCAGCCCTGGCCGGGGACTATGTCTGTGTTGTCTTCACCACTTCATCATCATCATCATCATCATCATTCTTGAGAGTGGTTAGATTGGACTGGACCGCGCTCCACAAACGCCGGCACGGTAGCTCAGCGTGTTCGGTCAGAGGGTTACGTGCTCTCTGTAATTAAAAAAAAAAAAGAGTCAATCGATCAACAACGACCGTAAATGGATGTCTTACGACGTCCGCCCCGAGCAGATGCAACGAACAAAAGCGAACAAAATGAGAGAGATAAAACAAAGGTGGTTGAGCACCTGCCCGCGAAAGGCAAAGATCCCGAGTTCGAGTCTCGGTCCGGCACACGCTTTTAATCTGCCGGGAAGTTTCATCATCTCTAACATGTTGTTTTGTAGGGCGGGCAAGCACAGCCAAACTTCGACATTTTTTCAAAGAAAATTCTGCACTGGCTATATGAATGATTTTTTATTAAATCAGCGACCGGTTCCGCACCACTTATCGCTGCATCCTCAGGCAATATACGTTATTTATAACATAGTAACGTTGAACATTGCCCTTAGCCACTCCCCACTATTCACGTCCAATATAACGTCATCTGGTGAAAGCAGTAGTTAAAATTTAAAAATCATTTCCATTTTTTTTTTAATGATGGGAGCGGCAATGACCTTTCAAGTTGAGAGGAGCGCATATTGCCTGAGGATGCACCGATAAGTGGTGTGAAACCGGTAGCAGATTTAATAAAAATCATTCATTTAGCCAGTGTGGAATTTTCTTTGAAAAAAATCATCGTCTCTTCCCGGCCCCTCTTTAGCCGATAGTGGCTCCTGAGGAATGTGTGGACCACTTTACCTTTTTCATAAGTACTCAGTCCTAATTAACTCCAACACATTCAGTACTACAAAAATTGTTAGGAGGTGTTGCTAGCCAGTATCACCTAATGAAATGATTAATAATCAGATTCTGCATCATAAAAAATCTCCTAAAATAAATATAAGTCTATCAGGAGATTAAATGTATGGGGGGAAAATCTTGTCGTCTTGCAGAGAGTATTCAAAATCTGTCGCGCCGTGCATGCACGGTGGTGCAAGTACCCTTTATAGACCATTTTGAGATTGTTCCCACCTTAATAAACCACAAGTTTCTCGTATCAAATTGTTCGTTTCAACTTCCCCTACACCACTGTTGTACATCGTAAACAGTTATGATTTACACTCTGTGTTGTTGTGGTCTTCAGTCCTGAGACTGGTTTGATGCAGCTCTCCATGCTACTCTATCCTGTGCAAGCCTCTTCATCTCCCAGTACCAGCTGCAACCTACATCTTTCTGAATCTGTTTAGTGTATTCATCTATTGGTCTCCCTCTATGATTTTTACCCTCCACGCTGCCCTCCGATACTAAATTTGTTATCCCTTGATGCCTCAGAACATGTCCTACCAACCGGTCCCTTCTTCTTATCAAGTTGGGCCATAAACTCCTCTTCTCCCCAATTCTATTCAATAGTTCCTCATTAGTTTTGTGATCTACCCATCTAATCTTCAGAATTCTTCTTTAGCACCACATTTCGAAAGCTTCTATTCTCTTCTTGTGCAAACTATTTATCGCGCATGTTTCACTTCCATACTTGGCTACATTCCATACAAATACTTTCAGAAATGTGTTTCTGACACTTAAATCAATACTCGATGTTAACAAATTTCTCATCTTCAGAAACGCGTTTCGTTACCACTGCCAATCTACCTTTTATATCCTCTCTACTTCGACCATCATCAGTTATTTTGCTCCCCAAACAGAAAAACTCCTTTACTACTTTAAGTGTCTCATTTCCTAATCTAATTTGCGCAGCATCACCCGACTTAATTCGACTCCATTCCATTATCCTCGTTTAGCTTTTGTTCATGTGCATCTTATACCCTCCTTTCAAGACACAGTCCATTCCGGTCTACTGCTCTTCCAAGTCCTTTGCTGTGTCTGACGGAATTACGATGTCATCGGCGACGCTTAATGTTTTTATTTTTTCTCCGTGGATTTTAATACCTACTCCGAACTTTTCTTTCGTTTCCTTTACTGCTTGTTCAATATACAGGTTGAATAACATCGGGGAGAGGCTAAAACCCTGTCTCACTCCCTTCCCAACCACTGCTTCCCTTTCACGTCCCTCGACTCTTATAACTGGCATCTGGTTTCTGTACAAATTGTACATAGCCTTTCGCTCCCTGTATTTTAGCCCTTCCACCTTCAGAACTTGAAAGAGAGTATTCCAGTCAATATTGTCAAAAGCTTTCTCTAAGTCCTCAAATGCTAGAAACGTAGGTTTGCCTTTCCTTAATCTTTCTTCTAAGATAAGTCGTAGGGTCAGTATTGCCTCACGTGTTCCAACATTTCTAAGGAATCCGAACTGATCTTCCCCGAGGTCGGCTTCTACCAGTTTTTCCATTCGTCTGTAAAGAATTCGCGTTAGTATTTTGCAGCAGTGACTTATTAAACTGATAGTTCGGTAATTTTCACATCTGTCAACACCTGCTTTCTTTGGGATTGGAATTATTATATTCTTCTAGAAGTCTGAGTGTATTTCGCCTGTCTCATACATGTTGCTCACCAGATGGTAGAGTTTTGTCAGGACTGGCTCTTCCAAGACTGTCCGTAGTTCTAATGGAATGTTTTCTACTCTCGGGGCCTTGTTTCGACTTAGGTACAGTTTAGTATTCTACAGTGATTCGGATTCTAGCGGGAACACACCTGAGACACTCGGGCTACATAATCCGGCTGCGGCGTTGCTGCCGAAGCCGTAAGCACGTCATGCGGAGCCGGCCGCTGACGAGAGACTGCCGGTAAATAACGCGGCCGGGCTCCCGGTAGCCAGTCTCTCACCAGTCTTTGAGGGCTTTCGTTACGCGCCGCAGTGAAATTTCGACCTTTCCTACACTGCGTTTGTGATTTGGAGTGCATGCTTAAAATGAGTTCGTTACGACCCGGACTTGTTTTTTGTCACCCGTTCACTTCGACCACATGAACAGCCTACTTTTTCCACTGGTCTCTGCGTTACCGACAGTGCGAGTGATCGTAAACTGTATTCCAGATACACACAATAGTACAAAAAATATGTAATTATATTAATTCGTATTAAAATTTCATGTATTTAATTCTAATGTTGCAGGCAGACTAATGTACTTTGTACAATTATTAACACTACTGTCAATGTGTGACATAATTGTCTCTGGTGAAATGGTCTCTGCCTGAAAACAATAAAGTAAAATAAAACAAAAGCCGATTGTGGAAAATGTAGATTCCACTCTGAGATTTGTCGGAAGAATTGTATAGAAATGTGGTTCATACACGTAGAAATACATTTCAAATCACTCTCTAGACAGTTCTTGTCTATTACTTGTCCGTCTGCGACAGTACATACATGTTCTGATGACTAATGCATCGACGCAACCACTCTCTCGGCTGTTCGTTTCATTCCAGGTAACTGTCACAAGCTATTCTATCTTCCAAAATACTTCATTATAAGCCCTCCCTTTCCTTCCCAGCACTTTACCTTCAAAATCAGTAAAGGTGCTATAACTGACGTCTTGTACCTAAAATTTTATTATTCTCTTTTCTATTTACTTCAATCATTTTCTCTCCCATTTACTTCCGCCGGCTGCTGTGGTCGAGCAGTACTAGGCGCTTCAGTCCGGAGCCACGAGGCTGCTACGGTCGCAGGTTCGAATCCTGCCTCGGGCATGGATGTGTTTGATGTCCTTAAGTTAGTTAGGTTTACGTAGTTTAAAGTCTAGGGAACTGATGACCTCAGATGTTAAGTCCCATAGTGCTTAGAGACATTTGAACCATTTACTTCCCTTAAGACTTACAAGTTTTCCTTTTCATCCAGATCGTTCTTATCACTTTCCGTCAAATCCACATTTGAGCAGTTTTTGGCAGATAGAGCAGCGGATTTTCTGACACTTGTATTCATACGTTTGCTGGTAAAAATGGTTTTCTTAGTCATTAATGTCTGTTTTGCCAATGTAGTCGTTCTCTTCACTCCCAATAAGTATCTATTGTTCTTTGCTGTTACACTAACGAGGTGAATACTTTCAAACGATCAATTCTGACGTTATCAATATTGTTTTGGTTTTCATCTCTCAGATATTTACTTTATTTTCCGTTTGTTCACATTTAATTCACTCCGATAACACGTTTGTCCCGAATTCACTTAGTGAGAGCAAGGGTGTTGTGAAGATGTTACAAGAAAGGCGTTATGGATTACGAAGACGTTTTACTATTGAAATTACAAGAGCATAGCTTTAAGCATACTACTTCCTCCAACATATATCTTTTTCGAAAAGATCGCAACTGGAAAACAAGAGAATTTACAGATCGTACAGAGATTTGCAGTCAGTCAGCATTGAGACCGTTACGCACCAGCTGTCAGACGTGTCATATGCATTGGCTCAAAAAGCACTTGTGCAACGTAAACGAATGTCGGTAGGTGAGTTTTTGCATCTGAAAGATGATTTCTGTTCAAATTTCGGGGTAGCCGCGCGGTCTTAGGCGCCTTGCCACAGTTCGAGCGGTTCGCCCCCTCGGATGTTCGAGTCCTCCCTCGGGTATGAGTGAGTGTTGTCCTTAGCATAAGTTACTTTAAGTTAGATTGCATAGTGTGTGTGCGTAGTGACCGATGTACTCAGCAGTTTGGTCACATTGGAACCTACCATAAATTCCAATTTCCACGAAATGTCATTGCTCTACGTTAATTATTTTTGGTGCTGCGACTTACTTCCGACAATTTGTTTACCATAACACGTTTCGGGACTAAGTTATCCCATTATCAAATGGTTAAAGCTTCTATGCCTTTGGGCACCGTCAACAAGTCAGCAGCACACATGCACTTGATAACGGGATAATGTAGTCCTGAAACATGTAGTGGTAAATATACCACACTTTTGACACCTGGTGGGTAATATCCTCAGTACTGGTACACGGGACGGTTGTTCTTCACAAACACCGATAGCGAATGTAACAAAAATGATGCGCATTTAAAAAGCTATACAGTGAAGGTAGCTGGCGGAGTGTGTATGAAGTTGTTGATGCAGATGTAGATAGCTGAATACAGAGGCAGTATCCCAGCTCGCTTGCAGTTCGGAATATCTTCCTACAGTCCCAGCGGATGCTTGCACGCTACTCACTAACTGTGGTGGTCTTTCACCCTGCATTTAAAACACGTAACGTTACTCAACGCATTGAAATTCGGATCGAATAACTACTCCTCTGACAACTCGTCAATCCTGGCGTGATAGAAATTAGTCGCAGGCAAACTGCGTAGGCAGGAAGTGAAGTCGAGCGTAAGAGCCCTCCATCACGGCAGTCACGGAACCCGTCGGAGATGAAGGCAGCCAGAGTGGAATGAATGCATTGCACGGTATGACATTGCGAATCCTTGACACTGTGAAAAGGAAAGGCAATGAAAGACCACCGAGAACAATGTGGAGTACGGAACAAAGCTTCGATCTCTTGCAGTGTGTTTGAGCCCAACTCTTTAAAGAGGGAAATCTGCAACTAGGTAACACAGTCTGGCCCTAGTTCTTCGAGGAAAACCTGATGAATTGCTGAGAATTCAGCTGGTTAGTTTTGTTTCATAAAGAAATAAAACAAGGAAATCTTTCCCGTACACAAATCGTTTCCTGGTAAGTGCTGGCATTGATATTTGGGCCATCTTTCTCCTTTCCTACATTAGGGAACCGAACCTCAATATGGAAAAATGGAACCATTAGGATCACTTTGTTGTCTGTCTGTTCCACGGTAAAGAAAATTTTTTCGCAGGATGTGCTGGACGTACGAAGTTCATTGTTATGTCTCATTTTAATGTCTCTGGCCCTTTGGCGGTGTAAAAATTTTAAGCTTCTAAATCAATACGGGAGAAACAAAACTGGCGTTCTACGGATCGGAGCGTGGAATGTCAGATCCCTTAATCGGGCAGGTAGGTTAGAAAATTTACAAAGGGAAATGGATAGGTTGAAGTTAGATACAGTGGGAATTAGTGAAGTTCGGTGGCAGGAGGAACAAGACTTTTGGTCAGGTGAATACAGGATTATAAATACAAAATCAAATAGGGGTAATGCAGGAGTAGGTTTAATAATGAATAAAAAAATAGAAATGCGGGTAAGCTACTACAAACAGCATAGTGAACGCATTATTGTGACCAAGATAGACACGAAGCCCACGTCTACTACAGTAGTACAAGTTTATATGACAACTAACTCTGCAGATTATGAAGAAAGTGATGAAATGTATGATGAGATAAAAGAAATTATTCAGGTAGTGAAGGGAGATGAAAATTTAATAGTCATGGGTGACTGGAATTCGGCAGTAGGAAAAGAGAGAGAAGGAAACATAGTGGGTGAATATGGAATGGTGGAGAGAAATGAAAGAGGAAGCCGTCCGGTAGAATTTTGCACAGAGCATAACTTAATCATAGTGAACACTTGGTTCAAGAATCGTAAAAGAAGGTTGTATACATGGAAGAATCCTGGAGATACTAGAAGGTATCAGATACATTATATAATGGTAAGAAAGAGATTTAGGAACCACGTTTTAAATTGTAAGACATTTCCAGCGGCAGATGTGGACTCTGACCACGATCTATTGGTTATGAACTGTAGATTAAAACTGAAGAAACTGCAAAAAGGTGGGAATTAAAGGAGATGGAACCTGGATAAACTGAAAGAACCAGAGGTTGTAGAGGGTTTCAGGGAGAGCATAAGGGAACAATTGACAGGAATGGGGGAAAGAGATGCAATAGAAGAAGAATGGGTAGCTCTGAAGGATGAAGTAGTGAAGGCAGCAGAGGATCAAGTAGGTAAAAAGATGAGGGCTAGTAGAAATCCTTGGGTAACAGAAGATATATTGAATTTAATTGGTGAAAGGAGAAAATATAAAAATGCAGTAAGTGAAGCAGGAAAAAAGGAATAAAAACGTCTCAAAAATGAGATCGAGAGGAAGTGCAAAATTTCTAAGCAGGGATGGCCAGAGGACAAATGTAAGGATGTAGAAGCGAGTATCACTAGGGGTAAGATAGATACTGCCTACAGGAAAATTAAAGAGACCTTTGGACATAAGAGAACAACTTGCATGAACATCAAGAGCTTAGATGGAAACCCAGCTCTAAGCAAAGAAGGGAAAGCAGAAAGGTGGAAGGAGTATATAGAGGGTCTATACAAGGGCGATGTTCTTGAGGACAATATTATGGAAATGGAAGAGGATGTAGATGAAGATGAAATTGGAGATACGTTACTGCGTGAAGAGTTTGACAGAGCACTAAAAGACCTGAGTCAAAACAAGGCCCCGGGAGTAGACAACATTCCACTAGAACTACTGACGTGCTTGGGAGAGCCAGTCCTGACAAAACTCTGCCATCTGGTGAGCAAGATGTATGAAACAGGCGAAATACCCTCAGACTTCAAGAAGAATATAATAATTCCAATCCCAAAGAAAGCAGGTGTTGACAGATGTGAAAAATACCGAACTATCAGTTTAATATGTCACAAATGCAAAATACTAACGCGAATTCTTTAGAGACGAATGTAAAAACTGGTAGAAGCCGACCTCGGCGAAGATCAGTTTAGATTCCGCAGAAATGTTGGAACACTTGAGGCAATTTGACCCTACGACTTATCTTAGAAAATAGATCAAGGAGAGGCAAACCTACATTTCTAGCATTTGTGGACTTTCGTCAATGAAACTTCCTGGCAGATTAAAACTGTGTGCCCGACCGAGACTCGAACTCGGGACCTTTGCCTTTCGCGGGCAAGTGCTCTACCAGCTGAGCTACCGAAGCACGACTCACACCTGTACTCACAGCTTTACTTCTGCCAGTACCTCGTCTCCTACCTTCCAAACTTTACAGAAGCTCTCCTGCGAACCTTGCAGAACTAGCACTCCTGAAAGAAAGGATATTGTGGAGACATGGCTTAGCCACAGCCTAGGGGATGTCTCCAGAATGAGATTTTCACTCTGCAGCGGAGTGTGCGCCGATTTGGAAGGTAGGAGACGAGGTAGTGGCAGGAGTAAAACTGTAGAGCACTTGCCCGCGAAAGGCAAAGGTCCCGAGTTCGAGTCTCGGTCGGGCACACAGTTTTAATCTGACAGGAAGTTTCATATCAGCGCACACTCCGCTGCAGAGTGAAAATCTCATTCTGGACTTTTGTCAATGTTGACTGGAATACTTTCTTTCAAATTCTGAAGGTGGCAGGGGTAAAATATAGGGAGCGAAAGGCTACTTACAATTTGTACAGAAACCAGATGGCAGTTATTAGAGTCGAGGGGCATGAAAGGGGAGGAGCGGTTGCGAAGGGAGTGAGACAGGGTTGTGGCCTCTCTCCGATGTTATTCAATCTGTATATTGAGCAACCAGTAAAGGAAACAAAAGAAAAATTAGGAGTAGGTATTAAAGTCCATGGAGTAGAAATAAAAACTTTGAGGTTCGCCGATGACATTGTAATTCTGTCGGAGACAGCAAAGGAACTGGAAGAGCAGTTGAACGGAATGGACACTGTCTTGACAGGAGGATATAAGATGAACATCAACAAAAGCAAAACGAGGATAATGTAATGTAGTCGAATTAAGTGAGACACTTAAAGAAGCAACGGAGTTTTGCTATTTGGGGAGCAAAATAACTGACGATGGTAGAAGTAGAGAGGATATAAAATGTAGACTGGCAATGGCAAGGAAAGCGTTTCTGAAGAAGAGAAATTTGTTAACTTCGGGTATAGATTTAAGTGCCAGGAAGTCGTTTCTGAAAGTATTTGTGTGGAGTGTAGCCATGTATGAAAGTGAAACATGGACAATAAATAGTTTGGACAAGAAGAGAATAGCTTTTCAAATGTTGTGCTACATAAGAACGCTGAAGATTAGATGGCTATTTCACATAAATAATGAGGAGGTATTGAATAGAATTGGAGAGAAGAGGAGTTTGTGGCACAACATGACAAGGAGAAGGGACCGGTTGGTAGGACATGTTCTGAGGCATCAAGGGATCACAAATTTAGCATTGGAGGGCAGCGTGGAGGGTAAAAATCGTAGAGGGAGACCAAGAGATGAATACACTAAACAGATTCGGAAGGATGTAGGTTGCAGTAAGTACTGGGATATGAAGAAGCTTACACAGGATAGAGTAGCATAGAGAGCTGCATCAAACCAGTCTCAGGACTGAAGACAACAACAACAACAAATCAATACAATCAGAAGATTCAGCCATTTATGTCATATATTTTGATGTTCGCAAAGTCACTCATCAAAACCTATATGTACCTTTTGTTTACGCAGAATCATGAGATATGACAAGAATAAAGATTTTACAGTACAAGTAAAGTAAAAATGTCTGAAAAGTGTGAAACTGTAATTATGCAACATAAATGTTTTTGCCATTAGAATACATGTTGCATTCGCCACCCGTCAAATGCAAAACAGACAAGCATTACTGGATGAAAACATAAAATATAAGTTGTAGTCGTGTTTCAGTTACTATGCAAAAGTTTTTTATTAACTCTTCTGTGTCTGATTGCGTAAATTGAAGTCTCCTGCTCGCTTTTGTATCCCTGGATTAGTCTGAAGAACTTCTGTAGAGATTTTGACACAGTCTTGGAATTCACGTAATCGATATCTTACCAGTATCTATTTCGAAAACAGATATAAATCATGGGTATTATCGATTCCCAAGATGGATAAACTATATATAAATATATATAATTTAAGTTTGCGACGAACCCTCAGCAGTCAAGCCCGACTCGCATTTGGGCACTTTTTTGGCTGCTCCACGATTGGCTAGTTGAACATACTAGTCGCCAAGTAGTTTTACCAAATGACGCTGCCTTGTGATGACTCGATACCTTTCGAATATATGATAGAGCGATTAAAATTAACGCTTCCGAATTTTCATGTAAAAACTCTTAAAACATTTCAGCAAAACAAACTTTATTAACATTCTACATTTCATTCCTACTCTTTTTTTTCTCAACACAAACACAATAGCAACCAACACATTTCTCCCAGAGAGCGACCACTTTGTTGATATCGTCACAGTTGAATGTATGTTGACGACACTACGACATTACCTCTGCTTACACCACTTCGTCCTCGAAGGTGTTCTTTAAGTTTCGGAGACAGATGAAAATCGGATGGGGCCAAGTCGGAACTGTATGGAGGGCGATCGATGACAGTGAACCGAAGGATTTTTGCAGATGTCGCAGAGCTCGTATGTGGTCATACTGGAGGAGAGGTCGAAGTCAAAACACTTTTCACAACACGCTGTTTCTCACGCACCGACATACACTCATGGTCATAAATTAAGGATACTGCTGATACATGGTGAATCAACGCTGTGGTGGGCGGTTTGTGGGTTTAAATCTCCTCGGGGTATGACCATGCGTTGCATTTGAACTGCATTCATCGCACGGTAGCGCTGGCAGCAGTCCACATACGAAGAGGTGTGTTGGTGTATTATGTCAGAGCACGGTGCAGCGAGTAAGTATGCAGATGTTTTCAGACGTGCTTATGGTGACTGTGTGTTAAAAATAGCTGAAAGAACACATATTGATGATGTTATGAGGGGTAGAATACTATGACGGCTGGAGACTAGTCAAACACAGCTCGTCATAGCACGGGCCTTCCGCGTGCCACAAAGTGTGATCTCACAATTGTGGTAACGATTCCAGCAGACAGGAAACGAGTCCAGGCGCTACAGTACGGGGCGTCCACAGCGTACAACACCACAAGAAGACCGATATCTCACCTTCAGTGCCCGCAGACGGCCACGGACTACTGCTGGTAGCGTTGCTCGGGATCTTACTGCAGCCACTGGAACAGTTGTCTCCAGAAACACAGTCTACAGACGACTGAACAGAGATGGTTTAATCGCCCGGAGACCTGCAAGGTGAGTTCCTTTGAACCCTGTTCACAGGAGAGCCCGTAAAGCCTGGTGTCAAGAACACATTGTCATTGGAACAGTGGTCCCAGGTTATGTTCACAGACGATTCCAGGTATAGTCTGAACAGTGCACTCGGCTGGTTTTAATCTGGCGTGAACCGGGAACCAGATACCAACCCATTAATGTCCTTGAAAGGGACCTGTATGGAGGTCGTGGTCTGATGGTATGGGGTGGGATTATGATTGGTGCACATACACCCCTGCATGTCTTTGACAGAGGAACTGTAACAGGTCAGGTGTATCAGGACGTCATTTTGCACCAATTTGTCCATTTTGTACCTGTGTGTCTGCCTTTTCATGGCTGCAGTGGGTCCCACCTTCTTCCTGATGGATGATAACGCACGGCCCCACCGAGCTGCCATCGTGGAGGAGTACCTTGAAACAGAAGATATCAGGCGAATGGAGTGGCCTGCCTGTTCTCCAGACCTAAACCCCATCGAGCACGACTGGGATGCTCTCGGTCGACGTATCGCTGTACGTCTTCAAACCCCTACGACACTTCAGAAGCTCCGACAGGCACTGGTGCAAGAATGGGAGGCTGCTGCTCGACCACCTACTCCAGAGTATACCAACCTGTTGTGCGGCCTGTGTATATGTGCGTGATGATCATATCTCATATTGATATGTGGGTACATGCGCAGGAAACAGTGGCGTTTTGCAGCACATGTGCTTCGGGATGGTTTTCTCATCATCAACACCGTGGACTTACAGATCTGTGTCGTGTGTGCTCCCTATGTGCCTATGCTATTAGCGCCACACATTCTGCAGTCATCCTTAATTTATGAGCATGAGTGTAGTTACTATACACAGCGTCATGTTATACATTACAATTCCTAGCTTTCTAACGGCAGAGTGCTGCAAATATGCAGACATGCTGAATGAAGGTGTAGAATGTTGATGACATTTGGTTTATTTAAAGGGCTTTAAGACTTTTGACACAAAAATTTCGGAGTCCTGCACGGCGTCCTTGAATACATCGATTACCACGTTATATGCTTGAAGATGAAACCTCCGTGGTTCACAGTCAATTACATGTAGTTAGTCTAATTCGATATAATAATAATAAAACAGAATAAATTGTTCTGTTCACTGCAGTATATATATAATCTAACTAAGAAGGGCATGTGTTAACATTGGTGAAATCTCTGGCGACGATAGAACTGTTTCCTACTAGACTGTCAAATTCAGTCTCGGAAAAATCTCGAGGATGTAATTTCTGAAAACAGAACATATTTATTGTTCTCAGCGTCAATGTTCTTACTTGAAAAAGTTTCTTCGCTTTACTGAGATTCTCTAACTACCTATCGATAACTGCAGGAGCTAGCTACTGTAGTAGCTAAGAATTATTTTGAACGTAATTTTATATTGATTGAAGGACTAAATCTGTTGTCGACCGTACCAAAGGCAGCTACTTCATGTCTCACAGTCAAAACTGAGCTAATGCTCCGCTTCCAATGAGACCTCTGCACAGCATACGTGTAGCAGCCGGGAGAGAACCTGAAATGGGACTTGTTACAGGAAAACCTGTTTATCTCGTACTCCTAGATACATCTACGACAGCGTAAAAGCAGAAATGCGCTATTTACTTAGACTACCTGGAGAGAAAGCGATTTCTTGCGGGCACACGATTTAGAAAAGCCTGGCTAATAGCCTTGTTAACGTGCTTTAGGTGACCTGATTCACTTCAGCTTATATCCCCGTACGAAGTGGTGACTCATTCCCGGAAAAACTAGTACGTTGGCACTAATGGCCATGAAGGGTCCCATTCACCACTTTCTATCATCATAAATCTACAGGTTTTCACAAACTGAATAAAAAATGTATAGGTATATATCATACGTATTTCATCTATCTGCGTTAATCGAAAAAGCTCACTAAGCGAGTGCTTTGAATATTTAAAGCTGATAACGTATTTGACATAACTTTGTGCGCCGTATACTTAAAAAGGTTTACCAGACCAACAATATCAAAGTATTATTACGTAGTATAAACAATTTTCGGTTCGCCACGTACGAGACCGTCCTATAAAATAATATGTCCTAATGTTTTATGTGAAATCTCTTAAAGCTTATTAAATAAAATTAAACGTTGTTATCATTTTACATCTTTAATTGCTAATGTCTTCATATTTGCAGTCCACTGTCGCTGAAGGACTCCGAATTGTAGCACGTGATCAGGCACTGTATAACATAACTTTGTCGATGCGTGGGAAGGAGTTCCCACACATTGAGCACCTTCTCCTTCAGCGTGGCAGTGCGAGACCACATACGAGCGATGCAACATCAGTAACAATCGGACGCCTAGAGTTCACTGTCATCGATTATCCTCCATACAGTCCCGACTTTGACCCATCCGATTTTCGTCTGTTTCCAAAACTTAAAGAACACCTTCTATGATTTTGACAGTGGTGAAGCGGTGTGAGCAGAAGTGAGGCTGTGGCTCCGTCAACAAAGTCAAACATTCCACAGCGGCGGTATCACCAATCTGGTCGGTCGTTGGGAGAAATGTATTCGTTACCAGGACGACTATGTCGATAAATAAACACGCATACATGAAGAATAAAGATGTAGAATGTCAACAACATATTTTTTATTTAATAAGCTTTAAGAGGTTTCACGTAAAAAACTCGGAAGTATAACTGTTCAGCACTCCCTCGTACTTCAAATGGTTCAAATGTCTCTGAGCACTATGGGACTTAACTGCTGAGGTCATCAGTCCCTTAGAACTTAGAACTACTTAAACCTAACTAACCTAAGGACATCACACACATCCATGCCCGAGGCAGGATTCGAACCTGCGCCCGTAGCGGTCGCGTGGTTCCAGACTGTAGCGCCTAGGACCGCTCGGCCACAAGGGCCGGCCCTCGTACTTCAGATCATGTAACTACGATGATAGCATATCAACAAACTCTTGTATCTGTGAACACTTGCTACGTTGTATCCAATTTCGACGTTGCTTGTATTTGTAAAGAAAACACACGAGATAGAACAGTGTTCCTGCAAGGCGTGTGAAGGTTTTCTGTGACTGTCACTCCTGTCCTAAGTTGTCTTTGATCATTCGTAGCCAGCTGTACGACTTTTCAGAAATGTGTTCTACAGACTATCTGTCTCGTAACATAAGGAACATTCTGCACTGGAACAGTGTCACCTAACGGCAAATGACGTTTGCGGTAGTAGATCACCCGTGACCATTAGAGCTCTACAACATCCTCATATAATGAGTTTTGGCATTGACGAGGTACAGTGATGCTTCGTGTTATGCATACTGATAGTAAAAAAAAAAAAGTGTGACGTGTAAGATTCGAATCGAAAGTATCCTATTTACCTGCACACCTTAATGTTTTAACACAATACAATACTCGAAACCATGTTTTCGGAAAGTGACTGTACGTGAAGAGGAGACGGTAGGCATAGAGAAAAGAGTGTTATTGCATAGTTACTGTTCGTAATCTTATTTACATAGATACTGAAACTAGCTACGATATACACTGAACACAGCAGTTTCCTTCTTTGAACGAGACTCGACAGCCAATGATGCAGTGTAGCAGTAATTTTGCGGTCAGGCCTGCAGCTTTTGCTGAAGACATCACAGCACTTCACTGTGATGGGGAATGTGGGTACAACGCCACTGTCCCTGTCCTTAATGTCAGCTTCGAATCTGACCACGTCTTCAGGTAGATAACTGTTTCAATGGGGCCGAATGCACACCATTCCCGTCCTCTCAACAAGGAAATGTTCTTAGGAAAAGGTGTTTAGGAAAACTGTTTAAAAACGGCTATATCTATTCATGTTGAAGAGAACAAAATTTGTAGAAACAAATAGAGACACGAAAGGTTTGCTGTAACGGTGGAGCCTGGTATTAACACAGTAGTGGCCAATTGCGACCATCTTGCCTTGTCTTTCCCGATTCTTATATATTCAGCGAAATGTAGCAACGCCAATTAACGAGAGTAATACCACTGTGCCCATCTTTTCAAAACATGGTTAATATTTCACTACGTTAGGCTGAGTAATGTATTGTAGCCGGCCGCGGTGGTCTAGCGGTTCTAGGCGGTCAGTCCGGAGCCGCGCGACTGCTACGGTCGCAGGTTCGAATCCTGCCTCGGGCAAGGATGTGTGTGATGTCCTTAGATTAGTTAGGTTTAACTAGTTCTAAGTTCTAGGGGACTGATGACCATAGATGTTAAGTCCCATAGTGCTCAGAGCCATTTGAACCCATTTGAATGTATTGTATTAGTCAATAATAATAGCAAAGGGAGTCTCTCACAGAGTGGCGGATCTTTATTCGTGGGAATCATTGCAATAGGATAACGAATGAACCACTCAGAGAGTGGGAATTCTTTTCTTTGTTCGTGGGAATACTCCTAAAGGGACGATGATTGGCCTAGGTTGACGTGAAGGTGCCAATGCTAGAGACATAGATTCTTTGTCCGAAAGGTTCCGAAACAGATTTTATTTTTGGCGTATAAGCGACGTCATCACTTTAACTACGGCGGTAGCTTGAACTAACAACAGTGAACAACAGATGAACATTCGACGATTCAGTTGTGAGCCGACAGTGTGACGTAGTATGTCAACTTCATTGTGACGCATATTACAATAGTCCAATATCCCTAAATAAAGCTCTCAAGACGTTCACCAGAATGTTCTGAAGAAGAGGAAAGTTAGTGCAATGTTCGTTCCGCATAGTTTCACATCAGAAGAAAAACAACAAGGCGTTGAAGCCTGCAGCGACTTGTAAGAAATGCATAACACGACCAATTAGTTTCTTTAAAAAACCGTCCCAGATCAGGAGACTAGGTGTTATCAATACAAACCCATCACAAAACGACTAAGTACAGAAATTCGCATGAAGGATGAACGCGCGAATTGAACGGCGTCCCGAAGCAATTCTTTTTCTGGAACTTTCACTGGTCATTATGAACGTTATGTGGGTGTAGTATTCAATTGGAGAGAGGTGAGGAGGAGGGAAGGGATGAGGGGCGAGAGAGAAGAGATTATATACAATACCTGAAGCATAAAAACCACCATCTTAAGTCCCCTTTATTAATCAAGTCTAGAAACGTTTTTGCCTCATGGGGTGCAACCAAAAATTTACCACAATGTTAACAGGTAAGTGGAATGTCACCATCATAAGAGTCAAACGATAGCATTCAATTTTATTTTGTATAGGACACATGTATGAAAAGCATTGTATGTTTTCATATCGATATATTTATTGAGTCATTTTAATAAAATAATCGTCATGTGTGAGAAGCAAGGTGTCTGAACCGTCTCCTCCGTAGACATAGTTCAGGTAAAACAAACGCCGTTCACTGAAAGTAGCTTAAACCAAGCTGTTCAATGTTTGCAAATTATGGATAAGGTGTGACTTATTCTATGAATAAAGGGTGATTCCGGGTGATTCCCACGTAAATACGTGATAGTAATGTTAATCAAGAACTCCAATATTTATAACTTGACTGATGTGATGACGCCATTTTAAGTAAATATGAAAAAGAATGTATTAAGACACAAAACTTACAAGTCAAACGTATCCGTAATTTTGTATAAGAGCCAACTTTTAGTACATGTTAATTTATTTTAGAAAACCAATGATCATTTAGTGGGATGTAGTCGTTAAGCTGTTGATAATGTGATTGCTGTCGATAGGTAGACAGAAGTACACTGAATAGCCAAAGAAATTGGTGCAGCTGCCTAATGTTGTGTAGGGCCCCAGTAAGTACGCAGAAACGCCGCGGCACAAAGTGGCATGCACACGACTAATGTCTGAAGTAGTGCTGTAGAGAATCCTTCAGTGCTGTCCATAAATCCGGAAGAGTACGAGGGGTAGATATCTCTACTAAACAGCACATTGCAAGGTATTTCAGGTATGCTCAATAATGTTCATGTCTGGGGAGTTTCGTGGCTAGCGGAAGTTTTTTAACTCAGAAGAGTATTCCTGGATCCAACCTTTAGCAATTCGAGACTAGTGGTCGCATTTATGCGATTTCAGTCTTTCTCGGCGTATTGCACTGATGAATTCTTCTCGGGTTATCAGCCGAGTGGTGGCGTCGTCGCAACGTTTCAATAAGTTTCGTACCCATCATTTTCTGGCGAAGTCCCCAGAAGATGATGGGCACAAAACTCAATGAAACGTCGCGACAAGACGACGCCACCACTCCTCTAATAACCCGAGAAGAATTCATCAAGTGTCGCATTGTCCTGCTTGAATTGCCCAAGCCCGTCGGAATGCTCAACGAATATGAATGGATGCAGGTGATCAGACAGGATTACGTATCACCTGTCAGAGTCGTGTCTAGACGTACCAGGGGTCCCATATCACTCTGACTGCACACGCCCCATACCGTTACAAATACTCCACAGCTTGAACAGTCTTCTGCTGACATGAAGCGTCCATTGATTCATAAGGTTGTCTCCATACCCGTACATGTCCATCAACTCGATACAACATGAAACGAGACTCATCCGACCAGGCAACATGTTTCCAGTCATCAACAGTCCAATGTCGGTGTTGACGGGCCTGGGCGAGGCGTAAAGCTTTGTGTCGTGCACCCATCAAGGGTACACGAGTGGACCTTCGACTCCAAAAAACCACATCGGTAATGTATCGTTGAATGGTTCCCACGCTGTCACTTATTGATGCCCAGCATTGAAATCTGCAGCAATTTATGGATTGCGCTTCTGTCACCTTGAACAATTCTATTGAGTTGTCATTGGTCCCGTTATTGGAGGACCTCTTTCCGGCCGCGAGATTTGATGTTCACGGTACACTCGTGAAATGGTCATACGGAAAAATCTCCAGTTCATCGCTACCTCGGAGATGCTGTGTACCATCGCTCGTGGCTGACTATAAGGCCACGATGAAATTCTTTTCAAATCTTGATAACCTGCCACTGTAGTAGCAGTAACCGATCTAACTGTGCCAGACAGTTGTCGTATGTAGGCGTTGCCGACCGCAGCGCCGTAGTCTGACTCCCTGCATGTCTCTTTATTTGAATACGCATGCTAGTACCAGTTTCTTTGGCGCTTTAGTGTATATCAGAGTTGCTTTATCCTCCAGCAGTTGCAGAAACAGCCATACGTAGAAGAACGGAGAGCTGTCTAGCGCTCAGGTGCGACTGATTTAAGGCTATCTCCAAATGGCGGCATAGTAGGCAAGACCTATTTTATTTTCTACGCCGACATCCATATGCCAAAGACGGACACAAGCCGACACATAATTCCACTTAAGACAGTACCGTACAGTATGAATACAGCATCAACAGTAGTGCAAGGACTCATCAGTGTCTCAGGACAGCATCAGGACTCAGAGTAGCCGTCTAGAAGAGCCACATTGGACGTTCTAACCGCGATCTTAGTTACCATTCAATGCATTCAGGTCTGGAGCAGAGTCAAAGACTGCTCAGTACAAGTGAACGCTAAACTATAGCTACGCTCCATCTTCGTACTAGAGTTAAGTACAGGGTGGTGCACGAAATGTGTTACCAATTGTTTCTTTCACAGTTTACGACGCACATTAGATATCCCGCTGTGATCTCTACAGCGGTACCAGCAGAGCTTGGAAAAATAAATGAATTACGAAATGAAGTGTAATCCACGATACTGCCGCTAGGAGATTAGTAAGCAGCAATGGCTGACAATGGAAGACTGACGACACAGCAACGATCGTCAATTGTGTTACTTTTTTATGAAACGAAAAGCCTTGTTGTGACTCAGAGGCGTTTTCGACAACAGTTTAACACACGATGGGTCCCTTGCAAGAAGACCATCCACAGGTTGTACGATAAATTTGTACAGGTAGATCAGTATTGGAAGCGAAGCGACCTCGGCCTAAGCCTGTTTGTTCGCCGGAGAATATTTAAGCGGTACGAGTTGCTGTACAGAGAAGTCCCGGGAAATCGTGTAGAAAGGCAGCAGTGCAACTGGAAATATCCAGACGTTTCGTTCAAAGCATTCTTAAAAGTGACCTCCATATGTATCCATACAAGGTGACCTGTGCACAGAAGCTCACTGAAGAACACAAGCAGCAGAGACTACTGTTTGCTTAGTGGGTGGAGGATAGCGAAGAAACTCAACAACATTTGGTTTTCAGACGAGGCGCATTTTCATTTAGATGGTGTGGTTAACTAACAAAATGTACGCTTTTGGGTCACCGAAAATCCACAAGTGCTTCATGAACAACAACATTATGCTCCGAGGATTACAGCGTGGGCAGCAATTTCCAGTCACGGACTTATTGGGCCCTTTTTCTTTGAAGAAACTGTGAACCGCGAGCGTTATTTGAGCATGCTTCGCAATAGCTTCATTCCACAGATTCTTGCTACTGCCTGCCCTTCAAAACGCAGTGGTTCATGCAAGATGGAGTAAGGCCACATACTACAAACACTGTGTTGGAGTTTTTACACAAGCATTTCGATATGCGGATCATTTCACTCAGGTTTCCAGGTCCCTTCAACGACGGACAAAATTGGCACCCCAGTAGTCCAGACCTCAATCCATGTGACTTTTTTCTTTGGTGGTAGCTAAAGGAAAAAATTTTCCCGAAACGACGAAATGGTGGACATATTGAGCATGTGCGGAATTACAACAAATCTCCATGGACGGCTTTTCATTGTAGTATACGTTCCTTTCAGATTGCATTGAGAATAAAGTTTATATTCAAAAACAAAATGGTAACACATTTCGTGCGCCACCCTGTATTTTTAAGATTTCAGTAAATATCTTACTGCCGGCCGCGGTGGTCTAGCGGTTCAGGTGCTCAGTCCGGAACCGCGGGACTGCTACGGTCGCAGGTTCGAATCCTGCCTCGGGCATGGATGTGTGTGATGTCCTTAGGTTAGTTAGGTTTAAGTAGTCCTAAGTTCTAGGGGACTGATGACCACAGATGTTAAGTCCCATAGTGCTCAGAGCCATTTGAACCATTTTAAATAACTTACTGCATATTGTTGCTTATCTGTGTTCCCCAAATTTTGCCATGGATGTTGCTTAACACATTTTGACGCTGTCCCTGCGAGCAACTACTTCCCGTTTTACAGTATAAAACATGAAAACAGTTACCACGTTGCGAAACGTTTGTATAGACTTCATGAACTGCGGAACTGAGAAAGCCCACGTTAGTTGTAAGCTCCTTCATATACACCTAACACCACCAGCCAGTGGTCAGGTAACATCAACTCGCTGTCCGACGCTAATCGCTATCCGGCTTTTAATAGTGTCGCAGGTTTCATGCAATGTGCGTGCACGTTCCAGAGTTTATAACGCTCAGAAACCAATTAGTAACAACGCTATCAACGACTCTGCCAGCACACCTTGTCAGACAGTATCCAGCAGAGACACCGCTCACGTGTTTAAAGGTGTCCCCCCCCCCCCCCCTCCCATCTCAACTCAGACTGTTGAACGCGGCTCGCGTAGCGAAAGGTCAGGGTCCGGCGACAGGCTACCAACCACTGCTGCCACATGCGGCCGCTATCTGCGTCACCTTTATGTGTCTGTACAGACAGTTCACCTTCGCGTCACGGAAACTTATAGTCTTGTGACTTCCTATGATATGGAACTCTCAGCAGACGAGACGGAGTTAAACAATTACTGTCCTGTTTCGTTACTGAAATATTTTTCCAAAATTTTCTAAAAAGTATTGTTCTCAGGGTAGTCACACACTAAGTGGAAACAATTTACTTACAATATCACAGTTTGGATTATATAATGGTCACTCGGCTGAGAAAGCTATTTTTACATCCACTCACTAAACAGTACAAGTCTTAAATAATAATATATCGCCAGATGGTATTTTTTGTGATATTTCCAAGGTGACTGTGCAGATCATGTTACTCTAATAGAAACACTCAAGTTTTATGGACTTTATAGCTTCACACACAGCTGGTTTGAATCATACCCAACAGAGAGAATGGAAAAGGTTGTTCTCAACAATTCAGTGTCGGAAAGGCAGAAAATTTTAGTGATGGAGAAAAACCCACAGGGTTTGATTTTAGGTCCACTCCTGCCCCTTATATATGTGAATGACCTTCCATTTAAAATTCAGGAAGCAAAATTGGTACTTTCTGCAGACGATACTAAAGTTATAATCAATCTCATTAGAGAGATTGGTGAATCCTATTTTCAAAAGGAATTAAGGGTTTCTCTGAAAATGGACTCTCTCTTAATTTTGAAAAGAAAGAGTCTGTGTGAATTTCCAAGTGACCAAACCGCTGAGGTCATCGGTCCCTAGACTTACACAATAATTAATTTACGCGAAGAACAACACACGCACCCAAGCCCGAGGAAACACCTGAACAAGGGATTGCGAAAAAGTTATTTTTTTCGACCAATCTGGGTACATCATTGTAACGTACATTAAAAGCTTTATAACTTTTATTGCAAGGTTCAACGGTGTTAATTCAGAAATATCAAGTTCTTGCCGATCAAAATCCAAGGTTATCACTTGGGTAGGTTTACCTGTGAGTCATTTTGCAACAGCTTTTAATCTTCTGATGATTTTACTAGACTGTAAATGACATCATATGCAAAAACCGTAAGAGACAGGCTCAGTTAGTCTCCTAAAAGCTAGTTTTTCGTGCCACTCAACGTTTATAGCGTCATATCTCCTAAACTACATGTGTACCGTACAATAATATTAATTTTGGAGGTATATTCGGTGATACTCAAGGATATATTTACCTATTGTCTTCAAAGTATCAGTAGTAAAGAAGTAACAAAATCAAGCGGCATGACTATTGCTGAAGTTTGAATGAAGGATAAACGAAAATGTAGTAAGTGATATAATTTTTTCCCTTTTATTTTGTGGGAGATGTCAGTGAGAAAAGTTTTCGTAAAGGTTTGAAGTTACGCATAAACCTTGTCGGAAGCCACTAAGTGCTCTCGCTCTCAATTAGTAGATGAATGAATTTCGGGTATCTGCATGCCGTCAGTTACGTTGCCTCATGGCAAACACACTGCATCTACAAAACTTGTCTCATTATGTTAAACTTTAACATAAATCAGTAGATAATGGCAAAGTTTTAAATTTTT
Organism: Schistocerca gregaria; assembly: GCF_023897955.1. Classification (NCBI taxonomy): domain Eukaryota; kingdom Metazoa; phylum Arthropoda; class Insecta; order Orthoptera; family Acrididae; genus Schistocerca; species Schistocerca gregaria. Next base: position 133,227,597 of record NC_064927.1, on the reverse strand, counting down.
AAGTTCTGTCAATAATCTCGCGACATATCCCATTTTTATTGGTCCTACGGTGCAACTGGTACCAATTTCCTACTTCTGGTATCCGGGATGCCGTTATAGTTAATGTAGATACCAGAAAGGACGTAACTGAGGAGCGCGACTCGTGCTGCTAAGCAGACTCGGTGAACCGGCAACCTGCGTTTCTCCCCGAAGTCGTCTGGAAAGCTTCCCCGCAGTTGATGCGGCTAATGCGACGTCACAGGCATTAACTCGTTCGCAGGTCGTAACTAAAGTGCAGCACTGCGCTCGGTGAACAAAGGGGCGGGAGAGATCGACGGAGAAACCGACAAAACACTGTTCCCATTTTCTACAGTATTCTTTGGAAGTACTCCAAGTACTGAGCTACTTAAAAGGAGTTCACTCTGGGTTGTATAAAGAGAAACTTCGATTCAAAACGATCTGTTCGACTAATGTAATACCTACAGCGATTATTGGAAGGTGTGACAAGGGGGTGGGGAGGGGGGGGGTGGGGGGGGGAGGGGGGGGGGGCAAACGGAGATAGCAGCAGAAATTTCTTTCTTATGCATATTACTGATAACATTGTCAAAAATCCAACTCGCGTATCATAAAGGAGTTACAGTGGAAATGGGCATCCTAATTACGGACTCACTAATGCCTACAATAAGACATATCATCAACTGTCCTTTGAGGGTAAACGTTTGGTCAGAGGCGTGGAAACAGAACCGCCTAAGGAGGCCACTGCCATAAACACAGCCCAATTTGTATTCTTCGTGCAATTTGCTTGACCTCAGTATACACAGCCCACGACCAGATCACCGGCTACGAAACGACGTATAACTTACTACATGAATACCAACCAGGTTTCCGAAAACTTAACATAACATCTGCTGTTAAAATTAGCTGATGACCTGAGCCTAGCCATGTAGAGCCAAGAGGCACTAATCATGTCCTTTTCCGATTTTAGCAAAATGTTTGTTATCGTCGAACTTAACCGCCAAAATGTTTTCTACAGGCGCAGTTCAATGGTCTCGGTAGTATCTGACGTCACGCCAACAATGCCGTATTCTGGAACTGCTAGGTCAAAATGAGGAGAGGTAGGAATAGCGCTTTTCCCACGGTTCTCGTTCATGTTAATGTTTAGGCGTTCTGTCCCAACGTAAATTCCACATATATTCTGGCTACTATCAGTTATAGTGAAGTACAAAACCAACTAACTAGAAGAATGATACGAAAAATGGCAATGCTGATCTGTGTGCCTTACCGGAATTGACACGGAATATGCTATAAAAATTCAGTTAATAAAAAAAATGGAATCGTGACTGTTTTGTCATTCTGTATTAGCGACGCCGGCCGGAGCGGCCGATCGGTTCTAGGCGCTACAGTCTTGAACCGCGCGACCGCTACGGTCACCGGTTCGAATCCTGCCTCGGGCATGGATGTGTGTGATGTCCTTAGGTTAGTTAGGTTTAAGTAGTTCTAAGTTCTAGGGGACTGATGACCTCAGCAGCTAAGTCCCATAGTGCTCAGAGCCATGTGAACCATTTGTATTAGCCACAAATTTCTCTTCGTCAGCGAAAATTCTAGGGGTAATTTTAGATGAAAACCTACAAAAACTAGTCTCCTCTGATTTGGAGAAGGAAACGTGTGCATACCCTTGCATTTCGTATTGGTGACAGCAGTGATTTTATACTGCATAGACTTACCCCACGAAAGTCCCAACCGTGGGTGTTCGTGATTAATGCGACGCAAACAGCTCCTTACTAATGCACGACGTTTCATGCCGTTCCGTTTCTTTTGTCACGTTTTGTCAACTGGTTATTGTTCCCACAGTAACCAAGACGTCTTTGTATTCCTTCTCTGCGTGTGGTCATAATACTAAGGTTACAGTTACTTACTGACTTTCCACGTAACGTACGCTGAGTACCATAATAAGTAAATCCCCGCCATAGTGTTTAAAATATCTCTGCCCATTACGCGGCGATCGAATGACTTTCTTGGCGAAACCCAGCGTTTCGCATCGTCTGTTGAGGATAGAGATGTAGCTTCTACAACGTCCAGTCGCATTAATGTGATCACCTGTCAGAGACCTGAATAACCCCCTTCTCCAGCGCGGACACACTGGACAACGCGATCGTTCACAGGAGCCCTGTGAACGGGAACGCGTTATGCAGATCTTGGTGCCTCTCGCGTCCATCTAGAAAAGGCAACGATTTTAATATTTTATATTTCTAGTTTTTACTTATGTTAACGAAGGCGATGTTGGTCTGATATAATTGACGATGCCCTTTGGCTACACTGACTAAAGGATTCTTCTAAGAAATACCAAATTAAGGTATTTGCTCTTTCAATAGTTTATCTGTTTATACATGCTTATTGGTTATCCAAGTCTGCACGACGCGATCGCGATTCTTAGATAGATGTATTTGTTCTCGGTTATCGATGTAGATAACCTGAAGATGCCTAAATAAGGCGAAACGCGTCGTTGAAAAACAAAAAAAAACTAAAATTGCAACCAAGACAGCTTTTAAGCAATACTGTTAAGCACTGGTTTGCTCTATGCCACATATGGATTGGAAGAATTTCTATTATTATGCAGACCCGTGAACGAGTGAAGCTGGTCGAACGGTTACTTGCTACTGTTGTGAGCTTCTATAGAAAGCGGTAAGCGATAAATGGTTGGACACTCACGACTCTTCACAGTACTTGAAGTTCGGAAGCTTGTCTGGCCTGAAAAGTAGAACAGATGACGATCTGTGGCATCTCTCCCGAAAGAGCACAACGCTGGTGCACGCACAACCGTTCGATTGACATTGTAAAACTGGAGTTCCTGAGCAGACCTCCCCTACATGTACACATATTGACCCAACGCCACCGTCAATTACGACTACAGTGGGCACGACACCATCGTGATTCGACCGCCGGCCACTGTAAACGTGTCGGTGTTTCAGGTGAATCACATTAAGTCGTCGGTCGTCTCCACAGATGGCTCATCGAGGTGTACGGCACCTCGAAACGTACAGCGCGCCACCGGCTCTGGCTGGTGGAGCGGTGGTTTGCTATGGGAGACATTATTCTTTGCTTCCATGGGAACTGTGGTAGTAATCGAAGAGAAGCTGACAGCTGCGAACCATTAGCATTCCTTTATGCTTGATGTCTTTCCTGCGGAGATATAACATTTCGGCAGTATAATTGTCTGTGTCTTGGAGTCATAACCGCGCTACAGTGGTTTAAGGAGTATTATAGTGAACCCACGTTGATGTCTTGACGACCACATTCGCCTGACGTAAATTCTACGGAACAGATCAGGATTGGTATCCGGCGCCATCATCGTGTACGCAAATCACTTGCTCGTTATTTATGCAAATTACGAGATCTTTGCGTAGCCATTTAATGCCACATATCTCCACAAACTGTCGGAGCCCTGATACGTAGGGTCAGTGATGTATTTCTTTCCAAAGATGGACAAACAAGCTATTAAGCAGGTAGTCACAATGCTTTGGCTCATTTTTGTAGCTCATCGCTCCAGCATATTCAGCAGACGTATCCGGACACCATATGTAATACGTAATTGACCACTAGATGTGACGAGACGCAAATCTATCAACATAAAAGGAGGCGGGAACTGCGGTGTTGTTGCTGGCAGGGAAGCAGTAACAGCAAGAGTTGGGTCGGTCGACAAGGCTCAGTGGACTAGTCATTGGATGTCGCCAGAGTAACAGATCCATCAGACACATTTCAAACTTTCTAAAGCTGCCCTAGTGACTGCTGGGTATATGGGAAGTGGAAAAGGGAAAGAACAGACCAAGACGAAGTTCCGATGCAGGTAGCACAATGATTGTGGGCCGGGACTTAATAATAACAGGGATTCAATCTCCTCATAATAGACACAATTCTGTACTCAGGGTTACGTGACGCTTGACGTGCTGTAAAGAGCGAGTGATTTGGAGGGATGGAGTACGCCATACCCTTGCGGAAATCCGATGAAAGGTCCTGAGTTTCGCGAATGCTAGGATAAAGTCATCTGTTATCATGTGTAGTGTCAACAGCGAGATAGAGAGGAGGTAACGTAAAGACAAGGGGGATGTTTTGCGTGGTTAGGGTGTGGTCCCTTTATTGCGCTTATGGATACGCTAAACGCAGAAGGATAGGAACACATTATACAGCGTTGTGCCCTGCGATCAGTACTGGACCAGCTCGCATACGAGGGCTGTTGGCGTCAGCGTAACAGTGCATTCCGTCATGCGAAAATAAAATTCTTGAAATGGTCTGGTCTGCCCCAAGTCCCAACCTGAACCCAATGGATCACCATTCGAATTAAAACTTCGATTCCGCTTCAGACCCGAGAGTCCATCACTACCTTTTGTGCTTTTAGCCCTTGACGAACAATGGGTGCCCACAGACTTATAGACAACACGTTGAAAATGTAATCAAGTACAAACCGTCATAATGGTGAAGGCCGGACACGCTCCATATTAACGACCACTGACAGGTGTCCAGATACTTTTGATCAGATAGCGTAAAATGGTTACATCATTATCGACTTTGGTTGCAGCAAACGATCTTCGGATCTATGTCGAGTACAAATCGAACCCGTCAGTTCCTATATGCCGATGTACATGCTACGTCACACCACTTATGTAAATTAGCTTATACAATCTGACGCATTGGTCTTACAGGTGACAAGTGAGATACGAAAATGTCTAGATACTTCTGGAACCGGTAACGAGTTTCCAATTTTGTGAACGCTTTACGGTCATCGAAATTCGTCGTACAACGTTGATCGCGAATGTTTTAGAAAAAATACACAATGCACAAAGAATTTACACTGTAAAATAACTGTAGAAGAAATCTTCCAGGACCTGCACTAAAAAACTACCTGACTTTAAGAGCGGCCGTCACGACATTAAACATCTCAAGGTCACACCTTGTCCCTGCAGTCCACTGGCTATAAGAGCTGTGAATCGCCCATCTCATAGCTTTGATGCATCTAGGTGCAGGCTGCAAGCTCAGTGTTCCCGTCCGATATGGTGAGTTTATATCCCGTTTTAGTCTTCCGTGGAAGGGTGCATTCTCGTATATTTGGTAGTGAGCGAAATGCAGGAACTCTGGCCTCATGTAGTACTACTCCGGTCGAAGGGTGTGCAGGGCAAAAATACATTCGAAAACTATCCATAATGGTCATATCAAACATACTGATACGGCCAACATTGAAGAAGCCAGGAATAATTTAAATCCTGCGCTAGTTCATAAAATGGAAATAAAACCTTATGGACCAGACGTTGTGGCCGAGCGGTTTTAGGTGCTTCAGTCCGGAACCGCGCTGCTGCTACGCTCGTAGGTTCGAATCCTGCCTCGGGCATAGATGTGTGTGATGTCCTCAGGTTAGTTAGGTTCACGTAGTTCTAAGTCTGGGGGATTGATGACCCCAGATGTTAAGTCCAATAGTGCTTAGAGCCATTTGAAACCTTATGGTATTTCCGAATCGACTGCATTTCGTTTTAACAGTGCGGTAACATCGGCAGAATCTGTAGATGTCAGCTCTTGTTTTGATTCTCCAAGAAAGAGAAATAAATGAAAACAGAAAAATTTATAAAAAGTCGATACTACGTCAGAGGGAAACATTCGGCAGCTAAAAAAATGCAGAATGATCTAGTGAAAAAATTAATTATTCTGGCCCAGTGACCTCTGTTCTCCCCCACTTGGTTTTTGATTCCGGAAGTATAATAACGAACAAAAATTTTTGGTGGTTGGTAGAGACACTGCACCAGCAGAACGAAGTTTTGTCTAAAATGCACTTACTAAGTGTTGCAGTATATTTCGATAAAACTTTGGTCTCACGAAAACACAAGAAAAATATATTTTACCGAACTTCAACGCAATTATTGGGGTGAATACAGTTATTTTTATGTAGTGTATATCTGTGATTTGGGTGGTAGGTACAGTGAAAAAGGATCAGCAAGAGGTGCAAATAAAAACTTTTCAAGATGCAAGGATATTCTCCGTCGTATTAAGGCAAGCCGTCTGATCTAAAATCCCGGCGGCAGCATATAACTACAAGCTCTCGTAAATAAGATGCGTTCATACGTAATAATTATGTATCAGATGTTATCAAAATTAATTTTGTAGTTTTCTTAAAACTTTCTCGCTGGAAGTTTCTACAAGGTCCAACAGAACGTAAATTCATCGGCTACAGTTTTCGTTACACAGGTGGTACAACTTTATCTTCGAATACTTTTATGTTTTCGCGATAAAATAGCTATCACATGGATCTATAAACTTTGAGAATGTTCATATATTATTTTCAGTCCATATATGACAGTGATTCTGTGTTTAAGAAGGGTTGAAGTAAAAACCGATTTTTCTTCAGGATTTCTTCTGACGTTAAGTTTTTTTTTTTTTTTTTAAATATCACTCGGCAAACATTTTCTTTTGGAAAAGACTCCATCTTTATAACAATACGGATGTCTACCATTTTTTCGCAATTTTCATTAACATTTGCAATTATCAGTAACTGTCAATGCTATAGGACAGTGAGATGACCTTGAGGTGGCTGTTTTCATGACGGCCGGAACACACAAATTGGCAGGGATTCGAGGCAGAACAATGATGGCAGCGAGTACAGCATCAACGTTTCTAGAGCTCGCGCAAGGCACAGCCGTCTGTACGTGCAAATGTCTGTTAGCCAGGGTGCACGAGCGCCACAACTCTCAGCGTCTTCAGAAGAGCCGCTGCGACGTGGGTTGCCTCACCTCACGACGCTCAGTGAATGGCCGCCCATCTGCCCACTGCGTTACGGAGGCCTTGTCCCGGTATGCCGGCGCGCCTTCAGGGATGAGACGTACAGCCTCCGTAACGCAAGCACTCACTGTTGGAGTACTCTCTGTAACTAATGCCACACGTGGGGAACCAGCCCTCGTCCTACAACTGAAACACTTTTTTTTCAATTACCGCTCGCCTTAGGGGACACAATGCGGATGACTGTAAAACTTCTTTTCTCTGAGAGAACATTGGAAAAGAAAGTAGAGTCTGGAGATGAGATGGGATACGAGAATACAGTGTCACTTCTTCTTGAGTGATACCCAGACGTTTTAGGTAGGTTAGCTAAGTAAATAGAAATAAATGGCTTCCGCAGTTGTGTACCACATATTTGAACTAGCAAGAAGGATCGATGGCTGAAGCATTAAATCTATGCTCTGCGGGGAAGAGCGATGAAACACTTTTCGGGCTTTCATGTACCTAGGAACAATGTTCAAATATGAAAGGATTGCAGCCGGGAAATACTGTCACTGCTGTACCTAATGGTCTACGTGCTACATTATTACTCTCCCACACCCCTGTAATTAGTAACTGCATTTAAACTGAGAAGTATTACAAAAAAGCAGTTGCAAGTTTAAACATCTTGAAAACGAAGCTATTGGCAACTGACAGAAATTTCCGTAGTCGAGACTGCAAAAATTGTTGAGACATTAGAGAAACTCTAATCACTTTCACATATGTGTTCCATGATGAAAAGTCGTTCCTATCAAGTTACAAGACGGTGCACAGTTGGTGAAGTACGGCTAAACCGTCCACACGTTATGAACTACTTTTAAACATATGCTGCATATGACACGCCATAATGATATGTGGCTAAACAATTTATACCTAGTAAGGCAAGGAAAGCGAGGCACCGCGAAGGAATTGTCCAAATGAGATGGAGATCGATAGATGTTCATGTTTTAACGACTGACTACAATTTCAGAAAAATTCCACTTCAGACCCGAGAGACCATCACAAGCGGTTATTCAGCTTGGCATTGATAGAGTTACGTGTTCTCGGAGTCTTTCGCGACGGCATACATAAATAAAACGCTCTCGGTTTTTCCAGCCGAATCAATTCGAATAAAATCCTTGAGCTTTCGACGACCATCTCCGCCATCGTCGTCAGTACGGAGCTATTTCTCAGCAGTTTCAAATGTGGCGCCTACCCCTGACGCCACCTTACGTCACTGGTGCTGCCACGGGCAAAAGCTCTGCTAGGTGCCCGGGTCCACTTACGCGCTTGCGCAGCATTGGGTCTATCTGATTGGCTGCTGCTGATTTCATCATGCCTATATAAGCGTGAAACCATAGCAGCCCCGGCAGTCAGTGAACTCCTCGCGACGATGGCAGAGATGGTCATCGAAAGCTCGAGGATTTTATTTGAATTGACGCGGCTTGAAAACCGAGTTGTTGGGTGTCCCCCCTGGAGGAAATCATGCTAAATTCTGTCCAGTTGGAGCGTCAGACATCCAAAATCCCGATCTTGATGTACGGCCCTGACCATAATACTCCAAACCTTCACAGTTGCGTAGACATCTTGCTATGAAAGGAAATGGCGCCACAAACCATCACTCATGGTTGTCGGGACACTACGGGCGACAGACACGTTGGTAACCAATCGGTGTCCTTGAGATCTCCAGATGCGTCTCCGGTAGTCATCGGGGCTCAGTTCAAAGCGGTCCAAGTATAATCCTGTCAACGAGATTCCAGGCACAAGACGTGCCTGGAGACGACCCAGACATCGGAGCAGTGCCAAGATTGTTGACCGTCAAGTGTAATGGCCTGGGAAGCCATTCCATTTTAAATCTCTACCACTTTGGCTGTCTAATTTTTAACAAGGAAAGTCGCCAAACAGCCATGCATTATATTGGCATGCTGTGTCCATATGTTTCTAGAAGTAGTGTATTCCTAGCTCAAGTGCTTCTTTCGAAGGCTTGACCATAACTGTAGTCAAGCCTTCGAAGGGATCACTTGGGCTACGAATGCACGACATCCAGAAACATATGTCCCCAATATATCAATATCGATTGTTTTTCAGAGGAGCGTTATAGGACCTGAAGATGTCATAGTGAATTGCCGAAACTGGTGGTAAAAATAAAATAAAATAAAATAACATCTCAATTGCACAGCTGTTTGACGAATTTCATTGTTAAATATTTGACCAGCCACTGTCTCATTTCCCCAATGTATCACCGGAGACATTTAGCTGTCACCTGCGGCACCCTTACAGTAGACCGATATGTCGACGTTGTTCTAGGCTCCATTTCTTTGCCCTTAAAGGCAAGGCGCACAGGGCTTACATTTTAGCAAGATAATGTTCGACCACGGTGAGATTTTCTACTGGTTGTCTTCGTACTTGCCTGGTCCTACATCGGCCAGCAAGGTCGCCGGATCTCTGTCCAACTGAGAACGTTCAGAACATTATGGGCAGGGCTCTCTATCTAGCTCTAGATTTTGACGATCTGACATGCCAATTGGACAGAATTTGGCACTATAGCCCTCGGGAGGATATCCAACAACTCCATCAACGCCAATCCAAAAAAATAAATGTGCTTGCATAAGGGTCAAAGACAGACCATCGTATTATGGACTTGCTCATTTTGCGAAGCTCTTTCTCTTGAATAAATCATCCAATTTTTTGTGATATTGTAATCATTTGTTTATCTGTACTGGAAATCACATCTAATAATTTCCGTCCCATTCAGATAATTCCTTCGTGTTGAGTCGCTTTTTCTTGTCTTAGTGAGCATCTACAAATAGGCTTCAGTACATTACAGAGTACTTAAATATTCAGAACACGTAATGTTTGCAAACGCTATACGAAACGTGTCTCGTAACAACAAAAGAAAAAATACCGGGTACTTCTTACCGCGATCTCTAGAGCGCGGTCTTTTACGTGATTCTAATATCGGTCACTAGACTGAAAGACCAGCAAAATCCTGTGTTACTAGGTATACTACCCTCCGGGTGCAACATTCTCATCTACTCTCAGGTATGTGAGCAAGTGCAGCAAACGACTGGAAGAGTATTGTTATCGGTATAGTTCCTGAAAACGTAGTGAATCAATGAGAGAAGACGAGTGCACACATGCTACAAAAGGGTTGTTGCACCGAGCTGTAGCTCAAGGGATGGTTTCCATTTATGGAAAGAACCGCTGTAACAAACCAGCATATGAGTGCATAAGGCGAATTGTTGATGATCGGTGGAGCAGTAACGCTGGCAACCCACATCGCTGGAGACCGTCTCAAATCAACTTTAAGGGAAATAAGTGGAAAACAGGTCCTAAATGACAATTGAACTACATTAAAAGTATTTACGGATTTCAAAACGACGTCACAGTTCTACCGACAAATACTTGCTGATTTACAACACGTTTCAATTGTCAGATTATCACCAGGAATCTTAAAGCACTTTAAACAGCCTATATGGCGACACTAAACGTATGGAGCCGTATAACATAAAATTCATATCAGTGGTGCCAAGTAGTAAAATCCACTAAATTGTCGCTAGTAAAATATAACAGTCCAAAACTTTTGGGGACTGGATTATTAAAAAATAAAGTTAAGATCGTAGTTTTAATGCTTGCGTTTTACATGGTCTCCCTCAACACGAATGGAACGCACAAAAGGTCCATATAACCAACGGAAACAGTTAGGAACGTCCTTCTCTGAGATGTTGTTCAACTCTTACGCTGCATAAGCTTGGATGTCGATTATGTCCTCAAAGCATTGATCCTTCCTGTCCTATCTCATTTTGTGATAGGGTAGTACCGATAGCACGAAGTCTCGTTACCCGTGACGATTTTTTTCGAGAACATAACGGTAAGCCGTTGCACTGCAGTGATGTCGCGCCAGCCATCCACACTTCGTTGGTTTCTTTTTTTTTCGGCATTCAAAGTGTGCGAATAATACCTTGGACACACTTTTCTCTTTTTCCAAACAATATGGCGTATGTCGTCAAGACTTGGCGGTAGAACGATGACCCTTTCTTTAGATACTTAGCAGGTGCTTGGCCTCACCTTCACAATACACATTAAACGTTTTTGTCTTTCGTCTTCTTTTTTTGTGGCCAAAGGACGTCGATTTTCGTTAGTCACACACGTATTCTTCAAAGGATTCAGCATCTACTTAACAAGTGAGAGGGTTAGCCTCTCTTTTTTTATCCCTTTTGCGTTTTTCTTCAGTTTCTTCGACAGCGTTAGAGGTCATTAAGGGCAGGTTTACTACCTTAGGCCAGAAAAACATGTTCTTTGAGAATTTGTTCTCTGGATGTGTTATAGATATCAATGACAAATTTGGTCAAAATGGTTATTGATATTTCCTCTACAAACTGAAAGTTTTTCGCCCGGAAATGTCGAAGAGCAAGGGCGTAAATGCCGTCGGAACGAAACAAAATTTCGGTTTGGACCTTCACGCGCTGTATGTCACAGGTCAGCCGGTTCGTATGAAATCAAAATTTAGTTCACGTTAGCGAAGTATATAAGATTCTTTAGAAGCTGTACCTCGTGTAAATTATTTTTACCATAGGAAATAAAATGGCAGACATTTGAAAAAGATTTTTTTTATAGATTTTCCGACTTCGTCGGCCAAAAAAAATGGTTCAAATGGCTCTGAGCACTATGGGACTTAACATCTATGGTCATCAGTCCCCTAGAACTTAGAACTACTTAAACCTAACTAACCTAAGGACAGCACACAACACCCAGCCATCACGAGGCAGAGAAAATCCCTGACACCGCCGGGAATCGAACCCGGGATACCGGGCGTGGGAAACGAGAACGCTGCCGCACGACCACGAGATACGGGCTCGTCGGCCAAGTAAAAATATTTATAGTTGATGGATTGGAATAAAAAGTGGTACAACGCCTATACAATTTAATTAGCTTCGTAAAAAACAAAGAATCACGCCAATCGGTTCGGTAGATTTGACGTTACCATACCGCTCGAATAAAAAAAGTCATTTCGAGAAAAACACGTTTCAAGTTTTGATACCATGTAAAGGCAATATTATGCAACTTACGTTCAATCTGCTATTCCGGGTCCATAAACTAGTCCTTTCTCTTTGTCATAGAGGGCGTTCTGCTCGATCTGGGCCATCCTGCGCTGCTCCAGAGCCGCTCGTGCAGCCGGCGACAAGCGGTTTTCGGGCGCTTGAATCCTGTGGTCGTCCGAATGCATGGCGAACTGCGTCGAATATAGTCCCAGGGTGACGTCCATCGATGTCATGGTCTTCAGAATTGCTGAATACCCTTCGTTGAAGCTGCTCACTGCCAGGAAAGTCACAATCTCCATAGTCCTCGCACCATAATGCAAATGCTTGGGGGCTAACTTCCAAACACACGCGTTCTTACTTTCAAATGAATTTTGTGGGTTTCCTCCCAAGCACCGATACAATAACTCATCCTCTGAAAGGGCCTCGTAGATCGGATGAATCACTTTCTGAACTTCTTTGGAGAGCGGCTGGTCGTGTTGATATTCGTCCAGGTGTCCGGTGGCCTTCCTAATGCGCCACTTGCACCAACTAATTTCCCCAGCCGGACAGTTTTGCTGTTGTGGGTGGTCATCCGTCGAACACTTGTGGAAATACGTTGCCATAATTGCCTTCTTCATCTGCTTCACCGAACTGGAATGCCGTCGGATTGCAAAACCGTTGTACGTCGTAAGCTCTTGATTACTTTATCAGTTATAGTCATGAGCAAGCACATAGAATAATTTTTCGTGGCTAGAAAGTCGAAATTCCCGAAAAAAACAGGCGTGTGAAAGAGACAGATTTCAGGCAGGAGCATTTTTTTGTTCAACCGCAAATAACAAACATTTCCATTCTGTATTCGGAAAAACCGTTTCAGGAGTAGATTATAACACTTGTATGGGTCCAAAAATTCAATTAAAAATCGATTTTTGGAACCAGAAGCTAGTAAATCTCCCCTTCATACGTGATTATAATCTTTCTTTTCTGTGTATCTGCTACCTCCATTGTACGTAATAATCTGTTTTACGAGCTCTAATCTTTGGCTGAATCTTCTAACTGTTCTCTTTTTATACGTATTACGTCGTCGTCGACAGTACACGGAACCCTAATATTTCTTCCTCCTTTGTTCACCAAAATTGTATAGAACGTGAAAACCGACGAAGATTCAGGCAGAGATAAAGATATGAAGGTAGCTGACCACTTCATTCAAATGACGCAAGAGAACGAGTGAAGTGGCGTTTCGAGACACGAACAAGTGGCTGAAGGGGGAAACCGCCTGAATCAGTGAGAAGAAGAACGTCAGTACGACGAGAAGAAGGAATGCAACTTGGCGATGTTCACGTTTGTGAGTTTAATACAACAATTATGTCCCAAGAATTCACATATATAACGAAGTCTCTGTATGTTACTATGCCTTTTGACACAACCATACCTTCTCAACTAGACTGCGGTTACATTCAGTGCACGCTTCAACGGGTTCACTTCGACACGAGGAAACCGTTGACCGTGACGCGCATGTTTCGAAATCCTCCCAGCACAGCATTCAGTTTACCTCACGGACCTACCCGGTAACGATCAAACAGCGTAGCTGCTTCATATAAGACCAGATGTTCGAGGAGCAATAATGGCTAACTTTCTTGATTCACTATGAATATCGGGAACTATAATCCATTTCTGCACATACAATGGATAATACGTTGCCTGTAATTGCAATTCTAAAGCGTTTATCGTCGAATAAGTAACATTTATTCCCTTTCCTTGCAGTAAAGGCACTGCAAATTGTTTCCATCTGTTCAGTGATCGTGACAAAACACTTCGCAATGAATTTCTTCAGCCATGTTTCTGCATAATTTTTCCCTTCATGAAAGATTCCATTCTTCTGTCCCGTTCTGACAACTGCATATAATGTTACATAGACCTTTGTAACGCAAGCAGCCACAGCTGTCAAACTTCACAATCAATTGATGTAAAATGAACCGCAAGACAGCTGTAGCTGGTGACTTCTTTACTTTCACAGCCGGTTTTAAATGCAGTAAAACTGCAATCTCAGCTGAAAACATTGTTACATTAGAGCATCAAGATGCTCCCAACGTTCTTAGTCAAAAATCAAACCCCTAAAGAGGGAAAGTCGCCAAAATGAATAAAACAGGGCATCTGGGCTAACAGTGCGGCGGCGCTGTCACATTAGCGCACCACCCCGGGGACTGAGTGTGTTATTCTAATCATTTCGCCATTATCCTCAACATTCGTGACAGTGCCTAGATTGGAATGTGAAAAAAATTGGACTGTGAAAAATTGGGACTTCGTACGGGTGCTGATGACCGCGCAGTTGAGTGCCCCACTAACCAAACATCATCATCATCATTATCGCCCCACTACGAACGCTGGGACACACCTGAAAAGGGGCAGTCGTCAAAATAATTAAAACAGGGCATCGGGATGAATAATACAATGGCGCAAATAGTGGTACATTAGTGCACCACAGAACGTTGGTGCGCTAATGTGACACTGTTTGCGTCACCCCACTGTTTACCTCGATGCCCTTTTTTGTTTATTTTGACTACTTTCCATCTTCAGGGGCTTAATTCTTGAGTACGAACGTTCGAAGCATCTCGTGCGTTAATGCGATTCTGTTTTCCCCTAAGAATGCTGTTTTAATGCAGTGAAACGGATTGTGACAGTAGAGAAATCACCAGTTAAAGCTGCATTGCGGTTCATTTTACTTCTATTCTCTTTGCGTATAGGATTGTTATCAGATGTGTAATTTTCATGTCAAGATCTTAAAGTTTCATTCTGCAGTAATTGTGTCACACAGTTTTACGCACTTCGTCAGTATTTTTGTTTGATTTAATAAAATTGCATCCAAATAGCCACATACAGGTGCTTTGCTTAACATTTTACATTTACATTTTACTTATTGATTTATAGATTTCAATTGGGTACGCCTCTCGCTAGCAGGTGCAAGAGTATAAATCTTGTTGTCTTTGAGAGACCTAGTGCTCTTTTTAGATAAGTTGATTTTACCTTTTCTAGTGTTTCTCGTTTTTTTCTGTTTGGCGGGCCCATATAAACTCCACCCCGTAGGCCAGGATTGGCAATATTTTTTCGTTGAATAATTTCATGGCCGTTTCTAGATTGAGTAGGGGGATGTTTTTGATCTGTATTGCTATTTTTGATTGGGCTGCACGTTCTGTTGTATGTGTTGTGAAGCATTTGGTTTTAGGTTGCAATGTCACCTCTAGGTATTTGAAGTCCGTTGAGATTTTCATTGTTTATCTATCCTTTGATGTTGATTTTCGCATTTTTGGTGTTTTGCCTTCTTTTCTGAAAATCACCATTTCGGTCTTTGTTATGTTTATGTGTAGTTTGTGTTCACTGCACCATTTATCTATTTCCTCAATGACCTTCTGCAGCTTCTGTATATCTGTTCATCATACGGCTATGTCGTCAGGGTATGCATATATCTATACATCTTCATTTTCTCCAACTCACAGTACTTCTTCACTGGCAAGAATGTACAGCAAAGAGCTCATTGCGGCACCCTGTAAGATTCAGTTCGATTGCAAAATGAAGTTCGAAAAAGAGGGGTTGTCTGATATTGTGCTTAAGTTGTATTGGAGGACTGACTTGATTATTCTTGTCCATATGCTATCTTCTCACATTGTGTTTTCCAGTTTTAGGACTATGAGATCTCTTTCCAGTATGTAAAGGCTTTGGTAAAGCCTATGAACGCTGTGTAGAACATTTGTTTCTTTTGTAGCGCTTCGTCGATGTTGTTTAGAAGAGGCGTGACCGCTGTTAGTGTTGAACTTCCAGATCTGAGGCCCATTTGTGGTTCTGGGAGGTGACTGTCCACGCAGGCTTTGATTTTTTGTGTAATTATCTTTGAACTGAGTATTTTCTTGGGCTATGCCTCTGTACTTGTTTGTAGAGAACTTTTATTATCGAATGTCTGCATTGGGTCGGAATTCTTCCAAGTTCCAGGCAATTGTTGAATAGTTTATCCATATGTGTTGGACAGTCTCTTTGGCATTTTGTATATGTTCATAATATATATTATTGGGTTCTGTTGCTTTCTTGTTCTTCAGTGTTTTTGTTACTTGTTCTACATATTCTTCATTTAGAAGTTCCCATACATTTTCTTTTTCCTTTGTTTGATGTTGTTTCTCTTTCTTTGGGGGTGTTTGAATTCCTCGTTTGTTCAACATCTTACTGAAGTGGTCTTTCAATTCCTTCATGTCTATATTTAGTGTATGAGTCTGTCTTCTTGGTCTTACTGCTATATTTGGGTCTTTCGCTGCTTCATCCGCCCCTCTTTTTGCCTGTCTTTCTATGTATTCTTTTTTCTTTGCTTCTATTAGTTTTTTGTAGATTGTTCTCTCTTCTGCGAATAGTTTGCATGTTTCCTCGTCGTGCTGTCTTCTTAATCTGTGGGGCTTTCTTAGAACAGTGTTCGCCGGCCGTGGTGGCCAAGCGGCTCTAGGCGCTACAGTCTGTAACCGCGCGACCACTACCGTCGCAGGTTCGAATCCTGCCTCGGACATGGATGTTTGTGATGCCCTTAGATTAGTTAGGTTTAAGTAGTTCTATGTTCTAGGGGACTAATGACCTCAGAAGTTAAGCCCCATAGTGCTCAGAGCCATTTGAACCATATTTTTAAAACAGTGTTCCTTTTGCCATACTATTCAGAATCGAAAAATCGTTTTGCCGTCCTTATTTTTGGGTTTATTTGTACCACTGAATTTTTTAGGAGGTCTTCTATTTTGTCTGTTGCTTCCTCTATTAAAGTTTCTATTTCTGTTATTTGTTCTTGTTGGTTTGTTATTTTCTATCTGATTTTCTTCGTGTGATCTGGTGGGTCTTTCTTGCTGGTGGTGAGGTGATGTTGTTTATTTTTATCTTCATTGGTTTGTGCTTTCGTATAGGAGTGATGGAGTCATGCCATATTGTTTGGATACTTCCTTTTATTTCTCAGATGTAGGTATTTGTCTACCGTTCAGTAGGGTGAAACCGTTTTCTTCTAGGGTTTCAATGAGTAGTCTTCATCTATAGTTCTCCTTGTTTATTCTACAGTTGAGATCGCCTGCAATAATGGTTGGATTGCTGTCGCATTGGTTGATGAGTGTGACTGTTTCGTCAATTATTTCTACTGCATTTCTGTGCGGCTGGAAATAAGCTGCAATTACATTTATGTTTGATGCTTGTACTAGTATACTATTTTCTTGTTGTATGGTTTTTTTGGTGGGGGTCATGCAGGGTTTCAGTAGGGTAGTCCAATTCTCCCTTCTTTGCCATTAGATGAAAATTGTTGAAGTCTTTATGTTGCTAGTTGTCTATCAGGAAGGTTTCTGTTAGAATTGCAAGATCAGAGTTTTACAATGCCTGGTGTTAGATTAAGAGAACTTTTTATTCTCTCTGCATTCCACAAGACGGCTTTTATGTCTTGTTCTTCTGGTTTTCTTCTCAGTTTATTTGAGCTCTGCTCCCTCTTCCAGTGATCTTTTTTGGAACCGAAATCGAAGTACTTTTATGTTTTCAGGCCACAATTCTGTTTCTTGTGTGATTTGTAGATCTTCAAACGGAATGTCTACTTTGAAAGCTCTTCACAGTCTAGTTGTCCCAGTATTCCGTTCTTGTTGAGATGTTTCACTACTGTGTCAGTTGTGGTGGTTCTCTTTAAATTACCGCTATACAGCCACGCTGTTTCGCCTTTTTTGTACGCATTATGGTTCCTTCTCCTGTACCAGCTCCTCCCTACCACAGTACTCCAAGATTGTCCCTCTAGTTCATTAACCGCATTTGGGGTTTCATCATGTTTCTTATGTGCATTGATTTGGACTTGTGGTTGATTTTGTTGCTGGAACAGAAGATTTCTGTATATTGTCGTTCCCCCTAGTTTAACTTTGTTGTTGTGCTTAGTTTGTATCTTGTTTCCATCAGTTTTGGTTTTGTCTGGTTCTAAGTGACTTTCCTTTTCTAGAGTTTTCTTTATTTGCTGCTGCATTCGTCCGTATTTATGACCACGATGTCTTTTTGATTGCTTTTTAAATGTTTTCCTACCGTCTTTTTCTCTTAGCGGATGATGTTCACGTTATTTCTCAGCTAACTATGGCGATGGCTAGGTTTGACATCTTGTCGATTATATGAGTTTTCTTTCTTTTATTGATGCGTTGGAATATTTTTTCACTTACCCAGTATACGATATTTCTCTTATACATAGTTTCTCTGGCTATTAGTCTATTGTTCTCTTAATTATCCTCCAATTCAAAAAAGTTTTCGTTCTACTTAGTCATTTCTTACTATGAAAGTCTTTTTTTTTTGTACTGTGATTATCATTTCTCAGTTTAGCAATAAATTCTGGTCTCCTAATGCTACATCAAGAACTGAATTAACCCTTTCACCTGCTTCCTAAATCTCCTCAGAACTGATGCACAGCATCCATGTTATCAATGCTGATAAAGCACAGTTCTTGAATGTTGGCTAGACAGCGCTACTATATAGCTCACACAGTTTCACACTAATATGGATATAATATCAAATTCCAAGGTTCTGCCATAAAAAAGTCAACCTGGAGAAAAGTTTTACTAAATCTTCCCCCGTCTTCTGGATCAACTTTCAGCTGATCCACTAAACACACTCGAATGGCAGCGACGGTTTCTGTACTTCTGTGGAAAGTATGGCGTCTTGGATCTGTCAGTAATATGTGTCAGTTGATGATACACATTAAATGCTGATGTGTCTAAGAACAGTTTCGTAATCTATGATTTAGAGGAACGGGAATGGGAAGGGTTAGTTGGACGGGATAAGCTGAGGATGAAAATGAGAAACTGAACTTACGAAGAAAACTCGTGTGCAAAAAAATGTTCAAATGTGTGTGAAATCTTATGGGACTTAACTGCTAGGGTCATCAGTCCCAAAGCTTACAGACAACTTAACCTAAATTATGCTTAGGACAAACACACACCCATGCCACAGGGAGGACTCGAAACTCCACCGGGACCGGCCGCACGGTCCCATGACTGCAGCGCCTCAGACCGCTCGGCTAATCCCGCGCGGCACTCTTGTGCAAACAACAAATTGCGTAAGATTTAAAATTTCAAGACACGTGGTTTCCACATGACGCTAAAAGTTTCGAGACTGAAAAACGGAACACAGCTGATTCCGACAACTCTCGAACAGGAATCTTGTCTCCGTTTTAAAACGATGCAAATACAGGGGAGGTGGTGAGAAGCTCATTAGTGATTTGGGCGGTTGACAGCAGCGTTTAGAAAGGAGCCAGCCTTCTTGCCAGGTTTTTTGCTAAGAGAGCCCGCCAGCCGACACGGCTGCGGCTCACAGCAGAAACACCAACTGGGCCGGTTCGGTCTCGCGCGGGTGCGAGCAGAACTTCTTGCTGCACGGGGGACGCCATGTTATGCAACGGCGCGCTCATTCAGCGATTGCACTTCATTTCTGTCAAATCGCGTTTATCCTACGTGCAGGAATTTTACTCCTCGTAGTATAAAATGTGTTAGGCTTAGTGCGTCGTCCCCTCGATGATGACAAATTAGTCAACACGTTTTCCGACAGAGCACACTGCGCAAGCGCTCTGTGACATGCAGGGCAGGGCAACAGTTTCTGGAATAGTTTAATGAGACGTACGCTGAATTCTGGTGATGCAGCTTCTGGATGTGAATAACAGCAGTTCGTCGATCATATGATTGGTGTCCATCCCAACAATAAATTTACTGTCGGGATGGAGAAGCGCGGGAAGCTACCATTCCTAGATGTTTTGGTTGAGCGGAAGGCAGGAAGCCAGCTTTGTCATCCAGTGTACCTGAAACCAGTACACCATGATCGGTACTTGAACGCCAATAGTTTCCAATACACAAGAAAGCTGTCCTGAACACGTTGGTTCATAGAGCCAAGATTATCTCTGACGACGACCACCTACAGTCTGAAATGCAGAATTTAATACGTGTTTTCGGGGAAAATCGATACAGCAAAAGAGACATCGCAAACGCTTTCAAGGGCCGTCGACGAAAGACAGCTGGCGAATCAATAGAAGAGGCCAAACGGACTGTACTCCTGCCATACTGTGGAGCAACTAGCAGTAGGTTAGGACGTCTGCTGCAGAAACATGGGCTAAGACCAGTGTTCCGGCCCGCCCCAAGATACGAGATATGTTGCGCCCTGTTAAAGACGACATCGCTCTTCGACTGTCCCGTGTGTATGGTGTACCCTGTGAATGTGGCGGCATGTGCATTGGACAGTCAATTCGCACGGTTGCGGAGCGTTGTACTGTGCACAAGCGCCACATAAAGCAAAGGGAGCGTGACAAGTCGACCATAGCGGAGCATTGCCTAGAAAGCGGACATAAAATGCAGTTCGAAAATACAAAAGTGTTGGCTCATGTGTTTAGATATTAGGACTCCATTATAAAGGAAGCGGCCGAGATTCGCTTAAAAAACAACATTTTCAACAGAGACCAGGGATACACACTCAGCCCGGCATGGGGACGGGTGTTGGACATTGAAAGAAAGCAGAGACAGATGCGCGACGCGGGAGTGTCAGTCTCAAACGGGGCGCCCGCCCCTGGCGCCACCTGACGTCACCCGTGCTGCCACGGGCAATAGCTCCGCCAGCTGCCCTGGTCGACTTACGCGCGCGCGCCACATTGTGTCCATCTGATTGGCTGCTGATGATGTCATCACGCCTATGTACGCGAGAGACCGTAACAGCCCCGGCAGTCAGTGAACTCCTGACGACGATGGCGGAGATGGCCATCGAAAGCTCGAAGATTTTATTCGAATTGACGTGGCTGCAAAGTCGAGAACGTTTTATTCCTGTATGCCGTCGCGAAAGACTCAGAGGACACATAGTTCCTCGATATCTTGCAAATCTCGTGCACAGAATGGCTATAAAGTGAGTCAAAAAGCTACAACTGGGTTTCAGTAGGGAGTACCGCGAACTTTTAATTAACATAGTGTCAAACACATGTCCAAGATATGAGATACGTTAAGCCCCGTTAAAGACGATATAGGTCTTTGAGTTCCAGGTGTGAATGTGGTGGTGTAAATAGCACAGACCATTCGCACTGTTGCCGAGCGCTGTACAGAGCATTCACCACATATCAGAAAAGGGAACTTGGCTAAACAGTGCCATGAAAATGGAAATAAAATACATGTTGGAGAAACGATAGTTTTGGCTCAAACATCATACTGGGGTTCTGTTTTACATTACTGGCCATTAAAATTACCGCACCACGAAGATGACGTACTACAGACGCGAAATTTAACTAACAGGAAGAAGATGCTGTGAAATGCAAATGATAAGCTTTTCGGAGCATTCACACAAGGTTGGCTGATATGAGGAAAGTTTCCGACGGATTTCTCATACACAAACAGCAGTTGACCGGCGTTGCCTGGTGAAACGTTGTTGTGATGCCTCGTGTAAGGAGGAGAAATGAGTACCATCACGTTTCCGATTTCGATAAAGGTCGGATTGCAGCCTATCGCGATTGCGGTTTATCGTATCGCTGCTCGCGTTGGTCGAGATCCAATGACTGTTTGCAGAATATGGAATCTGCGCGTTCAAGAGGGTAATACGCAACGCCGTGCTCGATCCCAACCGCCTCGTATCACTAGCAGCCGAGAATACAGGCATCTTATCCGCATGGCTGTAACGGCTCTTGCAGCCACGTCTCGATTCCTGATTCAACAGATGGGGACGTTTACAAGACAACAACCATCTGCACGAACAGTTCAACTGCATTTCCAGCAGCATGGACTATCTGCTCGGAGACCTTGGCTGCTGTTACCCTTGACGCTGCATCACAGACAGGAGCTCGTGCGATGGTGTACTCAACGAAGAACCTGGCTGCACGAATGGCAAAACGTCATTATTTCGGATAAATCCAGGTTCTGTTCACAGCATCATGATGGTCGCATCCCTGTTTGGCGACATCGTGGTGAACACACATTGGAAGCGTGTATTCGTCATCGCCATACTGGCGTATCACTCGGCGTGATGGTGTGGGGTGCCATTGGTTACACGTCTCGGTCACCTCTTGTCCGCATAGCCGGCACTTTGAACAGTGGACGTTACATTTCAGATGTGTTACGATTCGTGGCCCTGCCCTTCATCCGATCCCTGTGAAACCCTAAATTTGAGCGGGATAACTCACGACCGCATGTTGCAGGCCCCGTACGGGCCTTTCTGGATACAGAAAACGTTCGACTGCTGCCCTGACCAGCATGTTCTCCAGATCTCTGCCCAACTGAATACGTGTCGTGTTGAATCTGCATGGGCAGTTGTACCTGTACACGCCATCCAAGCTCTGTTTGACTCAATACCCAGGCGTATCAAGGCCGTTATTGCGGCCAGATGTGGTTGTTCTGGGTACTGATTTATGCACCCACGTTGCATAAAAATGTAATCACACGCATTCCTTGCATGCGCCAGTGCAGTCCTCTCTGGAAGGTTCCAAACGCTGATACTACTTCTATTTAAGCAAAGCACAGCAGCAGCCGCGACACTAAGCTATTTCATCGCCTGTCGACGATCACGGAGATAGCTATCGAAAGCTAGAGTGTTTTTGCGAAATGACGAGGCTTGTAAGCCGAGAAGATTTTATTGATTTTTTTTTCGTTCCTAGCGATGATTTCTTTTCATCATTCATCACTCTGCATTCGTGTTTCTAAGCTTTTGGGTACACTGACAGTAATAATGAAGAAGCGCTTCGGCGTTTCATTTATTTATGTATTTATTTTATTTTATTTTATTTATTACTGTTAGAACTGATTTCACCGTCTTGCGACTCAAAGGCGGTACATATGCGACAGCTTGCGGTAGCAATATGTTCATGGGCAGTTCCTGAGAAAACACAAAATAATTTTTTTTCGCCGTCGGCAGCGGATATCTCAGCAACTAACAGCAGCAAATTGCTCAAATTTTAACAGTATATTCTCGAGGCATACATAGTTCCTTTTTCAAAAATCTTTATTCTTTATCGAGAAAGATCCCGAAAAATAGGCTTTTTGGGATTCCAAGGCGGCTATGCAATGCAAATAGCTGAATTTTTTTCAATATATTCCTAAGATTACGATCTCGAATAATCTTGAAAATATTATTGACATCTTAACCCGTCTACGTTCTACCTGTACACGTAAAATATGTACATAAAACCCGGAATGAGTAGAAGAAGAAATTTAAAAAGCGACATTGCACAAAAAATGCGCTGCAAAGTGTCTAATTATCATAAGACTAGCTCTCGAACCTCATGCTGTAATACTGGATCACATTCTAAAATCAGGTATGAGGCATAAAATTAGTTTTGCGTTATTTATATTTGACATAAGTATCCTCAAAATTTTACTGATCAATGAAGTTCTTGCCATATGAGTGACATGCGCTGCTATAACAAGGAAAAGAAAGGACTCAGTGGAAAAATGCTCCTACTAAACCACAAAAAAAGGCGGACCGGCTTCTGTTTGTTAAAAGATTAACTGGTAAGTGGGGCTCCTGTTTCCTCATTCTAGCTTCCTTAGCACCTGTAAAACATTTCCCAAATATTTTGGCATGCGAAAAAATTTGGCACTTTTCATACTGAGAGAGAAGAAATAATGTCAGTAGAAAAGAGACGTAAATAAAAACAGGAAGATAGAAGGCAGTCTTTGTGGTATAGAAGAGCGGAGACAATGGCAGTGTGAGAGAAAGAGAAGGGCACAATTGCAGGTGAATATAGTTTATGACTGTGACTGAAGAGTGCTAGAGAAAGAGTGGAGGAGACAGCACCGTGAAAGAGGAATAAACAGATGGATAACGTGGAAGTCGCTGACTGCCAGTGGTAATTAGAATGTCTATGACAATGACAATGAGGAAATGGGATGAGACAGCAGTGAGAAGGAATGAATGAGATATTAGCAGTAAGAGGCAGCAAGGGTTCCTGGGTTCGATTCCCGGCGGGGTCAGGGATTTTCTCTGCCTCGTGATGACTGGGTGTTGTGTGATGTCCTTAGGTTAGTTAGGTTTAAGTAGTTCTAAGTTCTAGGGGACTGATGACCATAGATGTTAGGTCCCATAGTGCTCAGAGCCATTTGAACCAACCAGAGCCAGTGATTGTGAGGTTAGTCAGTAATAGTTGGACAGAAGGAGACTGTGACTGCGAGACAGGAGGCTCTAAAAGTTAGAGAGACACAAAGAGATAATGACAATGAGTTGCGCTCAATGAGTGAGTGAGACTGACTAGTTTTGGAAGCTTCTGGGTGTGAGAGGCGAGCTGCATATATTGACTGTCTACTAAAGTTGGTATCAGATGGTGCGACTGAGAACATTTGTCTAATCTTGCTAATGGCATCACAGCCTTACACCTGCCTCGACCTTGCTCGCGAGTGGGAATTCCCTTACATTCACTGCGAAAATCATAACACCTGATACATAAATAACTGTTACACAGTTCTCCGAGACGTATCGCACAAATCCTTTCTCCGTAAGAGAGACTGGAGAGGAAACAGCGAACTATTGCAGGCCGGCAATGTATGCTTACATATTCTACTGCTAGTTATTTAAATCAGGTTATGTTTTCTGTAGACTGTTACTAGAGGTCTTCCACATTAAACTACAGTCGAAAACAGTTAGCAAGGAGCACATCTGGTCTCGGACAGTTTTATATCTGAATCGAAGTGCATATATAGTTGTCCCATTTTCCATGCTTTATTGTAAGTTTCCTTTCATGCCCTCCATTTCCTCGTAATTCGTTAGGGTGGCAATGATAGCAACCATTATCACCAAAATTCCTGTGCATGTCATAAATTTAGCGAGTCTAAATGGTACGTATATTGCAGTATACAACAACATAAAATAGATTGAAACTTAGGTCCGAAAGGAACAACAATCAATAGAAAACTGGTACATATGGTTTTCACCCATATTCATATCGCTTCTCCTGTCAACCATAACGCTTTCAAAATCACGAAAAGTTTCCCTAATTCTCATTACAGACTAGTAACCAAAACGTCCCGAGTTCGATCATATCCATTGCCCCAATTCTGAATAAAAATCATCATTAACAGACAAAAGATTTCCTTTACAAAGAGTCACCGTCATTCCGGCAATGGCCTTGGTAAAGAGGGCGGAACAGCGGGATGAGGTTCAGAGCATTCTCTTGCATTTGGGATATGAAAATGCCCCTAGAAAAGGCAGAAGAACCAACAGTGGTCAACGACAGGAAGATGCACAAAGCCATGGAAACCACTACAATATAATCGAGAAATGAGTATCCACAGGCCCTGTGGCCTGGAACTGAAGAAGTATTGAAAGGTTCTGTGAGCTTGGAAGCGTACGACAAGTAACACTTACCAGTTCAGGGCGAAGTAAAGGTCCATAGACGACTTGGGGTTTAACAGTATGATGATCTCTCCACTGACAAAAGATCCTGGATTAGTTCTGCATTCTGATCTTCGGGAGAGGCTGGCACTGAGGAGATAACCATTGATAAAGCACTGAATAACCAACGAAAGAACAACACCCTACGGGTCGGGCCGTAAAATGTTAGAAATCTGGATGTGGTGGAAAAGCTAAAAATTCAGAAAAGCATAAATTAGAAGGCTCGATTTAGATGTAGTCGGGGCCAATGAAATTCAATGGACAGAAGCTAAGAATATATGGTAATATCATCATCAGCAGAAAATGGTACAACGGGAGTAGGATACATAATAAATAGGAAGCTAGGGCAGAGAGTGAGATACTGTGTAATGACAGTATTCTCATAAGAACTGACAGCAAACCAACATCATCATTTGAGGTATACATGTTGAAGTCACTAGAAGAAGATTAAGACATAGAGTTGGTCTATTTCAGCGCACTGAAGAGGTAACACAGTATATAAACGGAGATGGCAACCCAACAGTTAACGGAAATTGCAGGTAGCAGGAGACGAGGTAGAGTTACAGGAGAATATGGGGTTGCTTACAGAAATTAGAGACTGGAAATCTGAGTTCAGTAACACATTTCAGCTAGTAATTGCGAATACTGTGTTCAAAATGTAGGAAGGGGCGTACTTCGAAAAGGCCCAGAAACACAGGAAGATTCCAACTCGATTACATCATGGTCAGACAGTGATTACGAAATCAGATATTAGACAGTAAGACAGATATCGACTAGGACCGCAATTTAATAATGATGAGTAGTAGGAGGAAGGAGTGTGCTAGGAAATCGAGTGCTGAAGTAATGATGAATGATCAGCTATGCTGGAACGGTACAGATACTGCCATAACCCACTTTAGGCACTTCAGGTGAAGAGGAATGGACATCTCTAAAGAAGGTAACCACAGAAGTTGGGCGGACAAACATAAATATGAGAAAGGAGACTACGAAGAAACCTTGGGTAACAGAAGTAATACTTTAGTTGATCAAAGAAAGAAGTACAAAAATATTCAGAAAAACATAGGATTACGGCAGTATGAGGCACTCTGGAACGAAAGAAATAGGTGGCACTGCAGAGCAGTGTCTAAGACAGTGCATTGACGGTCAGCAGCCACAATCACTTAAGAATGAGCTCGCAAATTGCTATTATGGTCCGCATCAGCTGCAGAATATTTGAGAACAAAAGAAAATATGTGCTTGACCGGGACTAAAACTCGTATTTCCTGCTTCTCACGATCGATCGACTAGCCGATCACGCTTCCAGAAGGGGCTCAAATCTCCATTTGTCCTAGTATCTGTTCTCTCTTGTCCCGGTCCGGCAAAAGTTTTCATTTCTCCTGAAATATTCTACAGCTGATGCGGCACCACAATCCTATTTCACGAGTTCATTCTTAATTGAATGAGTCTATTGATCGTCAACTCAATGTGTTAGACACTGTACTGCAGTATTTCGTACCACAGCAGGGAAATGACGAGAGAAAACAGTGTCTCACCCTATGTGGGAATTACGGAAATATAGTGCTGTATATTGAGCAAGCAGTGAAGGAAACAAAAGAAAAATTCGGAGTTGGTATTAAAATCCATGGAGAAGAAATAAAAACTGATGTTCGCCGATGACATTGTTATTCTGTCAGACACAGCAAAGGACACAGAAGAGCAGTTGAACGGAATGGATAGTGTCTTGAAAGGAGGATGTAAGATGAACATCAACAAAAGCAAAAAGAAAATAATGGAATGTAGTCGAATTAGGTCGGGTGATGCTAAGGGGATCGGATTAGGAAATGAGACACTTAAAGTAGTAAAGGACTTTTGCTATTTGAGGAGCAAAATAACTGATGATGCTCGAAGTAGAGAGCATATAAAATGTAGACTGGCAATGGCAAGGAAAACGTTTCGGAAGAAGAGAAATTTGTTAACATCGAGTATAGATTTAAGTGCCAGGAAGTCGTTTCTGAAAGTATTTGTATGGAGTGTAGCCATGTATGGAAGTGAAACATGGACGATAACTAGTTTGGACAAGAAGAGAATAGCAGCTTTCGAAATGTGGTGCTACAGAAGAATGCTGAAGATTAGATGGGTAGATCATATAACTAATGAGGAGGTACTGAATAGGATTGGGGAGAAGAGAAGTTTGTGGCACAATTTGACTAGAAGAAGGGATCGGTTGGTAGGACATGTTCTGAGGCATCAAGGGATCACCAATTTAGTATTGCAGGGCAGCGTGGAGGGTAAAAATTGTAGAGGGAGATCAACAGATGAATACACTAAGCAGATTCAGAAGGATGTAGGTTGTAGTAGGTATTGGGAGATGAAGAAGCTTGCACACGATAAAGTAGCATGGAGAGCTGCATCAAACCAGTCTCAGGACTGAAGACAACAACAACAACAACAATGCCAGCGCAAAGGTATAATAGACACCAGGACAAACGGAGATTTGGGCCGAAGGTGGAAGCATGCTCAGATAGCTGAAGTTGTTACGACGACCGCTCGTGACACCGGGTTCGAGTCCCCATCAGGCAGAAATTTCCATTTCTTCAGAAATATTCTATAGGTGATGGAGAATCATAATTGCAATTTGTGAGTTCATTCTGAGGAGGAAGTGCAGGAACTCAAGGCGGAATGGTCGCAGGAAATATGTGAAGCAATCCAAACGGCCATCACGACGGTTTCAGCTTGCAAAAAAGTCAAGGCAATCATCGATGAAGTTAAAAGCAAGGAATGTTTACTTCAAAAGGGCAGTTGTATTTCCACTGCTAAAGCAGTGTAGTAACGAGACAGATGGACAAAGTGCATAGAAGGCCTTTCCGAGGAAGAGGAACTATGTGAAGACGCGATAGAAGAAATGGAAATCGAAATGCAAGGCATAGGGGATTTAGTATTAGAGTCGGAATTCAACAGAGAATAAAGATGAAAAAAAAATTCAGAAGGGGTATGCAGCCTTCCTTCCGAATTTCGAAGATCACTGGGAGAAGTGGCAACCAAACGACTATTCAAGTTGAAGTCTGAAAGAATTGATATATGACAGCGAGACTGAAGAAAAATCACGACACTTAAATGAGATTTGTCCATCTTGAAAAGACGTTCGAATATGTAAAATGGTGCAAATGTGAGAAATTTAGAGAAAAATAAGCTGTAATGGAAAACTGGTAATGTACAATTTGTACGAAAGCCAGAAGGAACAACAAGAACTTAAGACCAAGAACGAAGTACTCAAATTAAGTGTGTAGGACAGGATTATTGTCTTTCGCCGACTACTGTCACACTATATGCCGAAGTTGTAATGAAGGAAATAAAAGAAAGATTCAAGGTTGGGGTTAAAATTCAGGACTGAGTTAAGATACGCTGGTGACACTGATATCCACCGTGAATGCAAAAACTATAACAGGACTTGTTGAATAGGATGAACAATCTAATGAGTACAATAAACGGATTGAGATTAAGCTCAGGAAGGACGGAAGTAATGAGGGGAAAAAGAAGTGAGATTAGCTTTGAACTTAACAGCAAAATTGGTGACCACGTAGTAGATGAAGTTGAGAAAATTCCGCTACGATGGAAACATGAAATACATGACAGGCTAAGCAAGGAGTACACATAAAGTAAACTGGCACAGAGAGAGTGGGTATTCCTTTCCAAAGAGTACTAGTATCAAATATTGTTCTTAATTTGAGTAAGAAGTTTTTGAGAATTTACGTTTGGAATACAGCAATGTATGGTAGTGGAACATCGACTGTTGGAAAACCAGGAAAACAGAGAATCAAAGCGTCTGAGATGTGGCGCTATTGAAGGATGTTGAAAATTAGACGAACAGATAAGATAAGAAATGAAGAGGAGTCTCTGCCGAATTAGTGAAGAAAAGAATATATTGATAAAGAGAGTGGACAGGATAACAGATCATGTCTTAAGATATCAGGGGATAACTTCCATAGCCCTAGGGGGACGTTTAGAGGGTAAAAGCTGTAGGGTAAGACGTTTATTGGAATAAATCCAAAAAATAATTCAGGATGTAGAGTGCAGAGATGATAAGGTCAGCACCGGAGAGGAATTCGTGACGGGGAGAGGAATTCGTGATGGGCCGCATCAAATCAGACAGAAGATTTATGACTAAAAAAAAAGGGCTAGGACAACATTTAAATTGGATCTTTACCGACGAAACTAAACAAAAAAAAACCAACGAAGCTTAAAATTTAGCTTCTGTTCGACGTCGAGAAAACAGTGCAGAACCTTAATTGGAGCATTTCAGCTTGTCGCGTCTACCTCGGCTGCGCATCTTACATTGGGTAGGAGAATCCGCGCTATGTCTTGGAGTATTTTTAGGTATACAGAGACTTCCTAAGGAGAAGCTGTGATTAATATGTCATTTTGATATGTGAAGGGGTATTCACGAAAAAGAAACGAGTCCCCTAACTCAGTGGATATTTGACATGGTTGGTGGACTGAAATATCGTAGCGCAAAATGATTACTTTTTCCAACAATATTTCTTCCATCATTTCGCTAAAATAGAAGTACTAAGATTTGGCATAATAATTTTTTACTGCAATTAAGACGCAGTGTCAGTGCCTGGTTGTGTTAATTCACCTAAGTTATAGCAACTGAGCATATTCTGACTTTCTCTCTCTATGAGTGTGTGTGTTTGTGTGTGTGTGTGTGTGTGTGTGTGTATTTGTGTGTGTGTGTGTGTGTGTGTGTGTGTGTGTGTGTGTTTGTGTGTATGTGTGTGTGTGTGTGTGTGTGTGTGTGTGTGTGTGTGTTTGTTAGTGGTCTCCGTCTACGAGGAATAGTGAAAGTTTCAAATATATAAATCGCTTTTGTCACTGCTTTCCTTGCTAGTAAAAGGAACAGCAAAATGAGGAAACTTTGAAAGTAATCGTTTTGGACTGTTTTCTACGCATATTATCGAAAGGAAATATTTTAGACGAAATCAAGGAACATATTTAACTCGAGTTAGAAAACTGACGGAGGAAGAAGTCGTCGACGTCGTCGCGGAAACAACCAGGAAGCCACAAAAACTAGTCTTCAAACTAAGATCGCGAAAGCTCGGATAATTCATCAGTTTCGCGCATTTTCACGAAATCGAGTTCTTCTTGTCAATAGCCTCGGTGCATCCTAAAAACGTTCTTATCTAAGGTATACTGGAAACAAGTGGCAGGAAGCTTCCCCACATACGGTTTCCTAGTAACTGTGAACGTGTCAGGAAAAGAGCGAGAATTTTTGAACATTTTTACTGTTTGCTCGTAATTTATAAGAAACAGGTGAAAGGAACACATAAAGTGGCTTGCAACATTTTTCATTGTATTTAATAAGTGCTTCTTCAACAAATTCAGTATGTGGTTTAAATTACAAAAGAGGGGTAGTCGGATATCAATGGCGTATGTCTCATTGCAACTCAAGTAATTCTACTTCCAGTGACGAGACGCTAAATTCTGACAAACGCAACCTACATCAACATTTACAACTAGACTGTGGGGATAGTTGAAAGTGGATAACAATAGGTAATTTTCACAGTGACAGATTTATTTGGTCATCGGTCTTCTGACTGGTATGATGTGACCTGCCAATGCATCCTCTCTTAGGTCAATGTCTTCATCTTGGAATAGCACGTAGCCTTGGGATATTTGTTGGCTATGTTCCAATCTCAATCTAAAGATACTTTTCTTTGCTCTCTGCAGCCCTCTAGTAGCATCTAAGTTACAGACCGAAGTCTTTACACTTATCCTACAGTCTTGCTCCTTCTTTCCATACACTCCTTTTTCCGAAAATTGTGCGGAGTACTTTATTTCTTTTCAGACCACTTAGTTTTCAACAACGTTCTGTAACACCACATCTCAAACGCTTCGATACACTTCCCTTCCTGTTCTGTCACAGTCCGTGATTCAACAGAAGCAATATCGTTCTCTCGCTACACATTCCCAGGAATTTCTTACTCAAAAGAAGTTGTACGTTTTCTACTGGATACTCACTAGGGACGGATGCCCTCTTTGCCTGTGCTACGCTGTTCTTATGTCCGTTTTTCTTCCTCCATAAGGTTTTATTTTATATTGAAGGTATGAGAATTCCTTCCCTTGTTCACCCCCATATGTGGGCTCTAAATTTCGATATCAAGTTCATCGGTAGTCTCATACCTGCTAGTTCTATTTTGTCTTTCTTTGGTTCATTGTACGGCCTTGCCGCAGTGGTAACATCGGTTCCCGTCAGATCACGGAAGTTAAAGCGCTGTCGGGCTGAGCTAGCACTTGGATGGGTGACCATCCGGTGTGCCAAGCGCTTTTGTCAAGTGGGGTGAACTCAATCCTTGTGAGACAAACTGAGGAACTACCTGATTGAGAAGTAGTGGCTCCGGTCTCGGAAACTGACATACGGCCGTAGAGTGGTGTGCTGACCAGATGCCCCTCCATATCCGCATCCAGTGACGTCTATGGGCTGAGGATGAAACGGCGGCCGGTCGGTACCGTTGGGCCTTCCGAGGCCTGTTCGGACGAAGTTTAGTTTAGTTTTTTGGTTTATTCTAATCCATATTATGGGCTCGGGAGACTATCTACTCCATTCAACAGTTCCAGTAATTCTTTACTTTCAGTGAGGATGGCAATGTCATCAGGCGATTTTTATAACTGATGTAATTTCACTCCTACTTTTTATTCGATTGCTGAACCACTCTCATTCATCTTGACTATAACACAGAAACTCAGAAGGGCTCTGTTTCAAAACGTTGGTGGAAACTAACAAAACTCAGTACTCTGCAGTGTGGTATGCGCTGGTATGAAGCTCTCCTGGCACATTACAAATACATGCTTAACCGAGACTCGAAACCGGAGCCTTTTCCTCTGGCGGACAAAATTTATGCTGACTGACTCATCCCGGCACGACTCGCAATTCGTGCATCTACATCTGTTTTCATACTATACAAGCTACCTCTGGGTGCGTGGCAGAGGGTACTTAGTGCACCACTCTCACTTCTCCCTTTTCCTGTTCCAGTTGCGAAAACGTGGGCTCGAATCTCTCTGATCATCTTCTCACAAGATATACATAGGAGGAACCAGTATACTCTTCTAGGAACGTACGCTCTCAGAACTTTAACAGTAAACCACAGCGTAATTCAGAACGCCTCTCTTGCAACCTCTGCCACTAGAGTTAGCTGAGCATCTCCGTGACATTTTCGCGTTCACCTAATGAACCCGTAAAGAAACGTGCTGCTCTTCTTTGAATCTTGTCTATTTCCTCCTTCAGTCCTGTCAGGTACGGTTCCCAGACTACAGAGCAATACCGAAGCATTGGTCGAACGAGTGTTTTGTAAACACTTTTCTCAGTTGAACTGCATTTCTTAAAGATGGAGATGTGAATTCTTCCAATGAATCTCCGTCTGACGGCTGCCTTACCCATGATTAATTATATGTGATATTTCCACTAGATAGATATTTTATGGAACTAACTACTTCCAGTGATCGTTCTATAACTCTTAAATGACACAATGATGTGTCTTTCTGCCTATACACACACAGTACCTTTGTGTACGTTTAAGGTCAGTTGCGAAACCCTGCACCAAGCCTCGATCCTTTACGGTTCTTTCTGCACTTCGCTACAGTTTTTCATCCTCCATTGATCTAGATATTAGAGATGATGAAGAAGATCTGCTAATTATTTGTCAGAAGACTTCAACAACAATTTTCTGATATTACTGCGAAAATACGTAATGGCCAGACATGTTATTCTTATTAAAACATTCCGAAATATCATGATTTCTACTGCATTTTCTCGGAGAAATCCGAAGTCTCGACCCCATTTACGGAGAATATCTTCAATATGTTGTAGTTTGTATGAATGTCAGATTCATACTCTGGTTCGATACTGTACGTTGCCAGGGTGTGAATCGGAGTGCGAATAGGACGTTGTATGCTATTTGATCCACGATGGATCGTGTTGAACTCCGTTTTTATTGTTGAATTAACCCTTTTGAGGAGAAATCATAACAAATCATATATGTTTCCATAAAAAGCTGTAATACATTTTCATGGCCTGTCTCGAGCCATTACGCCCGTCTTCACTGTCCGCTGGAGTGAGAAGTTTGGATGGCCATCCAACCGCGAGATTGATCCTGGTAATAAATACCGTTCGGAAGGAATTTATTACATGCCATCACTGGGTATGACCATCTACCTTCCCTTCATCCCTAAAAACCAAGATACCATTTAAGAAAGCATAGTATCCAAGTGACACAGGCACACACGAATCAGACAGGAGTAAAAGACAGCGAACCACCTCCTCTTTGCTCAGGACGGCAATACGGGATTCTGACATGTGTGGACCATGCGATGAAGTAGGAGGCCGACAGTGTTTAATGACGATAGACAGTTCCTGATGCTGAACCGCAAGAAAGTGGGAAGACGCCGCCAGCGAACTGCTTCGACCGACTATAGCGCATTGTCTGCAACGGAAAGCGTGCAAACTATAAATCACGACAGTGAAAGATCGTCAAGTGCATTGCGGAAGGAAACTGGAAGGCGGGGAAAACACTTCCTCCGCAAGGAAAATTGACAATTCTCACGAGGCTTACATAACTCGCACCGAGCAAGTTGGCGCTTTGGTTAGCATTCGGGAGGGTGACGGTTCGAACCCGCGTCCGGCCATCCTGATTTCGGTTTTCCGTGACTTCCCTAAATCGCTTGAGGCAAATGACGGGATGGTTCATTTGAAAGGGCACGGCCGACTTCCTTCCCCATGATGGGACTGATGACCTCGCTGTTTGGTCACCTCCCACCAAAGCAACCAAACCAACCAACGTAACTCGCAAAGACCTCTGTCACCTAAATGAAATTTGTCTCTCCCGATATTCAAGAGCAGAAAATCGAATCAGAAAACAGAAAAAAGTCATAACAGCCTACTTTCGCATTATACGATAATGGCGGCCATTTTGAGTTTCCCCATCGATCCCGATCTTCTGATGACCACTCACCAGTAATTTTATGCTGCCTAATTTAATTACGTCCTAAAACTGCACTGCCTGGATTTTTTTGCTTTATTTCATATTACCGATTTCATTGCATCCTGTTCCATCATCATAATTACGAGTCTGAAAACAGAAGTACTCACATCGAAAATAAACCACATCTACAGTTCCATTCCGTCTATAGGCAGTGTCAGCACCCCCGTAATAAAACCACTCCGTCTTCAGGCCACGAGTGGCCTACCGGGACCATCCGACCGCCGTGTCATCCTCGGTGGAGGACGCAGATAGGAGGAGTGTGGGGTCAATACACCGCTCTCCCGGTCATACTATGGTATTCTAGAACGAAGCAGCTACTGTTCGGTCGAGTACCTACTCAATTGGCATCGCGAGGCTGAGTGCACCCCGAAAAATGGCAACCGCGCATGGCGGCCTGGAAGGTCACCCATCCAAGTGCCAATCACGCCCGAGAGTGCTTAACTTCGGTGATCTCACGAGAACCGGTGCATCCACTGCGGCAAGGCCATTGCCCACCCCGATAATGGTGCAATGGAATGTGATACAGTTCGGGTAATTTAGTAGTGTTGCAGTGGTTTTAATTTGTGTCTGATGTGGTATGTGAATGATATCAAGATCTACAGACGGCTGCCCTCAGTAGACATACTTTATTGTTTAATTGATTTACTTCGGTCACATCTGATGATGGAACAATACACCCCGACATTATGAACGTGAAATAAAATAATGAAGTCGATACAGTTCACTGAGAGGAGTCAATTTACTCAAACAACATGTTGATCAGTTTAGTTCAGTTACAGAAAACCTTTTAATTAATACACTACGCGATATGGTGCAGTGGTTACACAATGGACTCGAATTCGAGAGAACGGCGATTCAAATCTCTGCCCGAGCATACAGTCTTAGGTTTACGGTGATTTCCATAAATAGCTTCAGTAAAATCCATGAATGATTCCCTTGCAAGAGGATGATAGATTTTCTTCTTCTTTCCCTAGTCCAAGCTTGCGTTCTGCCTCCTCGTCGACGGTACGTTAAACCTTAATGTTACTTTCCTTCGGATCACTGGCATGTGCTGACTCAGTTTCAAGTCCTGCGTACAGCGGCCCTAAGTGACGTAAACGCTATTGATCAGAACGTATTCTATTACAGAGCGAAACCGGTTATTATTCTTTTCTGACATTAATATTGCGACCATGTTCAGGTACACACGCCGACTTCAGAAGCGGAAGATAGAGAGATAGAGATTATATATGGGGATATTAAATGGGTAATTCAGTATGTAATCGGAGATGATAATCTAATTGTCATAGAATATTGCAACTTGGTTATAGAGGAAGACAGAGCTACGTGGGAACTCGGGGTTAGTAATTGGAATGAAAGAGGAGAAAGTCTAATTGATATAATTGCCTAGATGTCAGTGGCCAGAAAAAATTGAAAACTACATTTCGACCACGGCTCCAGTGGCCTTCTTCTGGGTCACCAGTAGAGCCAGAAGAAGGCCATCGTAGCTATGGACGAAACGTTGGTTCTCCAGTATACCTTTTTTTTACATTATGACGAAGTGCCACATTCAGGAAAGCTTTATGTTCAGTCTGAGTAATTCAATAAATTGACGGCCATGGTGGCCGAGCGGTTCTAGGCGCTTCAGTCCGGAACCGCGCGACTGCTACGGTCGCAGGTTCGAATCCTGCCTTCGGGCATGGATGTGTGTGATGTTCTTAGGTTAGTTAGGTTTAAATAGTTGTAGTTTCTAGGGGATTGATGACCTCAGATGTTAAGTTCCAAAGTGCTGAGAGCCATTTGAACCAATTCAATAAATTTCATCTGGTAATAGCTAGTACTTTTAAACGGTCTAAAGACTCTTGCAGATTCCGGCTGCACTACGTCATTGTTAAAGTGAGATTCCGAAATAAAATGTTGTGTAGTAAGGCGTACCCAGGAGCACGTATGGTCTCGGAGCACAATTTAATAACGATGAAGAGTAGACGTAAGGATCCACACGCAAATAAACGGTATACTGAAATAAGGAGGAATGATATCAATTTGAAGATCTCTATGGCTATAGATATTGCGATAATGAATTCCACATAATGCGTTTCAGTTGAAGAGGAATTGACATCTCTAAAAACAGCTTTTATAGAACCATAATGAATGGTTCGCGGAGAGATTCCGAGCAGGAGGAGGAGCAGGAGATTAGGTTTCAACGTCCCGTCGACATCGTGGTCCTCAGAGACGGAGCAGAAGCTCAGATTAGGGAAAGATGGAGAAGGAAAGTGCCTTATACTTTCGAAGGAACGATTCCGCCATTTGCCTTAAGCGATTTGGGGAAATCACGGAAAACCTAAATCAGGATGCCCGGATGCGTGTCTCAACCAAGTGTATTGTTCTAACGACTGCCCTACCCCGCTTCGTTTGTACTGTTCCAGGGAACGTAGGTCAGATGATTATGCAATATCGAAAAATGGCCAAATCTTTACATCGAAGCTATCGCCGCAACTTTAACTTCTTGTTGTACAACAGCTTCATGTGGTGAGAGATGGAAAATGAACACGACAAATCATGAGTCGAATGTAGGTACCCAAACACACTGCTCATTTATAATGTCCAATGCTTTCTAAATAACAGGTATTTTGTTTCACTCACAGAAGTTGAACTCCTAGGTACCATTCTAATCGCCATCTTGGAAATCGCAATATATTACGAAAACTGGCGAAATATTTCTTGTAAACATTGTTGCTGCAAGTTTCACATTCAGCAATTTAAGCTGTGTCCTCAGGTTCCACCAAAGTACTACCTTATAACTGCCACGTAGTCGGAAAGAAAACAGCCAAACCTTTGTGATAATCACGATTATGCGCTATTACGACTCAACCTTACTACAGACATCGGAAA
The DNA here is from genome assembly GCF_023897955.1 of Schistocerca gregaria. Classification (NCBI taxonomy): domain Eukaryota; kingdom Metazoa; phylum Arthropoda; class Insecta; order Orthoptera; family Acrididae; genus Schistocerca; species Schistocerca gregaria. The sequence continues at coordinate 133,190,579 of NC_064927.1, read as the reverse complement.
TCGGAGAAAAACTGCTAATTTAATTTTATCCATTGTTTACCAGTGTTTCGTCCGCGACTGTTTACGAAAACTGCTAATATTTGCTACAGCAAAAATAATAAGATTGAGCTGTTCCAAATGGCTGCAGTGTATTGTCACAAAATTTGCAAGAACGAACTATAACGTATCACAAACGGAAGAGCAGTTAACACCGTAAGTGCACTTTAGCCTCTTCCACTATTTTTCTCCCGTTATCGTTCTTGATTTGTATGTAACGTCTCAACATTGTTTTTAATAGTGGCACCGTGTTGGCCTGTTTTTATTCCATTGGCTTTTTTTACATACTGACATCCAAATCTGAAGATAATTCTCACAAATTGAAACTGATAATGAACTGATGTTTGAGATCAACTCCCGGGATTAAAGACAATTAAAACCAATATCTCCTGGCTCCCAATATCTCCCGGCACGCTTTTTCTCTTCATTGCGACGATGTCGCAACTTACAGTTACTGTTCCTTTGTATACCGTGATCATGAAGAAGAGGTGAACGCTGCGCGATCGAGGGTCAATCGTCGATGTGATGATGCCCTTCCGATCATTAGACCCTGCAGTACAAGCTTTTGTAAGTCCCGTTCTTTCTAAACCTTTTCTGGGAATGAGATGAAACGTGAAAGGGACTGGTTACAATGTCTGTATCCGTATCAGCATTTCCTCTGTAATCTTTCTGGACTCGCCCGCTGCTCGAGTGGGTACCGAATCCCGTGATTAGGCGAACGTCCTTAAATGGAGGGAGAGGGAGCCACACAGATTCGTGGAAGGAAAGGACGGCGCGGATCGTAATGTTGGCTGCGAGACGCCGAGCTCTCCGATGTTTCCAAACGGATGTCAGTTTCTGTCTGCCCTAGAAGCCAGGCGCCGCTCCGCCTGTAACGACCGGGGTAGCCAGCTGACCGCTGTGACCACTCAAGGACACGGGGCGCACCGCAGAACAGAATCCCATTCACCGGCACGCGGAAGCGGAACACGCTGCACCAGTCACACGTGCCGCGGCTTAACCACCACGCTATCTTGCGTATCCTGCCACTGTATGGTCCTAGCAACGTCGTCCTTTACAGGTGGTTTCCGCTGAGGAACGTTTTTCTTTATTAATCCAGTAGCTGGGTACCGGGCGTTGCCAGGGTACGTATTTAATTCATTTCCCTTCCCCCTCCATCTTCTCGCGCCCCTCTTTCTATCCGTCTATTACTCTCACTCTCACCTCTCTTTCTCCATCTTCTCCTCTCCCTCTGTCTTTCCTTTCTATGACCATCTCCTTCCTTCCCTGTCCCTGTCCATCATTTCCCCTTCCTTTTCTCTGTCCATCACCTCCTACCTCTCTTTCCGTATCGTACGGTGACATAATTTTATAGGTACTTTCAGAGGCATATGAAGATACTGTCTGTTAAATGTGTTAGAAACAGAGTTATCTTATGTCGTGTGACTGGGTCCTCCTGTCGGGTAGACCGTTCGCCGGGTGCAAGTCTATCGATTTACGTCACCTCCGTGAATTGCGCGCCGATGGGGATGAAACGATAATGATCAGGACAACACAACACCCGGTCCCTAAGCGGAGAAAATCTCACTCAGCCGGGAATCGAAGCCGGGCCCTTAGCATTGATATGCTGTCGCACTGACCACTCAGTTACCGGGAGCGGACAAAAATAGAGTTAGAAGCAAAGAAATAATAAATTTATACGTCATGCCGTCAAGCCTGATGCGACAGTTTTACTGCATGAACAGTTTACTGCATGCACTGCAAAAACGTAGTATACGATAAAGCATTTTGGTTTCAACATTTTGTGGGTGTTGTAAGCAAGAAAGTGTTTCGTAATGGCTTGATATTTTACGTAAAATTTGTTGCAAGTTACTAAGAGCTCTCGTTCTGAAATACTGGGTAGCTCTTGTAGCAGCTGTAAGTATGAACGTGTACGATACGCAAAAAAATAGTGTGGAAGTATGTACTGAACATATCACCTAGCACATATCAACTAACAAAACCATTTTCACAAACATGATAAAGTTCAGTAGTCAAAGAGTAAATACCTTTCACAAAGAGCAAATATTTTTCCCTAATTCACGTAATGGCTTTTAAAATCATTACGTATACTGTGCTACACACTTTATAAAGTAGCCTATGTTCTTGCTCAGGACTCAAGCTATCTCATTACCAAATTTTATCGAAATCTGTTGACCGTGTTAGTAATGACAAATCTAAACGTCATGCATGTACGTCGGTTTTTCATACATCTCACAGTTTACGACGTCTTATGTCTTGAACTATTATAGTAGGTGGTTCTTATCCTGACAGCAATTATGGCCTGACGGATACGTGTACCAACTTTTGGATCAAATCGGTTCACTTGTTTAGGAGCGTATGTGGAAGATATACCCATGCATGCATCAATTTTTATAATACGTATGAATTACTTACGCTAGCACACTAAATAAAGAGAGTCTGTGCGACTAGTAGCTCTTCATCCCTTGGCTACCATAAATAAACATATTTACAACAGTAAAAACGAATACTTTAAGCTTAATCATGTTGTGGGCTTACAAAGAACAAGCGCCCAGGTAGACAATGAGCAGTAACATGTTAGCACCAAAAACATAAAAGCAGACACTTCTTGTTAATCACTACAGTTGTAATTAAATCAGTCACACAACACATGACTTCTGAATACTAGATGAACTGGCAACTGTCCTATAGCTTATAAGTGACAAGTCTTCAATCACAGACTGCGATTTCTCTTCTTGTGTCTGACAGTATAAATTTCTATATCCAGATGGACCACAAGTTGGACAACTTTCCAAACGCACAGATCACAGTAGAAGTCTACGACTGCTAGATACCAGGCCCTGTAATAGAAGTCAGTGGAGGCCAAGGTTGCAGAGCGTTGCTGACGATGGTCTGCCGGCGGCTCCTAATCAGCGATGAATGTGACTTTATTCAGGACGTGTTTGGCTTCAACTAGGTCATGATTTGGCGCTAGAACTACTGGCTGTGTGGACGCTTCAGAGAGGACATCCTTGGTCGTGTCATCAAATTGAACTAGTCCTTGGCGATCCAATAAATATCTCCTCAACAGAATCGTCTCTCAGAGGACGCTTCATTTGTGGAGGTACTGGCCATTAATATTGCTACACCATCAAGATGACGTGCTACAGACGCGAAATTTAACCGACAGGAAGAGGATGCTGTGATATGCAAATGATTAGCTTTTCAGAGCATTCACACAAGGTTGGCGCCGGTGGTGACACCTACAACGTGCTGACACGAGGAAAGTTTCCAACGGATTTCTCATACACAAACAGCAGTTGACCGGCGTTGCCTGGTGAAACGTTGTTGTGATGCTTCGTGTAAGGAGGAGAAATGCGTACCATCACGTTTCCGATTTTGACAAAGGTCGGATTGTAGCCCATCGCGATTGCGGTTCATCGTATCGCGACATTGCTGCTCGCGTTGGTAAAGATCCAATGACTGTTACCAGAATATGGAATCGTTGGGTTCAGAAGGGTAATACGGAACGCCGTGGTGGACTCCAACGGCCTCGTATCAGTAGCAGTCGAGATAACAGGCATCTTATCAGCATGGCTGTAACGGATCGTGCAACCACGTCTCGATCCCTAAGTCAACAGATGGGGACGTTTGCGAGACACCAATCATCTGCAATAACAGTTCGACGACGTTTGCAGCAGCATGGACTATCAGCTCGGAGACCATGGCTGCGGCTACCCTTGACGCTGCATCACAGACAGGAGAGCCTGCGATGGTGTACTCAACGACGAACCTGGATGTACGAATGGCAAAACGTCATTTTTCCGGATGAATCCAAGTTCTGTTTACAGCATCGTGACGGTCACAAACATGTTTGGCGACATCGCGGTGAACGCACATTGGAAGCGTGTATTCGTCAGCGCCATACTGGCGTATCACCCGGCGTGATGGTATCGGGTGCTATTGGTTACATGTCTCGGGCACATCCTGTTCGCATTGACGGCACTTTGAACAGTGGACGCTACATTTCAGATGTGTTACGACCCGTGGCTCTACCCTTCATTCGATACCTGCGAAACTCTACATTTCAGCAGGATAGTGCACGACCGCATGTTGCAGGTCCTGTACGGGCCTTTTTGGATACAGAAAATGTTCGTCTGCTGCCCTGGCCAGCACATTCTCCAGATCCCTCACCAATTGAAAACGTCTGGTCAATGGTGGCCGAGCAACTGGCTCGTCACAATACGCCAGTCACTAGTCTTGATGAAATGTGGTAACGTGTTGAAGCTGCATGGGCAGCTGGGCCTGTACACGGCATCCAAGCTCTGTTTCACTCAGTGCCCAGGCGTATCAAGGCCGTTATTACGGCCAGAGGTGGTTGTCCTGGGCACTGATTTCTCAGGATCTATGGACCCAGATTGCGTGAAAATGTAATCACATGTCAGTTCTAGTATACTATATCTGTCCAATGAATACCCGTTTATCATCTGAATTTCTTCTTGTTGTAGCAATTTTAATGGCCAGTAGTGTAGTGCGTGCAAGTGCAGCGCTTTTGACGGAGATATTCGTACCTCTGCTGGCAAGGCTGCCATCTCTGGTTGATATCCTAGACTGTATATATCAGCGAAGGAGTATTCCATTACGGCACTTATGTTTAAACTACCTCACTACATCACCACTGAAGATGCTTCTATAACAAAAGAAGCGAAACGGGTCTGACAACCAAACAAATAACCTTTTTAATCGCAAATAGAGAATAGACCATTGTTCAGATTTCGCGACTAAGGAACGACAGTTGTTGTTGTTGTCATCAGTCCTGAGACTGGTTTGATGCAGTTCTCCATGCTACTCTATCCTATGCAAGCTGCTTCATCTCCCAGTACCTACTGCAACCTACATCCTTCTGAATCTGCGTAGTGTACTCATCTCTCGGTCTCCCTCTACGATTTTTACCCTCCACGCTGCCCTCCAATGCTAAATTTGTGATCCCTTGATGCCTCAAAACATGTCCTACCAACCGATCCCTTCTTCTAGTCAAGTTGTGCCACAAACTTCTCTTCTTCCCAATCCTATTCAATACCTCCTCATTAGTTACGTGATCTATCCACCTTATCTTCAGTATTCTTCTGTAGCACCACATTTCGAAAGCTTCTATTCTCTTCTTGTCCAAACTAGTTATAAGGAACGACAGAGGATACATAAAATAGTCATTCGCCGTGTTAAAGTTTCAGAAATATCGGTATATATTGACAAACGCATGAGAAAAATGGAAGAAGAAAATAAATAAAATTATCAAACTATCAAAATACACAGTAGCCTTCAAAATCTACATAGACAACGATATCATTAATATAAATTCAAAAGTCACCTTGACACTTAAAACACAGCAGCTGATAAGTTACAGATGTTCTGAGATATATGTATCAGAAAGTGTAATTTGCACTGATGTTAATCGAAGACTAGGTAATGATGCCCTCAGGCATCTCTTCCCTTAACCCTTCTAGTCTCCTGTATAATTTTGTGCTTACTCATCCATCAAGCTTCAGATTTCAGACTGTTGTGCAGTTGTCACAAACGTCCTGTGCTATGTTGGATGGTTACATCGCTCTGGTTAGTCAACTGACCAGGTAAGGCCAGTTTGTCCTGATACCTCATTCGCTGAGATACTACGCTCCGTCAGGAGGAAACAGGTTCCCTACTCGAGCTCTTTGGTTATGATTCAGTGGAGAGGCACTACGACAACATAGGAAGGCAGCTGAAATTGGTGAAGAGCCAATTTGGAAAGGAGGAGCGCCCCTGGCCAACAGCGATCGTCGGTGTGGGTCTTTAACCCACCACGTCAGGCGTGTTTTGTTGCGCAGTGCCGTTACCTGCTTCACGACGTAGCTGCTCACGAAGAATCCGTAATGCTGCTCCAGCAATACTCGACCGTGCCACAGATGCCGCCTTACATCAATTTCATCCCATGCCCGCTGCTCGGTCCATTCAGGTCAAGTCGTGAACACGACGCTAACAGCAGATCGGCTGGAGCGATGGGTTGAGGGAGAGTCAACGATCGCCCACGCTGAACATGATTTAATAGTGATGGATTGTAAACAGACCACACTAAAACTGAGTTTATTATAAAATACTTCATTTCTCTTGATGAGTTATTCTTTATCAATACTGACGCCTTTCAGTTTAGCAGACTTTTTTCAGTGTTTCCCCTCTATTTTTTAAGAGATGGCATTTCTGCAACTCTGAAACATTTTTCGTCTATGGCCTCTTTATTCAGCGAAAACACATTTTAAACATCAATTTCCTAAAATTTGCAGAGGGAAAATAGTCGGAAGTTAAGAAAATGTGGAAAATAGGTTCAATAAATTACCATCAAGCTGTCCTAAGGTTTTTGTTCTGATTACAATTTTCGAATTCGTTTATTTATACAGGAAGGAGACGAACCATGAGTTATAATCGTTTCTTGTTTCACTAGACATTCAAAAACATTACGAAATGAGAATTTCCGGCAGTTATTTTACCTGCTGAAGGACTTCTTTTTCTCTAATAACCACAGTAATGTATCCATTTCTATCATTCATGACACAGCGTCGCAAACCCTTAGACAGCGATAAGATGCTGAACTCGTATTCGAAACGGTGGAAATCCAAAAATCATCGTCCATACAGCCAGATTTTAAGTTTTTTCATGATATACATCTACATCTACGTGGATACTCTGCAAACCACATTTAAGTGCTTGGGAGATGGTTCATCGAACCAGTTCCACAATTCTCTGTTATTCTAGTCTTGTATAGCGCGCGGAAAGAACGAACACCTATATCTTTCCGTACCAGCTCTGAATTACCTTATTTTATCGTGGTGATCGTTTCTCCCTATAGGTCGATGTCAACAAAATATTTTCGCATTCGGAGGAGAAAGTTGGTGGTTGGAATTTCCTGAGAAGATTCCGACGCAACGAAAAACTCCTTCTTTTAATGATGTCCAGCCGCAATCCTGTATCATTTCTGTGACACAATTTCCCATATTTCGCGATAATACAAAACGAGCTGCCCTTTTTGAACTTTTTAGATGTACTCTGTCAGTCTTATTTGGTGAGGATCCCACACCGCACAGTAGTATTCTAAAAGAGGACGGACAAGCGTAGTGTACGCAGTCTCCTTAGTAGATCTGTTACATTTTCTAAGTGTCCTGCCAATAAGACGCAGTCTTTGATTAGCCTTCTCAACAATATTTTCTATGTGTTCCCACCAATTTCAGTTGTTCGTTACTGTAATACCTAGGTATTTAGTTGAATTTACAGCTTTTAGATTGGACTGACTTATCGTGTAACCGAGGTTTAACGGATTCCTCACACTTTCCACGAAGGAATTACTGCTTTGCCAACACCTATGATTAACTTTTTCAGGAAAGAGATTTAGAAGTACCTGTTTTAGGCAATCGTCAATAAATTACAGAAACGATTCCTACGAAATCGGGTCAAAATAGAAACAGACTTGTGATTTGTCAATGACTTCCTTCTGACTTCCATATTATGTTTACAGATTATTACGACCAGCTTCTTGGGAAAAATACAATTTTCCACCTCTCTACGTGTAAATATTATCGCATATCTCCCGAGTGATCCTTACTGAAAGTTATCTGTAGTCACGAAAAGCAAATAGTTGATCGAGTTTGTGAAAGACTTGCGAATACACATCAGCAAAAAGATTACTGTTCAACAAAATGCAGATCTTTCTAATGACGAATTCATTGACAGAAAAGTGAGATAATACACAGGATGTGAAGTTGGTAATACGGACTAATGCGAATAAAAATTTCCTTGTATGTCCAGTTTTTTACTGATTATAAAGAGAGCTAGTTGAAAAGATATGTTTCCATTTCACCTGTTGGTTCATCAGTTGTGATGGTTTACTCATGGAATGTAAGTTTCATTTAGAAGTCCAAGTTGATAAGTTTTATTTGATTGTACATAAATACATTTCTTAACTATGACAGACCATTTTTTAATTGGAACTCTTCTGTTATCGCATCGTCTTATAGCGCCCCTCATCTCGACCTCCTTGAAAACAAGAATTCAGCGTCATAGGTAGAGTCTTCTTCAGCCTTAAGGATGTCCTTTCAGTGTGATGGGGCCTCTGCACATTCTAGTTGTCAGGCATTACCTAAACCTAACATTCCCGTAACACTCATCGCCGAAAATAGTCACGTTACGTTTTTTGGCCACAATGGTTTGGATTTGTCGGGTAAACGCTTCAGCGCATATTTATTTTTCTTTTAAGTTGCAGTGAAAATGATTAAAAGCGCATTTGGCGCGTTTATCTGACTTCAAGGATATCAAATCTGTACTAAAGCTACGGAACCAGCCACACAATGAGGAATATGTTGGGGGAGAAATTAGTATCGACTTTTGCGTGCGGGTCGGCCGAAAGGAGGCTGTCCGTAAAGAAATTGAAAACAGGATGACTGACCTTTGAAATAATGACTAAAGCTGTCCTCATTGCAGGACGGCAAGACCGACTCAATCTTGAAAGAGCGCTGTTAAGTCGTAGGCAGGCTTTATGTAAATGAACTCTGAATATTTGCCTTTCCTTAAGATATTCTGTGAGTATTTCTTTAGTTTAAATTCTAACAGCTTTATCTCCGTAATAAACAAAAATTGGACATACATTATGTTAAAGTAGTCTCTACTACAATCTCTTAATATTTTTACTTTTACTCCGGGAGCTTCCTGTATTTCCTTGCTGTTGCGTAATTAGCTCTTTCTGAACTTCTTACAATGTCCAAGCGACAGTCCCCTTTTCCCTTGTAGACGTCTGCCACACGCTCCGTCTTCTGTAACTCTAAGGGCCCTTCATTTTGTACTTTACGTGCCCCTTGCAGAACATTCAACTCACGCTGCGCTTGAAGCACGCCTAATAAATGCCCCGTATCTTTTTATGACCATAAATTAAGCTCTTGCAGCGTACGGGGAAACGTCTGTAGTGCTCAGTCTAGAGAGTCATATTTTTAATAAGGTGACGATGCTGTTCACGAACTTCCTGAGTACGACTCGATAATACGACAACACTGGGTTCACTTACCTTTAAAGACCGCTGTTCCGATTCTGTCTTCGTCAGCAGACGGTTATTGCCATGCGTTGTTCCTGTAAAGAAGGAGGAGGTCACTTAAATCACGAGTACTAAACATAAATATTCAGGATATTATTTAAAAGAATTGTAATCTCATACTGGAAACCAAGAAAGCCGTCAGATGATACATCGGTGATTGTGATTTCTCATATCCATACTTCAGCATTGCTATAGTGTGTATCTGCTGTGAAGTATGTTCTGTAGGCAGAGCCGGGGAGCTTGCAGATACCTATCGAAAATCAACTTGTTCTACCATGAGATGGTGTGAAAAGCACTAAACTTCTTATCAGTTCCGACCGTCATAATATATCATCACGCAAAGGAAATTTTTCATACACTTCGGCGATGTGGCATTTTCATCAGAACATATACAGCCGTACATTGCACACACCCGCACTGGCTCACTGTGTAGCGTTAGGAGGCTTAAGAAAGAATCTAAAAATGTTACATCCTCGAAATCAGCTGATCGTGAGAAATAAATGGCTGTGATCGTAAGACAGCCAAGGTGGAACACGAAATTTTCTTTTAATAAGTGCATGACTTGGCCACCCGATATGCTAATAACTTAACAAATAACATTTAAACATTCTACAGAAGAATCCATAAGCATTACTGATACACAACATTAGTGAAAACATAAAACAGAAAATTGTACTAACGAATTAGATGAAGAAACATTTCCATTTACCTTTCTTCCGTTTTTCTCTTTGAGTAATAATTGTCTCTGAGTAACTGTAGCAGGATGAGTATACAGGATGACTTCGACAGAATTTCTGCTTGGTGTAATGAATGGCAGCTTGTTCTAAATGTAGGAAAAAGTAAGTTAATGCAGATAAGTGGAAGAACAAGCCTATAATGTTCGAATGCAGTATTATTGATGTGCTGCTTGACAACGTCACACCGATTAAGTACCTAGACCCAAAGTTGCAAAGTGATATGAATGTAACGTTCACGTAAGGCTATTAGTGTGGAAGGCGAGTGGATGGCAGAGTTTTAGGAAAATATTGATAATCTGCAAATCGCGTATAGAGCGCTTGTGCGAGTACTGTTCTAGTGTTTGGGGTCCCCATCAAGTAGGATCAGAGGAACGCATCGAAACAATTCAGAGGCGGCCAGCCTCATTTTGTTATCGGTAGATTCGATCAACACTATGGTGTTACAGAGACGCTTCGTGAACCCAAATGGGAATTTCTGCAGGGAAGACTTTTTTCACGAAACAATATTGAGAAATATTAAATAGAAGGCATTTACAGCTGACTGCAGAACGATTCCACGGCTGTCAAGGAACATTGCGCGTAAGAGCTGTGAAGAGAAAAGAAATTAGGACTCGCAAGGACGCATACAGAAAGTAGTTTTGTTCCTCGCTCCATCTGCGAATTTTACGGGAGAGGAATCGACTGGTAGTGGTACGTGTTAACTTCCGCCGTGCACCATACGGTGGCTTGCGGAGTATGTGTTTGTATATGTAGGTCTAGCTGCACTTCTTTCTCTTTATTCTTTTATTTCGCTTCATGTTTACTATACGCAGAAATTTCTATCTACGCATATACATGACGCACAATGAATTAAAAAATCGTTCACGCACGTCCTAGTCTTCGTAGTATGATTTCACATCACTACTTTCGTATATTTGTTGGCGGTAAAGCTGGATTGGAAGTCTGATCGTTATGATTATAACCACAACAGCACGATGCACCAACTGTAGATACACTACTGGCCTTTAAAATTGCTACACCACGAAGATGACGTGCTACAAACGCGAAATTTAACCGACAGGAAGAAGATGCTGTGATATGAAAATGATGCTTTTCAGAGCATTCACACAAGGTTGGCGCCGGTGGCGACACCTACAACGTGCTGACATGAGGAAAGTTTCCAACCGATTTCTCATACACAAACAGCAGTTGACCGATGTTGCCCGGTGAAACGTTCTTGTGATGCCTCGTGTAAGGAGGATAAATGCGTACCATCACCTTTCCGACTTTCATAAAGGTCGGATTGCACCCTATCGCGATTGCGGTTTATCGTATCGCGACATTGCTGTTCACGTTGGTCGAGATCCAGTGACTGTTAGAAGAATATGGAATCGGTGGGTTCAGGAGGGTAATACGGAACACCGTGCTGGATCACAACGGTCTCGTATCACTAGCAGTAGAGATGAGAGGCATCTTGTCAACATGTAACGGGTCGTGCAACCACGTCTCGATCCCTGAGACAACAGATGGGGACGTTTGAAAGACAACAACCATCTCCACGAACAGTTCGACGACATTTGCAGCAGCATGGACTATCAGCTGGGGGCCATGGCTGCGGTTACCCTTGACGCTGCATCACAGACAGGAGCGCCTGCGATGGTGTACTCAACGACGAACCTAGGTGCACGAATGGCAAAACGTAATTTTTTCGGATGAATCCAGGTTTTGTTTACAGCATCATGATGGTCGCATCCGTGTTTGGCGACATCGCGGTGAACGCACATTGGAAGCGTGTATTCGTCATCGCCATACTGGCGTATCACCCGGCGTGATGGTACGGGGTGCCATTGGTTACACGTCTCGGTCACCTCTTGTTCGCATTGACGACACTTTGGACAGTGGGCGTTACATTTCAGATGTGTTACGACCCGTGGCTCTACCCTTCATTCGATCCCTGCGGAACCCTACATTTCAGCAGGAAAATGCACGACCGCATGTTGCAGGTCCTGTACGGGACTTTCCGGATACAGAAAATGTTCGACTGCTGCCCTGGCCAGCACATTCTCTAGATCTCTCACCAACTGAATACGTCTGGTCAATGGTGGCCGAGCAACTTGCTATTCACAATATGCAGTCACTACGATTGATGAACTGTGGTATCGTGTTGAAGCTGCATGGGCAGCTGGGCCTGTACACGGCATCCAAGCTCTGTTTGACTTAATTCCCAGGCGTATCAAGGTCGTTATGTCGGCCAGTGGTAGATGTTCTGGGTACTGATTTCTCAGGTTCTACGCACCCAAACTGCGTGAAAATGTAATCACATGTCAGATCTAGTGTAATGTATTTGTCCAATGAATATCATCTGCATTTCTTCTTTGTGTAGCAATTTTAATGGCCAGCAGGTTGTCGTTTGTTTTTGCTTAAAGTAGGGTGCCTCCTCACCAATATTACGTAAAAATGTATTCCAGTCAACCTTCCTCTTGTCAAAGCTGTGTAATAACGCCAATACGTAAGATCATATACGAGCTTAACAGTTTCTTTCCGTGCTAGTGGCATTAGCTATGCTTCCCAATTTTTCTTGTGTTTTATCTATTCTTTTCGTGATATTCCTATTTTCGATGAGTGACCAATGAGAAATCTGATAGTTAAATTATAAATCCTCATACAGGATCTAGTTTTCGGTATGTTTTGCTTCTCTGCCTCAGCCCGAAACAAAATTTTCTGTTTTAAAATATCTCCAACGGTTCGGATCTAGTTTTCGGTATGTTTTGCTTCTCTGCCTCAGCCCGAAACAAAATTTTCTGTATTAAAATATCTCGAACGGTTCTCTTCAGATATTTTCGAGCTGCCATTAAATTCTGGATTCTGCGTAAATATAGGCATCAAATACTAAAAGAAAAACAAAAATGACCTATTCTCATGGCGTACACTACTCGAATCATACTAACCGATCGGGGATGTGAAGGAAAACGTTTCGCCGGATAAACATAAATTTTGAGTACGTGATCTGGACATAACTACGTACACGCTAGTATAGTTAGTTATCATTGTTTCCTACCCAGCGTAGTACAGTGAGACACCAAAAGCAAGACAAGAAATCATCTTGGAAGCGCAGAGACAAAGTAAATAAAATGCATCAGCTTAATAACATTGATTGTAGACGTTTGCACATAGCAGACTAATCAAGTGGCTACATGCCACTGCCTGCCACCAAGTCCTAGAAACGCTCGGTGGGACGAAATTCCCTCCGCGCCGAACTATCCATCCTTATCTCACCATCAACACTTCACCGTTATTCATCCTAAATCTGCCCAACGGGAATTCGGTTTCTCCACTGCCAGTTCGATTCATTGGCAAGAACTGAGCATTCTACAACGGTTCGATCTGCCTATTTTGGGAATGAAAAGAAGGATATTTCGGAAGTATATTGCAATTTTTCTCTGTCCGCATTCGTGGTTTTTGTGTTGTGACGCGCACTTTTTCGATTAATGACTGTGTCACAGCTGTTACATAAACGAGAATGACAACCATCACAGTGTAGCTGTGTTCATCGCTGCTGGTCTACTCGTTGCTCCTGAAACTGTTGGTTGTGGTTCAACGTCAGCTGTACGTCTGCGACCTGGCATTCACGCCGCTGGCGACCCGGACATTCACCGACCATCGGGTTCCGCCACGGCCTTGACACGTTTGTCGTCGTCCGCAGAACTTTGCTGTTAGTATTTGCACGTTATGGGTTGGCGTTTTCAGAGCATCTTTTCAGTGTTATCAGCTCCAAAGAAGATTAACACGAATGCAAACCAAGTTATTCGATTTGTATAACATCGAAAACCACTGTAAATTTTCAAGTGTCCCATTCTTTGTAGATGGATGGTCGATTCACGTCTATGGTTAGTTGCAAGGCTATGTATGCAGCACATTTCCACCTATGTTAGTAATGATTACGTTCTCGACTCTATCTACTCTGATGAGCAAAGGACTTTATGACCACTATTGATGATTACAACGTCTGAGTTTATACAATGTCTGTATTTTCATACTACAATGTTCATCAAACCTGCAACATTTCTGAAGGAATAGAATCTGTTCTGACGATTACACCTGTTGTAATTATTGTGAAACGAATTCGCAGTTCGCGAATCTTGATTGACGTCCCTGTGAGGAAATCACAAAATGTGCGAATGTAAGGACTGTGGACTCCTTGACATATGGAAGTTTATATCGGTCTTGAAGGCGTGCTCGGGTAGTCAAAGTGGTTAATGTGTCCGCTCTCGGCAAGCGATAAATCCAACTTGGAGCCCCAGTATGACACAAATCTTCATATGTCGCAAACAGCCGGCATCAGTCCGGATTCGCGAAATGTGAATCCATTTCGTATCTTTATAACCACTGGCCAGCGCAAGATTGTGTGCCAGCGTATGGCATTTTGGTCACCTGACGTTTGAAGGAAAGTGTATATGCAGAGCAGGCACGAATGGATTATCACTCTGGCGACGATACGGGACGCAAATGAAGAAATCCACAAGACAAAGGGCAGACTGTTATGACACGGCGCCTGGGAACGAGCATTTCGGCCGTTGGTGTGCTACTGTCGTGAATATGTATGGATTGCCGTTGAAGTATGGTGGAACCAAGAGTAGTCAACAAGGTGACGGATGTCCTTTACTGTCGGCAGCTCGTGGTCGTTTGGTAGCGTTCTCGCTTCCCGCGCCCGGGTTCCTGGGTTCGATTCCCTGCGGGGTCAGGGATTTTCTCTGCCTCGTGATGACTGGGCGGAGTGTGACGTCCTTCGGTTAGTTAGGTTTAAGTAGTTCTAAGTTCTAGGGGACTGATGACCATAGATGTTAAGTCCCATAGTGCTCAGAGCCATGTGAACCATTTTTGTGTGTGTGTGTGTGTGTGGGGGGGGGGGGGGGCGTCCTTTACTCGTCACCTAATGCAGACGTCGGAATCTTGCCTTCTCTGTAAAGGACAGGCGGTGATCTGTGGCAGATATGACGTCACAGTACAATGCTGGTGCAGGCATAGGTGTTTCAGAGCCCGATGTTTGACATGGGTCTCCGAACCAGTCGATGTCTCCCAAGTTGAACCCAGACATATCCACTTACAATTTCAGTGGCTACAGGATCGTCGTGGTTGGACTGTGGATCAATGGTAGGGTATCGCCTGTATGGATGTGCATTTTTCTTGTTATTTCCGAACGATGGCAGTGTCCGGATACACCGTCATCCAGACGAAATGCTGGTGAAAACATACGGCATGCCACGGAAGCCGTCTGGTAGGGGTATAGTGCTGAGGGGGACATTCACCTGTGCTTTCATGGGACTTGTAACAGCAATCGAAGGCACCTTGACAGTTGTGGACTACGCGAACATTATTGTGGTTCACGCGTATCCTTTCATATTTGCTGTCTTCCCCGACGGCACCTTCTGACAGGATAACTTGCCATCTCACTATACCAGAATCGTATTGGAGTGGCTTTAGAATCGTCATAGTGAACTAATGTGTTGGCCACCAGCTTCACCTCATTTGCCCCGATGACACACGTCTGCTCTGTGCACACAAACCACCGTGCCGAAATTTTCTGGAATTCCTTGACCTGCACGTAGACATCTGGTACCACATACTTCCGGAAACTTAACAAACACTTCTAAAGTCCATACAATGCAGAATTTTGGCTGTATTTCTCTCGGAAGGTGAACCAAAAGAATGTCACTTTGACTAGGGCCTCCCGTCGGGTAGACCGTTCGCCGGGTGCAAGTCTCGATTTGACCCCATTTCGGCGGCTTGTGCGTCGATGGGGATGAAATGATGACTAGGACAACACAACACCCAGAAAATCTCCGACCAAGGCGGGACTCGAACCCGGGCCCTTAGGATTGACATTCTGTCGCACTGACCTTTTTTTCTCATTTTGTTCGGTATTGTTTGTTGCGTTTGGTCTGGGTGGACGTCAAGTTGATCGTTGACCCCTTTACTCAGTTTTTTATTACAGAAGACGAGCAGCCTTCTGACCACCACTCAGTTACAGGGGGCAGACGGAAGGTGAACCACTATGCTATTAAGCATGTGATTATAATCTTTACGTTCTTCAAAGAATGTCAGGTGTCCCACAAGTGCTCACTTAAGTTTAAGGGATGGTGTAGGAAACGTACAATGTTGTTGACGAGGTCATAGTGTAGGTGGTTTCCCATTGCCTAGCTTCCACCAAAACAGTATGTATTGGTGTAGCTGAGAATTCAACAGCACTGACGCTCCTCCGATCGTTGATGACGTAAATTTCACACCTGGATACCTCTGCATTGAAGGACACCGCTACGTAACGTCTGGCTGAGGACGCGGGTGTTAACCAGTGTTCAAACACGAATACTTGTTCAGCTCCTACCAGTCTTGCGCTAACAGATTAGCATTTCGTCTAAGCAGCAGAGGATTCGTGTTCACGATATCTGCCTCCGGTCTTACGATTTCAGGATATCTTCCAAGTATACCACACTGTACGTGAAATTAACTTCAAAATAGTCTGGAAAAGAGAAACAAACGCATGACTATCAAGCATAGACGGAAGTGATTGCGGCACTGTATCCGTTGCATCAGACGAAATTACATGACAAGAATCTTATCGTTGTAATTAATCTGGCGGTTGTGACAAACATTACGTGCGTGTGGAAAACATGAAAGTGCATTCCGTTTCTGTTCAGGTGCTTTTCGACCCACTGACTACAATCACATTCATTGACTAAATTTCAGCTGTCCCGGACAAATCGCAATTTGATATCAGTATAGGCTAAACAGACGAAAATAATTTTTTTAACGAATTGAGTTAATATTTCAAATAAACTGGACGACAAAGAGAGTTTGGACTTCAAGCAATTTGACCAAACATCAACATTAGTGTTGGATGGTCATACTTCACAAAACACTGAGGGAAGATCTGAGACGACAGAGATTGTCCAAGAATTGGTTAAGAGACTGGACGCACATTCTGAAGGAGTGAGGTTTATATTTCGGTGCAGAGTTTAGTTTCCTGTGGCTTCCCTAACTGGATCAAGGCGATTGCAGTGATTTTTAATTTCAAAAAGCCACTCTCATTTTCCGTCATCATCTTTTTTCCTTCCGCGCTTGTGCTCTGTCTCTGATGACTGAGACGCCGATGAGATGATGTACCCTAACAGGGAAAAGAAATGATACAATTACTTGAAAATAACGTGAAAGAAAAATCTTATGCGAACACTACCTTTTTAGTGACCTGCGTTTAAAAAGCAGAAAGTAGAACCTAAAGTAATTATCGGTTACAGTCTCTTCTCTTCCCTCCTTAGCTGAAATCAATCATCATTAATACTACCTACAAACAACGATATGATTACGAACAATATGCGACACGTCAGTTCTTTGTGCAGATCGGTATTCGCATCTTTATCCCTGTCTTTCGCGGGAATGTGCTACCAATAGTTTTGCCCAGACATGCCTAGCGATCCTACGGAAGAACTGAACAAACAACAGGTCCCTCTCCAAATCATCCTACGTTTGCAGTCTTGTTGTACTACTGTGTTACACGAGCGCATCCCAGATGTTGTTGTTATTACGATGGTCCTTCCGCCGTACCTTTTCTCCAACAAGCGTCAGTCCAACTGTGCCTCATCAAAGTGTATGTGGAGATTGGAAGGAACCTAAGAAAAGCATGCTCGGACGGTGCAATTGGTAACACACTCCCTACTAAATACAGGTGTTTCAGTTCGAATCTTGGTTAGATACACAGATTCAGATTGCCACAACGTATATTTCACCGAAGAGTCCAACATAGATATCACCTCAGCGTGGATATATTTGCAAATTAGTTAAAATAGGCTTTGAAGGAATTACCGATTAGAATTTCTGATAACATTACACTCTTCAAATTTAGTTAAACTTCAACAACGAATGGAAGACTTTCGTAGAGAAAGTTCAAAAGTAAGCCCGAAAGTTAATTGTAATAAGTCTAAAATGAGGTACAAAGGACACATCGAAAAAAAAAGTGCAAATTAACAATGAAGTAACAAAACTAATCGTAATGTTTTAATCTTAAGGGCAATTTGAAAGAAAAATAATGTGAAAGGAACAGTGCATGGTAAGATCAGAATAACAGTTTCTAGAATAGGGAATAGGCTACTTGAACATTTAGCAAAGGATCTCAAAAAACTTGAAAGTGTAGAGAATAAGAACAGCAACGGCACGCGATGATGAGAAATTTTAAAGCAGGTAGTGTAGGACGTTGGTTGAAATTGGTTGTTGTTGTTGTTGTTGTTCTCTTCAGTCCAACAACTGTTTTGATACGCTCTCCATGCTACTCTGTTCTGTGGAAACCTCTTCATCCCCGAGTAACCATTGCAACCCACATCCTTCTGAATCTGCATACTGTATTCATATCTCGGACTCACTCTACCATTCTTAGCCCCCACACTTTTCTTCAGTCCTAAATTGGTGATCCCTTGCGCCTTAGAAGGTGTTATATCAACCGATCCCTTCTTTTAGTCAAGTTCTGCCACAAATTTCTTATCTCCTCAGTCATTCTGAGTAGGTCCTTATTAGTTACGTGATCTACCCGTCTAATTTTCAGCATTCTCCTGTAGCGCCACATTTCAACGCTTCTGTTCTCTTGTTGTCTTTACTGTTTATTGTAACAGTTCCACTTTCATACATGACTACACTCCACACAAATAGCTTCGGGAGAGACTTCGTAACACTGAAATCTACATTCGATTTTAACTAACTCCTCTTCTTCGGAAACTCTTTTCCTGCCATTGGCTTTCTACATCTTATATCCACTATTTCAGTCACTTTTCTGCCCAAACGCCAAACTCATCTGCAGCCTTAAATGACTCGTTTCCTAACCTCTCATTATCACCTAATTTAAATCAAGTATATCCGTTATCCCTGTTTCGCTTTTGTTGGTATCCATGTTATATTCTCGTTTCAAGACGCTGTCCATTCCGTTTATCCGCTCTTCAAATTCTTTGCTCACTTTTAACACCTAGGTCGGTTGCAGTACTTTTCCATCAATGCGTTACGCATGCCCTATCAGTCATTTCATAGTCATCTAAATCAATGTTAAACATAGCGCCTCACCTGTATTTGCATTACACACTGCAAGCAAACATCACAGCCATCTTCATCAAGAGACAGATTCACATTTCACAGGAAATGTGCCACTGTGCGAGAAACAATAAATCATATCCATTGCGATCGCCCTTCAATTGTACGCTTTTTACTCCCTCCAGTGTCATACGTTTTTTATTTGTGTTAAGCTTATTCACGTTTTGCAAATATTTGTGATTTTTTACTTCCCTTCCTGGTAGTTTATTTAGTTAGAAGTAGTGTCATACTAGCAACGTAGTAGCATGGTAGTAGCCTCACAAATACAGGATAATTCAAAAAGAAAGAACTGATTTCAAGCTATGAAAGAGAGAAACACATTGCGTATGGCACTGGATAGAGGAAGGTTCAAAGTTTTATGTTCACACGGTTACCATTCTATACACTCAACATGAACACTTAAGAAACGTCAAACGGTAGTTAATTTCATTCCACACACGAATCAGTATGTCTCTTTTTATTGAATCGACAGCTTCAACAATTCGATTTCTCGTGTCTTAATTAGTAGTTGCCGTAGGTACCCCCTCAGAACAAAATCGCAAGGTGTGAGGTCTGATGAACTCGGAGGTCAAAGCAATGAACAAGAAGAGCTTGATGTCCACCTCTTCTAATCCAAAGTCTTGGGACGGTGCTGTTAAGATAAGGTTGCACCCCAACGTGCAAACGAGGTGGATTGTTGGAATCTTTGTGAAGTTGAGGAAACAACCAATTTTGCAGCATGTTCAGGTGTGAAACTCATGTCACAGTTTCCACACACTTTGTAAACAGAAACGGCACAAAACACAGTCAGTTTTGGGCGCGTCTAATGTTTATTTTACCCGATAGATGGAACGACGATTCGTCCGAAAATATGAGTGGTTCGGAAAAAGTGTCCTCTGCCATATCGTAGAGAATCGAAACGCAAAATTCGTATCTTCTTTTACGGTCGCAGGGACGCAATTGTTGCAGTACTGCAACTTGTAAAGCTTCATATGCAGCCGCCGTTTCAGAACACGCCACACCGTTGTTTGAGGAAGTTGAAGTTTCTCGCCTCCCAGTCTTGCAGACTTCCAAGGGTTTCGTGTTAACGCAGCTCAGATAAGCTCGGCATTTTCATCAGATGTGCGTGGGCGGCCATTGCTCTTCCCATTTTGTATGCAACCAACTTCCAAACATTTTGTATGTCAGTCATACATCTACATGTGCAGATAAGGTTTCTTGCTGAATAGACGGCGCAATGCACGTCGCAAGTGAACAATGGACAGATTTCACGCAAAGTCCAACTCACAAAATGATTTCTCTTGTGGTTTAATTGCCATGTTTCTGCAAACAAACAACAGCGCAGCCCAGCTGTGTCAAAACTTTGAACCTTCCTCTATCCAGTGACAGGATAAGTTTGTTTCTACCTTTTAAAGTTTTTCTGTAATCTCTCCGTAAATGAAATCATTTCGAACCGAGTGTGGTACAAAGCGCACGCTCCGGAGGATAGGCAGGTGGACGCCGTTAGAGAACACGTGCGTTTGGCTGAGCTCAGGAGGCCACGCCCGCACTGGGTACCGCACCACGCCCGCTGGCTATTCCTATAAGCGGACTCGATCTACACCTAGTTCACCTCGCTCTTCTAGTTCCACATTCGTGACACACCCACTAATCAGACTTCTGCCAGCCCTCTACAAGAAGTTTGATAATGTTCTTATTCCATTCACTTTATTTGCTTTGCAGTCATTTAAATGGTGTGTGCAAGTTTAACACTACAGTTGAGCCATCGACATACCCCTGTGGATGTCAGAAGGATTTCTACCGAATGACCTTACACGTAATCAAATTGCTCCCAACTGATTTTGCTACTCCCGCTGGCATTCGTAAAGGCCACTAGTCAACACATATACAGCTAAGTTTACCAAACGGTAAAGAAAAAAATCCACTTCCCATCATCTCCCAAGTCTGTCCTCCACAAATCATTTGTGTAATGTTGGGCATGCATGCGGCACTTAACGTATCTCTCAGTCCTGGTACTGCATTGGTTACGTAACGAAATCAATTGCGTCGCGGTTGGGTTTTATCGTGAAACTGCAAAGGTCCTTTCACAGAAGGTACATACTTATAACGTCTCCTCAGCCTCATAAAGGGAATTCTATAGTATTAGTCCTCGAACACAACTGAATTTTGTCGTGTCACTATTTTGTACTCTGTTGCTCCTGTACGCTTTCTAATGTCATCTAACTTGTATTAATTATGTTGTCGCCTTGGTCTTTGTTTATCTCGTGGAATCCAGAAAAAAAGCTTTCTCGCCCAACTACCATCCATTTGTTTATGAACGTTCCTGGCCCACCACCGTACTTGTAACTGTATCTAGATCAAGTAATGATTTGCCCCCGATCGCTTTCCTTCTTGTATGAACTTAACAATTTTAGATGTTTCGGCATCAGAATCTGCCAGATAAGACAGTAGAAGCAGTTATCTTACAGAGCATAGTGTTCTTTTCATAGTACGTACAGCATAAAAAATTACAGGATCGAGGTGCTGATGACTCCGGTTATTCATATATCGATGTATCTGGTTCTTTATACGAGGGTTGTTCGGAAAGTAAGAAACGATAGGTCGCGAAATGGAAACCACAGTAAAAATCCGATGAAGTTTTGCTCAGGTGTGTTGGGCAGTAGTATGCCCGTCGATCGCGTTACGTCGTTCTTTTTAGTTCTGAGCACACAGGGAGTACAAAGATACCTAGAACAATAGTGTCTCTCGCCAAGTACGAGGGCCTGGTGAGAAATTTCACCTGAAGCTATGCAGCCAACATTACACAACTGTCTAGTGTTTTCTTCTTCAAGACAATTCTCAACCGCGTTCTGCAGCGGCAATGAAGATGCTCCTGCATCGTTTTCAATTGCAAATGTTTGATTACCCACAATACAGCCCATAATTGTCTCCCTCTGAGTTTGATCTCTGTTCACATGAACCGCTGGCTATCAAGACAGAACTTCGGCACAGACAACGAGCTGTAGGCCAGCGTAGACAATTGCAGGAAGCACTGGCGGCTGTCTTCTATAACGAAGGTATTGGGGAGTTGGTACAAAGCTACGACAAACGTCTAAGTCGGATCGGCGACTATAGAGATAAGTAGCTGGAAGTTGAAGATAACTGTTGCAAATAAAACATCTTTGATTTTCTCTGTGGTTTCCATTTCGAATCCTATCGTTCCTTACTTTCCGAATAGCTCTCGTATATGAGGTGCATAGCTACCTGAAGATAACATTAAGAAGATGCCGAAACTGATCGTGTAAATAAAACAACTTTTGATTTTTCTTTGTTAAATATCTGACCGGCTGCAGTCTCAACTTCGTCATGGATCGACAAGACGATTCACGATTTGTCGATAGCGCAACACGTGACTGATTTGTCTTGGACTGTATCCATTCTGGTGAAAGGTGACTTCGAGACGGGATAACTAAGCTGACAAACTTCCATGGTCTGAGATAATGTCCAATCTACAAGCAAAGGAGCAACCTCTTCCGTTTACTATCTAATACAGCATAACGTAGACTCAGTGCTTACTCGACAAAAGTGTCTACATCTACATCTATATTCCGCTAACCACCAAGCGGTGTGTGGCGGTGGGCATAATTCGCGCCAAACTCATATTTCCCCCCGTCTGTTCCACTCGCGGATCGTGTGAGGGAGAAACGACGATCTGATCGCCTCAGTACGTGCTCTAATTTCCCTTATCTTTTAATGGTGGCCTCTAGTGTTGAGAGGTAAACTAATAATCTCTTGAAGAAAAGTTTCCAGTCGGAAAAGTCAGGGGTCTTTTATGGTGTTGCCGAAAGTGTCATCCGGTTGCATTCCCGAAAGCTGTGTGAATAGCTACTTTTCATATGTGTCCTTTTATATGGAAAATTTTGTTGTTGGTTTAAAGCCGAAACAAGAAAAATTGCGAAATTTATACAACAGAAAAGGTATCAAGACTTATCATTACATTGCCTGGAGAAATTATGATCGCGGACTCTTTTAATGATTTAGTCATTCATTGGTATAAATAGCTACACTACCTCTCCGCTCTGTTCCGTAATCTTTTTGTTTGTTTCTTATGTGTGTACAGTTAATTATCAACATTCATATTTCCACTGACCGCTGAGATACCATAAGATTTTGTGTGGTTTACTTATTAGAAATGGAAATACCCACTGATTGTCAACTTTTTTAGAGAAATTGGAAGCTTAGTTTTGAAAATTAGTCATCAATAAAAACAATTTTTTTCTGAATCGAATAGCTACAGTTTTGAAAACTAATCTTATCAGTGAGCCCAAAGCCATTTTCACTCTTCTTTTTAAATAGTACATCCACCATTTACTTTTAACTTCTGAGGCATCATATTTTGTATTTGCTTCCACTGGCCATCAGTTGTTAAAGGAAGTTTTCCTTACTTGCAGCAAACTGCATCTGATATCATCCGTGGTTCTAATCATCCCTGGATTCGATAATTGTTCTACGTCTTCTGAATGCTCAAGCGCCTCACAATCGTAAGTGAAGCTGTGGCTGCAAATACCGCATTATGACGGAATCACGACGCGTCACTGCAGCCCCTCGAGAAAACGGCCTTTCTCCTTTTCCTTGACACCGATGTCGCATCGGTCGCCCGTGGCAAAGACCAGCCGGCTCCATTTGCTACAGCACCGAACCGCTTTCTCTGCTCAAACTAATGGCCGCCTGGCAAAATGGCAACGACGTTCTGTGACGGGCAGGATGACCCTAAGTGAGCGACACCCGCTTCCCCCACATGTCGGCACGGCGTGCGTGACATTTCGTGTGATGAATATTCATTGGGACTCTGTTCGCTGTCGCTTCTTCATGTTCTTTCCTGTCATGTCTTTTGACTACTCTGACGCCTCCTCTGTCTGTTCCTAACGTTCGTGTGGTGAAAGATGAGCTTTCTTAGGGAGCACACAGACATTTAACTGAAAGTGCAGCACAATCTGAGAACATTCCTTGTCGATAAATGCAGTAAGAATCAAATCTGATACGAAGATTGTCAGTCAAGTTTTTTACCAGAGCAAAAGGACATATTTTTGTACAAATCTTTTTTTATTATTTCTCAAATATTCTTTCTTAGAAGTTATATTCTTTTGCAGATCTTCGAACCCAAACAAAGTTGTCGATAATCAGAAAATACGCGCAGGACAGCATATATTGGGGCCCTGCACCCCGTTAGTGGAATGACGACGTAGGCTCAATTGTTGATAACAAAGGCAGCAGATATCATTTGTAGGATACTGCGAAACCGAAGTACTATGCCCAAAAACATTGGTAATAAAACACCTGTGTTTACCAGACTTCTTTGCTTCGAGTGACCGTTTCTGTCATATCCCTGAATAGTAACCATTCCTACTCTGAGAAAACTTGGATGGTCCACATACTGTTTCAAATTATACCCACATAAGTCACCAATGTAAGTTACAATTGGAGATCTCTATCCACAATAAATCAACCGAGTATAAACTAATTTTTACAATTAGCCAAAAACGACGTCTACAACAGCGTATCTACTCCATAACAAACTGTGCGAAGCATCTCGCACGGTACTTCGTACCATGGACCATTTGATGCCCTGTGCCATCCCCGTATTGAGCGAGGTTATGATGGCTCTGTAAGCGTCCTAGATCTGTCGTCGTATTCTCATGATCCTGGTGGATATGATGATGGAGGTAAGGCTGTCGCGGAACAGGCCCGCTTAATGCCGGCTCTCTTAATTTAACCGAGAACTGACAAAGATTCTTTTTTAATTTCCTCAGTCATCCCGGTTACACATATTTATGGACTATGGCGACTTGTTAAGAACCTCGTAACTGGGCTACCATCGTAATTTATGCAACCTATTTACAGATGCATTTCATTTTCTCAGAGCATTTCCAACAAAACTAGTCTTCCATTCGCCTTCCCTAGAACTCATTTTATGTGTGTCACATTTTATGCCGCCTGTTGCTATTAACCAGCAAACGCATGGTTCTCTAGGGAATCAAGTGACTTAAAACGTATGAGTACTTTAAAAATGAGTTAATCTTTTAGATATTTGCATGTAAGCAAAAAAAATAATAATAATAATAAAAGGCAGTTCAAATCCACGCCCAGCCCTCCTGATTTAGATTTTCTGTGATTTCCCTAAATCGCTTGAGGCAAATGCTTGGACGGTTCCCTTGAAGAGGCACAGCTGGCTTCCTTCCCCATGTTTTCCTAATCCAAAGGGACCGATGACCTCGCTGTCTGGTTCCCTCCTCCCACATCACCCAATCAACCGAAAAAAGATCAGGGAGTGTTTAAGATTAAGCTTAAAGTTTGTTGGAAGTCGGCATAGGCTATCATAATGAAATACTGGATGACTTAAATTGGCACTCAATTTTAAGCAACAGCTAGTTTTTACAATAATATAATTGTCAGGTGCATTAAGAGATGTATAAACATACTATATGCAAAATTTGTTGGCAATATGGTTTGTAGTAGAGAAATAATAAATGTAAAGGTCATGCGTGATGCTGAAACTTTACTGTGCACCATTTTAAGCAAAAGCTAGTTTCTCGCCTATCTAAAATGTTTATGATGTCAAATCTCATGATAAGCTATGTGTCGTACAATGGTATAATCTAGCAGGTACATTCAATGATACATGTGGATTCTGTCTGAAACATGTGTTGCGAACAGAATTAGAAGTAAAGAAGTAACAAAAAGTCGTGCATGATGCGGAAGATTTACTAGGTATGAGCACCAAGGAATAACGCTTTTGACCTCTAATTATTTTGTTGTGAATGTCAGAGGGAATAGGTTTCATAAAAGTTTGGAAGTGTGGTATCACATGTGGATACCAAAGCACAGCAGTTTAAAGTCAGCAACGGACTTGCAAGTTTGCGTTAGACAACGAGGGCGGTCGCGCTGGGACTCCTGGATCCAATGGCGTGCGCCCACTGAGACACGGCTCCAGCAGCTCTGTACTACGAGCGTCCTCTGCCACTGTGACATGGGACGGCCGGCGGCAGCCAATCAACCGAGCTGCACTTGGAGCCTCTTCGGTACGACACCAGCGGTCGTGCTTAGTACAGCGAGCCTCTTCCTTTTTAACAATGGGATAGTTTGAGCTAAGGCGAACCGCATCATAGTGAGGAAGTGTCTTATGTTGTCGGAAAAATACACTACTGGCCACTAAAATTGCTACAGCACGAAGATGACGTGCTACAAACGCGAAATTTGACCGACAAGAAAAAGATCCTGTGATATGCAAATGATTAGCTTTTCAGAGCATTCACACAAGACTGGCGCCGGTGGCGACACCTACAACATGCTGACATGAGAAAAGTTTCCAAACGATTTCTGATACACAAACAGCAGTCGACCGGCGTTGCCTGGTGAAACGTTGTTGTGATGCCTCGTGGAAGGAGGAGAAATGCTTCGGATTGTAGCGACACTGCTGCTCGCGTTGGTCGAGATCCAATAACTGTTAGCAGAATTGGAATCGGTGGGTTCAGGAGGGTAATACGGAACACCGTGCTGGATCACAACGGCATCGTATCACTAGCAGTCGAGATGACAGGCATCTTATCCGAATGGCTGTAACGGATCATGCAGCCACGTCTCGATCCCTGAGTCAACAGATGGGGATTTTTACAAGGCAACAACCATGTGTACGAACCGTTCAACGACGTTTGCAGCAGCATGGACTATCAGCTCGGAGACGTTGACTGCGGTTACCCTTGACGCTGCATCACAGGCAGGAGCACCTGCGATGGTGTACTCAACGACGAACTTGGGTGCACGAATTGAAAAACGTCATTTTTTCTGATGAATGCAGGTTCTGTTTAGAGCATCATGATGGTCGCATGGTTTGGCGACATCGCGGTGAGCGCACATTGGAAGCGTGTATTCGTCATCGCCATACTGGCATATCACCCGGCGTTATGGTATGGGGTGCCATTGGTTACATGTCTCGGTCACCTCTTGTTCGCATTGACGGCACTTTGAATAGTGGATGTTACGTTTCAGATGTGTTACGACCCGTGGCTCTACCCTTCAATCGATACCTGAAAAACCCTACATTTCAGCATGATAATGTTGCAGGTCCTGTACGGGCCTTTCTGGATACAGAAAATGTTCGACTGCTGTCCTTGCCAGCACATTCTCCAGGTGTCTCAACAACTGAAAACGTCTGGTCAATGGTGGCCGAGAAACTGGCTCTTCCCAATACGCCAGTCACGACTCTTGATGAACTGTGGTATTGTGCTCAAAGCTGCATGGGCAACTGTACCTGTACAAGCCATCCAAGCCCTGACTCAATGCCCAGGCGTATCAAGGCCGTTATTACGGCCAGAGGTGGTTGTTCTGGGTACTGATTTCTCAGGATCTATGCACCCAAATTGCGTGAAAATGTAATCACATGTCAGTTCTAGTATATTTGTCCAATGAATACCCGTTTATCGTCTGCATTTCTTCTTGGTGTAGCAATTTTTATGGCCAGTAGCGTAAAAGTGTTATCAAGACGTAAGAAAAGTTATTAGAAGTAAACGTAAGGCTACTAAACTAGCAGTTTTATACCATGAAGCACGGAGAGTTGGAGGTAAACTTGGAATGTGATCGAGTTCTATGCTGTGCAGCTGGAAGCTGGGAACAGGTCCTTATTAAGGTCGATTACTCGGCTTTGCCCGCTGGTGCAGAATGCGGCAAGGCTCATAAACTGATGGCTGGTTTTCTGCTCCCGACAGGCAGCTGCGTTGCGACATGGCGTCGCTGTGCTAGAGCGGCCACCAAATCGTTCAGTTTCCGACTCACTGGCCAGACCAGTTATACGCTGTGAAAATCCAACGCCAGTCCAGTCGAACATTGTATCTAATAACTCCCAGAGCGTAGGAATGAGATATTAGCCGGTGCAAAAGTAATAAAAATTTCCGTGTATATCAGTGGTTCCCAATCTTTCTGATACCATTATCCCCGAGTGTAATCAGATCCCCTCTTATCTTCACAGTCACCAAAATTTATGCCTAACTGAACTTCCGAACGAAATTGTTTCATTGAAAAGTGTTGTTTTTAAAATGATGAAAGATAAATTATATTTAGTTTTTGTAAGTGTTTTATTAAAACAGTGAGGCAGTTAGACAACTGTCATTGCTTCTCTCCCTCCATAGCGACGCTTGATTCATCCACTTGCTGCACCCCCATTTGAAATAAACCAAGTTAAAATGTGTCCACTGTACTTTCTGTTCGTAAAGCACTTGACTGCAGGGCTCCTTACTTCTCAAATGACGGAAATTAGAGGACTTCAGGTTGCAAATGCTTTGTGTCTGGCCACTGCCAAATAATAATAATGGGAACAACGGTGAATGTGTTGGCCCGACAGCAATTTAGTAGCTGTTACATTGTTGCTTGTGCGTTGCGCTGTCAGTTAGTTCAAGTGTTTAACAGTGAGGCCATACCAGTTAAGTCCCAGATTGAATGGGGAAAGAGCGGTGGTTTCCAATGTTCGCGTTATAGTTATTACAATATTTACTCGCAATCATTATTATAGCCCAGAAGATTTCATGATTTCAGCACCAGAAGTTAATCACCGACATTGAACCATTGGTCTTAAGTCACACGGGTACGCAAAACATTAGGTCGATTGTAACTTTCGGATGATATGTCACAACCAAGTAACACAGTACGTTGGAACTTGGACCATACGTGGGAAGAACTGCTACAGTAAAGAAGGTACGCAACAAGAACAGAAATGACTTTTATTCAAAGACAATAATTACACTGTAGTCACCGCGATTTATGACGATATTCTGGACAGCACCAAAGGCGGCGCATGGTTCTTAATAGACTGTGTGATCACCACGGGCGATAATGCATGCTCTGCGCCGGGGTCACATGCTGGCCACAGGGTTGGTAAGACGTGTTTGTGGTAGGTCGTTCCATTCCTCCAACAGTTCAGTCGACAACTACAGAATGGTCGTTGGTGCATGTGGACACGGTGCAGTACGACTCCCTCCCCAACTCATCCCACACATGCTCGTTGGAATTTAAGTTGGGGGGGTGGGGGGGGGGGAAGGAGGGCAGGAGAGGGGGGAATGGGACAGGCCAGTCTATTCATTGAATATCATCTCGTTCCAAGAGTTCCTCCACATGAGCTGTTCCACGCGATCGCCCAATTTCATCGGAACCAAATAAACCCCCGAAAAGAGGCTCATGAGGAATGAATACTGTGTCGCAATAATGCTGACCGTTGGGTATTCCTTGCTCAAGGATTTGGTAGTCAGTACGCCCATGAAACCTTGTGCCTCCCCACAACGTAACACCTGGATCACGAAAACGATCATGGGCGACATTGTACCTAGCTGCATTACGTGCTCCCACATCTCGCCATATAATGGTACTTCCACCATTGTCCAACGCGATCGCTTTAGTGGTCCAGGTATTATTATGTGGGAAGCTATCCGGGTGGCCAGCACTGGAACATGCGTTGCTCACAACTTACTAAGAACCAGTTCCAGCCCTTAGGATTGTCCACGAGAATGTCATAAGCTGCGGCGACTTCAATGCAATTTTTGCCTTTGAATAAAAGCGTAATCTCTGTGCGTCTGATTGTTTATTTGTTTCAGTTAGCGGTACTGCAGCATTTCCAAATTTCCACGAGTGCATGACGTGTAACTGCCACGTAACATTTACTTTGCCGTTACATGTCATGCCAAAGTTACTTTCGTCCTTAAGTTTCGCACACCAGCGGTACATCACAACGACATCATATTTTACGGAAACCCTGTGCAGCCACAAAAAGCATTCTTAGCCAGAGAATGAAGACCACGACGATCAACTGTGCCATTTTTCGTTGTTCAAGACAATTGGTTAAGCGTCTCGGGATTCTATCAATTAAATAGAGAATCTGCAATTAATAACGTGATCTCATTCACAAAGAACTGCAAGAATCATTCAGTCAGTCCTAGGAAGAAAGATGATTTGTTCTTGGATAATACTGGACAGAAATCGTTGCTGAGCTTTGCAGGTTCCATTTTCAATAGGCATCTATCATAAGTGAGATATGTAGGTAAAACACCCAGATTATCGAATCGAAATTGCTAGGCTTTCTTTCAGGCCGTTTCTTTCATTCTGCGCTGATGTCGTCGCTGTTGAGAGGCTTATACATACCACCCCGATCATCTTTCATTCTGTACTGGAGTTCCTCAATGATATATGTTCTAAAGTTAACGCTTTTAGCAGTAATGATACAGTTTTCTGTAGCGTATTTTTTCGTATTTCTTCAATTTTCAACGGCTTTTTTTAAATAAATTTCTTACATGTCATTCTCTGTATAATGTAATGATTCATTTTTATCACCGAATAGTTTTGCTTCAGATATTCCTGATAAAAATAGTAAAAACACAAAGATCAAAAGTCCTAAATTTCATTTGGGCCATAAATCTTGCTTGCTTCCATATACTCCGCGTTAGAAGGCTATACAGCAAATGAGTTATCTTTGACCCTGAATTAACATCAATGTTACCTGTAATATGAACTGTGTCGTATGTTGATAGTATGGAGTCTGTAGTATGGTCGGCTCGTCAGCGAATGGCTCAGCTGTTAGTACGGACGTTCCTATGTGTAGCAAGAAACATCAGCCACGCCCATCCATCACATCTTAGAATACAGCTCCGGCAGGTATGTAATTCAGACAGACGTGCGTGGTATTTTCGATCCATCTGTAAACACTTTGTGGCAGCATTGAGACGCGTAAGTCGCTTGTGGATATCATCTTTTTAAAAGTATTGCAACTTCACTGGTGCATATCGCTTCAGTATTCTGGGTCATTTCAGTTAAATTTATTTCATAAATAAAAGCAGGCAGTACACACTCTTGGGAAGTGGCTGTAATGTTATCACGTCAAAGGAGCGGATTCCGGAACAACATGTTCAAGACATGGGTGGCAGTCTTGAGAGATTCCCAGAGCATGCTCGCCGGATTTTGAAACAGCGGAGGCAAGGGTACCTCAGACCCTAGAGTCCGCTTAGGCTAAGACAATTATTTATTCGGCATGGACGTCAATCTTTTTCGTCTCCCTGACACCTGATAAAGTTCGTACAATGAAAACGGAATTTCTGCCCACCTAATCCTGTGTATTGCCCTCCCTTCTAGACACAAGGTGTCTACGACCATCAACAGTAAGAGACATTTGTGTCTTAGTACCAACATAATAAATTGTTATGAGTATTTGTATGTGACTCAGCGTTCAAGGATGATTAGTGACATTGGCTACAAGCATGCTATCATCCTTTTAACGAAATTCGGGCTGAGTTCTTATCATTCACTTTCTGGCTTTTGTCTCATACTGACTGTGCAGCTTAAAATTAGAGCCCTCTTAGGCTGATTGTGCGAGGTGTTACTTTCATGTTTCAGAGTTAGGATACTGAACAGCTGCATTTAACTGGTTCTTTATGCATCTTGCATGCGGAATGCATTGGGTTATTTCTCTTATAATTTGAAAAAGCGACTTGTGCAGATGATGTGTGATTTTGTTCTTCTTTCAATCTTCACAAAGACCTCAATCAAGTAACACTTAATTAGTTTAAGGTTTTCATTATAGTTTTCAGTGTTTTTTTTTTAAAAAATTAAAAGAGTAACGTGGAAGTACGATATCACATTGGCTATTAAATTTGAGTCTGGTAATTCTTAAATCGACTTCCACTTATGAACCTTACTTTCCAACTCCACCCACGATTATGTGACCCTAATTTAGCAAATAACCATATGACTAAACTATTTTAAAAACCGCTACAGGCTGTCAGTTTAACTTTGCAAGATGACTAAGTTGTTGTTACAGTGTGACGGTGATTCCGTTTTGCAGAATGCTGATCATGTGTGGAGTAACACGAAACTTGCAAATATGTTGATTGTGGTGACAAATGGGTAGCGACTGAAAGTTTTTACTTACAGTTCAAACCAGTTTTATTTAGAGCTCAAACAAGTTACTAATGCAGATTAGTTGCCGGCTCGTAGTTTAGAACGACATTTTTCATCTCTAGTCAATGTTGTACAGTTTGTTCTTCCCTGATTTACACATTTATTGCGAATGAATAACGTGTATCACCGTTTGATCCTGTAGCAGAAGCATGGAAAATTTTGTTTCGAGTAAAACAGATTTCTTTCCTTTC
Organism: Schistocerca gregaria; assembly: GCF_023897955.1. Lineage (NCBI taxonomy): Eukaryota > Metazoa > Arthropoda > Insecta > Orthoptera > Acrididae > Schistocerca > Schistocerca gregaria. Next base: position 133,158,477 of record NC_064927.1, on the reverse strand, counting down.
TTTTTTGTGACGTACACAGCTACTTCCAACATATAAATGCAGGGGCACTACTTGCATGCTTCGTTATTCTTATTCCCGCTTTCTGTTTTCTGGTCCACTGTACCTTCTCTAGAATATGATGCCATATCTTACAAAAAATGTACGCTATTGAAATGTACTGCCGTAACCGTTTCAGCGGTAGTTATACTACTACTAATTCTGAATACGTAACTCATTTTAGCTAGTTATGAACTTATGGACTTTCTTCAACATGAATCTCAAGACATTTAATTTCGATGACAGTATTAATGTTTTGATTATCCATACATATTATTGATTGTTAGTCCATTGTGTACTTACTACCGTCATATAACATATAAGAAACAGACGTCAGTTGATCGCTCAACTTCTTCGCTTTCAAATGACCAAAGCAATTACCTTTGATGTAAGTATAGTTTACAAGCACAAACAAAGAAAATATATAATTATTCTTGTTATTTTGTGCTCAACAGAACGTTCTTCGTCACGATCAAAGACAGGGGTTTCCTATTATTGTTGATACATGCGAAAGTTGTTTATGAATTAGAGAGACATGTTTTATAAAAGTTCAACGAAATAGTGAAGCGATGTTTGATGTATATTGTTTTACGGTCTTTTTATTTACTTTTCTTTTGAGAAAATAGCGTTTTCTAGTCGTATATGATCAATTTGTATTGTTTATTTTTACTACTACAACCCTCTGTTACAAATCAACTATTTTAGAATAAAAGCTGAATTAAACATTTACAATTTAAATTTTGGTACAAATACTGTTTATTCTTAAGTAACAGACAGGAGAATAACTGTGGAAAACGAAAATGCTCCGTAGGTTACATGGGCCTTTATGCAGTATATCCTCAGTTTCTAGACTGTTCACCGTTTTCGAGTTTTAGGGGAATTCAGTAAGACACTGATCGCATTGGTAAAGAAAGCGATCGTAATGAGGTAACGTCCGATAGAATGCAACACATCCAACGTACACGTAACGTGGGTAGCAGCTTAACTGACCAAAGCTGCTAGCAAACCTACCGAAGTCTATCTTTTCTTATGAGTGTCTACGGTAGTTTTACAGCTCTAATTGTACTGCTTTTTTTCCTGTGTTGTGTATGAAATTCATGAACACTGTTTTGTGAAAATTTATTATTATTCTGTTTGCGGTAAAGCAAAAATGTTCAAATGTGTATGAAAATCTTATGGCACTTAACTGCTAAGGACATCAGTCCCTAAGCTTACACATTACTTAACCTAAATTATCCTAAGGACGAACACACACACCGATGCCCGAGGAAGGACTCGAACCTCCGCCGGGACCAGGCGCTCAGTTCATGACTGCAGCGCCTTAGACCACTATTTTTTTTACCAAACCAAAACAGTAACAAAAATGGCTACAATGAAATGACATAAATAAGATGACAGATAATTGCAGTCATAAATTACAGCATCAAAGAATGAGTCTTTAGCAGTAGCACAATTTAGCACCTTCACTGTCACCTTCAACTGGTGGCAGTTCAGCAGCACATTTTCTTCTTCTGCAGCCTGAGTTTCCTGATCATCACTTCCCAGACCCAAATAAATCATTCACTAAATCCTTGACGTGTGTTCCTTCCAGGGTAAATTACGTCGACAGGGGAGCAGTCCCGAACAGCGGCATCGCAGTGTCCTTCACTGCCTTGTTACTTTTGTCAGTTCCAGCCTTCTAAACGCATCCTTAGGGAGTTCAAGATCTTCCTTTATATCAGACACCAGATGTTTGCCGTCATATAATTGTATCTGCTGTACTACTAATTTATTTTTCACGTGCGACTTGCAGGTGAGGTTAGGGTTGGGAAGGTGGCCCAACCCATTCCCTCTTTACTAGGAATCCAGTTCCTAACCTATACCCATTCTGTTGAAGATAATTCGGAGAATGTTACCATATTTCTTATTGTGATTCTGATATTTATGTATTTTCCCGAATTCATTTTCCATATACATCGGCTGATCCCGCGCGGCGCGGGAAAGCATTCGGATACTTTTTTGTGATATCTTTTACACATAATGCTGGATTTAATGAGTTCCGCAGTACCTTCCGGTGCCGATCACGTTCTTCATGAACGCTCTCATGCGTCATTGAGAGCGTTACCTTTTCCTCGATTTTAGATAAATTACAAATTTCTTCGCCATCTGATAAAGGAGATTGACTATAAGTGGCGCGCGCTGCGTAGCCATCACGTAAGCGTATCTGTGTGGCGCTTTATAATAACGAGTAAACGACCGTGGGGGAACGTGAGTAACGTCTGAATGTTTCCGAGCCACATGTGAGCAGAGACGTGTGTATGGCGCCGAGCGAGCGGCGTGGCCCAGTTGCGACTCCGTTTCCAGAGAAAGGCCGGCTGGAGACCCGACACAGGAGCCACGCAAGTTCACGGCCGCCGTGAGCGCTGCCCCAAACGAGTTTCAGCAGGTGCGGCCCGAAATTGGCGTACAATGTCCGCGCTATCTGGCACGCGCTCCGAAAAATGAAAACCTCTGGCGGCTATTACGTGTCTCACATTACCAGCCGACACGTAAGCGCAACTTGTCTGACGAATTAGCCGCCAACGGAACTTGATCAACAGGCGAACGCTGACGAGATCTAGGCAGCTTACATCTGCATCAGTGCTTTAGGGGTAAACCATTATTTTAGAAAGTCTATGCTTAAGGCTTTCAGATAAGATCAGAGTGTTTATGGCAGATAAACGCATATTTTATGGTCTAATATCCAGACTGAGAGACTGCACTTGCGAGAGACCTTTACCAACCATTTAACGTTGAGGAATACCCTGATAATGAAATTCTCATACTACTCATGATCAAAAGGCCCTTAGGACGGGAAGTCAGCAAGGACAGATCGGTGCGAAATCAAATTCACGTTTCATGCATCGAAACTGCTGTCAAGAATAACATACGCAAGAATGGAAAAGGAAATTGCCGGTCTCTTAGACGAAAATTTAAAGGTAACAGAGAGGCAGTTCTGCCTTTAAGCTTGATAATGGGAACAGAAAAATGAAAATCAAGGTACACATATGTAGAAAAGGCGTTCGACAATGTAAAATTGCGGAATATGTTCGAAATTCTGAGAAACATAGGAGTAAAACTACAGGGAAAGAAGGATGTTGTACAATATATACAAGAACCGAAACGGAACAATAAGAACAAGAACGAAGTGTTCGGATTACAAGGGTATAAGACAGGGACACAGTCTTTCAACACAGCTCTTCAATCTATGCCCCGCGAAGCAATACCGAAAATAAGAGTGGAATTAAAATTCAGTATCAGCCTTTCCTGTCAACAAACAGTATCAATTTCTGCATACCTGCGACGTCCATTGTCCACCATAACGTCTTCCAGTTATTCCATTTACTTTTATGCCCCTACGATCCCTCATTCCCGTATCAACTTGACCTTGCTCATTTTTCTGCCAGATTCTACATTTCTTTAATTTTTTCTACTATTCAGCTAGAATCTCCGAAGGGATTAAATTTGTACCATTATACAACCAAATTCAGAAACCTTTTTTTCTGTATATCGACTGTTATCTTTCCTCCACAACATACGGCGTTGTGTTTTACACATATCTGGCGTTCAAGTCTGAAAGCTTGCAGTGTGTTGTGTAGTGTAGGTGTAAGTGATAACATCCAGTGGACGAATCAGTATCAGAAACCACATTCTCTGATTCAGTACCGAGTAATCTCTCAATTTATGATAATACTCAGAACTTATTAGTACTTCCTTCCCTCAATGGTAGTGGGGATTTTTCCGATTATACACTTTGTTCTTTTTTTCTACAGGGCGGTTAGAAAAAGTATGAAAATATTGTAAGAGTTTCGCAGGGAAGGTTGTGCTGAGAAATAATTGTTCAGAAACAAATTCGATACGTTACGCTGTTTCCGAGCTAATTAGCGTTGAATTTAGCCAATCAAGTCGTTGCAGTAGGTTCAAGCAGTCTACCAGAGACAGTGTCGTCAAAACGTGTTCTTTACTAGACTTCCTCAAACAAAACAAACTTAGCTTTTACTCATCTACCTTAAACTTACCACCTCCATAAAAGTCATATTGTCACTGGTAACAAACATTTCAATAAGTGGTAATATACGGACTCACAGATGTTTGTGTGTTACGTCAATGTAGCGCGTATAAGTGCATCGGCTAACGTCATTGCTAATTAAATCTGAAACGATGTAACGTATCGATTTTTTTTTCTTAACTTATTCTGAAACACTATTACATATTTTCAGACTCTCTGACCACAGTGTATAGACTCACCGTAATTGAGTAAAGTAAATGAACGTTGACGTTCCTCCTGCTTTTAGAGATTGCACTGTTCGGAAAGCGGAAGGAAATGAACGAATCTGAAATCCTTTAGAGGTTTTCCACGATGATTATCCACACGTTCCTAGTGAGGATCAAGACCCGGATGACTGTGTGAGTGAATGTTTTTACGTTTCAGAGGAGACTCCAGTGACACTGATATGATTAGTCATTAGTCTGCAATGAAGCGGCGGCCGGTTTGTCCGAGCGGTTCTAGGCGCTTCAGTCTGGAACCGTGCGACAGTTACGGTTGCAGGTTCGAATCCTGCCTCGGGCATTGATGCGTGTGATGTCCTTAGGTTAGTTAGGTTTAAGTAGTTCTATGTTCTAGGGGACTGATGACCTTTGATGTTAAGTCCCATAGTCCACAGAGCCTCTCTTTTTTTTTTTTTTTTTTTTTTTTTTTTTTTTTTTTTTTTTAAGGAAGCGTACGGTAGCAGTCATTTTACGCGTGTGCAATAATAACGGCGAACATGTATCTGCTCTTATGAACGAATCGTTTTGTAATAGCTTTAATAGTCTATGAACACTTTTATGAGAATTTTCTAAATTGTTGTTCATTCATTGACGACTGTTACTGTGGGCGGTATCTTTTTACTTGTGAGACAGTTCCATGTGGTCTAAGTTGACCCAGCGTCGTTTTTAATGTTGATGGAACTGCTTGTTGCGAATAATGGACATCAGCGACATAGGAAGAACATTTAAACTACTGCAACATTATTTATCGCATAACCAGTCATATCCTACATTCGTCTACAATAACTCTGCACGGTTACATAAAGAAAACAATAATGTTACACTAATTGTACGTACGAGAAATTGCAGGTATTCACTTGCTTATTAAACACCCTTGTGGTTTAATTCATCTAACTGCAAATCGAATTTTATAACACTCTTCTGTCCTTGTAGCGGTACTCTAGTAGGATTACGACCATTGCATGAGTAATAAGTGCTATAGAGCTCTAGCTCATCAGTACATACCGAACTAGGAAATCTTGAAACGACCTTGTAGCGGTACTGCTATTTCCCATTCGCTACGCGTCTATAATGCTGAAGTTACGAAAGGCGCGCAGCAGCTAGTGTCTAAGGTTAATGTCTTCTCTGCCGACATGGCTTATTAATCCGAGTGTTGACGGTATAGATTATGTATGCTTTATATCATTTTATTCATTGTTTTATTTTAACTTAAATAGTATGATTTTAAGCATCTGGGACTTGTTATTGGGTTCTGGAGACACGTCGGGTGATATAATGTACTCTTAGAAGATATTCTTACCGATTGACAGCACATAACATCGATATGCTTCCTAGAACTCACAGTCATTAATATATTTTGGTATCGTTTTTATTCAGATGCTTAAATGACAGAAATAAAAAATGGTTCAAATGGCTCTGAGAACTACTTAAACCTAACTAACCTAAGAACATCACACACATCCATGCCCGAGACAGGATTCTAGCCTGCGACCGTAGCGGTCGCACGGTTCCAGACTGAAGCGCCTAGAACTGCTCGACCACACTGGCCGGCAACAGTAACAATTTTGGGAGATGTTACGAAATACTGTTGACTGTTTCGTATATGTATCCTGCAAACTACACAAGCCATTTCCACAAACTGAATAACTGAACTATGGTTATGTATTGCAGACCGTTTACGGTCGCTGTTAGAAGAGAGAAGGGGAAACTATCTAGACATTGGGCGTACTCCGTCCACAGGCCCTGGCGGACTCAACGGTACCGACCGGCCGTCGTGCCATCCTAACCCAACAGGCGTCACCGGGTGGCGATGTGGAGGGACACGCGGTCAGCACCCGCTCTCCCGGCCGTATCGTCAGTTTGCAAGACCGGAGCCGCTACTTCTCACTCAAGTAGCTCCTCAGTTTGCCTCACAAGGTCTGAGTGCACCCCGCTTGCCAACAGCGCTCACCAGACCGAATGGTCACCCATCCAAGTCAAGCCCAGCCTGACAGCGCTTAACTTCGATGATCTGACGGGAACCTGTGTTACCACTGCGGAAAGGCCGTTGGCGTACTCCCTCGACCGCATATATAAAAAACGCTGTCGATATGCGACTCGGACGCCCTCACTGAGCGTTCCACACAAAATTAGTTATTTATATGTGCTTAGGAATCAAGTATCTCAACCATTTCTGCCTGTTATCGATACTGATAACATATTGATCCCAGGAATTCCAAGACCGTTTCAAAATCTCTACAGTAGCTCCTCAGACTAGCTCGGACATACAAAAAGAAGCGAGCAGGTGATTTCGGTTTAGATACGTAAAGGGAGAAGATTTAATAAGACTTTTTTTATTTACTTAATAAAAATGACTGAAACTTACATTTTATGCTTGCAAGCACTAATGTTCGTCTATTTCGCTTTTCACGGATGATGAATGAAATGTAGGCTCAAATGGCAAGACATGGCTACAGTTTAACAAGTTTCAGACTTTTTACTTTACTTCTGTATGAAGCCTTGCTTCTTCACGAATTTCATTACAAGTCGCTTGTGAAGAGGCGGTGTCAAAAGCTTTCTGGAAATTAAAAATGATGCAATCAGTTTGACATGCGCTGTCGATAGCACTTATCACTTCGTGAGGACAAAGAGCTAGTTGAGCTTCACATAAACGATACTTTATCAATACTCGTTGGCTATTTGTCAATAAATCGCTCTCTTAGAGGTAACAGATAATGTTCGAAAACACTGTACGTTCCAAGACCCTGCGCCGTATGGAATTCAGCGGATTATTCCGTTTTCCTTTCTTCGGTATGTGTGACTGGTGCAACTTTCCAGTCTTCAAGAAGGGATCTTTCGACGAGCAGGAGGTTGTGTACGTATGGTTTCTAAGTATGGGGCTATTGTATCAGCATACTCTGAAAGGAGCATGACTGGTATAGAGTCTGGACCGGAGGCCTTGTCTTTATTAAGTGATTTAATATCTACTTCTAATTTACACACGTTGGCAGTTGTTCTTGGTTCGAATTCATAATACAAATACACTCCTGGAAATGGAAAAAAGAACACATTGACAACTGTGTGTCAGACCCACCATACTTGCTCCGGACACTGCGAGAGGGCTGTACAAGCAATGATCACACGCACGGCACAGCGGACACACCAGGAACCGCGGTGTTGGCCGTCGAATGGCGCTAGCTGCGCAGCATTTGTGCACCGCCGCCGTCAGTGTCAGCCAGTTTGCCGTGGCATACGGAGCTCCATCGCAGTCTTTAACACTGGTAGCATGCCGCGACAGCGTGGACGTGAACCGTATGTGCAGTTGACGGACTTTGAGCGAGGGCGTATAGTGGGCATGCGGGAGGCCGGGTGGACGTACCGCCGAATTGCTCAACACGTGGGGCGTGAGGTCTCCACAGTACATCGAAGTTGTCGCCAGTGGTCGGCGGAAGGTGCACGTGGCCGTCCACCTGGGACCGGACCGCAGCGACGCACGGATGCACGCCAAGACCGTAGGATCCTACGCAGTGCCGTAGGGGACCGCACCGCCACTTCCCAGCAAATTAGGGACACTGTTGCTCCTGGGGTATCGGCGAGGACCATTCGCAACCGTCTCCATGAAGCTGGGCTACGGTCCCGCACACCGTTAGGCCGTCTTCCGCTCACGCCCCAACATCGTGCAGCCCGCCTCCAGTGGTGTCGCGACAGGCGTGAATGGAGGGACGAATGGAGACGTGTCGTCTTCAGCGATGAGAGTCGCTTCTGCCTTGGTGCCAATGATGGTAGTATGCGTGTTTGGCGCCGTGCAGGTGAGCGCCACAATCAGGACTGCATACGACCGAGGCACACAGGGCCAACACCCGGCATCATGGTGTGGGGAGCGATCTCCTACACTGGCCGTACACCTCTGGTGATCGTCGAGGGGACACTGAATAGTGCACGGTACATCCAAACCGTCATCGAACCCATCGTTCTACCATTCCTAGACCCGCAAGGGAACTTGCTGTTCCAACAGGACAATGCACGTCCGCATGTATCCCGTGCCACCCAACGTGCTCTAGAAGGTGTAAGTCAGCTACCCTGGCCAGCAAGATCTCCGGATCTGTCCCCCATTGAGCATGTTTGGGACTGGATGAAGCGTCGTCTCACGCTGTCTGCACGTCCAGCACGAACGCTGGTCCAACTGAGGCGCCAGGTGGAAATGGCATGGCAAGCCGTTCCACAGGACTACATCCAGCATCTCTACGATCGTCTCCATGGGAGAATAGCAGCCTGCATTGCTGCGAAAGGTGGATATACACTGTACTAGTGCCGACATTGTGCATGCTCTGTTGCCTGTGTCTATGTGCCTGTGGTTCTGTCAGTGTGATCATGTGATGTATCTGACCCCAGGAATGTGTCAATAAAGTTTCCCCTTCCTGGGTCAATGAATTGACGGTGTTCTTATTTCAATTTCCAGGAGTGTATTTACTTCATTTTCTTTGGTAAAGGAATTTCGGAAAACTGTGTTTAGTAACTAATTTAGTAGCACTGTAATCCATAACATCATCATTGTTATCGTTGAGTGAGGGTATTGATTGTATCTCCCAACTGGTGTAGTTTACATAGGACCAGTATTTCTCTGGATTTTGTCTCAGTGTTCGAGAACCAGTTTCGTTACGAAAACTGATAGAAGCATCTCGCATTGATGTCCACGCTAAATTATTAGCTTCTGTGTAACTTTGTCAAACTGGAAAATTCTTTGAAATTTGGCGTGCTTTTGTGTTGCTTCTGCAACTACGTTCTGATCAGTTTTGTGTACCATGGGAAACAACAACATCCCTAATTAGTTTATTTTGTATATATCTCTCAATTTCCGTCGATACTATTTCTTTGAATTTAAACCACATCTAGGGTGCACTTAACATATTCTCTTAGCAAGACGTCAAGGGAATTCTTGTCCGCTTTTTTAAATAGATGCATTTTGCGTCTATTTTTTGTTGAGTTTTGATGTTACGGTATTTAGTATCGCTAGAGCTGCTAGATGTTGCTTATACTACAGTCATGTCTTGGTTTCTGTCTATAATTTTTACCCCCCAAACCCCTGCTACTGGCCTCTCCCCGCCATAACCGGTCCCACCCATTTCACTCCGTTACTGCCGTGACTGCCTCAGGATGTGTCCTGTCAACAGAACCTTTCTTTTACTCTAGTTGTGACTAAAGTCATCCTTCGGAATTCAAATCAGCAGCGATACTGCGTAGCATGGATTCAGCAAGTCCTTGGTAATTTTGCAGAGGTACGTGTTTAGATTCGGCAGTGCAACATTAGAACTAAACATTTGTAGGATACTTTGCGTTGGTCACAAACTGGAGACTGAAGCAACAACAAGCTGTCTGAAGGGCAGCGCCCTTCAAACGGAAGTACCCGCTCACTGTTTCCATATGCTTCCGTTTTTCCCTTTCCCTTCTACGCTCCACAGCGGTTCTCATCTTAAGTGTAAGAAACCAGCGTGCTGTAATGAAGAGAGTGGCTTTCAAACAACTTTAGCGGAAATAATTTTCTTTACACTAGGCAGAGTAAATTTCTGTTATTTCTGGCAGCTCCAGTTATATGCAGCTGAGAAGAGAATGGTGGTGTGCAGTAACTAGTCTCGTTTGTTAACAGCTAAGCCAGGGTATCGTTACCGAGTGTGCTTTGAGAGTTTAGTTGTGGTTTTCACTTTCGTCTGCTTGTGTTGACAGGCTATATTGTTCACGCGTTAGTCTGATGATGTGATGGGGAAAGAAGTGGAAATTAGTATGGATGGCATTCAGAACCCGCTATTAGAGTTTCACAGAGCTTCGAAACTCTTACGAATAAATAAAATGGGCATAGATGACACTGCTTCAGACCCTCTAAAATGATTGCAGGAAGTCACAACCAAACGACCATTCAAACTCATTTGTAGAATTTATTAAATCTGGAGACTACCATCAATCTTTTGAAAAATGTCGTCCAAACATTTCCTATGATAGCAAAGGAAAATAGTGCGGCAATCATCGCACTATGAGATTACCAACTGATGCAGCGAAGTTACTGATAGTGATACTGCAGAAAAGAGTTTGAGCCCACTGCGCCTGAATCAGAATCTATTATCAGCATCTATCATGTATACAGATTTTATACAACGTGCACATTATCTGTGTAATACATTTTTACCAAAGAGGTACAAGTCTCTTGATACCGTCACATGCTCCTGTGGCTTGCATTGTCATACTGAAGGAGACGGGGGTGTTCCATATGTGGAAGAACTCTTAGAATTTGTGCTTTCAGTTTTCTGAGGGTTTCTACGCACCGATGCAGTTACACTACGCACCGCCACGTTACACGCTAGAATTCTGAGGCCATTAGCGACAGGCGGTTGCAACATGCAAAAGCAAAGTGGGAAAGTCGACCAAGCAATATTCATGACACGTAATACCTCAATCGATATTGAGAGTAGAATTAAAAAATTCTGCGCCATTTCTTTTCAGCACGTCCTCTTGGATAACAAATGAGTGTGTGTCGAGCCGTTGGTCACCAGCTATCCCTAAATAACTACCAAAACTGATCTGTCGCGTTCATACCTACCGTGTATGGAGTTGAGCAATAGTTTTAGCTCCGCTTTGTATAACATCTTTACAATGGGTCATACTTCTGCGCTCATGAAAACTTTCATACGTTTTCCATATTCATTAGTTTCTGAATCATATGGTATATTCTCCTTAATTTGTAGTTACATCTCTTGTATGCCTATCACGTTTCGTCCTGAGAGTGATGTGGATATCTGACTTCAGTTTTCCGAGATTTCCTTAAAACAGTGCATGTCTTGCGAGTCTCTCCGATGTCATTACGATACCTCTGCATTTGTCATAAGTTGCGACAAAGTCGCGGATTAAGACAGTAAACCTGGAAATGGAGAATGAATTTCTTGTATCTCCGCAAATGATCATATAACTTATGATACTTAAACTACAGTTTCGCTCAGTAAAGACTATCTTAAGGTCAGAAACAATACATAACAGACGTAGAAGTGCTACTCTTTTGTATTTAAAGTGTGCAGAGTTCCATACAACTGCAGGTACTTCTGGTACCATTAAAATTTGCTTTTTATTAGCTCCATGGCGGCCGCCGCATGAGCGAGAAATTATTTTATTTTCGAGATCATTTCACAAGAAATATTAGGAAAAAAACGATGTTTTACTCTTTGCTAGAACGGGCTTTGATGTAATTTTAATGGTGAAGCAGAACGACATTATTGTGACATCTGTCACTGAAGACGTATGAACATTTCCTTGGATCTCTTTGCACTTCCTAAACGAACCCGTGGCGAAATGTACATATTTACTTACGATTTTAATTTTCTTTATTAACACATTTCACAAGGTACTTATACTGACAATATTCAAGGACTGGCTGGACGAGATATTCGTGAACTGCCTCTTTTGTTGGTGAAATGTATATATTATTTCCTTGTTCCCCTTTACATCTCTCTAGAAACAAAATCTTACAGACATTTCGGTTGCAGTGTTCCTAACCACTGATCGCCAATTGAGTACTGAATCAATAATGTACATATCCAAATGTTCACGCACGGTTTAAAATGATGCTTTGCGATGCAACCAGTTCACCCATTACCAGAATCTGCCTTTCAAATATAATTGCACACATTATCTGATCATCATCAATTTATGCCTCCCTGCAAAGTCTCGTGGAATAATAGAACATGGTAGGGGAGAACGTTGTACCTATATGAAGGTACAACTAGCTACACTTGATGGTTTTTGGTTGATTTTAGAATCCCATGAAGGAATGGCACACAAGAGACCGCCGTAAGAAGTTTCGCAATTTTCTACAATTCGTGTTGTTGCTAGAAATGTTATATTCTATGCTGTATTTGCTAATATTTTGAGTTATACAAGTTTAAGTGATGTGTAATACATTAAAACTATTTGGAATATATTGTTAATGCTACAGTAACAAAATTTTATGGCAAGTAAAATTCAACGTATTTTTAAAATTGGTTATATAACATGTGCACAGTCGTCGTTCGTGCACCACTTGTACCTTTAAACAGAAGGTCTTTTACCAGTAAACTGGTGGCTTCCACCCCTGCAGCAACCCGTCAGAGCTCGCCATCATCGTTTGTGAGATGACATAGCTCCTAATCAGAAGTTAGTTACTTTGATTTCCCAGTATACTTTTTAGTTTAAGTTCTTAAATTTCTTGCGTTCTTATGTATTTATCGGACAGCGTTTCATATTTTAGTCAATGTCTAGTGTATATTTCCGCTGTCTTTAGTATACAAGGGAACTGTGATTCCTGTGTTGAGATGCAAGCTGATTTGGTGATCCTTCGCTCACTGCTCCAGGCAGCACTGCCTTCAGTCACACAGCTTTGAGTGTAGCTGTCAGCAGTGCGCATTACTGAGATGGAGTGGGGGGTTACGAGAAACGTCTTGCATGTACAAAATGCGGATGCACATGTCGATGTAGTAGTTCATCTAGAAAACAAAAGAAAATTATCCAGTCTCACAACAGACATCCGAAACAAAAGATTAATGTTTCATGGGCATCCACAGACTCGGAACAATGAGATTTATCCGCAGCCTTGTAACATACTCAGGATTCAACAAATCAAAAAGAATTTTAAAGGCCAGATATATCCCTCGGAAGTTTTCGGCAGAAACGATACATACAAAAAAAAATTGCATATAAGAAATTGTGACCAAGAACGTAACTGTGAATCAAAGAGGAACAAAATGAAGTCTGGGAATGAAGGGAATTTATATACAAAAATGAGGTTTGCTTGGAAACTCCAATAGGTCCATCGTACCTTTATTGTTAATTATTATTGTTATTAGTCTAAGTATTAAGACCCCATCAATTCTGTCAATGAACTCTATACGAAAGGAAGCGTAAGTTGAGTAAATAGAAGCGCCAAGTCCTAAAGATTTGATATGTTAGAACTATGCTGACAGATATAGATGTTAAGAACACAGATGACGTGAAAGAATTCAACGATTATTTTTGATCGATATGGTGCAAGACTCAGAGATTTATGATATTATTATTTAAGACTATGCTCTCACACTCGTTAACTAGCCGAGAAACGTATAACAAAATATCGTAGCAAGCTATGGTAAGAATTTTTGTACATCTATGGAGGAACAAAAGCAATATCCATTACAAATAATCATCACATGAAGCGAAAATAAACTTATATACAAACTTCCTACGGTATATATTTCATAATGTCTTCTCTTCAAAGTGATACCGTAATTTGTTTAAGATTCAGATTTATGGAAAAAATTAATGCGCAGTGGAATCACAAATAAATGATTCCTAGATGTCAAGATGTTTCCTCGATATTTATTGCCACGAAGAGAACAGAAAGTAATCATGTACATAAAGGTAAGACAGCAACCAAACGTGAAAAGAAAGTAAACGGAATGCAAATTTACCTTCGCTGTGTGTCATAAAAAGTGGTTTCACTTTCTTGCTCACTGTCTCCTGCCTAGTTTATATCACAACTATTAATCACAGAACGTTTCTGAAAATTAATTTCACGAAGCAGCAGGGGAAAAATGGTTCTTGTCCCAATTTAAAAAATAATCGCTACCACCGCTCAGAGTTATAAAAATACAGAGTGGATATTTCAGGTTGGTCCAAGCACATTTTTTGTGAGATAATCGCCCCATCTCTGCACACCGGAATAAACTACAAGACAAGGCATAAGATTCATGACATGTAAAAGTGAACAGTTTATTCTTCATGAAGTCGTGGAGAAATATAGCTTACAGGCAAGAAAAAAAGGAAACTGTGAAGTTTCGTACATGATCGTCGAAATATATACACTTAATTTCTTATCCATCTAAGTAAGACCCACTGTCGTCGGTTTCTACTGTGGTTCCTACCACCAAGAGCTCTGCGTGGAAGAATTCACTATAGCGATAGTTCAGGATTGAGAAAAAGAAAGTAAAGTGATGAGTTTGTTAGCGTGACCATCTTCCGCGGCAGGTGTTAAAATCAACAATTATTGGTTTTCCAGCTTGAGCTCACTGCGGTTTAATTAAAGAGATGCGCCAGATGCATTTCACTTTTGTTTATAAAGCATCATCCGTGGTTATTCTGCAAATTGTATACATAGCTTTCTACGTCTTTGGTTGTTTTAGGTTAAAATCAGCGTTGTCTTTATAAAGTTGGTGTTCAAGTTGCTTACCGCGTTTCCTTACGTAGTCTGCTTCTTCCCTCCTTGGTAGCTTCGGTTGATGTCGAACATTTCGATTCACTTACGCACTTGGCAAGTTTTGCCATTCTGCGGTATTTCTTGTGCTGAATTACTTATACTTCACTTTTGTAAACTGATTTGAAGTTATGTATGTTTCTCACTCTGCACTGTAACCGTGTCCGTTCGTTTGTTTTCGTTCACATTGTGAGTATTGCCAACTTGTGGAACTACATTTGTGTGTGTGTGTGTGTGTGTGTTTGTGTGAGCATCTGTGTATGTGAGTTAGCGTAAATTACTGAAAATAACTTGCACGTTAGGTATGTAGGTGACACGAAGTGGGGGAAGGGGGGCTGACAGCAAGGTTTCTTTTGGGGGAGGGTGGGGGGGCGGGGATGGGCCTGTATGGTGATTATAGGACAGAATCTGGGAGAAGATGGCAGTGACAAATGGAGACCGTGGTTATATATGTATGTTTATTATTATATTAAGTGGTCAATCAGTTTAAAGAGTGTGTGGTTTGCCAAGTTGGTCACATCATTCATGAGTTGTTTCTTTTCTCTCGTGGTTTTTTGAATGTGGTAGTTTCCTTGTTTGTCCTTATGATTTCCATGTTGTATCTCTGATGATAATTTTATGTTGGTGTTGGTGTAACTGTTCCGTAAAAGTTGAATGATTTTTCCAATACTTCCTTGCTCTTACATGTTCTTCTTATCTGGTGTCAAATGGCCTTCTGGTTTGACCTATGTACCTTCGATCACCTTCTTCCCATTCCAGTTGGTATATTCCTGACTTCTGACATGACCGGTTTTTCATATTGTTTTTGTGAAGTAGTTCTGAATTGTTGGTTTGGTGGGCTATTTTTTTGCCTTGTTTTTTTGAAAATATTGGATTTTCAGTATGTATGTTTGCGGTTGTATGTCATTGTGCACCATCTTTTGTTTTCCGTTTCTTTCATACTTTTTCTTGTTCCTGTTCTTGCATTTTTTGTGTTTGAGGATGTGTGTGCTTCTATCCTTGTGTTGGTGACAACTGGGTGTTCGTTCTTTTGCCTCTCTTGATTTTATTGTTAAGCTTTGTTACTAAGTTCTCTTTGAACCCATTGCTTGTCGCTATTTGTATTATGATATTCGTTCCTTTTTGTAATTGTCTGTATCTGATGGTACTGTGTTTATTGTGTGAAGCATGTATCTAGGTGCTGCCTGCTTTTGAGAACTGGCTTTTCGTAAGGTATCAAGTATAATTGTATCCCTCGTCGGTTTTCTGTAGTATGTTATATGTGTCTTGGATTTTTTGAATGTTTATGGTGATTTCGATGAAATTTAACTGTCTGTGTTGCTCTTTCCATATTGTAAAATGTATCTTATCATGAAGAGTGTTTATGTGTAACTGGTCCACTTTTTATTTGGCGCTATTTTGTTAAATATGGTCTGTTCGCTTCCAAATTCTTTGCCTTCTAATTCATCAAATCGAGAGCAACGTTCTGCATATCTGGTGTACCAAATGGTAAAATTCTGGAAGGATAATATCAACAGCAATGTACAACAAAGCCCTAATCCGAACGTCTGTTGTGCCCTTTGTGCATAACATTACGATAAACCCTGATTTTACTATGGGAAAAGCCGTCACTAGAACTGGAACACGTACAGCCCAACTTTCTAACACGGCAAATTAAACATTCCGTTTGTACTGAGAGCCATAGGAAAGTTGCCAGGTTCAGTACAACGTCAAATGCCGGAGGAATTCAATACTCGTATCTCGTTCACATACCCATTGATTTCTACTCTCTGAGGTCAGCTTAAGGAGAATTTAAATAAATAAAATCCAAAACGCTTAAAATTTGTTATTCAATTTCTGTAGGGCATGAGCTTATAATACAAATACACTGTCAAAGGAGTCGACAAAAAATTAATGGATCCCTGTCTCTTTTTTTCGATCTTATCGATTAATGGGTCTTACCTTAATTTGAAGAAGTGGTGAAAATGGTCAATAGATTGTAGTGCAATAAAGCAGCTGGGGTTGATGAAATTAAGTCGGAACTCATCAAATACAGTGGAATGTCAGGTCTTAAATGGTTACACAGGATAATTGAAATGGCCTGGGAGTCGCGACAGGTACCGTCAGACTGGACAAAAGCGGTAATCACACCAGTCTTTAAACATGGAAACAGAAAAGATTGTAACAACTACAGAGGTATCTCTTTAATCAGCGTTGTGGGTAAAATCTTCTCAGGTATTGTTGAAAGGAAAGTGCGAGTATTAGTTGAGGACCAATTGGATGAAAATCAGTGTGGGTTTAGGCCTCTTAGAGGTTGTCAGGACCAGATCTTTAGCTTACGGCAAATAATGGAGAAGTGTTATGAGTGGAACAGGGCATTGTATTTATGCTTTATAGATGTAGAAAAGGCACATGACCGGGTTCCTAGGAGGAAGTTATTGTATGTTCTACGAGATTATGGAATAGGAGAAAAACTTTTGCAAGCAATTAAGGGTCTTTACATGGATAGTCAGGCAGCAGTTAGAGTTGACGGTAAATTCAGTTCATGGTTCAGAGTAGTTTCAGGGGTAAGACAAGGCTGCAACCTGTCTCCAGTGTTGTTCATATTATTTATGGATCATATGTTGAAAACAATAGACTGGCTGGGTGAGATCAAGATATGTGAACACAAAATAAGCACTCTTGCATATGCGGATGACTTAGCTGTGATGGCAGATTCGATTGAAAGTTTGCAAAGTAATACTTCAGAGCTAGATCAGAAATGTAAGGACTATGTATGAAGATTAGCATCTCCAAAACGAAAGTAATGTCAGTGGGAAAGAGATATAAACGGATTGAGTGCCAAATAGGAGCAACAAATTTAGAACAGGTGGACGGTTTCAAGTACTTAGGATGCATTTTCTCACAGGATGGCAACATAGTGAAAGAACTGGAAGCGAGGTGTAGCAAAGCTAATGCAGTGAGTGCTCAGCTACGATCTACTCTCTTCTGCAAGAAGGAAGTCAGTACCAAGACTAAGTTATCTGTGCACCGTTCAATCTTTCGACCAACTTTGTTGTATGGGAGCGAAAGCTGGGTAGATTCAGGTTACCTTATCAATAAGGTTGAGGTTACGGATATGAAAGTAGCTAGGATGATTGCAGGTACTAGTAGATGGGAACAATGGCAGGAGGGTGTCCACAATGAGGAAATCAAAGAAAAACTGGGAATGAACTCTATAGATGTAGCAGTCAGGGCGAACAGGCTTAGATGGTGGGGTCATGTTACACTCATGGGAGAAGCAAGGTTACCCAAGAGACTCATGGGTTCAGCAGTAGAGGGTAGGAGGAGTCGGGGCAGACCAAGGAGAAGGTACCTGGATTCGGTTAAGAATGATTTTGAAGTAATAGTTTTAACATCAGAAGAGACACCACTGTTAGCACTGAATAGGGGATCATGGAGGAATTTAGTAAGGGGGGCTATGCTCCAGACTGAACGCTGAAAGGCATAATCAGTCTTAAATGAAGATGATGATGATGATGATGATGATGATACCTTAATTTCAACTCGGGTTATCCGTTGCAGAAATGCCGAAAAAACCTCTAAATTTTATAAATCATCATCTGTTTGACACTCTTTGTTAGATGAAGACCTCCTGTAGACTTATCTGTGCATTACCATCTTTAGCTACAATCATTCGTATTACCTCTTAATGTACTCTAATATGTACTCTACTGTCATATACCCAACGTTCATCAGGTCGTGTGCACCGTGTATTATTATGTTTTAGAAACCAACAAATAACGTCCTACGTTTGCCTAATTGCACGTCCTCCCCACCGCCGGTATATTTTGATTACAGAGCATAATTACGTATTCCAATCATTATACCCTCTGATCCATTTGTTTATTTTTCTGTCTCTTCAAATAATTGCCTGTATCACTCGTTAAGCAGACATCATTGCCGTAAAAGAAAGCTGGTAAAACAGATTACAACATTTCTATTTTAGCGAAATTGGAGTATCGGTTTTGAAATGCTATAATGTTACAACTTCCGTTAGCTTTCACCATTAAAGTGACAAATTCAGAACGATGTCATGCAAGACCGAAACAGTTTTCAGCAACCCCAGGAAATATTTCAGATGAATAAACTGGGTAAATCCAAAAAGTATAGCTTTTGGCGTAAGATATCTTTACCGCCTTTGTTTTGGTAAAGATCATTCTGCAAGCCTTCATAAATCTGATCCATTGTTATACTCCCTTGCAGACTCCGAACATTTAGTTATTTTTATATCTGTGCGTACACGAAGGATTAGACGAAATAAATTTGCGTGGCCGGTGAAAACCAGAACACGGAAGATGTACTACACGTGGTGTGGCTCTCGGATTTCACAGGTCTGTTAGATTGTAGCCCGAGCGAGGTACCTCTTCGCTACGATGGTCAGGAGCTATTCTACCACGGAAACACCTGCTCTTAATGGAGCAGTTCACTATTTAATGAGAATTTCAGTACTATTTTATTTGCTTCGTTCGGGGAAGTAAGTTATTAGCCGTATGAATGTAAACATAAAGAAAAGAGTTATTAATCTGCACCGTGCCAGGTACGCAGCGGGCAGCAGAAGGAGAGAGTGGTTGAGGAACACTTCAGCTGGGAAGCCAGGCGGACCGCTCGCTGGGAAACTTAGAGCAGCGTTTGGCAGGCGCGTGTAGAACAACACTGACCGAAGTGCTGCGATTGATAGAAGTCTTGCTACCTCTGGATCTAGACGTAAGAGAGAGGTGCACAATATTGTTTCAAAAACGGCGAATAAGGTAAAGTAGAAGAGATTCTGGGAATAATATCCACATCGAATAAGGAAATAAATGCACGCATTGGTACAGAAAGGTAGGAAAACTGTGTCAAGGCAGAAACAGGGAGCACAATTTACCAGTTCCTTCCTAGCACAAAAGGAAGATCCAGAATGTCATTCTGTACTTCTTTGCGACAAAGATAGCTATACACTATCCGTTGGGATATGGCTCCTAGCCAACTAATTACTGAAAATATGAAAACGCACCGCAGACACTGTAGAACAAGAGGGAGGAGGAGGAGATTAGCGTTTAACGTCCCGTCGACAACGAGGTCATTAGAGACGGAGCACAAGCTCGTGTTAGGGAAGGATGGGGAAGGAAATCGGCCGTGCCCTTTCGAAGGAACCATCCCGGCATTTGCCTGAAGTGATCTAGGGAAATCACGGAAAACCTAAATCAGGATGGCCGGACGCGGGATTGAACCGTCGTCCTCCCGAATGCGAGTCCAGTGTGCTAACCACTGCGCCACCTCGCTCGGTACTGTAGAACAATTGCAAAACTTTTCAACAAATGCACTGACGGATAAAGTGGCAACACGAAAAAGCGATATAGGGTAATGAAATTTCGGGAATACATCTGTCAAGATAACACATTTAAGTGACTGGTTAACGTAAGTGCAAGATATACCATTGCAAATGTCCCATATATGCTTGACTGCAGACAGATATGACCGAGCAGGCCAAGGTTCAAAATGGTTCAAATGGCTGTAAGCACTATGGGACAACATCTGAGGTCATCAGTCCCTAGAATTTAGAACTTCTTAAACCTAACTAGCCTAAGGAGGCAGGATTCGAACCTGTGACCGTTGCGGTCTCACGGTTCCAGACTGAAGCCCCTAGAACCGCTCGGCCACAACGGCTGGCGGAGGCCGTCAACATGTCGACATTCTAGTACAACGACGGTATGTGAACGTGCGTTACCCATTTGGAAAACGTCCCTGGCATCCTATTCGTCAGTGGCGGTACAACCAGTCGAATCACCAGACTGAAGTACAAATATTAACAATGAGATTTTCACTCTGCAGCGGAGTGTGCGCTGATATGAAACTTCCTGGCAGATTAAAACTGTGTGCCCGACCGAGATGGTAGAGCACTTGCCCGCGAAAGGCAAAGGTCCCGAGTTCGAGTCTCGGTCGGGCACACAATTTTAATCTGGCAGGAAGTTTACAAATATTAAGTTGGGGTCCTGAGATAACCACGAGAGTGCTCTTGTTGTTATAGGAAATCGAACCCCAGACCATTACCCAAGGTGTAGGTAAGTGTGTCTACCACGCAGACAGGTTGGTTTGCCGGCCCTAAACAGGCCTCATTCTAACCAACACACGGCCATCACTGGCACCGAGGCAAAACCAGCTTTCATCGGAAAACACAACAGACCTCCACCCTGTCCTCCAATGAGCTCTCGCTTAACACCACTGAAATCGCAAATGGCAGTGGTTTGCAGGGCAGTGAAATTCACACTGGTGGGCGTCCTTGAAGTAACAGATTTGTAACAGTTCGTTATGTCAGTGTGGTGCCAGCTGCTGCTCAGATTGCTGCTGTATATGCTGTACGATGCGCCGGAGCCATACGCTGAACTCGATGGTATTCCCTCTCGGTTCTGCCATGTGGCCGCCTGGAGTCTGTTCTTCTTGCGGTGGCACATTCCCACGACCACGGCTGCCGGAAATCGTGTTCACTGGCTACACTCCTGCCAAGTCTTTCTGCAGCATTACAGAAGGAACATCCACCACCTCGTAGCCCCATTACACGACCTTGCTCAAACTCAGCGAGGTGTTGACAATGGCGTTTTAAACTCCTTAAAGGCATTCTTGAGTAATACCAACTTGTCACGTCGAATCTCAAAGGTAAGTAAAACTCACGACCGTTACAGCGTGTTTTTAAAGCAAACCAGGTTTGCATCCTCATAGCGGCGCTATTAGTGCCGCTCTAATGCAACTGATATGAAGTTTGAATAGATACAGTCTTTGAGATGTAGACACACGGCTATCAACTTTAGTTTATGTCACAAAACTCCCTCTTGGTATTGCGATTTTTTCCATCAGTGTATTTCATAACGGTGACTTTAATATGGACCCAAATTAAAGGTTACGTAGTCAGAAGTAATAATAAATTTACTCTTTCTGTATCGTAAGCACTAACAAAAGAGATCGTTAGAAACGTCATGTCTGAAGACTGGAATAAAGCCGTGCAAATAAACTAGGTGTGATAGTAACGGGAACTTTTTAATTTTGCGTGATTTATACATCCAATTTAATTATTTTTAACTTGTTGAGGGGGATGGATGTGAGGGAAGAGACCAAACAGCGACGCCATAGGTCTCATCGGATTAAGGAAGGATGGGGAAGGAAGTCGACCGTGCCCTGTTAAAGGAACCATTTCAGCATTTGACAGAAGCGATTTAGGGAAATCACGGAAAACGTAAATCAGGATGGCCGGGCGCGGGTTTGAACCGTCCTCCTCCCGAGTGCGGCTCCAGTGTGCTAGCCACTGCGCCACCTCGCCCGGTTTTATCTTGTTGGTACACATGTTTATGTTTGCACATACAGTTTTTTGAATATTTAGTTTATTATTGACGGTCGAAAAGACTAAAAGTTTTTTATTTTCTTAGCGCTCGACGAATTTTTACTTTCGAAAAAGATGTATCAAAGAGCTTTCATTTAAATTTTGCTTGAAACTGGAGTAAAGTACAGCACCAAGTTCTAAATATTGACTGTGGCTTTTGGCGAATCTTTTATGAGCAAGACAAGAGTTTAATAGTGGTGTAGACGTTTCAAAGATGGTCGAGAAGACGTTGAAGATGATGACCGCCCTGCATATCAATTTCTGACGACAGTGCGGAAGAAGTAAATAAATTCTGGAAAGTACCCATGTCATCATCAGAGAGACTGCATATTCTATGTCCCATAATAACGACTTTGTCGAATGTATCAGTATTTCGGTCTCACCTGTGTCATCCACATTTTCGATACCAGAGTGACAGGACAGATGGCTTCGATTCCATTACTGATTTGAGTCCAAACCTTCTTGTGATTTTCTGTCAAGTCGGTAGAATCTTAGTTTCTAATTTGTTGACCGTTTGACACATAGATCACCTTACGTTAATTATAGATTGTTAGTGGCTACGTTTATATTTGTAGTGAAATTCTCTTTTCGTTTATAATACGTTTGTAACACGTTTGTCGAACGACGGCAGGTCTTCGCTATTCCTCACAACTTTACAGCGCATACGCGGTTAAGGCGCACTACAACACTATTGAAATCTGAAAGATGATGTACACTCAAATTTCCCGCCAGTCGCGTAAGAGTGGTGCTGATAGCGCCACTAAGAGAATCTAAATCAGAGAATGTAAATCAGTCTGCTGACTCGACGTGTTGTACTGCCATTCATGAACAGCATTCCAGGGGATTTTTCCAACAGGATAACACTCGCCTCCATACCACTGTTGTAACCCAAATGCTCTACAGAGTGTCGGCGTGTTGTCTTGGGCTGCTCGTCCAGATCTGTCTGCAATCCAGCACACATGGGATATCATCGGACGATAATTCCAGCCTCATCTACAAACAGCGTTAATGGACCAAGCAAAACAAGCACCAAATTGCATTCCATAAACTTCACCTCTACAACAAAATGCATGCACGTCTGCATGCCTGCAATTAACATCCTGCTGGTTACACCGGCTACTAATGTACCGGAATTTTATGTTTTCAGTGACTTCTCTTGCGGTTAATTTAACATCTGATCTTGCCACGTAAATCGCTTGAATATAATAATAATAATAATAATTTTACATTTTCAGTTACTTCTCTTGTGTACACTTGTGATCTGTATCCAGTTGTGTTGGTTCCTAGAATTGTTGCTTGGTAATAACAGAACATGAGGTGTCGATTAACTTCATCTGACCATCTCATCCTCTGTCTTTGTTATCGTTCTAGGGTGGTTGCAGGAAGCATATCCTGCAAAACACCTCTATTTGGATTTAAATAATTTTCCAGTTGGCTAGCAGTGTCGTTACCATTGTGGGCGGGCATAGGGTTCAAGCGTCGTCCCCGACCATGACGGCGCTTGTCCGAGGCTTCTTTAGTTGTGTCCTGAACCAACTAATCACACTAAAAGGGAGGTTAGCCCTATTAGTGGTTTGTTCTTTTCGTCGCCTTTTACGACTGGCAGTACATACCGGAGGCCTATTCATTTCCCGGGCCTCCACGGGGAAAATAATAATAATAATTTTACATTTTCAATTACTTCTCTTGCGGTTAATTTAACCTCTGATCTTGCCACGTAAATCGCTTAAATATGTTACCTACACAAATTGATTTTAGAAGTTTCATTATTATGCATTATTATCATTATTATTACCAGTGCCGCGATTGTTTTCTTGCCAGTGTGTTTCTTTCGCCGATCTACCTCTTTCAGTAACGGGGATGGTATTCATTCTTGTGTGATATTAGAATTTGTGTTATAGGGCCTGTCAAGTGATTTCTCTATTCCAGAAGACCCTAAAGTGCACACAACACGTTCTCTGATGCAGTAGTACAGGCTTCTTACGCGTAGTGCACATGTTACATTTTATGGTGTATCATAAAATTCTATACCTACTGCAAAGGGCGGCAGGTACACATTTTCGATCGTCACAGGATCGTATGAGCCTCTGGTTTATGTGTTCTACTCAGTTCCAAACCTGGCTACCGTCAACGTTTCTGAAAACACTGCTGCGAAAGCTAGCTGTGCTAGCACCCCGCGAGCGAGGCTACCTTCTTCAAAGCAGTCAGACGCTTGTAGCAACCGAGGGCGGTTTTTGAACTCAGACAGCAGGCGCTATTCTTGTGGACACAATCCACCCACAACATCCTCCCCATCTTGGTCCGACTTTCGGGTATAACCCGGCCTGCAATGCCCCTAAGAGGCTCCGTCACCCGCCTAAAGTTGCAGTTCCCAGTGACAGGCAGTCCCAACTTCTGCGTTGGCCGCACTTCTCAGGAAGATAGGTCGTGACCCCAACAGCTGGGGCAACACATGTGCTTTCAGCAATAGCAGTATCTCATAGCTTCGTTTCAGGCGTAAGGGAACAGCAGTTTGGCAGTACCCACTTTCGCTTTCCACCCAGAGATTCGCGATCCTGTTTGCCATTTACCGTCAGGTAAAAGTCGAGCTACCACGACGAGCCAGTCGGAAGGCTGTGCGACGCGGAGAATCTCAGGAGACGCTACACGCTCCACAGGTGGCAAAGTATTCATCTCAGTGCCCAAAGCGACCGCAGCCCTCGCAGCACCATCAATTTTGTCGACTGTGGTCATAACAGCGTCAAGGTGCTCACTGAACATGTCCAGTTCCCCATAGAAACTCATACAATAGCTGCACTCCCTGTCCAGTTTTAATAAACGTTCGTTTATATGCTGAGGTGACAAAATTTACAGGTACAGATAATAGTAGTATCGTGTACACTATGTATAAAATTGCACTGCAGTGCGGAACTGTCAGATGACTTACATGAAAAGATTTCCGAGGTGATCAGGACCACACGACGTGAATTAACAGACTGAAAACGGAATGGTAGTTAGACGCATGGGACATTGTACACTACTGGCCATTAAAATTGCTACACCACGATGACATGCTACAGTCGCGAAATTTAACCGACAGGAAGAAGATGCTGTGATATGCAAATGATTATCTTTCCAGAGCATTCACACAAGGTTGGCGTCGGTGGCGACACCTACAACGTGCTGACATGAGGAAAGTTTCCAACTGATTCCTCTTATACATACAGCAGAAGACCGGCGTTGCCTGTTGAAACGTTGTTGTGGTGCCTCGTGTAAAGAGGAGAAATGCGTACCATAACGTTTCCGATTTTGATAAAGGTCGGATTGTAGCCTATCGCGATTGCGGTTTATCGTATCGCGACATTGCTGCTCGCGTTGGTAAAGATCCAATGACTGTTAGCAGAATTGGAATCGGTGGATTCATGAGGGTAATACGGAACACCGTGCTGGATCCCAACGGCCTCGTATCACTGGCACTCGAGATGACAGCCATCCTATCCGCATGGCTGTAACGGATAGTGCAGCCACGTCTCGATCCCTGAGTCAACAGATGGGGACGTTTGCAAGACAACAACCATCTGCACGAACAGTTCGACGTTTACAGCAGAATGGACTATCAGTTGGGAGACCATGGCTGCGGTTACCCTTGACGCTGCATCACAGGTTGGAGCGCCTGGGATGGTTTACTCAACGACGAACCTGGGTGCACGAATGGCAAAACATAATTTTTATCGGATGAATGCAGGTTCTGTTTACAGAATCATGGTGGTCGCATCCGTGTTTGGCGACATCGCGGTGAACGCACATTGGAAGCCTGTATTCGTCATCGCCATACTAGCATATCACCCGGGGTGATGGTATGGGGTGCCAGTGGTTACACGTCTCGGTCGCCTCTTGGTCGCATTCACGGCACTTTGAACAGTCACATTTCAGATGTGTTACGACTCGTGGCTCCCTGCAAAACCCTACATCTCAGCAGGATAATGCACGACTGCATGTTGCAGGTCCTGTACGGGCCTTTCTGGATACAGGAAATGTTCGACTGCAGCTATACCTGTACACTCCATCCAAGCCGTGTTTCACTCAATGCCCAGGAGACAAGGCCGTTATTATGGCCAGAGATGGTTGTTCTGGGTACTGATTTCTCAGGATCTATGCAACCAAACTGCCTGAAAATATAATCACATGTCAGTTCTAGTATAATATATTTGTCCAATAGATACCCGTTTATCATCTGCATTTCTTCTTGGTGTAGCAATTTTAATGGCCAGTAGTGTATTTCCGTAATAGTTAGGGAATTCAATATTTAGAGATCCATAGCGTCAATAGTGTGTCAAGGATACCAAATTGCAGGCGTTACCTCTCACCACGGACTATGCAGTGGGCAACGGCCTTCACTTAACTATAGAAAGCAGCGGAATTTGCGTAATGTTGTCAGTGCTAATAGACAAGCAACACCGCATGAAATAGCCCCTGAAAACAATTTGGGACGAACGACGAAAGTATCTGTTAGGACAGTGATGTGAAATGTGGTGTTAATGGGCTATGACAGCAGACGACTGACGTAAGTGCCTTTGCTAACAGCACGACATCACCTGCAGCGCCTTTCCTGGGCTCGTCACCATATCGGTTGAACCCTAGGCCTGGTCAGATGAATCTCCATAATTTACTACCTTTCTGCAGTTCATAACCAATAACAGCTGATAGTATGTTCGAATGTGGCTCAGACCCCGCGAAGCCATGTATCCGAGCTCTCAATTGGGCACTGTGCAAGCTAGCCGTGGCTCCATAATGGTGTGAGCTGTGTTTACAAGGAACGGACTGGGTCCTCTGCTCCAAACGAACTAGTCATTCACTGAAAATGGTTATGTTCGGTTATTTGGAGACCATTTGCAGCTATTTGTAGACTTCATTTTCGGAAACAACGATAGAACGATGGAATTTTTATGGTTGGCAATGCACTATGTCACCGGACCACAAATCTTTGCCATTACTTTGAGGAACATCCTGACAATTTGAGCAAATGATCTGGCCACTCAGATCACCCGACTTGAATTCCATCGAACATTCATGGGACATAATAGAATGGTCAGTGCGTACACAGACTCCTGCACCAGAAATACTTTCGCAATATTAGGCGGCACTATATTTTTACATGGGACTTCCAACGACTAGTTGATTGCATACCACTTCGATTTGCTGCACTACGCCGCCCAAAAGATCAGATGCGATATTGCGAGGTATCCCATGACTTTTGTCACCACATTTTATCACTAATGAAGCAGTCGCTGGACGCTAGTTAAGGTGTGGACGCTACTCTATTTCTGATTTTTGCTACACCTCAAAAGTAAGCGCACAGCCTAGCGAACACATATATAGGTACAATTTAATTCTTCTCATAGGCACGTGAGGAAAAGAACTAATCTAAACCCCGTGTCCAAACAGAAATTCCTGCTGCTCCTGACGTCTGCTGAACTGCGAAGGAAAGTGCATGCAGTGGTTACTTGGAGTCTGTAATATCGCTGAAGGCCATTGCCCACAGCGCCACGTGGTACTGTGATGCGTTGGGGGTGTTTTTCATCTTTGACTTGGTTCAAAAAATGGTTCAGATGGATCTAAGCACTATGGGACTTAACATCTGAGGTCATCAGTCCCCTAGACGTAGAACTACTTAAACCTAACTAACCTAAGGACATCACACAGATCCATGCCCGAGGCAGGATTCGAACTTGCGACCGTAGCAGCAGCATGGTTCCGAACCGAAGCACCTAGAACCGCTCGGCCACAGCGGCTGGCCCTTGACTTGGTTCCACTTAATCATGTTACCAAGATACTGAACAATTATGTATACATTCTTGGTGCCCAGTGTAGCTTTTTTTTTTACATTTTCACTACGGGTATATTGTGAACACTTTCAAAGTTAGGCTTTCGTCTCCTGTTGCATACTTTACCCCTGTTTCGATCGTTGCCAAATATCCCATCTCCTTAATTTACTATCTTTGTGCAGTTCATAATCAATAAATTATGGTAAGAGTCCAGATCTGCTTATGGAAATAATATGCAAGTTGGAATCTCTAGATTACCGTTATACAACATGTCTGAAATTTTCCTGTGTCTCCAGGTCTCTTCCACAAGTACAACCTTCGTTCATGATTCTTTGTTAGCATTTATTAAGCCCCGTTGCCAACTCTACCACGTGGCTTCCCTTCTCATTCTTTTCCTCTAGCCGCTATTCTATTATTTTCTCTGTTCTCTTTCTGGTCCTGAGCTACAATGATATTTTCGTCTGTCTTAACGATTTAAAAAATTTATATCCTGCCGTCATATATTCTTTCAATCTCTCCGTCATCTGCACAGTTAGTAGGGGAATAAACTTGTACTATGGTGCCTGGTGTTAGCTTCGTGTCGATCTTAGCTATTATAATGCGTTCACTATGCTATTCATAGTACCTAGGATATAAGATGAACATCAACAAAAGCAAAACGAGGATAATGGAACGTTGTCTAATTAAGTCGGGTGATGCTGAGGGTGTTAGATTAGGAAATGAGAAAGTAGTAAAGGAGTTTTGCTATTTGGGGAGCAAAATAACTGGTGATGGTCGAAGAAGAGAGGATATAAAAAGTAGACTGGCAATGGGAAGGAAAGCGTTTCTGGAGAAGAGAAATTTGTTAACATCGAGTATAGATTTAAGTGTCAGGAAGTCGTTTCTGAAAGTATTTGTATGGAGCGTAGCCATGTATGGAACACGGACGATAAATAGTTTAGACAAGAAGACAATAGAAGCTTTCGAAATGTGGTGCTACAGAAGAATGCCGATGATTAGATGGGTAGATCACATAACTAATTAGGAGGTATTGAATAGAATTGGAGAGAAGAGAAGTTTGTGGCACAACATGATCGGTTGGTAGGACATGTTCTGAGGCATCAAGGGATCACCAATTTAGTATTGGAGAGCAGCGTGGAGGAAGACCAAGAGACGAATACACCAAGCAGATTCAGAAGGATGTAGGTTGCAGTAGGTACTCGGAGATGAAGAATCTTGCACAGGACAGAGTAGCATGGGGAGCTGCATCAAATCAGTCTCAGGACTGAAGACCACAACAACAACAACAACAACACCTGTACCTTACTAATCCTACCCATACACCGATTTTGTTAATCGTTATTAGAAATAATGCTGCATAGCTTCTATTTGTCTTTTTACTGACAACCCTGTATTCAGTTATGAGACGACTTTTTTTCTCTGCTACCGCAGTTCACTTATTATTAACGTACTATATTTACTATTAAAAACAGTCTTGATCACGATTTATTTATCAATAAATATTTTTATTTGAGTAGTGATTCTCCAATAGAAAGAGGTTCCTACTCAATGGTCTGAAGATGACCACAGTACTGGTCGAAACCGGGCATCTTGATAAATAAATCGTGATCAAGAGTGTTTAGTAGTAAATATGTGTAACACGTTGATCACTGCCACTCCCATAAGGTATTCAAAAGTAATTAACGTACTATGTTTACTATGTTTTATTAATTAAAATTTCTTCGGGCAAATCACAAATCTGTAAAGATACTTCGTGATCCACTTGTCAGCCTGATCCCTTGTGCTTTTCGAGGGAGGTTGGGTTGGGTTGGGTTGTATGGGGGAATAGACCAAACAGCGAGGTTATCGGTCTCATTGATTACACTATCACAAAAGGAGATGAGGTTCAAGAATGGTTCAAATGGCTCTAAGCACTATGGGACTTAACATCTACATCTACATATCTACATCTACATACATTCTCCGCAATCCACCATACGGTGTGTTGCGGGGGGTACGTCGTACCACAACTAGCATCGTCTCTCCCTGTTCCACTCCCAAACAGAACGAGGGAAAAATGACTACCTATATGCCTCTGTACGAGCCCTAATCTCTCTTATCTTGTGGACTTTCCGCGAAATGTGAGTTGGCGGCAGTAAAATTGTACTGCAGTCAGCCTCAAATGCTGGTTCTCTAAATTTTCTCAGTAGCGATTCACGAAAAGAACGCCTCCTTTCCTCTAGAGACTCCCACCTGAGTCCCTGAAGCATTTCCGTTACAGTCGCGTGATGATCAAACCTACCAGTAACAAATTTAGCAGCCCGCCTCTGAATTGCTTCTATGTCCTTCCTCAATCCGACCTGATAGGGATCCCAAACGCTCGAGCAGTACTCAAGAATAGGTCGCACCAGCGTTTTATAAGCGTTTTCCTTTACAGATGAACATCTTCCCAATATTCTACCAATGAACCGAAGACAACCACCCGCCTTCCCCAGAACTCCCATTACAGGCTTGTCCCACTTCATATCGCTCTGCAATGTTTCGCCCAAATATTTAATCAACGTGACTGTGTCAAGAGCTACGCTACTAATGGAGTAGAGAAAGACGGGGAAGGAAGTGGGCCGTGCCCTTCCAAAGGAACCATCCTGGCAATTGCCTGGAGGGATTTAGCGAAATCACGGAAAACCTAAACCAGGATGGCCGGACGCGGGAGGAGGTCGGCTGTCTGTGTGCACTTCGTTCCACCACATCCTTTCCATTAATATCTGTAATCGTATACTGAAAAAAAGAGGTCGGCTATGCAGAATCACTCATCCAGAGCCCTGCCTCATACAGTATCCCGTTTCAGAGAATAAGTGGAACGCTGCTATTCAGTTGTTCCGGCTTCCTGTGTCACGCGTTACGAAACACTCAGCGAGCGCAGCATACGGACAGAATGGAGCGGCCACTCTTTGCCTTTGCATGGGCCACCGATAGCGGCCGCAGTCTGTGGACCCGCTGCACCACGTATTATGCACGCCCCGCCGGAGCGATGCGCTACTCACGCCGCCCTTGACCCACTGGCGTTCAGCGCGAGCGGCGGCGATCGCTGTGACGTGGCCCTGCAGCCGCCACAGTGCGAAAAGTGGCTTTCCAAAGTGCCCCTTCAGCGCCGCGACGAGTCGAGAGCCACTTTCCCTTTTTTAGCTGTCTGTCAGCGACCTCCTGCTAGGATACGCCACTCACAGAACCAGTCGCGTAACACTCGCTATGGCGGAAGCCGAGCAACCTTTGTAACGGATCTTCGCGTGCAGCGGTAGACCGAAGGTCACCCACTGCTGGCGCGGAGCGACGCCTCTGGTGAATCGGAAATTGCAAAAGTCTGCACCTGAGCTTATTTCAGTCGGAAAAAAAATTCTCACTAAATGTCGAAACGTTTTAATCAGAGGAAACCTAAATGTCAAGTCCTTGTTACGACACGAAGCTTATAACACACTTCTTACAACTACGTTTTCTTTCGCAAGGGGTTAAGCTAATTTTATTCCGTTAATGAGGTAGTGTGCTTAATCTAATAATACTCACTACTCGACAAAGCATGCAAGTTTGACTAGCAGCCGCGAGCATACGCCACAGTAACACGGCCCTAGTCTCGATAATATGAAGAGTATGTCTTTCTTTCTTTCTTTCTGTATCTTTTTTTTCTTGCTTTCAAGATCCGATCGGTAGAGGAATCAAAATCACAGCAAAAATCCTATAAAGCTTTGCATAGATTTTATTTCATAGTGTCTCTAGTACGTCCACCGTGTGACGTTTCGATTCTGACTGTACTATGAGCAGGTATAGACGCCTGGAACCACAGTCTCCCACAAAGTGTGGAGTGTGTACTGTCGTTCCATTTCTTCATACTGAAGGGTTCCGTTTCATTTCATGCATCCCACATAAAATATCCATGATGCATGACAGCAGAGTGGATACAGTAAGTATAAACGTTCGTGATGCAGGCAGTCAAGAAAGGATGCAAGTGTCAACGGAAGATCTATCTTGTTCAGCTAGTGGGCCACGCGATTCATCTATTAAGGAAAATATAGAACAAGCGAAGAGGCGTGTTGCCGTCAGACATTTTCCTTCTTCTTAACAACGCCCGGCCGCACACTGCAGCTGCAGCAAAGACATTCATGCGGCGTTTTCGATGGGAAATGTTTGATCACCCACCATAAAACCCCGATTTGGTTCCCTCTGATTTTCATCTCTTTGCCCACATAAACTGCTGGCTATGACAACATTTCGGCACAGACAATAAGCCGCAGACAACCGTAGAGAATTGAAAAGCTTAGCGTAATAAGGGAATATCCCTTTGAGATATTAAGCATTTTATTAGATTGCCTGCAACATTATCAAAATTGAGATATTTAGCATTTTATTAGGTTGCCTGTAACATTATCAAAAGAATAATAATCAGAAAATGTTTTATGAATTAGGTCATGTAGGTACTGGATTAATTTCCTGCAAATGTGAGGCAGAATAGGTGATTATTATTGTAGAAAGCTTTCACAGTAAAACCAAATACCAACACGTTCATTAAGGATTCTACATGACGTCAAACACGTTATGTTCTTTTACATCATTTTCATTGCGTGATTTCAAATTTTGATAAATGGCATGGTGAATGGGAGGTAGAAACTTCAGCATGAACACATTATCGCTCGATTTAACAGCTTTTATCTGCCTACCATTAGGATACTTAGCTTTCAGAATAGCGTCATTTATTTTCTGTGCCTTACGTTAGCTATTTTCCTAGTTATGGTAGTATAGTGGCTTATATCTCTGAATGTGAATCGTACATCGATTATGAAACCTGTCTGGAATCTTAGAACAAATGGAACAGATAACTTTCGGAAGTGCACGCTTTGATAGCTATTTTTAATAAACTAGTAAAATCCTGTTTCTGCACTTTCACTACGAC
The DNA here is from genome assembly GCF_023897955.1 of Schistocerca gregaria. NCBI lineage: Eukaryota > Metazoa > Arthropoda > Insecta > Orthoptera > Acrididae > Schistocerca > Schistocerca gregaria. Next base: position 133,125,835 of record NC_064927.1, on the reverse strand, counting down.
GAACGGTTTGTTTTTCTTTGCATTATGGATTGGGTTTGTCCATTCTTGAGGGATGTAAATGTACTGTGTACGTTGCTTTAACTTTTCAATCTGCATCACAAGACAAATAGAAATTTTATACATGTTCGTGACACAACAGAAATATCACTTCCTGTTTCAGCCCTGTTGATAGGAAATACAAGGTATAATGGTGCTTTCCCATTGTTCGAATACGTAATCGGTATCAGTGAGATGAGCCAGACTCCTTTATGCCGTCCAGAACTTTGAGACCGCTTCGTAATGTTTGCTATCTTTTTAAATATTTACATGGAGCTATCCTACAGACTGACAGTTCAATAAACGGACGACTATGGACCAAGATGACATAATATGCACCTGGTTCAAATGGTTCAAATGGCTTTAAGCTCTATGAGACTTAACATCTGAGGTCATCAGTCCCATAGACTTCGAACAATTTAAGCCTAACTAAGAACGTCACACATCCATTCCCGAGGCAGGATTTGAACCCGCGTCCGTAGCAGCAGCGCTGTTCCTGACTGAAGCGCCTAGAACCGCTCGGCCACAGCGGCCGGCGCACCTAGTTCAATTTGCAACAAACTGAGGAATACCCACTTATGCCACCAAGCCCGTCAACTGACGGAAAGTACAATTAGCTGCCTTCTACGACGAGGGTACTGTGAAGTTGGTATAACGCTGCGACAACTGTCTACGTCGGAGCAGCGACTACTTAGAGAAGTAGTTGGAAAGAGTAGATAAATCTTGCAAATAAACCATTTTTTATTTTTACTGAGAATTCCATTTCGCGACCAATGGGACCTTGAAAGAAAAAAATAGCCCTCGTAGCTTCAATTATTTACGAGAAAGAGCGTCCACTACTTTCTGCATGTATCACTATTCGGCTGAGGCCACTCATGGGTTATTAAATACCGCGTGGTTAGCAGCCTACGGGGATTTAATTACTATGTTTCATCTGAAGTGCAACACAGTGTGTGAGTGTTCGTCAAATCAGGGACATAAGCGTGAGCTCTGTGAAAGCTGCCGTGTCTGCAGTATAATCATGAAGACGTGGGAAAAATGGCAAAAACTCGCGGTTTATTTCACAGTGTTCTAATTGAATGACTACGAATCACGGTATGAAAGCTAGTGATAGTACTAGAACACCCCAAATATCACAAAACCACCTTCGATCAAAATGCCAATCACACGCTGCACGTTAAGCGCCCCATTGCAAAGAGGCAAAGTTCTACAATTATGCGAGCGGATCAGCTAATTCTCGATTTCTTTGCTGTTTGTCGCCATGAGGATGTGCAATTCAAGAACCATTGTGATCAATGGCCTTTTGCGAGATTCCCTGCTCCAAGTATCCTCTGCACGCATTTCTCTTAGTGTTGCTCAGTCGCCGCGCGGGGTAGTCGGTCTGTCTCGGGCGTCTTGTCACGGTTCGTGCGGCTCCCCCCGTCGGAGGTTCGAGTCCTCCATCGGGCATGGGTGTGTGTTTTGTCCTTAGAGTAAGTTAGATTTAGTAGTGCGTAAGCCACGGGACCGATGACCACAGCAGTTTGGTCCCATAGACCTTACCACAAATTTCCAAATGTTCAGTCATATACTAGTTGCGATGGACTTCCATTCACTGAAAGTACCAATTTCTGTCATGTCTGAAGCAGATTGCAACCGCTAAGGCGTGACATTATGATAATGTAGATTAAAGGGTGCACAAATTTCAAACTCTATCTTGTACAATAAACAGAACACTTAACTGTAAAATCCGAAAAGCCATAAAATTTTTCATAATATTATAGCGATACTATTACTGCTGTATGAAAGCAACAGTATTACAGGAAGAAAAATTACATTTAAATACAAGCAACAGAGATGATATTCTTGAGGACAGACTTCTTTTTTTTAAAAAAAAAAAGAATGTACAAGTTAGAAATGAGTTGAATACACATGTTCATAATGAGGAAATGAGTGAATTCAGAGATAGATCGAAACGAGAACGAGAGATAAAAGAACGTCTGAAAACATCTTGAACTGCAACTACAACTTAAAAAGGAAGTAGAGACACAGGTCGAACAGGAAAACGATCGACATGATTTTATGAAGATAGAGCAGGCATGTATCTAATCGCTGTATGTAAGACGATGACTCCCGTTACTTTGATTAGTATCGAATGATCGGAATTTTGGTATAATTTGCAGCAAATATTTTGCATTGAGTGGGTTCCACTCTCTGTTCTCTTTAATTTCTCGTATTCTCCTCATAATCCATTCGTTGTCGCTTGAATTTCGACAGTATCTTCGGCACCGTGGAAAAAGGAAAGAAAGAAATAATCTTTTAACAACATTCATATTTCCTTAACATGTTTTTGAACGAAATTAAATGAAATTACAGATTTATTTCTGTTAATCAGTATTCTTACAGAACGAAATTTATTGTTAATGTTTAATATTTTCTGTTGCTCATGTTGTCAGATATTTATGTATACCTTTAACCGAATTCTATTCCTTTCGATTATCGCCAGGCAGCTTTTAGTTCTCGCCAACGTCCTTGCCACAGTGGTAACACTGGTTCCCATCAAATCACGGAAGTTAAGCACTGTCTGGCTGGGCTAGCATTTGGATGGGTGATCATCCGGTCTGCTCTTGTGCGGCAAACTGAGTAGCTACTTGATTGAGGATTGAGAAGTAGCGGCTGCAGTCTTGTAAACTGGCATACGGCCGGGAGAGCGGTTTGCTGACCACATGCCCCTCCGGTCGGTGCCGTTGGGCCTTCCAAGGTCTGATCGCATGTTATCTCCGCTGACCCATACATAGCTGTTATTGCGCTAAAATACTCAACGAAAATAGATAAAAGGAGAAATAAACAGTTGCGTCACACAGAGCGGCGTAAAATGCCTGACTAAGAGAGTGAAGCACCCAGAACACATGGTTCGATGTGAGTACACTTTCGTACACTTACACATCATCGGCGGATATGTAAGTGATAAGTGTTTGCAATTGTTTAAGACAGAGAGGACAACTATCAGAGTATGTTAGTGTTGTTCGTGTTGAATGTTGTTTTCTGGCATGGTGAAGAGTGTAGGCGTCAAAATACTCAGATGTTGATCACTGAGAAGGATACGGAAACGCCACGTACTCGTGTGAGACTACGTTATCAGCTCCTGACATGTGTGTTAATGCGGTCTCATAGTGGGTCGCAATTCGGCAGGCTGGTCGATTCTTGCATTATGCCGATTTGTGGGGTATTCGTATGAGGCAGTGGCCTCATTTTGGCTAGACAAGCATACTCATCGTCAACGTTCTGGTGACCACGTTTGACATCTACAAGGCGGGCTCACCGTATAGTGCAGCAAGATCATCATAACCCCTCAACATTTGCGCCTGCCAGCCGAGAACAAGTCATGGACACCCGGCAAAATTTTCACCAACCAGACTAGGGATTTATACTCCCATGTGAAGGCAGCCATTAACGCCGGCTAACAAACGATGTGGAGCTTCATTTAGTTCTCCCCTACCCTACTGGGTGCTTCACTTACGAGGGCTATACGGAAAGTAAGGAATGATAGGTCGCGAAAGAGGAACCACAATGAAAATCATAACTGTTTTATTTGCGACAGTTAGCTACAACTTCCAGCTACTTATCTCCATAGTTACCGATCAGACTTAGACGTTTGTTATAGCGTTTTACCAACTTCCCAATACCCTCATTATAGAAAGCAGTGGCCAGTGGTTTTCGCCAGTTCTCTACGCTGGCCTACAGCTCGTTGTCTGTGCCAAAATGTTATCTTCATAGCCAGCGGTTCATGTGAGCAGAGATGAAACTCAGAGGGAGACAATTACCGGCTGTATTGTGGGTAATCAAACATTTTTAATTGAAAACGTTGCAGTAGCATCTTCATTGCCCCTGCAGAATGCGGCTGAGAATTGTCTTGAAGAAGAAAACCCACGACAGTTATGTAATGTTGTCTGCATGGCTTCAGGCGAAATTTCTTACCGGGCCCTCGTACTTGGTGAGAGACACTATTGTTCTAGGTATATTTGTGTGATCCCTGTTTGCTCATAACTAGAAAGAACGACGTAATGCGATCGATAGGCATACTAGAGACAGTGCCCAACACGCCTGTGCAAAACTTCATCAGATTTTCACTGTGGTTCCTATTTCGCGGCCGAGCGCTCTTTACTTTCCAAATAATCCTGGTATTTTTTATCAGGCTGTGTTTGTGTCGAAACTCTTCGCTATGGAAAAGACGTTTCCGACAGATTTTTGACGCAGAAATGTTTATCTTTTTACTTTCTTTATAAATCTGAAATGTTGAAAACGAATTAACTTAAGTCTGTTCATTGCTGGTAAACTAATGTACACTGTGCAACATCATTTTCATAACCGTGATTACTCCTCTTGAATAAACCAAAAAGTACACACCTATAAATTGTTATCATTGACTAACTACATTCTCACCACTCTACCGAACCGCTCTGGATTTTTTTTGACCCGTGGGAACCTGAGCACGTGTACTGCGAAAAGTATTGACTGTCTTTCGTGGCCTGGCGTTTATCGCATCTCTGTCGCTAACATTCAGTGGTACTATTTTTCCGAGTTACTGAAAGCTGTCAGTCCTTTATACAGGGTGAGTCACCTAACGTTACCGCTGGATATATTTCGTAAACCACATTAAATACTGACGAATCGATTCCACAGACCGAACGTGAGGAGAGGAGCTAGTGTAACTGGTTAATACAAACCATAAAAAAATGCACGGAAGTATGTTTTTTAACACAAACCTACGTTTTTTTTAAATGGAACCCCGTCAGTTTTGTTAGCACATCTGAACAAATATGTAATCAGTGCCGTTTGTTGCATTGTAAAATGTGAATTACATCCGGAGATATTGTAACCTAAAGTTGGCGCTTGAGTACCACTCCTCCACTGTTCGATCGTGTGTATCGGAGAGCACCGAATTACGTAGGGATTCAAAAGGAACGGTGATGGACCTTAGGTACAGAAGAGACTGGAACAGCATATTACGTCCACATGCTAACACCTTTTATTGGTCTTTTTCACTGACACCCTGTATATCACCAAGCTCTGACATTGAGGTAACGAGGGCGTATTTGATGTTTGTAACTTTTTTTTGTAAAGGAAATTTTGGAGTCCACCATTTTGTGTTTCCTATTTTTGTACGGAGGGCTTTCAATGAGTAAGGCAACATAGTTTTTTCTAAAAGCAGGTTTGATTCATTCAGGATTCCAAATCACGATATTGTTCCCCAACGTTTAGATTATAAAAACCCAGTTTTCAACATAATCTCCGTTCAATCCGATGGCCTTACGCCACCATACTAGCAGGGTCTGTATGATAGCGTGGTACCATTTTACTGGTCGTCGCGCTGCATCAATAACCTACCCATCAACTACGTACTACTTCCTGCAAAGCGCATCCCCCATGGGCCAAACGGATGGAAGTCTGAAGGTGCGAGATCCGGGCTGAAGAGAGGGTGAGGAAAAACAGCCGAATGAAGTTTTGTGAGCTCCTCTCGGGTAAGCATACTTGAGACGACGAACACGCTGAAGTTGATTCTTCAATTGCCTGATGGTAGGACAACACACCTCAGAGCTGATCGTTGCACTGTGAGGGAGGACATCAAACAGAATAACGCCTTCACGTGGGGGAGATCGGATAGATTTGCGCGATGTTATTTCGATAATGACAGACGCCTCGCCCAACGACTCATCGTGTTTTTGTTCTCTGTCAGGACGCCGTAGACATTCTGCAAGCACCTATGAAAATCTGTGACGCTCTGGCTCAGCGACAAAAGAAATTCTGGACGGCTCTCTGTTTCGAACGCACCTTCGTTACATACTCCAGTTTGAAGCCTATGTGTAGCGCTTCCAGCTATCGGAACTTCATGAAACTATAGAGTCTGAATTATTCCACAATGTCCCGTTACAAATTCTGCATATTTTTTCACCGAAATTGGCCGAAAAAACGAATCTTTTTCATTGCTTACTGAACGACCCTCGTATATTTATCTCCTCTGTAGCTGTGTTAGTGAATCTAAAGATAATCGTGAGATCGTTGGTGAATCCGAGGCAGTTGTTGCAGCCAACGATTTCAATTCTTGCATTTCATATATAGCGGCTCTTTCTTGTCTTTTTCCTGTTCGCGGATATGTGATCAAAAGTACAATTGAAGAGAACCGGGAGTAACCCAATATCCTGTCTCGCCCTGGTTTAACATGAAACTGCTTGGAGAGCTCGAGAGCATGTACACTTATAGATTAAAAACTAAGTCTGATAAACGGCTCCTTTATCTCTTGGTGGTGAAAGTAAACCCCTTTTTGTTGTTAGTGTTTTCCGTGTAAAACTTTCTCTATCGAGTAAACAAACAATCGTAGGATTCGCCTTAATCAATATAGAGAAGCGTCGGCCGTAGCGGAATTTCAACCTCGGTCTTCCAGTATCATAAGAGAGGCGACCTCTCTGACTGACTTCCAGAGCACTAGACACCTGGAGGCTGGCATATCTTCAACCAGCGAGCTGTCGGAGAAGATCTGGGCGGCCTCTAGAGGACGTGTGCATCACAAAGAAGACGGATGCTGCCAGTACGCTGATGGAGGTCGCCGCGATCTTAACGGGAGCGGAGAGTGCGGTTCTGGAGAGCCTTGGAACATCCCATCGTCCCTGATCCTTCTTGCATCATACGTGTACGTCCGCAGCGTGGGAGAAGGGAACAGGTAGACAGGCGCCTAGTAACCGTATGTCAGAGCCAGAGGAAGGAACGGTGGAATACATTTGTAACACTGACGCAGACTGCGCTAATAACATCGGGAAGTTCTTCCAAGTTTAAGGGTTCTTCAGCGTTTACTGTTTTTACGATACATCTGAGTCATAATAAATTGTGAGTTTTGCTTCTCGTTTTGCTTGAATTGTTTTGTTTGTAGACAGGTATGTTGTCTTTAATATAACATCATTCAAATGGTTCAAATGGCACTATGGAACTTAACATCTGAGGTCATCAGTGTCCTAGAGTTACAACTACTTAAACCTAACTAATCTAAGGACATCACACCTACCCGCGCCCGATACAGGATTCGAACCTGCGACCGCAGCAGCAGCGCGGTTCCGGACTGAAGCACCTAGAACTGCTCGGCCGCAATAGCCGGCCTCCAACATCATTAAGCATACGATAAATACAAGATTCTATGTAAGACGAGTGGTGACCGCTAAAATTCTATCGTCACATCAATGGCTTATGTATGGGCAGAACTCTACTAGAAACGCCTAACATTCCAGTGATGGTCAGCACTTCGGCCGTATGTTCGTTCGTGTCAGTTTCAATGGGCTTCGTTCTGGTACACGATCGTGACACTGTAACACACTTCAGCATTACGATAAGCATGATTCTCTGCACTACGAGGTGCGTTGAAGTTATAAGGCCTCCGATTTGTTTTCTAATTAACTACTCAACCGAAATCGATGAAACTGGCGTTACTTCTCGGCGTAATCGCCCTGCAGACGTACACATTTTTCACAACGCTGACGCCATGATTCCATGGCTGCGGCGAAGGCTTCTTTAGGAGTCTGTTTTGACCACTGGAACATCGCTGAGGCAATAGCAGCACGGCTGGTCAATGTGCAGCCGCGGAGAGTGTCTTTCATTGTTGGAAAAAGCCAAAAGTCACTAGGAGCCAGGTCAGTTGAGTAGAGAGCATGAGGAATCACTTCAAAGTTGTTATCACGAAGAAACTGTTGCGTAACGTTAGCTCGATGTGCGGGTGCGTTGTCTTGGTGAAGCAGCACACGCGCAGCCCTTCCTGGACGTTTTTGTTGCAGTGCCGGAAGGAATTTGTTCTTCAAAACATTTTCGTATGATGCACCTGTTACCGTAGTGCCCATTGGAACACAATGGGTAAGGATTACGCCCTCGCTGTCCCAGAACATGGACACCATCATTTTTTCAGCACTGGCGGTGAATCTGTGTGCTTCCATTGAGCTGACTGACGCTTTGTTTCTGGATTGTATTATGGCATCCACGTCTCATCCATTGTAACAACAGACGAAAAGAAAGTCCCGTTCATGCTGTCGTTGCGCGTCAACATTGCTTGGCAACATGCCACACGGGCAGCCATGTAGTCGTCCGTCAGCATTCGTGGCACCCACCTGGATGACACTTTTCGCATTTTCAGGTCGTCGTGCAGGATTGTGTGCACAGAACCCACAGAAATGCCAACTCTGGAGGCCATCTGTTCAACAGTCATTCGGCGATCCCCCAAAACAATTCTCTCCACTTTCTCGATCATGTCGTCAGACCGGTTTGTGCGAGCCCGAGGTTGTTTCGGTTTGTTGTCACACGATGTTCTGCCTTCATTAAACTATCGCACCCACGAAGGTACTTTCGACACATCTATAACTCCATCACCAGATGTCTCCTTCAACTGTCGATGAACTTCAATTGGTTTCACACCACGCAAATTCAGAAAACGAATGATTGCACGCTGTTCAAGTAAGGAAAACGTCGCCATTTTAAGTATTTAAAACAGTTCTCATTCTCGCCGCTGGCGGTAAAATTCCATCCGCCGTACGGTGCTGCCATCTCTGGGACGTATTGACAATGAACGCGGCCTCATTTTAAAACAATGCGCATGTTTCTATCTCTTTCCAGTCCGGAGAAAAAAAATCGGAGGCCTTAGAACTTGAATGCACCTCGTACTAAGCAAAGTTATCTCCAATAGCGGTGGAAGCGCCAGTATTTCGCACAATATAGAGATCACACATCCAAAGGCATTTTAGTAAAGCTTTTATTAAACTGTTTGTTCTCTTGAAGTCTCGTCAAATACACCGCCTGACACCAAAAAGGTGAAGCTTCCAGAAGACATGTTAGGATACCACGTAGAATAATTTCGTACGTGTACACACCATCGGGAGGCGTGTAAATAATCAAGACTTTCAATTCTCTGTGACGCGTAGAACGGCGTACTAGTGTTGTTAGTGTTGTGTGTGGTTACCAGGCCTGACAAGATTATAAAGGCCGTAAAGGACTGGAAGATGCCACATATTCCTGTGAGACAGCGTTATGAGCATTTGAAAACGTTTGAGGTTGCTGCATTCTGGGCTTCAATTTGGCAATTAGGCCAGATCCTAAAATATCCAGATTTGTGGTGCATTTTGGATATGACATTGGCGCGATTTTGGACTACATTGGAACGTTGGGGCAGCAATACTCGTCTTCAAAATTCCGGTCGACCAAGTCTGGCCATCACAAGGGAAGCACATCTTATTGTGCACCAAGCGCACAGTAGCTCCTTCACATTTGCGCCTGCCAACCGAGAATAAGCAATGGGCAGCCTGCAAAATTCTGTATCATCCCGCACTCTTGGTCGGAGACCATCAACAGGCGGACGAGGGAATTCATGTGCCATGCGTCTGCTGCCGTTAACCGCACAAAACAAACCGCTGTGTCTGGAATGACACTGTAACCGTGAAGTATGGACTGCTGATGGACAGGGCTGTGTTCAGCGATGAATCGTTGTTATGCGCCACCCCGGATTAGCAACGTCAGCATGTATGGCAGCGATCAGCAGAGATGTCCCATTCTTTCAACGTTTTCGAGAGGCATAGTTGAGTTACTTCCGAGGTCATGGTACTAGAAGCCATTAAGCATGACTTCAGGTCGCGGTTGGTAGTGATTGAGGGGACTCTGACAAAGTACGACATTTACATCCCACATCCACGTGTGTTAACTCTCATCCGACAGTATTGTGGTGTCATTTTTCAACAGGATAATGCTCGCTGACACGACACGTATACCTGTGAACTATCTGCGCGATACAGAGGTACTCCAGTGACCAGAACGATCTAAAGGTCTGTCTTCGATAACACTTGCGTGAGATCAGCTCGAACGTCAACTCCATCCAAATGACAGTGTGCAGGACATGAAGGACGAATTACAGCAGTTGTATGGCTGGTGGTCTCAGGAGAGGATCCAACGCTTTCATGATACCCTTCCCAACTCGTTCAGGTCTTGAATCCAGGCGTTGCCGGCCACGGTGATCTCGCGGTTCTAGGCGCGCAGTCCGGAACCGTGCGACTGCTACGGTCGCAGATTGGAATCCTGTCTCGGGCATGGATGTGTGTGATGTCCTTATGTTAGTTAGGTTTAAGTAGTTCTAAGTTCTAGGGGACTGATGACCACAGCAGTTGAGTCCCATAGTGCTCAGAGCCATTTGAACCAATTGAACCAATCCAGGCGTTGTCATACGGATAAGTGGGCTCATACTTCCAAATTCTTTGCAAGCCTGACTCGTATTTGTAAGCACTGAACTAATTACTTTTATATTCGGATAGTGCCACTCTTAATTACAAAGTTATTTTTACATCTAATGAACTGTCCCGTTAAAAATAGTCGACTCGTCATTGCTGCAAAAAATTTACCACAATATGAGCCGAATTGTTGAGTAAAGAAATTTATGGTACAAGTTGATGTAAAGAAGGGGTGAAAATGTGGGAGGTAAAAATTGTAGACAGACGCAGGTTTCAGTAGTCAAACACAGATGAAGAGGCTTTCAACAACAGTAATGTTAATCATATTCAGTAATAGTATCAAAGTTTAAGAGAGATATGGGGCCACATAAGGCGGATGGCATACATGACATTCTTTCAGAGTTTCTAAAATCATTTACGGGAGTGGCATGAAAAATATTCAAGCTGATTTGTAGGATCTATGCGTCTGGAGAGATCGCATCGGCTTTTTCCGAAATGTCATACACACAATCCCAAAAATAGGATAAATGTGAGAAGTATATCAGAATTAGCTTAACATCTCATGAATCCAAGTTGCTGAGAACAGTAATATACAGAAAAATGGAAAAAGAAATTGATGACATGAGTTTGGAAAGGTAAAGGCAGCAGAGAGACAAGTGTAACACAATGTAGTGGAAATGAGAATAGCGAGAAATTAACATAAAATGTGGGTGCCACGAAGTAGTCGAAGTGAATAACAGTGTTTGGAGGCTGACGGAAGGATATAAAAAGCAGACTAGTTCAGACAAATATGGCGCTTCCTAACCAAACGTAGTGCACTAGCGCTTTAATTTGAGGAAGAAATTTCTGAGAATGTACGTCTGTGCACAGAACTGTATGAAAGTGTGTCATTTACTGTGGAACAATTGAGAAATAAAAGGGTCGAAAAGTTTGCAATGTAGTGCCATAGAAGGATGTTCAGAATGAGGTAGACTCCAAGATAAGAAATGAGGAGGTTCTCCCAAGGGTTGGGAGAAACATGTGGAAACGTTGAAAACAAGAAGGGATACGATGACTGGGACGTGTGTTCAGACAACAAAGAATAACGTGCGTGATACATGGAGATGGAGATGTTGGCACAGGAGAGGAGGTCGTGGCGGCCAGATCAAACCGGACACAAGATTGACGGAAAAAGAGATTCCATTAGTTAAGTAGAGACTAAGAGGTTTGCACAACAGCATCTACATCTACATCCACACTCCGCAAGCCACTTGACGGTGTGAGGCGGAGGGTACCTTGAGTACCTCTATCGGTTCTCCCTTCTATTCCAGTCTCTTATTGTTCGTGGAAAGAAGGATCGTCGGAATGCCTCTGTGTGGGCTCTAATCCTTCTGATTTTATCCTCATGGTCTCTTCGCGAGATATATGTAGGAGAGAGAAATATACTCCTAAACTCATCGGTGAAGTTATGTTCTCCAAACTTCAATAAAAGCCCGTACAGAGCTATTGAGCGACTCTCCTGCAGAGTCTTCCACTGCAGTTTATCTATCATCTCCGTAACGCTTTCGCGATTACTAAATGATCCTGTAACGAAGCGCGCTGCTCTCCGTCGGATCTTCTCTATCTCTTCTATCAACCCTATCTGGTACGGATCCCACACTGCTGAGCAGTATTCAAGCAGTGGGCGAACAAGAGTACTGTAACCTACTTCCTTCGTTTTCGGATTGCATTTCCTTAGGATTCTTCCAATGAATCTCAGTCCGGTATCTGCTTTACCGACGATCAACTTTATATGATCATTCAATTTTAAATCACTCCTAATGCGTACTTCCAGATAATTTACGGAATTAACTGCTTCCAGTTGCTGACCTGCTATATTGTAGCTACATGATAAGGGATTTTTCTTTCTATGTATTCGCAGCACATTACACTTGTCTACATTGAGATTCAATTGCCACTCCCTGCACCATGCGTCAATTCGCTGCAGATCCTCCTGCATTTCAGTACAATTTTCCATTGTTATAAACTCTCGATATACCACAGCATCATCCGCAAAAAGCCTCAGTGAACTTCCGATGTCAACCACAAGGTCATTTATGTATATTGTGAATAGCAACGGTCCTATGACACTCCCCTGCGGCACACCTGAAATCACTCTTACTTCGGAAGACTTCTCTCCGTTGAGAATGACATGCTGCGTTCTGTTATCTAGGAAGTCTTCAATCCAATCAAACAATTGGTTTGATAGTCCATATGCTCTTACTTTGTTCATTAAACGACTGTGCGGAACTGTATCGAACGCCTTGCGGAAGTCAAGAAACACGGCATCTACCTCAGAACCCGTGTCTGTAGCCCACTGAATCTCGTGGACGAATAGCGCGAGCTCGGTTTTCATTATACTAGAACATAATACGTGTTCCAAAATTCTACAACTGATAGACGATAGAGACATAGGTCTATAATTCTGCACATCTGTTCGACGTCCCTTCTTGGAAACGGGGATGACCTGTGCCCTTTTCCAATCCCTTGGAACGCAACTCTCTTCTAGAGACCTACGGTACACCGCTGCAAGAAGGGGGGCAGCGATAACAACAACGAAGTTCATTCTGTTCAACATTGATTTTGTGCAGTACTGCAGAATGTTATCGATAGTTGCTCACAAGGGCTAGACAAAAAACATGGAAACACCACGAGAAGGGAATACACGGACGTAATTATAGACGCTACCCATCCCTGCAAGTTTCGATGTTGTATTTGACAGGAGCAGCACCTGTGCAACGTCCTTAGTACGTTACAAATTTTAGTCGCCGTCGAAACAGCGTTGTGTGTATTTGGAGTGCTTTACGGCGTAGCTAAGCGAACTTGGCGCTCGTATGATAGGTGCGTCCATAAGGAAGGAAGCCGTAGTGTGTTTGGTAGTTCAAAATTCACCTTATCAGTGATTTACACCACATACTGGAAAATCGGAAACACATCATCCGCTAAGCGATTAGGCCACTGAAAAGACGAGGAACAAGGGGACGCCACCTGCATAAGTCCCCGCAGAACTGCATGTCGCACTCGCCAATCATCTCATCACCAAAACAACATGGCGTTCCAAAAGCACACATCACTGGTGCAAATGCCCGTAACAGGAAACGGTAGTACCGAAGCCATAGAACCTGAACTGAACTGTGGAGTAATGGAAGAAAAGTATGTGATCGGATGAGCCTTGTTTCACACTATTTACAACTTTTTGCTGACTTTACGTCCCAAGGCTGAAACATGGGTTCGGTGCTCATTTGGGCAGCCATATCGCGGTATTCCGTGGGCCTCAGGGGTACCTCGCAAGGTCGTATTATTGCCAGGTCTATGTGGTCATTTAGGCTGATCAGATCCATCCCATGGTACAATGTTTGCTCCCCAGTGGTGATGATGACGCACCGCCAGGGACTGAGTTTGTGAGCAGGAGAATGAACTGTCGCACCTCACCTGGCGACTACGGACACCATTTCACAGTATCGTTGAGGCTTTGTAGTCCACTTTGGAGAGAAGGGTGTGTGATCGCTATCCATCTCCATCGTTATCTCGAAGGAAGAATTGTATTGAAACCCGTAAAGAACCTGTATTTATGGATTTTGCAGAACCTGTATTTATGGATTTTGGGGCGTCTGGAAGCTGCTTTGAAAGCGTTCATTTTTCCTACATCGCATTAGGCATGGAAATGTGTTACGTTTTTCGTGTTTCCATACTTTTGTCCACTCCCTATATACTACAAAGTGAACAGTGTAAATTGAGGGTGGGTCAGGGTGGAAAGTAATGAAATTTCACTTGTCCTGTAAAGAAACCGGGTCGCAGTGGAGCAAGTGAGAGTGCTGAGCGGGTGCGCTTCCTGTGAGGACGCCCGTGGGAGACGCGCCAGAGGCAGCGAGGTGTGGCGGTGCGCGGCGCGCTCTGCACGTAATTGCACGCCGGCCGCCGTCTTCCCAAGTCTGGGGCTGCCTCATTCACAGGCCCGCCGTGCGGCTGCAACACGGCTCCGCGTCGTGTTGCTCGCAGCGAATACCGCCCTGGGCGCCATCCACCAGAGCCCTGGCCCGCCGCCAACACGCCATTGTCAGTTTCCGTACAACAGGAAATCGTCGCAAGTTTCACGCAAAATAGTAGCGTACCGGAAGCAGTGGACACGCCACAACTCGCTTCACTATTTTCACCGCGAGAAAGTGTTGGTGTACATTCGAAGACTATACCCGGAACGACAATTTCAGGTGTTAGATGTTGCTGGCTTCCGGCTGCGGTCAGCTGTGCTCAAGAACGAAAACTGTGATCTAAGGTGCGGCAACAATAGTTCATTTCAGTATTACTGAACATGCACCGCGTGAGACAACTGAAGATGTTAAGAAAAGTATTCTGTATTTAGAGAGGTGGTTTTGTGTACATAGTTCCGCGTAGTCAGCGCGTACACAACTTTCCCACTAGAGTGCGCCCCACTAAGCACAACAGCGCATGAGCAGCGCTCGTCCGTCTCCGCTCTACGACATGGCGCTGCCTTAGAGACGGACCAAATTCTGCTTCCGCCGATCCACGTATTAATATGTAACGCAGCCAATGAGATTGCTGCTAATGTAGAACATTTTCTCCTCGGGGATCACACTCGCGCAGTGATACCTGAACGCGCGAGGTATTATAACGAGTGTACAGACCTCCGATTAGTCAGTCTGCATTGATCTGCGCCAGTCTTTACCAGTCTATAGTCAAGTTTCAGTCTTCGCCTAATAAGATTACCGTATTTCTGTACATAGCCATAAAGATAAATGTATAGACACTTCGTCAAGTATCAGAGATATGTGAGAATAAGATTAACGTACCAAGACCAAAGGAACTTCAGATTGTCAATTGTAAATAGCATCCAGAATCAAGTTAAGTACGGTTTATGCTTGTTACTATTTCAATAAAAAAATTAATCAAATTCTGTTTAAAATTGGTCACCTTCAATATGCTACTCTAAGTGTGCAAGTGGCATTTCTATCGTCTGACCTAAAGGCAGAAGATAAACACGCCAGGATAAGACCACGAGACATATTGCTGACACTCGCCTACTTCGTTAGAGCAACGAGTCAAATAATCTGATGGCGTGTGTATCGAAGGTCTTACAGTACGCACACCACAGATGGTAATATGAACCGAAACAAGACAAAGATGCCCACTTTAATAGCTATGAGCACTTGTCCATCTTCGCTCATCTGAAACACACCTCTCCTCTTTTCCTAGGACGACTGAAATATGGTCTTTTTAGGTCTCTATGAAACACACCTCTCCTCTGTCTAGGGAAAGACTGAAATCCATTGTTAGGTCTCTCTGTAAAAACCATGACTCCACGAATATCAGTAAGAACCGTCTAGTGTCAATCTACACACAATTTTTTTTTTAAATTTAGGAAGGTTGTGTACTCCAGTCTTATCACCCACCTGTATAATAATGGTATATTTAGACAATCAGAGCTTAGATTTCAAAAGCACCATTCTATCGAGTAAGCCATTTACATGCTTTATGAGCACTTATTAAAATGTTTGATTGATAAAATGTCACCCGTGTCTCCCGTGACAACATATTCTAAAACTTTTAGGAAGTACTCCAGGCTTGTAACCTACCCGTGTAATAACAGTACACTTAGCCAATTACTCTCTGGATTTCAATAGCACCATTCTACGGAATCAGTCATCTTCTGAGCGCTTATTGAAATCTTAAAATATCACCATTCGCGATTTTCTGCGACTTATCGAAGGCATTTAATTGTGTCAGTCATAATATTCCGTTTCATCTACATACACATGGATACTCTGCAAATCACACTTAAGTGTCTGGCAGAGGGTTCATCGAACCACCTTCACAATAATTCTCTATTACTCCAATCTAAAATAGCGCGCGGAAAAAGATAAACCTATATCTTTCCGTGCGAGCTCCGATTTCCCTTACTTTATAATGATCATCGTTTCTCCCCATGTAGGTCGGCATCAAAAAAATATTTTTGCATTTTGAGGTGAAACTCGGTGATTGAAATACCGTGAGAAGATCCCGCCGCAACGAAAAACGCTTTTAATGATACCCATCCCAAATCCTGTATTATTTCAGTGACACTCTCCCCTTATTTCGCGATACTACAAAACGTGACAATCTCCTTTGAACTTTCTCGATGTACCCCATTAATCCTATCTGGTTAGAATCCTAGACCACGTAGCAGTATTCCAAAAAGAGGACGGACAAGCATAGTGATGACTTCATTAGAAGATAAACGACAGCATCATATGCAAACAACCTAAGACGGTCCTGATTTTCTCCTAAATCATCTATATAGATAAGGAACAGCTGAAAGTCTATAACACTACCTTGGGGGATGCCAAAATCACTTCTGTTTTACTCGATGGCTTTCCGTCAGGTACTAAGAACCTCTGTGGCAGGAATCCAGTCGCATAACATACAATATTCCATAAGCGCTCAATTTAAAGAATACATAAGTCAGCAAATACCCGGTTTAGTTCGTATTTAAGAAACATAATGCAGATAATAGAATGGCCTTTTATTCTAGTGTACCTTGCTTTATATTTTTCATTCGCATATAATCACAGTTATTTTGCCACTTTTACAAACCAATATAAAAGCGTCATCTTTGAACATGATGCTATTCTTAGAAAGTATAAGACTGTACGTAACGAAATATGGCAATTTATTACTCATAACTTTATAATGGATTATTGTGCTCAAAAATAATACAACTCAAAATTAGTTAGTTTTACTCTAAGAAATCCAAGATCATTCCCAAATTGGCCTCCTTCAAAGTTCGAGCGGTCCAAATGCCAACATTCCGTCGAATCTCCTGGTGGAGCGCCAAAGTACCCCTCATTGTATCGCACTTTCTTTTGAGTTTTAGTCTGGTGTTTCATGCGTTCTTTTCCCACCTACTGTACTTCGTTACCAACCAACATCTGTTTCCTACGGGAGCTCTTTGAAACAGTTGCACATCGGACGCCGAGGCAGTTCGGTTTTATAGTACATGACCTTTCTTTACACAGTAGTTTGAAATAAAAACATTATTCGGTTCTGTTAGGACGCAGCAGGAGAAGGATTTCTTGAAGACACTAGTTCCTCATTTTGCTTCATCTGATGTTCATACCAGGAGCTTCATTAGGAGTTGTCGTGGATTGGCCTTTATGTGCTACAGCCTGAGTAGAAGCGTTGTCACTTTCAAAATGGCCCGTAACAATAATATCTGTGTGGTGCTCGTTAAAAAAAGGCGCTCATAAGGATCAAGCTCGCATACTCTGAATCCATTAAATGTGTCACGGATTGTAGGTGCTTTGCAACAACCAGTCGCTGAATAGGCGCTCAACACATAATGTCATCAAACCGCCTCATTCATCTTGCCCCAGTCTGCTACGCTAAAATTTGATTTTCGGAGTAGAATAACAGGAACAGAAAAAGCATGAGTAGTGGCTGTGAAACACATATTGTGTGAGTAATTATATAGCAAAGAACAATCAATCTACTTTGTTATTCCATAACAGATTATTCTGAATGCTTTGAAAATTAAAGCCCATCACGCTATGTACACTACAGTTACTTGATAGATGTGGTTTTTCTTCTTTTAAATTCAAACGACAAGCGGATAGTTTCTGCACCAATTGACACTTTATTAATACGTTATATTTACATGATGAAGAGCCCATTTCGGCAATTTTTGCCATTTTTAGGTGACCCTACATTAATTGTACAATTTCTTTCTAATAGTGTACGATAAAAGTACAGGGCGTCCGTACTTTATCTTTACAAATTAAGAATTTAAAATTTTTAAAACTATACTAGATATTCCCAAATGGTTTTCAACGTGTGATAACTCATCAGGTCTTTTTACCTGCCAAGTGATACAATTTTGATGCAAATTGTCCTTGAAAACCCGATAAAGTGTTGAAAGCATCTGGTGAATCGAATCAAGGTTAGACACCTAAAGGACCCGAAGGTACACATTCGCAACGCTTTTGAACATGACACCATGGATATCATGAATGGTACGTGGAGAGAAATGGAATTCCGGATAGACATTATCCGGGCCACTGAGGGTGTACACGTTGATGTCTATAAATGAGGAAACAAAGCTTTACTAGTTATCTTATAACACGTTATTTTCTAGTATGATTTTGAAGTCTTAAATTGTAAACATACTCTGTATATTGGTTACGCCTATGTTGGTAGTTGTTTGTTCTACAACGTATGTCACGGCATAGTATTAAGCTACGTGATTATATAGCTTATGTCCATGTTAATGGTTGTTCAGTTAGTGTTTCATTACAGTATAACACAAAGTATGCAGCTTACGTATATGTTACTAGTTGTTTGCTTTATGTTTCAGATGTTGAGAAGTGTATTAAACTATTGAATCGTGAAGAGTCTTTAAGAATGTGTCTCAGTTTTTGTGCTATAGCTAATTTTTGTATCTGATTTCCTTTATAACAGCACTGACATCTGTTCGTGATCACCTTTGTAAAAGCAGTTATAAATGTTTGACAGCTTTCTCCAGTGATGTTTTCATGTTTACAATAAATACCACTCGCATAAAATCGGTGAGAAATTTATATTACAATGTCTGTAAAACTGTAGCTTTATTTTTTTTTTTTTTTTTTTTTTTTTTTTTTGCTTCCCGTTCAAAGATATTTGTAATGAGTATTCTGTTGTTTTATATGTGTTGTGAAACGTTGTAAGTTTATCATTTTTCTTTTAGAATATTAGCAAAGTTTTGGAGATATGTTTTTTGCTTAAGTTCTGTCTGTTCGTTAAGAACTTTTGTTCTTTGAATACCCTACGTAGAATTTTATTGAATTTTCTGTTTTTTCTGACTTGAGTTTTTGGTTTTGTAGTTGAACGTAAAATGTAGATTTCTCTCACAGTCCAGGACGTATTCCTTCAACCTTATCTGAAATTACTACCTGTTTATCAGACGTAAAATTTGCTACAATCATAGAAGAGATCTTGCAAATTCCTGAATTTGAGAAAATAGGGATTTCGGCTTTTCCTGGTTGTATATTTATTTTCAAATTATTACTGGTATGAAATGCCAGTTTTATTTTCGTCTTTATAAATAGACCAGTATTCTGTACTGCACCAGTGTCAAATGATACATTTGTGATTCTGTTGTTCATTGATCTGAGAAGGGGTATTTATGCGAATTTTGATAACAGCAGCGTTTGTTTATGATTATGTCTGTTGTGTTTCATTACTTGTATGTTTCAAATCTGTGGTAGTTGTTACCGTTGATTACTGTTACGTATCGAAAGTTCATCGACTTGTTTCATTATAGTTCTGTGCTGAATTTCATTTCAGGGTGCAAGTTATTTAATTGTTTATGGATTATTTGCATGTGGTCATTACCGTTCAGCTGTATTAGAATGTCGTTTACATATAGTTTACATACCTAAGTTTGGAGAATATGTCCTTCTACCTAATAGGCACTGTGGGCCCTTCATAAAGACAAAAGTGATCATAGTTGTCACCTGGTAGCGATGTAGTTCGTAACCATGCCTCTACAGATTTAATGGCTCGTCATGAAGTTAGAAGTAGCATTACAATAAGCCTGATAAAAATCCAAGAAAATAATGTCTGTTTCGTAAAGAACTAAACTTTCTTCTAGACAGTCTCCTTTGAAGGATACGCAGTTCGTCCAGCGATTTTCCATCTTTTTCATCCCATCGAGATTAATAGGTTCTGTCAAATTCCGCAAAACACTCGTTGACTGAAACCACTTCCTCATTTGATGAAAATTTCTTTCCAACAAGCCAAAACCTCAAGTAAGGGAACAGAAAGAAGTTACATGGGGCTAAGTCTGGTGAAGTGGTCGGATGAGGAACCAATTCAAAGCCTAATTAGTGCTGTTTCGCCATTGCTATCGTTGATATATGAGATGGTACATTACCTTGGTTAAACAGCCTTTAATACGTGTCAGCCTTTAATAGGGTCCAGATGTGGTTCTGCCTTCCTCAAAGTAATCTATGAGGGTTATTCCTTCGGAGTTCCTAGAAACAGTGGCCATCACCTCACCAGTGAACAATATCGTCTTTGCATTCTTTGGTGTCATTTCAGTAGCCTTTGTTAATTTTTTCGCCTGCCGCTTAGACTCTGACGTGGTGTGGATCCAAATTTCATAACCATGTCACAAATCGGCGCAAAAAAGTCTTTCAGACTGAAACATTGCCAACTATTGTGTTGAAATGATGCGCCGGTCGCACTTTTGGTCGACTGTAAGCAATCGCGGCCTACACCGCGTACACAGCTTCTTCATACCCAATTTTCCCAATTGAGATGCCTACAGTCTCAGCAATCTCACGAATTTTTATACGGCGGTCTTACATTACCGTATCATGGATCCTGTCAATGGTTTCCTTTGTAGTGACCTCAGTTGTAGTCATCGGTGCTTGTCTGACATGTTTAAATCCATTAATCTAAAAGCAAATGGCCTTCAGACATGATGGAGATTCTGTTTTGATTTGTGCGGCAGTCAAACCATGAAAATGAAAATGTTTGATAACAGCACAAAACTCGTTTTCCTCCATTTTCAGTCGCAGTCGACACGTTGGCCAATTCCAATCGTTGAAATTCTTTATACGATCCTCGGAATAATCAAGATTACCAATCATGAAGGCGCAACAAAAATGTTCCAGTGTTTCGTGGAAAATTACCGGACGTATCAAATTACCCTGCTACATGAAAACAAGCTGAAGGCAGCTCTTCTAAACCGCGGGTAAAGATTGTGTTTGTGTTACTGAGTAGACCTAAGCACTTAATCCTCGCCTTGGGCTTTCTCCGTGGTACGCAGCCTCTCCGGCTGGCCGAAACGCGGAGAAAGCAGAAGAAAGGACCTGCTTTACATCGGAACAAAGAAAGGAAGAGGCACGGGGGGGCTTTGATTCCTCGCAGCTCAGAGCCGTCGGGTAAGAAGGGGAGCGGCGTGCCGCTGCGGCGGTTGTTTTCGGCCAAGTGGCGGCGCTCTCGTCGGCATGTCTTCACGCTGGTCGCCTGGGAAGCCGACAGCAGCCTCCGCGGGCAGCCTGCAGAACGCAGCCGCAAGAAACTCGCGTTCACGCCTCCAGGAAGGAATTCAGTCGCAGCGATCTTCTGTGACACTGCGGGCCAACGACTATCAACCAAACTTAACTTGGCCTGCACCAGCCTGTAGGTAGTCGTGTCCTACAAGGCCTCCACACCGTTACTCTGAGACACATCTCGCTTTTTATTCGCACGATGTAATGAATGCGACAGTATATCGCAAATTGATCCCATATTTCGAGATTATCATAAGGATTTTACACCATTTATCACAAGTGGTATCTAATCATATTGCATGCTTCTCTCGTATACGTGATTTCCACTCAGAAAGGGTGCAGTATTAACTGTGGGGAATTTATCTAGTGAAGAGAATTGAAACTTGCAGTTCTTAATTTATGTAAAGGACTTAAACGGCATTCTGAACAGCTCTATTATTTTGCTTAGCAGATGACGCCGTCGTTTAATATCTAGTAAAGTCATCAGAATGTCAAACCGAGTTACAAAATTATTTAAACAAGATACCAGGATTGGGTGAAAATTGGCAGTTGATCCTCTGCCATAAGTGGTGTGAGGTTTCCCACATGCATAATAAGAAAAAAATCTTTAATTTTCGGTTACATGATAAACGATACAATTTTAAAGGTTTTCAGTTCAACGCAATATCCAGGGATTACAACTACGAACAATTTAAACTGGAGCCATCGTATATAGAATGATGTGGGAGAAGCAAAAATGAAGACTGTGGTTTGCTGGTAGAACACTTAAGATCTACCAAAGGGACTTGCTTCACGACGCTTGTTCGTCTTCTGCACTGTATGCAATTCTCACCATGTAAGATAGAGAGAGAATATGGCAAAGCTCAAAGAAGGAGATCTCATTTTGCATAGTCACGAAATACAGGGGAGAGCGACACGGTTGTGATAAGCGAGTTGCGATAGTAATCACTAAAACAAAGTTGTTTTTAGTTGCGGCGAGACCTTTTCTTGGAATTTTAATCACCATAGTTCTCCAAACGCCAAAAGATTTTGATACCTCCCACTTCCTTAGGAAGAAATGACCATCACAATTTTAAAAAAAGAAATCAGAGAGTGCACGAAAAGATTTAGGTGTTCATTTTTCCCACTTGCTCTTCAAGTCTGAAATGATAGAGAAATAGAAAGTGATTCTGTACTTCTTTGACCAGCCACTTTATTGTGTGAGGTAATCATGTAATTGAAGTAGCAGATTGTTGTGTACATATTTCCGCGTAGTCAGCGCGTACACAACTTTCCCCGCTAAGCACAACAGAGCAGGCGCAGCGCTCGTCCGTCTCCGCTCTACGATATGGCGCTGCCTTAGACACGGACCAAATTCTGCTTCCGCCGATCCGCGAATTAATATGTAACGCAGCCAATGAGATTGCTGCTGACGTAGAACCTTTTCTCCTCGCGTATAACACACGCACATTGATACCTAAACGCGCGAGGTATTATAAAGAGTGTACAGACCTCCGATTAGTCAGTCTGCATTAGTCTGTAGTCAAGTTTTAGTCTGCACCTAATACGATTATCATATTCCTGTACATAGCCATGAAGATAAATGTATAGACACTTTGTAAAGTATCAGAGATATGTCCGAATAAGATTAATGTACCAAGACCAAAGAAACGTCAGATGTCAATTCGGTTCACTGTCAATCTGCTATTCTAAGCGTGCAAGTGGCATTTCTATCGTCTGACCTAACGGCAGAAGATAAACACACCACAATAAGACCACGAGACATATTGCTGACACTCGCCTACTTCGTTAGGGCGACAAGTCAAATAATCTGATGATGTGTGTACCGACGGTCTTACAGCACGCACACCAAACTGATGTAGATATGATATCTCTACATAAAAAAAAAATGTTACTCTTGCAAGTAACAACATGAGTTGGCATTCTTATAGCTCAAATTAAGAGCTAAAATATGTTTTGTTGGTGACACTGACACAATGATACACCTTTCTGCAAGAATAAAGGACCTTTCAACTGAGTATGGACAGGAAGAATGTGAGAATATGATCTGTCAACAAAAAATAAGCTGACAAGTGAATATTGCTGCTGGAGGAAATGAAACTAATTATGGGTGTCTTTTATAAAAAATATGACGAAATCCATTGCGATCACAGTAAGTGCGACTGCTGATTTTCGACGACATATTTTCATTCAGTAATATCACATGGAATAACGTCCTGGCGTAATCATCTTTAAGAAATAAAGTATTCATTACTTGAAAACATGCTTTAAGAATAATATATGGCGCTCACCCATTATCACCTTGTGAACACCAGTTATGCATTTTGACTACTGCCTCACAATTATTTATTCCCCTATTTTGCTTGTTGCAAATAATCCATTGCTGGTAAAAAGAAACAATAATGTACATAATTACAACACCAGAAAAGAAGCATTAATTACTTCACGTTAAGGTTGTCTTTAGCACCAAAACGAGAGCGCAACGCTGCCATCAATATTTTTGATCACTTGTCCAATGGTATAAATTGCCTGACAGACACCAAAGTGAAATTTTATATCAAACTGAAAAAGCTTCTTCTTCTATTTCTTAGGAGAGTTTGTATTTTTGTCATGTGTAGGGGCTGGGGCTGGTGGGTGGAAATTATCAACTTACTTCTGTAAACAGCTAACGTTTAGAAGTAATTTGCATCTCTAGCCGATAATTTGCAACGTATTTTGTGTGTGACATGTATTAATCAATAACTATTGTTGAAAAAAGCCATCATGACACATCCAGTTGTAACAGAAAAGTTTACGTAATTGCCCTAAAGAGGCACCACAACAAACTCCAATCCTACTCTGATCCTCCTCATCAACTCCTCATAGCACCCACACCCTGCCTAGCTGATCTTTTCAACCTTCCACATGCTCCAAAAATCCCTACCAACACTCCACGAAATTCAGAACCGAAACAATCCCAGAACACTGTTGCTTAACTTCTTCACCAAAATCCTCACCATCACAGGAGTTCAGTCCTACCCACATTCAGCCCTACTCCGAGGTTTAACCATGTTGTAAAAGACCTACTGTCCTTCTCCTGATTTATTCAGTGGAAAACTTCTTTGCCACCAAACCCCTCCAACTAAAGCCAATTCAATGCTAACACTGAACCCTGCGTGTCACAGGTCGTACCAGTATCCAACTTGAACCTCACACACTCCCACCAAACCATTTCCTGGTCACCTTCCACGAATTCATAACTTCCAACCTGGTCTCACCATCCTTCCCCAGGGTTCTCGATAAGAACAACAACCTTTCAGCGGAAGAAAGGACTACCCTACACATCCTAAAAACGGATCCTGACCTGATCATCCTTCCGGCAGACAAAGGTTACACCACTGTTATGATGAACCGAAGTGACTACCTCACAGAGGGCCTGCGCCAGTCGTCCGACACATCGTTAGTAGTTTGCGATTAATACTCACCGTCATTTTAATGCCCAGCAGTTTCTTGCCTGGAGTGATTCCTCCATTGTTAGATGAACTACATTTGAAAGTCACACCACATGTGGCTCGATGAGGTACTAATGTTCTCAACACACTTTGCGGCTCTTACTTCTAACGCCAAGTTACGCTATTTTTTATGTGCACTTATGTTTTCAGTCTTGGGAAACCGTTCCAAATACCGTCGGTATTTTTCTTTGCATTCATCCACATATTATCTTTGTCAACAAGGAATTTTGTTGCGGATCAGAGCTTATTTACTTCTTAGCTCTTCCTTTCATCGAGACGGTTGTAAGAACCTATTTAAATTCGGAATTCATTCGTTTCTTCAGCTCAGATTGCTTTTCTGGGTACATCAACTACTCTTAAATTAATTGTCAATATCAATGAAGTTCTACAACAGCAAGTAACTGAGAAGTTATTTTATTTTATTTTGAAGGCTACCCGTTTCGACATTCCACTATGCCATCTTCAGGCCCCATGTGCATCTCTCCATATAAACGAAAACGTGAATATGGTGCCATAGATTCCTGGATGTCGTGGATTCAATCGTTGCACTAGGGCTTCATTCGAAGACTTGACAGCAACTCTATAATATCTGTACTACTACAGGTTTTGACGCAGGATCGTCGGCAAATGGATGTCTGGATCGGGCTCTAATTTGCGAGCGGATAGCCATAACGGTTATAGCGGGAAATGCGGGTTCGAGTCCCCGTTCGGCATAAATTTTCCCTTTCGTCGTTGTGTTATACAGCTGGCAATCCATTTCGTGTACCTTATTGTTCTTTGCATTCTAGTTAAGATATCATCTCGGTACAAGTGTTGCTTTCCTGGCTTTTTTCCGGAGTGTAGATGAGTAAACGTCTTCGTTGCTGATTTCCCTGCTGCTGTGTTGGGAGAAGACGAAGGTCACGCTGAATAACAGCAGAGTGCGGTAGGCGGATCTGTGCTGCATCGGACCTTAGCCCTCGGTCTACTGAGGGCGGACTTGCTCCTGGGCCGATGACGTCAGGCGCGCGTATCCCTAGAGACCAACGACCGCGTGCCCGCGGTCACGGCAAACCCGCCTCAGACGTGCGCCGTACGCGGAGGCGACTGGCGCTAGATCTTGTCTCCTCGCGTCGCCCTTCGAGACTCATTTCACCGCACCGGGAGCAGGAAACGGCGGGCGGTGGTTTTGCGCAAACCGCCGGTCTCGTCCACTTTCTTCGCAGCGGCCGGCTCTTCGCCGCCTCTGCCCCTATTAGCACTCGTCTGCTGCCCCTTTCACTCGGCACGGGCCTTTGGCAGGGTCACGTCGATTCTCGACCCACGGAGGAGACTGCTCGTGACTTACCTTCAGCCTCTCCCCCCACTCCACCCCTCTTCCCCAACCAAACCTCGTCAGGCGGCTGGCGCCTTACTCTTCCGCATCAGCTTTAAAAGTAGTCGCAGATGGGAAACGAACATGAAATAGACATTACTGGAGTAGATTTTCCATTTGCTTTGACATAATGTTCAGAAAAATATGACGATAATATGACAATTAACATCTCACACAATATGCTGAACTGATTCGAAAGGTACTTGAAAACCAGACACCAATGGTTGGTGGGGACGAAAAGTCGTCCAGGAAGAATGTTCTGTAAGGTGTGAGACACCAATGGTTGGTGGGGACGAAAAGTCGTCCAGGAAGAATGTTCTGTAAGGTGTGTTACAGGGCCCCGCTATTGTCTTCCTCGTATGTCAGTGATGTCTAGTCGGCTCCAACCTGTAAATATCATTTTTATGCTGACGACTTCCTGCTTTACCTAGGTGCAAGACCACAAGATATCAATACTAAAATCGGCTTAATGTCTGATGGTCTCTCAGTGCTAAGACGGGAGCTGTAATTAAATTCGTAAAAGCGGCAAATAATCTTAGCATCCCATCAAATTAATAAGTTCAGACTCCTGGAAACAACAGCTTCCTATTCTTTGCAGTGGCAAAGAAAAAGTCATCCATGTGCACTAAGAAGTGTCCCTGATATTCCGCTCTCCTGCTCCTTCGCGGTATAAGGCCGCAAAACTCCCATTTTGGCCAAGCCAAATTAGCGAACTTTATTTTTCCAACACGGAAACTTCTAACAGTTTTGTTCAGGAAACTATATGTCACTTTTGGGAAGACTGCAAACGCCGATCCATAAAACTCCTGAAACTTCCTGGCAGATTAAAACTGTGTGCCAGACCGAGACTCTAACTCAGGACCTTTGCCCAGATAAAGGTCCCGAGTTCGGATCTCGGCCCAGCACACAGTTTTCATCTGCCAGGGACTGTCATATCAGGACACACTCAGCTGCAGTGTGAAAATCTCATTCTACAGAACTTCTCATTGCAAAAGCTTGCGCATGCTGTCCTATAGCAAATCGCTGCTCTCGAGGATTTTTAACTCCGACCTATCAAAATGCGTCCGACCAAACATTCAGTATCTTCGCCTTCTCAATGTTTACGCTCTAGGCGCTGACATCCCGTCGGCACAAGCCAAAAGACTTGCCTCTGGAGGGGTCCCATTGCTATTTTACAACAGTGCGGTATTATCATACGGGGCACAATGTTTGCCTGAGTGGAGAGGAAAGGAGGTGAGGGCTGAGTGAGTTGACTAAATTCAGCACGCAGCCGCTTTCTTTACCGATCGTTGCTAATCTTCTCAAAGACGCACGCCACCGCCTGCCGCAGTTCCAACAGCGGGCGGCTGCACTACCGGCCAGCACGCGCATCCGGTCACTTGCCTCGCTCGCTGAAGGAAAGACGAAGCCAGTGTTTTGCAAGGGCCGTGCTTTCAATCCTCGCTACCAAAAGAATATATCCAACCCTCATTTTAGAATCAAAAGTAATCCTCTGCAATCACCACGCACTCTCATAGATAACACCGCTCTGATATACATCGGTATTTACCGATCAATTAGACGTATCATATCAAGGAATCTGAGTGAAAAACAATTCTACAGCCTGACTCGTTTAGGATGCCCTACACTTAGTGCAGAATTCAGTGCCCTGCTGCTTTGCAGAAGAAGCTCAACTCTTCCTTCTGTCAACCTCATAAAGTTTCCCCGAAACTAGACGTGACCAGTTTTTTATCCTGTGTGCTTAAAGTAGAAAGAGCAGGAATCTCTTTTAAATATGATTCAAAATTAGCTTCTAAACCTACCATATATATTCCTATAAATTACATTTATCGCTGTTCTTCTCATGAACAGGAATAGACTATATATTTTTATTTGCAGTAGAATAATTAGTAAATGTTGCACTCTACATTAGATGTAATAACATGCTTCTCGTAGTATATACAGTGTAAAGTATGTGTAATACCTGTTAAATAAATCAATTAATTGAAGGAGTAGAGAATCCTCTCTCTGAATTCCGTTTTTTGTTTACGTTAATTCTACGTTAAAAGGTCGTGACGTGTTCTCTATAAACTCGTCTTTCAAAATTTCCATTAATACTAATATAATGTCTCTGGAGATTGTTCTCATACAATATTTGATCAAAAATATCCGGACGCCAACTGTGGACTTTAGTATGGTGTGTCGCCACCCTTCGGCTTTACGATTACTTGGACTTTGGGAGGACATTTTCATTCGGGTATCTGAATGTCTATGGACGAAAGGCAACCCATTCTTTCTCAAGATCCGAACCACAGAAGATAGAGGTTTGCACGCAAAGGTCTGAAGTCCACATTCTAACTCATCTCAAAGGTGTTCCGTTGGGTTCAGGTCGGAACTTTGGGCAAGTCAGTCCATTTCTGGAATGTTATTGTCCTTAAACAACTGCCTCTCAAATCCTCGATTGACACGCTGTGTTGTCATGCTGATACAAACAACCATAGACTCCTAACTGCTCCTCTTGTGCCTACGCATCACTCTGCGCTGTAAACTGTGTGCATATTCTTCAGCATTTATCGTTTTCTTAAGGACAGTATAACGGAAAACAGGTTCTCCATATTTTAACTGTTTTCACTGCATATGATCACAGGTAATGTTGTCCACGCATTCGCCACACCCAAACCCTTCCATATGATTGCCTCAGGGTGTAGTGTGATACATCAAATCACTAGCTCCTAGTCATCCACTCTACAGTAGAATCAGTCTGTACGCCACTTCAAGCGTCACCTAGTATTGACTACAGAAATGAGTGGCTTATGAGGAGATCTTCGACCACTGTACCCCAGTCTTTTTAATTGCCTACACATAGACTCTTCTAAAAATTAAAAACAACCACCCGTCACAGTGCTCCACGATCACTGTCCATCACTACATGAGGCCTGCCTGGTCTTCGTATCGCTGTAGATGTTCTATAGCGTTTTCGCATCACTATCACATCACTAACAGTCGGCTAGGACAGCAGTAAAACAGCTCAAATGTCCCTGATGGATCTTTTAGGTGACATCCTAAGACTAATCAACTTTCGAAACCACTGACTTCTGCCGACCTACCCATTTTGCTGTTACTGTTTTTAAACTGACAACACAATACTCCCCGCCTCCTGTCATACTAGCTGGTCCGGCTTTCGCGACTAGTGGTCAGTTCCACAGTACAGAGGCGTGTCCCGAAACTTTTGATGAGACTGTGTAGTCTGCTACAAGCAGTTGTTTCAGACACTGACTTTCAAGAATAACATCATATATTTGTTGCTGAAGTGTGAGATATATTGTTCGTTAAGTGAAAACATGGCGCTGTTCAGCAATTTTATTGATCTTGTGGAATAGAGGAAACCTCCACCAAGGTACATAAGTAATATAATGACGATAGTTGATTGTGATAACGCGAATAGTGTGACCAGCAGTAATTGTATGTGAGGTGACATCTCCTACACCCACTGCAAGGAAACTTCGTGCATTAGAGGGCTACAAATCTGGTCCAACACAGTTCACAATCTGCCTCATTCTGATTTGTGTGTGAGCATGAATACATTCGTTTAATAACGCAGTACCAGATAGTTGTATTCTATAGTGTCCATGACAGTTTCTTGCAGAGGCTGGTTATGTGTATAAATGTGGTAATTCTTACTGTCTATTGTATTTACACAAACTGTCTAGCCCCTTTGATGATACCTATGTAAATATTATACTCTACATTTTAGAATGCTTATCCTATGAAACAACTCTTCATTTAAGTTTTTCACAGTAGCTTTTGTCCTTTCACTAACCTACGCCTCCAAATTCCTCTGGTTCCTATAAATATTCGTCTACCTCTCATTAACAACTACTGACGTTACACTGACCATATGTTTTCGAGAACTGAGGAAATATTCCCTTCGTTGCAAATAGCATAAGATAAGCATTCTAAAGTGTAGAGTATAATACACCCTGTATACAAATGATGAAAATTTGCATAGATATCATCAAAGGGGCTAGATAGTCTTTCCAGCGGTAGGGACCTCATCGAAGTGTTGAAAATTCAAATACTGTTTCCATAATATGTTCTTTTCCTACATAATTGTGATTTGTTGCAGCTCTCCATGCTATTGTATCCGGTGTAAGCCGCTTCGTCTTTGTGCAACTGTTGTAGCCAATATCCAATTAGAAGTGGTGTGAATTGTAAGCCAAGATACTTTTAATTATTTTCCAATTCAATTCAATTCAATTTTTAACCGCGGTTTTTTGTCGGGCGGGACAGTATCTTGGTGCTACCTGAAAATTCGTCCTACCATCGTCGATGATGCGCCACAAAAAGGAATAATCGTAATGGCCGCGTACTCCTGAGGTTCTCTTCAGTTTCAGGAGGGTGTAGGACGTAGGGCTCTTTTCATCTGGCCCGCATCTCGTGGTCGTGCGGTAGCGTTCTCACTTCCCACGCCCGGGTTCCCGGGTTCAATTCCTGGCGGGGTCAGGGATTTTCTCTGCCTCGTGATGGCTGGGTGTTGTGTGATGTCCTTAGGTTAGTTAGGCTTAAGTAGTTCTAAGTTCTAGGGGACTGATGACCATAGATGTTAAGTCCCATAGTGCTCAGAGCCATTTTTTTCTAATCTGCCAATCCGTGTAGCCGTTTTAGTGAATAATATCAATTGGTTCATGACAATTACATTTGAAGGCGTATTGGACGCTCAGTTGTGGGCTTATTTGTCAATCCCTCTGTTGAGATCATATCTTAGTTATTATTCGATAAGCTCTGAAAAACTACTGTAAGAGAGGTAGAGCGCTGGCTCAACTGAAGGAGAACGAGAAACATTTACTGATGGTGGTTTTACATGACGAAATGTGAACTATTAAAAAAAGTAAAAAAAACACATACACAGACAACAGAAACGGAGATGTTTTATTTCCCGACTCCTCCAACAGGTAACTATTACCATACCTATAGTGCCAGTTGAGAAATTTGAGACAACTTCCTGCACGTGACAAGAGCCGAAAGAGCATGATAAAGAGCCAAGTCAACGGCGTATATTACATTAACTGCTAGACACCTAAAACTCATTGCCCTAAGCAACGTATTTCTCACGTACCCAAAACATGTGGCAATAGGTTCTGTTAATTCGGTGCTTGGACCACGCGCGTTCCAGAACAGATGAATTACTGCCTTGTTGGTTATGAAATCCCAATCGGAAACCGCACGACCGTTATTAAGTAGGATAGCTTCCCGACAGCTGCTCTCTGTACCAACACCGTTACGCTAATTGCTTTTCGAAATAAATGATCAATGACGTTAGAACTTGAGTTGCCCTCAACACCGGCAAGTTTTAATGTTGATAGTTTCGTGAGTCGTCTATGTGTGCCGTAATTTACGCCCAGAATAGACATCTTCCGCTGCGGCTCTCGCAAGACGATTATGCAAACGTCCCACGCAACACTCTCTCTGTTCACAAGGAACGGGCGTGTATGATGGCACTTGCGTGCGCAGCGCAACGCGAGAGTTACGTTGCTAGTAAATGTAGCGCAACGGCGTCATTAAGAACAGCAGAGGAAGCCTGGCATCGTGTGAGAAGGAGCTGAAGTATTGTAGTATTATAACACTGCACTGCGCTATTCGCACACTGTAACGAAATATTTTAACGACTTTTCAGGCATCATTTCTTCACTCAGATGTCAGGAAAATCATTTACTTCTTCAGACTTAGAAACCTCTATCAGAAATTACTCTCTTCATCTCTGCCTCAAAATACATATTTTGCCAACCATTCTACACATCTCTGTCTCTCGCTCTCTCTCACTCCCACTTGACTACCAATCAAAATTTGGAACTCCCTACAGCAATTTTTTATAGCAGCTATTTTTCCCTCGTCAATCCCCACCAATATTATTAGGCGTTACTAATATTATAAAACGGCAGTATTTTCTTAAATACACTAGTGGCCATTAAAATTGCTACACCAAGAAGAAATGCAGGTGATAAACGGGTATTCATTGGACAAATATATTATACTGGAACTGACATGTGATTACATTTTCACGCAATTTGGGTGTGAATAGATCTTGAGAAATGAGTACCCAGAACAACCACCTCTGGCCGTAATAACGGCCTGGGCATTGAGTCAAACAGAGCTTGGATAGCGTGTGCAGGTACAGCTCCCGATGTAACTTCAACACGATACCACAGTTCATCAAGAGTAGTGACTGGCGTACTGTGACGAGCCAGTTGCTAGGCCACCAGACGTTTTCAGTTGGTGAGAGATCTGGAGAATGTGCTGGCCAGGGCAGCAGTTGAACATTCTCCGTATCCAGAAGGGCCCGTACAGGACCTGCAACATGTGGTCGTGCATTATCTTCCTGAAATGTAGGGTTTCGCAGGGATCGAATGAAGGCTGGAGCCACGGGTCGTAACAAATCTGAAATGTAACGTGCTTGTTCAAAGTGCCGTCAATGCGAACAAGAGGTGACCGAGACGTGTAACCAACGGCACCCCATACCATAAAAAAAATGGTTCAAATGGCTCTGAGCACTATGGGACTTAACATCTATGGTCATCAGTCCCCTAGAACTTAGAACTACTTAAAACTAACTAAGGACACCACACACATCCATGACAGAGGCAGGATTCTAACTTGCGACCGTAGTAGTCGCGTGGTTCCGGACTGAGCGCCTAGAACCGCGAAACCACCGCGGCCGGCCCCCATACCATCACGCTGGGTGAACGCTAATATGGCGATGACGAATACACGCTTCCAGTGTGCGTTGACCGCAATGTCGACAAACACTGATGCGACCATCATGATGCTGTAAACAGAAACTGTATTCACCCGAAAGAATGACGTTTTGCCGTTCGTGTACCCAGGTTCATCGTTGAGTACACCATCGCAGGCACTCCTGTCTGTGATACAGCGTCAAGGGTAACCGTAGCCACGGTCTCCAAGCTAATAGTCCAATCTCCTGCAAACTTCGTCGAACTGTTCGTACAGATGGTTGTTGTCTTGCAAATTTCCCCATCTGTTGACTTAGGGATCAACACGTGGCTGCATGATCCGTTACAGCCATGCAGATGAGATGCCTGTCATCTGGATTGCTAGTGATACGAGGCCGTTGGGATCCTGAACGCACCGATTCCATATTCTGCTAACAGCCATTGGATCTCGACTAACGCGAACAGCAATGTCGCGTAACGATAAACCGCAAACCTGATAGGCTACAATCCGACCTTTATCAAAGACGGAGACGTGATGGTACGCATTTCTTCTCGTTACACGTCGCATCATAACGTTTCACCAGGGAACGCCGGTCAACTTCTGTTTGTGTATGAGAAGTCGGTTGGAAACTTTCCTCATGCCAGCACATTGTAGGTGTCACCACCGGCGCCAGCCTTGTGTGAATGCTCTGAAAAGCTAATCATTTGCATATCACAGCATCTTCTTCCTGTCGGTTAAATTTCGCGTCTGTAGCACGTCATCATCGTGGTGTGGCAATTTTAATGGACAGTAGTGAATATAAAGTGCAACGTCAAATTACAGTAACAAATTAAAAAATGGCACATCTGTGCCTCGAGAGGGAATGTGTACTTCTGTTCAAGGACTTGAGCCATTTGAGCGGAGTCGCCTTATGGGCCTGCGGGAGTCTGGATGGAAGTACTGACTAACCGGTGCACATCGCGGGCACAATGTATCAATGGTACGTCGCTGCTTTCATTAATGGTCTGTGGAACATTCCCACACCTGTAGACCAGGTTCGGGACGACCACGTAGTATAGAGACACGTTAAGATCGATGCGAAATTTGTGAGCAGCAGTGGCCGACCGAACAACCCCCACGGATGAAATCCGCTAACATATTGCACCTGGTGTTTCACCAGGGACCACTGCGAAGCAACCGCAGGACTCATACGCCGTGCACCTCCATCCAGGATACCACTGACACCACTACACCTCCAAGCACAGGTGCTGGAGATGTGGGATGCCACTGTGTTGTCTTCAGTATTGAGAAGAGTTTCTATCTGTGTTGTATATACACGTGTATGGCGTAGTCCCGCTGAGCGTCCTACTGCTGAGTACATTCGTCCTCGACACACAGGCACCACCCCAGGATTCTGATCTGGCGTCACAAATTACGGTCATCTACATCTACATCTACATCTACATCTACATCTACATCTACATCCATACTCCGCAAGCCACCTGACGGTGTGTGGCGGAGGGTACCCTGAGTACCTCTATCGGTTCTCCCTTCTATTCCAGTCTCGTATTGTACGTGGAAAGAAGGATTGTCGGTATGCTTATGTGTGGGCTCTAATCTCTCTGATTTTATCCTCATGGTCTCTTCGCGAGATATACGTAGGAGGGAGCAATATACTGGTTGACTCTTCGGTGAAGGTATGTTCTCGAAACTTTAACAAAAGCCCGTACCGAGCTACTGAGCGTCTCTCCTGCAGAGTCTTCCACTGGAGTTTATCTATCATCTCCGTAACGCTTTCGCAATTTCTAAATGAACCTGTAACGAAGCGCGCTGCTCTCCGTTGGATCTTCTCTATCTCTTCTATCAACCCTACCTGGTGCGGATCCCACACTGCTGAGCAGTATTCAAGCATTGGGCGAACAAGCGTACTGTAACCTACTTCCTTTGTTGTCGGATTGCATTTCCTTAGGATTCTTCCAATGAATCTCAGTCTGGCATCTGCTTTACCGACGATCATCTTTATATGATCATTCCATTTTAAATCACTCCTAATGAGTACTCCCAGATAATTTATGGAATTAACTGCTTCCAGTTGCTGACCTGCTATTTTGTAGCTAAATGATAAGGGACCTATCTTTCTATGTATTCGCATCACATTACACTTGTCTACATTGAGATTCAATTGCCTTCCGTGCACCATGCGTCAATTCGCTGCAGATCCTCCTGCATTTCAGTACAATTTTCCATTGTTGCAACCTCTCGATACACCACAGCATCATCTGCAAAAAGCCTCAGTGAACTTCCGATGTCATCCACCAGGTCATTTATGTATATTGTGAATAGCAACGGTCCTATGACACTCCCCTGCGGCACACCTGAAATCACTCTTACTTCGGAAGACTTCTCTCCATTGAGAATGACATGCTGCGTTCTGTTATCTAGGAACTCCTCAATCCAATCACACAATTGATCTGATAGTCCGTATGCTCTTACTTTGTTCATTAAACGACTGTGGGGAACTGTGTCAAACGCCTTGCGGAAGTCGAGAAACACGGCATCTACCTGTGAACCCGTGTCTAAGGCCCTCTTGAGTCTCGTGGACGAATAGGGCGAGCTGGGTTTCACACGACCGTCTTTTTCGAAACCCATGCTGATTCCTACAGAGTAGATTTCTAGTCTCCAGAAAAGACATTATACTCGAACATAATACGTGTTCCAAAATTCTACAACTGATCGACGTTAGAGATATAGGTCTATAGTTCTGCACATCTGTTCGACGTCCCTTCTTGAAAACGGGGATGACCTGTGCCCTTTTCCAATCCTTTGGAACGCTTCGCTCTTCTAGAGACCTACGGTACACCGCTGCAAGAAGGATGGCAAGTTCCTTCGCGTACTCTGTGTAAAATCGAACTGGTATTCCATCAGGACCAGCGGCCTTTCCTCTTTTGAGCGATTTTAATTGTTTCTCTATCCCTCTGTCGTCTACTTCGATATCTACCATTTTGTCAACTGTGCGACAATCTAGAGAAGGAAGCACAGTGCAGTCTTCCTCTGTGAAACAGCTTTGGAAGAAGACATTTAGTAATTCGGCCTTTAGTCTGTCATCCTCTGTTTCAGTACCATTTTGGTCACAGAGTGTCTGGACATTTTGTTTTGATCCACCTACCGCTTTGACATAGGACCAAAATTTCTTAGGATTTTCTGCCAAGTCAGTACATAGAACTTTACTTTCGAATTCATTGAAAGCCTCTCGCATAGCCCTCCTCACACTGCATTTCGCTTCGCGTAATTTTTGTTTGTCTGCAAGGCTTTGGCTATGTTTATGTTTGCTGTGAACACATTCGGTGTTTCTGTGGGATAGCCAGCTACATTTCACTGACTGTTATTCTACTGCCACTTCGACAGAAAGGTGAAGCGCTTTTTCAGCACGTCTGCCTACGGCTGTTGCAACACAAAGTCCTCTTCGTGCAGCACAACAACAGCCCTGACCAGCATGATCACAAAATCTCTTGCCAATTGAGTACATATGGAGCTTGGTGTAGCTGTAACTTACAGAGTCTGCAAGGACCATTGGCGAAATGCAACAAAAGATGCAGGACGTTTAGGAGAATATATGGCAGGATGCCATTCGCCACCATTACGGTCGTTTGTACGAGAGAATATACGCTTCTCTGCCGCCACTGTGTATTGATGCTACTGTAGAGGCACTCTTTGCTGTGACATGGGTGTCCGAATTTGTTATGATGTACTCGTAGTTCTGCGATCACGTCACTTTTCAAGAAAATGTTCTTGTCTTTAGGGTGTTGCAGTTTTTATTTGGCAGTTTATTTATTGATTTTTATCGGTTGTCCAGTTCCATTTAATTCGGTAGAATGTTCATTTAATGTATTAAACATTCCGCAGCAGGCTGCATAAAAACGGACGAAAGAAAAAAAAATGTGTACTCCCTATACAAGCGGTCCGCGCAGCTGTTGCCTCGCACACTGGCGTGCTCGGGCTTTGCGCAGCTTTCTCCCGTGAAAACTCGGCGGCCGCACTCGTCAGCGGCTGTCAAACAACGGTGTGGGCCGTGTGAGTGGGGGCGGGCAGTGAGTTCCCACCGCTGCCGCTTCTCACGGCGCCACCAGCACCATGAAGATCCCGGTGACAGCTCTGGCCAGGTAACTGTGACTTCCCTGCTGCTGAGACAGTGTCAGGCAGCAGACCGCGGAGTCACATTTTTATGACAAGCTACAAGAATACAGAGCTGCACAAGCACCTGGGCCAGCTTCCCAGTCACATTAATGTGATGACACGTGACAAGCCGGAATAGCCACCTTCTGCAGCGCGAACCGTGCCGGAAGAGAGTCACTGAGGTTCTGGTAGGTATACACATGGATGTGGAGCCATGCAGATTCCAGTGGCGTGGAGAGCTGCTTTATGTTGCTCAGTTCAGGATCCATGCAGCGTGGCTCCATCGAAGTGGTCCTGCAGATTCTCGATGTGGCTTAAGTCCGGGGAGTTTAGAGGCAAGGGAAGTACAGCAAACTTATCCTGGCGCTCTTTGAACGTCGCACTTACATTGGGAGCTACGTGACAAGTTCCATTGCCCTTCTTATATACGCCATCATACCCAGAAATCTTATATGCGCCACATGCCCAGAAATAACAAACAGAAGGTAGGAGTGGACATCGTCTCCAAAGATAGATGCGTTTTTATATTGATCCATTGTTTTTTCCAGATTGACAAGATCACCCAGGATATGCCACGAAAGTATTCCCCAGGTCATGCAGGGTGTACTCCTTCAGAAGTTCCACGCCGTATACGCCAACAGCAATCTGTCCGTTGGACCACAAAACGTTATTCATCTGAAAAGACCAACTATCGTCACTCAGTAGATGTTCAGCTGCGACACTATCATACAAATTTCACCCTTTGTCGCCGATGAACAGCACTGCGACATTGTAGTACAAATTTCACCCTTTGTCGCCGATGAGCAGCAGTCGCAATGTAGACACTATTGGTAGACCCTAGGTTCATGTGTGTGGTCAGTTGGTCAACAGCGGCACGTCTGTTATCCATACGCATCTACTCAGACGTCGCTCACCCCTGGCACATATGGCTTATGGTGCACCGTAGTGCCACGGCGTCGACTTTGGAGTGCGCCAATTGTCACGCGCTGCATAGCCTACTTTAACAACCGCGGAAAGCGAACAGTTTACAAACTTATCCCTTTCGGAAATTATTCCACTTTTGGCCCAAAAGCCAATGATCATACCATTTCGGACATCATATAAGTTATTCCTTTTCCGCATTACATCAACGACTCCACTGTTCAGCGCGTCGCTGACACACTTCACACATCCTCCACTGCTGATACTGCCACACATTGACATCGAACATAGGCGTCGGTCATAATAATGTGACTGGACCGTTTATCTCACTGAGGAAACGAAAAGTCCTCACAGAATTATCTGGCTGTCAATAGATAGTCTCCCTCAGGCCTGCGAAAATCCAGCCAATAATTAAACGATAAATGCAAGTATTCATTCCGTCACTGAAATCTTATTCTAACAGTCCACAACCATCAGTCCACCTGATTGTCCATAGTGAATTAACTTGGAATCCGTAGTTACCGACATCATAAAGAACGGCCACAATATCCTGAAAGCACTAACTAACAGAGCGTTGTAAGTATCTTAAGATAAATATGGGCGGCTTCAAATGATACACGAGTTGCGTATTACACCAGCCGTACCATATCGGTTGGGAGAATCGGTGCTTAATTGTCCTGCAATTGCAAGCATAAAAAGCAAAACAAAATCACACAGGTCTTTAATTGTTCTGGCGCCAAACACCCCATAAAAAGCAAAATGACATGGGTTTATAACTGAAGGAAGACATGTTCAATATGCTGTCGTCCGTCTTCGAGCGGTTCTAGGCGCTTCAGTCTGGAACCGCGCTGCTGTTGCGGTCGCAGGTCCGAATCCTGCCTCGGGCATAGGTATGTGTGCTGTCCTTAGGTTAGCTAACAGTTAGTAGTTCTAAGTCTAGGGGACTGATGACCTCAAATGTTAAGTCCCATAGTGCTTAGAGCCATTTGAACCATTTGAAACACCGTCTTCTGCCAAAAGCTGAAATCGAGAAAGAGCATGTTCCACAACAGATCGGAGTGTCTCGGGGGTCGCGTTCAGAATGTGTTGCGCAGTTCGTGCCTTCAGTGAACTACGTTCGTAATTAGAGCGCTCAACACAGTATTTTTCAGATAATCCCAAAGACAGAAATCCCTATGATTAAGCTCAGGTGTAGGGGAATGACAGCTGATAATGCTAGCATTTCCGTAACGTCTTTGCAGCAGCCACTTCACTGGCTGTTGAATGTGCAGAGGAGCGCCGTCTTGCATAAAAATTATCCTACCCTTACGACCGCGCTGTTGAAGGGCTGGATTGACGTTGGTACGCAAAAGACTCTAATAGCATTTAGAAGTGACAGTACAGGTAATAGGGTACGCAGGACTCACATCCTCGAAAAAATACGGCCCTACGATAAAAGATACTGTCAACCCACACCATTGCAGAGTGAAATGCATCGGTTGTTGTGTGTGCGGATTTTCCGTTACCCATATTCTTCAATTCTGCATATTGACAAGTCCTTGTAGATGGAAATGGACTTCGTCTGTCCACAGAATGGTCTATGGCCATGCAGTGTCCACATCGATGCAAGCAAGAAATTCCAGAGCGAACGTCTGTGATGCTGGCAAGTCAGCAGTAAGCAACTCCTGAACATGCCTGATTTCATACTGAGAGAAATGCAGGCAGTTTCATTGGATATTATGCACTGTGCTTGCAGGAATGTCCAACGTCCGGTCAATTCCCCGTGCACTGCTTGTTTTCGTACCACCGCCCAATGCCACGTTCTCGACAGACGTCGGATCACCTGCTTTCATCTCTCTGTTACAGTGCACTTCAAAAGAACTTTTCTTTTCGAATTTTGTAATCAGTTACTCCAGAGCCTTAACAGACATCGGATCAATGCTTTTCATACCCTCGCGCGTCCACTACCGGAGAACGGTCCTTCGTGGAAAGAGCCATGTTGGGCGTATCGGACGCTAACTTTGGCTTTGGCTTGTGCCGTTATTGCTGCGGATACGCAGGGTCGGCATAGATAATCGGATGTGGCAATCTTAGTTGAATGGGTGGCCGGATGCCCTACCTGCCACCACCCCGTACCCCCCGGGAAGGAATTAGTGTACCCCAACTGTTTGCGACTTGCGTAATCCACGGAATCGTGCGAAAGCGTTCAGATGTCTGCGAGCCGTGTAACTGAGGCGGGACGTGGGGACCAGCCCGGTATTCACCTAGGGGGATGTGGGAAACCTCTCGGATGCTAATTCGTGATGTGCATATTGTAACGCTCAGTCGCACGGACTGGCCGTGCGGTTTTAGGCACCCCGTCACGGATTCCGCGGCCCCTCCCGCCAGAGGTTCGAGTCCTTCCTCGAGCATGGATGTGTGTGTTGTTCTTAGCATAAGTTAGATTAAGAAGTGTGTAAGTCTAAGGACCGATGACCTCAGCACTTTGGTCCATTAGGAATGCACTCATTTAAAATCTAACGCCCACATGGCGATCTTTTTTTTTTGTTCACTTTCGTAATTAAAATGCTCTTCAGATTTGATGTCACATGTCACTCTGAGCAGTGAGAGGTTTTGTCCGTGAAGTCACGGAGCGACATTAATCTTGCGGTTGTCAGTGGTCGTAATCTTTCGGCGCATCAGAGTCTCACATTATAACTGTAAAAATAGTTTTGCTCCGAATGGTAAATGTTGTGTATACATTGTTAGGGTCAATATAACGCAAAAGTAAATCATTTTACTAAGTCGTCTAAGCATCTTTATGTGATCTGCTTCGGCGTTGCCAACGATTTAATTTCAAATAATAATGAATGTATTGTCAATCTGTAAGTTACTTGCAATACTGCTCGCTTGAAATCCTCCTGGTAGAGAGTTCTGTGTTTCTCAGATGCTGAATTGTTGTAACGTAGTTCGTGAATAATCACCAGGGAATAATCACCATTGAACACATTACGCTAACTGATGTTGCGACAAAAACGACGATGAATGCTTCTGATACTGAAGACGCGGTTTCTCAAAGAAAAGATCGTAGTATTAGTGCCGTGATGAATACTAGAGCCTTTTTCTAGCGGTATACAAATATTCCATCAAAAAATCATGATGTGTATTGGTAGCAATGTATATATTTGGAACATATATACACTCCTGGAAGTTGTAATAAGAACACCGTAAATTCATTGTCCCAGGAAGGGGAAACTTTATTGACACATTCCTGGGGTCAGATACATCACATGATCACACTGACAGAACCACAGGCACATAGGCAACAGAGAATGCACAATGTCGGCAATAGTACAGTGTATATTCACCTTTCGCAGCAATGCAGGCTGCTATTCTCCCATGGAGACGATCGTAGAGATGCTGGATGTAGTCCTGTGGAACGGCTTGCCATGCCATTTCCACCTGGCGCCTCAGTTGGACCAGCGTTCGTGCTGGACGTGCAGACCGCGTGAGACGACGCTTCATCCAGTCCCAAACATGCTCAATGGGGGACAGATCCGGAGATCTTGATGGCCAGGGTAGTTGACTCACACCTTCTACAGCACGTTGGGTGGCACGGGATACATGCGGACGTGCATTGTCCTGTTGGAACAGCAAGTTCCCTTGCCTGTCTAGGAATGGTAGAACGATGGGTTCGATAACGGTTTGGATGTACCGTGCACTATTCAGTGTCCCATCGACGATCACCAGAGGTGTACGGCCAGTGTAGGAGATCGCTCCCCACACCATGATGCCGGGTGTTGGCCCTGTGTGCCTCGGTTGTATGCAGTCCTGATTGTGGCGCTCACCTGCACGGCGCCAAACACTCATACGACCATCATTGGCACCAAGGCACAAGCGACTCTCATCGCTGAAGACGACACGTCTCCATTCGTCCCTCCATTCACGCCTGTCGCGACACCACTGGAGGCGGGCTACACGATGTTGGGGCGTGAGCGGAAGACAGCCTAACGGTGTGCGGGACCGTAGCCCAGCTTCATGGAGACGGTTGCGAATGGTCCTCGCCGATACCCCAGGAGCAACAGTGTCCCTAATTCGCTGGGAAGTGGCGGTGCGGTCCCCTACGGCACTGCGTAGGATCCTACGGTCTTGGCGTGCTCCGGTCCCAGGTCGACGGGCACGTGCACCTTCCGCCGACCACTGGCGACAACATCGATGTACTGTGGAGACCTCACGCCCCACGTGTTGAATAATTCGGTGGTACGTCCACCTGGCCTCCCTCCTGCCCACTATACGCCCTCGCTCAAAGTCCGTCAACTGCACATACGGTTCACGTCCACGCTGTCGCGGCATGCTACCAGTGTTAAAGACTGCGATGGAGCTCCGTATGCCACGGCAAACTGGCTGACACTGACGGCGGCGGTGCACAAATGCTGCGCAGCTAGCGCCATTCGACGGCCAACACCGCGGTTCCTAGTGTGTCCGCTGTGCCGTGCGTGTGATCATTGCTTGTACAGCCCTCTCGCAGTGTCCGGAGCAAGTATGGTGGGTCTGACATACCGGTGTCAATGTGTTCTTTTTTTCCATTTCCAGGAGTGTATTTGGAACACGAGCTTGCCAGTGAACTATGAGGTCAGGATGTAACTTGTGAAAACATTTTACTTCTTACTATTCGGAACAGCGGCTGATAAAAATATAGTTACTATATAATGAATTATAGAGACCAACTACTGGAAATGTCCTACTTTTTCATTTTACTTTGTGAATGATAGTTAATAAATATAACCCGAACAAAAACAAAATTTACCTATGAGATGCATCACGATGGATAATTCAGAGAACGTGATTCGAAAAGGTAGAAATGATCTTAAATTACATCAGAACTGAAAGAGTTGCTGACACTTTCGATCAAATAGCAAATACTTACACCCGTAAACGACTCCGTTTTACATTTCTGGCTGCCACTTCACACAACGCTGAGACTTTGTAAACTTCACTAGATCCCAGTTGGAACACAAACAAATTGACGAGATGAAAATCTTAGAAAAACCTGAAAAGAATGCTCATAAAACGATTTAATACATGGAGAAGACACTTACCAGTACTGGACAAACTTAGTATTACGAGAATCCAAAAGCAATACTTGTCCAGTCTTGAGTTACACACCAATAGGAAGAACTGTAAAACATGACAGGTGTAAATTTTGCCATTTGGGTAACGTAAATTCAACGAACTTGTTATATGTAAACTGTTACAAATCGTCTACTTGTGAGAAATGAATAACAATGCTGTGTTGAACATTTGTATACGCAAGAGGTGCGCTCGAAAAATAACAGGAATCTTTGTTTTTTAGAAAGCATTTTATTTATTCGTCTACATAAATTTCATGCCCGTCAAAACAGTCTTCCTGATATTATCTACTTACGCTAGTGCTTTTTTTTTCAGCCGGCCGCGGTGGTCTCGTGGTTCTAGGCGTGCAGTCCGGAACCGTGCGACTGCTACGGTCGCAGGTTCGAATCCTGCCTCGGGCATGGATGTGTGTGATGTCCTTAGGTTAGTTAGGTTTAAGTAGTTCTAAGTTCTAGGGGACTGATGACCACAGCAGCTGAGTCCCATAGTGGTCAGAGCCATTCTTTTTTTTTTTTTTTTTTTTTTGCTGTTTTCAGTCCCGGAAGCACTTCTGGAACTTGGTCTTCGGGACTCCTATCAGTTCTCTGTGCCATTCGTTTTTAATCTCATCTATGCGGCCATTAAAGTTCCCTTCATTGTCAGAAAAGAAGTCAGATATTGTCATGTCTGGTAAATATAGAGGATTATTACAGATTTGTGTTTGAGGAAGAATTCATGACAGACAACGAAACATGTCCAGGTGATGGAAAAGATATCAACTGTTTTGCCACATATATTTGGTCACATTTTTCGGAATAGCAGACTCCTGTTTTGCCACATATCCAGGAATATTTCATGCCGTATAATTCCGTTAAAATTGAGGTAAGTATGAGGTAAAATTGAGGTAAGTATGAGTATAATCTTCACATTTAACCGCAGTTGTCGAGTCTTTCTGTCTTGGTGATTCAGAATGCTTTCACTGGGACGATGAAGCCTTAGTTTCGCCGTGTTATTCATAAACTCATGTTTCATCATATCTTATGATACGTTTCATTAGTTCTGTATCGTTATTGGCTTCATTTAGCGACTTTTGAACAACTTGCATACGCTACTGTTTTGTTCGATATTCAACAATTTATCAATAAATTTAGCTTTCACACGTTTCATGCTCAAAACACTCGTAAAAGTTACATGCAAGAGTCGATTGAAATGCTTACGTCATCAGTAACTTGTCTGATTGTGGTTCGGTGATCATTCACAATCACTTCTTTCACACTTTGCGATTTCATCAGTTGACGTGTCAGGGTGTCCAGGGCGCTCGTCATATCCAACGTTTTCACTGCCTTCTACTAAGCACGTCTACCACTCGTAAAGCACTTGCAGACTTTTTGACAGCGGACAACAGACTAAATATTTGACATGGCTAACACTGTACAGGGCTCCTCAGATGTATTTATTTATCAATACAACTAAAAAATCGTATGAGATCGGGCTAGTACAATAGGCGATGTTACAGAAATCATGGTTCCTTTTTGGTCACACTTGATACCTTCATTGAAATGCTGTGATCACATCGTCGGCCGGAGTGGCTATGCGGTTGTAGTCTGGAACCGAGCGACCGCTCCGGTCACAGGTTCGAGTCCTGCCTCGGGCATGGATATGTGTGATGTCCTTAGGTTAGTTAGGTGTAATTAGTTCTAAGTTCTAGGCTACTGATGACCTCAGAAGTTAAGTCGGATAGTGCTCAGAGGCATATGAACCATTTTTTTGTTATCACATCGTCAGTGTGTAAGAAGACACTGAGGAAGGGAATCTGCAACAGTGACCGAAGCGCCA
Source organism: Schistocerca gregaria (assembly GCF_023897955.1). Taxonomy (NCBI): domain Eukaryota; kingdom Metazoa; phylum Arthropoda; class Insecta; order Orthoptera; family Acrididae; genus Schistocerca; species Schistocerca gregaria. Next base: position 133,081,002 of record NC_064927.1, on the reverse strand, counting down.
GAAAATTTTACATATTGAGAAGCCGCTCAAACATCCAGAAGAGTTATGTTGACTACGCCAGCGGCCGCGGAATCCTTAGTTTACACAGTTGGTACCATTCGTCCAAGAAGTTCCGAGACTGATTTTATTCCCGGCGAATAAGCAACTTCAGTGGAGTAAGTACGGTGGAAACTGGCAGTAACAACTGTAAACAACAGATGTGGGTTCGAATACTCACGAGGAGAACAAAGGAAGTTCCATCACCGGACTACACAGGAGCTATGCGAAACGGAAGACGATTCGAAATAAGCGTAGGTACGCGACTGTTTCTGAAAAATTACGGTCAACGTTTCAGAGGGATTTTTGAGATACTTTGTGTACCTTTAAATGCGCGGCATTCTCAGACGAAATAGTAGCTCAGTGGTTAGTGTTGCAGCTTATTAATATTACGTCCCGTGTTCGAAACCCGTTTATTGATTTCATTTGTTTTATTTTTATATTTTTCATTTACCTCCCCATATCCTTAGAAGGCTACTACATGAATGTTTCTTATCAAATTAGGGGATAGATAGGAGGTATGTTAATTGTAATATCACAACTGGTTTTCACAGTTAGTATCACGCATTCATTGTATAATATGTGTATGGTATTTTGAGGGGTTGCCAATGGTCTTGCGCCAGTGGTAACGCAGGTTCCCGTCAGATCACGGAAGTCAAGCGCTTTCGCCCTTGGTTAGCACTGAATGGTTGACCGTCATGTCTGCCGAGCGCTGTTGGCAAGCAGGGTGCACTCAGCCCTTGGGAGGCCAATTGACAGATACGTTATTGTGAAGTAGCGGCTCCGGTCACGAAAACTGACAACGGCTGTGAGAGCGGTGTGCTGGCCACATGCCCCTCCATATCTGCATCCATTGACGACGGTGGGCTGAGAATGACACGGCGGCCGATCGGTACCGTTGGGCTTTCAAGGCCTGTTCGGACGAAGGGGTTATTTTGGGGAATTTCAAAGTTTTTAAATTGTCATATTCTGATATTTCGTTCTCATATCCATTTTATGTTAAGTCTGGCATTTTATTCATATTTTTATTCACCAGGAAGATTTGGTTCATTCCCTTGGATGATAACGATAGAAGAAACACCATGAGCACTGAGTGAATGCAGGTTTGCCAGTGACATTCCTTTCTGATGAATCTCACTCGGAAGAAAACGTCGTTAACGTTCGTGAATATTTCGCGTGTTGACAATAACTTCGTGGCAAACCATGCATAACGGAATTTACCGAAAATTGGTGCTTGCTACTTATTATGAATCAACAGATGTACCAGAAATTCCACTGAAAACAGTTTCAAATAATTTTCTCATTCTCTCTCTTCTCTTTTTTTTCCCTTACAATCTTGATACGGATAGTAATCTTCCACAGACCACTTACACTCGGCGAAACTCCTACCGTTGTTTTTTCAGAAGTGCTCGAGTATTCACGGATAAGCCGAGACACCTGTTAGCTTGACCCCTCTTCCAGTGTGACGACAATTGTCGTGTTCTCCCCATCAGTCGTGAGCAGGCACTGTTAAGTTAGTGGACGTTCGACAGTAGTGTGTTAAGGTCGTGGTGGCGCAATGGAGCAACATCTCTAAATCAAGTGTTAAAGACGTCCTAGAGAACGTTTTGAAGAATAGAAATCTCTTGTAATGTTTGACCCACACCCCTTGACTCTTGAACAACGACGCGGTTCGATTCAAATGCAATACGCGGACAATTCTTTTCTGAAAGTAATACGAACCAAAGTGTAAAATGGGTCTCTGATTGTTCGCCAAGATCGAAGAATGTGGCAATGTGACTCGCGACTTGAACAAAATCCCCAACGATTTTTCTGACAGTTTCGCATGTATGAACAATCTGTACTCAAGTGTGTGTGTGTGTGGGGGGGGGGGGGGGAAGAGACTAAGCAAAACAGCTGAAACATTAAAACCACCGCCTCAGTGTCCTACTATTTTTTTATTAGTCCAATTTTTGGACTCACTTGTTTATACATACATGCTTCTTTAACTTACAAACGCGTTAGGTTCAAATGGTGCAAATGGCTCTGAGTACTATGGGACTTAACATCTGAGGTCATCAGTCCCTTAGACTTAGAACTACTTAAACCAGACTAACCTAAGGACATCACACACATCCATGCCCGAGGCAGGATTCGAACTTGCGACCGTAGCAGCAGCGCGGTTCCGGACTGAAGCGCCTAGAACCGCCCGGCCATAGCGGACGGCTAAAGAATTAGGTAGAAAATATAAAAAAACTCTGTAGTAATAAGATAATTATTTAAAAAAATTGTATGAAGCTAAACACAGGGACACTAATCCTCAATAACTGAATTTCTAGGAATCGAAACCTTTCTAGGAATTTATTTTCCATACTGTACCCAATTTTAACAGTATATCCGCGTAGCAAATTCGAACAGATCGGCAGAATTTGAGTGTGAAGTTGTTCTATCCGATGTGACTTAAGTATCCATTTATATTCATTATCTTTCTGTAGAGACCGGAAACGTAAGACGACTTTTACGTACTCTCCACTTCCCTCTCATCCACGAAGATCGACTTTATGCACGAGGCCGAGGAAATTTCGGTGCCACGAGTGACAAGGACGCGACTCTACACGCTGCCTTTGTTTCGGTCGCACTTTCTCGCACGTGAGCATGCGTGCGCTTTTCGTGCCTCGTTAACTCCACTCGCGATGAGAGCTGCACGAATGCTTCGCTGCGCGCGACGGTAAACACCGCTGAGTACTCTTTAAGCGCACGCGCGCCAGACACCGCTGGCGGAACACCTGCTGTCGCCCTCGCTCCTGCATTAACACCTTCTTTTGTTATTATGGACGCTCTTTTGACTGGTTTAATTGTGACATCCGCGATCGTAACAATAAGGAGTCACACACGCATCATCCAAATATCTCACCAAAAGTTCATCAGCAAACAAACACCACCTCCTGCGCTTCTTGGTGCTATCCAGCCACTATAAAAAAAGTAGAAGGTGGGAAAGCGTTCATAGCATACCGGCAGTCCAGTAACACAGAACAAGACACTCCCTGAAAAAAAAAAAATGGAACAAAAAGGAGCATCTGGAAGACACAGTCGTATTTCAATGTAACTTCGTACACGCACAAACCATCGGTGAGTATGCAAATGATTCGAGTTCGAAATCTCAGTGACTGGTAGAACGGCCACAAGACTGCAGTACTGCCTTTCGTGTGTCACGTTATTGCCAGTTCTGCCATCCGCTGCCGGTCGCTGAGTGGTCAGAGCGACAGAATGTCAATCACAACGGCCCGAGTTCGATTCCTGGCTGGGTCGGAGATTTTCTCCGCTTAGGGACTGGGTGTCGTGTTGTCCTAATCATCATTATTTCATCCCCATCGACACACAAGTCGCCGAAGTGGCGTCAAATCGAAAGACTTGCAACCGGCGAACGGTCTACCCGACGGGAGGCCCTAGTCACACGACATTTACATTTACCAGTTCTGCCAGGGTATATGACGGCGTGAGCAGCGTCAGAAATTGAGCGATCGCTGAAGAACTCTGAGATGCCACGCACTCGTACGAGACAGCGTTATCAGCAGGTGACCAAGTCTGAAACGGGCCTCATTGTGTCCGACAAGTTGAATCGTGCTGTATCCACATTAGTAGGGATAAATTTTATCTTCTTACGGTCAGTGATTAAAAAGTGAAAAAATTATTTTATTAAAATTAGTATTCAGTGTTTGTTACATAACATTTTCATTTGTTAACAAGTATGGAGCTCAACACAGCAAAACAAAAGTGTTCTGCTAGCGAGATTTGAACCAGCGTCTTCACAATTACAAACCTGTTACTCTACGCGCATTTTCTTTGCTGAAATATGAAAATTAACAGTTTTTTAGTAATAATGAAAGAGCAATAGCTGCAGAATAACTTGAAATTCATCTACTTCAAGGTCTCTGGCCAACGTGGCAGGTGCAAAGTCGGTACGTTTAGGATTTCAGTCTGTCGCCGTAGTTTACTTATCTTGAAATTAGTTCTCATACTTACGATAAAATAATAAATAAGCACTCCGTCATCAGGCTACAACTGACCCATCGGGACCATCCGACTGCCGTATCATCCTCAGCTGAGGATATCGATAGGAGGGGCGTGTGGTCAGCACACCGCTCTCCCGGTCGTTATGATAGCTTTCTTTGAGCGGACCCGCTATGTTCGCACGAGTAGCTCCTCAATTGGTATCACGAGGCTGGGTGCACCCCGAAAAAATGGCAACAGCGCCCGGCGGCCCGGGTGGTCTCCCGTCCAAGTGCCGGCCACACCCGACACGCTTAACTTCGGTGATCTGACGGGAACCGGTGTATCCACTGCGACAAGGCCGTTGCGATGAAGTAATAAATAAGTAATTCTGAAACCAATGACGAATTGGTAGTCAAACTATAAATCTTTCATACCGCAAAATACGAAGAAAATCAAAGAGGTCAATTCCGTAAGCTCTTCTTGTAAGCGAGAACGTAGTCGTACGATAGTACAACTAAATAATGCTAGCACACAAAATACGAGAGGCGTTCAATAACTAATGCAACATTTTTTTTGGCCAATTTTGCCTGAAAAAATCTGTCATTTGCTGTAGGAAATCTTGCCATATTCCATCTACAGCCCCTATAGTTTTAAGAACTTCCGACAGATTGTGGCGCTACACGTAGCGTCCAAAGTGGCAGTGTACGTTCCAAACAGAGAGCTGTCACTGAGTTTCCTGTGACGAAAAACTAAATCATTGTAGATATTCGTAGGCGCTTGCACAATCTACGGAGACCTGGAAGCTAACAAAAGCACGGTGAGTCGTTGCCCGAGGCGTCTGTCATCGCAACAACGTCGCGTCCGATCTTCACCCTACATCAGATGGTTCAAATGGCTCTGAGCACTATGGGACTCAACTTCTGAGGTCATTAGTACCCTAGAACACAGAACTACTTAAACCTAACTAACATAATGACATCACACACACCATTCCCGAGGCAGATGCGAACCTGCGACCGTAGCGGTCGCGCTGTCCCAGACTGTAGCGCCTAGAACCGCTGGGTCACCGCGGCCGGCCACCCTACATCACCGATATCGCGCCCTCAACTTCAATTTGTTTGACCCAGTGAAGGAGGCACTTCGCGGGAAGCACTACGTGGATGATGGGAGTTATGGATGCAGAAAGACGTTGACACCGATGTCGACCAGTAGAGAGGTTCCAAGTGCGTAACGTGGCTTTAGGCAGTGGCACTGGACGGAGATTATGTTGAAAATTAGGATTTTGTAGTTAAAAGAGGAGGGAATAATATGGTGTATTGCAATCCTAAATAAAACCAACCAGCTTTCAGAAAACAAAAAAGTGTTGCATTACTTATTCACCGCCCTTTATATTTCATGCGCCTTATGATAGGCAATCCAAGTTGCATCAACTGTCCTTGACGCGAATGATGTAAGGTTGACTGTCTACGTTAAGGTGCACGAAATATTTTTCAGGTCGCTTTTCTTTTTGTCCACCCTGTAGACATTAGAGATTTGTGACGTGCACCATTTTATATTTCTGAACATTTCAAGCTCGTTACTAATCCTTGAATTAGATTGAAATCTTATCTAGATCTGAGCACCTGTGCAGATTGTTTCATATTGCACTTCATTATCCTGCATCATCTGCCAATAGTTAATTTCTCCGCAATACACTTCCTTCCAGGAGTGCGGAGTGCTTCCCCCCCAATATATAGAGGTGAAGTTCTGTAAATTTTGGAAATACGGAATAGCAGTGGTGGGGGGGGGGCGTGATTCGTGCCTGCATTGGATTGGTACGTCGCTATCAGCATTGCTCGCAAAAGGGAAGGTACTGGGTTCGAGGCCCGTTCCAGCAAAAAAGTTCTGTAAACTGACAGGAAGTTTAATTCCAGGTTTCCCGAGCAGCGGTGTTACACTTTCTATTATGCTACTGGCGATCCGGCGCGGCTTCGCACCAAGTCCAGGCGACTTGGCTGGATCAGCGCATTTCGTTTGCAGGGCCACGAATAAAATACAGAGAATAATGATAAGTAAAGGAATATCATCACTTTCTTATAACTTACGCGATGTAAGCAGCGCAAGGCAGTAAATTTGTAACGAGGCATAAATGTTATGAATTCTGTACAAATTTGGTGTTTCGAGTGACTTCCCATGGCAATGATGGGAACACATCGTGACATAAGCAATAGGTTTACAAACAATGTAAATATGGGACTCACGGGCTTATTTGTGTATGAGTGATTCAGTATGAGCCGGCCGCGTGTGGTCTCGCGGTTCTAGGCGCGCAGTCCGAAACCGCGCGACTGCTACGGTCGCAGGTTCGAATCCTGCCTCGGGCATAGATGTGTGTGATGTCCTTAGGTTAGTTAGGTTTAAGTAGTTCTAAGTTCTAGGGGATTGATGACCACAGCTGTTAAGTCCCATAATGCTCAGAGCCATTTGAACCATTTTTGATTCAGTATGTACCAGAGGCTGAGTTGGCAAAAATAAATAAGTAAATGGCTGTGAGCACTATGGGACTTAACTTCTCAGTTCATCAGACCACTAGAGCTCACAACTACTTAAACGTAACTAACCTAAGGACATCAAACACATCCATGCCCGAGGCAGGATTCGAACCTGCGACCATAGCAGTCGAGCGATTCCAGACTGTAGCGCCTAGAACCGCTCGGCCACTCCGGCCGGCAAATACGTAAATCCGTGATACTTTGTTGACACTAATTGCCGCAATTCTTTGTCGTGTACCACAGGCTAACTGAGGTAGCAAAAATAGATAAATAAATCCGTGATGCATTGTTGACACTCATTCCTGCAATTTTTTGTCGTGGACGCTTTGTGGTATACATAGTAGCCCTGTCATGTCCACATCTAGATTTGATTGAAGTAAAGCACATAACTACAAGCTGAGGTATCTGCTGCGCTGCTGAAAGAACGTACTGTGTGTAAACGAAGCAAATTTGCTGAAGCTGTTATTTGGAAAACATTTTATTTGAAGCATTAAAATATAAAACACTATTTTGGATTAGCATGTATTCTCGCTATGCAGTTGTTCTCAAACGGTTGCAGAGGCAGTATCAGCTAAAAATATTTTATTTCAAACTGTACGTCTCACATTAGATGATGAATTGGTTATCTCTTCGTTGCTGGTCATATTTATTTACTTACTTGAAAGACGAGTATCCCCCAGCCCATTGTTCGAAGTAGTTTCATCGAAATAAGAGCGTGAATTGCAATTGGAAATCTGAGGGAGCAGAAAATATCCGTCTGAAATCGTCGTAATATATCGAAATGCGCTCCTCAACCATGTGTAGAAGTATTTCGAAATTTTGTGTATTCATCCGCAAGGAAATTTTTTGAATCCCTCTCAAGAAGATCGTACCCATATCTTTATTATCTTCAAAAGACCTAAATCTCTTTCTCACCACTGGAGATTAGTTATCAGTCTTCTGTGTAATTTGAAAGTGTTTAAACAAATGATATATTTCGCCTCACCACGCATATAATCGTCTTCGCAATCTATATTTGAGTCAAGGAAAGAAGGAAGCTTAAGTCATAAGCTGTGCTGCTGTATCACTTTTTCAACTCGTATTGCTGCGTTTTACTTTATGTATACAGAATTGGAAACGACAGACTTTGGATTTTTTTTCTGTGTAGTTGTTCTGAAGCTATTCCTTGTCCTTCACCAGTTATCCAACAGGGAAAAGGGAGAGCTACAGTGAAACATGAAATCCGGGCCACACTTCGCTTCTGGCGAATCCTCATATCATTGAGAAGTCAATACTATGATAAAAGGAAGAGTTAAAAATGTTTGTCAACCGACGTTTCTATTCCTACGCAAACGCTTTAGCGCTAGACCACAACAGCTGATGCGAATTTAGTCACGCTTTCTGCTCTCTCAAGCACTGTTGCTCTCGAGCCATGGCGTCTGTTCGCTTGGTGGCAATGGCGTCGCTTTTACATCTTAACTTTCATTCACCACAAATCAGAAAATCCTCACTAAATATTTATAAATTATATACAAAAATCTTCTTCTTGAATCACTGTACTATTAGTCAAAATTGTTTCAAAATCCCTGCAGCAGTTCCTGAAATTAGTATGCACACTCACAGACGGATGCGAGGGGGCGACTTCAGTTTATATAGGGGAGAGAATACGCTCGAAGTCTGCCTCTGTGCCTACTCGAAAATGACAGGAAACCCTGCAGTGATAGTACAGAACTTAACGTGCAATTGCCTTTAAGGCTATTCGCAAATGATGCAGTTGTGAATACCAAAGTAGCAACGTTAGAAGATAGTAAGAATTTGCAGAAGGACCTACAGAGAATTGATGAATAGTGCAGATTCAGGCAGCTGACCCTGAACGTAAATTAATGTAACACATTGCGCATACATAGGAAAAGAAATCCACTACTGTGCAGCTACACTACTGATGACAAACAGCTGGAGACAGCGTCTGCCGTGAAAATATTCAAGTGTAACTATCCAGAGTGACCTTAAGTGGAATGACCATATAAAACAGATAATGGGAAAAGCAGACATCAGACACAGATTCATCGGAAGACTCTTAAGGAAACGCAACTCATCCATCAAAGAAGTGGCTTATAAGGCGCTTGAAACTTTCTAGCAGATTTGAACTATGTGGCGGACCGAGACTCGAACTCGGAACCTTTGCCTTTCGCGGGCAAGTGCTCTACCATCTGAGCTACCCGACTCACGACCCCCTTCGTACAGCTTCAGTTCTGTCAGTACCTCTTCTCCTATTTTCCAAACTTCACAGAAGCTCTTCTGCAAAACCTTGCAGAACTAGCACTCCTGGAAGAAAGGAGTGATTAATCTCATTCTGGAAACATCCCCCAGGCTGTGGCTAAGCCATGCCTCCGCAATATCCCTTCTGCCAGGAGCGTTAGTTCTGCAAGGTTTGCAGAAAGGCTTCTGTGAAGTTTGGAAAGTTCAAAAATGGCCCTGTGCACTATGCGATTTAACTTCTGAGGTCATCAGTCGCCTAGAACTTAGAACTGATTAAACCTAATTAAGGACATCACACACATCCATGCCCAAGGCAGAATTCGAACCTGCGACCGTAGCGGTCGCTCGGCTCGAGACTATAGCGCCTAGAACCGCACGGCTTGGAAGTAGGAGACGAGATACAGGCAGAATTGAAGCTATGAGAAGAGGTCGTGGATCGTGGTTGGGTAGCTGAGTTGTGGAGCACTTGCCCACGAAAGGCAAAGGTCCTGAGTTCGAGTTTCGGTCCGGCACACAGTTTTAATCTGCCAGGAAGTTTCACATCAGCGCACACTCCGCTGCAGAGTGAAAATCTCATTCTATAAGGCGCTTGTTCTCCAGATTCTTGAGTATTGTTCATCTATCTGGGATTCCTATCTGATAGGATTGATAGAGGAGACAGAGAAGATCCAACGAAGAGAGGCGCGTTTCGTCTCGGGTTCGTTTACCTGGCGAGAGAACGTTACGGAGATGCTAAACAAGCTCCTCTGACTGACGTTGTGCATTACGGAGATATTTACTACTGAAATTTCAGCACAACACTTTTCAGGAGGAGTCGGACAACATATTACTTTCTACCACATGCATCTCGCGTATTGAAAATTCGAGAAATTAGAGCCAGTACAGAGCGTTACCGACAATCATTCTTCCCCACGCACTTTTAGCGAGTGGAACAGGGTTGGAGGGATCAGATAGTGGTACCGAAAGTACCATCCGCCACACACCATTAGGTGGCTTGCGGAGCGTGATGTAGATGTAGATGCCTTTACAGATGCGCTGCACTCTCCTTTCAATGAATCTAAGCTGAGTTATCGGCCGGTAAAAGATGAAAGCGAAAACAAATGGCACCCACAGGCCAAATGAAAGCCTCATTCTTTCGAGAGTAGCACGATCGCTGTTTGATGGCGCAGGGGCGGGAGGGGTATCCTGACCCCTAGCTCATGCTGAATCACCGCGGCCGGAGGACACATGCTGAAGGGCAGCCAGGCGAGGTTCTCGCTTGCTGTCAGTCAACACGAGCTTGCAGTAAAACAAATAACTGTCACACTGGCCGCTATGGAGCACGGTATATGATGTACAGATGGAACCAGACTGTCACGTGACTCTGGTGTGCCAGTCGGTTGTATGGAATCAGTGTAGTAAGATGGGTGCTTGTGGATACGTCAGAGAACGGCAGGAAGGAGCTGTTGCGTGTAAGATTACCAGGTGTTCAGATTCAGCTGGACGTGTCCGATCTCCGGCTTTTTACTGTCGTGAATCACCAAATATATACCAAGTCCTGTCCATTCACCTTTTTTTAGGTTTTTAGTGATGAGTCAAGGAACGCACAACTAAAGCTCGTTTCGAGCTAACGACGGAAACACAAGGAATAAACAGGAAAAAGGAGAGATATCATAAGAACATACAGATATACAAAGCAATGCTACAGACATGCTACGTTACGCAGATGATATTGCTGTGATCACGGAGACGAAAGAAGATCTGGAGGAGGTTCTCAGCACAACGGAAAGAATTTTCTGCAGTCACTACGGTATGAGAAGAATCAAGCGAAAAACTAAAGTGATGGTATGCAGTGCAGAAGAAGAGCATGGACCTCCAAGAATACCAATTAGAAGAACTAGAAATGGTAGAGGAATTTTCCTATTTTGGAAGCAGGATTACAAGGGATAGCAGAAGTCGAAAAGAAATTGTGAGCAGAATACGCCAAAATTGCACTTCAATTGAGGAAGAACTTAGTCACTAGCAAGAATATCAGTGTGGAAATAACGAAACAGATTGGTTTCAAATGGCTCTGAGCACTATGCGACTTAACTTCTGAGGTCATCAGTCCCCTAGCACTTAGAACTACTTAAACATAACTGACCTAAGGACAGCACACACATCCATCCCCGAGGCAGGATTCGAACCTGCGACAGTAGCAGTCGCGCGGTTCCAGACTGTAGCGCCTAGAACCGCTCGGTCACGGCACGAAACGGATTATGAAAACATTTATTTGAAGGGTGGTCCTATACGGGTATGAAATTTGGACAACAGGAAAACAAGACAGAAAGCTAGAAGCCTTGGAAATTTGGAGTGGCAGGAGGATGATGAAGATCAGGTGGAAAGCCAGAATGCTGAGAAGAGCACAGGAAACCAGGCACGTGTGGAGACAAATCCAAATAAGAAAAGACAAAATCGTAGGATACATTTTGAGACGCAATAACATCTTTGTAACTAGACGAGGAGCACTTCTTGGGGGAAATAATCTCCTGGACGACCAAGAATGTCATACGTGCTACAGATTTAAATGGCTCTGAGCACCATGGTACTTAACTTCTGAGGTCATCAGTCCCCTAGAACTTAGAACTACTTAAGACTGACTAACCTAAGAACATCACACACATCCATGCCCGAGGCAGGATTCGAACCTGCGACCGTAGCCGTCACGCCGTTCCAGATTGTAGCGCCTAGAACCGCTCGGCCACTACGGCAAGCTTATGAATGATGTGGGATGCATCACATACGGAGATTTGAAGAGGAAGGAAGACAAAAGAGGGGAACGCCGTACTGCAGCAAACCAACCTTAGAGGCTTAACACTAAAAAGAGAGATAGACAGCTATTCTTATATCTGTGTCCTATGTGTTTCTTTGTAGGCTGAACGAGCCTGACACTCAATGACACAACTACGCTACGCGAAGAGTGAAAGACCTAAAGTAGAAAGTGCCGATCAGACACACTGCGCGTCGCTCCTTCCTGCGCTGAGACACGCGAACGAGTGTTTGTCTGCGGTGTGCTTTATCTATTCCAATATTATGTCTTCATAAGTCTAATTAAAATGACCGGAGTTATTGAATTTCTTTTGGTTTTATGTCTCTGAAGAATGGACAACTTCATTTTCTTTAGCGAGGGACTGCTACGGTCGCAGGTTCGAATCCTGCCTCGAGCATGGATGTGTGTGATGTCCTTAGGTTAGTTAGGTTTAAGTAGTTCTAAGTTCTAGGGGACTGATGACCACAGATGTTAAGTCCCATAGTGCTCAGAGCCATTTGAACCATTTCCTTTAGCGAAGAACTTCAGTTTATTTTGACAGCAAGAAGTGTGAGCAATTAATTAAGCTGATCCTTTATTTGCTCTCATAATAGCCAAATTACGAGACTGTTTACAGTTTTTTATTTAGTTTGAGCAAGTTTAAGGTTGAATTTTCGAAAAAAAAACTGTCTGTTAATAAATGGTTCTTGTACCTGGCACCCTTAATCGTACCACTGGCGTTGTAATGAGTGTGTCGGAACTCTTCGTTAGATAAAACAATACGTCCAACTTAACGCTATTCTTTGCATTGTGTAAGCACTCAGATATCGATAGTAGCAATCTGAGGGCGAAACATGGGAGCACGATTCTAAGCATTGTTGTGAGACGATGTCTGTCTGCAAGAGTGGAAGTTGTAGTGTCGGTCGAGAGCTCGGAGACAGATGAGGTGTCACGCTGCCCTTACGTCGGTGATGGCAGATGTTACCACACTCAAGGCCTGATTTCATTTATATAGCCAGGAGAGGTTTAGATGGCTTAACTACCCTTGAAGAAAGAAGTCAAGGTAAAATTCGCAGGCATAGCGAAAAGCAGTTCCAGGGTTAGGTTCGTGATTGTTAGTTAAGGTTTGCAATTATCGCATGTTTTGCTTGTTAGTGAAAGAAGCCTCCTTATCTTCCAAATAATAATAATTATTCTCCACATCTAAATAATATGCTGTGGTTACTAAATCTTAATGCATTTTTGAAACTGAAATAATATGTTAATCTGGCACTCAGCCATTATTGACACATATATCATTTGTGTTTGTCATTATTAATATTTGTCATGATGATTCTGAAGTTTTTAATAGACTTAATTAATGAACTCCTTTCTCAAAAGTTATTTAGTATTTTACAGGAACCAAGCTAACTCCTTTTTATTTAATTCGTTCTCAGTAACAATAAGATTTAGCCGTTGCTCATACATGCTGCTGCGCATTGCTGTAAACCACATGGAAAAAAGCAGTCATCTAAAGAAGGGAGTGCGAAACTTAGTGCCCAAACAGAGACACTGACACACCACAAGACGTCATGTACTCTAGTCCAGTAAATTCCGCTGCACATGTCAAATTCTGTAACACATGAAAATTCGTGTTCAAACACGCAGTCAGATAGCTTAGGTATTCATTGTTACATGTTCATTTGTTCTTGTAGTTTTCCATATTCAAGTACGCAGTCAGATAGCTTGGCTTTGAGCACTATGGGGCTTAACATCAGAGGTCGTCATCCCCTAGAACTTGTTGTTGTTGTTGTCTTCAGTCCTGAGACTGGTTTGATGCAGCTCTCCATGCTACTCTATCCTGTGCAAGCTGCTTCATCTCCCAGTACCTACTGCAACCTACATTCTTCTGAATCTGCTTAGTGTACTCATCTCTCGGTCTCCCTCTACGATTTTTACCCTCCACGCTGCCCTCCAATGCTAAATTTGTGATCCCTTGATGCCTTAAAACATGTCCTACCAACCGATCCCTTCTTCTAGTCAAGTTGTGCCACAAACTTCTCTTCTCCCCAATCTTATTTAATACCTCCTCATTAGTTACGTGATCTATCCACCTTATCTTCAGTATTCTTCTGTAGCACCACATTTCGAAAGCTTCTATTCTCTTCTTGTCCAAACTAGTTATCGTCCATGTTTCACTTCCATACATGGCTACACTCCAAACAAATATTTTCAGAAACGACTTCCTGATACATAAATCTATATTCGATGTTCACAAATTTCTCTTCTTCAGAAACGCTTTCCTTGCCATTGCCAGTCTACATTTTATATCCTCTCTACTTCGACCATCAACAGTTATTTTACTTCCTAAATAGCAAAACTCCTTTACTACTTTAAGTGTCTCATTTCCTAATCTAATTCCCTCAGCATCACCCGATTTAATTTGACTACATTCCATTATCCTCGTTTTGCTTTTATTAATGTTCATCTTATATCCTCCTTTCAAGACACTGTCCATTCCGTTCAACTGCTCTTCGAAGTCCTTTGATGTCACTAACAGAATTACAATGTCATCGGCGAACCTCAAAGTTTTTACTTCGTCTCCATGAATTTTAATACCTACTCCAAATTTTTCTTTTGTTTCCTTTACTGCTTGCTCAATATACAGATTGAATAACATCGGGGAGAGGCTACAACCCTGTCTCACTCCTTTCCCAACCACTGCTTCCCTTTCATGCCCCTCGACCCTTATGACTGCCATCTGGTTTCTGTACAAATTATAAATAGCCTTTCGCTCCCTGTATTTTACCCCTGCCACCTTTAGAATTTGAAAAAGAGTATTCCAGTCAACATGGTCAAAAGCTTTCTCTAAGTCTACAAATGCTAGAAACGTAGGTTTGCCTTTTCTTAATCTTTCTTCTAAGATAAGTCGTAAGGTCAGTATTGCCTCATGTGTTCCAACATTTCGACGGAATCCAAACTGATCCTCCCCGAGGTCTGCATCTACCAGTTTTTCCATTCGTCTGTAAAGAATTCGCGTTAGTATTTTGCAGCCGTGGCTTATTAAACTGATAGTTCAGTAATTTTCACATCTGTCAGCACCTGCTTTCTTTGGGATTGGAATTATTATATTCTTCTTGAAGTCTGAGGGTATTTCGCCTGTCTCATACATCTTGCTCACCAGCTGGTAGAGTTTTGTCAGGACTGGTTGTCCCAAGGCCGTCAGTAGTTCTAATGGAATGTTGTCTACTCCGGGGGCCTTGTTTCGACTCAGGTCTTTCAGTGCTCTGTCAAACTCTTCACGCAGTATCGTATCTCCCATTTCGTCTTCAGCTACATCCTCTTCCATATCCATAATATTGTCCTCAAGTACATCGCCCTTGTATAAACCTTCTATATACTCCTTCCACCTTTCTGCCTTCCCTTCTTTGCTTAGAACTGGGCTGCAATCTGAGCTCTTGATATTCATACACGTGGTTCTCTTCTCTCCAAAGGTCTCTTTAATTTTCCTGTAGGCAGTATCTATCTTACCCCTAGTGAGATAAGCTTCTACATCCTTACATTTGTCCTCTAGCCATCCCTGTTTAGCCATTTTGCACTTCCTGTCGATCTCATTTTTGAGACGTTTGTATTCCTTTTTGCCTGCTTCATTTACTGCATTTTTATATTTTCTCCTTTCATCAATTAAATTCAATATTTCTTCTGTTACCCAAGGATTTCTAGCAGCCCTCGTCTTTGTACCTACTTTATCCTCTGCTGCCTTCACTACTACATCCCTCAGAGCTACCCATTCTTCGTCTACTGTATTTATTTCCCCTATTCCTGTCAATTGTTCCCTTATGCTCTCCCTGAAACTCTGTACAACCTCTGGTTCTTTCAGTTTATCCAGGTCCCATCTCCTTAATTTCCCACATTTTTGCAGTTTCTTCAGTTTTAATCTACAGGTCGTAACCAATAGATTGTGGTCAGAGTCCACATCTGCCCCTGGACATGTCTTACAACTTAAAACCTGGTTCCTAAATCTCTGTCTTACCATTATATAATCTATCTGATACCTTTTAGTATCTCCAGGGTTCTTCCACGAATACAACCTTCTTTCATGATTCTTAAACCAAGTGCTATGATTAAGTTGTGCTCTGTGCAAAATTCTACTAGGCGGCTTCCTCTTTCATTTCTTAGCCCCAATCCATATTCACCTACTATGTTTCCTTCTCTCCCTTTTCCTACACTCAAATTCCAGTCACCCATTACTATTAAATTTTTTTCTCCCTTCACTATCTGAATAATTTCTTTTATTTCATCGTACATTTCTTCAATTTCTTCATCATCTGCAGAGCTAGTTGGCATATAAACTTGTACTACTGTAGTAGGTGTGGGCTTCGTATCTATCTTGGCCACAATAATGCGTTCACTATGCTGTTTGTAGTAGCTTACCCGCATTCCTATTTTCCTATTCATTATTAAACCTACTCCTGCATTACCCCTATTTTATTTTGTGTTTATAACCCTGTAGTCACCTGACCAGAAGTCTTGTTCCTCCTGCCACCGAACTTCACTAATTCCCACTATATCTAACTTTAACCTATCCATTTCCCTTTTTAAATTTTCTAACCTACCTGCCCGATTAAGAGATCTGACATTCCACGCTCCGATCCGTAGAACGCCAGTTTTCTTTCTCCTGATAACGACATCCTCCTGAATAGTCCCCGCCCGGAGATCCGAATGGGGGACTAGAACTTAGAGCTACTTAAACCTAACTAACCTAAGGACATCACACACAACCATGCACGAGGCAGGATTCGAACCTGCGACCGTAGCGGACACGCGGTTCCGGACTGAAGCGCCTAGAACCGCTCGGCCATCGCGGCCGGCCAGATAGCTTATCCAAATGTTAGTTTTTACATGTAACGATCTGTTGAGAGCTTTAATGACAATGAAACTGACACACACACACACACACACACACACACACACACACACACACACACACACACACACACAGCCTTATAGAGGTTAGATTTTGCTGCTGCTGCTGCACATTTGTTGCATAGATTCCTTTCACTTATCGGCTTGTTTATCGAGTCCAGCTTTACAGACGAACGTCGGCAATGTTGGCTGTAGCTACTTACAAATTTGTTGCATATATGTTACAGCGTCCAGTGCAACACAGGCCCGACCGCATGTTATGTGTTGCCAAATACAATAATGTCATACAGCTAAAAACGGGGATTTTTAAATCCCGAAACCGGTTGTAGTTTGAATAAATAATAGTACAACAGAAGTGGATCTCTCTAAATTAATTAACATGCCTCCCAGTTGTAAATCTTTTGCTAGAGGCTGGACTACACGGCATTAACGTGGTAGCTCCTGTGCGGTTACTGATTTTTTTGTCCGTCGTGCTTACATTGTTTATGTCTACACACAACACCGGACAGAATGCCAGGAACAGACATCTCGCGAGACAAGCAGAACAATTGGGACGCTCAGCGTTTCACTATGTCCACTAATTTGCACACAAAGGGAAGCACCCGACCAAGACCGAAATTGTGACTTGAGAAAGACTCCTTGAGCAAAATACGAGAAGAGAGATTCGCGAAACGGAAGTTATGGATCTTCTAACCATGCCAAGCTGGAGAGACGAACACTATATAATTTTACACACTTCAAATGAGTTAACCATACCAAAGGTACCACATCGCTTAAGTAAATCTTGAAAACACTATCATTTTATCATTCAATTGCATCGCTAACTGTTTGGAGCCTGATAGGTTTTGTATCAGTAAAATTTCTGTTCTCCTGTGTTGTGAACAGAAATACTATGAGATAAAAAATGCTTCGTCTCCTGATTCTTCAGCTAACACTGGCCTGATTCAGTATCAATGTGATTCTATTTTGTATTTTTTTCATCAGTGCATTTGTAAACATTCTCCACTCCTAACCTGAAGAATTACAGCAACCTGTGTCTGGGTGCTATACTTCAAGTAATTTAATCCACTGCCACAGGGCTCAACAGTAATTAACATGGAAAAATTAATGCTCTTGTCTCACTTTGTAAGTAGACATGCCAGGGAGTAGTGTTTGATGTTTATGCACTAGACCCAGGCCCATATCTCCGCGTTTCGGAAGCGCAGCCGCAACATTTCCTGCACACACACACGCACACACTCACTCACTCATTCAATCTCTCTCTCTCTCTCTCTCTCTCTCTCTCTCTCTCTCTCCCTCTCTCTCTATGCCCACCCTCTCTCATGAATCCTCAGACGTATTTTTTCTGGTGTTTCGGGTGTTCGAAATGTAGTTTTCGCAAGGCGTACCTGCAGCAACTCCAAACAAGAACTGCTCATAACATTTCATATACGATGCCCAGCTTCGAGGGAAAGCGTCGGTCTGTTCCTCGTCACAAACAAAATCATTTTCAAATCGAAATTTTTCGTGCCCAGTCAATAGAGTCGTCCCTAATTAGTCTAGTACACTATTCATTTTATCGATAATACGATAGCACGGAGAGTGGTAGCCAGTACTCCAGCAATTACAGAGCAGCGCTTCTGTAGCAGTCAGGCGCTGAAGTACGGGTCGTTCTTCGTGTTTTACTGTTCCCGTTACCAAACATAAATGAAACGAATATCGCACTAGCCTAACTTGCCACCGCTCTGTCGAATGGACACAGAAAATTTCCACTTAAAAAATAATTTTGTTTGTAACGAGAAACAAACTGATGTTGTCCATCGACGCTGAGCGTCGCATGAAATACCTGATGAACAATGTCCGTTTGGGCTGACTCCAGCCATACGTTGCAAAAATGAAGCTGAAAACGTCTACCGAAACACCAGAGACAATGTGCCTAACGTCTCTTAGGACAGACACCATATATATAACACGACGGATATGATAGTTCACGTCATGGCTCCATGTATTTCAATGCCTCGTCATTAACAACACTGGTCCTTATACTCTAGTGCGATGATATGCAGACGTGCGAGACTGGCTTCCTTTCGACACCTTCATCTAGAAGAACTAGTTCCTTCAGAGACTGGCTGTCTCGTCACAGAATGTGTGTCTAATTGTGGGACCACTTTACTTCAGAAAACTAGAAGTTTGCAAAAATCATAAAAGGCAATTATTTATGGAAGAGACACAGAAAACCATAATTCCAGGTAAAAAGAAATTATTTATGTCACTGAGCTGTCTCTTACACTGCAATACGTTGTTTTTCTTCTCGGGTCCCCCCTTCAATAAATGATCGCTTTGTGCATTAAAGATATGCAGCCGCCAGGGGCCACCAAACCATGGTAAAGCCATATAGTGCTAGTTTTGTTCGTTCAGAAGGAACCACTAAACTTGTACGACTAGCATCATATTTCCACTTTGGCAATATGTCGAAATATATCTCATTTTCCCTGACGATTATGTGGTGTCTAGGTATGCGATAGTGAAGCTGTTCAGATGAACGGACTTTCTTTAATCGTAAGTAATGGTGCTTCTTTAAGAAAAGTATGAGGCTGCAATTTTTTGTGCACCTTGTGTAGTCTAGATGCAAGTGGTGAATGCCGCCAGAGTGTTATATTTGTGTAGCAGGTAATAGAAAAAGGAACAGGCATAAAGCCTTAACATCTTGAACATCGCTATGGTAACTGAAAACTTAACGTCGTCATCAGTCGGACGCCGTGTAGAGTTTTAAGTGGCCACTATCCACGAGCCTTCTTCGTCTTTTAATGAGACTAAGTTCTGTAACTGACCTGTTTCAAGGCATCTACTGATTCTTGTCTGGAGAACATATTTCAAACGGTCTTGTTCGCCAAGATAGTATTCACCGTTCACAACGGGAGAGTAAACATCTGGGACTTAAGACACATTTCCTCGTTATCCACAGATACACCTATAATAAGCATGGCGTACTCATTTCATACACAGATAGTATAATTTCGATTTGTAGAAATATTCTGATGGTTATTTATTTTGTTGTCTTACCCAGGTTAAACAGTTACGTAAGCAAACTTATTGTCAGTTTTCTTCATAACTTTCCTCCATTACGAGAACTACTACTTACAGTTTTACAAAAACGATGGAAGAAGAACATCTTTATACAGTTTTTGTACTGTTACCCAAAATATTTTAATTTTCAAATTATAGGTTTTTGCATACCTTAAAGCCTATTGTTTAAAAAAAGGTCACTGTGATCCATTATATTTCCTCAACTTCCAATATTTCTGCCTTATATCTTTCGCCCATTTTTAGAGTGAGCCGACGGACTGAAACTCCAGTGCTCGTTTCACCGTTCAATCCTTAGACACACAAACGACAGAGACACTGATCATCAGCAACAGTATCCTATGCATAAACTGAATCTGTGACTGCGCGGTCGATCCACGCTACGATATCGATATATTGTTAGCAGCACAGTTACGACGTCATTGCGAGGTTATTAAAGAAAGCGCTGCATTGCATGATTTGTCCAGGTTGAAACTGTTGTACCTGTTTATTAAACTCTTCCTCAAATGAATTGCAACTCTTTGTCGCCGTTCAGTGTCTCTGGTGTTTGTGTATCTATGGTGCAAAACGATCGAAGTTGTAGAAGGTCTCGAAAGCTTCCTGAGGTGAAGAAACTCGCTCTCCCCTCACGTTGTGTTTGACATAAGGAAACAAAAACAAATCGTTACGTGGCAAAGTAAATACGGACAATGACACATTCATACATGGTTTTCCTACGTCAAATGATCTATTATTTAACGTGCTGGCGTCAGCTGGCAGTGCCCTACTCAAGAATGATGCGACGTATTAGGCTGCTTTTCATCATTATATCGGTACTGCAAGTGGCAAACGAATTGTTGTATACTATTCAGCATTGTTTTGGTTGCTTTAAAGCAATGTCCAGGACATGTCGAGTGTAAAGAAAGAAACAAGCGATCATTTTCTTGGAATTTATTCGCAAACGTACAATTTGTTGGTTTAAGTTCACCTTGGAAATCGAAACAATTGATTCTTGCTTTGTCGTACGAGCTTTTTTACTCACACTGCCACTTTACTCACAGTGCCACGTCAGACACTCACATCCTTTGAATACTCTTCGACGTATGATGGGAAAAAAGGTACTGTATGTTTGAAACCCTGGTCTAATGTAAGACAGGAAATAAATATATTCAAGTATCGTCTCCTGGTATGATTTCGCATTTAATCGGTAATTTTTTAGTATTATTAGCATATTATTGCTGACTGGAACAAATGGAGAAAGACTCATTAACCTGAGATTTGCAGACGATATAGTACTCTTATCCAATAATACGATAAAACTTGCAATCCTGTAAAACATAAATCTGTCTCAAATAAATATTACGTACAAGAAATTGGGAAACCTCAAACAGATAACATTGAACAAGGAGACTTGCCAAGCTTGGTCAGAGGGCCTATAGAAGAGACGCAGCCGTTTTTACATCTAATATGTGAACAAACATTTAAAAAATTGTTTTCGAAATGTGGCTTCTTCCCGTGCTAATACACTGATGCGCCAAAGAAACTGGTAAAGGCATGCGTTTTCAAATACAGAGATATGTAAACAGGCAGAATACGGCCCTGCGGCGCAGTTTATACATCGGTTACTGCTGCTTGAATGGCAGGTTATGAAGATTTGAATGTGGAGTTATAGTCGGCGCACGAGCTGTGGACACAGCTTTTCTAGCGCTTAAGTGGTGATTTTCCCGTGCAATCATTTCACTAGTGTACCGTGAATATCAGGAATCTGTTAAAACATCAAATCTCCGACGTCGCTACGGCCGGAAAAAAGATCCTGCAAGAACGGGACCAACGGCGACTGAAGAGAAGCGTTCAATGTGTCAGAAGCGCAGCCCTTCCTCAAATTACTGCAGATTTCAGTTCTGGGCCATCAACAAGTTCCAGAGTGCGAACCATTCAACGGTAGATCATCGAAATGGGCTTTCTGACCCGAAGGCCCACTCGTGTAACCTTGATGACTGCACGACACAAAGCTTTACGCTTCGCCTGGGCCTCTCAACTCCGACGTTGGACTGCTGATGACTGGAAACATGTTGACTTGTCGGATGAGTCTGTTGTCAAATTATATCGAGCGGATGGGCGTGTATGGGTATGGAGTCAACCTCATGAATCCGTGGATCTTGAACGGTGCGGGAGTGTGCACTTGGAGTAATATAAGACCCCGGATACGTCTAGACACGTACGTAAGCATCCTGTCTGATCTCCTGCATCCATTCGTGTCCCTTGTGCATTCCGACGCCTTGGGCAATTCCAGCGCTAGAATGCGACACCCCACACGTCCAGAATTTCTACAGAGTGGCTCCAGGAACATTCTTCTGAGTTTAAGCACTTCCGCTGCCCACCATACTCCCTAGACATGAACATTATTGAGAATTCCTGCCACGTGCTGTTCGGAAGAGATCTCCCCCCCCCCCCCCCCCCCCCGCACTCTTATGGATTGATGAACAGAGCTGCAGGATTCATGGTGTCAATTCTCTCCTGCACTACTTCAGACGTTAGTCGAGTCCATATCATGTCGCGTTGCGGCACTTCTGCGTGCTTGCAGGGCCCCTACACGATGTTAGACAAGTGTACCGGTTTCTTCGGCTCTTCGGTGTATCTGCTCGTGAAGCCTGGATTTTAAAAGGAAGACTTCGAACACCTCAGAAAGCTATAGCTGCACACCCGCTGAGTTAGAGAACGGAATAAAGCTGCAGTCTTCAACTGGCAGACGACCGAGAGAGAGAGAGAGATTCGGACACTTTTTGGAACAATAGCCGATTTTAGTTTAACTTCACGAAATCCGTCGCTGAAGGAAGCATGCCTAACAGGTCATTATGCAAACCAAATATAAAGTCTTTTCTCAATGTGATTTGGGTTGGGTTGTTTGGGGGAAGAGACTAAACTGCGAGGTCATCGGTCTCATGGAATCAGGGAAGGACGGGGAAGGGAGTCGGCCGGCCCTTTCAAAGTAACCATCCCGGCATTTGCCTGGAGCGATTTAGGGAAATCACGGAAAACCTAAATCAAGATGACTGGACGCGGGATTGAACCGTCGTCCTGCCGAATGCGAGTCCAGTCTGTTAACCACTGCGCCACCTCGCTCGGCCTCAAGGTGATTGTTACCAAAAGATGAGTGAAGCGATTCGAGGCGCTGTTGTTGTGTTAGGCCCCTTGAAAAATAGTGAAAATCGGACAACTTTTGAGCTGCCATTCTTTTAAGAATGATGACAATTTTAAAACAATAATAATGTCAAAACTCAGTACCACTGTATAGCGCTCATTTGCAAAACCTTAAGAACGGGAAACTGCTCGGGATTCTTTTGAGGATACCCTTGCATACTAGCGCTACTCTGTGTTAATCACGCTATCTGTGGCAATCAGTCTATTTTTAGGCGGCCGCCAACAGAATCAAAGCGTGCCCCCTGCGACCGCTCTGCCGAGTAATCGCCGCTCAGCGGGAAAACAATTATCCTTCAGTCAAGGGACGCAGGCGACAATGGACCATTTTCCAGCCCAGCGGTCGCAACAGGCGCCCGGCGGCTAATGGCAGGGGCTGCTCCCGTCGCTTGGCCGACCGACCGTGCAGCAGGAGCCAGCCAGCTCCACAGGGGATCCACTGACGATCTACACGAGCTCCGAGCTCTTACAAATCCATATGATGACTCTACGAGGGTTCTCTCTAATCACACACACAATTTCGGTACTGTAGCAAGTCTCGGTGGTAATTAGGGCATTTCGGTCATAACATATTTGTGTTAGGCAGCAAATAATGCGTCATTTTAATAGTCATTCTTTATATAGAGCAGTTATGCGGACACATTAATATGGATTGTGCCGACGCTTCACCTTTGTAACAGACCGAACTTCGCTGGGGTTGGTGCCAGTGAGGTGCCTATCGAGAAATGGCAGCCAATTGTTCCTCAAGAACCGAAAAGTGTTAGCAGGGGAAGGCCGTAGCAGTGGTGGTGGCGGGGGGAGGGGGGGTGTTATAGGGAAAGGACATTCGCCTATCCCTTAAATAAATAACGCCACATCATGCCGACTCTGCGCTGACGTGGGCGTAAGGCACACGAAAGAGCAGTTTAGGATCGTAAGTAGTCGACGATGTAGGACACTGTCAGGAACATGGACATGAGATTAACCTTGAAGCGAATTGTTACAAATTCTGAACCTAGATTGGTTCGACAATCGTCACTGTGATGTTCATCTTCCTTACTTTAATTTTTCAAACACAATATAAATTCCACGCCCCGATTATTTCGAGTGCCGTCAGTGGATCTACATCTGCATCTACATTTATACTCCGCAAGCCACCCAACGGTGTGTGGCGGAGGGCACTTTACGTGCCACTGTCATTACCTCCCTTTCCTGTTCCACTCGCGTATGGTTCGCGGGAAGAACGACTGCCGGAAAGCCTCCGTGCGCGCTCAATCTCTCTAATTTTACATTCGTTAATTTTACATTCGTGATCTCCTCGGGATGTATAAGTAGGGGGAAGCAATATATTCGATACCTCATCCAGAATCGCACACTCTCGAAACCTGGACAGCAAGCCACACCGCGATGCACAGCGCCTCTCTTGCAGAGTCTGCCACTTGAGTTTGCTAAACATCTCCGTAACGCTATCACGCTTACCAAATAACCCTGTAACGAAACACGCCGCTCTTCTTTAGATCTTCTTTATCTCCTCTGTCAACCCGACCTAGTACGGATCCCACACTAATGAGAAATACTCAAGTATCAAGTGTTTATAACAGATTTCGTTATTGTGGTCTTCATTCCGAAGGTCTGTTCACTTCAGATATTTCTGGAAACGTTTACAGTATGACATTCTTTCTTCATCTCGATAAACTATAAGAAAGTCCTCAATAAATGATATATAGTCTTTTGTCATTAGTGTATTGATTACAGATACGTCGGTATAACTTTCCTTTTTCAAATGTAGCCTTTCATATCCTAGATCCCATGAGACAAATTCAACCACGTGTTTACTCTCCGAGATCTGAGGTAGACTCTAAGCAATTACGATATTTAGAAATTAGGATATCTCTGTTTTGAACACCTATTTCTCTGTAATCGGAAAATTCGCGACAAGCATATTCAAGAGCATGAATAAATATTCAGTCATTATTTCAGCTGTCGTTTTGAAACACACGAAATTAGCCAACATTATGGTAACACAGTACATAATAGAGTAAAAATAAAGTAAGTAAGTTTTTGTTATTGTGGTTTAGGGTTGAAAGCGCTACTTCTCGTTGATTATCAAGTTATACAGTATAGTGATTTAGGCGTCCCGAGTTTCATTTGTCGCGTATCGCATATGCTGCTGGAACTGTTACACTATTCTGCAGAATTGTGCCACACTCAACGCTGGGCACAAAGCAGCTTGCTGGTAAAAAATATGTCGGGGGTCTAGGGCCTCCCGTCGGGTAGACCGTTCGCCGAGTGCAAGTTTTTCGGTTTGACGCCACTTCGGCGACTTGCGCGTCGATGGGGATGAGATGATGATGATTAGGACAACACAACACCCAGTCTCTGAGCGGAGAAAATCTACGACCCAGTCGGCAATCGAACCCGGGCCCTTAGAATTGACATTGTCGCGCCGACCAGTTTTTTTTTCCATTTTGTTCGATATAGTTCGTTGTGTTTTGGTCTGCGCGGGCGTCACAAGACATCCATTCAAGTTAATCGTTGATTCCTTGACTCATTATTTTTATTACAGAGAGCACGCAGCCTTCTGACCGAACACGCTGAGCTACCGTGCCGGCATCCAATCAGCTGCCGGGGACGGACAGCTTGCTGTTGAATTTAATGAGTTTCACTCCTTAACTCAGTTTGTTCCCTTTGTAACTATCTAAGAAAACTGAAATTTACACACATCACAAGTTGAAAACCGTGATTCATACATAATCCGATTACTTATTATTATTATTACACCCAAATGCTAATCGAACATCGGCTAACATGTATTTGTCAACTATGCCATTTGCATGAGGATCCTTCAAGCAGAGTGAACATTGTGATTTTTTTGGTTTCCTTTCCTCCACTTTCAGAATATGCGGAATAAATTCTCAGAATTTTGCAGACTAATACACTGGTGCTCACTGGGGCACATATATGAGCCGTACTGTTTGTTACTTCATCTTTGATCGTTGCTCATGGTAGTGACATATATAAAATCCTGACCCAATTCTGCACCGGTATTCGAACCCGTTACCTCTGCTTTCAGACGCAGTGAAGCTATCCAGAGGCCACAGCCGATTGAGGTGGACAATGGACTCGCATTGGGGAGGAAGACCCCAAAACAGCGTCCGGCTGTACAGATATAGGTTTTCCGTGATCTCTTTAAACCATTCTAGGTAAATGCCGGGATGGGTCCTTTTAAAGCACACGACCGATTTCCTGCCTCATGTTTTCATTATACGAGCTGTTTTCTATTTTATTACTTCGTCCCGTATTTCATACACATAGGACACATGGCAACCGCCTCAGTTTCTAACACACGTACTTCCAAACAAATTATAGCTGAAATTGCATAAGCGCATTTGCAGCCAGAGTGGAATCTCCTCGCTAGCCTGTTCTCTGATGGTCATCGATTCATACAACAGTTGTCTGGCTAAGGATTAAATACATTCAGAACATCTGAGAATGGTCTACGGACGAAACCCGGCAGTAGTGAGATATTTATGAAAATGAAGCTGTAATTTACTCGAATTTGCGTTTATTCCCTCGACCTTAGGCGTAACGAAAGAATAACTGACAGTAGTAAGAACATTACGAGTGTGCTCATAGCTCCGAGCGCTGTCCAAAGCAACTACGCTAGAGTTACATCTGCAACGGGGCTGTTCTAATTCTCAGTCGAGTAGCAGGTTGCATGAACCTCATTTCGAGCCGTACATCAAGCAAAAACCTGTAGACTCGGCGACGGTCCGAAAACAGTCGAATTAGACCAAGGTTGCTGTTTACGCAACTGAGGACCTGCCTTTCGCATACCCACGCAAAAAACAAGCGGTGCCGAATGAACTGTGACCGCAGGGAACTGTCGGCGGCTACACTCGGTAACTTTTCTAAGCTGTTACGATTGTAGAATAAAGATGCCTAAGATGAGACAAATTTTTTAAACTGATGTTAAAAACCTAAAATTAAATGCAATTTTTAATCATGGTAATAATATCTTCCATTATTTAATTTTACCAGGTATTTATCATATTTGCAATAATAAATAACGTTTCAGCACAATTATTAAATCTTCGCGAACAGAGAATTTCACAGAAATGAGGTAAGGGGTTCCTAATATGATATATTAAACATATTTTTTGTTAATAATATTACGTATGATCATACACTTTTCCCTTCATTGATTTCTCTTATTCTTCACTTATTTCATACCATTTGAGTTTATTTTCAGAACATTGTCGGCAAACATAACTGTCTTCTTTGACAACACAATCTTCATGGTCCCAACGATAACATTTCGGGCACTTCGCCCATTTTCCTCCGTGTTTGTCGTCAGAAAGCCGTCCTCTACAGAACAGGCACTGCTCGTCACCGCTGTCTGAATCACGAGTCCAAGCAAGATAGGCTTCGGATGCAGAGTCACTAGACGATTTTCTGCTTCACGTTTGGAAGATTTTTCACTCTCTTTCTGAATAACTTTGCCCTGATTTATTCTTAGCTTCGGTTGCTGATTTCTTCTGTTTCGATTCCTGCAAAGGTTTCACATAGGGAAATGTTCTTCAATAGTTCTTCAATAATGACTTACTTAAAAAAAATTGCACCCGCTATTGCGCCTCCTTAGCGACTGAATTTCCGAAAATGCTAAAACATTATTTTTTTATTTTTGACTGAAAAACCAAATACCAAGTTTTGTGGTTCTAGCTTCAAAATAGCGACATATTTTCAAAAAAGATCTTTCATTCCCTATTTCACCCCCTACATGTTGCGCGATGGTGAGTCAGTCAGTTATGATACAGAGGTAATGGTAATGTAAGAAAAATGATACAAGGCCAGAGCCCAATTTGTTACAATATCTAATCATCGAAAACATTTGCTTCTCCCTCAGTTTAAACGCTACTCTTAGATTCAGGACATGCTGTTTTCTGTTCTACTATGAAGACATGCAGAATACTTGGCGTTCATAATCGTGTAGTCTGTGAAGACTTTCTACGTCGTCCATGTTTTTGCTGATACTCACCTCTAGACCAGTATTCAGCAGCATCGTCATAGACAGCCGCTTCAGTCATCGCATTGTACTCTGTCCACGTAATCAGCCGTACCACGCCTCTGTACCTTGACGTCACATTCTACGCTACTTTTACCGTGCGCGTTGGTCTATAGAGAAAGGTAGTCCTCGTGTCGATCTCGGTAACTGTTCTTTACCACAGAAAGGTGGCTTTGCGCTGCACTTTGATCTCATTCATCGCGCTGTCAGCACTATACGCACACATACGTAAGCAGGACCGCAGAAGTAATAAAACCGCACACTTACCTTAGCGATGCGGGAAGGTCGCTCGTCGACCCTTTGTTTTCTGCCTGCAAAATACAAACAACATTTACACATTAGCAGAGAAATAAAACGTAATAAATCAAAGACCAGTTAACTCAAGTACATCATAAACTTAATAACGCGAACAACCAAGTAGCTAGAACGAGAAAAAAGTAATTGTTTCTGCAGCAATTACAATTGCAAGCAGTTTCACTGGACAGTAAAAAATGTACATAATTGAGTTAGTATCATCGCTGGTTAGGACATTGGACTTGTGAGGGTACGAGGTGGATTTCAAATACCTGTTACACCTCCTGCCTTACAGGTGTCCTTCATTTACTTCGGGCGAACACTGGAATCTACATCTACATCTACATCCATACTCCGCAAGCCACCTGACGGTGTGTGGCGGAGGGTACCTTGAGTACCTCTATCGGTTTTCCCTTCTGTTCCAGTCTCGTATTGTTCGTGGAAAGAAGGATTGTCGGTATGCCTCTGTGAGGGCTCTAATCTCTCTGATTTTATCCTCATGGTCTCTTCGCGAGATATACGTAGGACGGCGTAATATAGTGCTTGACTGCTCGGTGAAGGTATGTTCTCGAAACTTCAACAAAAGCCCGTACCGAGCTACTGAGCGTCTCTCCTGCAGAGTCTTCCACTGGAGTTTATCTATCATCTCCGTAACGCTTTCGCGATTACTAAATGATCCTGTAACGAAGCGCGCTGCTCTCCGTAGGATCTTCTCTATCTCTTCTATCAACCCTATCTGGTACGGATCCCACACTGCTAAGCAGTATTCAAGCAGTGGACGAACAAGAGTACTGTAACCTACTTCACTGCGATTACTTGTTCTGCGTATCTTCGTTTAATCCGTACTTGGGCCCACATCTGACGACTACGCTGTCGATGTAATTTTTAACTCTGGCTTGTCTTTAAAGCAATGCAGACTTCCTAGTCAATTATTTTCTCGATCATCTTGCAACCTTGCTTTGACAAGACTCTTATTCTTTAGGCCGTAAAACTACGACGTGTAGAAAACTTACAGAAAAGTTGGTTCAGATGACGCTGTTATTTGCCGGATAACGCTTACAGATTTCATTTCAGGCTTTCCTTTATGCTCACTTGACAATTAGTGCGCTGGCATATAAAGTGAACGCTAGCATAGGTCGTTTTATTGAGCGATGGCCGAATTCATGGTCCATCATTGTCCAAATGAATCTTGGAATTTGTCTCCGCCGATTGTATCATGAATGTTCAAGGTTTCTGTTCCCTAATACCTGTACACGTCGCGAAAGGGGAATTGGTGTTCTCTGCTGTTCAGAGCTTATCAACTATTGTTGTTGTTGTTGTCTTCAGTCCTGAGACTGGTATGATGCAGCTCTCCATGCTACTCTATCCTGTGCAAGCCGCTTCCTCTCCCAGTACCTACTGCAACCTACATCCTTCTGAACCTGCTTAGTGTATTCATCTCTTGGTCTCCCTCTACGATTTTTACCCTCCACGCTGCCCTCCAATACTAAATTGGTGATCCCTTGATGCCTCAGAACATGTCTTACCAACCGATCCCTTCTTCTGGTCAAGTTGTGCTACAAACATCTCTTCTCCCCAATCCTATTCAATACTTCCTCATTAGTTACGTGATCTACCCATCTAATCTTCAGCATTCTTCTGTAGCACCACATTTTGAAAGCTTCTATTCTCTTCTTGTCCAAACTAGTTATCGTCCATGTTTCACTTCCATACATGGCTACACTCCAAACAAATACTTTCAGAAACGACTTCCTGATACATAAATCTATATTCGATTATCTTGTATTATTCACATTAGCTTGGCTGAGAACAAGAAACAGAATTGCAATGCTCCGAAAACTAAATATACCGCAGATCTGGGAAGTAACTTGCAAAATGTGTAACACCAGAACCAAAGTATGTAAACGGTTGTGTAGATGAAGTTTTTATCTATTTCGTTCTCCCATTTTTCTCAAAGTTTTCTACATCTTGCGTCATTTTACACTGTTGAAAACGTTTTATAGGTCGACAAGTCGCATGAATGCGTCTTGCTTTTTCTTATGTCTTGCTTCCAGTATCAAGCGCAACGTCACAACTTCCTGTCTCGTGCGTTGAACTTTCTTGTAGGCGAAGTCATCGTGATCAAATAGATCTTCAATTATCTTTTCCAATCTTCTGTATATTGTTCTTGTCAGCAACTAGGGTGCAAAAGCTGTTAAACTGATAATACAATAATTCTCACACTTATGTGCTATATTCGGGATTGTGAGAAAGATTTTTGTTTGAAAGTATGATAGTCGCCTCCAGTCTCACTGAGTCTACTACCAACTTGAGTAGACGTTTGGTTGCTACGTCATCGCATAATTTTAGAAATTCCAAAGAAATGTTATGAGTCTCTTCAGTCCTAGTTCGGTACAAGTACTCCAAAACTATGTCAAACTTTTACTCTAGTACTGGATCCAAATGTTGACTCCATTTTTTTCTGTCAGTTGATCAGAAAATTCCTCCACCTTATATCATTCCTAAGTGACTTATATTTCGTATTCCTGTTTTCCCTGAATATTCTTGTACTTCCATCTTTTGTCGATTACTTGAAATTTTTTTAAAATTCTACTATTGGTTTCTTCGCCGTTACCTGTCTTGTACCTACGAGTATGTTTGTTCAATATCTCTCATTTCCTTTTTGGAGATGACAATTTCTTCTCTTATGAATGACGGCTGTACACAGCCAGATATACTTTGGGCGTGACCCTTTGCTGCTATCCCACAATTTCAATTCTGTTTATTTCAACGACAGATTTAATCAGAACCAGACAGTTGCGGGTCCAGAAAGGATCTCAAATGGTTCAAATGGCTCTTGGCACTATTAGGACTTAACTTCTGAGGACATTAGTCCCCTAGAACTTGAAACTACTTAAACCTCCATGCCCGAGGCAGGATGCGAACCTGCGACCGTAGCGGCAGCGCGGTTCCAGACTGTAGCGCCTAGAACCGCTCGGCTACTCCTGCCTGCAGAAAGGATCTCACAAAGTTGACTTAATTATCTCTTAAAACATTCGTCAGAAGACGTAAATCGTGAGATGCTCTAGATATTCAGAAATATATATTGTAAAACATAGTGACTTGGACAAGTCTGGTACGTTGATATCGTGTTAAAAAGGTGACGCTATTTAAATTCAAGCACAGTCACTGACACGCCATAACATGAATGGCACACGCGTGAGTCTTTATTTGCAGTAGTAAGCGTTTTTGATCCTCATTTCTAGCCTAAAACTGATAGACCACTGATTGTTCATCTCGATTGAAATAATTATGTGTGGAAATGTCTTCGCAGATACAATTTTTTTTCTCTAAACGTAGTGAGAAATAAAACGAAAGCTTGAATAGTGTTAATTTATTCGCATATACTTAGCAGTGGTGTGGCCTTCGTTTATAACCTCGGCCTCCGCTATCGGGTGGAGAAATGTAGGGTCCCCCTGAATAGGTCAGGCGTGCACTACACGCCGGAAGCGGCTACAAGGGTAGCGGAGTACGTGTGGAGTGCACATGGGGTTTTTTTAGGTTAGAGAATTCCCTCCCTAGGCCCGACAAGACGCCTCCTGAGACGCGGCAAGGCAGGAGTAGGCAAAATGCAACAGGGAATAACATTATTAATGTGCTAATAGTAAACTGTAGGAGCGTCTATAGAAAGGTCCCAGAACTGCTCTCATTAATAAACGGTCACAACGCCCATATAGTACTAGGAACAGAAAGTTGGCTGAAACCAGACGTAAACAGTAATGAAATCCTAAACTCTGATTGGAATGTATACCGCAGAGATAGGCTGGACAGTGAAGGGGGAGGCGTGTTTATAGCGATAAGAAGTGCAATAGTATCGAAGGAAATTGACGGAGATTCGAATTGTGAAATGATTTGGGTGAAGGTCACGGTTAAAGCAGGCTCAGACATGGTAATTGGATGTCTCTATAGGCCCCCGGGCTCAGCAGCTGTTGTGGCTCAGCACCTGAAGAATAATTTAGAAAATATTTCTAGTAGATTTCCCCACCATGTTATAGTTCTGGGTGGAGATTTTAATTTGCCGGATATAGACTGGGAGACTCAAACGTTCATAACGGGTGGAAGGGACAAAGAATCCAGTGAAATATTTTTAAGTGCTTTATCTGAAAACTACCTTGAGCAGTTAAACAGAAAACCGACTCGTGGCGATAACATATTAGACCTTCTGGTGACAAACAGACCCGAACTATTTGAATCAGTTAATGCAGAACAGGGAATCAGCGATCATAAAGCGGTTACTGCATCGATGATTTCAGCCGTAAATAGAAATATTAAAAAAGGTAGGAAGATTTTTCTGTTTAGCAAAAGTGACAAAAAGCAGATTTCAGAGTACTTGGTGGCTCAACACAAAAGTTTTGTCTCAAGTACAGACAGTGTTGAGGATCAGTGGACAAAGTTCAAAACCATGGTACAATATGCGTTAGATGAGTATGTGCCAAGCAAGATCGTAAGAGATGGAAAAGAGCCACCGTGGTACAACAACCGAGTTAGAAAACTGCTGCGGAAGCAAAGGGAACTTCACAGCAAACATAAACATAGCCAAAGCCTTGCAGACAAACAAAAATTACGCGAAGCGAAATGCAGTGTGAGGAGGGCTATGCGAGAGGCTTTCAATGAATTCGAAAGTAAAGTTCTATGTACTGACTTGGCAGAAAACCCTAAGAAGTTTTGGTCCTATGTCAAAGCGGTAGGTGGATCAAAACAAAATGTCCAGACACTCTGTGACCAAAATGGTACTGAAACAGAGGATGATAGACTAAAGGCCGAATTACTAAATGTCTTCTTCCAAAGCTGTTTCACAGAGGAAGACTGCACTGTGCTTCCTTCTCTAGATTGTCGCACAGTTGACAAAATGGTAGATATCGAAGTAGACGACAGAGGGATAGAGAAACAATTAAAATCGCTCAAAAGAGGAAAGGCCGCTGGTCCTGATGGAATACCAGTTCGATTTTACACAGAGTACGCGAAGGAACTTGCCACCCTTCTTGCAGCGGTGTACCGTAGGTCTCTAGAAGAGCGAAGCGTTCCAAAGGATTGGAAAAGGGCACAGGTCATCCCCGTTTTCAAGAAGGGACGTCAAACAGATGTGCAGAACTATAGACCTATATCTCTAACGTCGATCAGTTGTAGAATTTTGGAACACATATTATGTTCGAGTATAATGTCTTTTCTGCAGACTAGAAATCTACTCTGTAGGAATCAGCATGGGTTTCGAAAAAGACGGTCGTGTGAAACCCAGCTCGCGCTATTCTTCCACGAGTCTCAGAGGGCCTTAGACAAGGGTTCACAGGTAGATGCCATGTTTCTTAACTTCCGCAAGGCGTTTGACACAGTTCCCCACAGTCGTTTAATGAACAAAGTAAGAGCATACGGACTATCAGATGAATTGTGTGATTGGATTGAGGAGTTCCTAGATAACAGAACGCAGCATGTCATTCTCAATGGAGAGAAGTCTTCCGAAGTAAGAGTGATGTCAGGTGTGCCGCAGGGGAGTGTCATAGGACCGTTGCTATTCACAATATACATAAATGACCTGGTGGATGACATCGGAAGTTCACTGAGGCTTTTTGCAGATGATGCTGTGGTGTATCGAGAGGTTGCAACAATGGAAAATTGTACTGAAATGCAGGAGGATCTGCAGCGAATTGACGCATGGTGCACGGAATGGCAATTGAATCTCAATGTAGACAAGTGTAATGTGATGCGAATACATAGAAAGATAGGTCCCTTATCATTTAGCTACAAAATAGCAGGTCAGCAACTGGAAGCAGTTAATTCCATAAATTATCTGGGAGTACGCATTAGGAGTGATTTAAAGTGGAATGATCATATAAAGTTGATCGTCGGTAAAGCAGATGCCAGACTGAGATTCATTGGAAGAATCCTAAGGAAATGCAATCCGACAACAAAGGAAGTAGGTTACAGTACGCTTGTTCACCCAATGCTTGAATACTGCTCAGCAGTGTGGGATCCGCACCAGGTAGGGTTGATAGAAGAGATAGAGAAGATCCAACGGAGAGCAGCGCGCTTCGTTACAGGATCATTTAGTAATTGCGGAAGCGTTACGGAGATGATAGATAAACTCCAGTGGAAGACTCTGCAGGAGAGACGCTCAGTTGCTCGGTACGGGCTTTTGTTAAAGTCTCGAGAACATACCTGCACCGAAGAGTCAAGCAGTATATTGCTCCCTCCTACGTATATCTCGCGAAGAGACCATGAGGATAAAATCAGAGAGATTAGAGCCCACACAGAAGCAGGCCGACAATCCTTCTTTCCACGAACAATACGAGACTGGAATAGAAGGGAGAACCGATAGAGGTACTCAGGGTACCCTCCGCCACACACCGTCAGGTGGCTTGCTGAGTACGGATGTAGATGTAGATGTAGATATAGATATAACCTTCGTGGTAATTGTTTATTTCTGCTGCAGAGAAGCTGAGATAGTGTGTAGCCGCGCGGGGTAGCCGCTTGGTCTAGGGCAGGGCCGTTGCCAAGGTTGGCGTGGAACCCCCCCTCCCCCCCCCCCCCCCCGCCCCCCCTCAGAGGTTCGAGTCCTCCGTCGGGCATGGGCGTGTGCGTTGTCCTTAGTGTAAGTCAGTTTTAGACAAAGTAGGGTGTACGCCTAAGGACCAATGACCTCAGC
This sequence comes from Schistocerca gregaria, assembly GCF_023897955.1. Lineage (NCBI taxonomy): Eukaryota > Metazoa > Arthropoda > Insecta > Orthoptera > Acrididae > Schistocerca > Schistocerca gregaria. Next base: position 133,046,299 of record NC_064927.1, on the reverse strand, counting down.
AGTTTGATGATAGAGGAACTTACCACAAATTTCCAGATGGTGTATAGAAATCGAGAGAGGACCTGGACATTGGAAACAGTACAATGACCTGATCCATCAGAATTAACTGTCCGCGACACGACTCCAGAGTCTCCACCATTGCGATCCTTCGCAGATAGCTTTGAACAGTTTCGTAACAACAAATATACATAGTTGGTCTGAACTCAAAAAGTTTCACAGAAGTTGCTTCACAGGATTTTACTGAGGAATGTTTAATCGTTCCCAAAACTCGGGTGGTGGGGAGGGGGGGGGGGAGGGGGGAGGAGGGGGGATTAATTTGAGGGATGTTTGATAAGTAAAGCAACACAATTCTTCATTCGGACAATTTAATTTGCAAAATGCAGAGTTTGTTGTGGGATATCACATAATATCCCATGTTCAGCTCCTACAGTTCATGAAGTTCCGACAGGTGTTTATTTATTTATTTTTTATTTATGCATTTATTTTACCTGGCAAGGTGTTGGTGATGTACGTAGTCTTCGAAGTGGTGTTTGTAACGGAGGTGCCTTCGAAGCCCTATGTAACGGAGGCTTTGTTTTGGCGGAAAACCAGAGTATCGCAGATATTCATAGGGTCTTGCATAACGTCATCGGAGGCCTGGCAGTGAACAAAAGCACGGTGAGTCGTTGTGCGAGGCGTTTGTCGTCAGTTCAGCAAAGTGGCACAAACCCGTACGATCTCTGAAGGAAACTGAAGAAACGAATGCAGAGCGTTCGTCGCCACAAAAATTCAAACGACCTTCTTCTCCATGAAAAGGCAAGGCCTCACACAAGCCTACGTACCCGAGAGGAGCTCACACAACTTCACTGGACCATCTGCAATGAAGGATGCACACCGTGGGAAGCAGTACCTGGATGATGGGGAGGTCACCGATGCAGCAAGACGTTAGCCTCGACGTCGACCAGTAGTGTGGTACCTTGCGGGCATAGAGGCCCCCCCAGTAAGGTGGAATTGCCGTGGCATTGAATGGAGATTATGTTGTAAAATTAGGCTTCGTAGCCAATAGAGTGAAGAATAACATGGTGTACTGGAATCTTGAATTAAACCCATCCGCTTTCAGAAAAAAGATATTGCTTTACTTATTAACACAGCCTCCGAAATGCCTTCAAAAAAGAAGAAATAATATTCCAGAATTCGAATCTAGAACAGCTGCAAACTTGAGAAACGTGGAAGTAAATATCCTCGGAGTAGTGAAGCAACTCAAATCACGTAATAAAAGCAAGTCTTCTGCTCCAGACTGCATATCAATTAGGGTTCTTTCGGAGTATTCTGATGCAATAGCTCCATACTTAATCATATACCACAGTTCGCTCGACGAAATATCCGTACCCAAAGGCTGGAAAGTTGCACAGGCCACACCAATATTCAAGAAACGTAGTAGGAGTAATCCACTACATTACAGGCCCATATCGTTAACGTCGATATGCAGCAGGATTTTGGAACATATATTGTGTTCGAAAATTATGAATTACTTCGAAGAAAACGGTCTATTGGCACACAGTCAACACGGGATTAGAAAACATAGTTCCTGTTAAACACAACTAGCTCTTTATTCACATGAAGAGTTGAGTGCTACTGACAAGGGATTTCAGATCGACTCCGTATTGACGGAAAGTCATCGAGTAAAACAGAAGTGACTTCTGGAATTCCCCAATGTAGTGTTATAGGCCCTTTGCTGTTTATTACCTATATAAACGATTTCGGAGATAATCTGAGCACCCGTCTTCGGTTGTTTGCAAATGACACTGTCGTATATCGTCTAATAAAGTTATCAGAAGATCAAAACAAACTGCAAAACGATTTAGAAAAGTGGCAGTTGAACCTGAATAACGAAAAGTATGACGTCATCCACATAAATACTAAAATGAACTCAAACTTCGGTTACACGATAAATCAGTCTAATCTAAAAGCTGTAAATTCAACTAAATACCTAGGTATTACAATTACGGACAACTTAGATTGGAAAAAACACACAGAAAACGTTGTGGGGAAGGCTAACCAAAGACTGCGTTTTATTGTCAGGACACTTAGGAAATGTAACAGACCTACTAAGGAGACTGCCGACACTATGGTTGTCCTTCCTCTTGTAGAATACTGCTGCGCGGTGAGGGATCGTTACCAGATAGGACTGTCAGTGTGCATCGGAAAAGTTCAAAGAAAGGCAGCACGTTTTGTATTATCGCGAAATATAGGAGAGTGTGTCACAGAAATGATACAGAATTTGGGCTGTACACCATTAAAGGAAAGGCGATTTTCGTTGCGACGGAATATTCTCACGAAATTCCAATCATCCAACTTTCTCCTCCGAATGCGCAAAATACTTTGTTGACACCGACCTACATAGGGAGGAAAGATCACCACCATAAAATAAGGGAAATCAGAGTTCGTATGGATACGAGATAGGAATAATAGAGAATTGTGAAGGTGGTTTGATGAACCCTCTGCCAGGCACTTACATGTGATTTGCAGAGTATCCATGTAGATGTTATTGGACGCCCTTCGTAGTTTAATGAAGTATAGGAAGATTGCAGTCTTAAAATGAGCCAAACATTTCGACCACTTCTTAATGCTGTGTTGGTACACCTTCGGAACGCAGTGCAGCAGTGACTCTGCATAGCATCGATTAGACAAGACCTTGGCAGAGCTCTGAAGGTGTGTGGCACCAGACGTCTACGAACAGTTCACGCTTTTCCAGTAAATTACGGGCCGGCGATTTGTGAGCCTATTGGCTGACAGCTTCCAAGATGTGTTCCATTGGCCTCAGATGAGGCAAATTTTGTGGAAAAGATGTGAGTTCACTATCAGGGATCTCAAACCACTGTAGCACTATTCTGGCCTAATGATACAAACAGTTTTCCAGCCAGAACAAAATATAACCATCGGGAAAGATATAAACACACGGGGATGCAGGTGGCCTATAATAATGTTCCCCACCACCCCCTGCATCCATAGCGCTGCGCATGTTTCGTGCAGCTGTTCGCCTGTGTGACTGCGCATCCACACTCGGGCATTGTTCTCGTGTAAGCGAGAAAGTGGCTCAGACGACCAGTTGATAGGTTTCCATTGACTTACGGTCCAGTTTCGATGCTCCCGTGCCCTCTGGAGTAGCAGGTACGACGTTCTTGGGTTAACATCGGACCACGTCGCTTGGGGAGCATCCAGTTCAACACTGTGCGCTAAACGGTGTGCTGTGAAATACTTTTGCATGCACCGGCATTGCACTCTCTCGTCAGATTTACCACAGATTTCCGCCTACCCTGCTTTAAAGAGCAAATCTGTATACGACCCCTGTTTTGATCTCTCAAAAATCAGCTTCCGATGTCTTTAATTATGTTTCCAAATTTATTTATTTTCCCATGCCGGTTTTGGGTGTTTTCACGTTCTTCTATTATATGTGTACATTTACACTGTATAAAAGAAATAGGAAAAGGCATTGGTGTATAGCGCTGCAGAATACTGTGCCTCAGTCTGGAGCAGAATCCCGCACGCCAAAAAAGTGGATGTACAACTGAATGCCACTCTGAGAACCGTCACCGGCACTCTCAGGCCAACCCCCGTTGAGTGGCTTCCGGTGCTGGCAAACTTCGCTCCTGCTTCCATACGTAGAGAGAAAGCGACCCAGGACATAGTAGAAAAAATCGAAGCAAACCCAAGGCTACCGATACATGCCGACATGGGAGGAGCCACGAGACTCAAGTCCAGGAAACCTATCGTCTGGAGCAGAACATTGGGCACAGAGGGTCTCGATGCTGAATGGAAGAATGCATGGCAGGGTCTGAGAAGAGGGGTCGTGGAAAACCACCACCTAGTCCACGATCCAACCAAAAGGGTTGAAGGCTTCAATCTCAACAGGAAACACTGGTCGGCTCTAAACAGATTTCGCACGGGAGTTGGACGATGCAGACAGCAAACAACAAAATGCGACTATACAGACGATCCGTGTTGTGGCTCTGGCTAGGTACAAACAACGTACCGTCTTCTGGTTTGTAGCGTTCACAGTTTCAGAGACGGCTCTCTGATGTCGCTCCACAAGCTAACGGACAATGCCAGGAAATGGCTCCATAATCTTAATGTTACTGTGTAATTAATTGTCTTCAATTTATGTGATTTTTGTTCCATTTAATGTAATAATGTAGTTTCCCTAACATAATTGTAATGTAATAACTGATATAATTTGTTTAAACATTGTAAGTTCCAAATGTTTATTGTGATTTTATTAATCTTATCTGTTCTTTGTAAAATACATCTGGAAGATCGAACGAGAAATAAATAGGAACAAGCTATGATATTTTAGCGGAATGCCTTAAAAAGCCCGATTTCTGTGTCTCATGGGATATCTATTAGTTTCCCTTGCAGCAACTAACTTTCTCATTTACATATATCGCAACATGTTCTTCATACTACGGTCAAGTTGAGACTAGTTAGAAGGGTGTATATCCTGGTTTTGACTGACAACGAAAGTAGTGAAACCAAGTTGAAATGGTTCGTCAGTGGAACTTGTCAAAACCTGAAAGCTGCATCTAACTAAACATCAATAGCATCGCCATTCATACTCCAACAGCAATTCATCCTCTGCTACCGCGTCTATACTATCAACCGTGGGTTGAGTCATTTCTTCTACATAAGCTGGGAAAGGTCAATGACACCATAAATCACAACAATACGCTTTTTACATCACCTCGCCTGCACTCTGTCAATCGGTCTTTCAATCGCGAGTGGCAGGGTCCCCTTATCTATGACATTCATCTTCCAGTTTCGCAGCTAACCGCTTTTCAAGGAGCCGGACTTGTTCGCCAGCCATTGTTCACTTTCGTTGTCTGAGAAAGAATTCGAGTTTGCATTGAACTTATCCGGCTGCCGGTAGTAACTTTCTTTACACTATAGTCACGGTGATTTTTTCCTAAATTTGCAGCTCCCAATATCAATGAACTCTGACCAAAGATGAATATACATGTCAGGCTGCTTTTAATTCTACATTTCCTGCAAGAGATAAGTGGGAAATTCCTCTGAAGCTTTCATTGAAACCTTTTGGCTGTCACTTTTAATCATAAACGAAACTTTCTGACAAAGCCTGTATTCACAGTTAGGTATTTTCCCTGTCCAGGTGAGGTATCATATATGATTCTGTTGGACTTGTAATTGATGTGTACCTTGTATATTTTTACGTCTATTGTAGTTCTGATAATTCAATGTCATGTAAAAAACTGCAACATGAATACAGCTTCAGTAATAGCCATCCCAAATAACGACATTTCAAAGTGACACACCAAGAAATTTAGAGCAATTATGAGTGGTTCGTTTGTTCCAAGGAAACTGTGTTACTCCTGGAAATCAAAATAAGAAGTTTTGGTCAATAAGGATCTTCTAGTCGTACCACAGATATGTGTCATTTCTGAATGCCGGGGACACAGAATTTTCGCATGTTTAAAATGGCTCTTGCGATTAGCACATCGAGCCAATGTCGTAACATTCTTAATAAATGTTGCATATTTCTGCAAATAAAACAACAAATAAATACATTCACAGTCAGCTAAAATATAAGATATAGAACATTAATATTACGTTTTACTTCGAACAAGTCAAAAGAGAAAGACCAAACTTCTACTTGTCTTTAAGCGAAAATGAGCTGAACATTAAAGCAACAGATTGGATCCAGTTGATTTCGGTAATGCGTGTGTCTCTCACAGAGAAAGACTAAAACGGAGTAATAGAAAGAAGGAGAGCACGAATCAACTGAATTTAAAGCCAGTGCTGGCCAAGGTGGCCGAACGGTTCTAGGCGGTCGCAGGTTCGAATCCTGCTTCGGGCATGTATGTGTGTGATGTCCTTAGGTTAGTTAGGTTTAAGTAGTTCTAAGTTCTAGGGGACTGATGACCATAGATGTTAAGTCCCATAGAGCTCAGAGCCATTTGAATCATTTGAACCTCAGAAGTTAAGTCCCATAGTGCTCAGAGCCATTCTTTTTAAAGCCAGCTTACTCGGGAATATATATTTCTTGGAGTTATAGCTATGTTTTAAATTTGGTCTAGAATTTTCACCCTATGCTAATCAGTTGCTCCGTCCATGTATTACTCAGCGTTATTCTAGGATGTTCCATACTTTTCCTCTCTCTACCGTTCTTCCTACGACAGTACTAACTACTCGTATATAAAGAGACTTCTGTCCATTTTTTAATTTTGTGTAAGCAGAAGGCCTGCAACATTGTATCTGGAGTATGTCCAAGTTGTTTTCTCTTGTTTCAGACATTGCCTCAGTTAGGTATTCAGTTACGGAACATATGTTTCAGAAATGACGTTAGAGCGTTCTCCATCTCTCTCTCTCTCTCTCTCTCTCTCTCTCTCTCTCTCTTTCTCTCCGGTAAGGCATGCGTTTCCTGTGACATAGCTATGATTTTGATTCGTTAAATGATACTGCAGCTAATTATTAGTCGTAGAATGAAATGCTGTACTTACAATTTTTTGTCAACCTCTCAGGCGTACGTGGCAGCAATACGTTTCTGATGTACACTCAAGAACAAGAATCAGACCGACCTTTAGTAAACATTAAGTGAACAAACATTATGTTTTTTTTTCTAAAACAAAATTAATGACAGATACTAGGAAGTGGTAAGCCTTATCATCCTCCGGTAGCCGTCATTACGGATACACTAATGGTACAATAATTAGACCGTCCTTATATTCCCGCTACACGTGTTCAATTCTATATTAATGTTCAGTTCTGTTGCCTTCATTAATACACTCTTTTAAATGATCTAACACTTTATTCTCAGGCACACGCTTTAGCTTGTGCGACCCACAATGACTTTTTAGTTTGCTCATGCCAGCGTCTTTCGAACACATGTATATTCTCTACGTTTGCTCCAGTAAAAGATCGAACGCATCATGTTTCTCTCGGAGGGCGGGCCAGGTCGACAGTACTTGTGTCCATACTACTTCTTATTTTCTGCATCATTTATTCGCCGCCTCCTTTGTCTGACCTTATAGTCTTTCCAGCCTCGCAGGCGTGTACTTGTCAACACTTCGTTGTAGCGGAATTTCTCTCCACTGAATCGGACTCTAAAGCATACCTGTACCAGGTGTGAATAATTAATCCTAATTTTAACACAAATATTTTAAAAAATTTAGTAAGAAGAAGAAATATCTCACTTGAGTTTTCGTTTCGGAAAGACAATAGTTTATACTGTTGTGAAAGAGCTAGTGAATTTTAATTTATTCTAACGCTATTGATAATATCCGAATCTCTTTACCATCTATAGATGCTGTACAAGTGACTACGTTTAACTTCAGCTTCTTTGTTTGTTGAGCGGTAAGAGAAAAGGCAGTTTAGAGTAAAAACCAATAATTCATTACATTGCCGAGTCACCGAATGCAAATAAAGGTCGCACCAGTTCTCACGCGAACAGATTTCACAGGAGTTAAAAAAGTGAACCTAGCTTTTAATGCATTTTTACATTATTATTGCTCCAAACTATGTCGTGCAGCGGACTACGTAACATTTCGCGCCAGCTCGATATGTGGAGAAGGACAACAACTTGTTGGTAGCGGTTGATCCGGTCCGTTACAGAGGTCAGTAGAATTCTGCTGCAGCGGTGCCAAGTAGAGAGTGGTTCCATTAAATCGTTCCGCTATGCTGGATACATCGCCATAAAACTCAGTTGCTGTATGACCTGTGCAAGATGAGTATCTGAAAAGTGAAGTCGACAAGTTGCGCTTTCGTAGAAACTCGTTAAATGTAAGAAAACTGGGTTTCCCAGCAGCGAAACAAAACTCTTAACTTGGCTTACAGCACTTCATTGCATTCGATACGAGCAACAGTTTTTCAGCTCTCAAAAATTTGAAGCTAGTTATAGAATCTTTTTTTTTCACTGCACTTTTTACATAGAAACTGCAGGAAAGTCACCAACTAGAGGATACTTCAGACCGAGAATAGCCGCAGATCCTTGTCACTCGTGGTTTTTCTGATAAGCGAGATGCGTTTCGTCTGTTCTCTTTTCCAAACGCAATTATTTATGCAACATAGAGATGATGTTTTCTCAATCATTAACTTGTACATTTTGTGTACAGAAAAAGACATATTACTTAAAAGCGCCCAAGACGTATATCAGATCAGAGCCACAAATGTGAAAAATCGTTCGCAGTACCGTTACTGAACAACTAAACATGTTAAGCTTGTCCGTTATGGAAGTATAATATAAATACAGATAACTGCGACCAGTCACGGAATATTTGTTTGTTTCCGTTTCCGTTTTCAGGCCTTTTAAGGCTCATCTTCAAAAGAGGCATGAAGAGGTCAGACAATCTTGTTTGTGGCGCGTTGCTAGGTACTGAAGTGGACATATATGTGACAAAAAGATAGGAAACTCCGAAATGTATCTCCTTGTCAGGCGAGATGTGTCGAAATATCAACTTAGAAATGCCAACTTTTTTACTCATCGCCGATACTGCCCGAGATACCTGTATTTATATTCATCTGAACATGTGCACTTTAGAGATTATGTGACCACATGCAAAAGTTACAGTTTATTTAAAAAAAAATACATCGGCGTGAACACTGCTTATACTGCCTGGTTTAGACGGAATGATTTAATTATTTGTTTTTACATTTAGATTGAGGATGATAAATGCTCGGTATCTTTTTTCATGAGACGTAAGTGGTGACTCTCCTTTTGTGCAATAGGAGTAGATGTGTACGACGATAGCTTGGACAGATATTTTATGTTGATGGTAAACAGTGACATGGGAGAGAAGGATATTTTAGAATATTGTCCAACTCGGACAATGTACTGGATGTCCCCAGCCAATGACCTCACAGTGAAACCGCATCACGTCGACAGACAACAACATACATCTTCAATCATTGACCAGCAACCGTGTTCTTCATGTCAGCCACATTTTTTAAGAAGCAATGTAGAATAGTGGTTAAGAAGCCTTATAAAGAGAGCATAGGGTTTTCCGACCTACAAAAGCATTCTACAAAATAAAATGTTTCATTACTGGAATTCTCAAAAGAGAGGTATAAGATGTAGACAAGATGGGTAACCTACAATATGAGTGGAATATCAAGAGGAAAGCGTCCGGATTAAAAAGAGCGAACGATAGCTATGTTCTTTCATACTACTATCGAAACTTCTACATCGTACAGGCAATGCTGTAATTAAATTAAAAGTTACGGTTTGGTATTAAAATTGAGGGTAAAAGAATGGCAGTGATAAGATACGATGATATTGCTGCTATCCTCGGTGAATATAAGAAAGAATTACAAGCCCTGAAGAGCAGAATGAACAGTCTAATGAGCACATAAAATGGCCTGAAAGTAAAATAAAGAAATGCGAAAGCAATGAGAAGTAGCAGAAATGAGATTATCAGTAAACTTACAAGAATGGCGAGGGTGGGGCGGATGAAAGGCGACTGCACATGGGACGACAGGAAGCAAAATAACACATGACAGAAGAAGTGTGGAGATTATAAGAAGTAACCTAGCACAGCATAAGAGAGCATTCTTCAGTCAATTCTAGTAATATCGTCGCCCTTATTTTTGGGAAGTTTTTGAGATTCTAGGTCTGGAGCGCAGCATTGTTCGGAAATGAATTGTGGACTGCCCTTAAAAAAAGGCGAAAGATAGTTGAAGAAATCCTAAAACATATGTGGACTCATAAGATGTTCTCCGTGAAAATGGAATATGTCCAAACCACTGACTTGAAGAATGAACAGGACGATAGCACATGTGGTGCGATATCAGGTAATACCCTGACGGGTACAAGAGCGAACCGTAGTGAACAGAATCAGTAGAGCAAGACTAAGACTGAAGCACAAACGGCAAATAATGGAGAACGATGGATAAAAGTGCCATACTGAACACCATTTAGCTGTAGTTGGCACATGGTAGGAAGTAGTGGCAAGCCGCATCAGAGTTATTTCTAAAAATTTTTTTCCTTTATTGTTATTTCCTCGAGCATGGGGGTGTGTGTTGTCCTTGGCGTAAGCCGGCCGAGGTGGCCGAGCGGTTCTAGGCGCTACAGTCTGGAACCGCGCGACCGCTACGGTCCCAGGTTAGAAACCTGCCTCGGGCATGGACGTGTGTGATGTCCTTAGTTTAGTTAGATTTAAGTAGTTCTAAATTCTAGGGGACTGATGACCTGAGAAGTTAAGTCCCATAGTGCTCAGAGCCATTTGAAACCTCCCCTTAGAAAAATTTATGAAAGATAGTGCTGATAAACCCCTTACGTTATTTGATATTCAAACAGCTGAGCAAAACTGAACGTGCACAGACATTTCTCTTTACTTATTCAGATCAACACTAAACTCACACAATATTTTTAGCTCAACGCATTCTGTCTTTCAATAATCCCTACAAAAGAATGGCATGACTAACAATAACCTATACCTTTCGTGAATCACTTACCCCACAAAAATCTTCGTTACTCGAACTACTGCAATACAGCGGGCGCCAATACTGCCAGCTAAATAAAAGATTCTAACTACTGAAGGCACTAACTACTGATAGGCATAGTTAGCAAATGAAAGATTTTGACAGAGAACAAACTGTTCAAAAGTCATTATATATATATATATATATATATATATATATATGTATATATATATATATATATATATATATATATATATTATAGCCTACTTACACATTTGAACCTTAACGTAAGTTAGTTTAAGTTAGATTAAGCAGTGTGTAAGCCTAGGGACCGTTGACCTAAGCAGTTTGGTCCCATGGAACTTACCACAAATTTCCAATTTCGTAGATCAGAAAAGGAATGAAGTGAAACGCAACGGTGTCGTGTCCGATTATTTATCAGTTGTTTAAAGTGCGTAACAGTCATCCGAAAAATGAGGAGCAATTACCATTCTATTGGTTGGTAATCTTCAATGACGGGTATCAGCCCTATGATGGAGAACCAGGCTAATTTATGTGTTGGCTGGTGAAGTAGCCCACGCCTTCCTGGGCCCGCCTTTGCGTAACGCCGGTGCCAGCAGCAGCAACAGCAGCAGCCGCCGTTGCGTCACACAATGGTAATCTGCCGGGCGGGGTCCTTCTCTCCTGCCGCGTCCGAAATAAGACTCGCCCAAGTAGCTCTGCTGGCTGGCTCCGGCTGCGTTCACAGACAACTTGTGCCACTCCTGTGTACCAGAGGAGCTGCAGTTCGCATACCGATGTTCATAGCTGCCATTATCAGGCACCCTTGTCTCGCGTTTTGTACAACTGCTTTCTATTCTATGAAGGCTCAGAATATAATCAGCAAGTGAAACAGGTAAAATCATCATCATCATCATCATTATCGCAACCGCCCTCTGTGAGCCTTGGTCTACAGTAGAAGATTATTCCATTCCTCCCCATTTAGCGCCGAACTCCTCCCATTTTGAATTCCAGTTTTCCTGATGCCCTCTCTGACACCTTCTTCCTACCGTAGCTTTGGTCTTCCTGCTCTCCTGTTCCTTCAGACACTACGCTGAATATCTTGTTAATCATTGTGTCGTTTGCTCTCATTGAGTCCCCATCCCAAGCTTTTAATGTAGTTGACAGTGTCTGGTTCATTAGATACTAAACTTCGCCCGAACAGCCATGAAGGACATATGGTACCGATCAGTCACCGTGCCTTCCTCAGCTGAGAGGTGTCACTGGATGCGAATATGGAGGGTCATGTGGTCAGCACACTGCTATCACGGCTGTTGTCAGTTTTCGTGACCAGCGCCACTGCTTCCCAGTCAAGTACCTCCTCAATTGGCCTCACAAGAGCTGAGTACACTCCGCCTGCCGACAGCACTCGGCAGACTGGACTCGGCAGACCGGACAGTCACCCATCCACCTGCTAGCCCCGACCAACAGCTGTTAACTTCAGTGGTCTGACGGGAGTCCGTGTTACCAATGTGGCAAGCTCGTTCACTGGCTCATTACATGTATTGTGTAATTCATAGTCGAATCTCCTCCTGCAGACACCATTTTCTTCTGCTGGCCCAAGAAATTGTCTCAAGAGCTTTTTTTCGAATGTGCCCTGTTGCTTTTCACCAAATTTTATTAATATCAACACCATATGTTAGCACCGGTCTGTGTTGCAGTATGTCAGGACATAGTGTAGATTCGGTTTGTGAAGAACCATACCCTACTCTGTTCTTCATTCTGCGCGTCCTTGGGACGGTACACATCCCGTAAGTAGAAACAGAGAAAGTCTTTGTAACGCGACACATGAGTACTTTACATTTACAGAGTATTCTGAGCTTGGAAATTGTTATTACATTACATATGTACTAATTATAAGGACCGCATAAAACATGGGGGTGAGGAACACGTCTTAACTTTGATTGACGACTCCATAGAGTGCTGTGAGCACTACGACCATATGAATTAGAAGGAAGGTCAGCATTGGCCGTAATTTTGATGATTTATTAAGATCAAAATCGATTTTAGATCACATAATGATCATCTTCAGTGCTTTAGAATTAAAGCTCGTAGGCACTGGTGTCTAGTTATTTGCAGTAACAGAAGCTATGTGATCGTTTTCATAGCTTCTGTTGCTGCTAATAACTAGACACCAGTGCCTACGAGCTTTAATTTGTTACGGTCAATGCTGACTTTTGTAGTGGAACAGACCCCTCCCCACTGACGCAAATGACGAAAAAGGAAAATGTTTATTTTTTTTTTTTTCAAATGAAATTACACAATTATTTAAATTCTCATTTTTGTAAATTAATATTAAAATAAATAAATAAATTTTCTTGTAAACGCGCTCTTTGGTCGGAAGCAGCGAAGACAAGGCATTGCTATCTCTGACCAAAGAGGTGCGGTAGCGTTAATAGACGTCTGCCAGTCGAGAGCGGTAGCAGTTGCAATTAAGATCTCTTTTGTGATAATACGTAGAGCAGTTCATAGGAACAGTGCAAGTGACTGATGTATTCTTGTAAATGATATTGACCAGTTTGAAGATTCGATAATGTCAGATTTCATTGCAACTCAGTTTCTTATGGTCGCAAATAAGTACAAGCAATAAATGAATATGAAAAACAGCAAGATCAAGAGCTATAAAAAAATCACTTCCGTACCTATCTACTTCAAGAATCGGAGGGAGAAAATCAACGGAGACAACAGTCTGACCAGTAGCTATCAAGAGAAATCGAAGATCTACACAGCCTATTGTAAAATTAGGTTAAAAGGGATTCTAAAAGCAAATTCACTCTGTTAAATCTAAAAAATTATTCAAGGTTGTTATTGCTGTAGTAAATTGACCCATATTGTCCTATACGGTCGTGAAAAGTTACATTCTCAATACTGCATTACAAACACTTTCTCTTGGCGACTTAGAAAACTTTAATAGAAATTTGTTCACATAGAAATAGGCAATTTTACTTCGGATCGAAAATCAGGGGTAGTAGTCTCATTCACGAGTTCGTATCCCCCTAAACTTTAAAAAAATAAACTACCTACCAAATTTACTACACCTTCCTTCTAATTTCACGTCTTAACATGTTTGTGCCTGCGTCATAGGAAGGACACTGCAACCACGAACCTTTTCTCAGATGTGTAAGAGTTGTGGAGAAGCATCAGCAGCTATAGGGTCCAGTTTCATACAGAGTGTTTACTTAAAGTGTTCAGTACTCAGATTTTCAGACACAGCTTAACATAGTACACTTAATTACAATTGCAATAACAGTAATCATGAGCCTATTGGACAAGTCGATAAACTTAATCACCAAATTAATACATTAATATCAACTTCTCAGCTTCCTGCACCCATAGATGCGTTGCCTAGGTGAAGAACCATCAGATGGTAAGCGCTGACCTTTTTTAGTATCCTCTGATTAGTTAAATTTAGAAAGCTACAAAGTAGTTTAAATCAGTAAGGTTCGAAACTATTGCGTTCCAATTTCTGCTGCATGCGCACCACGTCGAATATGTAGACTATTTTCTCCGGCAGTCGCTGTTTTGAGGCCACAGTAGTTTCACCAAGCTAAACGTTAGGAGGTGCCTCCAGCTCAAACCCCCCTTATAAAGTTGGGCGTGGGTAGCCGCGCGGTCTAGGGAGCCTTGTCTCGGTCTGCGCGGCTCCCCCCTCCCCTCGGAGGTTCGAGTCCTTCCTCGGGCATGGGTGTGTGTTAGTTTAAGTTAGATTAAGTAGTACGTAAGCTTAGGCACTGATGACCTCAGCAGTTTGGTCCCATTAGACCTTACCACAAAGTTCAAAAAAAAAAAAGAAAAAAAAAAGTTGACCGTAGGAACTATATTCTTTCGGAGTAATCATATTGCTGTGCTTGTCCCAGACCATAAAACTGTGGAGCTTCACTCTCCATTCTCCATTCCATGGCAGCCTTTAGAAGGTAACACTTCATTAGAGATATTAACACGGAAGTGGCTCTAAGCGCCATGGGACTTAACATCTGAGGTCATCAGTCCCCTAGAACTTAGAACTACTTAAACCTAACTAACCTAAGGACATCACACACATCCATGCCCGAGGCAGGATTCGAACCTGCGACAGTAGCGGACACGCGGTTCCAGACTGTTGCGCCTTGAACCGCACGGCCACTCCGGCCGGGTTAACACGGAAATTGCCGCCGTAATTTTCTGACATGAACTGGCTTCCGTCACCTTGGAAGCAGTCTTGTTTGCCAGATCAGTAGCAGACAGGCAGTTCCGGGATAGTATCGCTAACCCTTATTAAGCGATGCGATTATGTGGCTTGCACCGCAAGCTTCCGGTATCACATGCATTCAGTGATGCTGACGTGGTAAGAATTGGCGCTATCCGACACTTCTCAATGGAAAATCACATTCTCTATTGATACTTACCTCCTATAGTTGATCTTATTTCAATGAAAATAGCTTTCTAGGCATTGGACGACCTCCTGTTATTAACTTTTCCTACGGAAGAACAGCACACTGGCGAGTAATCCGTAGTTGGGGGTTGACTTCATTCCACAGTGTAACAAAGCTACATCGCATTCAATATGTTATTTGATTATAAACATAAAATGATTCTCGAATTGCTTGTCTGTTACTTTTTGTAGCTCACCTCTGTCCCTCTATTTATCTCCTTTTTTTCTTCTACTTCTTCAACTCATGTATTAGGCAAACTGCCTCTTACGGTACTTCCAATGCATTTATAATTGAGAGCCTTCCCGGGAGCCTTTCTCCACCCATGTGGTTCTACGCGTTCCGTCCATTTTCTCCTATTTTATTTTATTGTTTCATTTAGGCTTTACATTCCTAAATCTTTCCTAATATCCTCATTTATTTTAAGATCTTCAATTGGCACTAATGGGATGATGACGCAAATACACTAGCCTCTCTCAACCAACTGTGGTGTGTCTTGCCTAGCAAACGAGGCTCTGACGGACGAGTACCTGGCGGTATAACCATAACACCGAGCACAGATGACATGCAGTACCGAGTTCTTAAGCCGTGGCTGGTTAAGCTGAGAGATGGCAGCTCCGTTGCCAGTCTTACTGTCAATGGGCCGATGTTCCATTCAGGGACCCAATAAATGTACTAACAACATTTAGTCCACCTTCCCTTTTGCTACCAAATTCATTTATTCTGGCAATAGAAATACATATTTTACGAGAAAAGTGCAATGTTTCTACCGTCAGTGGACAGAACATTTGCAGCAAGGCTTTCTTTCTGCTGTTTGTAGGGAAACTATAAGTAAGGACAGCCGATTAGGTACTTAATTTACATCTCTTCAAAATAACAACATGGCCCTGCATTGAAACCAATGTCCACTGAACGCCCACTACATGTTCTATGGATTCGTGAGGTGAATTTAGAAACGTACCCTATAATTCATTCAAGGCATTAGGCGTGGCCATGAGACGTTTATCACGCGAGGCCTCCTGTCAGCGACCAAATTTCTCCGCAACCTCGTTGCGTGCCTAATTCGTGAGCCCGCTCCATCTCTTCTCAACGGACAATGAGCAAGCGTGACAGTAGTTACGCCGGCGTTTTGCACACGGAGCCGCAATCAGCGGTGCAAATACCTAGCGACGTGGTGCAGCTGTTAAGAAACCGAAGTCGAAATCTCGGAGGTACCGTGTTCAAATTCTCGTCCGACCATCCACGTTTAGGTTTGCTGGTTTTTTAAATCACTGAAGCAAAAGGCCATTGGCGTTTTCCCTGTCAGTATTTCCCGTTTCCGTGCTTATGCTACGACAAAGTCATGAAGCTCGGTATATTAGAATGTGAAGCCATTTGACAATAAGTAACACAGACCAAACCTTAAGTATCAATGTATACAGAAAACCAAGATACACAGACACAGTCATTAATAAATCTTCCACACATCCCAACTCACATAAACAAGCTGCATTCAGATCCTTCTTAAACAGAGCACAGAAATTCCCACTTAATGCTGCCGAGTGTGAGACAGAAATGAACACTATCAAATATATTGGACATAATAATGGCTATCATTAACATGAAATAGACACACTATCACAATGCAAAATTAAAAATAACAACAAACAATGTGATACAGCTTCCTCACACAACATCCAAAAACACAAGTATATAACGTTACCATATTTAGTGTCGTATCAGACAAAATAGGCAAGCTGTTTAAAAAAAAAAAAAACAGACATCAGGATCACCTTTGCTACCAACAACAACTTAAAAGAGAAACTGATACATAACATCTGACATCCCACAGAGAAACTTGAAAAATCAGCAATTTATAAAATTACATGCAGTCATTGCAACAAATATTACATTGGCCAAACGGGAAGAAATTTTAAAACCCGCTTTAAAGAAGAAGACATTTACTGGTTTAGACTTGGCAAACCGAATAAACGTATAAATGAAACAGTACACAGTGTTACAATAGACAACGATCTCAAAGTACTACAAAATTTCGAAAAGAGCTGGAAAATTGGCATCTTAGAAGAAATGGAAATATTCATCCATGGCCACATGGGGAATAACTAGATCCTGAATGAAATGACAGACTTCAAAAACTCACATTTCTTTTCCAGTTTCACTACATTACTCTTAGAATAAAAGATACATAACATGACAATCGTTTGACCTTAGCCCCAGCAATAGCTTAGAAATATGTAAAATAAATGGTTTATATCATGATGTGTACAACAATATTGTAACAGGTGGTCAATTTGTAATGTGTCAACCTGCATCTGTTATACGATAAGAAGACTTGCAGAAGACGTATAACCTCTGACACCACATACATCGAACAAATCGATAGTCAAATCGAAACCAGCTGTATTTCGACCACCATCATGTCCACTGCACTACAGATTTGTTTTTGTGATTGTGTTTCCAAGTTACTGTCACGTTAGTGAAAATTTGTGAACAGGGATCAAGAGAGCCACGGAAATGGAAACACCTCAGCGCATCACAACGAGACTGCCACGCTAGAAGAACATCAGTCCAACTTGCAAAGTGTTATCGACTCTTACTAAGTTTTATCTTCTTCCACAGGACAACCACAGCATTTATGAAAAGACTATGTAACATCAGTATGACCTTATTGTAAAATTGTTTTTGTAATGCCAGTTAGCCTGAAGATGAGGTAGTCCCTCGAAACATGTCGCTAAATTAAAAAGTAATACAATAGTTTACAAAGTTTGGGACTGGTAGCGGCAATTAAAAAAAAAAAGAAAAGAAAAAGAACTTTACTCGGTCTATTAACTTGTTCGTAGGCGGTACATTAAATCTCTAACCTTCTTTCGGCAGCACAACAATGATATAAAATTTTGTCATGGAAGAGCAACATTCGACGAAATAAAACATTCTTGATACAGGATACTTCATGTATGTGTTGGTCAAATCCGGGGAAATCTCACTAGCATGAGGTAATAGGAATGGCACGTTGCTATTCAAACTACGAAGCATTTAAATTTCTTGAAGCAACGTAACTTAGGACGACGTATACCACTTAAGATTCTTCGAACGTCTCCGAATAGAGCACTGTCTAATGATTCATGAATTCCTGCTATGGTGAGACGCCTACTTATGGCACATGCCTATCAGTATACTACGACTGAATTTCACAAAAATGGCTCTGAGCACTGTGGGACTTAACTGCTGTGGTCATCAGTCCCCTAGAACTTAGAACTACTTAAACCTAACTAACCTAAGGACACCACACACATCCACGCCCGAGGCAGGATTCGAACCTGCGACCGTAGCGGTCTCGCGGTTCCAGACTGAAAAGTGCAGAGGCAAAGATGATGTTGAATGACAGGTGAGGTATGAGTGGCGGCAACTTGAAATTAGCGGAGATTGAGGCCTGGTGGATAACGAGAAGAGAGAATATATTGAAGGGCAAGTTCCCATCTCCGGAGTTCGGAAAGGTTGGTGTTGGTGGGAAGTATCCAGATAACCCGGCGCCTAGAACGGCACGGCCAATTCGGCCGGCTGAATTTCACAGAGCAGCTAACAGTTTTGCTGAGTCCTTCTCTTCTCTGTCAAATTTTTTGTTATTTCCGTGGCACCTCGTTTATGAAGAGTGTGTGTATCTATTTACAATTTTGCATCACTGTGTGGTTTACCGTTAAATTTCTGAGGGCGTTTGTTCCTACAGGAGTGAACCAGCATATAGCGTCCTCCTGCGTATATCTCGCAAAAAGACCACTAAGGTAAAATTAGAGAAATTCAAGGTCAGTCTTTGGCTTACCATACAATGGTTTTTACCACGAGCCATTCTCAACTGAAACAGCCGTGGGTGTTGGGGGGGGGGGGGGGGGGGGGAGGAGAGTGGCAGTGGTACACAATGTACTCTCCACCTCTCACCGTAAGCCAACTTGGGAACTATGAGTGTGGATGTAGGTGTAAATCATTCAGATTATAGCAAGACAAGCATTTCATAAATTTATTATGTGTTTTGTTCAACTTGATTAATATTGAAACTTCTTCGCAGATTAGAACTGTGTGCCTGATAGGGAATCGAACTTGAGATGTAGCCTTTCTATTAGGAATACTAGTCTAGAGAGGAATGAAAGATTTTATGAAATTTCGGAAGCAGGAGAGGTTTTGGCCGAGCTGCAGGCTCTGAGGCGGAGCCGTGACTCGTGCTGTGCTATGGCTTCTATTTTTTCGTACTTGATAGCCAATACCCGTGGTCTAGGGGTAGCGTCTTCGATCCCCGCCACTGCCTAAATTTTGATACATAATCAGCATTGGCGGCCGAAGACTTCCGGCATAAGAAGTCAGCCTCATTCTGCCAACGGCCTTGTCAAAGAGGGCGGAGGAGCGGATAGAGGTTTAGGGAACTCTCTTGTCCTAGGGGTGGGAAATTGCCCCTAAAGGCGGAAGAATCAGCAATGATCAACGACATGAGGATGCAGAAGGCAATGGAAACCACTGCATTAAAGACACGTAACGCGCATCCACAAGACATGTGGCCTGTAGATGAAGAAGTGTCATGATGATCTCTCCATTGGCAAAAGATTCCGGAGTAGTCCCCCATTCGGATCTCCGGGAGGGGACTGCCAAGGGGGAGGTTACCATGAGAAAAAGATTGAATAATCAACGAAAGGATAACGTTCTACGAGTCGGGGCGTGGAATGTCAGAAGTATGAACATGGTAGGGAAACTAGAAAATCTGAAAAGGGAAATGCAAAGGCTCAATCTAGATACAGTAGGGGTCAGTGAAGTGAAGTGGAAGGAAGACAAGGATTTCTGGTCAGATGAGTATCGGGTAATATCAACGCAGCAGAAAATGGTATAACAGGTGTAGGATTCGTTATGAATAGGAAGGTAGGGCAGAGGGGGTGTTAGTGTGAACAGTTCAGTGACAGGGTTGTTCTAATCAGAATCGACAGCAGACCGACAACGATAGTTCAGGTATACATGCCGACATCGCAAGCTGAAGATGAACAGATAGAGAAAGTGTATGAGGATATTGAAAGGGTAATTCAGTATGTAAAGGGGGACGAAATTCTAATAGTCATGGGCGACTGGAATGCAGTTGTAGGGGAAGGAGTAGAAGAAAACGTTACAGGAGCATACGGGCTTGGGACAAGGAATGAAAGAGGAGAAAGACTAATTGAGTTCTGTAACAAGTTTCAGCTAGTAACAGCGAATACCCTGTTCAAGAATCACAAGAGGAGGAGGTATACTTGGAAAAGGCCGGGAGATACGGGAAGATTTCAATTACATTACATCATGGTCAGGCAGAGATTCCGAAATCAGATATTGGATTGTAAGGCTTACCCAGGAGCAGATGTAGACTCAGATCACAATATAGTAGTGATGAAGAGTAGGTTGAAGTTCAAGACATTAGTCAGGAAGAATCAATACGCAAAGAAGTGGGATACGGAAGTTCTGAGGAATGACGAGATACGTTTGAAGTTATCTAACTCTATAGGTACAGCAATAAGGAATAACAATAGGCAGTACAGTTGAAGAGGAATGGGCATCTCTAAAAAGGGCCATCACAGAAGTTGGGAAGGAAAACAAAGGTACAAAGAAGGTAACTGCGAAGAATCCATGGGTAACAGAAGAAATACTTCATTTGATTGATGAAAGGAGGAAGTAAAACATGTTCCGGGAAAATCAGGAATACAGAAATACAAGACGCTGAGGAATGAAATAAATAGGAAGCGCAGGGAAGCTAAGACGAAATGTCTGCAGGAAAAATGTGAAGACATCGAAAAAGATATGATTGTCGGAAGGGCAGACTCAGCATACAGGAAAGTCAAAGCGACCTTTGGTGACACTAAAAGCAACGGTGGTAACATTAAGAGTGCAACGGGAATTCTACTGTTAAATGCAGAGGAGAGAGCAGATAGGTGGAAAGAATACATTAAAAGCCTCTATGAGGGTGAAGATTTGTCTGATGTGATAGAAGAAGAAACAGGAGTCGATTTAGAAGAGATAGGGGAGTAAGTATTAGAATCGGAATTTAAAAGAGCTTTGGAGGACTTACGGTCAAATAAGGCAGAAGGGATAGATAACATTCCATCAGAATTTCTAAAATCATTAGGGGAAGTGGCAACAAAAAGGACTATTCACGTTGGTGGGTAGAATATATGAGTCTGGCGACATACCATCTGACTTTCGGAAAAGCATCATCCACACAATTCCGAAGACGGCAAGAGCTGACAAGTGCGAGCTTAACAGCTCATGCATCGAAGCTGCTTACAAGAATAATATACAGAAAAATGGAAAAGAAAGTTAAGAATGCGCTAGGTGGCTTTAGGAAAAGTAAAGGCACGAGAGAGGCAATTCTGACGTTACGGCTAATAATGGAAGCAAGGCTAAAGAAAAATCAAGACACATTCATAGGATTTGTCGACCTGGAAAAAGCTTTCGACAATATAAAATGGTGCAAGCCGTTCAAGATTCTGAAAAAAGTAGGGGTAAGCTATAGGGAGAGACGGGTCATATACAATATGTACCTCAACCAAGAGGGAATAATAAGAGTGGACGATCAAGGACGAAGTGCTCGTATTAAGAAGGGAGTAAGACAAGGCTGTAGCCTTTCGCCCCTACTCTTCAATCTGTACATCGAGGAAGCAATGATGGAAATAAAAGAAAGGTTCAAGAGTGGAATTAAAATACAAGGTGAAAGGATATCAGTGATACGATTCGCTGATGACATTGCTATCCTGAGTGAAGAATTAAATGATCTGCTGAACCGAATGAACAGTCTAATGAGTACACAGTATGGTTTGAGAGTAAATCGGAGAAAGACGAAGGTAATGAGAAGTAGTAGAAATGAGAACAGCGAGAAACTTAACATCAGGATTGATGGTCACGAAGTCAATGAAGTTAAGGAATTCTGCTACCTAGGCAGCAAAATAACCAATGACGGACGGAGCAAGGAGGACATCAAAAGCAGACTCGCTATGGCAAAAAAGGCATTTCTGGCCACGAGAAGTCTACTAATATCAAATACCGACCTTAATTTGAGGAAGAAATTTCTGAGGATGTACGTCTGGAGTACAGCATTGTGTGGTAGTGAAACATGGGCTGTGGGAAAACCGGAACATAAGAGAATCGAAGCATTTGAGATGTGGTGCTATAGACTAATGTTGAAAATTAGGTGGACTGATAAGGTAAGGAATGAGGAGGTTCTACGCAGAATCGGAGACGAAAGGAATATAGGGAAAACACTGATAAGGAGAAGGGACAGGATGATAGGACACCTGCTAAGACATGAGGGAATGACTTCCATGGTACTAGAGGGAGCTGTAGAGGGCAAAAACTGTAGAGGAAGACAGAGATTGGAATACGTCAAGCAAATAATTGAGAACGTAGGTTGCAAGTGCTATTCTGAGATGAAGAGGTTAGCACAGGAAAGGAATTCGTGGCGGGTCGCATCAAACCAGTCAGTAGACTGACGAAAAAAAAAAATTATGTATAGAAATCAAAATATTAGTAAGACATGGAGGGGGGCAATAAATTAGACGACTAATTTATTTTTGATTGAAATGAAATTCGTATTTAGTGACCAAAGACTGAGCAAAAGAAGAACCTACTAATGGGATCAGATGGCTCTGAGCACTATGGGACTTAACCTCTGAGGTCATCAGTCCCCTACAACTTAGAACTACTTAAACATAACTAACCTAACGACATCACACACATCCATGCCCGAGGCAGGATTCGAACCTGCGACCGTAGCAGTCGTGCGGTTCCAGACTGTAGCGCCTAAAACCGCTCGGCCACCCCAGCCGGTGAACCAACTAATCATCAACCCTAAGGAGCCATCTCATAGTTGAGGCATATATTCTGTCGTCAAATCGCGGAACTTACGGAAGAAGTTGTAATAAACTCGACACTTTCCGGTTATCCGTTGGTGTCGTTAGCGTCGTCTTCAGTCCGGAGACTGGTTTGATGAAGCTCTCTACGCCACTCTATCCTGTGAAAATCTCGTCATCTCCGAATAACTACTGCAACCCAAATAGTGTCGCGTTAGCGGCCATCTAACGTGTCAGTAGTGTGAACATAACGCATGTCATAGAAAGTAACGTTTAGCAGCAATCCGCTGCATTTTTTTCGCCACCTTCATCTCGTATCAAATGGCTGAGCATGATTCTAGTGACAATTTACTCTAGAAGGATCTTTCTGACACCACTGTACCCTGTTGTTAGTAGTAATGTTTTCTGATTGAAAATCGTAAAAGAATGACAAACCACAATGTTCAAACTGTACAAACATTTCGGCATTCTGTACTCCGGTCCCGAAAAGGTATGCCAGAACTAAAAGTGTCATCTAGAAGTATGAGTGTCTCTTTAGACCCTCGGAGAGATCCTCTGTCTTTGTGAATACGTATGAACGTGACTTTGAAGGCCTGTCTTTTGTTCTATACTGTGTGGAATAATAGCGGCTGTCACCGCGGGACAAGGCAAACATTTCGCTGTCAGTCACAGTAACGAGCCAAAAAGACCACCTACGCTGGTGGCAAGCTTGCTACATGCAGGATATGAGGCGCCTCTTCCAAACATGTGGCGTAGCAGATTCTTCCAATGTTCAGTATGATGTTCTCTGGTTTGGATACAATGACATTTCTGTCGTAGTGGAGACCACTGTGTGATTGATATGCCCTTCTAAATTAATCATTGTCTCTCCCGATCATTAAAAAATTGTCATAGCGGTTTTCTCAGTGTCTTTCGTCAGCAATCTCACGTACTGCGGAGATGGCACAGTACGGTAATTTCTGTTGATGAATATCTAATACAAAAATATATTTTAGCTGTACGATAAATTTCTTGAATGTTATCAGTTTGCCACAAATGTTGTTATTGTTAAGCATTAAACCATTGTGTTGTTTCATATTATTCGCTGATTGTGAGACATAGTTCCAGATGTGCAGCCGTTCTTAAGTGTCTCCAATACGTAACAGATACAGCAGAATGAAAATGCAAATCATAATGTAGCTACTTTTTGATAAAATCTTCTCGGGTTGACAGCCGAGTCAATGTTCTCTAGCAAGTTTCTTACTTGCCACCTTCAGGCGAAGATGACAATTAAGAAACTTGCTAGAGAACATTGACTCAGCTGTAAACCCGAGAAGATTTTATCATCGAGATTCGCCGAGAAAGCCTGCATTCTCATATAACCACTGGTTGTTTATTCGACAGAATATAAAGAGAACTTAAACACACATCTTTAGGTTACTGTCAGCGTAATTCTCTATGTCAGACAATTTTCCGAAGAGGAGCATGATTGGTCTTACAATAGACAACAGAATAAAATACACACGAATTAAGTAAAGTGAAAAACGGAAAGTACGCAGAAAAAGAGGATATGGTAAAATGAAATTGAATTTTTCGATTAAGCTGAGAGATATCTGCTGTCGATTGATAACTGCATCTTCGCAGGTTGTCAAAAGAGGACAGGAGGAAGGTTAGGGCCATAGAGGCGCTAACGTGCACGTATTGTCTCTGGCGATAGGGCTCTTGGAGCGGTAACAGGCTGCAGCTGGCAGTGTGAGTGCTGTGCTATTGGAAAGAACGCTCAGTCGTTTTTCCGGGTTTGGCCTAGTCTAGGGGAGATCTAGGGCAGCGTGGAGTGCAGTAACCAACAGTAACCTGCTACTCAAGGAACCCTGTAGCGCGAGGTCGCAAGTTAAGTCTTTAGTAAGGGGAATCTGAAAGCGTTGTGTTAACAGTTATGACAGGAAAAATATTTGCTGCTAATGACTCACCACGGTCATCAGGAGGCAGACAGAAAAATGAGTGTCCGGCAGGTGCAGAGATCAACCTTCCATGGGACGTATGTGTTACGCTTCATAACACGGACATCGTCGTCATTAAAGAAATGTTCGAAACAAACTATTAACTTAACCATGAACACCGAATGAAAAGCAGCGCCCCAAAATGATCACAAAGCTTCGCATCATCAACACCGATGGTGAACTTCCTGGGAGTTACAAACCGTGAAGGACGTCCAGGTGGGTATCCACTCATTACAATGCATATAGAATCATATTTGTGTAATGGGATGATAAGAACTGGTGGAATGTGATGGCATGCAGCCGAATGAGAGCTAATGGTGAAACTTGCTATCCTTTAAAACGTAGTTGCAGATACTGCGATAATATGTTTTATGGGTACGGAACAAACGAACATCCAGCGGCCGAATTTTGTCCAGTGGTCCCATGTGGTATGAACTGCAATATCACACGCTTTTCAGGGAGGACAGTTCGCCCTAAAGGAGTATGATTTGTATACGAAAACGAAGAATCAAGCAAAAGGGAGTTATTTTGTCCAGCTATTGCCCAAAAGCAGTGGTCATACAATAGTTCTCTTACTCTCAGTCTTGCTTGCTGTGATGTAAATATTCCTTACCGCCCTTGCAAGATCACGCACTGGAGAAAGAATTTTAGCGACACAGCACCTACAACTTCTCGCGGCACAATAAATAACTTTCCAGCCAATTCACCATCCAGATTAACAGTCGGCAAAAATGTGTACGAATATGTTAAGGCGTTGATGTTACCTGATTTTGATACAACTCTCTTGGTACCTATAATTTCCATAATATCCCCTTCAAATCGCGATTGATCGGAATTGGAAACAAATTTTTTACTGGACGATGGGATAAGTTCGTTTACTTCATCTACAAATTTTCGGGTCGATTCTGCAGTTTGCTGTACATCGTCAAGTTGACGCTTTGTTTCAGATTTCTTTATCTTATGTGTTCCAGTTCTATAGCACTGTTTAAAGTTAAGTAAGCATCAACTGCTTCCCTTGAAATCAGTGTACTTTGTACTGTGAACAAATTGATGTGCATAACGTAGGTCACTACCATGCACATACTGTAAAATGTTTCGAGCATCCTTTAAATGCGCAAACACCAGTTTTTGTAAAAAAAAATGCGTCTTGTCCTTCCTCTAACGTCCGTAGTTTTTGTTACGCACTACACTACGATATCCCTGAAGACTTATTCGAAATTGGTCCATAATTTTTTTTACTATGTACGTAATTATGTTTGGTACTCGCTCATTAGACAATGGTTGTCGTTTACTGCGTTTCGCTAGAGAAGGGATTTGTGGCTCCCTGTTCGAATGGTTCAAATGGCTCTGAGCACTATGGGACTCAACTGCTGTGGTCATCAGTCCCCTAGAACGTAGAACTACTTAAACCTAACTAACCTAAGGACATTACACACATCCATGCCCGAGGCAGGATTCGAACCTGCGACCGTAGCAGTCGCACGGTTCCTGACTGCGCGCCTAGAACCGCGAGACCACCGCGGCCGGCTCCCTGTTCGACAAGGATGACGAACTACAGGGCTCCACACCTCTTCCAGTATCACTTTCACTTGTTAAACACGTATCGTCATCATTGTAATCGTCATGTGCATTGTCCGCGCAGTCGAACATACACCACACGTTCCACGACTCACCTTGCACAAACGCTAATACTTCATTTTCCACTCTCTCCTCACTCCGCGAAATTTCTTCAGCTGATTTCTGACGAAATTAGTACCGTTGTTGTAGATATAATTCAACTTTTCTTTCTTTATAGTTGGCATTGCTCTGCTTCACATCAAAATCACTAGCACTGTAGCGCTGTTATGGGTTACTGTCGATCAAGCATTTGAATTACATTTCGTAGCCTCATGCAGTCCTCACCATTTGTTACCTCCAGTCCGGCCCACTACTGTCATTGGCAGCCAATATTGTGGTTGCATGGTAGACAATATTGGGGTGTCGAATGCTGTAAACATCATTGGCGGCCTGGGACCTTGCACTCAAGGGGTCCCTTGCTTGTCTCCCGTCTAGAAACATGAATTCTTCGGGAGGTTTCGCCAGCCAGAGGCACAGCGGACGGAATTACCTCTACACCCCTACGCTTTGGAAGGAGCCGTTGCAAAACCGGCACTCCATCTGGCTGTGGTTCCTGCTACCATATCTGACCAGCTTACGTGGAACAGATGGCGTCTGTGTTAGAATGGTGAGCATCTGCTATGTTAAGTTCTTACAAGAAGGTATCCTGTCTATATCATTCTTGCTTCCAATTTTTCTATTGAAGAGATCACTGAGAGTGCAGCGTTATATAAGCTGTATTTAGAATAAAGTGAAATATCAAACAAATATGTGTTCCGCTGCTTTACACGTATTTGAAGGCGCTGGTTGTCATTTATCAAACCTTGTTGGATGTGGGGAATGGAGGGTACTGTTGTCATTAATCCCTGCTTCCTTGTTTTGGCCTGTAAATTACCTGAGCTGTTGGAAAACTGTTTGAAGCAAGATTTTTTAAAGCTGGTGCTTCATTCAGTAGTAGCTGCTGTGAAGTATGTCATAGATTGTAGTCAAGTTTTAACTACTTTCAGTTGTTGCAGCCAGGAAGTATTATTTTATTGTATATTGGTGTCAACTCTGTGCTTATGGTTATTTCGTGTGTTACAGGTAGCTTATTTACTATATTGAAAATATAATCGCGTGCTTGGAGGCAATGGCGTCCACTATCGCACACGATGTATGTCGACGCCTGTCGACAGCTTAGGGTCTTGATTTAATTATCACTTTATAGTACACATCCGCTGTGACGGCATTGCCACTAGGTCTAAATTTTGTGCGTGACGACTTGCATGGCTGCGAAATTAACCCCCACGCTCACGTGATGTCATAATACCCATTTTTTCTCTGGGAGTTTGTGCGAGACTTCGTCTGTGTGCGTCCACCTCCGGCTGCTTCACGGGCTGTGTGAAATACCAGTGAATGATGTGCCTCTACAGGGTGTGACTCTGTGATGATGTTAATGATTTTTAGCTTTATGCATAAGGGTTTCGTAAGGATTTTAAATTATGTGAAAATTTTGCTGGAAGGCGTTAGGTGTACTAGTTCCCGAATACTGTGTACATATGGTCTGGATATTCTGTGTGCAATGGGTTACACTGCCTCATACATACAGTGCGATTCCGTGATGATGTTGCAAACTTTTCAGGATTATTGAGAAGAATAAATGTATAAATTAGAGGAGAGGAGGACTGGTCCGGAAACGGCCGAGTCGACAGTTATAAGCGGAAATCGTTCTGATACCTTTGGCAGTGAAATATATGATCAGGTATTGTTGTTGCTAAGATTATAGGGTAGTCTCCTTTCGGAGGTAGTAAAGGATCAACACAATAAAATATATCCATCAAGTAAGGACTCTAAAACGCATACCTTAAGAGCTATGGGCACTTTCCCTTTTTGTTTGATAGTAACGAAGATGAATAAGCGCTCATTGCTCTTAATGTATACAGTTTAGTGCTCATATTTACCACACTTTTTTTTCTTGTTTCAGTCGATATCGCCAACTATTAAAACGTGTGAACTAAATAGCTTGCAGTACAAGAGATGTGCTACATCACAATATCGAGGTTGAACAAGTGCTCAATTGCTCTTAAGGCATGAACTTTTTAGATCTCAGGTTTACTAGACTTTTTTTCTCGTTTTGTTCCATACAACCAACTTTGAAAGTTTCCTACCCTACGATCTTAGTAAAAACAGTAGCAATACATGTATTCCAATGTCAGAGATATAAAAAAGATTTTCGGTTATAGCTTTCGATTCGGTTGTTTCAGTGTCAGGGTATCTTACATCAGATTGGTACATGTAACATTGTGCATCAGCCCCGAAAATTTTTAACATCAACACGGAATCGTACTATACACAGGGTGTAACAAAAGTGTGCGGCACAAATTGCAGGACATATTCCTCACATGTAGGCGAAATAATTATATTTTCATCATGGGTCTGGAAAAGCTTTTTTTCAGTGTTACAACTCATTTTCTCCAACCCATGAGTCATGTGCAACACACACGAATAGAACGCAGCAGCAACTCTTTCTCACAGCAGATGTTCAACATCTTCCATGGACATGGATACACGCGTCAACCCGCTGTCGTAATGAATATCGGATGCGCTCATGTATCCCTGAGTATTGCGTATGGTTTCGCAGCCTTCCATAATACGGATACGGAGACACTGAAAATCTTGTGCTTGCGTTCCAAACACAATAGCTTTCAAATACGCACATAAATAAAAATCTAATGGGTTAAGGTCCGAAGATCGTGGAGGACAGACAATGGGCCCATCTCTATATATCCATCTGTCACCGAATCTATTTTTTAAAGGCTACTGACGTTAACACCTTAATTGGGAGGTGCTCCACGCTGTAAATGGGAAGGATACAGCTGGCCCTCGTCTAACACTCGCCAGACAATCATGTGGTCGACATTCAGTGTTGCAGCTCCTTGTCTTGTACCGCCGCGCGGAGTGGCTGCACTGTCACGGATTGCGCAGCCCCTCCCGCCGGAGTTTCGAGTCCTCTCTCGGGCACGAGCGTGTGTTGTACTTAGTATAAGTTAGTTTAAGTAGTGTGTAACTCTAGTGACCGATGACCTCAGCAGTTTGGCCCATTAGGAATTCACACACATTTGAAAATTTCTCTTGTACTGACGCTAGGGTCGTCGTCAACTGCATGAAGAATTGCCACCTCCCTTAGCGGTGTCCTCGCCATTCTAGGTCTTCCACGGTCGCGAGTATCAGGCTTAAATGCCCCATATTCCCTAAGACGACAGTCAGTGGCTACAAACGAGGCCATTGCAGTCAGCTAATCCATACATCAAATGGACATATTCCATCTCTCCGTCTGTGTACACTGCTATTGCACGAGCCAAGTCTGTATTTAACTCTACGTAGCAACCTGTGTGGTTGCAACCCTCGTACTGATCGTTGGAACAGTTGATGTTGCCTGTAACCATGAAATGACGTACGTCGCATAGCAACAGGGACGTGTAAAACAAAACTGGTGATCCACAACGTAACGTGCCGTCACCAAGACTGCATGCTCCCCATAACTCTAACGTTCTGTTCTTGTGCGTTTCCCATGAATCATGAGGTGGAGGTAATAAGTTGTAACATGGAAACAAAGCATTTTCAGACCTATGTTCGTATAACATAATTTCTTCATCCACATGAGAGATATGTGTCCTCCAATTTGTGCCTTACATTTTTGTTACACCCTGTATATACTATCGAAATATTTGTACTATTAGAGTCATGTCAGTATTCCAGTAGAAGGGAGCAGGACGCAAGCCTCCCGCAGGCAGGTAGTAGGACTCAAGCCTGCCGAACAAGTTAAGTACCTGCAGGTTATAGCCCCGAGCCCTTGGTGCTTCTTCGTGTGGTTATTTGTGGGTTGCGGTTTTTGTCTACAGCAAATCGCTTCACAGTAAACATATCCTCTGAGTAGAACGGGAAAGAAAAGGCAGCTTGCCCGCATTTCGTGGTCGTGCGGTAGCGTTCTCGCTTCCCGCGCCCGGGTTCCCGGATTCGATTCCCGGCGGGGTCAGGGATTTTCTCTGCATCGTGATGGCTGGGTGTTGTGTGTTGTCCTTAGGTTAGTAGGGTTTAAGTAGTTCTAAGTTCTAGGGGACTGATGACCATAGATGTTAAGTCCCATAGTGCTCAGAGCCATTTGAAAAGGCAGCTTCAGAAAGGTAACACTTTCGGATTCCAAAATTTGTTAAAATGTCGTGTAGTGTTATGGACTTGCAACATTAATATTGGATTTTGTGGTAAGTTTTATGGGACCAGACGTCTGAGGTCATCTTTCCCTTGGCTTACACACTACTTAACCTAAATTAAACTAACTTACTCTAAGGGCAACGCACGCACACACCCATGCCCAAGGGAGGACTCGAACCTCCGACGAGGTGAGCAGCGCGAATCGCGGCAAAGCGCCCTGAACCGCACGGCTACCTCGCGCGGCGTGCAACATTAAGAACTGCCAAAAGTTTTATTAAAGCTTAATCAACTGAAGACACCTATGTGCTCGATAATCGAGGCGATCACAACCATGTAGAAATAGCTGGTGGTTACATAG
Organism: Schistocerca gregaria; assembly: GCF_023897955.1. NCBI lineage: Eukaryota > Metazoa > Arthropoda > Insecta > Orthoptera > Acrididae > Schistocerca > Schistocerca gregaria. The sequence continues at coordinate 133,015,473 of NC_064927.1, read as the reverse complement.
TTTGTGAACTGAAGAGTAAACCTACAGAATATTATATCAGTGAACCATGAGAACTTACATATAGTTGTACGCAACAGAAGGGAGAACACACGGAACAGATAACCACTAAAGATATCGACAGCTTTCGTAAATCCAGTTACAAAGCTAGATTGAAAAAATTCCTGAAATTTCGAGCAAGTATTCAGAATTTCGTGTTGTTCTGAACACATTAAGCGTGAAAACTACAGATAGGGTGGATTTGTTGTTACATAATGGTGCCCACAAGAACACTGTATTGTTCTGTGAAGCTGAAAACCCCAAAATACTTAGTGTGACACAATATATGTTGATGGAACTTTCAAGTATTGCACAATTTTTTTGTCAACTATTTAAGACCTACGGGCTTGTTAACGGCCATTATATTCCAATGGCTTTTTTTGTTGAGCAATAAAAATTGTTCACCTTATCAGCATGTTTTTTCAACAGTTGTCGATATATAATCTATGTCTGATATTATCTCCATCAACAATATATTCATTGTTGGAAGAAGCATAGTGGAAGCTGGAAGTGAAGTGTGGCCCAATATAAGAAGCCAAAGTTGTAAGTTTCATCTGAAACAGAGCAGGTGGCAATAGAAACAAACGCTGGACTTTGAATACAGTTACTATTCAAGGAATGAAAACGGAAAGCGTCTGTCTTACACATTTGGTGTTCCACTGCTGGACGTAATGTCAACAATGCCTGTGTTTGAAAAACTATAATCATTCTGCGACTAGTTAGTATATACTTACGTACAGAAAAATACACCCTTTCCTCCATACATGTGGGCAGTCGCAGAAACCATCAGTGCTTGCGGAAATTTCCACATCAAGTACAATAGTCAGTTCTGTTCCTGCAGTCCAGATATATACAGATTTCTTGAGATACTGAAGCAATTTCAACTCTACATCAGAATTGCAAATAACTCCTCAAAAACAAAAAGAACGAAAAGTCTTGTCCGGATTTAAAATAAATGAAACAACAGGTGGCAAACTTCAAAGGTGGAAATATTTCAAGACTGCAATGAATGAAATTAATTTCCTGTAGAGTAAAGCCTGAGACCCGCTCCCCGTGGTGCAACCTGAGTAACGCTAAACGAACTGGTTGAATATCAGGATATTCAGAGTCGTTATTCCTTAGTACTTAAGATAGTAAAATGTTTTACAGCTCCGACTACGAGTATGTATGTTACTACCTGCTTTTCACGGGAGGATAGGGTTACTTCTCTGACCGTGGGATGCTGGAGCCATGCGGCCCAGCGAAGGACCCATCGACCGGAGTGGATCTGAGCACTAAGCGACTTAACTGCTGAGGTCATCAGTCGCCTAGAACTTAGAACTAATTTAACCTAACCTAAGGACATCACACACATCCATGCCCGAGGCAGGATTTGAACCTGCGACCGTAGTGGTCACTCGGTTCCAGACTGTAGCGCCTAGAACCGCACGGCCACTCCGGCAGGCCCCATCGACCGTTTGTGAAACGTAAATCAATGCTTTGACCGTAAACGTAACTGTAAAAAGTACGTATTTGCTTGAAAGTAAATGATATACCCTCGTCAAATTGGATAAGGTCTTTGTAGCCATATGCGTAAATCAAAATGTACCTCAAGTTTCCTTAGTCCATTAAAATCGTAACAGCCTTTCTGGGACTCCCCGTGTTGTAGCTTCCAAGTGCCTGCCAAGAAGTGTACACATCAGGCGCTGCTTGTAAATCGTTTTTTACAATCGCCTGTGAACATGTATGGTGCCTGAACCTTGGTGCAGGAATTTCTCCAGTTGCAACGTCACGGCTCGGGAAAAACCGGTTGAAACCGCCAGTGCGTCTTCTCCTCGCCGGCTTTGTTATGGAGAACGTGCTGTGTCATCGCCGAGTGCGCTTCTTGCGACCTGTCGGTCTTGACCGGTCGGTGGTCCCGCGGTGGCGTGGGCGGAAGCCAGCCGTGGAGTTGTCGGTGGCATCTGGCTCACGCCGCCTGTGCAGGCGCCGAGCGAACGGCCGCCGCAAGGTCATTGCCGCGCGGGGCGAAGCGGCTCTCGCAGGCCGTTCACTCGGAGATGCAGACCGCCGCGGGACCAGGAAAGTTGTGTTCAGGGTACAAATGTGACGAGAGAGAGAGAGAGGAGACGGAAGCCGACGCGCTCGAGTTCCTCACTGTGACGGAGAAAACCACGTGATCTGCCATCAAGCACCTCAAAGCCCGAGTTTTTGAAGAGTATATGCAGGAGGAATAGCGCACGTGATGTGGAGAAATGGGGAAAAGTTCAAGTGGATCATAATTGCCAGCGACATTCAGATAACCTGCTGGTTTATTTCATACATCCCGCTCATATAGTGTACCTCTCAGTTTCATTTCAAGAAAAACATTAAGCGAACTAATATAATTGGTACTAGGGATTGCAAGCGAACTATCGCCGAAAAAAGGTAAAGTAATTCGCTAGATTTGGTCTACGTGTCTAAAAACGAGTGTCCCTCGATGAACAACTGTGTGCGTTCCTCAGGAGGTGTCCAGATCAGCATAGCGTGCCTCTTTTAAAGTGATACTCTTCCAGTTAGCTCGACTTGATTTTGGAACATGTCAGTTGGATGTCTGGAAGATGTACGACACTGCAGAAGAGAAAAATCGTTAGTCCAACAGAAACAGAAAGAGAACCTGCCGTTATGGTGTCAAGACGACGTCCAGGAGTCGTTCAACTTTGCCACATCGAGATAACTGCCTATAGCAATTTACAAACAACAAATACGGAGGAGTATAACAGTGTGCAGACATTCGTATTGGGAGACGGAAAGATGTAAGGAGAGGGAATTGGTAAGCAGCCGTGGCGTGTTGATGCATGATTGCCGAACCATCGCTCGAAGCACTCACTTCCTTTAAATATCTGGGAGTACGCGTAAGGAGGTCCGTCACTATCACTGAGAGGTCAGCGAATATAACTGTTATCGGAGGATCCGGTTTCTCTTTTCAGGACACTAAGGATTTTCCTCGGCGTGAGGACTGGAATGGGTACTCAGCTTGAATTAGAAATTCACCTCCAATATCTGCAAAGCCGACAACGGCTGGGAGAAGGGTTTGCTGACCCCGCGTTCCTCCATACTGTACCCAAATGATCCTATTTTCGTAGCTGACCCGGTGGTCGATCGGCCCCGTTGTCCGTCTGCTCCCAGAGCGGCGAAGCATTGAGTACAGAGCTATTACAATGGAAGAGCAGCATAAAATAATCGCAGGAAAGCAGATGCCACAGTGAGATTCACTGTCAGAATCCTCTGTTATCCTTACCAGATACGAGAGATAGACAGACTAGATCATCGAGTCCTAGAAGAACACAGATTCAAGCAGTAAATGCGGAAGTGTCCTCCAATGAGGAGCTGCGAAACAGTCACAAAGGAATTACAACGTTTGCTGCGATTGGGCCTTGATTTAAATCAATGTGTCGGACAGGGATTCGTATCAGAAATGGACAGAAGCTCTGAATACTGACCCCTCCAGACTCAGGAGTCATCGCGACCGCACGGACTACCCAAGCACGCCTCCCGCCAGACCCAAATCCTCAACTTATCCTTACACTACTAATGTAGTGCCCCTGGTCCATTATCTACATCAGTCACGGCATTTTGCCCATTCTGAGCTGAAATGGTGCTTGAGCGCCGCGTGGTTTGAGGCGCCATGCGAGGATTGAGCGGCCCCTCCCGCCGGAGGTTCGAGTACAATACATACTGCAAAAGACACTGTGTAGCTTAGTGTAAAAATTCCAAGAGCGTACATTCCTCAAAGAGTCAAGCAATATATTTCTATACATATAGCCGGCCGGTTGACCAAGCGGTTCTAGGCGCTTCAGTCTGGAACCGCGCGACCGCTACGGTCGCAGGTTCGAACCCTGCCTCGGGCATGGATGTATGTGTTGTCCTTAGGTTTCAGTAGTTCTAGGGGACTGATGACCTCAGATGTTAAGTCCCATAGTGCTCAGAGCCATTTGAACCACTATACATATATCTCACGATAAGATCTCTCCGTGTAACTTTCGCGACCGAAAAGGTGAATTTACGGTGGGACGAAGTACCCCCTGCCAACCTCCTTCTTTTAAACTGTTGTCGTCGTTCCCTAAGAGTTTCACGTGTGTACGTAGCGATATTGTGATTATAGCTGTTTTTATAGAAACCAATCGCGGCTGTACAGCGGTTAACGTGCTGCATTCATAGTCGGGTGGAATAAAATTCAAATCTCCACAAAACACAGAGAGATTATCCGTGGATGCGCTGAGGTGCTTGAAAGGAATGCTCGAACGATTCCAAAGAAACACTTCTTCCGCATCCGTTCAGAAACGGAGATTGTGGTGCGTCACGAATGATTTCGTCGTCGACGGAACGTGAAACGTAAATCTTCTATTTTGTTTGTACAGAGCTCATCGCTACATATACTAGAGCTGTGTGTCGTAAACACTTTTACAGATTTTAGTTAAATATTTTAAACATTTTAGTTACATAGCTACTACAACGGAGTTTCAAGATTAATGTTCACAATCTCTGAAACAGTCATACCTTTTTAACTTAAATAATGAAAAAAAGATAAAATCATCATTGTCTAGTGAGCGCTGCTCTTTGAATAAACATGAATGAAGGTGTGAAATGGCAGGAAGACATAAGAAGATGAAGTGACAATCGGTAGAGAATCTCTTTCTTGAAACATCCGCCCATTAGTAGACGTAAAAAGCTGGCTGAAAATATGAATAGACCCTGTGGCGCAAACCGTTTCACCGCGGAGGCATTGTCCGTGGCACAGGATGATGATGATTTGACGCTCGACGTACCTCTACACTATGACGTAATTAAATGACCCCCGCGGTTTCAGCCAGTTGGCTGTTCTGTCGTGTGAACGCAGCGTGGCATAAAGGGCCATAAAGCTGCGTTAAGCGTACTTCACCCACAGCCATTCTATTACGGTAGGAAACTTCGCGTGGAATTTCTGACTGCAACAGGCGACAGAGGATGTTTAGCAGCAGATGTCTCAAATGTACTACATTTTACTGAATATTAATTTCATACAGTGTAATGGTACAGATCAGTGACCCTATTTTTACCACAAACCGAAACACGCGATACTCAATCTCGAGCAGTCGGAGTACTTGATATACACAAACACTGGGAGTACCCGATACAATTGGACTACTAGGTTATCCTATGTATAAAAATACTTAGGAAATTATATAAATTTTGGTTGTCTTTAACTGAACAAATTATAGAAAAAATTTTCACTTACGTACAAATATATTAAAATGAATAAAGAGAATGTGTATCAAAATGTAAAAATTATGTTCATTTTAAATTTGAAAGAATCGTCTGAAATGAATTACATATTTTATTGTTACTACTTAATTAAATATTAGATTATAATCTGAAGAACTTCCGTTACTGGATTATAAATCTTTAATTATCTTTTGGTGCAATGGTTTGTGTGGTTGCATAGCACGGACTGTTCCAGCGTCGTTAGCCAAGTCTGAATGGTGAAGAACGAAGTGACAGACATTTTAATTACGAAAAACTGGGAATCACAAGAGGAGTAGGGGCCCTGGTGCTCGAAGACTGGCAATACTGGAAAAAACTTTAATCTTGGATTACTTTTTCCAGTCATTCAGAAAACCCGACGGACGAGGCAGGAACAGAAACTTTGAAACTGTTTGAGGCCAATCAAGGTGACTTCTCCAGCCGCCCAGTCACCATGGGTGACTGGCGCTTGGATCATTTTGGCGATGAGATAAAGGAGCTAAGCAAGCGGAGGTATCATGTGAATCCACAACCGACGAATAGAAGGTGCCCGTTAGGCAAGGGCATGAAGTTGGGAGTGTCACGGTGGTAATGCAAACAGATTAGGCTCATAAAGGGTAGATCGTCATAGGAGCATATTACATAAATATCTGGGAAGCTACCGAGTGAGGTAGCGCAGTGGTCAACACACTTGGCTCGCATTCGGAAGGACGGTGGTTCAGATCCGCGTCCGGCCAAATTTAGATTCCGCTAAATCACTCCAGGCAAATGCTGAGATGGTTCCTTTCAATATGGCAAAGCCGATTTCCTTCTGCATCCTTTCCTAATCTGAACTTGTGCATCGTCTCTAATGACCTCTTTGTCGACGACACGTTAAACACTTCCTTCCTTTGCTCGAGGGGCTCTCAAGAAGAATCTTCGCGGTACGCTGTCTAAGGTTGTGCTTATTCCATGATAAGACCGTAGCTCATTCTGCATAGGACGCGGTCACACGTGCTGTTTGCTTGACCCATCGATGAAATTTTGCCTGATTCCCCCTGCCCCCTTTTCCTTTAACATCTCACCTACCGACATGGTCATCTTTTCTCGGATAAAGAAACTATTAAGTGGCAACCATCTCCAGAAATACTACATGGTGATTTTGGTGGCGGAACGTTTCTCGAACAGACAAACTGCATACTTCTACAACCGACGACATCCATCGTACGATAAAATGTGTCACATTGAAGGGTGAACATATAGAAAAGGACTAACTGCATTAGCAGATTTCATGGTCACAGCGCCATGTGTTCAAAGTGACAATTAAAACTTCGTCATTACCCTTCATAAATATCCATCACACGATTACACCTTCAACATTTACGAAGAAGCGAGACAAGCGAGATGAATCGCAATGGATGTACCAGTTATTACCAGATTAATTCATGGTTTGGGTATAATATAATGCTGATCCTAAACCCGTGAGCCTTGTGACATCCTGTGAACAAAGACAAGAAATTTCGGGGCGAGAGGGTTGGGGGGTGGGTGGGAAGGAGGTAGTTTTTGCTGATAAAGTTGATCTATAGCTCACGATGTTGTTGTTGGCGAGTTGTTTGCGGCCCTCCATACTCTTTTACAATTTGCAGTAGTAGGCGATACGCCTGTCATGAACCATTCTTGCCACCATTAGTGATGGTCTTACACGAAACGAGATATCCACAAAACATTCTTGAAATAAGACAGTTTTGGTTCAAGAATTTCACCAACTGCCCTGTTCCCGTTCGATCTTATTAAGACGATGTGTCAGATCGATGTGGCCGCCATCAAATGTATAGATTCCATGGTTCCTCTCCATCCTTGGGTCAATTGTCACAGCGACGACCAGCAATTATCGTAAGTGCCTGTCTCCAACAAAGTAAATGGCTCTGATTCATGTGTACCTTGATCCACCACGCAGGGCCAACTCTGAAAACTAAACAGCGAGGGAACACAACGTATTGTAAATAAAGATCACTCAGAAACTCCTTTTTTTCGTTTCCTTGTGCCTTTTTCCCACAGTGTCACAGGCTCGGCATGGTTAATCGGATTTGGCAACGTTAATTTAAGTGGTGGCCAGATGCCCTTCCTGCCACCACCCAGTACCCCCGGGACGGATTTAGTGCACCCCAACAGTCTGCGTCTAGTGTAATCTATGGAATAGTGTGAATGCGTTCAGATGTCTGCAAGACAAGTAACTGAGGCGGGACGTGGGGTTACAGCCCAGTATTCACATAGTGGGATGTAGAAAACCACCTAAAAACCACACCCCGTCTGGCCGGCACTCCGGCCTCTGTCGTTAATCCGCCGGGCGGATTCGATCCGGGGACAGCGTGCCTACCCGAGTCCAGGAAGCAGCGCATTAGCGCTCTCGGCTTACCGGGCGGGTTCAGAAACTCTTCTAACTCATTAATAGAATTCTCGCTAAAATCAGAATGTTTCGCTTTGCTGCAGCTAGTTTTGTTGGCGTACTTTCGTAAGAGTCGGAGAACCGTTGAAAGTGGCCATTACACTCGGTATCTCTCCAATTTATCTTGGTTTCTCAGAAGTAAAGCGGTGTTCCGTGCTCTGCTTACGTTGGCACTGAGTGAAATATCAACAGTGCCATCTTGTAGTCACTATGTCTGGCAAGCGCGCAGCATGGCGGCTTTGACTGCGATTTCAAACTCTACCTATCCGAACTTTCTTTGTGCTTACATAACAATGCTATTTCTTTAGTTCGTTCAACGCTAATAAAATAATGAAATCAGTTCACATCAAACTAGTAACCATTTTCTATGATAATATTCTAACGACTTGTGTACAAACGACGTTGTTGCGATTCGCTTGAAGTAGTTGTGGGAAAGCATGCAAAATTTCAACTCAGATTTTCAAAGCAGAATTGGAATCGCGTAATACGACGTGCTAGTAATTGCAGCAGATATTCTTTAAAATTTTCAGACACAAAAATCGACGAACATGTAATTTTAAACCTCACATAAGGAACATGAAGAAATGAGTCGCCTCCATGTCTTTCCTAAAGGGGTCGTTCTTTGCGTAGCACCGGCTCAGTTTGTCGAACAAGCAGTAATACACTAGTTCACAAAATTAGTTGAGCACTCAGAAGATACGGTCTGATGTAAAAGTAATTTCGCACACGTACACTGGAATGTAAATTATTAGATACATTAAATGTATTCGCAAATGCGAACGTTGACGACCATCAGCTGTAGAATGGAATGATGAAAATGAAAATTTGTGAGGGACCGGGAATCGATCCCGGATTTCCCGGGTCATGCGTGCATGTCCAAAGGAACCTTGCATCGTAATTCAGAATAACACAGGCACTGCAATATCGTATTTATCCGCCGACACCGGGCAAGCGACTTTCAATAGAAATGTCTTATTTATAGGAGAACATACATAATGGGTGTACGAGTACAGGCTGTAGCATGGTTGCCGAGATATGGAAGTTTGAGTGTGGCCGTGAGCCATGTGATAAGGCGACCAGCCGCGATGCGCGGGAAATGCGCACAAATTTTCATTGTTTTCATTCTATTCTACAGCGGAAGGTTGTCCACATTCGCAATTGGGAATACATTTAAAGTATTTCACAATGGGTTTAGTTGCGGCAGTAATTCAGAATAACACAGGCACTGCAGTATCGCAAATTATTAGAGCTACTGTGAGACTGGTGAAATGGCCGCCAGAGTACATTAATGTTGTTTGTGTTTACTGTTCTCACCAGGCCTGGTGGTATATGTAAGAGGTGTGAACAACGTCAGCTCTTGAGTGTTCGCTTTGGAAGATATGCCGCATTCTCTTGTGAGAAAGTGTTACCAGCCCCTGACAGTTTGAAAAGGTTTATGGGTTTTCATTGGATGGGCTGATCGAATCATGCAGTAACCAGATTTACAGGACATTCGGATGTGCCAGTGGCCCGATTTTGGGCTTCTTGGGAACGTGAGGGCAAGCATACTCACCGACAAGGTCCAGGTTTCCATCGGAGAAGATTCTGTGTCTTTCATAGGTCGAACATGAGGAGTTGCCAGACTACGGAATCACTGTCCCATACGTAGGCTGCCGTTAACACCACGACACAGACGACTGCGACTGGAGTGGTACTGTGGCCGGAAAGCATGGACTCTTGATGAATGGCATCACATTGTGTTCAGCGATGAATCACAGTTTTGCACTACCTCGGATGTCTATCGTCAGCAAGTATGGAGAGGGACAGCGGTACTTCTCCTGACCTCCTGGCGCGGGGAGCCATCGGGTATGACTGCAGGTCACTGCTGGTGCTCATTGAAAGAACTCTGACGACACAGCGATACGTCACGGATACTGATGTGTACCTAGTTCCGCGTAGTCAGCGCGTACACAACTTTTCCAATAGAGCGCGCCCCACTAAGCACAACAGCGCAGGCGCAGCGCTCGTCCGTCTCCGCTCAATGAGATGGCGCTGCCATTAAAGGCGGACCAAATTCTGCTTCTGCCAATCCGAGTATTAATATGTCACGCAGCCAATGAGATTGCTGCTAACGCAGAACCTTTTCTCCTCGCCGATCACACTCGCGCAGTGATACCTGAACGCTCGAGGTATTATAATGAGTGTACACACCTCCGATTAGTCTGCATTAGTCTATAGTCAAGTTTCAGTCTGTGCCTAATAAGATTATCATATTCCTGTACATAGCCATGAAGATAAATGAATAGACACTTTGTCAAGTATCAGAGATATGTGAGAACAAGATTAACGTACCAAGACCAAAGGAACTTCAGATTGTCAATTATAAATAGCATCCAGAACCAAGTTAAGTTATTTTTATGCTTGCTATTATTTTAATAAATGTGTGTGAAAATTAATCAAGTTCTGTTTAAAGTTGGTCACCGTCAATCCGCTACTCTAAAAGTGCAAGTGGCATTTCTATCGTCTGACCTAACGTCAGAAGATAGACACGCCACGATAAGACCACGAGACATATTGCTGACACTCGCCTACTTCGTTAGAGCGACAAGTCAAATAATCTGATGGTGTGTGTACCGAAGGTCTTACAGTACGCACACCACAGATACCCCGCGTCCTATTTGTTACTTCCTCGTGTGACGGTATAGTGGGGCGATTTTTCGACAGCGCAGTCTTCGTCTACATAGGGTACGTATTTGTATACGTCGTTTGATATAATCCCGTCGTCAGCGAAATTCCTAGCTCTGTCCCCGACGGAACACGTTTGGCGCCAACTCGGACATCAGCTCTGTCCCAATGTAAAGTGTCCAGTATAATGAAGACCAGATACAACAGTCATGGTTCAGTTTGCCTCCAGAGACGATAGAACGGCTTTATCACTCCCAACCAAATCAGTGCATGTATCCAGACAATAGAAGAATTGCGTACTTATGTGATATCGTCTCATGTGACAGGAGTTGTGATCTCCTGTCAGAGAGGTCACAGTTCGTAGTAATTGACGGAATATCAACGAGTAAAACAGAAGTGATTTCTGGTGTTCCCCGAGGTAGTGTTATAGGCCCTTTGCTGTTCCTCATCTATATAAACGATTTTGAAGACAATCTGAGCAACTGTCTTCGGTTGTTTGTAGATGACGCTGTCGTTTATCGACTAATAAAGTCATCAAAAGATCAAAACAAACTGCAAAACGATTTAGGAAAGATATCTGAACGTTGCGAAAAGTGGCAGTTGACCCTAAATAACGAAAAGTGTAAGGTTGTTCACATGAGTGCTAAAAGGAACTCGTTAAACTTCAATTATATGATAAATCAGCATAATTTAAACCCGTTAATTCAACTAAATATCTAGGCATTACAATTACGAACAACTTAAATTGGAAGGAACACATAGAAAATGTTGTGGCCAAGGCTAATTAAAGACTGCGTTTTATTGGCAGGGCACCTAGAAAATCTAACAGATCTACTAAGGAAACTTCTTACACTACGCTTGTCCTTCCTCTTTTAGAATACTGCTGCGCGGTATGGGATCCTTACCAGATAGGACTGAAGGGGTACACCGAAAAAGTTCAAAGAAAGGTACCACATTTTGTATTATCGCGAAATATGGGAGAGAGTGTCACAGAAATGATACAGGATTTGGGCTGGAAATCATTTAAAGAAACGCGTTTTTTTTGTTGCGACGGAATCTTCTCACGACATTCCAATCACCAACTTTCTCCTCCGAATGCGAAAATATTTTGTTGATACCGACTTACATACGGAGGAACGATCACAACGATAAAATAAGAGAAAGATATAGGTGTTCATTCTTTTCGCGCGCTTTACGAGATTGGAATAATAGAGAATTGTGAAGGTGGTTCGATGAACCCTTTACCAGACACTTGAATGTGATTTGCAGGGTATCGATGTAGATGTAGATACTGAGAAATAGGCTCAACTTGCTAAGTTCTTTATGAATCAGACTAGAATTTGTTATCACTGAAATAACGTCACACACCCTCTCAACACGTGAAGTTTCATTCCTTTCCTTCGTTTTCTCCTTCCCTTCTGGGTACTTCACTTATTTCTTTTCCTTTTTTTTCCAGACAGTGTATATCGTCTGCAACCTTTCAGATGAACCACCCGGCAATCTTCTCGACGAAATCATGTAACTACAATAAGAATTTTTGACATTGTGTAGCCCTGTCAGCAACTGCTATAATTGACCATGTAACACGTCATCCTTAGTTGCAAATAGAAACCAAACTTTACCCTGGTTTCAGCCAAAATAATTTGGCCTCCTTCAGAAGTTTGTCACTCGCTTCTGGAGAAGGCCAAATTATTTTGGCTGAAACGTGGGTAAAGTTTGGTTTCTATTAGCAACTGAGGCTGACGTGTTACATGTTTAACTGCAATAACATTGTATATGTTGAAGTGATTACAAAATGAGGTAGTCTAACTGCAACGGAAAATTTTCTACTTATGCATCTAGACAAAAGCAAATTAACATTATAAAACGTTATTTATGTTTCTGATGAACTGTTCAACACCTAAGGTAAGTCTCGAGGTATTAGCCGAGCGGTCTAAGGCGCTGCAGTCATGGACTGTGCGGCTGGTCCCGGCGGAGGTTGGAATCCTCTCTCGGGCATGGGTGAGTGTGTTTGTCCTTAGGATAATTTACGTTAAGTAGTGTGTAAGCTTAGGGACTGATGACCTTAGCAGTTAAGTCTCATAAGATTTCACACACATTTGAACAACACCTAAGGTAAACTTGACAAAATTTTTTAAACACAGTGAGCGTAAGGCATACGAAACACTCGTAACAGTGCATGAGAGTGTGGAAACTGTGGAACGCTTGAACTATTTTCAGACAACAGTAGCCGGTAGCTGAGAAGTCACGATGATATTTAAGCTCACTTTCACTCGAACGCAATTATATAACCTTCAACAAAGATACTGTATTACTGCTAGGTGTATTTGGAATCGTCACGTTACTACCAAGAACAAGTTCATTGTACTTGCACATACGTTCTTTATCCTTAGAATTTATCTTCTCATGCTACGAGAGAAGAAACTATTAAAAGAAAATTATTAGAGACATTTATATATTAAAAATATGAGTAAAATTACTTTGATTTTACACTATAGGCTAGAATGTCATATAATTTGCAAAAAAAAGTTTATTCGATAGAATATTGTTTCACCAAATCTCAGCAATAAAATCGACTGAAAACTTACACAACTGAATGTACACGATAACTCTACAAGCAAAAACCTTCCGGCAAAACTGGATTCGCAAAGGAGATAACTGCAAATCCGGTTATGAACCGCGACTTTAGAATGAAATATTGTTCTAGTTAGTAAAAAATGGATTTGAAAGGCAAAGTATTCTATTAATTTCACATCTGATTAGGTTCAAATTTCACCCATGGGATTTCTTAGGAAGAAATACACCCTTGCAGTAAGTAACACGTTACAATTTGAAGTGTATTTGTACCTGTCAAAGTCGTTCCACGTGTTGTTCTTGTATTTGGATGTAATAGTGCACTCGTCTCTACAGTGATTTACAAATTCTTTCAAACAAGATAAATCACATCGCACATCTTGGCAAGACGGTAGATTCGATCCTCCACTTCTTCATCACGAACGGGGAATGCTGCATACATTTAAGACGACTCAAGACAGAAAAATCCTGATGAATGAGGTCACGTGTCCTTGGAGCTCAAGGTACAGGCCGTGCTCGATCTAGCCACATGGAATCAAATTGGTGCGTTTTCCAGCAGAAAAATTTGCCGGTATGTTGACATGCGTCTACCACTTTCGCCAACCACGCGCCATGCGTAAAATCTGATCCCCATAAGATGGAGACGTCATCCAAAAATTTTAGATTTCAGAATAATTTGTGTAAACTAGGAGAAATTTGTACAGAACTTAATTTAATCATAGCTAACACTTGGTTTAAGAATCATGAACGAAGGTTGTATACGTGGAAGAGACCTGGACACACCGGAAGGCTTCAGATTGATCAGGTGCTGACGGGTGTGAAGACAGAGATTTCTGAATAATACATTTAAAGCAGTAGAAGAATTTTGTTTTTTGGGAAGCAAAATAACTAGCAATTGTCGAAGTAGGGCGGATATTCAATTTAAACTGGCAGTGGAAAGATTTATGTGTCAGAAAGTCCTTTCCGATAGTATTGTTATGGAGTTAGCCATGTATGGAAGTGAACCGTGAACGATAAGCAGTTTAGACAAGGCGAGAATAGAAGGAGAGATACTGAATATGGGGAGATACTGAATAGAATTGGGGAAAAGAGAAATTTGTGGTACAATCTGACCAAAACAAGGGAACGGTTGGTAGAACATTTTCTAAGGCACCAAGGGAGCAGCAATTTAGTACTGGAGGGAAGTGTGGTGGGTAAAAATCGTAGATGGAGACCAAAAGATGAACACAGTAAGCAGATTCAGAAGGATTCTTTCGACTGAATACCACAATAGCAACAACAACAACAACAACAACTAGGAGAATATTTCTACTGAATTCAATGACCGTTCGTAATCGCGTAGTCACTATTATCTGAGCTATGTTTTCAGCAGAGTTTTTGCTGCTGTCATAACCCACGCATATTTAAGCTCCTAATTATTATATATCCTGCATAAGTAACTGGGCAACGCCAAGTAGTTTATTTATATAGTGTAAAGTTATGAACGTTATCAAATCTCGCGAAGTTCTTTGATGGGCTACCAGAATGTAACTTAGAAATTGTAAGTTAGCACCCACATTAAGTAATACGGTGATAGTCTTAATCTCGAGTTCAGCAGCTATCGATCAGTTGTGCGTTCACATGGCTTACTTGAGTCTAGAAGAACTGCAACGAAACTAAATTAGTTGTTTCTAATCATTCGTGTTTTTAACAAATTTACTTGACTTTTTTAAAAATATTTCCTCTTCAGATAGAGCTGCCAATGATTTGTAATTTAGTTTATAGCCAGAATAAAACGCCTCTGCACAGTTTTCTTTTCAAATATAAATACAGGAAGCAAAAACAATACCTTCAAATTGATACAAGCGTAAATAAAAGGTATAAGCATTAACTTTGTGTGTCGGCTATTTATGATTATTTGTTTAATTGTTTCGATTATTTGTTTACTTATTTCTACTATTTGTATTCCTAATTTCCATCTCCTGTCAACATTTCTCAGTTTGAAATTATCCCAGCAGACGATAACTCCTACGACACTGTAGCAGTCGTTGAATGTATTGTAGATCGGATAGCGAAGTTTCAGATTGTGGAAGAAACCGTACACATTCCCTAAAAGCGGCTTTGCATATTTTTCATGAACATTCCTACAGGTGGAACCAGTGTCCAAGACTTCTCCCACATGCGCTGACAAGTAAGAAGCTTTTCAAGACGTTACTCGGTGATGTCCGACACGTACGCGTAGTTCACTCGCGAAGTTGCGGCTTCTGGGGCAGGTGCGCCGTTTTCCCGATAATTTGATTTGCATTGCGGCGCATTCTGTTCCGCGGTCGGGCGCCGCTTGTTAAGTACAGACCTGGGCTGCACGATCGACCTTGGTACCGGGAAATGCCTACTCCTCCACTCGCTTCGATTCCGTTGTTTGTAAATCCACGACTTGGCAACTCTGCATTCGGTGATAAATGTCGCTGAACAGCGGCAACGAAGAATGTTCACTATGGGCTTCCTGGGTATTTCAAATAATGTATAAGTGAATACCTTTTATTATGTACCACAGCATGTGCTCAAACAAGAAAAAAAGTATAGGAATTTATGTAACTTTCGTTTTGGAGATGCTAATCTTCATACCATAGTCTTTACATTTCTAATCTAGCTCTGAAATATTACTTTCAATCGAATCTGCCATCACAACTAAGTCATCTGCATATGCGAGACTGCTTATTTTGTGTTCACATATCTTAATCTCACCCAGCCAGTCTATTGTTTTCAACATATGATCCATAAATAATATGAACAACAGTGGAGACAGGTTGCAGCCTTGTCTTACCCCTGAAACTACTCTGAACCATGAACTCAATTTACCGTCAACTCTAACTGCTGCCAGACTATCCATGTAAAGACCTTGAATTGCTTGCAAAAGTTTGCCTCCTATTCCATAATCTCGTAGGACAGACAATAACTTCCTCCTAGGGACCCGGTCATATGTCTTTACTAGACCTATAAAGCATAGATACAATTCCCTGTTCCACTCATAACACTTCTCCATTATTTGCCGTAAGTTAATGATCTGGTCCTGACAATCTCTAAGAAGCCTAAACCCACACTGATTTTCATCAATTGGTCCTCAACTAATACTCGCACTTTCCTTTCAACAATACCTGAGAAGATTTTACCCACAACGAGATACCTCTGTAGTTGTTACAATCTTTTCTGTTTCCATGTTTAAAGATTGGTGTGATTACTGCTTTTGTCCAGTCTGATGGAACCTGTCCCGACTCCCAGGCCATTTCAATTATCGTGTGTAGCCATTTAAGACCCGATGTTCCACTGTATTTGAAGAGTTCCGACTTAATTTCATCCACCCCAGCTGCTTTATTGCACTGCAATCTATTGACCATTTTCTCCACTTCCTCAAATGTGATCCTATTTCCATCACCATTCCTATCCCATTCTACCTCGAAATCTGAAACATTACTGATCGTATTTTCACCTACATTGAGCAACTCTTCAAAATATTTCCTCCATCTGCCCAAGGCATCCACAGGATTCACCAGCAGTTTTCCTGACCTGTCCAAAATACTTGTCATGTCCTTCTTACCTTCCTTTCGAAGACTGCTAGGAAATAATTTTTTTAAACAATCATTTTTTTTAATTTGATTGCAACACAAGCTACAGTGACGAATGAAGGCCTTATTAAGAATAATTCAAATTATTTACCGGCTGAAGGCCACAAGCGACAGGAATAATTTAAACAAAATATTATTTTTAAACAATTGACACAATCAGACCAAATGAAGAAGGGAGTGATCCATAGATAGTGCTAGAAGGATCGGCCTGAGAAAAAATACCTACAGCTGCGTAAGAGGTGAGACAGGCAGCCAAGAGTTATGTTCAGTTAACGGGATGGCAACTCTAAGGACAGCTTAAACGCCGACTAGCAGACTCGAAAAATCCACTTAAGATGCGATAACTAATACCACGATAGAATAACAGTTAATATCGTCAAATACCAAGCATTTATTTACACAAGTTGGATCCACCAAATCCTAGTACGCAGACAGGGTTAAGAACAAAGAGCCTGTTCAAAATCTGACTAGATACATATGGAACCGCAAAAGACAATTCCACAAACAACTCAAACAAAGCTAAAACAGTGTCTACACAGCAAGAAGACGAACTGCACGTAGACATGAACGCTAAGAGCACAGAAACGTCGTCCACTGAGACGTAAACCGGACGACCAACCATCGGTCGTTGCCAATCAAGTCAGACAAAGGAGACGTCGGAGTATAAAACCGCCATCTGACAGCTTGATGGCTTGAGGTCACTTCGAAGGACCGACCCACATAAAAGTGAAAGTTGCACTACTCCAATATAACGATCCATTCAACTTAAACTCGCTGAATCCGAACCTCTACGTGGTTGTACACTTTCGCGACCACATCCTTCCATCGGGCAGTGCATATAACGCCAGATCCCTCGGAGAGCACTGACGCTGTCGGACCTCACTGCTGCTCCGTCCCAACTCGAACTGACTGACACACGACGACCCTGAAATATTTGAGGTCGCTTCAAAGATAGTACCATAGTACTCGCTATCGATAAACGCAGCTGCTGCCACTATTGGACAGACAAAGCGAGCAAACTCAGAGGTGCCAGTGAACGCACTAAGAAAACGAGAGGTCACATTCACAATACACAACGCCATCCTGTCAACGGCACAGAGACGAAGCACAGCTGACAAAAGCAAGTTTTTTTTTTTTTTTTAAGTTGGAAGGAGCCCGACCGACTTCCTTCTCCATACTTTCGTAATCCGAGCTTGTGCTTCATTCTTAATGATTCCGCTGTCGACAGGACATTAAGTTACAATTTCCTTCCTTCTCTTTAAGTAGCGGCATGGGGATCGCATAGCGTTACTTGCTCATTTGACTGGCAGATCACCTCGTTAAATGCCGGCCGCGGTGGTCTCGCGGTTTTAGGCGCGCAGTCCGGAACCGTGCGACTGCTACGGTCGCAGGTTCGAATCCTGCCTCGGGCATGGATGTGTGTGATGTCCTTAGGTTAGTTAGGTTTAAGTAGTTCTAAGTTCTAGGGGACTAATGACCACAGCAGTTGAGTCCCATAGTGCTCAGAGCCATTTGAACCATTTGAACCTCGTTAAAGTTCAGGCTATTAATTACTGGTTATACTCTGCTCTTGCCAACAAGCACCGATAGTAAAAATTCCTTCTAGACCTACCGCATGACCCTGGCTGTGAATACGGGATTCGTAACGCAGTATAGTCCAACAACTTGTTCTGTATAAATTTCCTGGAACTAGTGTACGTAGTAAAGCGAACTTCTGGTTACCTTATCAACAAGGTTGAGGTTACGGATATGAAAGTAGCTAGGATGATTGCAGGTACTAGTAGATGGGAACAATGGCAGTAGGGTGTCCACAATGAAGAAATCAAAGAAAAACTGGGAATGAACTCTATAGATGTAGCAGTCAGGGCGAACAGGCTTAGATGGTGGGGTCATGTTACACGCATGGGAGAAGCAAGGTTACCCAAGAGACTCATGGGTTCAACAGTAGAGGGTAGGAGGAGTCGGGGCAGACCAAGAAGAAGGTACCTGGATTCGGTTAAGAATGATTTTGAAGTAATAGGTTTAACATCAGAAGAGGCACCAATGTTAGCACTGAATAGGGTATCATGGAGGAATTTTACAAGGAAGGCTATGCTCCATACTGAACGCTGAAAGGCATAATCAGTCTTGATGGTGCTGATGATGATGATGATGAAGTGTATGAATTTACTGTTGCAACCAGTGGTAACAGATTAGGCCCCGTCCACACCAAATACTGCCTTCGCTAAGTCCCACGTCTCAATTTGCCTGGAGTGATTTAGGGAAATCACAGAAAATTTAAATCTTAATGATTGGACATGAATTTCGACTAAGGAATGTGTCAAACATCTAGGACCAGTTTCTTACAGGTCGCCAAACCCTATGAAGTTAACTCCATTGTTTTTATGTCTTACCTATGTTATCAACCGCAACTTCAGACTTCTCTGGTACCTTCACACTTCCTAAAACATAACTGACCATAATTTAACATCTGTAATATGAGCGTGCTCTGTTAAGCGAAAATGGCTGATAGTCATTGCATTTTTATGTCATTTTTATTTTAGGGAGCGTCTGTAATATATTTTTCTGAAAATGTGATAGCACGTCCGGCGTCCTAACGGGAGCATCGCCTCGTGTGGCTCAAGTCGTGCTTATACACCGGCATCTGCTTGCAGCAGCGTGTACCATGACTCATTTCTCCAAACTGCCTTACACTTTGCTCCGAGCGACCAATGAGATAATTCTTGCACCACTGCCTAATCTCTGTGTCCTCTGAGTGGTCGTGGACAGACGTGCACCTATAGCTCATTGGTTTCTGCGACTCCTGACGACTGGGGATTTCTGGGTGGTGCAGCTACTGTCCGGTTGTCAGCGTTTCACGCACATAAAAAATGAGTCATTTGTTTCATTATGATCAGTTTATCTCCTATTAAAATTGTTTCTGCTTGAATGAACCATTTTAGCATTCCTTGAAATGACATAGACAAATTGAACCCCACTTATCCATCACAGTAATCTAGTATGTTACCAGCAAATTCGCAGTTTGTTATGTGTTACGTGCAGGAAGCCAAACGGCAAAACTTTTTAGCACTGCTGAAACATCATCCATTCCTGCATGCCATTAATCTGTAAATAAATGGATTAAAGTGCTTGTGAATGTACAGGGTGGGGCAAATAAAAGTGGCCCGGACGAATGAATACGATTGGAGATGAATGTATGGATATGTTACAGTCAAAACCCGTTTTTAGTTAGAACGCGTTCTTACTAGTTAAAACTAGTTTTTACTGAGCCACTTCGTCAAAACGCGTTTTACCTAGTTAAAACTATTTACAACTGACTTTCGCTTTTGACCAGCAGTAAATTCAAGTTGTAACTAAGGCTATCAGTATCAATTAGTTTCAACTAGTAAGAACGCGTTCTAACTAAAAACGGACTATGACTGTAATATATACATTACAAATCACAGTTTATATTTATATCTTTGTATGCAGTTTGTTGACGACACAGGTCAAAAGAATGTAGACGGCTTCAGATTCAACACACAGCACTGCAGAAATCAGTGACAATATAACTATATTCCTGTCATCGACAGAGCAAAAGGAGATCTCCCCAATATTATTGAAGTTGTTCTTCAGAAAGATGAACAGAGCTTGTACAAGATGGGAACGAAATATGGGATACTCGACAAATTATATTGCAGGTATGTATTTCTAAATTGATTTCAAAACTTAAGGACAAATGTCAGACATATTCATTACTTCATTGATTTAGTGCTCTGAAAATGTTGCTAACTATTCAAGTAAGTAATTAGTATTTTAATTTTTAATACTTACATTGTAATATATTTTATAATAGATACTAAGTACCTAATCGGCTTTCAGACAAGCTAAGTAAAAGTTCTCTTCCAGATCCGAATTCGACGTGTCCAAAGAGAAATTCTTGCTGCTGGAAGACGTGCCAGAGACAAAGGTTGTTGTTGTTGTTGTTGTTGCTGCCAAGATGCCAGGCTTAGGATCAGGACAAGGATTTGTTCGTTGTGTGTGCAAGAAGGCATGTATTTCAAAAAGGGGCTTTTGTAGGAAAAAAGGAAACATCTGTAACTCAAAATGTCACGACAGTTTGCCTTGCAATAACAAATAATGAAAATGTGATTGTTAAAATTTTTGGTACATTTCTCTTTTATTAAGACTGTAGCAACTTGTGTAAATGTATGAGCAATTGATATACTTTTACTGTTTTCACTTTCGTAACTAATAGTGTTAATATGGCTCTGTAATGTTGTTAAAATTTATCTTCGGTCTATGGTTATTTTTGTATTGCTGAAGTTAATGTTAATGACTTAGATGTATGATCAATGTTATCAATAAATTTTGCATTGCACAATACAGAAATGCTGTTTTTTTTATTTCAATCAACACGTAGTTGCTCTTAATTTTAATATTTGCCCCTAAATAAATTTAGTGAAAACTAGTTTTGTCTAGTTTAGTTAGAACGCGTTCTTACTAGTTGAAACTAGTTGATACTGATAGCCTTAGTTACAACTAGAATTTACTGCTGGTCAAAAGCGACAGGTCAATTAAAACTAGTTTAACGGGGCAAAACACGTTTTGACGAAGTGGCTCAGTATAAACTAGTTTTAACTAGTAAAAATGTGTTCTAACTAAAAACGGGTTTTGACTGTAACACATATAATTATACCGTGTGACGCGCACGCAACGTGTACTCCTGCCACGTGATGCACACCGGTTCAGAGTGTAGTGCATGTTTTGTGTCAGTCTGAGTGAAGCATTGCAAAAGGAGTGATGGTACAGTGGAGCATCAGGTGTTCGTTGTGGAAAGTTACGTGACAACAATGTCGTGAAAACGGTGTGGTCAATTACTTTCTGAGAAGTTTATTGGTGTCAGAGTGCCAGCAAAGAGAGCCACGCATCGCTCAGTCCGAAAATGGCGTCATACAGGATCTGTTTTGAACAAGAAAAAAATATTCCTAAACGTGCCCACACACCAGAAAATGCTTAAGAGTCCTACAAATCGACCCGACGCCTGTCATAAGAGACCGGCATATCTTGTCGATCACGCGGTCGAATACTCCACCTCTACCTCCACGTACATTCCCCTACCGTTGTTAACGCATTGAAACTATCACGTGCTTCTCAGCGCCTCCAGTTTTGAGAGAGGTTGTTCACTGAGATAACAATGGATGGCTTGGGCATGGATCTCTTATTTATGTCTGATGAAGCCCGGTTTCACCTGAGCAGTTATGTCAACTCACAGAATCACAGGTTCAGGACAGCGATGCATCCGCGTAACTTCCACGAAACGTCGTGATTAGAAGGTTGGGCGCAACACCCATCTTCTTTCATCAGACGGTGATTTCGGAGGATGACATCGCCAAAATTTGGAAGCCATTTGTGGCAGCATTAAAGGAAGAGGAAAAGATCTACAGTTATTTCCAACAGGATGGAGAAACTGCCCATAGAGTCGCCCAAACCCTGGAGTACATTTACACTGTCTTCACTACTGATAGAGTTAATAGCAGATCGCTGCCCTAGCTGGCTACTCAGGTCACCTGAACTTTCAGAGTGCGATTACTTTGTATGGGAAGCCCTCAAGTCGTGTATCGCAACAAACCTCATAGACTTCAAGAACTACAGCAGAACATTTCGGATGAGACTACAGCAATTCCGGAAGTCCAGCTTAGTGGTGGTCTCTTTCAGCATCTGCTACACTTAGGACTGTTATTTCCTTTCCTCTGCTGTGTTTATTTGTACCCTGGAACTCTTTCTCCGGGCCACTTATATTTGTCTCGGCCTGTACAATTGATGAAGACAATTGTTAACTCCTTGTATTTAAGTAGTATGAATGTGAATAATTTAAATCCTTCCTTAAACGGTAACTGAGCTTAATATTTATCCACATATTGTTCAAAAGATTCGTATTGTGTGTCAAATTGGCGTGATATGAGGGAGAATAAGAACCCAGAGTCACACTTTATTACCTAGCAACTGTAGAAATGCAGTCCAGAGAAGAGATTGTACGCTTTCCGAAACTGATTTTACTATCTCACACCGTTTCTGTTAGGCGCTGACTGAAGTCTTTAAGCTCTCGCTGAGTAAATCCGAAAATAAATAAGGTCAATGGAGGAACCTGTTACGCGCTGTTAGCAATGGCTTTGTTTTGCGCTTTTCTGTACATTATGTGTTATATTTATAACTATATGCATTTTCGCGTGTCTCTTACTTTATTATAGTTAGATAATTGTGGAATGGAATAATGTAGCGAAGACTCAGCGCGTAGAGCGGAAAGTGCCTCAGCGTATACAGTGGACAAACAGAGTACAAGCTACAAGCTAAAGCTGTATAAAACATTTCGTTCATAATAAATTACAAATTCAATCACAGAAAATAACAGTTGATCCACGATTTACTTTCAGTGAACAGCAAACTCAAAAAACCACAGACGAAAATTACCGCAGGGCATTTTTTGCTACATTGGTTCCAAATACTACTGCAGCATATAGAATCACAAACCAAACAACTCCTAGCAGAAGCTATAAAAACGTCCGCGCAAATTGTTCAGCTTATATCTAAGAGCAAAAGTACTGTTTTTTAACCTGCATGATGTTCTAAAAGTTCTACTTACAGCTGTCAATGCGAATTATCTAATTTCGTGCTGGCACACGACTCCTTGTATCTGTAAGGATAGCATAAAAACGTGCAAGTGATTAAGGAATATGACCAGAAGAGTAAATTCTTTCATTCAGCCATCATCAGTATCAGAAATTGTGCAAAAATTCCTCACTGAGCTACCGAGTAACATCTCACAGCCATATTCAGATGTAGTTACTTTCTTAAATTTGCACTGACGTCTGTATTTATTTTGCAAGCCGTCTTACCGTGTATGACTTTGGGTACTTGGTATTCTATGATTTGCTCGCTTTGCCTTGACACTCACAATAGGTGCAGGAGGAAAATGACTGTCGGCAAGCCTGGTATGAACTCTAAATTCTCATATATTACCATCAAGGTCATTCCGCGCGATGTACGTGAGAGAAAGTAACAAGTCGCCTGACATCTGTGATGTATCATATGTCTCTTTTTAGAATCTGCCACTTGGGTTGGATAGATATCTACGACACACGCTCACTGAACCTGCTGCCTGTCTCAAAATACCTGAGCTATTTAGTATGCTATCTCCTCTGTTAAACCTACGCTGTAAGGACTCCAAGAATAGGATGAATGAAATTTTATATATTTCTTCCTTCTTGGGTGAAAAATATTTCCTTACGAGTCTTCCGATGAATCTCATTCTGATGTCTTCCTTTTACCACCCGTATTTGGTCGTTAAGTCCCATCACTCGTTTACTATCAGACACTTCACAATTGTGACTGTTTCCTACTAATGATCGCTATGTAACAGTAGTGAATTTTTCACGTGTTTAGTTCATTGGTTTTCAGCGTTGTATACCAACCCCCGATTCCCTGCTGGTTTTCCTTCTCATTGCAACAATATTCTCTGCGGTTTCCCCACTTACAACAGCATCATTCTCGAACAGCCTAAAAAGATTCCTATGTTGTCTATCATTTGTACAGTTTCAGTCTTTGTGACGAACATAAACAGATGATAGATAACGTCATGGCGAACAACTTTTGTTAGAGGCAAAATGTTCACTGAGATTCCCAGCGACGCTAGTATTCACTGGACCATGCACCTCGAGATTCCACCAAACTAGCGGTGTCTACTAACCAGCTGTGCAGCATAACACCTACTGCTAAGTTCACAGTTGAACGATATACACTACTTTGCGGCTACTGGGGAAAAAAGTTGTTCCTAGATCTTGTAAGAACCCCCCACTTGCACTAAATCTCCAGAAATATCTCTGTTTAGCCGCTAAGTCCGTAGATGGTGGTATAAAGGGCGTACAGTATAAATGGTCACGCTTTCTCCCCGAGTTTCGCGATAATTAGTCCAGTCCGTCCTTGAACTGACTTAGTGAGCCGCGGCGAAGGAATTCTTCCTACGTATTATGTTGAGATGCTCTCGTTTTATGTTCCCTTGCTGAGCCGTAGCAGCGCCGTCGGACTCTGCAATATTACCGTCTACGTTTTACGTAATGAAGCGTAAGTCCTGCCGACTGTGGTGCACAGTCTGTGACTTGAGCGTACAATCGGTATAGTTCGCATAAGATCGTATATCTTTGGTTATGCCACAGTGATTCATTTGTTTATTAACATTAACGTTTCCTGGCGATGTAAAATGACTGAAAGATAGTATTTATGACCTGTAGACTCCTCCTAATGTCTGAGTGGCAAAACGTAACTTTTGTTGACTAAATATTTGTTAATAACAATTACATGATTCATGTCAGAAGAAATTTACTTTTCCTACATATATCTTTGCTGGTCAGCGTGGGAACCTACCGCTCGCTTCTTACCCCGTACGTATTTCACCTAACGTATGTGAAATAGTAAAACTGGAAATAAAGTAAAATGCACTCTTATCTGCAAATAAGGGGTACCTTACAATCTTACACTAAGAGGTAACAGTGTCAAGGTACTGACTGAGGCTGTTGACAGGTCGTCACCTGGTGATACACAAAACAATATCAGAGCTCACTCAACAAGAAGAACTCGAGTTTGTGTGTTGTTCTATCATGTGTAATGAAGTGGGACTGCGGCGGGTCGAATACTTGAAGAGAATAAATACAAACAGCCGTAATTTTCTTTAACAATTTTGTTTGGCCTATGCTGTTATTGGACCATTAATACAACTGGTATCCATAGACTTCTAAAAACTTCAGTCGACCTGGATCTTTCACATGTTTAACAACAACTGTCAGCCAAGCCAATGAAGCACCGAAACTGGTGGCTAAATAAAATTATTAAATAAAAATACGGCTGTTGGTATCTATTTTCTTCGAGAAATATTCGAAGCTGTCCGAGATTCCATCAAACTGTTGTTAGCTGATGTAGTAATTTTCATAGTAAAACGGTGTAGCAGCCACAAGCGAACGAGCATAGACAGAGAGGCGCTGATAATTATGGTCAAGACTTCCCTTTGTTCCATCGTGAACAACAGCAGTAGAGGAACTCGAACTGAAAGATATCAGCATAACTGCAAAAGGAGTGATGGTACAGTGGAGCATCGGGTGTTCGTTGTGGAAAGTTACGTGACAACAATGTCGTGAAAACGGTCTGGTCAATTACTTGCTGAGAAGTTTATTGGTGTCAGAGTGCCAGCAAAGAGAGCCACGCATCGCTCAGTCCGAAAATGGCGTCATACAGGATCTGTTTTGAACAAGAAAAAAATATTCCTAAACGTGCCCACACACCAGAAAATGCTTAAGAGTCCTACAAATCGACCCGACGCCTGTCATAAGAGACCGGCATATCTTGTCGATCACGCGGTCGAATACTCCACCTCTACCTCCACGTACATTCCCCTACCGTTGTTAACGCATTGAAACTATCACGTGCTTCTCAGCGCCTCCAGTTTTGAGAGAGGTTGTTCATTGCGAATGTACTATTTGAGAAGCTGAAGCACTATATAACCTAGTCTTCCTTTCGGAGGTACAGGGAGAGCTGATTACGCGTTCTCCACCAGAGACCCAGAACGCTAAGTTCCTTCAGCAGTCTGGTGCTATTTCTCCGGATTCCATCCCCATATATCTCCTTCTCTTCGATGTACTGCTGCACTTCTGCTCAGTGATTCCTGCTCCGGATCGCCTGATCAAACTTCTTATCTCTTTGCAAACTTAAGTCCAAACCTTTTCAGTAGCCCTTACTCGTGGGCTATATTCAACGACAGGCTTAAAGTAAGGTTGTAGGGCGAACTGGTATTACATGGCTCGCCTTTACTGACTAGTGTCCGAAGCGTTTTCTCGTCTAGTCATTTGTTCTGACTTGCTTGCGAGACAACGACCAACCTCCAACCCCCACGCAACCACCTCTTGAAATACTTGCAAAGTTTCTCGTAAATGTCTTTGAAACTGACGATAGAAGTACGAAATACTAAATACTGTATGAGCATTGAACCATCTTAACGTTTGACTATAACTGGCAGTCAAAGTTGAATGTTGGTGGAAAGAATTTGAACTACTCATCGTGAACAAGACACCAAGCCACGATGAAATACTATTCCACCTTAGACAATTTTTATAGTGTTTCCACTGGTTTTATCTGGTCAACCACGATCACTTCTCTTGTTACAGATTCTTCTTCTTAAACTAACAACTTCACTCAGCATTCTCAATTATAAGGGGCGTACAAAAAGAAAAGAGTTGGAGGCATAATTACAGAAACCAGTACCTGTATGTTAAAAGTATTGACCCTGGCTGTTGAGACACTTGTCTCATTGTGGCACAAGGCGGTGAATGGCTGTCTCATAAAACTGCCGGGGCTGCGATGTTAACCAATTCCGCACGTACAGCTGGACGTCGTCGTCCGAGGTGTATCGTTTATCCCCCAGAGTCTTTTTGTTGGAACCAAAAATGGCATAATCACAGGCAGAGACGTCTAGACTGTAAGGAGGATGGTTGAGAACCTCCCTTTTGAATTTATGCAGGAGTGGCGTCCACGGGTGAGATTGCCTGGTCGTTTTGATTTGATCGCTTGGCGAAGGCCGGTCAAGATTTGCGAGTAACGCTGAGCATTCGCTGTTGTCCTTTGCTGCAGGAAGTAAATCAGAAGGGGGCCACTTGGTCAAAGGAGGTCAGAATAACATTTCCCTGGATCCTGGATACTTCCAATGGAGACTTTGTCGTTTTGATTTTGGTTAGAATTAATGACACCATGACTCATCTCCAGCCACCACTTGTGCCAGGAACACATTCCATTCCCGAGCATAGCGCTGCAGATGAGTGTGGGCCATTTGACATGCTTCCTGGTGTGGTTGAAGACTGTGAGCACCCATTGGGCACACACTTTGAGCATGTGCAGTCGTTCATTCATGATGGTGTAAACACTTCCGACACTCAATCCGACCACGGCTTTCACTTTCACTCGGCGGTCCTGGGTAATGAGTGGAGCCACCAGCTGGACGATGTCATCGGTAATGCAGTGTGGTGCTCCAGATTGTGCATCATCGGCTAACGACACGTGTCCCTACGTGTAGCGCTTGTTCTACGCCTTGACCCTTGCACGGGACATGCGGTGTTCGCCACACACTTGTGACATTCGTCGATGAATGTCCATTTCTCCCACTCCTTCCACTGTTAGAAATCGAACAACACCTCTTTGTTCTTCTTTCGACGCCTCCATGTCACTGTTAGCAATGGGACTGGCAGCGTTGGGCGATTGACGCATCTTGCTTCCAGCTCTGTATAGTCACGTGACGTGCACACGTGCCCTATACCGATGAGCTGTGAACTTCCACGCTCTGGTCGGAACCACGCCTCGTTACACACGCCACGATAATACCTTCGTGTCACCGGTTTGCGCAATCCAGATTCCAACTCGTTTGTTCTAAATGGTCTGTGTTTTCGCTATAATTTTTGTATTTGGGACTCCTAGTAAGAAGTAACTACTTCTCTGGTTTCTTACCTACATTATTTTACATTATCTGATAAAAAGTATCTGGACACCCTTACATAGTACGGAATGAACCTCTAGGTATCACGAGAGTGATAAACTGAGGCGGCGTGTATTGTATTATCAGTAGAGTAGCGGGTTGGGTCGATAAGGAGAGCTCACTGGCTTAGAAAGTGGGCTAGCCATTGGACGTCACATGAGCAACAATTTCATCAGGGATATTTTAATCCAATCCGGCTCCTGGTAACGTAATTGTGAAGTGTAAACGGGAACAATCACACCTAAATCAAGATCAGTAAGACCTCAGGTACAGATGGACAGGGACAACAGAGCAAGATATAAGCTGAAAGAATCTCTTGAGGGTTTTATAGTGGTACCGTAATTAAAGCAAGCACAGTAACTATGCGTATGGAGTTGAAGAGAATGGGATGGTCAAGCGGCTCCTCATAATCCATACATTTCTGTAGACAGTGCAAAGTGATGGTTGAGGCGATGTGAAGAGCAGAGCCACTGGAAAATGGATGACTCGAAACGAATTATTTGGTGTGATGGATCACGCTACACCTAGTGGCAATCCGACAGAAGGGTTTGACAAATGCCTGTAGAACGTTACCTGCCGTCATGTGTAATACCTGAAGTGAACTACGGAGTTTGTGATGTTATGGTGTTGGGTGGTTTTCGAGGTCGTCCCTTTGTTGCACTTAAAAAACTGCTAAATGCGAAAGGCTATGACCACATTTTACTGTAAAGTGTTCTGCGTGCATTTCAAGAACAGTTCAGGAACGATGGTATGTAGTATGAACATTAGACAACAGCCTTTCATAAGGCATCATCTTGAGGTAATGGTTTGCAAAAATTCCTTTAAAGGACTGGCCCGACCTGAACCGAACTAATTTCTTTACTGTGAATATTTACGCACGTTTCGGAGACGCCAACACCTACAGGAGAAAATGGTTGTGGTACTAGGAATTAAAGAGGTGAAAGCCTAATTGAGTTCTGCAATAAATTTCAGTTATTAATAGCGAATACTCTCTTCAAGAATCACAAGCGGAGGAGGTATGTTGGAAAAAAGCCGGGAGATACGGGAAGATTTCACTTACATTATACCAAGATCAGAAAGAGATCCAAAAATTACTTGATTGAAAGACGTACCCTGGAGCACATATGGACACAGATCACAATTTAGTCGTGATGATGGGTAGGCTAAAATTCGTGAGACTAGTCAGGAAGAATGATTGCGCACAGAAGTGAGATGCGGAAGTACTAAGGAACGAAGAGATACACTTGAAGTTTTCTGAGACTATAGATACTGCGATAATGAATAGCTCAGTAGGCAGTACAGGTGAAGAGAAATGGATATCGCTAAAGAGGGAAATCACAGAAGTTGGAAAGGGAAACATAGGTACAAATTAGGGTACTGCGAAGAAATCGTGGATAACAGAAGAAAAAGTTCAGTTGATCGATGAACGAAGGTAGTACAAAACTGTTGAGAGAAATTCAGGAACAGAAAAAAACACAAGTCACTTAGGAATGAAATAAATAGGAAGCGCAGGGAAGCTAAGGCGATATGGCTGCGTGAGACATGTGAAGGTAATCGAAAAAGAAATGATTGTTGGAAGGACTAACTCAACAAACAGAAAAATCAAACAGCCTTCGATGGAATTAAGAGGAAGGGTAGTAATTTTAAGAGTGCAATGGGAATTCGACCGTTAAATGCAGAGGAGGGAGCTGATAGGAGGAAAGAGTACAATGAAGGCCTGGTAGAGAGCGAAGACTTGTCTGATAATGTGAGAGAAGAAGAGAGAAGAAGGACTCGATATAGGAGAGATGGTGGATCCAGTATTAGAATCACAAGCTAGAAGAGCGTTGTAAATCGTAAGATTGAATAAGACCGTAAGATAGATAAATTTCCATTAGAAGTTCTAAAATAGTTTGAGAAAGTGGCAACAAAACGACTATTCACATTGGTGTGTGGAATATACACTCCTGGAAATTGAAATAAGAACACCGTGAATTCATTGTCCCAGGAAGGGGAAACTTTATTGACACATTCCTGGGGTCAGATACATCACATGATCACACTGACAGAACCACAGGCACATAGACACAGGCAACAGAGCATGCACAATGTCGGCACAAGTACAGTGTATATCCACTTTTCGCAGCAATGCAGGCTGCTATTCTCCCACGGAGACGATCGTAGAGATGCTGGATGTAGTCCTGTGGAACGGCTTGCCATGTCATTTCCACCTGGCGCCTCAGTTAGACCAGCGTTCGTGCTGGACGTGCAGACCGCGTGAAACGACGCTTCATCCACTCCCAAATATGCTCAATGGGGGACAGATCCGGAGATCTTGCTGGCCAGGGTAGTTGATTTACACCTTCTACAGCACGTTGGGTGGCACGGGATACATGCGGACGTGCATTGTCCTGTTGGAACAGCAAGTTCCCTTGCCGGTCTAGGAATGGTAGAACGATGGGTTCGATGACGGTTTGGATGTACCGTGCACTATTCAGTGTCCCCTCGACGATCACCAGAGGTGTACAGCCAGTGTAGGAGATCGCTCCCCACACCATGATGCCGGGTGTTGGCCCTGTGTGCCTCGGTCGTATGCAGTCCTGATTGTGGCGCTCACCTGCACGGCGCCAAACACGCATACGACCATCATTGGCACCAAGGCAGAAGCGACTCTCATCGCTGAAGACGACACGTCTCCATTCGTCCCTCCATTCACGCCTGTCGCGACACCACTGGAGGCGGGCTGCACGATGTTGGGGCGTGAGCGGAAGACGGCCTAACGGTGTGCGGGACCGTAGCCCAGCTTCATGGAGACGGTTGCGAATGGTCCTCGCCGATACCCCAGGAGCAACAGTGTCCCTAATTTGCTGGGAAGTGGCGGTGCGGTCCCCTACGGCACTGCGTAGGATCCTACGGTCTTGGCGTGCATCCGTGAGTCGCTGCGGTCCGGTCCCAGGTCGACGGGCACGTGCACCTTCCGCCGACCACTGGCGACAACATCGATGTACTGTGGAGACCTCACGCCCCACGTGTTGAGCAATTCGGCGGTACGTCCACCCGGCCTCCCGCATGCCCACTATACGCCCTCGCTCAAAGTCCGTCAACTGCACATACGGTTCACGTTCACGCTGTCTCGGCATGCTACCATTGTTAAAGACTACGATGGAGCTCCGTATGCCACGGCAAACTGGCTGACACTGACGGCGGCGGTGCACAAATGCTGCGCAGCTAGCGCCATTCGACGGCCAACACCGCGGTTCCTGGTGTGTCCGCTGTGCCGTGCGTGTGATCATTGCTTGTACAGCCCTCTCGCAGTGTCCGGAGCAAGTATGGTGGGTCTGACACACCGGTGTCAATGTGTTCTTTTTTCCATTTCCAGGAGTGTATAAATATGGCGATATACCATCTGACTTTCGGAGAAACATCATTCCCACAATTCCGAAGTTCACAAGAGCTGACAAGAGCAATAATCATCGCAAAATCAGTTAACATCTCATACATCCAAGATACTGACAAGAATAATATACAGGATAATGGACAAGAAAATTCAGAATGTGTTAAGTGAATGACTTTGGCTTTAGGGAGGTGAAAGGCAGCGTAGATGCCCTTCTAACGTTGCAGTTTATAATAGAAGCAAGATTAATGAAAATTCAAGACACGTCTATAGCGTCTGGAAGAAACGTTCGACAATGTCAAATGGTGTAAGATTTTCGAAATTCCGAGAAAAATAGGTAATCTTTGGGGAAAGACGGGTATTGTATAATATGTTCAAGAACCAACAGGAGGCAATAAGACTGGACAACCATGTACGAAGTGCTCGGATTAAAAGCGATGTAAGACAGGGATGTGGTCTTTCGCCCCTGCAGTTCAATCTATACGTCGAAAAAGCAATGACAGAAATAAAAAAGAAAGCTTTAGGAGTGGAACTAAAATTCAAGGTGAAAGAATATCAATGATACCATTCGCTGATGACATTAGTATCTTCAGTGTAAGCGAATAATATTACAGGATGTGTTGAATGGAATGAACAACCTGAGTGCAAAATATGCACTAAAACCAAATCGATGAAAGAAGAAGGTAATGAGAAGTAACAGAAATGATAACAGCGAGAAACTTATCATCAGGATTGATGGTCTCGAAGTAGGTGATGTTAAGCACTTCTGCTACCTAGGCAGCAAAATGAAGCGTGACGGACGGAGGAGGGAGGACATAAAAGGCAGATTAGCATTGGCTAAGAAGGCATTTCTGGCCAAGAGAATTTTGTTTGTACCACACATAGGTCTCAATTTGAAGAAGAAATTTCTGATAATGTACGTTTGAAGCACAATATTGTACGGTAGTACAATAGTAGACTGTGGGAAAGCCAGAACATATGAGATCGAAGCAATTGAGATGTGTGCTACAGAAGTATGCTAAAAATTAAATGGACTTTTAAGGTTCGGAATGAGTAGGTGCTCCAGAGTATTGGTGATGAGAGAAAAATATGGGAAATACTGATAAGAAGAAGGAACTAAATGGTAGAATATCTGCTAAGACATTACAAAATAACTTCCTTCGTACTAGAGGGAACTGTTGAGGGTAGAAACTGTAGAGGAAGACAGGGATTGGAATACATCCAGCAATTAATTTGGGAATGTAGGTTGTGAGTGCTACTATGAGATGAGGAGATTGGCACAGGAGAGAAATTTGACGCTCTGCATTAAACCATTCACGAGACTAAAGACTCAAAAACAAAAAAGTCCACATTTACCACTGCATATACCTGCAAAGGTATAACATTGTACAGTTGTACAATACATAGTTCAGGACATAAGACATCAGAAGGTTACACTGCCCGAAAATGCAAATGCAGGACGTAATTCAAATAACAAACAGGTGAAATGTACGTACAGATACGCCTGATATAAGTTAAATATGTGTGAAATACAGTCCTGGAAATTTAAATAAGAACACCGTGAATTCATTGTCCCAGGAAGGGGAAACTTTATTGACACATTCCTGGGGTCAGATACATCACATGATTACACTGACAGAACCACAGGCACATAGACACAGGCAACAGAGCATGCACAATGGCGGCACTAGTACAGTGTATATCCACCTTTCGCAGCAATGCAGGCTGCTATTCTCCCATGGAGACGATCGTAGAGATGCTGGATGTAGTCCTGTGGAACGGCTTGCCATGCCATTTCCACCTGGCGCCTCAGTTGGACCAGCGTTCGTGCTGGACGTGCAGACCGCGTGAGACGACGCTTCATCCAGTCCCAAACATGCTCAATGGGGGACAGATCCGGAGATCTTGCTGGCCAGGGTAGTTGACTTACACCTTCTAGAGCACGTTGGGTGGCACGGGATACATGCGGACGTGCATTGTCCTGTTGGAACAGCAAGTTCCCTTGCCGGTCTAGGAATGGTAGAACGATGGGTTCGATGAGGGTTTGGATGTACCGTGCACTATTCAGTGTCCCCTCGACGATCACCAGAGGTGTACGGCCAGTGTAGGAGATCGCTCCCCACACCATGATGCCGGGTGTTGGCCCTGTGTGCCTTGGTCGTATGCAGTCCTGATTGTGGCGCTCACCTGCACGGCGGCAAACACGCATACGACCATCATTGGCACCAAGGCAGAAGCGACTCATCGCTGAAGACGACACGTCTCCATTCGTGCCTCCATTCACGCCTGTCGCGACACCACTGGAGGCGGGCTGCACGATGTTGGGGCGTGAGCGGAAGACGGCCTAACGGTGTGCGGGACCGTAGCCCAGCTTCATGGAGACGGTTGCGAATGGTCCTCGCCGATACCCCAGGAGCAACAGTGTCCCTAATTTGCTGGGAAGTGGCGGCGCGGTCCCCTACGGCACTGCGTAGGATCCTACGGTCTTGGCGTGCATCCGTGCCTCGCTGCGGTCCGGTCCCAGGTCGACGGGCACGTGCACCTTCCGCCGACCACTGGCGACAACATCGATGTACTGTGGAGACCTCACGCCCCACGTGTTGAGCAATTCGGCGGTACGTCCACCCGGCCTCCCGCATGCCCACTATACGCCCTCGCTCAAAGTCCGTCAACTGCACATACGGTTCACGTCCACGCTGTCGCGGCATGCTACCAGTGTTAAAGACTGCGAAGGAGCTCCGTATGCCACGGCAAACTGGCTGACACTGACGGCGGCGGTGCACAAATGCTGCGCAGCCAGCGCCATTCGACGGCCAACACCGCGGTTCCTGGTGTGTCCGCTGTGCCGTGCGTGTGATCATTGCTTGTGCAGCCCTCTCGCAGTGTCCGGAGCAAGTATGGTGGGTCTGACACACCGGTGTCAATGTGTTCTTTTTTCCATTTCCAGGAGTGTATATCTGACATGTGCGTACGTGAGTAACGCCACGGGTAAAAACCTTAACCTGAACCCGTGGAACGATCTCAATCAAATTTGGTCACATATTAGGTAGAGTTCTGAAAAAAATATTGTAAGGGTAAGAGCTAGCAGCCACCTACTGCGGTGAGTGTGATAACGTGGTGAAGAAAAAGAGGGGACAACGATGGGAAGAAAAGCACAGACAGGACGAGATGGGCAGAAATGGGGAGGCGGAAATGGACAGAGAGAGGGGAAAGGAGAAAATGGACAGCAGAAAGCGGATGGAAAAGGACAGGGGGAGGAAGAGGCAAGCAGACGAAAACGAGAGGTGGGGATGAACAGGTGAGGAGGAAGGACGGAATTGGAGAGGACAGACATAGAGAGGGCAGAAAATGACACAGAAAGGAAAGGGGAGGAAACGAACATTAATCTGGGAAGACGAGACGGACAGAGAGAGGGGGATGAAGGAGAATAACAGAGAGAGGGGTACGAGGAGATGGACAGTGAGTTGGGGAGGGGAGGGGCTGGAGGAGGTGAGCAGAGAAGGGTGGTGGGGAAGGACAGAGAGAGCGGAAGGTGGAGATGGGCAGAGAGATGAGAGAGGAGGAGATGGATTGATAGAAGATTTGAATAAGTACTTGGGTAACGCCAGGTTTCTCAGCTAGTTATTGATATAAAATTGATATTGCTCGCGGACTTATTCAGAAAGTTTACTAACTTCATTACCTAGATGTAGAATGTGAAACACCTCTCGCATAGAAATTTCAGATCATATACTACATTTCACTATGTCCTCTGTATAATCCTATAATTATTAAGACAGCTAGATGTCAGATCTATTATGGCTGTAGAAGCGCCAGTGGGCAACTTAAGCTGAGTACAGTGCCACCACTGATTAAACAGCTACAAATGTTACAAAAAGTTTGATGTCAGTGTTGCAAAAACCTACCGAATAAATAAATTTGTATGTTCGTTATGTAGGTCCTATGAAGGTGCACTGAGGACACACACGATTCGTATATAGCACAGCTGGTGAAAACGAAGAGGTGCACCGTATCTGCGCAAAACGTTTCCCAACCTGCTACTGCTACGGTCATTTACTTTTTCGCCGTCAATTTCGCGAGGGTTGCAGACGGTCAATCAGATGTTCCATTAGCTCAAAACCACCGTAGCGCCGGCTTTCACTGGTTTCCTTCCTATCCTCCGTGAAACGGAGAAAGAATTACAGGACGTGTTCAGTGGAATGACCTACTAACCACAGAAAAGGAATATAAACCAAAGAAAGAAGAAAATAAGCGTCCCGAGCTCACCGTTGTATGGAAGTGAGTTATGGACTCTGAAAACACCGGAGAGAGAGGAACAGAACGTTTGACATGTTGCGCTGAAAACTGGCCGAAAAGATGACAAATGAGAACATTTTCATCAGAAACAGAAAGGAAAGGAATATGCGGTAGATGCTAACCAGAAGAGTGACAGGTTTATAGGACATTGGTTAAGACAAGGGGAAAATGCTTTCCATGGCACTAGAGGAAGCCGAAGAGGAGAAAAACTATAGAAGAAGACAGAGACTGGATCGAACACATCAAACAGAGAGGGACTTTGAGATTAAGTGATTGACTCAAGAAACTGTGGCGCCAAAACTACACTAAACATCGTTACTGAAAAAGAATAAAACATGATCTCCGATCTTCAGTGTATCTTGAGTGAGTGGGTCATAGGTCATGGCTTTACCATCCTGAAATGTTCCTGAACGTGATGTTTGTGGTGGGTGTTGAGTCATTGAACGGGTGGGCATCGTAAACAAGTATGAACGCAACTGAATGTTCTCGTATTTTACCCAACGAAGTCGAACTACAATGGGCCGATTTCTCAAACTGCCCGCTCTGACATGCTGACCACTGAAACGTTCAGAGAAATGATTTTATGTATACAACGCTAACTGAGTAGAATGGTCCCTGAGTCAATTTTCATGAACTACAAACAGCGCAGTACCTTCCAAGACGATGATCATTTCAAAGGCGATTAATCTCTTTGGTCATGAAGAAGCTGTCCTACTCAAACGTAATCTGCAGAGGATGGACGGACAAACTGGAACCTGCTAATGGAGTCGAATAAGAAATGAAACTATATTCCTATGGCTGGCTGGTGTGGCCGAGCGTTTCTAGGCGCTACAGTCAGGAACCGCGCGACCGCTACGGTCGCAGGTTCGAATCCTGCTTCGGGCATGGATATGTGTGATGTCCTTAGGTTAGTTAGGTTTAAGTAGTTCTAAGTTCTAGATGACTGATGACCACAGCAGTTAAGTCCCATAGTACTCAGAGCTATTCCAACCATTTGAACCAGTATTCCTGCGGAACTCCACAACGATTTTGTGGAATGTGCCCGACCTTATTCAGCTTGTACATTACAACCGAATGACTTGTTGTTACGTTTCGTTGGCATGTATCTGAGATTGAAGACTTTTATCATAAGCTTCTGTAGCGAATACACCTTTCTGGAATTGGTTACACATAGGAATTCCTATCTTAATGTGCAAGTTAATCCGGCATGTTTAGATAACCTTTGGCGTACAGATACCTACGTTAACAAAACTGAAATGCAGTTTATGATTATTTACTAATATAAATAATGTGTAAAAAACGTTTGCTGTCGTTTATATTAGTACCAGAAAAACACATGATTTGTGGACTTGTGTATGACATACTTTCTGTTGTCACAGATGCGGGCAACACTGTCTAGCTTTAATAGTTAATTTTACTTCCTCTTCATTGATACTGGGAACACAACAAACGATAGAAAACAGGAAAGAACCCGGACACCACGTTCACAAATAAACGATAATAAAAGATATATGACTTCTTTTTATTCTAACTAGTATATTTGTCAAACTATGAAATAAGTATTTCTTTTTCTTATGAGAATAGAGGGTCAAGTTCCAGAACCACAAACAGTCCGCCAGGATTAGTTAATGATAAATAATTATCTGGTCAGAATAACTTATTTATAATTCGGCTCGAGGAATATTGGAAGCGTTTGTAGTTGTCACCACTGGGAACATTTGTGCATCAAGTGTATTGACTGCAACAGTAAAATAATTTACTTACGTAGCTTCGCTATTAAATTAAACGTTAGATACACTTATTTTTGTGCAATTAATGTTCTCAATTATTTGCTGCCGTATGGCTTACTGGACTGAATTCAGATCAAGGATTAAACTTATAGACCGCAACAATTCAGTGAAAGTTAAAACCGAGTTTTCCTCGGCACCTGCACCTGATCCTATTAATTCGTTATAGGTAAGACATTAGCTATACCCCAAACCAACGTTAAGTGAGTATTGATACGTACCTACAGAAAATCATGGCATAATTTCTAAAACGCACTTCTGTTTTTCAAATATTTTACGTCAGCTATTTGCATGTGCCTTTTGTTTAATTTTGATGTCCTCTAATTAATCTCAAAACGCATATCGTTCATGGAGATACTGCAATACACCAAATTCCTTGCGTGGAGGATCCCCTTGGTAAAAAACGATTTTCTGGATCACTCATGACCTTCAACAACGAATCGTCGTCTCAGTTTCTTGTGAGGTACACGCTTATCAGTAGGCGGGTAGATGTACGACCCGTCTGTACAGGTGTAAATGTCGCTGGAGACTCGAACACGATGTTCTAACGGTTAAGAATATCTATCGACGCACTTCATATTGTGCTAACACTTGGAAATGTTACTCACGCCGAAATGGTTATTATGAACTACATTACTCTAGTAATGAGCCTGGCAGGACACGTTTTCGCTTTTCTTAAACACTGTACAGAAAGATCCGTACCCAAAGACTGGAAAGTCGCACAGGTCACACCAATATTCAAGAAAGGTAGTAGGAGTAATCCACTAAATTACAGGCCCATATCATTAACGTCGATATGTAACAGGATTTTAGAACATATATTGTGTTCGAACATTATGAATTCCCTCGAAGTAAACTGTCTATTGACACACAGACAACATGGGTTTAGAGAAAAACGTTCCTGTGAAACACAACTAGCTCTTTATTCACATGAAGTAATGAGTGCTACTGACAAGGGATTTCAGATCGACTCCGTATTTCTGGATTTCCGGAAGGCTTTCGACACTGTACCACACAAGCGGCTCGTATTGAAATTGCGTGGTTATGGAATATCGTCTCAGCTATGTGACTGGATTTGTGATTTCCTGTTAGATGGGTCACAGTTCGTAATAACTGACGGAAAGTCATCGAGTAAAGCACAAGTGATTTCTGGAGTTCCCCAAGGTAGTATTATAGGCCCTTTGCTGTTCCTTATCTATACAAAAGATTTGGGAGACAATCTGCAGCCGTCTTCGGTTGTTTGCAGATGACGCTGTCGTTTACCTACTAATGAAATCATCAGAAGATCAAAACAAACAGCATAACGATTTAGAAAAAATGTCTGAATGGTGCGAAAAGTGGCAGTTAACCCTGAAAACCCCGCATCTCGTGGTCGTGCGGTAGCGTTCTCGCTTCCCACGCCCGGGTTCCCGGGTTCGATTCCCGGCGGGGTCAGGGAGTTTCTCTGCCTCGTGATGGCTGGGTGTTGTGTGATGTCCTTAGAATAGTTAGGTTTAAGAAGTTCTAAGTTCTAGGGGACTGATGACCGCATAGTGCTCAGAGCCATTTGAACCATTTTGACCCTGAATAACGAAAAGTGTGAGGTCATCCACATGAGTGCTAAAAGGAAATCGTTAAACTTCGGTCTAATCTAAAAGCCGTAAATTCAAGTAAATAGCTAGGTATTAGAATTACGAACAACTTAAATTGGATTGAACACATAGAAAATGTTGTGGCGAAGGCTAACCAAAGACTGCGATTTTTGGCAGGACACTTAGAAAATGTAATCTACTGAGGAGACTGCCTACACTACGCTTGCCCGTCCCCTTTCAGAATACTGCTGCGCGGTGTGGGATCCTTATCAGATAGGACTGACGGAGTACACCGAAAAAGTTCAAAGAAAGGCAGCACGTTTTGTATTATCGCAAATATGGGAGAGAGTGTCACAGAAATGATACAAGATTTGGGCTGGAAGTCGTTAAAAGAAAGGCGTTTATCGTTGCGACGGAATCTTCTCACGAAATTTCAATCACCAACTTTCTCATCCGAATGCGAAAATATTTTGTTGGCACAAACCTACATAGGGAGGAACGATCACCACGATAAAATAATGGAAATCATTATTTCCGCGCGCTATACGAGATAGGAATAATAGAGAATTGTGAAGGTGGTTCGATGAACCCTCTGCCAGGCACTTAAATGTGATTTGCAGAGTATCAATGTAGATGCAGAGGGTACACGCCTCGAGGTGTAGAGAACGAAACGTTGGCGTATATTAAACACCCTGGTAGTACTAACGCGTCGTACTATAAGAAATGTGCTGAGCCAGATCAAGTCGTTAGTTGAGCACGTCGTTCGCTAAAAATTATTGTAAAAGCAACATCTCAATCAGCAGCAAACTCGAGAAGAATCCGCGGTTAAAGTGTCGGCTGCAGAGCCTTCCGTACACGCACGTGGGCTCGCAGCCGGCTGACGCCTGTGACTCACCCGTGCAGCGGCGGCGGCGTCTGCTCTGCGTGCTGCGCGCTGGATGCGGTCCGCGGACTCACTGCCGACCAGACGCTCATTCCAGCTCCAGCTCCAGGTACCGCCCCCCTTCTCCTCCCTTCGCAGCCCCCACCTGACGCGGCACGCGCGCAACCTTGCACTCGGCGCGCTGCCGCCTTCCGCTGCAGACACAGCCACCGACAGGACGT
This sequence comes from Schistocerca gregaria, assembly GCF_023897955.1. Taxonomy (NCBI): domain Eukaryota; kingdom Metazoa; phylum Arthropoda; class Insecta; order Orthoptera; family Acrididae; genus Schistocerca; species Schistocerca gregaria. The sequence goes on along the minus strand of NC_064927.1, from coordinate 132,975,252 downwards.
CTCCGCCACAGCCCGTAGTGTTGCCACTCTGTGGTCTTGTCACACTAGGACGCTACAGCAGGTCTGCTGTTACCGTTCAGGTCTGCAGAGACGGCAAAGGAATGCCTTCAGCCGAGAAGCTTCGTGTGCGAGATCGAATTAAAGAGAGAATGCAGGAAAAGAAGTACTGGATACATCCATTCATTTGAGATAGAGACATAAACAGGTTATTTTAGACTGTGTATAAGGATTTGAGAAATTAGAGTGCTAAATTTATCATTTTCATGAGGACGCCAGCGTGTTCAATTGACGAGTCAGTGAAGATCTCCCGAGATTAAACGACTGAAAAGTACACTGTTTTAAGGAAGGTACCATGAGGCGACAAAGGTCGAGGAAGAGCGATACGCACGTATACATATGGTGGTAGTATCGCGTACACAAGAAATAAAAGGGCAGTGCATTGGCGGAGGTGTCATTTTTACTTAGATGAGTTATTTGAAAATGTTCCCGATGTTGGTTATGGCCGCACGATGGGAATTAACAGACTTTGAACGTGGAATGGTAGCTGGAGCTAGACGTACAGTACATTCCGTTTCCGCTCTGTACGCCGAGATCCACAGTGTTAAGAGGTATTACCTCTCCACACGCCTCCACTTAACGACCGACAGCAGCGGCGTTGAGTTGCCAGTACTAACAGACAAGCAACACTGCATGAAATAACCGCAGAACTCAATGTGGGACGTACGACGAACGTATTCTTTAGGATTGTGCGGGGAAATTCGGCGTTAGTGCAACAAACGACGCTGCTCGTGCCTTTGCTAACGGCGCGACGTCGCTTGCACCGTCTATCCTGGGACAGTGACGATGTCGGTTAGACCCTAGACGCCTGGAAAACCGTGGCCTGGTCTCATGAATCGCGTTTTCAGGTGATAAAAGCTCACGATAGAGTACTAGTGTGGCTCTGACCCCAGGAAGGCAATGTGTAAGTTGGTGGCGGCTACATAATGGTGTGCGCTGTGACTACATCCACATTACCTAGAAATCTTTGTTGATCCATTATAGACCATGCGACAACGGCTGGCATGTATTTCTGTATGCAATAATTTACCAACAGCCGTACGTATTGTATAAATTTATTTTATGAACTTCTTCGTGGTCAGGCGTCACAGAACTGTTGCATAGCGATTTGATTCACGCTTCTAGTTATATGGCTCCTTTCGTGTATAGCGATTTTACGACTATGACGTGTAGGACGTGAAGATGGTATCAATGTAATGACGAAATTGGCAGCACATAAGAAGTTTATAAAATAAATTTCTACAATACATAGGCAAGGATTACCTAGAAATGGTTGTTTTCGGCTACTTGGAGCCCTTTGCAGCAATTCATGGACTTCATGTTCCCAAACAAGGATGAAATTTTCGTGCTTGACAGCACGCCACGTCACCAGGCCACAGTTGTTCGCGGCTGGTTTGATAAACATACTCGACAGTTAGAGCGAATTATTTGGCCACCCAGATCACCCGACGTGAATCCCGTCGAAGTGAAAAGTGTTTTACTACGTTATTTGTGGAAAATAATTGTTACAGTTACGTGTGCATCACAACACCTTAGCATTATGTGGAGTATGGAAGTGCTTGCCACACGGAAACGTAAGTAAAACAGAATATAGGCGCGAAAACATCGCGACCAACAAAATTACATGCTAGAAGATAGGTTAACTCCCAGCAAAAAACTTTCACATCGGCATCGTTTGGTTGCAGATGATAAGCTACGTGCAGTAAGTAACACACAAGTGATACAGAAAATCCATGCACACCAAATGTAAAGGTATATACAAAAAGAAACGATCTATTGTTTGAACAAGAGATGCACATAATTTTATAATAATTTAACAAAAATGTTCACATTACGGAATAAATAAAAACAAAAACCCACTGATGATGTTATAGTAGTGGCGAAACATGTTTGGGTACTGAGAAAAAACGGCGTTTTGCATAACTGGCGCACCTCACACCCAACAGTTTTAACTGCAAACACGGCCATCACAGGTAGCTGCAAATCAAAACGATGAATAAATCATCCAAGAAAGATATTCTATTATCATTTTTCATTTCCATGGTGAACTGGATTTATTCAATAATTTTATTTCGATGATCAAAGAATTCGTCCAAAGCCTTTCTACCATGGGGCCAAACCACAAATGTCTCATACACAAACCAATACCAGCTAGATGGTTTGTTATTTGCTTTTTCTAAGCCGATTGTTCAAACTTCTGCATATAGAAAGTAGCGATTGCAGGACCTAATGGGTTACCCATTGTTACACCGTCAAGTTGCTCATAAAATTCATCGTCCCACTGGAACTGACTCGATGTAAGGCAACGTCTAAAAAGGCCAGTCAAATATCCTGGAAAAATATCCGTTATGAAAATGTAACTTCGTTGACTGGAATCACAGTGAATAAGGACACTATGTCAAAACACATAAGAATATCTTCAGGTGCCAGAACTAGTCCTTGAAGTTTCTGAATAAAATGATTCGAGTCTTTTATGTATGAGTCAGTTTTCCCAGTATGTGGTTGTAAACGAGTTGCTAGATATCTCGCTGTTTTGTACGTGGGAGAATTGATGGCACTAACTATGGGTCTCAAAGGAAAATCTATTTTATGAATTTTGGGTACACCATAAAGACTAGGACACATAGCTTCACTCTTTAACAAAGCTCTTTTACACTCTTTTTGAATAGATGTAAATAACTCAATCAGACTATTAGTTTTCCACAGTACGCTGGCTGTAGGGCCCTTCGTAAGTTTTTTGTACTGTCCTGAGGTTAAAAGGTTCAAAATTTTGCTTGAATAATCCTCTATATTCATAGCAACAGTATCATTCGCTTTATCAGCAGGAAGAACCATTATCTTTATATCTGGATTTAAATCTTTGAGAGCCTTCCTCTCACCTTTTGTTAAATTACTTTCGAAAGGTTTACTGTGACATAAGACCCTGGTGGTTTCAATTCGAATTGCATTTGCAGTTTCCTTGGGGAGTTTTCGTATACCTGCTTCTATATTCGCAATAATATCTTCAACTGGTACTCTGTTAGGTACTATAGTGTAGTTTCCTCCTTTTGCAAGGACGTAAATCTCGTCTTCAGCTAACACTCTCTTCGACTTGTTAGCAGCAGTATCAGACATCACTGTATTGCTTGTAGATGCTACATTATCCACTACTACGTAGAGAAGTCATTGCAATTTATAAGAATAAGGATAATTTTAATAGAAAAGAGGAGGCAATCAAAACGTAGCGGTATATCGACAGTAGCTCTGCAGAATCGCTAGAGAATTTTATCTTTGACAAGACGACAATCGATAGTTAAGTTTTATGTTTGACAAGGATTATCTCTGTTCATCGCGTGTTACTTCCACCACGCCCCTTTCCTACAGTATATACGTCGCTCTCGGACGTCCGACCAGTTAGTCAGCAAGACTCAGCGGAGGAGCGCCTCTGAAGATGTCCTGCTCAGCCCTGGACGAAACGTCAGGAACAGAAGAGTTTCTTGGACCACGACCTCACATCCCGAAATGCTTACCAGCAGCTACATGTGGGATGGCTGCTGCGGAATAAGAGCTGAACGGTGTGCTCCTAAACACTTATGTCTCCACCAATATTGTACCATATCATCAGATCTGTCACATATACCTGCCTACCCTACTTCACAGAGTGGGCAAGCTTCTGAACTTGCAATTTACCCTTTGTTTACAGGCAAGAGCGCATTTTGCTATATATCCAGTTTTGCTAAATCACATACGTGAAGTGAATATCTCAGCGCAGCAGTACTTATGGAGTAAAGAGCGAGCGGTAGGTTCCCACGATGGCTAGCAAAGGCGGTTTGCCATCTCGCGCTTACAGAGCTATGAGATGAGCTGACGATGCAGAAATCCCTCGTGACGTCAGCAAATACATACGTAGGGAAAGTACATTTATTCTGGCTAGAATCAAGTAATTGTTATTCTGCCACCCAGACATTGACGGAGTCTACAGATCGTAAGTACTATATAAATGAACAACTTGGGCATAACCAAAGGTTTTAGACGATCTGATTGTAAGATCAAGTTACAAACTGTACGCCACGGTCGGCAGTCGTCGATAGCATGCCTTTCGATCTAGTCGTGCGGTAGACCATGCTCTCGTACCGTTAATAGTTAGCTTACAATCTGTGTGTACAAGTTAATTTTACGGTGTTTCTTAAATAAACGCACGTTAATAGCTTCCTGTGTAAAAATTATTTGCAAAAAAACAAGAACTTGGTACGGCTTCAGTACGCAAAACATAGACAGTAGTACTGCACTTTCAGAATCTGGGGCTCTGCAACCGCTCTGCGACTATGAGAGCATCTTCAAATACCAGGTAGGATGAATTTTTAAAAAATGGTTCAAATGGCTCTAAGCACTATGGGACTTAGCATCTGAGGTAATTAGTCCCCTAGACTTAGACCTACTTAAACATAACTACCCTAATTTCACACACATCCATGCCCGAGCCAGGATTCGAACCGGATAGCGTAGCAGCAGCACGGTTGGGACTGAAGCACCTAGAACCGCTCGGTCACAGCGGCCGGCAATAAGAATTCGTACGCGGCAACTTACTAAGTCATTTCAGGTATGGATTGGCTTTATTATCGCAAAACTCTGAAGAGGAAGTGTGGCCGGTTGTACTGTACGCCCCTTGTACCACCATTTACGGACTCACTGGCTACACGGAGACATTTCTGGAGGTTTAGTACGGGCTATGGGGGCAGTTCTTGCAAACTCCAAATTCTGTCATTAGGCATGGACGTGCAACAACATACTTCATTGTCCACCACGCTCCATAGACGATCTATACAGTAGCAAGCGAAGAGCTCACCAACTTCGTCGTTCCAAAGATGCTCGTTCCCAGACTCCGGACAAGCTAAATGTCGTTTGTCGAAGTCACTTAAGCCAATGAATTTCATCATTTTTGGTCCGTATCTTCATTAAAAAGGTTTCACGTTCGTTTCTGCTCCTTTTACACTTTTAGGGCCGCGTCACGGGACCAGCTAGCAGCACCAGCTGCCGTTCTGTCTCGCGATGGGCAATAATTTTGGCTCATAAGTGTATTATGAGTAACTGGTGAAGCGAATAATAGAGCTTCGAAATGTGGTTCCTTTTCGAGATCTCAGCATTTGGTGACGTCAGCAGGCTATGGCATAAATGAAGAAGTTCTTGTACTCTTTGCTTCGGCGAACTGACCCTGCTAAAAGAGGCGCTACAACGTACACTGTCCAGTTACGTTAATGTGACCATCACGTATGTTCGAAGTCAACATGCAGTAACTACTCACAGACGGGAACACTAGCGGTGGAGGGAATATAAAGCGAGTCAGGACGGCGCGGGAAATGTGCAATCTCTATCGTAATCCGGAAACGATGCGATTTATTTGACATTCAAAAGAGCCTGATCGTTCGGTTTTCGGTCAAGGTTGGAAACATTTCAGAAACGGTTGTTTGTAAATTCTTCGCGTGACGTCATGGTTAAAGCATGGCAAAATGGCACCATTCAAAACCGGCTCTGAGACAGCTATTCTGCACAATCAGGCATAAATGAAGTGGTGAAAGACGGTTGCAGAGGTGTTTACGGGCGAACAGGCGTGCAATTCTTGCGCAACTAACCGCCCAGATGAACCAATGGGCTACCAACAGTGTCTCCTCAACGGCAGTTCAGAGAACTTTGCTGCATATAGACCTCCACAGCAATTCCTAGTTCATACACAGAGGGTGACTGCTCTTCGTCAGCGACGAAGGTTGGAATTCGCACTCCTCTACCGCAGCTGGACACTGGTTGGTTTGGGGGTTCAAATGGTTCAAATGGCTCTGAGCACTATGGGACTTAACAGCTGTGGTCATCAGTCCCCTAGAACTTAGAACTACTTAAACCTAACTAACCTAAGGACATCACACACATCCATGCCCGAAGCAGGATTCGAACCTGCGACCGTAGCAGTCGCGCAGTTCCGGACTGCGCGCCTAGAACCGCGAGACCACCGCGGCCGGCTGGTTTGGGGGAAGTAGAGTGTGTGTGTGTGAGTGTGTGCGTGTGTGTGTGTGTGTGTGTGTGTGTGTGTGTGTGTTTGGATCTAATGGGGGCTCAACAGCGAGGGCAGCTGGACTTCCACTGAGTGACAAGTGACCTTTTCGATAAATCACGGGGCCGGCCGGAGTGACTGAGCGGTCCCAGGCGCTACAGTCTGGAACCGCTAGACCGCTGCGGTCGCAGGTTCGAATCCTGCCTCGGGCATGGATGTGTGTGATGTCCTTAGGTTAGTTAGGTTTAAGTAGTACTAAGTTCTAGGGGACTGATGACCTCTGAAGTCAAGTCTCATAGTGCTCAGAGCTATTAGATAAATCACGTTTGATGCTCATCCGACAGATCGCCGTTGCTGTGTACGGCATGAAACGTCTGAAAGCATCTACATCTACACGGATACACTGCAAATTACACTTAAGTGCCTGTCCGAAGGTCTCGCAGTCTACGTGAGTAGTTCGAAGACTAACAGGGTGAGTTTGCTTTACTGCCCTGGCTACCAAACATCCCGCATTTAATCCCAATTGAGAACCTATTCGCGTCATGGATCCTCAGCAGAGAAACCTAGTGCCGCTGGTCTTGGCATTAGCGTGGCTGTCGGAACCTCACTGAATCTCATCAACACCTCGAAGCAGTCCACGCTGCAAAGGGTGGTTATTCCATTCATGTGACTGGCAGAGTCTTAGCGAGATATCTCTCGTGGCTGGAGACTAAGTGTTGTGCTTACCTATACCGGTCGCACACACGATCTTACAGTTTTAGCTTATGCGATTTAGGACGGCTGGAGCAATTTGCTAATGTAGTGTGGGGTGATGCGACGAGTATTTACTCGTATTTAGTGTATCGGTAAGGCGTCAGTATGCAGTCACTGAAACGGCAGTGCTAGGACTCCTGTGCAAGAATACATAATACGGTTTTTTAAAACTAAGAACAACCCATCGAAACAACGTTTCAAAGCTCTGAGTGTGGAAGTTTTCCCAGTGCCGCGTGTAATGGATCTACAGACTCGGAAAGTGGTACACAGAAAGAACGATATTACCCGATGCAACACAGTGTAGGGTAGATTCAGAATTGTTTCGGCACATAAAGGTACTTTAATTTCAGGAGACGCATCAGCCAGCATGGGTAATTCAGAAAGCCAAACTGGTTCCCCAGGTTCTGTTTGCTGAGGGTTCTCTCTCATTTGTACGCATGCGCTGCAGAAGACATTGACACCAGTTCTACTAATTAACGTAACATGTGTCAATAAGAGATGATAACTGCATTGCACTTTGCAGCCATTTGTTGGAAAAGACCTGTAAAGTGAAGCTGACAATGTAGCTAAATAAGAACCGATTTTATTTTAAGCTTATTGGTTTACTATTCGTGACCATTAACCCATCTCAATAACGGGAAGACAATACGACTTTCTATTAGAAACGATTTCCTTCTCATTTAAGACAGTACGAAAGTAAGGACAGCGCAACACCCAGTCCCCAAGCGGAGAAAAATCTCCGACCCTCCGAGAATCGAACACGGGCCCCTTCGGGTGGCAATATGCCACGCTGACCCCACAGCCACCGAGGCAGACCGGTAACGATCTTTTAATTTACTTTCACCCGCACCATTCCCTTTCCCGGTAGTTGCCACTAGGCGTATCGCGGATGCCCTCCAGGAAACGTATGTTCAAATGACGCTTTCCCTTCAGAATAGTCTATATGGAAAAGGTTAAAGATTCACTGGGGAGGACTGTCGAAGAGGAGTTCTACATTTATAGCACTTGAAGATTTAGAGACTCCTGTTAACAATGATGACTGGACCAAGGGGGAGTTATCAAGTATAACATACAGAGACCGAAACTTTACCTACAACTTGTACTGAAACCAGGCAGCAACTCCTCAATGTTACTCAGTCTTTACGTTAAGCAAGCAGTGTAGGAAACAAAGAAGATATTTAGAAAGGGAATTTAAATGCCGGTAAAAAAAAAAATATTTTGAGATATGTCAATGACTTAATTATGTGATAGGCAGCAAAGGATTTGGAAGATCACTTGAACAGAATGGATGGTGTCATGGAATGGTTATTATATGAACATCGACAACAGTAAAACAAATGTAGTAGAATACAGAGGAATTAAGTAGTGCTGAAAAATTTTAAATTTTAGGTTTCTTTTCTGAGGTTATTTGTATGGGTGACGCTTGGTACGGAAATTAAATGTGGACGATAAACATTTCAGACAAGAGGAAAGCAGCTTTTGAAACATGGTGTTACCGAAGAAGGCGGCAAATTACGTCCGTCGACAGGAACTGAACAGGTGGTGCTAAATCGATTTGAGAAAAAAAAGAAATTTATGACACAACCTGACTAAGAAAAGGCAACAAGGAATTTTCGAGTTTATGATGGAAGTGTGGGGCCAATAGTTGTAGATGGAGAGCATAGTTTGACCACAGAAAGCTGATTGAAATGGATTTTTAAAATAGTTATTATAATAGTCACAGATGCAACCAGTGTATTACATTACTTGTTTCCATCACTTGTCGTAATCAACTTCAGTTAAAAACTGAGTTAAAACTAAACAGTTATGTATGACTTTTGCTGTAGATGAGATAGACTGAACACATTTAGAACTCAATTTTTTTAAAGCGTACTTGTAAAACGCAGGTAATATGTACCGGAAACATTTAAAATCTAAAATTCTTAAAGCTGGTACCTGATTAATTATGAGTTGCGAAAAATCGAAAGTCTTCAAAAGGGACATAGTCAAAACCGTAAAATAATCTTAACAGCGCAATAGGACACTTATGACAACATTCTGTGGCATCTAGCGTTTTACTAACACCCAATGTGCATCCAACTTCCTTCCTTCCCTAATTATCGCTGCAGACGCATGGGTCTGTGCGATGTTTAGTGGGTTTAGTAATATGATGGATATCACGTAACGTTGTCACAAGCCTACTGTTCTGATGTTAATATTATTTTACAGCAATGACTAGGTTCTTTTTGAAGAGTTTTGATTTTTTACAACTCATGATTAAATCAGGTAGCAATTTTAAGAATTTTAAATATTGCCAGCTCATGTTATTTTTGCATACTCTCGTCCATATTCAAAATTTTTAAAGTATAAATATTTTCAATCTTGAGTGAGTGATGTTAATTTTCGGACGTTATGAGATTTTTTACTTGGTAGAATCATAACATTTTTCTTAACAAAACAAACAAAAAATATGATCAATTTTCAAATTAAGTTATAAGTCTTGTAAATAACAGCATAAACTTTATTAAAATAACTAATATAGGTTCGTCAATAAAATGATGTGACAAACCGCAATCCTATTTTCAAACTACTTTTGTATTCGGACATTTTTCAGAACTAATTATTTAATACAAATTTATGTGAAAAATGTATGTTTAAATATCTCGTCGGGTACCATTCTGTTGTATCACGTCTTTCAAGTACTACAATATACTCCCAATGAACTTTTTCAGAAAGTATGTTCATAGACTGTCTCATTCTTCTTTTAACCGAAACTTTAAAGTTTATGTGGAAGATATTGGTTTTTTTTTCTAATACATAGCCCTTGTTCTTCCCACACATTCTCAGTAGGATTGAGGTCTGGTGATGGAGATAGTGATTTCAATACTTTGGGGCAACTGTACAAGAAATATTCCAGCACAATGAGAGCGTCATGTTTCACATCATTTTCCTGATAAAACTTGAAAGTGTTTGATATTCCCATTTTTCCAGCACTTTTCCGTAAATTGTTTTTCAATGTGTTCACACAGAGATATTCGTCCATAATACTGTCGATGAACACCAATTCGCCCAGTGCAAATGTGGACAGACAAGAACGCTGCCACCTCCTAGCTTTGCAGTTACCTTAACATTTCTACATCTACATCTACATGACTACTCTGCAATTCACATTTAAGTGCTTGGCAGAGGGTTCATCGAACCACAATCATACTATCTCTCTACTATTCCACTCCCGAACAGCGAGCGGGAAAAACGAACACCTAAACCTTTCTGTTCGAGCTCTGATTTCTCTTATTTTATTTTGATGATCATTCCTACCTATGTAGGTTGGGCTCAACAAAATATTTTCGCATTCGGAAGAGAAAGTTGGTGACTGAAATTTCGTAAAAAGGTCTCGCCACGACTATGCTGTAATGACTTCCATCCCAACTCGTGTATCATATCTGCCACACTCTCCCCTATAACGTGATAATATAGAACGAGCTGCCCTTTTTTGCACCCTTTCGATGTCCTCCATCAATCCCACCTGGTAAGGATCCCACACGGCGCAGCAATATTCTAACAGAGGACGAACGAGTGTAGTGTAAGCTGTCTCTTTAGTGGACTTGTTGCATCTTCTAAGTGTCCTGCCAATGAAACGCAACCTTTGGCTCGCCTTCCCGACAATATTATCTATGTGGTCCTTCCAACTGTAGTTGTTCGTAATTTTAACACCCAGGTACTTAGTTGAATTGACAGCCTTGAGAATTGTACTATTTATCGAGTAATCGAATTCCAACGGATTTCTTTTGGAACTCATGTGGATCATCTCACACTTTTCGTTGTTTAGCGTCAACTGCCACCTGACACACCACGCAGCAATCTTTTCTAAATCGCTTTGCAACTGATACTGGTCTTCGGATGATCTTACTAGACGGTAAATTACAGCATCATCTGCGAACAATCTAAGAGAACTGCTCAGATTGTCGCCCAGGTCATTTATATAGATCAGGAAAAGCAGAGGTCCCAGGACGCTTCCCTGGGGAACACCTGATATCACTTCAGTTTTACTCGATGATTTGCCGTCTATTACTACGAACTGCGACCTTCCTGACAGGAAATCACGAATCCAGTCGCACAACTGAGACGATACCCCATAGCTCCGCAGCTTGATTAGAAGTCGCTTGTGAGGAACGGTGTCAAAAGTTTTTCGGAAATCTAGAAATACGAAATCAACTTGAGATCCCCTGTCGATAGCGGCCATTACTTCGTGCGAGTAAAGAGCTAGCTGCGTTGCACAATAGCAATGTTTTCTGAAGCCATGCTGATTACGTGTCAATAGATCGTTCCCTTCGAGGTGATTCATAATGTTTGAATACAGTATATGCTCCAAAACCCTACTGCAAACCCACGTCAATGATATAGGTCTGTAGTTAAATGGATTACTCCTACTACCCTTCTTGAACACTGGTGCGACCTGCGCAATTTTCCAATCTGTAGGTACAGATCTATCGGTGAGCGAGCGGTTGTATATGAGTGCTAAGTAGGGAGCTATAGTATCAGCGTAATCTGAAAGGAACCTAATCGGTATACAATCTGGACCTGAAGACTTGCCTGTATCAAGCGATTTGAGTTGCTTCGCAACCCCTAAGACATCTACTTCTAAGAAACTCATGTTAGCAGATGTTCGTGTTTCAAATTCTGGAATATTCCATTCGTCTTCCCTGGTGAAGGAATTTCGGAAAACTGCGTTCAATAACTCCGCTTTAGCGGCACAGTCGTCGATAACAGTACCATCGGCACTGCGCCGCGAAGGTATTGACTGCGTCTTGCCGCTTGTGTACCTTACATACGACATTCACTTTGAATTCGTCATTCTTCTTCCGCTACTCTACCCTTCGTCCACCCGATCAAAAAACGTTAAATTTACTTTCTTCGGTAAACATGACGTCGTTCCATCATGTTTCTTCCCTCGTAATAAACTCTTTAGCAAACTCCAATCTCTTCTTTCGATTTGTTCATTCACATACGGTTTGTTTCTTGCCACTCTTCCATTGTAGCCACAATCTTTGAATGTTCTGTGAATCGTGTCAGGATGTACTTTCTTTCCAGTCTCTTTTGGAACCTCACTTGCTAATTTCGGTGCACAGAGTGTAGGATTTTTCTTTATGTTTAGTATTAGATCCGTCTTGTCACATACATCCAATTTCTTTGGTTGGGCCTTTGAGGTATAGAGTCTGTATGATCCTCGGTTTTGAATCGTCTGTCGACATCTGCTACAGCGTTAACCACACAGCGTTGAGCATGGCAGAAATTTGTCTATATGAATTACTTCTCGAGTAATGAAAAACACAAGTTGTCTTATGCCAAACCTGGTATTAGTTTGGATGCCGCTGTGTCGTCTGGACAGTCGACCGTAAACTAACTAACACTGCCTCCTAACTCAGGATATATAACTTGGTGTAAACGATCAAAAGAAGTGCTATACTCCAAAATGAGCGAATAATAAAGTAACGTAAGAATCGACCGGTGATTTATTTTAAATCGTATTATTTAACAACTGTTATGAGTTCTGTAAAAAAGTTGTTACTTACGCTACATCAGTATTAATACAATGACGGAAAAATTTGCAATACCGAAGTAATGAAATTTCTGGACTACAATTGCCTAGCTCACATCTGTAAGTGATTAACACGGCAATAGCACGAGTTACTGTAAGAGAGAGATAAGCCATTGCAAATTTGAAATGCTGGTATAGGCTGGTACGTTAATAACCGATGTAACTGCCAGAGTGTTGAATCCAAGCATGCAAACGTGCATGGATTGTGTTGTACAGGTGCCGGATGTCAGTTTGTGGGATGGAGTTCCATGCTTGTTGCACTTGGTCGGTCCAGACATGGACGTTTAATGCTGTTTGTTGATGACGCTGTAGTTGTCGTCCGATGCTCGATTGGAGATAGATCTGTTAATAGAGAAGGCTAAGGCAACGTGTCGTCACTCTCTAGAGCATGTTGGGTTACAACAGCAGCGGTATGTGTTCCATCGTTATCCTGTTGGAAAACACTCCCTGGAGCGCTATTCATAAATAGCACCACTACAGGTTTAATCAATTTTGGAGTCAGGGTGAGTTGGGTAACCGCGAGAGTTCTCCTGCTGTCAACCTAGATGACAATTCCAGTTGGGGATCTAGCGTGTCTAGTACGCAGACAGATTGGTTTCCGGTCCTCAATCGGCCTCCTTCTAACCAGCACATGGTCAAAAGTGCAAATGGCGGTAGTTTAGGGCCAATGGAATTCACGCCGCAAAGCGTCTGTCTCTCCTTGAAGTAACCTATTTGTAACAGTTCGTTGTGTCAACTGCTGATCAGATTGCTGCTACAGTTGCTATACGCCACACCAGAGCCACATGTCGAACGCGACGGTCCTTTTTCTCCACAGTGCCACGTAGCTGTGAGGAGCCTGGTCTCCATGCGACCGACCGAAGTTCTGCATCTACATCTACATTTATACTCCGAAGCCACCCAACGAGGACACTTCACGTGCCACTGTCACTACATCCTTCTCCTGTTTCAGTCGCGTGTGGTTCGCGGGAAGAACGACTGCCGGAAAGCCTCAGTGCGCGCTCGAATCTCTCTAATTTTACATTAGTGATCTCCTCGGGAGGTATAAGTAGGGGGAAGCAATATATTCGATACCTCATCCAGAAACGCACCCTCTCGAAACCTGGACAGCAAGCTACACCGCGTTGCAGAGCGCCTCTGTTACAGTCTGCAACTTGAGTTTGCTAAACATCTCCGTAACTCTATCACGCTTATGAAAAACCCTGTGACGAAACGCCCGCTCTTTTTTGGATCTTCTCTAACTCCCCTGTCAACCTGACCTGGTACGGATCCCACACTGATGAGCAATACTCAAGTATAGGTCGAACGAGTGTTTTGTAAGCCACCTCCTTCGTTGATGGACTACATTTTCTAAGGACTCTCCCATTGAATCTCAACCTAACACCTGACTTACCAACAATTAATGTTATATGATCATTCCACTTTAAATCGTTCCGCACGCATACTCCCAGATATTGTACAGACGTAACTGCTAGTAGTGTTTGTTCCGCTATCATATAATCATACAATAAAGAATCCTTCTTTCTATGTATTGGCAATACATTACATTTGTATATGTTATTGGCAGTTGCCACTCCCTGCACCAAGTGCCTATCCGCTGCAGATCTTCCTGCAGTTTTCTAATGCTTCAACTTCTCCGTATACTACAGCATCACCCGCGAAAAGCCGCATGGAACTTCCGATACTATCTACTAGGTCATTTATATACACTCCTGGAAATGGAAAAAAGAACACATTGACACCGGTGTGTCAGACCCACCATACTTGCTCCGGACACTGCGAGAGGGCTGTACAAGCAATGATCACACGCACGGCACAGCGGACACACCAGGAACCGCGGTGTTGGCCGTCGAATGGCGCTAGCTGCGCAGCATTTGTGCACCGCCGCCGTCAGCCAGTTTACCGTGGCATACGGAGCTCCATCGCAGTCTTTAACACTGGTAGCATGCCGCAACAGCGTGACCGTGAACCGTATGTGCAGTTGACGGACTTTGAGCGAGGGCGTATAGTGGGCATGCGGGAGGCCGGGTGGACGTACCGCCGAATTGCTCAACACGTGGGGCGTGAGGTCTCCACAGTACATCGATGTTGTCGCCATTGGTCGGCGGAAGGTGCACGTGCCCGTCGACCTGGGACCAGACCGCAGCGACGCATGGATGCACGCCAAGACCGTAGGATCCTACGCAGTGCCGTAGGGGACCGCACCGCCACTTCCCAGCAACTTAGGGACACTGTTGCTCCTGGGGTATCGGCGAGGACCATTCGCAACCGTCTCCATGAAGCTGGGCTACGGTCCCGCACACCGTTAGGCCGTCTTCCGCTCACGCCCCAACATCGTGCAGTCAGCCTCCAGTGGTGTCGCGACAGGCGTGAATGTAGGGACGAATGGAGACGTGTCGTCTTTAGCGATGAGAGTCGCTTCAGCCTTGGTGCCAATGATAGTGGTATGCGTGTTTGGCGCCATGCAGCTGAGCGCCACAATCAGGACTGCATACGACCGAGGCACACAGGGCCAACACCCGGCATCATGGTGTGGGGAGCGATCTCCTCTGGTGATCGTCTAGGGGACACTGAATAGTGCACGGTACATCCAAACCGTCATCGAACCCATCGTTCTACCATTCCTAGACCGGCAAGGGAACTTGCTGTTCCAACAGGACAATGCACGTCCGCATGTATCCCTTGCCACCCAACGTGCTCTAGAAGGTGTAAGTCAACTACCCTGGCCAGCAAGATCTCCGGATCTGTCCCCCATTGAGCATGTTTGGGACTGGACGAAGCGTCGTCTCACGCGGTCTGCACGTCCAGCACGAACGCTGGTCCAACTGAGGCGCCAGGTGGAAATGGCATGGCAAGCCGTTCCACAGGACTACATCCAGCATCTCTACGATCGTCTCCATAGGAGAATAGCAGCCTGCATTGCTGCGAAAGGTGGATATACACTGTACTAGTGCCGCCATTGTGCATGCTCTGTTGCCTGTGTCTATGTGCCTGTGGTTCTGTCAGTGTGATCATGTGATGTATCTGCCCCCAGGAATGTGTCAATAAAGTTTCCCCTTCCTGGGACAATGAATTCACGGTGTTCTTATTTCAATTTCCAGGAGTGTATATTGTGAAAATCAGTGGTCCCATAACACTCCCCTGGGGCACGCCAGAGGTTACTTTAACGTCTGTCGACGTTTCTCCATTGAGAACAACATGCTGTGTTCTGTTTGCTAAAAACTCTTCAATCCAGCCACACAGATGGTTCGATATTCCTTAGGCTCTTACTTTGTTTATCAGGCGACAGTGCGGAACTGTATCGAACGCCTTCAGGAAGTCAAGGAAAATGGCATCTACCTGGGAGCCTGTAGCTGATATTTTCTGGGTCTCATGAACAAAAAAAGGGGGTTGGGTCTCACACGATCTCTGTTTCCGGAATCCATGTTGATTCCCACAGAGTAGATTGTGGGATTTCAGAAATGACATGATACGCGAGCAAAATACATGTTCTAAAATTCTACAACAGATCGATGTCAGAGATATAGACCTATAGTTTTGCGCATCTGCTCGACGATCCTTCTTGAAAACTGGAACTACCTGTGCTTTTTTCCAATCATTTGGAACCTTCCGTTCCTCTAGAGACTTGCGGTACATGGCTGTTACAAGGGGGGCAAGTTCTCTCGCGTACGCTGTGTAGAATCGAATTGGTATCCCGTCAGGCCCAGTGGATTTTCGTTTGTTGAGTGATTTCAGTTTCTTTTCTATTCCTTGGACACTTATTTCGATGTCAGCCATTTTTTCGTTCGTGCAAGGATTTAGAGAAGGGACTGCAGTGCGGTCTTCCTCTGTGAAACAGCTTTCGAAAAAGGTGTTTAGTATTTCAGCTTTACGCGTGTCATCCTCTGTTTCAATGCCATTATCATCCCAGAGTGTCTGGATATGCTGTTTCGATCCCCTTACTGATTTACGTAAGACCAGAACTTCCTAGGATCTTGTGTCAAGTCGGTACATAGAAGTTTACTTTCGAATTCACTGAACGCATCACACATAGCCCTCCTTACGCCAACTTTGACATCGTTTAACTTCTGTTTGCCTGAGAGGTTTTCGCTGCGTTTAAACTTGGAGTGAAGCTCTCTTTGCTTTCGCAGTAGTTTCCTAACTTTGTTGTTGAACCACGGTGGGTTTTTCCCGTCCCTCACAGTGTTCTCGTGACCATTGCTGCCAGGAATCATATGCAGTGGCTATGTTAGTTCCAAATCTCTGTGTGCAGTATCGCAGACCGAACATATCGTGGCCTTATTACATGACCTCATTCGAACTCAGTGAGGTGTTGATAGTGGGGTCTTTGTCGCCTTAAAGGCATTCTTGACTGGCATCAACTCATCACGCCCAATGTGAAAGGTAATTAATATTCACAAGCATTGGTGCGTGAACTTCAAGCAAACCTCATTTTCATCCTCTTATGCGACTGACGTGAAATTTGAATAAACATCATCTTTCAGATGTAGAAACACGCCTAGCAATTTTCGTTTATGTCACACAACTCCTCCTTGGAGCCGCGATTTCTTTTCCGTCAGTGAATAACACTTTATGTTTTTATTTTGTTTTATTGCGGATAAAGCCGTGTTGCTACAAAGTAAAAATCTTATAGTGTCAGAATATTAACGATATTCACTGTATGTCATATGCAGAAGCACTGAAGGTGATCATTATGTGTTATCGAAACTAGTTATCAAGTGTGGGTGATTGTAACTCAGATTATTATAATAAAGATTTTCAAAATGTTTAATACTTGCGGAATAGTTCGATAATAAGTCCGTCCATTATCAAATCGACGTAGGTTTCTGTGGTTATGCAAAGATGAAGGGGCTTGCGCAGGACAAACTAGCAGTTTTCGGACAGAAAATAACAACAGTAACTACTATTATTATTAGTATTTTTAATCATATTGGAATCCAAACGGACTCGTCTGAGCAGTGATCGTTGCTTATAGACAATGCAGGAAATAACAGCAGTCGACCGTGAAACTCGTCGATTTATTACAGCCGATCTAGATTCCAGCTATTACGTAGTCATTTTTAGTGCTAAGAATTAGAAAACGGTAGAGTCAGAAACAAATATTGGATAGTTGACAACGTACCGGGCCCAGAAAGGGCACACAACTTTTTATCGTACTATTTTCATTCCTTTATTTTACTTCCTCCTTTGTGTGTCACTGGCTAGCTTCATACCTTTCCACATTGGAATGCTGGTTTATTCCACATGTTTATGCTATAAATGCAGAGATGGAGCCAATGTAAATTTGCTAGTTGTAGGAGTTTATCTTCTGCCCAGAGAGGGCACATCACTTTTATCGTATTCTTTTCATTCTTCTACGTTTTAATTATTTTGGTATATTATTTTAATATTTTAATCTTCATGTTGTAAGCAGTTTTAAATGGATCCGCTTCCATTAGCTTGTAAAGCAAAAATCCATTACATACTGTCCTGTAGTTACTTTCATGGAGAGGGCTATACTTGTGGCTCCAAACCTGTGACTTGCTTCCCATGGTTTAACTATTTCTTGTGGTTTTATTGTTCAGTATATGGGAAAAATTTTATTTCATCGTGTCACTATTATTAAATGTCCTTCGGGACCTCTGTAGATAGCACCACATGGCTCTGACGTCACTATTTTCTGTTCAACCAAGTAAGCAATGGCTTCACTTCAGGTTAGAGTCCTGTAAGCTTTACGCCACCAGTATTGTTTACTAACTGACACTTCGCATAAATGCAACCTGTTGTTATATGGTATGTAACTGTCTGGTGCTTAGTCTGCGATTAAGATGCTTTGTTTCTGATTCTCCTGTGGTTCAAATGGCTCTGAGCACTATGGGACTTAACATCAGAGATCATCAGTCCCCTAGAACTTAGAACTACTTAAGGACATCACACACATCCATACCCGAGGCAGGCTTCGAACCTGCGACCGTAGCGGTCACCAGGTTCCAGACTGAAGCACCTAGAACCGCTCGGCCACAACGACCGGCGAGTCTCCTGTTTTTAGCAGTGAAGATAACTATGTAATAGTTGAAATCTAGATCTACTGTAATAAAACGACGGATTTCGCGATCGATTGTGGTTCTTTTCTCTGTTGTCGTCTATTATTATTATTATTATTATTATTAGAAGCAGCAACAATAGTAATAGTACCGCTAGTATTAACATTGTGCGTTCTTAGTATGGTTATTTCCATTTTCATTTGATAAACTAAAATCACTTTTATTTCAATTAATATCATTGCATTACCAAATTACTTTAGTTTCACAGGTAATTATGACTCGAAAAGTACTGTATGTGTAAATCCCCTGATGAGGTAAAGTAAATAAGTAAAATAAGTAAACAAATATTGTAGGGGGCTGGACTGTAATAAGCAAGCTCAAAGGCATAAATAATAAGGAAGTTCAAAAGGATGTAGATTGCATTAGTAATGCAGCGTTGAAGAGCTGAGTCAAAGCACTCTTCGGACTGAAACCGCAACAACAGGTTACGGAATGGTCTGTATCTTCTCTACAATGACAAGGAGCCGGCCGCGGTGGTCTGGCGGTTCTAGGCGCTCAGTCCGGAACCGCGCGACCGCTACGGGGGCAGGTTCGAGTCCTGCCTCGAGCATGGATGTGTGTGATGTCCTTAGGTTAGTTTGGTTTAAGTAGTTCTAAGTTCTAGGGGACTGATGACCACAGATGTTAAGTCCCATAGTGCTCAGAGCCATTTGAACCATTTTTGAATGACAAGGACGCGGTGTTTATTGGCATCTTCTACAATGTATGTAGTCTCGTAATTGCGAATACGGTAAATAGCTTACTTGGAGAGGTGGTTTCCTTCTCGGTGTTCGACCGACTGCTCCCGGAAGCAGTGCCGTTCTTGCCAATCCGGGACGCAGGGCCTCGGCAATGCGGGTACGTAACCCGAGAACCGGGGGACGGTCCAGCTCCTCGTCTTCAGCGTAGCAGGTCGTCCGTCGCAGATGCTGTAACACTTTCGTACACTGCAGGTGCTCCACATTCGGCACTGAAAAGTGGTTCACCTTCTCTCCAAATGGACGACACGGTGTCGTCGGGGTCAGAACAGGCATATACTGGAGAGGATGCCAAAAGGCAATTTACCGACCACCTGCCTCCTCAATGTATTTTCCCTCTGATAACTTAAAATTTTATCTAACTTGTCCTGTGAGGGAACAGCTACTCGCCAACCGTTTCAAGAGACTATTTTACTACTCAGCCACTCAAGCTGGAAGTACTAACATGAATTTATTTAAGTTACGTATTTACCAAAATACTGTTGTACTGTATAGTGTAACGCTTTACTGTATGTTAAGCTTTCAGTCTGTCCCTTAGCCGTATTCAGTGGTTGAATCAAAAGAGCTTTGGACGCAAAAGATCTGGTTTCAGGACCGAGTCTTCCACATTTTTGTAACGCAGTGTATTGTAATAAAATGAAAACAGTCGTGGCTCTTTTTCTTTACTATTAGTGTAATGCAATAGAATGAATATAAGCCGTGACTTATATAAAAAAGAAACACACATTAATGCAGTGGCTCAGCATGAAAGAGAAATAACTAATGTAGGAATATTATTAACCGTGTAATATGTTGTATAATTTAGCCCGGCGCGTATAAGAACTCAGTAAACTACCTCAGTTCTCAGGGGTTACAGAATTGTAAATAGTCATTTGTTTAACTATTAAAACACCACGGATATTCCTCAGTATATGCCTAGTTGACGTCAAGTTAAAAGTTGTGTGCTTGCAGCACTAGAGAATACTTCACCAGTCCTTTCACTGTACAGCAAGAAATTCCGTAACTCAGAATCGTGGTTTCGCCTTGATTCCCAATATAACAAGCGTAACTTTTGCAAATGAAATCTTATACCAGAACTAGAATCCTGTGACCAGGCCTTCCTGTCTGGGATGTTATCTCGCAACTTTGAGAAAATCTAGCCGGACGTTGTGGCCGAGCAGTTCTAGGCGCTTCAGTCCGAAACCGCGCTACTGCTACGGTCGCAGGTTCGAATCCTGCCTCGGGCATGGATGTGTGTAATGTCCTTAGGTTAGTTAGGTTTCAGTAGTTCTAAGTTCTAGGGGACTGACGACCTCAGATGTTAAGTCCAATAGTTCCCAGAGCCATTTGAACCACTTGAGAAAATCTGAAAGTGAATTTTACTAAATCATTTGCAGCGGCCGCCAGGCTCGTAGAATCTGAAAGAAAAGTTAGTTTTATAACCGGCGGCACGTCTCGACGATGAACTAAAAGTTCTTAATTTTTTTTAAGATGGCGTCTAACAATGAAGAATTTATGTTAAGGCCCATGTCTACTCTAGACAAGCCACGTTTAGGATTACAAATGATTTCAACACGGACACAATTTTTAAGTCACAAACAACTCTATTTTCAGTTTTGTTAATAACCTACATTAGCTGATACAGCAAGATGAACCTTAGTTAAACGCTCCTTACGATTCGCGTTCAGATCATATGACAAGAGGAAGAATAGTAATGACAAAAGAGGTCAGAGTTCAAACACAAAGTGTCAATTTCATGGAATAGGCATACATTGTAGCATAATATATTGTTCGTTGGTAAAACATGCAAGTTACTCACACAATACTTATCTTAAAAACATGTACTCTATACATTTCACATTCATGTCCACCCAGGAGAAACAGTACATCAGTTCAGATGATAATTAATTCAGGATTTCCAGTATCATAGCTTCAAAGTCACTCTCCACAGAGTGGTCAGTCAATTAATGTTTACATCTCTGTCGCACACCGAGCGAGGTCGCCCTGTGGTGAAGGTACTGAACTCGCACTCGGAAGGGGCTGGACTCAGTTCCTCGTCCAACCATCCATGTTCGGTCTATTGCGGTTTCCCTAGTAACGCGTATTGAGAGTACACGACCGCTTTCCTTACCTATCTCTGTCCCTTCAGATCTTCAGCTCCATAAACAACAATCTCTTCGTAAACGGGGCGCTACTTGTTTTCCACTTACCCCGATTTCTCGCAGTGCTCCTCTTACAATACACCCATCGCAGGCAGAAATGTCATAAACACATTAGAATTTACTTTCGCATTATGTGTTGAAATCCGCATCTGCTTATGATCAATTAAGAAATTAAATTTCATCCATTCCACCTGGATCACAGTAAAAATCTTTATTTCACTATCAGATTCAGTTTGCCAGCACTGTTTCAAATAGACCAGCCCTGCATCTGCGTATGCGTAAAATACCTGCTTCCCACACTAGCTGACATATGATTTTGAAGAAACCTGTAATAATCAAGATCTTCAAAAATTTGTTTTTTTTTTTTTTTATTTCCTGTTCCACTGTGACTGTTTTACCTCACACGGTGAGTTGACATTACAGTGGAGAGTATGTAGCACATTCCACACAGGTTTGTTAAAAATGAAAGCGGGTTTGTCACCAATAAAAACAATACAGTTCAAAAGCACTTTGTACAACAAGCGATGTACACACACACATAACATTCCAGTAATGCTTGTTAGATACAGAGTTGCTTGACAGTGCGAATTTGTGTACATGTCTACGTCTACATGTTGAGTTAATTACATCAAGGATCCACATTTCTTGAAGTACCCAGTTGATCTGCAGGAAACATCTGCATTGCTGAAGTTGAAAAAGAAAATCACGAAATGCAGCCTGCACATACGTTTTAACAAGGTATGTATTATAAATAATTTTACGTCAAAGTATACAAGAATTAACATCATAGATACATCGCACATTGAAGTCAGTTGGTCTACTTCCAAGAATGTAGATCCATCCTGTATTTGACTCGTTATGTAAACGTAAGAATGTGCACAAATGTACACTGTTACAAAGTTCGACTTTTAACAAGCGTCTGAGGAATTTTATGCGTGTGGTGTAATGTATCATATTATTATTATTTTTTTTCCTTTTTGCCCTCGACTTTTGTTGTTTTAATAATTTTATACCATAGATAATATTGGCATAGAAACAAGACAGGTAGCGATACACTCTTCAACTGATGAATTTTTATATATTCACCTGTTTGACTCAATAAGTGATAGCGGTCGGACGTATTACGAGTTTCGCCGAGTTAATATTGTTAGGAAATGTGTATTCCAATCGTACATTAAAAAGTGTTATAGAAAGTTATTACAACAGCAAAGTTTATTCGCCCAGTCATATTCTGTTCATTATTCCGCGACAAGTCGAGAATCCTGCGTCAGGAGGATCGATCCTAAATCAGTATTGTCATACCAAACTCTATGCGCAATAGCGGTAACAGGAAATGGATGTACGTGAATTTACGAATGTTATTCAAATAATGTATTGAATGTTGAAGGTCTATTGATATTTATGCCAGGAAAAATTCACTCAGCATATGAGTACTTCCCTGTTTCTTTCAATTTTATTCTTTTAAAATTTCTATTTTAATTATTTAAGCAGCAATTTTTATTCAGTTTTCATTATATATTATATTTTATCCCCCCCTCCCTATTCTCCTAGTTACACAAGGTGATTTTTAATTGTATTGTTTTTTATCATGACAAACCTGTTTTAATTTTTAGCGAACCTGTGTGAAATGTGATACATACTATCCACTGCAATGCCAACATGGCAAGTGTGATACAGTCATAATGGAACCAGACCCATAGAGACAAGTGTTTTTTTTAAATCAGAAGATGACAGTCTTAACTGTTGAAAGCGGTCATCAGGAATAAATAGCATTGAAAACAATCTTGGCTATTAAAAATTTCTTCAAAGCAACAGAGACCCTTCCTTCCAGTCTCAAATTTTTTCAAAGCTGATTTTGTTTTTCACACTAGATAAGGTATACCTTTGCACCTTTCGTCTCGTTCGACTGCTGTTGAAGTACGTCTTCTCTCTTTAAGTACACAGAAACATTTGTTTGTATTTCAGTATCCATTAAGGTTCATAACTAATTGCTCGGCATTCTACAGAGGAGTTCAAGCATTTTTATGCACTTTAGTACCGCTCAGTGTGGGCACCGGTTGTAGCTCTACAGATATCGAAACGGCACTGCACTGCACACCACATACTCATAAGCATGGCACACGTAACGGCCTCTGTTCTGGCGTAGATCCGTTGTCTCAAATCTACCAAATCTCAAACCCTTGATAAACACCCATGATTGAAATCCAGCGGAGTGAGAGCGGGTGAGCGCTAGGCAATGAGACACCCATGCGATTCAGGGCCGTTCGTAACACGGTGAGAATCTGACCCTGGAGAGTGTCTGTATCAATTGCGTATTTACTGAACAATATAAAATGTCGAGTTCTTTCGTTATAAGTATATGTTTGTGTATACCTTTAGCTCGGACTTCTGTTTGTTCTTTAAATTCAAATGGCTGAGCACCATGGGACTTAACTTCTGTGGTCATCAGTCTCCTATAACTTAGAACTCCTTAAACCTAACCAACCTAACGACAGCAGACACATCCATGCCCCAGGCAGGATTCGAACCTGCGACCGTAGCGGTTGCGTGGTTCAGACTGTAGCGCCTAGAACCGCTCGGGCACTCCGGCCGGCATTTGTTCTCCATCCGAAAAGAACCAAGACATGTGTAAATAAAGAGTTAGCAATCAATTATCAGGGACTGAAAAAGTGGAGCAAATGCATAAACAGTTAATTTTTTTGCCATATTCCTGATGCCATGTTAACTCATATGGAAGGTGTAGATGTATTGACTGACATCTGAAAATCTATTCCGTATGCTCGAATATTCAATAACAGTATGCTTTCTGGAAATATAGGTATCTGCCTGTTGCCCTTCATGCATGATTCGCAGAATATCGTGCGAGAAAAGGGCAAGCGAAGTGTGTTATTAGTGAGGCTGTTAAATCCGTATTGATTTACGGGCACAAGTTTTTGGGTCTCATACAGTGTTTGTAAAAAGTGGATTCGGGGAAACAGGAAAGGAAAAAGTTAGAATCCATAAAAGTGTGGATAGGGAAAAAATCTAGAAAAAATCCTGGACCGAAATAAAATGAAAATTAAAAACACACTGATGAACATGTTTCAGATATGAAAAACTGGATTAATTTTACACCCAGTTCGACTTAAGAGCTTCGTTAAAACATCTTAGAAGGAGAAAACGAAACGAAACCAACAAGCAGGCCCAGAAAACCCTTATTGCTGAATGTTATCTGTCAAATGAAGAGCAACAGCTGCAACGAAAGATAAATATGTAGAGATACAGAGGAAAGGACGGAAGGAAGATAAGGGTTTAACGTTACGTCAACATAGAATTCGTTAAACACGGTGCTGCACAAGCTCGGAATATTTGAAAACGGAGAAGGAGATCGACCATACCGTTCTCAGAGGAACTATTATGGCGTTTGCCTTGAGCGATTTATGGAAATCAGGGGGCCGGATGAAGTGGTCGATTGTTTCTAGTCGCTACAGTCTGGAACCGCGCGACGGCTATGGTCTCAGGTTCGAATCCTGCCTCGGGCATGGATGTGTGTGATGTCCTTAGGTTAAGAAACTTCCTGGCTGATTAAAACTGTGTAACAGACCGAGACAAGAACTCGGGACCTTTGCCTTTCGCGGGCAAGTGCTCGACCAACTGAGCTTGAGCTACCCGGTTCACGCCCCGTCCTCACAGCTTTGCTTCTGCCAGTAACTCGTCTCCTACCTTCCAAACTTTACAGAAGCTCTCCTGCGAACCTGCAGAACTAGCACTCCTGAAAGAAAGTCTGGCACACAGTTTTACTCTGCCAGGAAGTTTCATATCAGCGCACAATCCGCTGCAGAGTGAAAATCTCATTCTGGAAACATACCTCAGGCTGTGGCTAAACCAAGTCTCCGCAATATGCTTTCTTTCAGGAATGCTAGTTGTGCAGATTCGCAGGAGAGCTTCTGTAAAGTTTGGAAGGTAGGAGACGAGATAGTGGCAGAAGTAAAGCTGTGAGGACAGGGCGTGAGCTGTGCTTGGGTAGCTCGGTTGATCTTGAACTCAGTTATCTACGCCTCACCTTACCAAGACAGCTTTTACTCAAGACAAAGGTAGTATACAATAACCTCCAATTAGGTCGTCCACCTAACCCGATTGAACAAAAGTTCCCCCAGGTTGACTGGCGTCATGTACTGCGCGCGGTGTTCGCCTGTTACCTTGACACGAATGTTCAATCTGTCTGGTACCTAACTGTCGATGGTAGCAACTCAACCAATTTCGCCTTCATCGTATCCACCTCGCCAAATCACTTCTATGTACCACGTGTGGAGTGCCAGACAATGATGAACATCGGTTTGTTTGCGGACCGTCGGCGGAGGTTTGGCACTTGATTCGTCGCATTCTGTCTTATCTAACGAGGGACATTCCGGATCGGATTACTCCCCTTTGATTATTATTTCCGGAACGTGACTATTTTCCTCGGACAAACACCCATGCTGTGAATTGGATTCGCGGACATGCCATTCACTACCTATTTGGACAAACTGTAGACTCTGTACTCGATTTTTGCACATACCTCAATGACCGTCATTATGTCGTTGTGCGTCATCCAAAATACAGACAATTTTTCTCGAACTTCCTTGGGAGTGCTTTCCACGAGCCGCCTCGCAGCTGGAATGTGTTAAGCCAAGAGAGAAGAAGGTTTCCTGTTTGAACTAATGAACATTTCTGAACAATTGAACGGAACACATCAATTTCGAGAAGACGTGACTCAACATATTACCAGCGGGGCGCAGAAGGCCTCTGATCAATTACACAACAAAACTACACAAAAAATTTAAAAATAAAAACAATAAAAATAAAAATAAAATTCAGAAAAAGGAAGATTTTGTTTTGTTTGTAAGGATAGCCCTAACATTGATTTCCGCTATTTCCCTTGGTATATAGGCAGCTCTCTGGGATAGGTTTACTCTGGAGCCAACGCCTGAAGTGGACCAGATTTTTTTGTTATAGGATGAAAAGTGGCGGTGGCACTTAGGTTTTTTTTGGGGGGGGGGGGGGGGCTTTCTAAAAATTAAAGAAGAAAGTTGGTCTAGCACTTTCCCGCGAAAGGCAAAGGTCCCGAGTGCGAGTCTCGGTCTGGCACACAGTTTTAATCTGCCAGGAAGTTTCATATCAGCGCACACTCCGCTGCAGAGTGAAAATCTCATTCTGGGTCCTTAGCTTAGTTAGGTCTAAGTAGTTCTAAGTCCTAGGGGACTGATGACCTCAGAAGTTAAGTCCCATAGTGCTCAGCGCCACCGGTATCGGTAGTGATGAAGAAGAATGGCAGCGTCAACAAGGCGTTGTCTTTAAGGTAGGATGATGATAAAAGAAACAGTAATTCTATGACGACATCTTACACAATCGTGTTGTTTCTTATCGTCAGAAGCAGGTGTTGACGACGGAAGAAGTGTTACCAGCAACTGCAACTGCCGAAGGCTGTTTACGGCGACGCAAGCAGTTCCGCGGGCCCACCGCCTTGACCCGGCGGCGCATCAGTTGCGGCGGGCAGCCGGTGTTCCCCAACTGCCGGGAAGCGTTACCGCAGCCGCGCGCCGCTGCCGGCTGGCACTCGCTGCCCGCTGTCGCAACCGCCGGCCATCGACTTCTGCACGCCCTGCCTCGCCTGCTGCCGTTGCTCCACACGCGACGCTCTTGCGCGAGAAGCCTTGGCCACGCCGCAGGATGCCCCAGCCTCCACGCAACCTGCTACCGTATCGGCGCCACTCAGTTTGCGTGGGCCAAGTGTTACCGCCGACATGATCTGACTCAACAGTGAAGTATTTACTAGCTGCTCACCGATTTCGCTCTTATTTCATACCACTGCAGAACATACTATAGCCGGCCGGGGTGGCCGAGCGGTTCTAGCCACTACAGTCTAGAACGGCGCGACCGCTACTGTCGCAGGTTCGATTCCTGCCCCGGACATGGATGTGTGTGATGTCCTTAGGTTAGTTAGGTTTAAGTAGTTCTAAGTTCTAGGGGACTGATGACCTCAGAAGTAAAGTCCCATAGTGCTCAGAGCCATTTGAACCATTTTGAACCAATAATTCTCGCACTTGTCGGCTCTTGGTATCTTGAGAATTGCGTGGATGATGTTCTTTCTAAAGTCTAATAGTATGCCACCAGTCTCTTACATTCTGCACAGCAGAGTTAATAATCGTGTTGTTGTTAACCCCCTCCCCTCCTCCCCCCCCCCCCCTCAATTAGTTTAGAAATTGTGATTGAATGTTATCTAACACTTCTACCGTATTTAGTCTCAAGACTTCCAAAGCTCTTTTAAACTCTGATTCTAATAGCGGAACCTCCTATTTCTTCCCTGCCGATCATAGTTCTATCACGTCATCAGACAAGGCCTCCTCCTCATACAGGTCTTAAATATACTCTTTCCACCTGGCCGTTCTCTCCTCTGCATTTAGCAGAGAAATTCACATTGGCCTTGCTATTAAATTCACCGATAGTTTTTTGGTTTTTCTAGATGCTGAGTCAGTCCTTACGACAATCATTCCTTTCTCAGTTTCTTTGCATTTGTCATAGTTATTCCATCTTAGCTGCCCTGCTCTACTAGTCTACATGAAAAATTTGGAAATTTGTGATAAGGTCTTATGGGACCAAACGGCTGAGGTCATCGGTCCCTAAGCCGACACACTACTTAATCTAATTTAAACGTACTCTATGGACACCACACACACCCATGCCCGAGGGAGTCCTCGAACCACCGACCGAAGGAGCCGCACTAGCTGAAAAAAACCGCTACGGTCGCAGGTTTGAATCCTGCCTCGAGCATGGTTGTGTGTGATGTCCTTAGATGGGTTTAAGTAGTTCTAGGGGACTGATGACCTCAGCAGTTTAGTCCCATAGTCCTCAGAGCCATTTGAACCAACCAACATACTATAATCCGTTTATCATAAGAATAAACCTGATGTAAACATTGAACTATGTATTCTTCCGCGTTTGCTGGAACCTCATTGGATTTCCGTTTCACGTGGGGCTACAGGCAAGCTGTCCCGAGTAGTACCATAATAAGGGTACGTTTCGTGCTGTGCGTTATCTGCACATCGACTTAGCAATATTATGGGACAACAGCTTTACCGGCGCATTGAACTTGGACAGCACTGGCCGGTGAGCTGGTATAACTGGCCTGCAGTGACGTGGTCAGCTCCAGTTCACACGTAAAAAGAGGAGCAATACAGTTTCGAATGTCATTTTTAAGCAGAATGAAATAATACACCGCAAATCTCCCACAATGGCCTCCTTAGACGACTAGACGAAAACCGCAACACGTTATCGTTTTTAGCTGACGAGCTATTGCAATTAAAAACAAGAATGATGAAAATTCCTGACCAAACCACAGGGTAATTTTTCTGCGTAAGCGGTGTGTAAAGTAAGAGAGTGTTTAAGCATTTCACCGTTTGGTAAAATATTGAAGCCACTGAAGGTATTATTTACAGCCAATCATCTGGTAATCTCTTAGCCCCTGCCTTATCCGAATCCGAGAAATACATTTCAGTTCTGTAATTGTCACCTGCTATGTTGTTAACGAGCCTATCAACTACAGAATCGCCGGCCGGGGTGGCCGAGCGGTTCTAGACACTACAAAAAATGGTTCAAATGGCTCTGAGCACTATGGGACTCAACATCTGTGGTCATCAGTCCCCTAGAACTTAGAACTAATTAAACCTAAGGAAATCACAAACATCCATGCCCGAGGCAGGATTCGAACCTGCGACCATAGCGGTCACGCGGTTCCAGACTGACGCGCCTAGAACCGCACGGCCACACCAGCCGGCTAGGCACTACAGTCGGGAACCGTGCTACCGCTACGGTCGCAGGTTCGAACCCTGCCTCAGGCATGGGTGTGTGTGATGTCCTTAGGTTAGTTAGGTTTAATTAGTTCTACGTTCTAGGCGACTGATGACCTCAGAAGTTAAGTCCCATAGTGCTCAGAGCCATTTGAACCATTTGAACTACAGAATCCAAAAAACAAACCAGGCGCAGCATTTCCTGTTCTTTTATGACGAGTCGTTCAATATCCCGCCAGCGTTGGGCAGTGATGTGAAAAAAAGCTGCGTGTGTTAGTTCCAGTACGTCAGGTAGCATAACACTCTTGTCACTTCAAGGGCCAAATCACCATCAGATCTTCGGAAAAATGTCATCCATTCAATTCCGAAGATAGAAAGAGCAGACAATGGCGTGGAATAACGCATAGTCAGCTCATGCATCCAGCTGTTGACACGAATAACACAGAAGAATGGAAAAAAAACTGAATTTCAAAGTGAACAAGAGCAAACTATTCTGATAAAAAAAGGTGTAAGTCAGGGATGCATAATGTTGCTTCTACCGTTCAATCTATAAATTGAAGAAGCAATCATAGAAATAAAAGGAAGGTCCAAGAGTGGTAATAAAATTCAGAGTCAAAGCAAATCGTTAATAAGATGATAAGGTAAGAATATGGAGTAAGAGTAAACGGGAAAAAACATAACGAGAAGTAGCAGAAAAGAGAACATCTGGAAGCTTAGCATCAAAACTGATCTTCCTGAAGTAGATGAAGTTAAGGAACATATGACGGACGAAGCAAGCAGTAAAGTAGGACACAAAAAACTGGCTGGCGTAGGCAAAGCTGGTGTTCTTGACTGGTAGAAGTCTAAGGGTAAAAAATATAGGCTTCTATTTGAGGAAGATATTTCTGAGACTGTACGTTTGACACAGCATTGTATGATATTGGATTACGGACAGTGGGAAAACCAGAACAGAGAGAAATGAAGCTGTTCATACGCTGTGCTACAGAAGAGTGGTGAAAATCGGGTTGACTGGTAAGGAATGAGGAGGTTCTTCGGAGAACCGGCGAAGAAAGGAATATATTGAAAACACTGCCAAAAAGAAGGTATAGAATGACAGGACATGTATTAAGACATTAGTTAATAACCACCGTGGGGAACCGTAGAGGGTAACAACAGTAGGGGAAGACAGAGATTGGAATACATACAGCAAATAATTGAGGACGTATGTTGCAAGTGCTACTCTGAGGTGAAGAGGTCGGCGCGAAGAGGAGTTCGCAGCGGACTCCATCAAACCAGTCGCAGAAGTTAGTTTAATAAAAATTTGTGCAGGTGACGACTGATTATTTGTATTCTTAAAACTAGTCAGACTACTGATGAGTAAAAAAAATGTTAAATAAGTACACTATTGACTATTCGTCGATACTGGTAGACCTACAGCGTCTAGTGTAGTATCTATCACGAAATCTTGAAAACTACAGTACAGACTTGCACCAAGCACACTTCATTATTGGCAATGATACCAAAAAATATACCCCACTAACGTTTAAACGAAAAATATACCTCACTAACGTTTAAACGAAATGGCTGTGCAGTAGCAATTTTTGACGGAACTATGCTTAATTCACCGTAGGTACGAGTAAGGACGCTGTCAAGTGATGTCGTACGAGAGAGTGAAGAGTAATCCAGTCCTGACGAGATGATATTTCTCTCTCAAGTGTTTTTATTCCAGTCTTTGATCGCAATATGAATTCTTTAGACGATGACCGGTTTCAGTCGGTAATGACCATCCTCAGATCTTTTTTACACCATGTCCTAAAGTGATAAGGCCATAATGGCATCGCCTTATCACTTTAGGACATGGCGTAAAAAAGATCTGAGGATGGTCATTACAGACTGCAACCGGTCATCGTCTAAAGAATTCATATTGTGAGCAAAGACTGGAATAAATAACACTTGACAGTATTGGATCACTGTTTGCATACGCGACCATGTCGCAGTTGGTGAATATTTCTATATGCCCCTGAAATAATGTAGAAGAATACTGCAGTGATGAAGTTTTTACTTTATAAAACTATACCTCTTAAGGTTGACACGGCAGTGAGTATCACAGAAGAAGCATCCAGCTCGCCCGTTTTCATCTTTAAAGACTTCATAGCAAAAAACTGGATTCGATGTTGTAGCGATGTATATGTTTGATTAAGAAAAAAAACTGACGAGACTCGAACGGAGAACTTTTCAGTTCCAGCCACTGCTAGACGTCTGGCGCTTTCGTAGGGTATTCCAGTTGTTGCTGTGGTCATTGTTGTGGTCTTCAGTATTGAGACTGTTTTGATGCAGCTCCTCACGTTAATTTATCCTACGCAAGCCTCTTCATATCTACATAGCTACTGTAACCTCCATCCAGTTGAACCTGTTCAAACGTACGCCTCTCTCCAAATCTTCCACCCGCCCCCCTCCCCCCCCCCCCCCTCGTCTCAGTCCGCACACACACTTCCCTCCGTTACCAAATTGACGATTTCTTGATTTCTTGATGCCTCAGTGTCTGTCTTATCAACCGATCCCCTTTTTTTAGCCAAACTGCCACAAATTTCTTTCCCTCCACTCCTATTTGTACCTGATTATTAGTTATTCGATCTGTCCACTTTTGACGTACCTCTATAGCACAGTCTATCAAAAGCTTATATTGATAGTATTCAAAAGACTCGTAAAAGTATCAATCTCAATATCTCCAAAAAAGAGAAGCGCAGTGTGCAGTACAGTAATATTAAAGAGGAGCAAAACCGGCGTGTCGTTGGGTGCAGCCTTCCCCTTTCAGTCGCTGTATTTCAGAAATATTTTGCTCTTTATTGTCGTTAGGGCCCCCTCGCCCCTATAGCAGCAAGATACCCAAATCGATCTGCAGCCAACTTGAACGGCTTGGATATCAACTCGGTCCCTGTTCCAATATCCACAGTGTCAAGAAACATTTACAACAGTTGTGGACCTGCTTGCCTCAGGAGAGGATACAGCTGCATTGTGGCACCCTTTTCTAACCGAATTAGTCAATGTATCCAAGCCAGAATGGATGCAACGCCATACTTACAAGTGGGGTCACACTGTCAAGTTGTTATTTTAATCGCTGCTGTAACGTCACATGCCATTTCAACCTTCTAGCTGCTCCACTTTTCTTGTCCGGTAGGGTATTCGCTTTAAACATGTGCGAAAAATTAAGTAGTTTAAATAAAACTATAAGCTGATATTTAGGGAACCAGGCAGTGAAAAATCTGTCCAAAAAAACGACTTTTTTTCTTCCTGAACATGAATATTATGTAACAATTTGACCATTTTATTTGGACTGTTGAGCTCCGTGGCCGTGGATAATGATATTTCACTGAAAAAATACGGCAACCAAAGTGGCTGGTTGCCGTATTTTTTCAGTGAAATATCATGAATATTAGGGTTTTTGCGTGTTTGGTGTTCATTGGGAAGAAAGAGAGAGTATTTCCAAAATAGCGACATCACCCCATTTTGTAAATTCAGTTGTGTTTAGCCGGGCTGCAGCACTCTTTCTTTGTCGTTGATCTATTCTTTGACCATTGCATTTCACCTCCAGTGCTAAGCGAATGTAGGTAAAAATTTGACGTCAGCGTTCTGTTTACGTAATTATCTGAAGGAGACGAGTGATTTGAAGTAATCTTATTGTGTTTATAGATCCGCATAGATCGTAAGTATGGGCACAATAACATGAAGAAATGCTAATAATTTAGAAGAGATGAGGAAAGTGAAATGTGCCACTTTCTTTCAGAAGATTGTAGCAGATGAGGACGTCTGTCATTCTCTCTGTCCAAAGAACCTCGAGTCTTGGCGTGAACATCAGAGAGCTAGAGTAACTGGTATCGACAAAAACTACCCCTTATCAATGTGAATAGCAGATAATACAAAACCTGTCAATACATAGTTAGCTAGCGATAACTTATTTGCTAAATACACCAATGGGAGAACTCAAATTTCCAACGGAAGTTTCAAAAACTTTGTGTGGGGACACTTGCATGAAACAGTAAACTGGTGTTACGGATATAATGATTTCAGTGATGGGGCAGTCAGCGGGCTGAAAATTTTCAGTGCTGTGAGCATGGAACATGGGGTGAAACGAAGAATGGGCTTGTGTCAATTAACCAACTAAGCGTACGCTAGTCTGTCAAAAGTGACAAAAAAAGCCAGAACTGAAAAGAGGGCTTCCAGACGTAACCTGGAGGATACAGAAACCCTCAACGATGACACATACAGATTTGGCGGGTTTTGACTTGGAATGTAGGTTGAAATGATTAGTATCAAAAATTTCAAATACATTTTCCAGGCACTATGAAATTTTTAGCTTCACATATAATTTTACCTACAACTATTCCATATATTTCGCTGAAATTTGATACAGAGATTAATTACGTCGCTTTAATTAAAATGTACTGAAATTGCGGCTATCAAATAACAAGTGCAACTAATATTTAGATATTTATTTTTAATTGACAAGTATTTATGTCACATACTTTTCAATTCATTTCTACTATGATAACAACACTGCTGTCATATACAGTTCAGTCACAATAATGTGGCCACCATCTACGTTCGAAGTCACTTTTCAATAACCACTGACAGACAGCAGTTGGCAGCTCTGGCAATGGAGTATATATAAAGCTTGTAGGAGGAGGGGGGGGGGGGGCGTGCGGAAATGGTGCAGTCGTTGTAATGTGGAAATGGAGCGATATATCTGATGTCCAAAAGAGCATGGTTGTTGGCTTTCGGGGAAAGGCTGGAAGCATTTCCGAAACGGTCAAGTATGTAAACTATTAGCGTGCCGCCATGGTTACAATATACCGTTGAGCAACTGATCGCCCAGGTGAACCATTGGGTTAGCAACAGTGTCTCCTCAACAGACTTCAGCGAGCATTGCTGCCTATTGGCCTTCGTAACAGGTGCGAGGATCATGCACGCATGTTGACTGCTGTTCATTGCCGATGGAAGCTGGAATCATGCCAATACCACAACTGAAGTCCACTGAAGGGCGACAGGTGGTCTTTTGAATTACGTTCTGCGCTCAGTGGGATAGATGGGCGTTTGTATGCACAGCATGAATCGTCTGAAAGAGAACACCCTGCAACAATCGAGGAAGCGTTATGGTTGGGAGAATATTTTCGCTTCCGTCGACTCAACACGCTTATTAGTTGTTGTTATATGCCGTAGTTTCTAGCAATACTAGACTACGATTTTCCTTTCTTCAAAGCATGAGAAACAGCTTGTCTTACATCAACCGAGTATCCTTTTAACTGTCTCTACAAGTAAACACTATCTGAGTGCCTAAGTAACAATAGTTAGTGTGTATTGTACTACCAAAGCTGATTACAAAACACTTTGTTGTTGTTTGACCTTCCTTATTTACTAGACACTTAACCATAGCGGCTACAAGCAAACAGTACTGATAATATAAAGCCGCAATAACAAAATATTGTAGGTCAGCACAGCACAAGCAACAGGTAATCTTGCGTTACCCCTCTTGAATCAATTGAAGACATAAAGTCTGAAAATGAGTCAGTGATCATATTTTTGGCTCTTTACTTTACAGGCCCGTCTTGATTACATAAAATTATTTTACATTTCACTATGACCGATTTCGGCCACTACCATCTTCAGATCATAAAATATTCTGATGTAGTACCAACATGTAGGTACATAGCAGTGGACTTTCTATGTACTTACATGTTTAGTTTGACGTTGATACTACATCAGAATATTTTATGATCTGAAGATGGCAGTGGCCGAAACCGGTCATAGTGAAATGTAAAATAAATTTATGTGATCAAGACCGACCTTAACTCAAGTGCACCTGATACCATCATGACAGTTGCTGGGACCGTGTGGCGACGACTAATTCTGTCTGATACCAATGCTTTTCCGCTGAGTTTCCGCTGATGGATGCGTTCATCGTGTTGTTGTGCCCATAACAAAGGCAGATGCTATGGTACCAACCCTGTATCCAGCGTTGGGCAAATCACCGTCGGGGCGCCTCTCTTTACTGCTGACTAAAGGGGAGCCGCAACAATAGACGCCATACTGACCACCCGTAGAGTTCGTATAGGTACATTTGCACACTCAAGGTACGTGGCGCGTCTGTACGAACCTGTACAGTGGAGTCAACAAATGTCCTCTCGCGAGGTTGTCGCTTGAGACATTCAGGTATTGTACGGCGTTGAGTATGATCTCCTTTAATGTATCGATCCCACTGATGTGGAACTCTGACCAGTGTGAGCACCAATATCAAGGAACGATAAACTGCGGTCGAGATACAGTGAGGTGACAAAAGTTATGAAATATTTTCTAACATCGTATCGGACATCCTTCTGCTTGGCGTAGTGCAGCAACTCGGCATGGTATGGACTCAACAAGTCATTGAAAGTCTCCTGGATATATACTGAGCCATAACACTTCTATAGCCCTTAATAACTGGGAAAGTGTTGCCGGTGTAGGGTGCTATGCTCGAACTGACCTCTTAATTATGTCCGATTTGCTGGCATTCATGTCGGCCGATCTGGGTCGCCAAACCATTCGCTCGAATTATCCAGAATGTTCTTAAAACCAATCGTGGACAACACATCCAGGGATATGGCGCACTCTCATCCATAAAAAAAAATCTTTCATTGGAAACATTAAGTTTATGAATGGCTGAAAATGTCTCCAAGTAACCGACAATAGCCACTTCAACGATTGTTTAGATTTGACCACAGGATCCAGTCCTTTCGATGTAAACAGGGCCCACACCATTATGGAGACACCACCAGCTTGCACAATGCCTTGTTGACAACTAGGTTCCATAGCTTCATGGAGTCTACGCCACATTCGAACCCTACTATCAGGTCTTATCTCCTTAAATAGCGACTCATCCCAACCGCCCACAGTTTTCCAGTCGTGTAGGATCCAACCGGTATGGTTAGGAGACCAGGAGAGGCGCTGCAGGCGATGTCATGCTATTAGCCAAGGCACTCATTTCGGTCTTCTGCAAACATAGCCCACTAATGCCAGATTTCGCCTCATTGTCCTAATGGATATGTTTGTCGTGCGTCGCACGTTGATATCTGTAGTTATTTCCAATATTATTGCTTGTCTGTTAGCACCAACAACACTATGCAAACGCCGCTGCTCTCCGGTCCTTGAGTGAAGGCCGGCGGCCACTACATTGCCTATGGTGAGAGGTAATGCCTGAAACTTCGTATTCTACGTACACTCTTAACACTGCAGATCTCAGGATATTGAATTCCCTAACGATTTCCGAAGTGTCCCATGCGTCTCGCTCCAACTACCGCTCCGCGTTGAGAGTCTCTCAGTCCCCGCCATGCTGTCACAAATACGTCGGAAGCCTTTTCATATGAGTCACCAGAGTGCAAACGACAACCCCGCCAGTGCCTTGCCCTTTTATACTTTGGGTACTACCGCCATCTGTATATGTATGTATCGATATCCTATGCCTTCGTTACCTGTTAGCAGGTTATGATCCTGATGCTGTCGAATTCCGGCACGTGCTGGCATACGTTACTTCTTACACGAGGCATAACATGATCTTCTCACAGTAACGAACATAAGAAAGTTAGTCAAAAAATAAGGTCTCCAGTTTGTTCTGTGTGTCAAGAATTTCAAACGAAACTACACAGACTGAAAACCACAACACTGACGATTAATTTATGCTTTTCTAATATAAACTCTGTCTGTTTCCACAATTTTTGCTCATATTTTAACAAGCGCATGTATTCCATTAACTTAAAACACACGCACCTGCTTTCAAAGCCATTGATGCACGGATGTTTTACGGTCTCCACATCTTTAAAGTGAATCCATCGGCGCGAACAGTTGGGAGTCATGGTGCCAAGTCAGAGCTGTATTCGGGATAACGCAAGATTTCCCATCTGATTTTCTCAGTTTCTTCAATGGTGTGAAGACTGTTGTGTGGTCTTGCATGACAACATCCGCCAGAGATTTTGTTGGACGAGCTCGCTGGATAAATGCTTTAAGCTGTTGGAGAACTCTGACGTATTGAACAGAGTTTACGGTCCATATCCGCTCCAGAAAATCACCCATTATCACACTCTCTGCATCCCAATTCCGTGGCATTAAGTTTCCCTGCAGATCACACAGTTTGTAAACTTTTCTTCTTCGGTGAGTTTCTGTGATGCCATTCCATTGACTGCCTCTTTGATTTGGTTCAAAATATGAACCCATTTTTCGTCTCCAGTCACGATTTTTTTCAGAACACCCTCTCACTCCAAGCGGAAGCGGTGCAAGAGCTGAGATGCAACTGATCCTCTTGTCTCTTTATTCTGGTCGATTAACGTTGCTGGCACCCAACTTGCACAAACAACTGAGCATCCGAGTTCTGTGTTTTCTCTTCAGCTTTGTTACAGCAACGAATCCATTGTCCAACAGTGATAACATGCACTGCTTCGTCACCGTACACATTTCTGAGTCTTTCATGAATGGGAACGAGCGTTCCATCTTCTGCATTCAAGAACTCTATCATAGAAGGCTCTCGATACGAACATCGATGTCAGCCATTTTGTAGGCGACTTCAGTGCTGGCATGTGTTGGCGCAGAAATTTACTTCTTCAGTGAACTAGAGAAGCTTTGTGGAATAGCGCGAAATTCAAGTTTTTCACTCAGCCAAATTTAGTTAAGGAGGAGAAAAAGAGACATTACTTCTCGACCTAAACTCGTGCAAATGTCATTTCGGAATGAGGAACCCTCTGTCGTTCATTCTGTACAGAATGGAGAGACGTTTCTCCTGTGTACGTTTTATGGATGCTAATCATTTGCATATCCTAGCTTGTACGTACACTTTATTCCAATTTGGCGTTTACCTTAAGCCGTCTTCATTTTCACAAGCTGCGACATTGTCGCGAGTAAAACAGTGACCTGTATATACAATAAGTTTCCTTTAATTTACGTCTGTGGTCACAAACTTTTTGCTAACTGGTTTCGGTCTATAGTGACCATCATCAGATCTGTTTTATAAAAACAAAGTCAAATGTTAAATCCAAACTCAGCACCAGCATATTTATACATATTTGACGATGCTGGTGCTGATTCTGCATTTAAAATTTGACGATGCTACTATGGCTGTTTTTATAAAACAGATCTGGTGATGGTCATTATAGACCGAAACCGGTAATCTGTTAACAAAAAGTTTGTGACCATAGACGTAAATTAAAAGAAACTTATCGTTGTGTTGCAACTGTTATGGCCAGCAATGTACGTGGAAGCATCCATGCTGTCGCCACGCACTTTTTCACTGAAACCACGCCGTGACATCCGGCCCATTCCTCGTTTCCTTGTCTCCTCTCTGAAAGGGAAACGTCACGCGCCCGTCCTTCATACAGATGTGCCCAGTCACTCCATGAACACTCAAATGCTTTCCCAACAGGTGTGCGGCTTCAGTACAAAGACATATAGAATTTTTAAGTACCATCCGTATACCTCTTCTAATGTACCATGTATGATTCAACATAAAAGCAGCCACGAAGATGAGGGTTTAACGTCCCACAAAAACCGTAAACATTCGGAGCCGAGCATAGGTTTAGAGTGGATAAGGAGTCTTTACAAAATTAGTTTTAACTCATTAAAAACAATGTATTTTTATAGATGTTACGCTACAGGTCTTTGATATGTAAAAGAAAAGTCATATTCTAAAACTGCCAAGGTGTGCTATTAAAATAACAAGGCCTATTCCCTTCCGGTTTCGAACTTCTTATCATTTTCAGCACCCGAAGGCCATCAGAAGATCGAAACCGCTAGTAATTAAAGAATAGTTTTAACACTAGTTAGTGGTGGTTGTAAAATATTACCATTTTCCCAAATCAGCTTAGGATTATACAGCCATCCGCTTGCATATAACTGTTTGGTACAATGATCTTGGTTTCAACATCTACTAAAGGGTCTTGCTCAGAATGGAATTTTGATGAAACGTAAAATTACAGTGCCAAAAAAGCATTGGTCAGAAATTAGAACAGCTACGCTCTAGTCAAAAATGAAATAAAACTTGAGCATAGCTCCTCTAATTCCTGACCATTGCTTTCCGCAATGAAATTTTACGGTTTATCAAAATTTCATTCTGATAAAGACACCCTTAGTACGTGTCGAAACCAGTGTCAGTGTACCAATCAGTTACTTGCAACCGGTTGGCCGCATAATCCTGTGTTGAAACTAGTATACGGTTGCTGAGTAACAGCCATGTTTAGACCTGTATTTTTTCCAAATAATTTTGCAGTTTTCTGTAACGATGGATTATCCGAAAAAGTGTTGCAAATATATCAAGCTAATGTTTGATAAAATTTGAAAATGGTACAGAGATTGGCAACTTGCTTTAAACGTACAGAAATATGTGACTGTAGACTTCACAAAAATACAAAAAAATCCATAGTTTACCTATGACTCCAATACTAATGAGTCACTCCTAAATTCAGTGACGTCAATCCTACTCAGGATTTTTAAGTTTAAGGAATGGAACGATCACACAGTCTCAGTCGCAGGTAAGGCAGTTAGCAGACGTTGATTCGTTTGTAGGACACTAGGAAAATGCAATTATCGCACAAAAGAGACTGCTTACAAAACATCGTGTTACCCATTCAAGAACACGGTTGCAGTGTGTGGTATTTATGCCATAAGTACTAACAGGTGATACTGAACAACGCATACAAAAGAGAAAACAGCACGGATTGTTGCATGTTTCACCAGTGGGAGAGATGTTAGAAAGACTGAACAGGTAGGTACTTGAAAATAAGTGAAAACTATCTCGGGAGAGCCCAGTTGCTAAGTTTCACGGACCATCTTAAAGTGAGGAATATAGGAGTATATTATAAACCCTTTCGTATCGCTCCCATATCGGTCGCGAACACAAGGTTAGTCTCATTACTGCACGCACGAGGCATTTAGGAAATTATTCCTCCCTCGAGTCATACGCGAATGGCACGGGAGGATGACTAAGACACTAATGGCCATTAAAATTGCTACACCAAGAAGAAATGCAGATGATAAATGGGTATTCATTGGACAAATATATTATACTAGAACTGACATATGATTACGTTTTCACGCAATTTGGGTGCATAGATCCTGGGAAATCAGTACCCAGAATAACCACCTCTGGCCGTAATAACGGCCTTGATACGCCTGGGCATTGAGTCAAACAGAGCTTGGATGGCGTGTGTAGGTACAGCCCATGCAGCTTCATCACGATACCACATTTCATCAAGACTAGTGACTGGCGTAATGTGACGAGCCAGTTGCTCGGTCACCATTGACCAGACGTTTTCAATTGGTGAGAGATCTGGAGAATGTGCTGGCCAGGGCAGCAGTCGAACATTTTCTGTATCCAGAAAGGCCCGTACAGGACCTGCAACATGCAGTCGTGCATTATCCTGCTGAAATGTAGGGTTTCGCAGAGATCGAATGAAGGGTAGAGCCACGGGGTGTAAC
This sequence comes from Schistocerca gregaria, assembly GCF_023897955.1. Lineage (NCBI taxonomy): Eukaryota > Metazoa > Arthropoda > Insecta > Orthoptera > Acrididae > Schistocerca > Schistocerca gregaria. The sequence goes on along the minus strand of NC_064927.1, from coordinate 132,934,607 downwards.
ACATCTGAAATGTACTCGTAAAGTCCACTGATCAAAATGACGTAAATGCGAACAAGAGGTGATCGAGACGTGTAACCAATGGCACCCCAAACCATCACGCCGAGTGGTACGCCAGTATGGCGATGACGAATATACGCTTCCAATGTCCGTTCACCGCGATGTCGCCATACACGGATGCGACCATCATAGTGCTGTAAAAAGAACCTGGATTCATCCGAAAAAATGACATTTTGCCATTCGTGCACCCAGGTTCGCCGTTGAGTACACCATCGCAGGCGCTCCTGTCAGTGATGCAGATCAAGCCAACAGCAGCCATGGTCTCCGAGCTGATAGTCCATGGTGCTGCAAATGTCGTCGAACTGTTCGTGTAGATGGTTGTTATCTTGCAAACTTCCCCATCTGTTGACTCAGGGATCGAGACGTGGCTGCACGATCCGTTACAGTCATGTGGAAAAGATGCCTGTCATCTCGACTGCTAGTGATAAGAGGCCGTTGGGATTCAGCACGGCGTTCCGTATTACCCTTCTGAACCCACCGATGCCATATTTTGCTAACAGTCATTGGATCTCGACCAACGCGAGCAGTAATGTCGCGATACGATAAACCGCAATCGAGAAAGGCTACAATCCGACCTTTATCAAAGTCGGAAACGTGATGTTACGCATGTCTCCTCGTTAGAGGCATCGCAACAACGTTTCACCAGGCAACGCCGGTCAACTGCTGTTTGAGTATGAGAAATAAGAAACTTTCCTCATGTCAGCATGTTGTAGATGTCGCCACCGGTGCCAACCTTGACTGAATGCTCTGAAAAACTAATCGTTTGCATATCACAGCATCTTCTTCCTGTCGGTTAAATTTCGCGTCTGTAGCACGTCATCTTCGTGGTGTAACAATTTTAATGTCCAGTAGTGTACCTGGTACAGTGCGCTTCATAATGGTTGACAGACTACAGACATAGCGATTGTAGATATAATCACCCGGAAAAAATTGGTACACTTGGAACGACGACGTCTATTTTGATCCGAGACGATGAAGGATAGTATATGTACTGATAATCGTTTCGACGTTGCGTAGTGGCGTAGCTACTAGAGCGTCATCAGTATCTACCATGTTATAGTGATTGTTCACAGCCAGAAGGCTCGGTTTGGAGCTAACATGTGAAGCAAGCAGGCAAACAAGCCACAGAGAGGCACTCGTGCTTTCTACAGCCAAGTGAGCGAGTTTGAAAGAGGCAGATTGTGGCTTTTCGAGCAGCGAGATGGTCCTTTCGGAGAATGGCCACACAAGTTGAACGTGCTGCGTCAGTTGTGCGATGGTGCTGAACATTCTCACACACGTAGACGATGTTCTGGACGTCCACGCAGCAAGACGCTTGCCAGGATCTTCGTATTGTGTGGACAGCAGTGGCTGATCGTACAGCTGCCACAGCACACTTAAGAGGGCTTGTGAACCGAGGCGTACAACGCGGTTTCGAGCTGGTTATTAGTCCGCCTTCCACTCACGGCACAGCATCGATGTGCACGGCCCGACTGGTGCCGTCATAGGATCACTTGCAAGATATACAGGACATAAAATCCCGTCTGAGGCCTGCGATCATTTTTATGTTAATAATTGGCAACAAATGCTGTACAATCGCTATAAAGTCATGGCATGTTCAACTGACTTCTTTATTAGAACATGTTATGCGTTTTGGGATTACACCCATCTTCAGACATTACAAACTTCAACTCCTTTCTAACCAACCAGGCGCACACCCTTGACAACTAAAAGAAAGTGTCCAGTAACATATGACTATAACTGCGATAAAAGCATGAGTTGTCAAGGGTGTACGCCTGGTTGGTTAGGAAGGAGTTGAAGTTTATGATGTCTGAAGATGGGTGTAATTCCAAAACACGTAGCAAGTTCTAATAAAAGAATCAGTTGACCATCTCATGAATTTATTGCCATTGTACAGCATTGGTTGCCAATTATTATGATCATTTGCAAGATGGAATGGCGCGCGTAGTTGCACTTTAGTGCGCCTTGGTGTGATGAAAGCAGATTCTACCTGAAGACAAGTGATAGTCGTGACGGTGAGCCCTGCCTCTTAGAGTGCTTTCGTCCAACACACACCGGTCTCACCCCACGCCTTGTGGTCTGGGTTGCAATAAGCTACAACTCTCGTTCACCTTTGATAACTGGAGGAGACGCTAACCAGCGCTCGATACGTGCAGAATGTTGTCCATTCTTTTGTCGTTCTTGCAAAAGAAAAGAGATGTGTTTTAACAACAGTTTTACGCTCGAAAACAGACTCCCCTTCAAATTCACCGTGCTCTACAAGACGTGCAGCAAGTTCTCTGGCCAGAACGATCTCCGGACTTGTCTCCAATCCAACATGAGTAGGATATTATGGGACGAGAAGTGACACGTGAGCCTCATCAACCAACAACTCTTACAGAACTATGTAACAGGTGGAGCAGGCGTGGTATAACGAATCCCAGGGTAGTGTATGATCGACTGTATGACAGAGTTATCGCCTGCATTGTCGTCCTTGAAAGCTACACCACGTACTCATATGAGTGTATCAGCGTAGGTCGATACCTGTTACCTCAGAACTGTTTGTGCTACTGATCTTTAAATGTAATCATTTTATGTACTCCACATGCAATGTTGCAACAATAAATTCTTAGTGAACTGGAATCCTCTAAAAGGGTGTACTAGTTTTTTTTTCCGGTATTGTAGATAAACAGCAATAACAGAAAAGGATTAGATGGTGCAACGTATGCTTGAACCCCATTAAGAGTCGAATGCATTACCACTGTACCACCTCGCACCATGCTTCGATTAATGAAAAGAAACTTAATTCAAATATTTATAGCAGAGAGGAATTAAAACGTTAAATGAATAAATATCATGTGACTACGGCCTCCCGTCGGATAGACCATTCGCCGAGTGCAAGTCTTTCGATTTGACACCACTTCGGCGACCTGCGCGTCGATGGGGATGAGATGATGATGATTAGGACAACACAACATCCAGTTCCTGAGCGGAGAAAATCTCCGACCCAGCCTGGAATTGAAACCGGGTCTTTAGGACTGACATTCTGTCGCGCTGACCACTTTTTTTTCGGTGTTGTTCGTTTCGTTTGCTCTGCGCGGACGTCACGTGACATTCGTTCAAGTTTATCGTTGATTCCTTCACTCAGTTTTTTTTGTTATTATAGAGGACAATCGGCTCTCTGACCGAACACGCTGAGCTGCCGTGTCTGCAAACATTCAGCCCACCGGGGACGACCATAAAAATATTAATTGTACGTTTATAGTTCCAGCCCGTATTAATATATTCTGGAGCGACTGTGACGGTGAATGCCATGCCTTATGTAACTTGCACTCGCGAGCAATACAATTAGCGACAGCGTTCCTTCGAGCACGATGAATGAAACAGTTAGGCTTGTCACGTACTTGGAGTGCCGTCAGAACCTGCCCCCGGAATTCAGCGTGACTGTCGCGCGGACGAGGTGCAAGAAGACGCAGACAGCCACACAGGACAGTCCATTATCGAGGTTCTGCAAGGTGGCGGGTTTTTCGTGTACCGCGCATCGATTGAGAAAAAACTGCCATCAGTGGAGCCAACCGTCGAGGGTCACAAAGTGTTTGTTGTACGGATCGCCTTCTACTGCCGCGAATTGTGACACTAGTGCAGCAGACTGTTACTCTCCAGTTCAGCGCCGGACAACAAGCGTATCAAGTAGAATCACTCGCCATCATTGGGTACTGGAGCCACCGCACGACACTTATACCTCCGCTTACAGTATAGTCAGTTCCACGAGAAACTTTGCGGCATCATTTTAAATGTACCGTCAGCAGTGACATCTCAGGTAGTGGTCTAGAATTTCTAATCAAATCGCATTTGCACAGTGTATAGCTTTATTTTGTCGGTTGCAGTTTAAAAAGAGTGCAAAATATCTGAACCCTCACTTATTTGTATTTGTATATTCATCAGAAATACCGTCTGAGGTCCGTCAAGAAGCTATTTGTTTCGAACGAGGCAAACTGGGTGCTTCAAGGGGATAATGATCCGAAACATCGCAGCCGTCTTTGTACAGTGTGGAAACAATAAAATGTGGTCTCCATGATGGATTGGCCTGTATGTCTCCGCATGCAAATCCGATCGGAAATGTTTGGTCCTATATTAAGATTAAAATTAAAGAACAGCTAGTATACAGGGTGTAAATTTTAACTTGACAAACCACAATAACTCGAAAAATAAGCTTCACACGAAAAAAATGTGTAGAATCCAAAGTTGATTATTTTAAAGGGGGACATCTTCTGGTGCTAAAATTAGCCCGCCACCCCAGCCTCCTGGGGGTGAGGCGGGAGGCAACTTTAAAGTTTCAAATGGGAACCCCATTTTGTACTGCAGAATAAGATTCTACATAAAAAACTACGTCCATTTTGTCTTAAACATTTGTTTCGATTCTTGGTAGTTTTACAAATATTGACTTATCCGAATCTGCGGAAAACATTAATATTTCACTCAACATTTGTAAAACTCTAATTCTTCTGTCTCAAACCCCGCCCTAGGGGGAGAGAGGGAGAGTTTTAGTTTTAGCGAATCAAAATTTACGAAGTAATTCATTCTTTGTTATTTATCCGTAACCATTTTCCACACAAAAATGAGGACATGGATTTTCTTGAATTACAGCGCCAACGACCAAGAATCAAAACAAATTAAGACAAAATGTACGTAGTTTTTGTGTAGAATCTTATTCTGCAATAAGAAATAGGTGTTCCCATTTGAAATTTTACAGTTGCCTCCCGCCCTACCCCAAGGGGGCTGGGGTATGGGCTAATTTTAGCATCAGTAGATGTCTCCCTCGAAGATAATTAACTTTGAATTCTACACATTTTTTCGTGTGAATCTTGTTTTTCGAATTGTTCTGGTTTATCAACTTAAAATTTGCACCCTGTGTAGTTTGAAGCCGTTATCATATCACAGAACGATATGGAGATCGTCACCGAAAGAATATGTAGAAAATCTCGTGAAAAGCATGCCAAAAAGGTGCCCAGTTATAATTGATAATGGCGAAAACTGATTATCTATTATCAATTAGTAACAACATGTATTTTCACACAAACATATATTTATAATAGTGTCTTTTATTTCATACAGATAACTGCGTACACTTTCTTATGGAACAGACTATACGTCAAAAGGCACAGAGATACTATGGGTCCTGTACCACAGTTTTTTCAAGCTAGGTTCATGCAAAAAGGCCCCCGATGGTAGGAAAGGGTGAACACGCCAACGGGCATATCACTTCTATAGCCGCATCCAAAGCGTGACTGCTGCTCAACTGGGATTGTATCTCACTGTCATCCAAAGAGTTTAATTTTGTTTTAGTAGATTCTTTGTCCCTCTTTCGATTAAACTATGGGCAAAAAATTTGCTCCCTTTTTCGTTAATGAATTTTAAAATCGGCATTTATAATTCTGTTTGTTAATAGCGCAGTGGACTCCTTTGCTATTATTACCAGAAATTATAGTTAATGGAATAGATACTCTCAATTAAATTGAGATCATCATTTAAAGTTTGTGCTCATCACTGCCATTGTCTGGATGATTAATTAGCGTACATTTTACCACTAAGCAACTTAAAGCTCTTTGCGTTTCAGAAATTATCGAGTAATTTAAGTCGGAGATTAATGAAGTACTCCTGCTTCGTCCCGATATGCTTTTCAGCTTTCATTCTCTATTAGCAGTTGTTTCTCCGGTAAGCAAATTTTCCAAATATCGTGGTTTTAGTGTTTTTTTAGAATAAACCACCATACAAACACGGTGGTTCGGCTGAAAAATGATCCACCATCTCCTCGGCAGGAAAATTGCACCAGGAGACCACTGCCGTCAGGTGTCTGGACAGTGCATCAAACAAACGTTACGACGTACACATTTTACAGCATTTACTCAATCATCTTAATGTAACAGATTCGTTAACCCTGTCGTGTACATGTAGTATCACATCCGTGCATGTGATCTATTTGGATCAAAGACTCATTACAACTGCAAGACATGGGTTATCTCTAACTCGTGATGTAAAAACTCTGTGGATAAAATGTGGGACAGTACGTGTACTATGAACTTTCTTACTCCTGATTTAGAATTGTGGAGAGTAGGATAGCAGCGGAACTGTGACTAGCGGCGTTGCTGTAAGCTGCCCTTTTGAATATTGAATGTAATTAGATTAATTATGCTAACAATTCATCTCATACAAGAGGATGATGTACCCTGAAATGTAGCTATGAAGATCGTTTATTTCATGATAGGAAAAGGTATGTTAGAGTCTTTGATTGTTTTATCTTCTCCTTTGTGTGTGACTCGGAAAATTATTTGGTGTGTCGTAACCCGTAGGGAACTTTGTTTCCTGGAAAAACAATAGAGCCTGCACCGCGGTGGTTTATGCTCTATTTCAAGAGATTGAATTTTTTACTTTTATTGAAATTAATATACAACATTGATTCACATGCTGCAGAGTGACAACGTCATAGCCCGTAACGCGGTTTCCTCACGGCATATAGTTGTGCCTCTGACTATTTTCATAGTCAACTAGCACCGGAATTCTACAGAGCCATAGAAATTTTTTTGCAGGTGCTGACATCGAGAGACAGACGTATATGATTATAAACTGTAACCGTCTAATCATTTAGTCTTATAGACTTGAGAAACTAGTATACGGTTGTTGAGTAGCAGCCATGTCTATTAGGAATTGAACGTATACCTGGGAGTATGGGAGACATTCGTGTTAAAATATTCGGGAAGCCTCTTCTCTCGTCCAAATGTTCCCATTCAAGTAGCTAGATATTAAAGTTTTAAACATGGCTGCTAAGTTCAGTGACCGTTTATAAATTAAAGTTAAACGAAATAAGCCCTCGGTCACAATTTTTTGTCTTTTTGACTAGGTTTCAACACTTCATCAGAAATTAAATATTCAAATTGGCACATCACGTATAAGATAAATATCAAAGGCTTTAGTCACAAAATGCTTAGAGAGAATACATGAAAGGCGAGCCACTATGGGCTGCTCATACCTATAGAGCCACAGGTAGCCTGTGCTGCTCGAAACTTGCACCGTGCCATGGAATCAGGCCGGTGAGGGAACTATGATTCTATTCCCGAAATTCACTGGCTCTTCCATGGAACCTTTGGTAGTAGAAGAAGCTATCATGACAGTTATGGACTACATGCATATTATGGCTGATCACCCTTCACGCTTGATGTCTTTCACGACTGTGACGTCATCTTCTAGCAGGAGAACTGTCCGAGAGTCAAGGCCAGAATCGTACTACAGTGGTTTGAGGAACGTGACACTGAATTCTAATTGCCGTATTGGACATTAGCCTGATCTGAAGCCAATCGAACACATCCGGGACGCTTTCTGGCGCCAAATGTGCACCCGCAAAACAATCAGCCCGCAATTGTCTGTAAATACGTCACCTGTTCGTTCATATATGGTGCCCCATACCACCGGAAACCTATCAAGAACTTTGCGAATCTGTGACACGCAGAACTTTCTTTGAAAATTTGACCAACACATTACTAAGCAGATAGTTGTTATTGCACTGGTGTGCAAAAAATAGCGATGATAGAAACTTTCACATGATGTTTCACTGCAAAGTCACATAGCTCGATGAAAGTTGGACCACACATAGAAAGAACTGCTGCAGTACAATACAGAACGTTGCAACGTTCTGTATAAAAATATTTGTGTTTGTTATTGGATATGCAATGCGTAATGTTCGTCTTACGGAAATTTTTTGTTTAATGTGCTGTTAAGCAAATGGTGTGTTTAATCAGATTTATTGTAATCCAAAGAAAAATTAAAGAACTTAATCTGGAGAACCGGTATGTAATGCCTATAATGAAATCAATCCCTCTTAAATTTACTCAGTCTCGTGAGCACCGAGTTCTATGGGCCTGTGCAATAAACTGATAAAATTCCCTTACGATGAAATACATTTTCCTTAGCTCTTGAGTCCTAACGGATGTAATCTTGGTGTTCTGTTCTCTCCGCAATAGGCATAAAAATATTCAGTCTTGGCTCAGCGAAGTGCAATGCCGGCCGTAAAATAGCTTCATACAAATAATGTCTCGCGACATTATGAGGATGAGGTATTGATAACAGGATATCCTAAGCCCGAAATCTTCAGTTAAAAAATTGTACTCAAAATAAAGTTTCTCCTTCAGAAAATCTAATATGAAACATTTTACATTAACGTCAGAATCAGAGATATTCTCAATTATTCTACAATTCTCACTTACTGACGCAATTAAAGATACTTGGGTTCTTACATGACAAAAAGTCTTAACATCGTTTAACAAAATAGATTCCAGAACTTATCTTGTCTGTATGAGGATTACAAAACACACAAAATATTACACATCGGGCATACGTAATCAACCTGTACATTAAATGCGAGAGAAAGTACTTGGTTCCTACATTCAAGGGTCAGTATTGTAAAAGTAGCAAAAGCCACATTGCATTGCTGCATTCTTAAAACTACATATACAAAATTTCATTACCTTGCAAAACTGTATTATACTGCGCCCATAGGCCAACAGCTAAACTCTCAGAGCTAGTTACTATTAAGCCTTATATCCTACCTTTAACAGAGTGCAACGGCAACTGCTACTGCGCTCCGCGCGCTCCTACTTATAATCGATTCTGCCACTCAGGCAATATCTTTGGTTCAGTGGTGTCAAAGATACAATCTCTTCTATATATAATAACTATTTCAAGTCATTTTCTATGAAAGATATTACAAAATCGGGCTCCACGTACAAGTGGACGCCTCACAACGTAACTAAAAGAAGTACACAATGTGTTGAACAGAAATAACACTGATTCAAAGACAATAATAACGCTGATGTGACAGCATTTCATGATGGTCCTCTGGACAGTATGAAACGTATGACGGGATTCTTAATTGGATCAGCGATCATCACAGATGGCTGTGCATGCTCTCCAAAGTGATTTCATTCAAGCTGTAAGGTTGGTAAGCAGGTTTTGGGGTAGGGCGTTCCATTCCTCCACCAGCGCGGTTCACAGTTGCTGGAAGATCGTTGGTGTATTTGGAAGTGCAGCAATACCCCTCCCCAGTTCATCCCTAAAATGCTAGTTGCGATTTAATTTGAGGGAAAGTTCGATCCAGTCCATTCATCGAATATCATCTCGTTCCAAGAGTTCCTCCATCTCCGCTATTCGATGCGGACGCACATGGGGAAGGAATACGATGTCTCAATAACGTTGGCCCGTAAGATTACGTTGTTAAAAGATTTATTATTATTTATTGTTATTATTAAAAATTATGTCTCCCCACATCATAATACCTGAACCGTCAAAGCGATCACGTTCGACAACCCTCAACGTGCTGTTCCGATACACAATACAAAATATTAAACAGTGCAACGACAAGTCAGACACAAAACAAAGTGAAATGAAAATTGTAAGAAAAACTCTGAGAATTCGCGTGCAATTAGCTGTCATAACGGTAATATATAATGAAACGAAATAATGGTACAAACACGTTCTATAAGATAACTGTGTATGATCTTTGTGGTAATTAATTGTTCTTTTACTCGCTGCGAAAGAAACTAAAAAGACCAGCGTTATTGCTCACACTCTATTCTAGTCTCGAAGCTAACGCACGCTACGGCGGCCATTTCGTATCGTAAGTTGTAAATTTTACATAATATAATGGAATTCACGCTGATTGTACATTTTTCTTCCATGTGCACAGTGGCCCTCATGCGGAAGTAAAAATATTACTTTTAAGGTTTTCAGCACGTGGGATAAACAACAATAACGGTCGAACGATCGATCATTCTTGGCAGACATCTTACGTAGGGATAATTTCATGATAATTTTTATTGCGTTCCCTCATCAACTGACGCTGTAAAAGACTTGCACCATAATTGTTAAGGAAAAGAAAATGAATGGTTCAGATGGTTGAAATGGCTGTAAGCACTATGAGACTTAACATCTGAGGTCATCAGTCCCATAGATTTAGAACTACTTAAACATAACCAACCTAAGGACATCACACACAGCCGTGCCCGAGGCAGGATTCGAACCTGCGGTCGTAGCAGGCGCGTGGTTCCGGACTGAAGCGCCTAGAACCGTTCGGCTACAGCGGCCGGCAGAAAGTGAATATATTAATTTATATAGTATTAAGTTAAAAACTAAGAACGTTCAGTTAAGTTCAGATATTGGCTGCTTCTCAGCAAGACGAAGATTATTACGTTTTAAAAAACGGGAAATAGCTTCTTTCATCAAAAGATTTATTTTAATTAAATTTCACTACAGTAAAGATATCCTGCAACAAAATTTTAATGTCATAACACGAAATACAATCCCTGAGATTGTGTTTACGTTTTTTTTCTCAGTATGAACACTCCACGTAGATATCAGTTTTAACAAATTTTAAAAGCGCCTCGCGCAATCCTGTACTGACAAGGCGGTGAGCGGTGCGCTGTAAATAATCAGAGCTAGGAGAACTATTTTACGAAAGTATAGATTCCGATCCCCCATATTACCATGATTCTTTCTTGTGTCCTCCCCTTTTAGCAAGGAGAGCATAGAGCGTGACTACAGTGTGACCAGAGTACGCCTAGATGTGGAGACGCTCAACTAGGCAGCCGGTACGTGGGGTGAATAACAAAAGAAGAGAATCTTGCGGTTTCGCTTTTGCGACAACGGCACGGGACGACTGCCAGCGGAAAGTGAAATTCGCTAGTCGGTACGCGCCCGCGTTCCGCGTTACGCCGACGAAATCCCGCCTCCGCCGCCAAGGAAACGCTCTAGCACTAGCCAGCACTGATCGCCACAAAGAAAAGACAGGCTCTCAGTCGGCCACGTTTAGAGACCATCGCAAAGGGCATTGCCTCACACTCGAGTACTCTGACCAGCCTTGAATAAACGCTAAGCGGTTTCTCTGATGCAGCGTTCGTTCAGGACTGATGTTCCTCGTTTATGCGTCGTAACAATATGCTATTGCTCTTTAAGAGGTGGTTTCGAGTGTCTGTGTAGGTGTCGTGCGAAGAGAAGAGTTGTAAAACTGCTATAAGCTACCGTGGATTATTGCAAGGAAGCGTACACTACTGTAATTTTCCTAGTACCTTTGTGTCAGTTAAGGTCGTACCCACGTTACCTGTACGTTGGGTATGTTGTATAACGAGCGGGCGTTATCTCATAATGATCGCATTCTTTATGTATGCGATCACTGTCTTACTACATTGCCGTAAAAACCGGAAGCGGTAAACTGTCTAGAAACTGAGGATATATAAAGGGCCGTGTAACCTGCGGGACATTTTTCTCCTACATATTTATCCTTCTGTCTGTCACTTAAAAATAAACAATATTTATAGAAAAATTGAAATTGTGAATGTATAATTCACGTTTTATTCGAAAATTGTTGATTTGTAACTTAAAAGTGACCAATGTACTAGCAAAAATAAATAAAACAATACAGATTTGTCTTACAGCGCTAGGAAACGCAATTTGCTCAACAAAAAGGTAAGTAAAACACACACACAAAACATAAATGTATCACACCGCTTCAATACTTCGTCGAACTAATATGAAACACGTTTTCGTTATTCACATGCAACTTTCGCATTTATCGATGATAACAGTAATTTCTTACCTTTGATCATAATGAAGAATATTCTGCTGAGTACAAAATAACAACAATAAATATACATAATTTTTATGTTTCTGCGTGTAAACTGTATTTGCATCAGAAGTAATTCCTTTAATTATATAAAATGCAATTCATGTTCTGTAAGGATAAACAATACACACTCGAATAACGCTGAGTGTTGTGTAGTTCTACATATGTGCAAAACAAACACAACCAACCAAACAATTAAGAAAGAGACGTCGTCGCTCGTAGTTTCTGTCTTACATCTGCGTCCACGTGGACACTCAGCAAATCACACTTCAGTGCCTGCCAAAGGGTTCATTGAGCCACCTTCGCAATAATTCTCGATTATTCTAGTCTCGAACAGCGCGCGGAAAAAAAATGATCACCTAAATCTTCCCGTGCGAGCTCTGAATTCTTTTATTTCATTAGATGATCGATTTTCCCTCGTAGGTTGGCCTCAACAAAATTTTCTCGCATTCTGAGGAGAAAGTTGATGATTGAAGTTTCGTGAGAAGATCAGCCGCGACGAGAAACGGCTTTGTTTTAATGCTGTCCACCCGAAATCCTGTACCATGTTCGTGACATTTTCTCGCTTATTTCTCAATAGTACAAAACGTACTGCTCTTCTTTGAAGTTTGGCGATGTTCTCCCTAGTTCTGTCTGGTAATGATCCCACACCGCGCAGCATTACTCCGAAAGAGGACGCACAAGCGTAGTGTAGACAGTCTGTTAGCCGGCCTGTGTGTCCGAGCGGTTCTAGGCGCTTCAGTCCGGAACCGCGAAACCGCTAAGGTCGCAGGTTCCGATCCTGCCTCGGGTATGGATGTGTGTGATGTCCTGAGGTTAGTTAGGTTTAAGTAGTTCTACGTTCTAGGGGACTGATGACCTCAGATGTTAAGTCCCATAGTGCTCAGAGCCGTTTGAACCTTTTGAGCAGTCTGTTAAGACTATCTGTTGCGTCTTCTAAGTTTTCTGCCAATAAATTGCAGTCTTTCGTTCGCCTTCCCCTCAACACTTTCTGTGTGTTCTTTCCAATTTAATTCCTAGGCATTTAGCTAAATTTACCTCCTTTAGATTTGATTGATTATCGTGTAGCCGAAGTTTAACAAATTTCTTTTAGCACTCATGTGTATGACCCCACACTTTTCATTATCTAGAGTCAATTCCCAATTTTCGAGCCGAATTGATTGGTTATTTAAATTGTTTTGTAATTGTTTTTGATCTTCTGATGACTTTACGAGACGATAAACGACATCATCGTCCGCAAACAACCTAATGCGAGTGCTTAGATTGTCTCCTAACTCGTTTATGTAGATACGGAGCAGCAGTGGGCCTATAACACTATGTTGGGGCACTCCAAAAGTAACTTTTGTTTCACATGATGACTTTCCGTCAGTTACTACGAACCGCAGCCTCTCTGACAGGAAATCACGAATCCAGTTGCATAGTTGAGACGATATTCCATTTGCAAGTAATCTGATTAGAAGCCGCGTATGAGATACAGTGTCGAAAGCCTTCTAGAAATCTAGAAATACGGACTCAATTTAAAATCCATTGCCACCACCACTCAACGCTTTGTGTGAGTAAATAACTAATTGTGTTTCACAAGATCTATGCTTTCTCAATAGGTGTAGACTGTGTGTCAATAGGCCGTTCTCTTAGAGGTAATTCATAATGTTCGAGCACAACATATATTCCAGAATCCTGCTGCGTATTGACGTTAATACACACCTGGAAATGGAAAAAATAACACATTGACACCGGTGTGTCAGACCCACCATACTTGCTCCGGACACTGCGAGAGGGCTGTACAAGCAATGATCATACGCACGACACAGCGGACACACCAGGAACCGCGCTGTTGGCCGTCGAATGGCGCTAGCTAGGCAGCATTTGTGCACCGCCGCCGTCAGTGTCAGCCAGTTTGCCGTGGCATACGGAGCTCCATCGCAGTCTTTAACACTGGTAGCATGCCGCGACAGCGTGGACGTGAACCGTATGTGCAGTTGACGGACTTTGAGCGAGGGCGTATAGTGGGCATGCGGGAGGCCGGGTGGACGTACCGCCGAATTGCTCAACACGAGGGGCGTGAGGTCACCACAGTACATCGATGTTGTCGCCAGTGGTCGGCGGAAGGTGCACGTGACCGTCGACCTGGGACCGGACCGCAGCGACACACGGATGCACTCCAAGACCGTAGGATTCTACGCAGTGCCGTAGGGGACCGCACCGCCACTTCCCAGCAAATTAGGGACACTGTTGCTCCTGGGGTATCGGCGAGGACCATTCGCAACCGTCTCCATGAAGCTGGGCTACGGTCCCGCACACCGTTAGGCCGTCTTCCGCTCACGCCCCAACATCGTGCAGCCCGCCTCCAGTGGTGTCGCGACAGGCGTGAATGGAGGGACGAATGGAGACGTGTCGTCTTCAGCGATGAGTCGCTTCTGCCTTGGTGCCAATGATGGTCGTATGCGTGTTTGCCGCCGTGCAGGTGAGCGCCACAATCAGGACTGCATACGACCAAGGCACACAGGGCCAACACCCGGCATCATGGTGTGGGGAGCGATCTCCTACACTGGCCGTACACCTCTGGTGATCGTCGAGGGGACACTGAATAGTGCACGGTACATCCAAACCCTCATCGAACCCATCGTTCTACCATTCCTAGACCGGCAAGGGAACTTGCTGTTCCAACAGGACAATGCACGTCCGCATGTATCCCGCGCCACCCAACGTGCTCTAGAAGGTGTAAGTCAACTACCCTGGCCAGCAAGATCTCCGGATCTGTCCCCCATTGAGCATGTTTGGTACTGGATGAAGCGTCGTCTCACGCGGTCTGCACGTCCAGCACGAACGCTGGTCCAACTGAGGCGCCAGGTGGAAATGGCATGGCAAGCCGTTCCACAGGACTACATCCAGCATCTCTACGATCGTCTCCATGGGAGAATAGCAGCCTGCATTGCTGAGAAAGGTGGATATACACTGTACTAGTGCCGACATTGTGCATGCTCTGTTGCCTGTGTCTATGTGCCTGTGGTTCTGTCAGTGTGATCATGTGATGTATCTGACCCCAGGAATGTGTCAATAAAGTTTCCCCTTCCTGGGACAATGAATTCACGGTGTTCTTATTTCAATTTCCAGGAGTGTAATATGGGCCTGCAATTTAATGGATTACTCCCGTTGTCTTTCTTGAATATTCGTGTGACCTGTGTCACTTCCTGTCACGTCGATCGAACGGTTGTATAGGATTGTTAAGTATGGAGCTATTGCATCAGCATACTCTGAAAGAAACCTAATTGATATACAGCCTAAACCAGTAGACTTGCGTTTATTAAATGATTTGCTCCACTAGTCCGAAGATATCTTTTTTGTAAGTTACCCATGGTAGCAGCTGTTCTTGATTCGAATTCTAGAATATTTACTTCGTTTTCTTTGGCGAACGGATTTCGGAGCGCTATGTTTAGTAACTCCGCTCTAGCAACACTGTCATCGATAGTGTTTCCATTACTTTCGCGCAGAGAAGACATTGATTGTGTCTTGTCGGTAGCATAATTTATATACAACCAGAACCTCTGGATTTTCTGCCAGATTCCAAGAGAAAGCTTCATTGTGGAAACTATTATAAGCATCTCACTTTGAAGACAGCGCTAAATCATGAGCTTCCATAAAAGGTTTCCGATCTTGGGAATTTTGCGCTCGTTTGAATTTGTCATCATTTTTCCGCTGTTTCTGCAACAGTATTCTGACCTGTTTTGTGTGCCAAATGGATCAACTCTGTTAATTTATTTGGTATAAATCTCTCATTTGGTGTCGATACTATTTATCTGAATTCAAGCCACATCTGCTCTACACTTACATTGTTAACCCTTTCCAGCCCAGTGATGCCATATGGCATCATCATATTTAACTTTTTCCCAAGGCCTAATTATTTGTCCAAAGATTATAAACAAGTGTGCAGGGCTTTCTAAAGTTCATTTTTCTTCGGTTGGCTACCGTGAATTCGCTAAAACAGAGAGCACCAGGCTACAAAGCCTTGACAAAAGTATTGTTTCATGGTGTCTACGGTACAGTGCACCCAGCTGGACTTTCAAAATATTATATCAAGGTAAAGGAAGTAAACTAATATAAAAGTTGCACTTATAAATTATTGTTGAAAGTGTAAATTAACTAGTAAACACTTTGAAAATAATGCTACTTACGGTTATTTTCTGCTTCGAAGTCACAAACATGTGTGATTCCATTTGGCATCATTGGGCATTTGTTATGTTACCAAATGTATACATGCAATAACTTCGACTAAAGTTTACCATAGTGTGTAACTCTAATATTTTCAAGCTTCTTTTGAAGCTTTATTATACTAACTAATATTAATATGTTAAAATTTTTATTGTTTATTGTTACCAGTTTTTTTTGCTGCTTTAGTGAAAAATTCCTGGTTTGTTTACCAGATGATTCGCAATCATAAATCATTATCATAAGAAGAAATATTGGTGCTTCTCGAAAGTGATTTATCTGATTTGGACCTTGACACGTCTGATGTGGAGGAAGAGATTGAAAATGCTAGGCAGCAGGACCCTACTACACTGGATATACAGTTTCTTCAAGGAATGGACCTTGAGAGGGTTGAAATTCTGGACCCTCAAGCCAATGATGAAGATGATATTCCCTTAGCTTCAAGATTACTTGCTGAGCCAAGCCTTGCACCAAGTCATTCAGCCCAGAAAATTCAGTGTGATACATAACAAGATCTTTGGTGGAGAATGAAGGACATTGAAGAAGTGGACACATAAGGTAATGCAGGGTTTTCTGACCCTCCAGGAGATGAACTGACACCTTTGCAGTATTTCAGAACAATGTGTAGTGATGACATTGTCCAGAACCTAGTCGAGCAATATAATCTATACTGCACACAGAAAACAGGTGCATCTTTAGATACAAATGTTCGTGAAATAGAAAAGTATATAGTGACAAGCATCCTATCAGGTGTTGTGAAAATGCCTAGTTACAAAATGTACTGGGCAGAGGCTACAAGATTTTCTCCAATAGCTGACTCAATGCTTAGAAATAGGTTTGGTAAGCTAAGAAATTATTTACATGTGAATGACAAAACTAAAATGAAACAAAGAGCGGACCCTTATTATGACAAGCTGTTCAAGGAGAGACCATTTGTTGACAAAATCAAACAAGGTTTTTCAATTATTGAACCTGAGGAACATCATTCAGTGGATTAATTCCTTTCAAAGGTCATTCATCCCTGAAACAGTATGTAAAAAGCAAACCACACAAGTGGGTTATAAAAGTTTCTGCCTGTGCTGGTTCTAGTGGAATTGTGTACTATTTTGAAATATACCGAGGGAAAGGAACTGTACATAATGATACTGGTTTTGGTATAAGTGGTGATATTGTGATAAGGCTTGTGGAAGGACTGCCAAAATATAAAAATTTTAAAGTGTTTACAGACAATCGGATCACCTCTTACAATCTTATTTCTGCCCTGAAAAACTATGGAATTTTGGGTATTGGAACTGTTAGACCCACAAGACTTCGAGGCTACAATCTAAAAGCAGACAGTGAGCTGAAAAAGCAGGGACGAGAATCATACGATTGTTGTTGTTGTTGTTGTTGTTTTCAGTCCTGAGACTGGTTTGATGCAGCACTCCATGCTACTCTATTCTGTGCAAGCTGCTTCATCTCCCAGTACCTACTGCAACCTACATCCTTCTGAATCTGCTTAGTGTACTCATCTCTCGGTCTCCCTCTACGATTTTTACCCTCCACGCTGCCCTCCAATGCTAAATTTGTGATCCCTTGATGCCTCAGAACATGTCCTACCAACCGATCCCTTCTTCTAGTCAAGTTGTGCCACAAACTTCTCTTCTCCCCAATCCTATTCAATACCTCCTCATTAGTTACGTGATCTATCCACCTTATCTTCAGTATTCTTCTGTAGCACCACATTTCGAAAGCTTCTATTCTCTTCTTGTCCAAACTAGTAATCGTCCATGTTTCACTTCCATACATGGATACACTCCAAACAAATACTTTCAGAAACGACTTCCTGATACATAAATCTATATTCGATGTTAACAAATTTCTCTTCTTCAGAAACGCTTTCCTTGCCATTGCCAGTCTACATTTTATATCCTCTCTACTTCGACTATCATCAGTTATTTTACTTCCTAAATAGCAAAACTCCTTTACTACTTTAAGTGTCTCATTTCCTAATCTAATTCCCTCAGCATCACCCGATTTAATTTGACTACATTCCATTATCCTCGTTTTGCTTTTGTTAATGTTCATCTTATATCCTCCTTTCAAGACACTGTCCATTCCGTTCAACTGCTCTTCCAAGTCCTTTGCCGTCTCTGACAGAATTACAATGTCATTGGCGAACCTCAAAGTTTTTACTTCGTCTCCATGAATTTTAATACCTACTCCAAACTTTTCTTTTGTTTTCTTTACTGCTTGCTCAATATACAGATTGAATAACATCGGGGAGAGGCTACAACCCTGTCTCACTCCTTTCCCAACCACTGCTTCCCTTTCATGCCCCTCGACTCTTATTACTGCCATCTGGTTTCTGTACAAATTATAAATAGCCTTTCGCTCCCTGTATTTTACCCCTGTCACCTTTAGAATTTGAAAAACAGTATTCCAGTCAACATTGTCAAAAGCTTTCTCTAAGTCTACAAATGCTAGAAACGTAGGTTTGCCTTTTCTTAATCTTTCTTCTAAGATACGTCGTAAGGTCAGTATTGCCTCACGTGTTCCAACATTTCGACGGAATCCAAACTGATCCTCCCCGAGGTCTGCATCTACCAGTTTTTTCCATTCGTCTGTAAAGAATTCGCGTTAGTATTTTGCAGCCGTGGCTTATTAAACTGATAGTTCGGTAATTTTCACATCTGTCAGCACCTGCTTTCTTTGGGATTGGAATTATTATATTCTTCTTGAAGTCTGAGGGTATTTCGCCAGTCTCATACATCTTGCTCACCAGCTGGTAGAGTTTTGTCATGACTGGCTCTCCCAAGGCCGTCAGGAGTTCTAATGGAATGTTGTCTACTCCGGGGGCCTTGTTTCGACTCAGGTCTTTCAGCGCTCTGTCAAACTCTTCACGCAGTATCGTATCTCCCATTTCGTCTTCATCTACATCCTCTTCTATTTCCATAATATTGTCCTCAAGTACATCGCCCTTGTATAAACCTTCTATATACTCCTTCCACCTTTCTGCCTTCCCTTCTTTGCTTAGAACTGGGCTGCCATCTGAGCTCTTGATATTCATACACGTGGTTCTCTTCTCTCCAAAGGTCTCTTTAATTTTCCTGTAGGCCGTATCTATCTTACACCTAGTGAGATAAGCTTCTACATCCTTACATTTGTCCTCTAGCCATCCCTGTTTAGCCATTTTGCACTTCCTGTCGATCTCATTTTTGAGACGTCTGTATTCCTTTTTTCCTGCTTCATTTACTGCATTTTTATATTTTCTCCTTTCATCAATTAAATTCAATATTTCTTCTGTTACCCAAGGATTTCTAGCAGCCCTCGTCTTTGTACCTACTTTATCCTCTGCTGCCTTCACTACTACATCCCTCAGAGCTACCCATTCTTCTTCTACTGTATTTCTTTCCCCTATTCCTGTCAATTGTTCCCTTATGCTCTCTCTGAAACTCTGTACAACCTCTGGTTCTTTCAGTTTATCCAGGTCCCATTTCCTTAATTTCTCACATTTTTGCAGTTTCTTCAGTTTTAATCTACAGGTCATAACCAATAGATTGTGGTCAGAGTCCACATCTGCCCCTGGAAATGTCTTACAACTTAAAACCTGGTTCCTAAATCTCTGTCTTACCATTATATAATCTATCTGATACCTTTTAGTATCTCCAGGTTTCTTCCACGTATACAACCTTCTTTCATGATTCTTAAACCAAGTGTTAGCTATGATTAAGTTGTGCTCTGTGCAAAATTCTACTAGGCGGCTTCCTCTTTCATTTCTTAGCCCCAATTCATATTCACCTACTATGTTTCCTTCTCTCCCTTTTCCTACACTCGAATTCCAGTCACCCATTACTATTAAATTTTCGTCTCCCTTCACTATCTGAATAATTTCTTTTATTTCATCGTACATTTCTTCAATTTCTTCATCATCTGCAGAGCTAGTTGGCATATAAACTTGTACTACTGTAGTAGGTGTGGGCTTCGTATCTATCTTGGCCACAATAATGCGTTCACTATGCTGTTTGTAGTAGCTTACCCGCATTCCTATTTTCCTATTCATTATTAAACCTACTCCTGCATTACCCCTATTTGATTTTGTGTTTATAACCCTGTAGTCACCTGACCAGAAGTCTTGTTCCTCCTGCCACCGAACTTCACTAATTCCCACTATATCTAACTTTAACCTATCCATTTCCGTTTTTAAATTTTCTAACCTACCTGCCCGATTAAGGGATCTGACATTCCACGCTCCGATCCGTAGAACGCCAGTTTTCTTTCTCCTGATAACGACATCCTCCTGAGTAGTCCCCGCCCGGAGATCCGAATGGGGGACTATTTTACCTCCGGAATATTTTACCCAAGAGGATGCCATCATCATTTAATCATACAGTAAAGCTGCATGTCCTCGGGAAAAATTACGGCTGTAGTTTCCCCTTGCTTTCAGCCGTTCGCAGTACCAGCACAGCAAGGCCGTTTTGGTTAATGTTGCAAGGCCAGATCAGTCAATCATCCAGACTGTTGCCCCTGCAACTACTGAAAAGGCTGCTGCCCCTCTTCAGGAACCACACGTTTGTCTGGCCTCTCAACAGATACCCCTCCGTTGTGGTTGCACCTACGGTACGGCCATCTGTATCGCTGAGGCACGCAAGCCTCCCCACCAACGGCAAGGTCCATGGTTCATGGGGGGGGGATCATACGATTATCGAACTGAAACAGAAAGGAACATCATAGTGCTGAAGTGGTATGATAACAAGTCTGTCGTTCTTGCATCATCATACAAAGGAGTAAATCCAGTAGAACCAGTGAAATGTTAGGGTCAGTGAGAGAACGAAAATATATTGATGTTCCAAGGCCAGACATTGTTAGAGAATATAACCGCTAGATGGGAGGAGTTGATCTACACGACATGCTGGTTGCTTTGTATAGGAGTAACATTGGTGTGAAAAGATTTTATCTGAGGATTGTATTCCACCTCCTTGACATGCGTGTTGTGAATGCGTGGCTCCTATACCGCCGACATTGCAGACAAAGAGGAATTACCAAACACATGTCTCCGTTGATTTTTCGGTCTGATGTAGCTCATGGACTACTAAAAGCAGGAGACATTTTGGTAAGAAGATGAGGACGGCCATCAGATGACAGTCCATCGCCTACAATTGTGAAGTAATGAGCCGCATTGGTTCCCAGCCCAGTTGATGATGTAAGGTATGACAACATTGGACACTGGCCACAGCATGTAGAAAACAGACAGAGATGTAAATTGTGCATTACAGCATATTCTCGAACGAAATGCATCAAATGCAATAAACCTCTTTGCTTTGCCAAAGACAGGAACTGTTTCTTAAATTTTTCTAAAAAAGCTTCATCAAATTGTGTAATTCAAATATTCATTCAAGTTCCATTACCAAGCACTGTGACATCCCAACCACCTGACTCAAGGAAACAAATCCTGCCCAATGATGCCATATGGAGTCATCCCAAATTTCCCTCCAAAAACAAAAAAATAACAAAATTTCTTATAAATATATGTATTATTCCAGTCATTATGTAGAGAAATATGCGAAAAAATATTTTTTCCCACAAGTAAATAAAAGTTGGGCTGGAAAGGATTTTATGAAGAGGCACATTTTTCGTTTATTTTTGGAGTATTTGGGAGTTACGGTACTGTCCCGCTGCGACAGCCCTATGGTCACTAATCCCTGTAGCCGTTATTAGCTCAGGTTTAATTGTAGCTAAGAGGTCAAGTGTTTTCACAGCATTCTACTATTCAAGTGGACTCATGTAGTAAGAGCTCAAAATAATACTCACAAAATGCGTTTAGCGCAATTTAGAATGATGATTGATACATACCTCCTGATTTAAACATGTATTTTCGCCATCATATCGAGCGTAAATTGAAGATACTATCAACTATAATTGTGTTTGAAATTAATGTCTAGTTTTCTTTGAACCTTTTAGCAATTGTATCATCTGAGTTGGGCCTCTATAAAAGTACCCATTTATTATTTTATTCAAGTTGCCAAGAATTACCTCTAACCATATTAACTCACAGGAACTATCTACTTCAATTTTGCTTCAACATAAACTATGTTTAACAGCAAGAAACATGCCGCCGCCATCTGTATTTAGCCTATCCCTTCTTATGACCGTTAGATCCTTCTCAAAAATTTCTACTGAACTTATCTTCGACTTTAGTCAGCTTTCAGTGCCTGTAACGATTTGGGCATCGGTGCTTTTCAGTAGCGCTTAGAGCTCTGCTAATTTCGCAACACAGCTACGACAATTTACATGTATTACAACGGAGTTGTAATTTCAGAAGTATGCCTTTCATTAGTTCTTTCGTGTGTTTCGTTTAATAGTTCCACGTATTTAAGCCCTATATTATGTAAATACTATTTTGTTCTTGAAAATTAGAAGAGAAATAAATCAAAAAATTGCTTGCTGAACAGCACTCGTACGTAATATCACTCGGCAACTGACAAAGATTGTAAGGTTTAAAATCTTAAAACTAATTAGAATACAAAAGAAATATTCAGTCTCACACCAAGGGCCTAAATTATGATACGAGCACGAAGTTTACAGGCGCACCATTGAAATATGTTTTACACCTGTAAGTAGATATCCAATCCAACAGCAATGTCAGCCAGGTAGTCGCAATGTATTGCCTGTTAAAACAGTCTCAGTAACGTAACAAAGCATATAACAACGAGAAACCTGCCGCTGTGGTAGAGCGGTTCTAGGCGCTTCAGTCCGGAACCGCGCTGCTACTACGATCACAGGTTCGAATCCTTCCTCGAGTATGAATACGTGTGATGTCCTTAGTTACATTTAAGTAGTTCTAAGTCTAGTGGACGGATGACCTCAGATATTAAGTCCCATACTGCTTAGAGCCATTTGAACAATTTTTGAACAACGAGAAAGGTAGAACAATAATTTATTCTCCAAACTAACAAAAAGAGACATGGTTCAATAGGCGTCTTCTTCAGAAATATTCATCCCAGTATATGCTCGTAAACGGTTGCAGCGTGGCAAAACCTTAGAGGGGCGAAATCTGCTGCTCAGAACAGGGAAAACAAATGGCAACAGTAGTATATAAAAGCAAATACCAAACGTCTGAGTCCATTTAATAATCGGTGAAGCAATCCCTTGGCAGATCTTTTAGGATGAGAGCTGTTTCCCACATGATAATAATTCTCTGTGAAAGACAAATGGTGGAGCGTTATTTTCAAAAGATAATTTTTGAAGCAAAGCTCTCAGATTAAAGGTAGTATTTCGTATTTCAATAGTAAAGCAATATCGAAGACAACTTACAGACAGCTGCACAGGAAGTGAGCTAGGACACTGAGGTATACCCAGTTATTGGGTTATACAGCTTCATTGTTGGACACATTATTAACTCTTCATAAATAAAAATATGTGTTTCGCAAATGCAACGTATAAACAGTTACTCGCACTTGATTTCCATGATCTAACCGAAGCAGATTCTTATCAGAATAACCTCAGTTATGAACTACGATGGAACCAGTCGAATGTTCTTTGCAAACCCTTAGTATCACTAATTTTTAGATGGGGTATGACGGTACATGTACATTCTTTCGACTTGTAAGTAATATCTTCTCGGCACTGTTCTATAGCTAGTATAATATTTGACCATCATCTTCTGCGTCTTCATATATTAGGCTCTAACTGTTGCGCTTACTTTATAGAGATTACTCAAAATCTTTCAGCCTAACTCTAGGCCTCTCTATGTTTGTTCGTCGTGTTGGTTTATATCACTAAGTTATATTTGGTAGTTGGACATCCTCCTTCATACTGATGTCCTATTTGTTTGCCTCTGCGCCCTTCATTTTTTCCATTTAGAGCCACTTATGGTACTTCTGATCTTATTCCTGAATTTTACTTTCGATCTTGTTTCCAGTATCTTCTTACATGTCTGATAAATCTCATTTTCGTACTCTAAACCTTAAGGTTTTTTCTTTCTTACAAAAATCCAGGTTGCGTTTAAATGGTTTAGAACAGGAAATAACAGCGTTTTATAAAATTCTTCTATAAGTTTCGTTTAGTAGTACCATGTATTAAGTCAAATTTCACTAACGGTTTCGTCTTTGTGTGATATATTGCACACTTAGTGTTTGAAATACATTTCTTACACTTATATATTTCTGATACTTTAGCTTTCTTATTCTATTGCCTAGGAAATTCTGTCAGTTTTAACCTTAAGATTTGTAACCATAACTTCCTTGCTAAAAGAGGACAAGTGCTGGTAGGATTCGCTTTCTAAAGGTTCCATACAAACTTAACTGTGTACATAGACAGTAATAATAATTCCTTGTGGCTGAGTGGCGTGGAGCAAGTCTTTTTATTGGACGCCACTTCGGCGTTACACCAGTTATCCAACCGGGGCAGAGATGAAGGCTAGGTGCGACCCAGATTCGATTCCGTTTTTTCCCACCTGTTTCTTCGTCGTTAAATCGTCACTGGTTCTTTGCATGACAGCATTAAAATAATCAATTCCTTTACTGTTGAAAGTGGCCAGTTCACTGACCGAACACACTGAGGTTCCATGCCTTCCTAGACCACGAGGAACGACTTCGTGAGTATTTAAATATGTTACATACAAGCCTTATGTTTTGATTGCATTGACTTAGAAGCTTACATTTCTTCCACGGTAAAGCGACAGTAGATCTTAGTATTTGACGTAAATTTCAGTGTGGTACTTCTACCCGTTCCTGAGAAAAAGGTATCTTAACAGACGAACAGACATAGAGACGGACAACAAATGGAAAAAAGATATTGTTACAAATTAGTAATTTTAGGATTTTCTTTCCTTACTTGTGCTGCGAAACCTTACTTCTCGTCAAATATCATGATTCTAGGTCAACGCAAAGTACCCTCTAGGTTTTGATGAGTGAGTCTGCGACCATCGAAATGTGTGACTTAAAGGACTATTGACATAGAACCTTAAATGTTTTATGTAGGCCTTGAGAAGTGAAATACACTGAAGTGATAAAAGTCATTGGATACTCCTAATTTCATGTGGGATCTCCTTTTGTTCGACATAGTGCATGAACTCCATGTGTCATGGACTCAATAGTTCGTTGGAAGCCCATGCAGAAATATTGAGCCAAGCTGCCTCTACAGCCATCCATAAGTGTGAAAGTGTTGCCGCTGCCGAATTTTGTGCACGAACTGACCTCTCGATTGTGGCCCATAAATCGCCTTGGGGGATCTAGATAGGCCCGGTGACATGCGGCATTGTTGCTTGTGAACATGTAGACCATGAATGGCAGCAAATGGTATCCAAGCAGTCGAACAAAACCTCTTCCGGTCAATGATCGGTTCAGTTGGACTAGAGACCCTATCCATTCCATGTAAACACAGCTCACCATAAACTTACAACTTGGGTCCATGGCTTCGTGGGGTCTGTGCAACACTTGAAACATACCATCAGTTATAAGTCACTGAAATCGGGACTCATTTGACCACACCACGATTTTCCAGTCTTCTAGGGTCCAAAGAACACGACCAGGACAAACGTCCCATTTGTCTAGCTGAAATTACCATTCTGCATTCAGCAGTCAGGCAGTCATAGTCACCTCGAAAACCATTTCTCATTAATCTCATTTGCCATGTAGTGACAGCTCTGCCAATGCATTGGCCTCTTATACGAGGGCTATTCGGAGAATAAGCAACGATAGGTCGCGAAATGGAAACCACAGTGAAAACAAAACTGTTTTATTTGCAACGGTTAGATACACCTTCCAGCTACTTCTCTACACAGTCGCCGCTCAAGCTTAGACATCTGTCGTAGCGTTGTACGAACTTTTCAGTTCCCTCGTTATAGAAGATAGCCTACAGTGTGTTTTGACAATTTTCTTCTCTGGAGTGTAGCTCGTTGTCTGTCTCAAAATATTGTCTTCATAGCAAGCTGTTCATTTGAGCAGAGATGAACCTCAGGGTTAGTCAATTACGGACTTTATTGTGGGAGATCAAACACTTGCCGTTGAAAACTCTGCAGGAGTATCTTCATTGCCCCTGCAGATTGCGGCAGAGAATTGTCGTGTATAAGGAACTGCATGACAGTTATGTTATGTGGATTGCATAGATTCAGGTGGAATCTTTCGCTGGGCTCTCGTACTTGGTGGGAGACGCTAATTTCTAGCCATCTTTACGTTCTCATCGTGAGCTCAGAACTGAAAAGAGCAACATGATGCCATCGGCAGGCATACTAGACACAGTGCCCAGTGAATCTGTGCAAAGCTTAAAAGTATTTTCCATTTCGTGACCAATCGTTCCTTACTTTCCGAATAACCCTCGTACCTTGTATATGCGATGCTATCGCCATCTGTATATATATATATATGTACGTCGATATCCCATAACTTTTCTCACCTCAGTGTAAAATCAACTTGATATCTCTACCCATTCCTGAGGATAATGGGTCTTAACAGTCGGTCAGACAGAAATACAGGAAATACAGACGGACAATTAAGTGATCTTATTAGGGTGCCCACTTATACCGTTGACATATGGAATCCTAAATTGAGAAATGCAAAATTTAGTTTTAAGAAAAATATTTGGATGTGTAAGAGACCATACTAGTAATATTTGGAGAATATTATGTATTAATGAAACTTATAATTTGCATAAATAACCAGATACCGTAACTAAATCTTTAGCTTAAATGAAAGGGGCGAGTCATCATTACACCAAGGGACAGAACCATCAAGAGAGCGACGGATTAATTTTTCACTGGGAGATACTGTGTCGGACACCCACATACAAAAAAACTAGACAATATTCAAAGTGATTTGGCAAAATTAGGAGAGGACAGAGACTACTGGAAACTATTCAGAACGAAGGGCTTCAAGGTTCTTCATTTCGCGGCGAGGGACCTTCGGGAATTTTGCAGTGTAGTAGTTACAGTAATATCACTTAGAAAATGTTCTGAGTATTAAATTTATAAATATAGATTTTTTTCCAAACGTGCTAAGAGTTGAAAGCTAAGAGTCACTCACTGTCTTACGAAATCTTGTTTCTTCTACTTTTCTAGATAATTCGTCGAATTACCTTCACTAGTTTCTTCAGGAGGGTAATCTTTGCTTGCCCCTAGTTGACATCCGCTGCTTAATGATGTGCTGTGGTTACGTGTCCTTCTCTTTACGTCTGTGGTTTCCTCGCTTCAATGAAGCCCGTTCCAGTATTCTCATGAAGAAGCCTTTTTATTGCTACAGTGAGGAAACAATTACGAATAGTTTACATTTGCCATTTAGTACTGGACTGCTGTAATCGTACCGTGTAATGTTTCTTAATGATGGTAACAACACTGGAAGGTTCCCGTAACGGTAATAACTTAATATTTCGTTTCAGGATCTCATCTTCTTTTACTTGGAGCAGGGAGAGTACCAGCGCATATAAGTCTGATGCAAGAACCTGCGCTGTGGTAAAAAAAGCAACAGCATTTCCTCATGTATCCAATAGATGAGATATGCGATATGCATTCCTCTGATTCCAGTCTATGTTTATATTTGTCTAATTCCAGATTAAGTTGTGAAATTGGAACAAAAACATCGGAAACCCAAAGGAATAGTATACTGTGTGTTTCATCAACTTGATTTTTGCACCGTAGAAACCAATTGCAAAGACTAGGAAAACGGAAATTCTTACACAACAGAAAAAAGCTCAACGTTGTGACACAGAGACACCATTAATAATTACCACTATCCCATCATTTATTAAGCAAGACTGTCTGCTACAATGCAGATCTCATTTTAGGCCGACAATCATAAAATCTGTCGCTAGACAGAACTTTCATATTGACTTTACGTACTGTGTTCCCATCCGTATCCCTGGTATGACAGGATGTTGTTAGAACAGTACTATACCACCAATGAAAATTAACAGTCAGCGAAACGTTTATCGAGGTAAATGATAAAGGAATATTTTCAGTAAAGCTAGTGTCCTAACTACAAATCTGCTCAAACTTTTAGCTGTCATCTGCAATTAAAAAAAACTGAGTCAATGGGAAAAATAGTTAAAAAGATCCTGAGCAATATGCGACTTCACTTCTGAGGTCAGCAGTCCCCTAGAATTTAGAACTACTTAAACCTAACTAACGTAAGGACATCACACATACCCATGCCCAAGGCAGGATTCGAACCTGCGACCGTAGCGTGAGTGAATGGATCATCGACGAACTTGAACGTAATGGGACGTCCACCCCGCAAAAATTGCAACGAACAATATCGAACAAAACTAATATTTTTAAAAAATTAATAAGAAATCACCTTCATTCTGCCAACGGTCTTGTCAAAGAGGGCGGAGGAGCGGACTGAGGTTCAGGGCACACTCTTGCCGTTGGGGTGGGAAACTACATCTAAAAATCACAAGAATCAGCAATGATCAACATCATGAGGATACAGAAGTTAACGGAAAACACTGCATTAAAGACACGTAACGTGTATCCATAGAACATGTGGCCTATAACTGTAAAGGTGTCATGATGACCTCTCTCTCCATTGGCAAAATATTCCGGAATAGTCCTCCATTCGGACCTCCGGGAGAGGACTGCCAAGGGGGAGGTGACCCTGAGAGAAAAACTGAATAATCAACGAAAGGATAACGTTCTATATATCGGGGCGTGGAATGTCAGAAGCTTGAATATGGTAGGGAAACTAGAACATCTGAAAAGGGAAATTCAAAGGCTTAATCTAGATACAGTAGGGATCAGTGAAGTGAAATGTAAAGAAGACAAGGATATCTGATCAGATGGGTATTGGGTAATACCGATAAGCTGCAGAAAATGGTATAACGGGAGTGGATTCATTATGAATAGTAAGGTAGGACACAGAATGTGTTACTGTGAACAGTTCCGTGATGGGGTTGTTCTTACCAGAAAAGACAGAAAACCAAATGAAATACACCTCTGGAAATTGAAATAAGAACACCGTGAATTCATTGTCCCAGGAAGGTTAAACTTTATTGACACATTCCTGGGGTCCCATACATCACATGATCACACTGACAGAACCACAGGCACATAGACACAGGCAACAGAGCATGCACAATGGCGGCACTAGTACAGTGTATATCCACCTTTCGCAGCAATGCAGGCTGCTATTCTCCCATGGAGACGATCGTAGAGATGCTGGATGTAGTCCTGTGGAACGGCTTGCCATGCCATTTCCACCTGGCGCCTCAGTTGGACCAGCGTCCGTGCTGGACGTGCAGACCGCGTGAGACGACGCTTCAACCAGTCCCAAACTTGCTCAATGGGGGACAGATCCGGAGATCTTGCTGGCCAGGGTAGTTGACTTACACCTTCTAGAGCACGTTGGGTGGCACGGGATACATGCGGACGTGCATTGTCCTGTTGGAACAGCAAGTTCCCTTGTCGGTCTAGGAATGGTAGAACGATGGGTTCAATGACGGTTTGGATGTACCGTGCACTATTCAGTGTCCCTTCGACGATCACCAGAGGCGTACGGCCAGTGTAGGAGATCGATCCCCACACCATGATGCCGGGTGTTGGCCCTGTGTGCCTCGGTCGTATGCAGTCCTGATTGTGTCGCTCACCTGCACGGCGCCAAACATGCATACGACCATCATTGGCACCAAGGCAGAAGCGACTCTCATCGCTGAAGACGACACGTCTCCATTCGTCCCTCCATTCACGCCCGTCGCGACACCACTGGAGGTGGGCTGCACGATGTTGGGGCGTGAGCTGAAGACGGCCTAACGGTGTGCGGGACCGTAGCCCAGCTTCATGCAGACGGTTGCGAATGGTCCTTGCCGATACCCCAGGAGCAACAGTGTCCCTAATTTGCTGGGAAGTGTCGGTGCGGTCCCCTACGGCACTGCGTAGGATCCTACGGTCTTGGCGTGCATCCGTGCTTCGCTGCGGTCCGGTCCCCAGTCGACGGGCACGTGCACCTTCCGCCGACCACTGGCGACAACATCGATGTACTGTGGAGACCTCACGCCCCACGTGTTGAGCAATTCGGCGGTACGTCCACCCGTCCTCCCGCATGCCCACTATACGCCCTCGCTCAAAGTCCGTCAACTGCACATACGGTTCACGTCCACGCTGTCGCGGCATGCTACCAGTGTTAAAGACTGCGATGGAGCTCCGTATGCCATGGAAAACTGGCTGACACTGACGGCGGCGGTGCACAAATGCTGCGCAGCTAGCGCCATTCGACGGCCAACACCGCGGTTCCCGGTGTGTCCGCTGTGCCGTGCGTGTGATCATTGCTTGTACAGCCCTCTCGCAGTGTCCGGAGCAAGTATGGTGGGTCTGACACACCGGTGTCAATGTGTTCTTTTTTCCATTTCCAGGAGTGTAAATAGCATGTGCAGGGAAGGTAAGACGAAATGGCTGCATGAAAAACGTGTGAAGAATTCGAAAAGAAGTGATTGTCGGAAGGATTGACTCAGCAAATAGGAAAGCCAAAGCAACCTCCGATGAAGTTAAAAGCAAGGGTGTTAACGTTAAGAGTGCAACCGAAATTCCATTGCTAAATGCGGAGGAGAGAGTTGATAGGCGGAAAAATTACATTGAAGGCCTGTGAGGGGGAAGAACTGTCTGATCAGGTAGAAGAATAAACAGCATTGATTTAGAAGAGATAGGGGACCCAGTACTATAATCAGAATTTCAGAAAGATTTGGAGGACGGATCGATAACGTACCATCAGAAATTCTAAAACAAACCGACTGTTTACGTTGGCATCTAGAAAGTCTGAGCCTAGCCATATACCATCACACTTTCGGAAAAATATCATCCACACAATTTGGAAGACTACAAGAGCTGATACGTGGCACAATTATCGGGCAATCAGCTTAACAGCTCATGCATCCAAGTTGCTGATAAGAATAATATAGAGAAAAATGGAAAAGAAACATTGAGGATGTGTTAGATGACAACCAGTTTGGTTTTAGGATAGATAAAGGCACTAGAGAGACAATTCTGACGCTGCGGCATATGATGGAAGCAAGAGTGAAGAAAATTCAAGACACATTCACAGGATTTGTTGACCTCGAAAAATCGTTCTACAATGTCAAATGGTGCAAGATGTTCGAAATTATGAGAAAAGTAGGGGTACGCTGTAGGGAGAGACAGGTAATATACAATACGTACAAGAACAGGAGGCAATAATGTGAGCGCACGATCAAGAAGGAAATGCTAGCCTTTCACACCTACTGTTCAATCTGTACATCGAAGAAGTAATGACGGAAATAAAAGAAAGGTTCAGGAGTAGAACTAAAATTCAAGATGAAAGGGTATCAGTGATACGATTTGCTGATGACATTGCTATCGTGAGTGAAAGAAGAATTACATGATCTGCTGAATTTAGTAGACAGGCTAATGAGTACGGAATATGGATTGAGAGTAAATCGAAGAAAGACGAAAGTAATGAGAAATAAGAGAAATGAGAACAGCGAGAAACTTAACATCAGGATTGATGGTCATGAAGTAGACGAAGTTAAGGAATTCTACTACTTAGGCAGCAAAATAACCAATGACGGACGGAGGAAGGAGGACCTCAGAAGCAGACTAGCAGTGTCATAAAGGGCACTACCGGCCAAGAGAAGTCTTCTATTGTGAACCATAAGTTTTCATTTGAGGAGAAACTTTCTGAGAATGTGCGTTTGGAGCACAGCCTTATATGGTTGTGTAACAGGACTGTGGGAAAACCGAAACAGAATAGAATCGAAGCATTTGAGATGTGGTGCTAGAGACGAATGTTGAAAATTAGGTGAACTGCTAAGGTAAGGAATGAGAAGGTTTTGCACAGAATCGGAGAGGAAATGAATCTGCGGGAAACACTGGAAAGAAAAAGGGAAAGGATGATATAACATCTGTTAAGACATCATAGACTGACTTCCATGGCACTAGAGGGGGCTCTAGGGGGCAAAAACAATAGAGGAGGACAGAGATGTTGTTGTTGTTGTGGTCTTCAGTCCTGAGACTGGTTTGATGCAGCTCTCCATGCCACTCTATCCTGTTCAAGCCTCTTCATCTCCCAGTACCTAGTGCAACCCACATCCTTCTGAATCTGCTTAGTGTATTCATCTCTTGGTCTCCCTCTACGAATGTTACCCTCCACGCTGACCTCCAATACTAAATTGGTGATCCCTTGATGCCTCAGAACATATCCTACCAACCGATCCCTTCTTCTCGTCAAGTTGTGCCACAAACGTCTCTTCTCCCCAATTCTATTCAGTACATCCTCATTAGTTATGTGATCTACCCATCTAATCTTCAGCAGTCTTCTGTAGCACCACATTTCGAAAGCTTCTATTCCCTTCTTGTCCAAACTATTTATCGTCTATGTTTCACTTCCATACATGGCTACACTCCATACAAATACTTTGAGAAACGACTTCCTGACACTTAAATCTATACTCGATGTTAACAAATTCCTCTTCTTCAGAAACGCTTTCTTTGCCATTGCCAGTCTACATTTTATATCCTCTCTAATTCGACCATAATCAGTTATTTTGCTCCCCAAATAGCAAAACTCCTTTACTACTTTAAGTGTCTCATTTCCTAATCTAATTCGCTCAGCATCACCCGACTTAATTCGACTACATTCCATTATCCTCGTTTTGCTTTTGTTCGTGTTGATCTTATATCCTCCTTTCAAGGCGCTATCCATTCCATTCAACTGCTCTTCCAACTCCTTTGCTGTCTCTGACAGAAATACAATGTCATCGGCGAACCTCAAAGTTTTTATTTCTTCTCCATGGATTTTAATACCTACTCCGAATTTTTCTTTTGTTTCCTTTACTGCTTGCTCAATATACAGATTGAATAACATCGGGGAGAGTCCACATCTGCCCCTGGAAATGTCTTACAATTTAAAACCTGGTTCCTAAATCTCTGTCTTACCATTATATAATCTGTCTGATACCTTTTAGTATCTCCAGGGTACTTCCATGTATACAACCGAGATTGAAATAGTATTGTAAATAACTGAGGATGTAGGTTGCAGGTGTTTTTGTGAGGCTAAGCGGCTGGCACAGGGGAGAAATTCAGTGTGCTTCTGATTACTTGCAATACGTCTCTCTTGCTGTTCATAGAGACAAGTGCCACTTGTGGACGAGCGTTGTCCTATTGAAAATTAGCGCGACGATAGTGTCTAATAAGAGGCAGCACATGAGGACGCAGGAAGTCCGTGGCGTATATACAGTCATTTTTGTTTGAGACCCCAGTGGATACGGAGATGAAGTTAGTTGACAGAATTGTACCGTAGTGCCGTCAGAGTTTCATCAGCCACTACCACCCGTGACAATAGTAGCAATACAGCTATGGCTCTACAAAATATTGGAAGAATAGGACCTTTCACCCGGATGCCGCCATACCCGGCAATGATGCTCCTCCGGGACAACGCTGAATCGCGATTCATCGCTGGCGGAATTCACTGGCAGTCTATGTTTCGCAGTCACGGTACCACATCGTACCCAGTCGTTTGTGTTGTGGTGATAACGGCAGTCTACGCCTGGGATGATAATTCCCTAGTCCAGCTAACACTGCTCTCTAGCCAATGCTGTAGGATGCCACAGAATGAGGCAGTGAGTCCATTACTTGTTATCGGACGGCGAAGAAGTGCTTTGCGCAGAGCAGGGGATACTCCGTTGCGGTAGTCAGATGTGATCGACTGGAAACTCGACGACGATTATACCAGCCTTCAAGTTTCCATGCTGTCCAATATTGGGCCACTGTGACATCCGAATGCTCCACAAATCTGACTATTGCACGATTCAACCACCCAGCTAAGTGGAGACTCATAATGAGGCCCCTTTGAAATTCTGTCAGATGTCTTGATAACGACTTTTGAGAAGGGCATCTCCACGTCCTTTAAGTGATCACTATATATCTGACGCTCTTACATACGCTAAGGCGTAATACTAGAACTAAACACGAATAACACTAATTCTCTCTGGTGGCATATATTCCTGTCACAGAGAAATGCAACTTCGGTTCCAAGAGTTTCGGAATCTGTACAGAAAATTGGAACTTTTTATTGCTCATGAAAACCACACATTGCACGTTGTACCACCATACAGGGAGACCTTCAGGGGTGGTAGCCCGGACTGCTGTACACACCGGTACCTCTAATACCCAGTCGCACGTCCTCTAGCATCGATGCATGTATGTATTCGTCGTGGCATGCTATCCACAAATTCATCAAGGCTCTGTTGGTCCAGACTGCCCAACTCCTCAACGGAGATTCGGCATTGATCCCTCAGAGTGGTTGGTGGGTCACGTCGTCCACAAACAGCTCTTTTCAATCTATCCCAGCCATGTTCCATAGGCTTCATGTCTGGAGAACATGGTGACCACGGCAGTCGAGCAATGTCGTTATCGTGAAGGAAGTCTTTTACAAGTTGTGCACGATGGGGGTGCGAACTGTCGTCCATGACGACTAATGCCTCACCAATATGCTGCCGATATGGTTACCCTATCGGTCGGAGGATGGCATTCACGTATCGTACAGGCGATAGGGCGCCTTCCATGACCACCAGCGTCGTACGTCGGCCCCACATAATGACACCCCAAAACAGCAGGGAAACTCCATGTTGCTGCACTCGATGGACAGTGTAACTAAGGCGTTCAACCCGACCGGGTAGCCTCCAGACACGTATCCGACGAATGTCTGGTTGAACGCGTATGCGATACTCATCGGTGATGAGAACGTGATGCCTATCCTGAGTGATCCATTCGGCATGTTGGGCCCATCTGTACGGCGCTGCATGATGTCGCGGTTGCAAAGATGGACTTCGCCTTGGGCGTCGGAAGTGAAGTTGCCCATCATGCAGCCTGTTACGCACAGTTTTGAGTTGTAACACGTCCTGAGGCTGCATGAAAAGTATTATTCAACATGGTGGCGTTGTTGTGATGGTTCCTCCGACCCATAATCCGTAGGTAGCGGTCATCCACTGCAGTAGCAGTCCTTGGGCGGCCTGAGTGAGGCATGTCATCAACAGTTCTTGTCCATGTCCGAACAACATCGCTTTGGTTCACTCCAAGCATCCTGGACACTTTCCTTGTTGAGAGCCCTTCCTAGCACAAAGTAACAATGCAGACGCCATCAAAACGCGCTATTGATCGTTTAGGCAAGGCTGAACTATAGACAACACGAGCCGTGTACCTCCTTTCTGGTGGAATGACTGGAACTGATCGGCTGTCGGGCCCCCTCCGTCTAATATGATTTGCTCATGCATGATTGTCTACATCTTTGGGTGGGTTTAGTGACATCTCTCAACAGCCAAAGGGACTGTGTCTGCGATATAATATCCACAGTCGTCTGTCTTCAGGAGCTCTGGGAACTGGGATGATGCAAAACATTTGCATATGAGAAAAAGTACCTTGGTAATGTCTCAGACGACTAGATTCGGCGACACATTACTACCATTCTCATGCCGCACTGCTGCCAAAAGAGTATAAGAATTCCTTGGCGTATTTATTGTGGAGTCTTTGTTACATGTGCTGCAGATTTTCCCAGGAGTCAATGCATTGGAGACAAAACTGTGTCGAGCAGATACTCATGAAGAAAGCTAGCCCACGTGTACTAGTAAAAAGGAGTCCACAATAAATGCACCAAGAAATTCCAATACTCTTTTGGCAGTGGTGGGGCTTGAGGATGGCGCTAATTTGCCATCAGAACTAGTCGTGTGAAACAATAAAGACATTCTCAAGACAC
Source organism: Schistocerca gregaria (assembly GCF_023897955.1). NCBI lineage: Eukaryota > Metazoa > Arthropoda > Insecta > Orthoptera > Acrididae > Schistocerca > Schistocerca gregaria. Next base: position 132,899,009 of record NC_064927.1, on the reverse strand, counting down.
AGCTATGGTGGTACTTTTTCACACATACATCATCAGCTGAAGTCCATCGTCTACGCAGTTTGATGAACATCCATAATTTCTAGAAAATGCTTCGCGAACAAAACACTTTTGGCGGTTGAGATTCACCTTGTAACCCCGTACAGTTGACAGCTCCCTACTTTCCGGCACTTCCGAGTACATCAAAGTTTCGTCTCCTGTAACGATGTACAGATTGTGTATTTCTTTGGTCGAATATTTTGAACAATTCCCTAGTTGACAATAGCGTGGTATTGAGCTTCGATCAAATTGTGCGCAATCCAACTTTTTCGGACCTAAACGCTAATATGTTATCGAATGTACTGCAGTATTTGATAGGTTTCCGAATGTCTCTGTCTCACCACTGTAGATCACACGCCTACCCTAATAAATCATGTTGTGCACAGCATCTATGGTTTTGCAACATCCACCGCATTTTGGTCGACTTTCACGATAGTCATTGGTCCCGTAAGCGTAAATGCTATTACATTCTCCACACTGCTTCTAAAGTGTCTGTTCTGAAGGTCATCCATTACCAAATCTGTATTACCAATCAGCTAAAGCGGTCACACGTTTCAGTTGCAGGCAGCCTAACAGCATCCAAGGGACAACAAATATCTGATTTTTGTGTATTAATTCACTGAATAGCAATTGAAAATGCTCTTAGGGAGCTTATCGCAATAAGTCAATTATTAAAATTAGGAACTTTTTATATGCAGGGTTGGATTGTTTTGAGAATCAGCCTGACGCAAACCCAATTTGTTTTCGTTTTGTATGTACCCAGACATGTTTCGACACCTAAGTGTCATCCTCTGTGGGTCATGCTATTATTTCGAAACTAAAGGATATTTTTCCATGATGATGCCAAACCATGTTTCCTCGCTAGGAGCATTTGCATCTCTGCAGTTGCAGTGCAGTTCACAGCTCCTGAAGCTCTCTACGTGTTGTTTTGGCGCTCGCAGAGTTCTGGAGTGGTACATTCCGCTCTGTAGTGATTTTTGCAGCTGTCGTCCTATTTTCCGTCACAATATTCTTGTGCCCTTCGGTCACGATCGCTCAACACACACTTTAGTCCACGTTATGACTTAGCGTATAACGTTTTTCGACTATTTCTGTATGCATTGTAACTCTTCAACCCAGTGCCTCTTGAAACACCAAACACTTTGGTCACATACGCATCTAAAGTATGAGTACCAACAATTTGTCCACGTCTGAACTCACGTAGCTCCGACATCATGCAGTCACAACTAGTCTGACTCACTGACACTTGCAACGTATTGAGAAAGTTGCACAAACACCGTTCGTGGTCAAATACAGCGTCCCAACATACAGGCTTGGCTTGCATCATCATTTATGTCCAAACGTGCGTTTCTGGCGGTGTTTCCATATTTTTGTCCGTGACTCACGGCGCGCAAATTGCCCACACAATACTCATCCAGTATTGGGAAATGAGAGCACGTGATGACTTCCAACATTCTTTACACATTGTCTCAAATGTTTAAGAACCATTTTCTCGTTCACACCACTCACAAAATTATAGAAGGATTTATCGCTTGCTGCATTTTCGCTGTTCAAATAGAAGAACTTCAGCATCGCACATGATGTTTTCATTTTTACTTCCTTAATACTAACTCTACCCGAAAAGGGGAAGACTTCCGTTTGGTGGTACAATATTCGGTACAGGTAAATTTGTCCTACGTTCCTGTGAGACCAAACTGCTGAGGTCATCGGTCCCTAGTATTACATACTACTTAATCTAACTGAAACTAGCTTACGCTAAGGACAAAACACACACCCATGTTCAAGGGAGGACTCGAACCTCCAACGGGGGGAGCCACACCGACCGTGTCGCCCCTGTAGGGACTGCTAGAACAAGGTTGCATAATTACAATGCACATGGAGGCATTTAAGCAATCACTTTTCCCGTGCTCCATACTTGAATGGAGCAGGAAAAAAACCGTAATAACTGGTATAATGAGAGGTATCCGCTGTCCTGTACTTCACAGTGGTTTGGAGAGTACAGATGTAGATGTAGATATCACCGTACAACACATAGATAGTTCGGGAGATATGACAATACAGGGTGTTACAAAAAGGTACGGACAAACTTTCAGGAAACATTCCTCACACACAAAGAAAGAAAATATGTTATGTGGACATGTGTCCGGAAACGCGTATTTTCCATGTTAGAGCTCATGTTATTAGTTCTCTTCAAATCACATTAATCATGGAATGGAAACACATAGCAACAGAACGTACCAGCGTGATTTCAAACACTTTGTTACAGGAAATGTTCAAAATGTCCTCCGTTAGCGAGGATACATGCATCCACCCTCCGTCGCATGGAATTCCTGATGCGCTGATGCAGCCATGGAGAATGGTGTATTGTATCACAGCCGTCCACAATACGAGCACGAAGAGTCTCTACATTTTGTACCGGGGTTGCGTAGACAAGAGCTTTCAAACGCCCCCATAAATGAATGTCAAGACGGTTGAGGTCAGGAGAGCTTGGAGGCCATGGAATTGGTCCGCCTCTACCAATCCATCGGTCATCGAATCTGTTGTTGAGAAGCACACGAACACTTCGGCTGAAATGTGCAGCAGCTCCATCGTGCATGAACCACATGTTGTCCCATACTTGTAAAGGTACATGTTCTAGCAGCAGCACAGGTAGAGTATCCCGCATGAAATTATGATAACGTGCTCCATTGAGCGTAGGTGAAGAACATGGGGCCCAATCAAGACATCACCAACAGTGCCTGCCCACACATGTTGATTGTGAAAATTTACAATTTGATCACGTTGGAATGAAGCCTCATCCGTAAAGAGAACAATTGCACTGAAATGAGGATTGACACATTTTTGGGTGAACCATTCGCAGAAGTGTACCCGTGGAGGCCAATCAGCTGCTGATAGTGCCTGCACACGCTGTATATGGTACGGAAACAACTGGTTCTCTCCATACAGTGACGAGGTCAACGTTACCTTGTACAGCAGCAACTTCTCTGGCGCTGACATTAGCGTTATCGTCAACTGCACGAAGCAAATGAGCTCTAACATGGAAATTAAGCGTTTCCGGACACACGTCCACATAGCATTTTTTCTTTATTTGTGTGTGAGGAATGTTTCATGAAAGTTTGGCCATACATTTTTGTAACACCCTGTATAAACAATGAGATGCATGAAAACCTGGTGTGTAGGAGCGTAAATTACACAGATCATACTAATTCAATGTTTGATAATTAGAGAGCCTAACGAGATGCAGCTAAATAAACCAACGTTATTTGGGCTTAGCTCCTTCAACCATACAGATTTCGCATAAATTCTTAAAACATTAATTTGTAAATAATCAGAGGTTGTAAGTTGTTCTATACAAGCGGATGCGATTCTTTAAAGATTCAGGGGTAGGGTGGGCGAGCTACTGATATTGACGAAATGGATTAGAGACATTTTTGGTGAGTTAGGCCTTCATAAGAATCGCTAGAAATAATCTTGCTGATACTTTAACGAATATTTTACATCTCTCAAATCTGTATCTTACAACGCCCACGGTAAATAAACAATTTGTAATCGGCAATTATTTTCACTACAAAAGTGACAAATTTTGAAACAGTAGAAAATAACATGGTAGAAGTATCTTTAGGAAAACGCAATTAAGGGTCACTTATTCAGAAGATCCAAGAACGAAGAGACTAATGAAATTTTTTTCTGCATGAAATGCGCGTCGTTAATTCACATTCCAGGTGAAACAAGAAGCCACTAATAAACTAGTAAGTGAATCGTAGTAGAGTTCCAACGTGATAATGCGTCACGACGCGGAAAGCTACTGGCATCTGTAAGCAAAGCCTAATGCAATGACCACGAGAAAATAGAAAGGTACTTTTCCGAGATAATGCAGCTAACACAAGAGATGTCATGAAATCTAAGTTATGAAAAGGGGAAAAGTAAACTGTGAGAAAGTTCCATTCTCTATACGTGCAATGCTGACTTCTCACGACTAGGAACATGCGGCAAAATCCAGTTTGGAAACGAGTTCACTCATGGCACAACAGTTTCTTTCATAAGCCTGGTGCAGCAGCTTTGCTTTTTTCCTCCCTGCTTTGTAATATCTCATCTGTGAAACATTTATTCTAAATCTGGCCCTGTTTGTTTTTTCTTTGACATATTCAGCCAGTTGGGTGATTTAGTCATCCGTCCTTCACTAACATTCAAAGAAATTGTTCTTTTTCTTGTTCCTATTATACGTGGTATTATCTGATCTATTTCAACAAAATTCATAGTTTATAGCTATCTGGTATCTTAATAGAATTGGTACTTTGTTTGTAAATCTTCTTTCCAATGCATTTAATTTAGATGAGTTGTAAAGCAATATAAGCTTTTATGTCCAAATAGCCATTACAGTGTCGTGATACTTTCATTTTTACATTCTCATGCACTAATTTGGTTCGGTTTACATGTTACAGGTTGCTCTACAGTGTTACTGCAGTTTACATATTCTCTCTTTATCAACTTTAAGATTTGATACTGTGAATAAGATGAAACCCCGCCTAAGTTCCAGACATTTTAGTTCATACTTGGTGCAGCTCCTAGACAGGCAGACATTTCTGTACCCTGAATTTCAAACATCCACTTGTTTGCTGTTCTCGTTATCTTTACTTTGGTTTTCAGCAGAGCAGCGCGCACTCTACATTATTCCTCATAAAAGCTCTTAATATTCAGATCTAAATTACTCTGTAGGGAGTTCGAAGAAAAGATACGCAGACTGACGCCAAATAAATTAATGGCTGTGTGGGCTGACAGATAGATTCAATTTGCGTGTTCTAGCCAGGCCCGAGAGTTCGCGGTTAAAAGCATTGTGCGCTCTCGTGACCAGGCAGTCGCACTCCAAAACAAACGCCGGTTTTCAACCGAGGTTGGAGAACGTCGTTATCTTTCTGGGAAGCGACCTCACGTGCGCGCCGAGAGAACGCAGTGCCATTAAAAGTGAGCGATGGTGTAAAAAGTTGTCTCACCGTGAGAGCAGCGGACACTAAGTTGAATTCTGAAAGCGAGTCGTGCACTCAGAGTTCTCGTAAGACGGCAAAGTGGCATAAGCGCTTGCGGCACTGTTGCTCTTTTTTCTCATATTTGCAACCGACCACAAAGCCCAGTATTTATTCTATCCCTGAGTTCTAAAAATTACCATACTGCGCCGTTAAGCTTTCAGTCTGGAGCAGTAGCGTCATACATAGTCTCATTAAAACCTTACATTTTGAAGGGACCGATGACCATAGCAGTCTGGTCCCTTTAATCCCACAAACCAACAAACCAACCTTACATTTTAGACAATAATGAAAACGAATTTAAGTTTCAGTTACTTGCGATATTAACTGACGACCATCTCTCAGTCACCGGAGAGCTTAGTTTGGTTTTGTGTTCCAATACGGTGGATACGGTGGTTGTTTTGGTTTCCCACCAGTCTTCAAAATGGTTCAAATGGCTCTGAGCACTATGGGACTTAACGTCTGAGGTCATCCATCCCCTAGAACTTAGAACTACTTAAACCTAACTAACCTAAGGACATCACACACATCCATGCTCCAAGAAGGATTCGAACCTGCGACCGTAGCGGTCGCTCGGTTCCAGACTGTAGCGCTGAACCGCTCTGCAACTGCGGCCGGCCACCAGTCTTCCTCAGATATTTCCATCCATGTGACTGGATGGTTGAATATCTGGACTTCGAGAGAAATGATTTTCTCACCTGCAGCTACAATCTCTGTTCTTCTGAATCAACTGGGGGGACCTTAATCATAACCAAGTTCATTAGACTTCAGATCATGAAGATTGACACAAAGCCGATGTGGTCTGACTACTGTAATATCGTTGGTGTAGAAAGAACCTCCATGAACATCGTACACATTTTAGCTATTTCTTTATTCCTACAATAACATTACACAACAAAGGTACATACTTAAAGAGAAAAAGAAAATCATGCTTGACGAGATATAATCAGTCAAAGGACAAGTTTCGCAAGGATTTTTACATACTTTCCGTGCGAGCATTTTTAGTTAGACGTTGTCACGGTTACGGTATATTGATAATTTTTTTACTTTATGGACCGTCTGACTACAACTGAATGAAACACACTTTTCGTGCCATACTCGTTTCGCCTTTATTTTCTGTAAGACATTTTAGGTGGCCGGGAATATGTACATATTTTTGCTATTTAATTTACGTTTTGGTCAATGTACCTACAGGTTATAAACAGTTCTGGTGATTGGTTTTTGCTATTATGTAGTAATATTTTGAAATGCACTTACAGGGTGCGAGGACGATTTTTTACATATTACGCTCCTGTCCATTTTTGGTGTTGTTCCTATTCTTATAAATGCCAATTTGCGTTTTTTTCACATTTCACAGCACTAGGAACTGAACACTTGTTTTGATGCAATGGTTTGGTGTTTCTTGCCGACTGTCAGATGTTATTGTCAAAGATCGAATGTTATTGCCAACTTTCGAGTGTAATTGTTGAAGTATCTGTGATCTGTTTGTGTATACATTTTTCTGTGGACTCTGTGTGTGTGTGTGTGTGTGTGTGTGTGTGTGTGTGTGTGTGAGTGTGTGTGTCCAGAAGGCGAAGGCTGCGGGGGAGAGAGTTCTCTTTTTTTCTGGTTGTGTGAGAGGAACGATTTTTATCTTATCATTTCTTTTATTAAGTGTAGTAGGGAACATGTGCTGATGTGAGTTTTTGTTCATTTATCACATGTTTGTTTTCAGCGATGCCTTTCTGAATGTGGAAGTTTTCTTACATTTGTATAAGATGTTTGTCATAGTTCCTTATTCTCATTATTTTCGTTTCCTGTTCCATGTTTGTAGGATGGTGGTTATGCTGTTACAAATATTCTGCAAATGTGAATTGATTTGTTTCATCCTTCCAACACCTGATATGTTCTTGGTATCGTATTTTCAAATTCCTGCATGTCATGTGTATGTATACTGCATCATAACATTAACATTCAAGTTTATGTATTCCTGATAGTTGGAATTAGTCCCTCTTGATAGCTGGTTGCCTTAGCTTCATTGAATGGTTTTCCCAGCCTTATATGCTATTTGGAAGCCCTCTCTTCTCAGGATGTTTGCAACTCTGTGTGTTAATTTATGTGTCTAAGTCATGGTGTACCATCTGGTTTCTTTCTGTTTGGTGGTTTCATTGTGTGTGTTTGAAGGGTGTGTTTGTAGGTTTGCAGCTTGTGAGTTCTCTTGTGTTCTGAAAATGTTGTGTTTGTTTTGTATTTGTGTTTTTATTTTTTGATTGAGCCTGTGAACTACATGTGTGTCATACCCATTGTTTCTAGCTATTTGTATGATTGTACTCATTTCTTTTTCGTAGTTTCTGTTGTTGAGTGGGATTTTGTTTAATCTTGTATGTAACATATGTCTTAGTGCCGGAAGTTTCTGGTTATGAGGATGGTTAGACGTGCCTGTGGCTGTCGGTTTTCTAAAGATGTTAAATGTATGTTTGCCGTTTATTTTTTACTGTAATGTAAAGAAACTTTATTTGATTTTCTTTTTCAAGTGTGAATTTTATATTCTGTTGAACTTTGCTGATTTCCGAGTGGAGTTTATCTATTTTTTCGCTTGACTCATCTACCAGACAAATGTCATTCACATATCTGTCCCAATATTTGATTTTGAAACTTTCATTGGTAGTTATGTTTTCAAATATATGATTTTCTAGATGACTGATAAAAATGTTTGCTAATTTTCCCTCTTATTGGGGATCCCATGGGCAGTCCATCACTTTGTAGATGGAGGCCGCGGTGGCCGAGCCGTTCTAGGCACTTCAGTCCGGAACCACGCGACTAATGCGATCGCTGGTTCGAATCCTGCCCGAGGCATTGATGTGTGTGATGTCCTTAGGTTGATTAGATTTACGTAGTTCTAAGTCTAGGAGACTGATGGCCTCAGATGTTAAATCCCATGGTGCTTAGAGCCATTTGAACCATTTGAACTTTGTAGATAATATTCATTCTCGAACTGAAAGGAGTTTTGTTCAGTTGCCAGTCTGAGCTTATTTGTTAGTTCTTTCATTGCTGTGTTGTGAGGTTGCTGTGGGGCGAGAGATTTTGTTCTATGATTTCTATTGTATCTGCGAAAGGGATGGAGATATACATATTTACTCTGTCGAATGAAGTCAGTGAGGCTGTTTGGTACCTGAATGTCCTGCATGTGTTCTATTAGGTTTCCTGTGAATATCACTGTTCTGTTGTTTTCTTCTTTATAGTGTTTTATAATAAACTTTTGGAGGTGTTTGGCTATGTGGTATGTTGGGCCTTTCTTGAAGTTGATGACAGCTCTCATTGGCATTCCATCTTTTTATACCTTTGTTTGACTGCAGAGTGTTGATGTTTGTGGGTTTTTCTGTGTTATGTAGTATTTCAGTTTGTCTGTGAATGTCTGTTCAAGGTTTTTCAGTGTTTCTTTCAGGTTTGCCTGGAATCATGTAGTTAGTTCTGACTTCAATTTTTGTATGGCGTTGATGTTTATGTATTCCTTGGTTTTTGTGATGTATTGATCTTTGTCCACGAGTACTGTTACATTTCCATTGTCTGCTCTTGTTATTAATATGTTGTTGTTTGTTAATTTTTGTTTTAACCTTTTCATGGTGCATGCTTCTGTTTGTTTGTTGTCATTGAGTGTCTGCTGTGTTTGTTTTATTATGCCTTTTATTTCTTTTTTTATTAGTTCTCTTTTCAGTCCTATGTTTATTTCACAATTATTTTGTTGTTCTTCACACGTAAGGATGTGTTCAGTTTCTACTATGAGATTTTCTATGCTTGGTTGTTTACTTTGCTATTGGTACAGTGTTTCAACCCATTTCCCAAGAGCATTTTTTCGTTTTCGTTTAGTTCTGTCTCTGTTAGGTTAACTAAAAGTGGATGGAATGTGTGTTAGTGTTCGAGTGGTTTCACGTTTAAAATGTAAATGTATTTTTGTGTCTTTTTTACTGTTAAATTCATTACCTTCTCTTAATGCTTGTTTTGTAAATGTTTCACTGCTGTGAGTGTGATGTGTTCAGTTCTTTCTATTAGTGCCACGAGAACTGTGGAGTTTCCTATGTTTTGTGCCAGTTCTAGATAATTCTAATAGAGCATCTTGTTTAGGTAATGGTTTTTCGAATATAGCATCTCAATTACATTTAGTATCCAAAATCGTTCTGCAATTGATTTCGACTTTTGTGCCATTGTAGAATAGCTTTTAACCTTTACATTAATGTAACTTGGAATTAAATCGGTCTTTTTGGATATTTTGTTGGATTTTATGTGCTGTACCGTCTTATGGAGTCTTATATGTATTTTCTTGAACCTGCTGTACATGTTGACAGGGAATGCTTGATTGTTACTGATATAGAATGAACCAACGAGGTAACTTCTACCAGTCAAAATTTATTTACAATAGGTGGACGACACTATAAACATATTACCATACCTCATACAGGGCAGATAACCGTCCGCATTCCTGTATGGTTTTCAATAGAATCTTATACCACCCTTCCTGCAAAATACTGGCAAGTTCAGGTGAAGATAATGTAGGTGGATAGCGATTGCATACCACTCTCTCCAAAGTAGACCACAAAGACTGAATGATATTGAGATATGATAACTGTGATGGCCAGGGTAGTTGGCACAGTTCATCCTTGTGCTCATTCAACCAGTCCTGGACAATGCGACCTAAGTGAACAGGGGCCTTGGAACAAAGCATCACTATTGGAGAACAAAAGGTGTACCATGGGTCACACAGTACTTTAAAGTAACGCGGCCTTAGCCTTGGAACAAAGTATCACAATTGGAGAACAAAAGTTGTACCATGGGATGCCCTGATCGGACAAAACGGTCACACAGTACTTGAAAGTAACGCGGCCTTATCCGGCCGGTGTGGCCGAGCGATTCTAGGCGCTGCAGTCTGGAACCGCGTGACCGCTACGGTCGCAGGTTCGAATCCTGCCTCGGGCATGGATGTGTGTGATGTCCTTAGGTTAGTTAGGTTTAAGTAATTCTAAGTTATAGGGGACTGATAACCTCATATGTTAAGTCTCACAGTGCTCAGAGTCATGTGAACCATTTTTAACGTGGACCTGCAAACTACCCACGGTGTCCACAGAATACCACAATAAGGCTGCTCTTATCATCACTGGTCTCCCGCCGTATTCCACCCTTGCGACGTAGGTTTGACCAGAAGTTGGAAACAGTGAGAAACAGGAGTCATCCGACCAAATTACTTTATTCCATTTCTCTACAGTCCATGTTTTCTGGCTCCGACATCTCTTTGCCCTGTACGGGCTTTTGCATCACTGATAAGTGCTTTTTGTATCCCAGGTCGCCCTGCTATTCCCAGCTTTTGGAGCTCCCTTAGAGTTGTTTCAGTGCTGCAAGAGTCCGTGAGACCGGCATTCAGATCTGTAGTGACTTTGTTGTTGTCGTCATCTTATTCTTCGTAACAATTCTTTTCAATGACCGTCTGCCACCATCATCAACAGCTGCCCACGTCGCGACAAAGCGGATGATGTATTCTCCGCCCTCCCTGTATGAGGTCGAAATCTTTGATATGGTGCCTCTTGAACCAGCAAACGCCTAGGCTATGTTGGTTACAGAAGCACCAGCCATACAAGACCAAGAATTCGCTCTGATATAACGCAGAACACTTTTCTAAACGCGACTAACACTTGCCGCTTATTGAGAACATTGGCCGGCCGTGGTGGCCGAGCGGTTCTAGGCGCTTCAGTCTGGAAGCGCGCGACTCGTACGTCGCAGGTTCGAATCCTGCCTCGGGCATAGATGTGTGTGATGTCCTTAGGTTAGTTAGGTTTAACTAGTTCTATGTTCTAGGCGACTGATGACCTTAGCTGTTAAGTCCCATAGTGCTCAGAGCCGTTTGAACCATTTGACGACATTGCACAGGTGCGGCTTGTGGTCAAATATAGCAACGCACAACGCAGCCTGCAGGCTTGTTTTTTTTTCTTTTTTAGCCTCTTCATCTGAGTAGCATTTGCACCCTACGTCTTCAATTATTTGCTGGATTTATCCCGCTTTCTGTCCCTCTCTACAGCTTTTGTACTCTACAGCCCACTCTAGTACCATGGAAGTTATTTCCTGGTGTCTTAACAGATGTCGTATTATACTGTCCCTTCTTCTCAACAGTGTTTTCCCCATATTCCTTCCCTCTCCGATTGTGCGCAGAATCTCCTAATTCATTAGCTTGTCAGTCCACTTAATTATCAACATTCGTCTGCAGCACCACATCTCAAATGCTGTTCTGGTTTTCCCACAGTCCATGTTTCCCTACCATACGTACATTTTCAGAAATTTTATTCTCAATCTAAGGCCTATGATTGATACTAGTCGACTTCCCCTGGCCAGAAATGCCCTTTCCGCCAGTGCTGGTCTGCTTTTGATGTCGTGCTTGCTTTGTCCGTCTTGGTTATTTTGCTGCCGAGGCAGCAGAAATTTTTAACTTCATCTGCTTCGTGACCATCAATCCTGATGTTAAGATTCTTTTTGTTCTCATTTTTGCTACTTCTCATTTATTTCGTCTTTCTTCGATTTACTCTCAATCCATACTCTGTACACATTAGACTGTTCATTGCATTCAGAAGATCACGTAAATATTCTTCGGTTTCACTCAGGACAGAAATGTTATCATAAAAAGCCTTGAATTTTAATTCCGTTCCGGAACCCTTCTTTTATTTCTATCATTGCTTCTTCTGTGTACAGACTGAATAGTAGGGATGAAAGACTACATCCCTGTCTTACACACTTTTCAATCTGAGCACTTCGTTCTTGGTCGTTCATTCTTATTATTCCCTCTTGGCACTTGTACACATTGTATATTACCCGTTTCACCCTTTAGCTTACCCTTACTTCTCTCAGAATTTCGAATAACTTTCTCCATTTTACATTCTCGAACGCTTTTTCTGGTCAATAAATTGTATGAACGTGTCATGATTTGTCTTTACGCTTGGTAGGTTTCGCTAGCATCTGAATTTTTTTTCTGGTATGCCTTTCTCGTGGTGTTTCCATGTTTCTGTCGGATCACCGTAATACACTGAAGGTTACTTAGGGTAACATCTTTCGCAGTCCTCGCCCAATGCCCTCAGGAGAGCCTAGAGCTTCGCGCCGAATGCTATGAACTACTTCCGACTACAGTCCTTCCCGGCACTGTCATGAAAAAGAGACGAGCAGCTACTTACATCTCTTTGCAAGGGAACAACACTGAAAACGACTTAGAAATTGCAGAGATGCTATCAATAAGTAATACAATGTATGTAACCTATCTACAAGACATTCTGAACTTTCTCAAATTTCAGAACCTCCAAGGCCTCAACATCAACCATCCGAGATCATTATTGCAATTTGGAGTCACTCTTCCATGTCCATTTATATATTTTTTAGATGCTGTTCAGGTTAGGAGATTTATGTACACTGTCTAGTCAAAAGTTTCGGGAACACTGCGTGGAGAGATTAATATCGAGTGTGTTCGCCCTTTGCTCTTTCTGACGGCTTCAACCCTGCTGGGTACACTTTCTCTTCGGAGGAAACGCAGCCCATTCTTCATGAAGAGCCTAAAAGTAGTAATGTTACACGCTGGTAGCTGGAGCGAAGTCTACTTTAAAAGGCGTTGTTCTGTGCACAAACCATTGTTATAGATGCTGCTTTACGTTCCGGAGCATTGCTGTGCTAATACAATAGTAGTCTCCGAACTGTTTCTCGACTGTATTCAATGCACAATGCTATAATGTGTGCAGACAACCTTATAGGTAGCGCAAATACAACTATGAGTAGTCATCTTGGTTATTAATAAACCGCTTCAGCTGTATTTAGCCCTTTATTATTCGATCACTACCGATTTTTTGGCACTACGGGCCCCATCTTCAGGTGAACATCTGTATAATAATAAATCCAGAAGGAATTATAATCTTGACATATACTTGGTTTAGTAAATTATTTTTAAGATTTTAAAAAGTTTTTAGTAACTGAAAAAACTTTTACATGAGATTATCAAAATGTTAGTACTCACATAACTTTAACATTAGAGTAGAAAATCTCGGAACTTTGTACCCAACAGTCGTTGTCCGTCAGAATCAAATACCGCTAAAAGGTGGTATATCGTAGAATAAAACAGCCGGATTCCAATATAGTGGATGGATCCTAAACAAAACATACTATAGTAATCCACTGCTAATGTGAAAATAAATGAAAAACTATTAATTTTGGGCCAGAATGAAAAACCAAGAAGCTGTTTCCACAAAATGTAGGGATGTTCTACCTGGACGAAATTAGATTTGTTTAGAACCCATCCGCTATATTGGAATACTTCTGTTTTATTCTATGATATACCACCTTTTAGCGGTGTTTTATGCTGACGGACAACGATTGTTGGGTACAAACGTAAACGTAGGCTTCCGCGGCCGTTGTCACATTCAATAAAATTCTTCTGGGTTTGAGGCCGCATTGTCATCTATAAAATGCCGACGATTCGGCGACTGTTTCAAGGCGCCTTCCTCGGGGTGTATTGATAACTGGACCTGTTACTCAGGTGACAGAGTTAGCAATACATCCTGAGGAAGGCGCCTTGCAACAGTCGCCGAAACGTCGGAATGTTATAGATGACAATGCGGCCTCATACCCAGAATAATTTTCTTGACTAGTCGGTACAAAGTTCCGAGCTTTTCGCCTCTAATTTTTTAGATATGTGAGTACTAAGATTTTGATATTCTCTCGTAAAAAATTTTTTATCAGTTTTTAGAAACTATTTAAAATCTGAAAGTAATTTACCACACCAGTATTTGTCTCAGGGTTATTATTCCTTCCTGATTTTACCAGAGGCTGGAAACACCGCTACTGTTGTCACGTTCTTTTATTCAGAACACGACCGGTATCGGGCTCTTATACTCCCATCTTTTTTGGTGTCGTAACTTGGTGCTATACTCCGAGCGCTGCGGTGAACGAGTACAAGACGCGTTGAGGTACAAGCGACAACCGAGCGCTCGGACTCACACCACCAAGTTACGATACCTGAAGATGGGAGTATAATAGCCCGAAACCGGTCGTGTCCTAAATAAAAGCTCCTTACAACTGTAGCGGTTTTTTCAACCCCTGGTATAATGCTCAGTTGCGGATGTTCCTCCGGCAGAATCCTTCTGCATTTATTGTTATACAGATATTCATTTGAAGTCGTAGCTTTCAGTGTCGCGAAACCGGCAGTGATCCAATAATAGCGGACTAAATACAGCTGAAATGGTTTATTAATACCCAAGATAGCTATAAAATGTGTTCATGTCCTTTCACATTTAGTGTTTCCTTAAGCGCAGTGTGGGAACCATACTCCAACCACGACAAACACCTGCATGCTGCAACACTTCCTCTGTTGCACTTCACTATTGCCGCTACACAGGTTTGCGGCTAATGGTCTCCAGGTGTCAATGAAGATCAAACTGTTCCATTCGGATTGTCACAGAATAAGGCGTGATTCATCTTTTCATTGATTCGCTTCCTGTCATCAACTGTCCAGTGGTGTTGCTCTTTATAACATCTCCAGCGTCACTTATCACTGACTACAGAAATCTGTGCCTTATGATGAGCTGCTCGACCATTGAACTTGATTTTCTGAAAAGCTTTCGTAAGGTCATTCTGCTAGTTCGACTATTGGTAGAATTTTGGAACTCCCGCTTAGTTTCTTCCACTGATTTCATGCGGTTTTTTACAGCCGCCCTCGGCAGTGCCTGACGACTGCTGCCCGTCTGTACATCAGGTCTGTCTGGTCTTGGTACAGCCCTGGTTGTTCCTGATCGTTTTCATTTCATAATCAGATCAGCGACGATAACCCGGGCAGCTTCAGAGGGGTTGAAATATCACTGATGGATATGTTACTCAGGTGACATCCAGTGAGCAGCCCATTCTTCTATTACTGCTCCTCGACAAACAGTGCAATACTTCTGCCTTCTTTAATACCGGTGGGTGCGCCTTTGTGACATCTGGTGGTCAATCCCACATTACAGATGAATGTCCTCATACTTTTGATCAGATAATGTACACAACCAAACCATGAGACTGGATTGTGAATCGTACCTCGACAGTTCAATCGCCAAGACCATTGTCTCCGAAAGGAAATATTCTGGGTTCTGTGTTCCAACTTATTTAAGCGGTCTGAACATTTAAAATGTAATTTTTTTGTTCTTCTCAAAATACAGAGATCGCTCAACTACAGGCACGTGCAATGTAATACAATGACGGAAAAAAATCGCAACCGCAAAAATTGGTAAATGTAGAGAAACGAAATTTCAGTAATACATTTGTTTAGGTAACATTTTTAGGAGATAGACATTGCAACCACACAGCTTAATGCAGCAGCAAGATAAGTCATTGCAAATGTGAAATTCTGGTACATTAATAACCGCTGTAGCCGCCAGAATGTTGAATGCAAGCGTGCGAACGAGCATCCATTCTGTCGTACAGTTGCTGATGTCAGTTTGTGGGATGGAGTTCCATGCCTGTTGCACTTGGTCAGTCGATACAGGGACGGTTAACGCTGTTTGTGGACGGTGCTGGACGTGTCGTCTGATGATGTTCCATATGTGCTAGACAGAAGACAGCTATGATGATCTAGCAGACCATCGCAACTTGTCGACACATTGTGGAGCTTGTTGAGTTACAACAGCGCTAAATGGGTGGCGTTAACCCTTTGTAAAAACACTCCCTGGAACGCTGTTTATAGATGGCAGCACGACAGGTCGACTCAGTAGATTGACGTACACATTTGCAGTGCGTGGGATAACCAAGAGTGTGTTCCTACTGTCATACGAAATCGCATCCCAGGCCATACCTCCAGGACGTACCGCCAGTATGTCTAGCAGCAGACAGGTTTGTTTATAGGCCCTCAATTGGCCTCCTTTCCAACACTGGCACCGAGAAGAACCAGTTTTCCTCAGAAAACACAACAAATCTCCACCCTGCCCTCCAAGGACGGTAGTTCGGGGTCAGTGAATGCACGCTAGAGGGCATCTGGCACGGAGCTGCCCTTGAAATAACCGATTTCTAACATGATGCCAATTGCTGCTCAAATTGTTGCTGCAGATGAAGTATGATGAGCAATAGCTCTAGGCCTAACGCGATGATTTCCCCACAACGTAGTGCCACGTGGCCGTTCCAAGACAGAACTTATTGCGGCCGTACATTCTCCTTATCACCGTTGCCTCAATCATGTACAGTGGATACTTTCCTCCCAAATATTTCTACAATATCGCAGAAGGAACTCCAACCTCTCTAGCCCTATTACAAGGTCTCGTTCGAAATTAGTGAGATGTTAATAATGGCGGTTTTGTCGCCTTAGAGGTGCTCTTAACTAATATCACCTCACCAAGTTCAATCTTAAACGTAAGTAATGCTCACTACTGTTACAGCGAGTATTTAAGGCAAACCTGATTTCCATCCTCATAGTGACTCTATTAACGAAAATCGTATGCAACTGGCACGAAATCAGCATAGGCATCATCTTGAAGGTGTAGAAAATCAACAACCAACTTTCATTTATGTCGCACAACACCTTCTTGGAGCTGCGACTTTTTCTCCGTCAGTATGTTTAGTGACCGTGTTCCTACATCACACGCACGTTTCTCCTTGGCACATATCTTCTCCTTAATGAAGCCACCAACTATGTAATCAACCCTGTAGTTGATCAATTAATCAATAGTTTGTTCATCATACATGTAATTAAGTCCACAAGTACAGTAAAACTTTCTGAAATCAGAACGTGTATAAACTGGAACTCTGACCGAACCGTACAAGTATTTCAGTCCCGACGCATTCAGTGCTCTTTATACACTGATTGGCCGGCCGGTGTGGCCGTGCGGTTCTAACGCTACGGTCGCAGGTTCGAACCCTGCCTCGTGCATGGATGTGTGTGATGTCCTTAGGTTACTTAGGTTTAAGTAGTTCTAAGTTCTAGGGGACTGATGACCTCAGATGTTGAGTCCCATAGTACTCAGAGCCATTTGTACCATTTTTATACACTGATTTTTTGTATCAAGCGGAACGTGCCTAACGCGGAAACGGGAAGCAAATCTTAGAACATAGCCCCAGGCTGTGGCTAAGCCATGTCTCCGCAGTATCCTTTCTTTCAGGAGTGCTAGTTCTGCAAGGTTCGCAGGAGAGCTTCTGTAAAGTTTGGACGGTAGAAGACGAGATACTGGCAGTAGTAAAGCTGTGAGGACCGGGCGTGAGTCATGCTTCGGTAGCTCAGATGGTCAGTCGGCTTTCGGCCGTGGTCGCGTGCGGACCGGCTCCGCGCGCCGGACAGCGCACCGTAGTTTGTTTACTTCCGCGTCGCGGTATTTCGTGTTGTGTAGCGTCCATTTCTATTGCACCTCATGGCGCACTGTTACCGCCGACCGACAGTTAAAGTAACATTCCAAGCCGAACATGCTAGACCACGCGCTTTTGAAATTGAGCAATTCATTCGCGAAGAGCTACGTCTGGACCCTCAGGAAGTGATAGGTATTCATTTCTCTATCACTAGCAGCATCGTCTATATTAAGATGACGACGGAGGAAGCGTGTGCTAACGTAGTTCGACAACACGCACGCGGACTCAAGTTCAAACATTCTGACGGGCACCTCCGAAAGCAACGGTCGCCCAGAAAACGGAAGAAGAGGAGTCAAACGCCATCTGACGACACACTTCTTCATGTGGCATCACAGGCAGTGGAGCTGATACACGACAGTGATCTCCCTTCGAGCGTTCTGACGACAGGAGAGGCTGCTCCTGATGTCCCATCTGAAGAACGATCTCACACGAATATGACGGATTCCAAGGAGGGTGCCTCCCTGGACCCCACTACAGCAGCGTCGCTACAACTCGCCCTCGAGGAGTGTGACAGTCGCTCACCGTCTGTTCCAGTCTCCTGGGCTGATGATATCGACGAAGGAGCAGTTCGAGATGGTGGTCCTCCCATCAGGCAGTGCCCCATGGAGGTGCCTGACCCACCTTCCAGCCAGTGATTACGACAACGGCGACTACGTCAGATGTTACACGCCAGCCAGACATCTCTGCCGGAACATCTGTGCCAATGGTGGGAGCACAACCCCAACATTACCGCATAGCGACGATGAATCTGGCCACCATTCGGGCCCCCCATAAACTGGCAATGTTCCGTGAGACCATTTATGCTGCTGATGTCGACATTGCCCTCCTCCAAGAAGTGTTTGTCGCCGATTTCCATGCCCCCACTGGCTACGTGGCACACATCTCCCATGCTTCTGACAACGGTAGTGGAGTTGCCATCCTCCTCCGTTCTGGACTCCCTGCTGAAGATGTAGTGTACCTTGCTAATGCTAGGGGTATGGCTCTCACGCTGTTCGGCGTCCGTATCCTCAATGTATATGCGCCGTCCGGCTCCAGTCGACGTCGTGATCGACACACTTTCTTTGCTGACGAGGTAACGCCGCTGTTTGAGGGTCCCCTAGATGATATGGTCCTCGGTGGCGATTTCAACTCCACGCAAAGGCCTGAAGATCAATTACCGCATCATTCCCCTTGTGCGGCCCTCTCCGTCATCATCGACAGACTCCAGCTTGTAGACACATGGACAAAGGTGCATGGCACCCGTGCAGGTTTCACATATTATACGGCGCATTCATCTAGTCGTCTCGATCGTATATACCTCACACGTTCTCTTGCTGCCGACACTCGACATGCCGAAGTATGGCCTCTGGCTTTCTCTGACCATGACGCCTACATCTGCGATGTCGTCCTCGCCCGCCAACAAGTGTGGCACAGCCGCGGCTTGTGGAAATTCAACGTTTCCCACCTGACTGTCCCTGACTGCCGACGAATCGTTGAGGATGCG
The DNA here is from genome assembly GCF_023897955.1 of Schistocerca gregaria. Lineage (NCBI taxonomy): Eukaryota > Metazoa > Arthropoda > Insecta > Orthoptera > Acrididae > Schistocerca > Schistocerca gregaria. The sequence continues at coordinate 132,880,115 of NC_064927.1, read as the reverse complement.
TGGGCCCTCTGTCATCGTCGTCGCCCCGCCTACGCATCCACCTTATCGTGGTGGGTATCATGCGCGAAACCAGCTCTGCGCAGGGCGCTGATAGGATATGGCAAAGACTTCAAAGCCTGGCAAGCGAGCACCATGGACTTTTATTATGCAGTCCTTCGTCACTGCACATCGATGGCCTTCTCTCCTGATCGTCAGATGATGGTGCATCGTGCTAAAGCGCAGATCACTTCCCTCACGCGACGGCGCTTAGAAGGGACTCTTGTCAGATCCTGCACCCGTGACCATATGCCTCATGAAACGCCATCGATGTACCACCTTCTCAGGGAACGCCGACGTCGTCGTCGAACCCTCATCCACGATCTCACAGATGCGGAAGGACGACGACACACTACGCAATGCGACATTGGTCACGCTTTCTATTCTCATTTCCGTCAACTGTTCGCTGCCGTCCCTCATTCCCCGACCTTAATTGAGGAGGTGGCAGCAATGACTGTCAACACCATGCCAGAGGATGTGGCTCAAGAACTTCAGGAACAAGTGACCTCTGATGAAGTCCTAGATGCAATCAAGGTGGGGGCTGCCAACAAGTCCCCTGGACCTGACGGCCTCCCCCTCGACTTTTACAAGTATTTTAGCTACCTTTTGTTACCTGCTTGGACGTCCATCTGTCGTGAATTGATGTCACCCACAACGATGATCCCAGCCACCTTCCTTGATGGGGTCATCATCCTGGTCCCTAAGCCACATGGGCGATCACGGATCTGTGATTACCGGCCCATCACTCTACTCAACAGTGACATGAAAATTTTCACCCGTTTGTTGGCCTCACGCCTCAAGAAGGCAGCAAGATCCGTCACCTCCCTTGATCAGACTTCGTTGGGCGATGACAACAACATCCATACGGCCCTTTGCCGTTATAGGGACATGATTGCGCTCGCGCGCTCGCGACATTTACCTGGCGCATTGGCATCGCTTGACTTCCGTCAAGCTTTCGACCGTGTCGACCTTACTTTTCTGAAATCGGTCCTCCAACACATGGGTTTTCCGGTTCGTACAATCACCGTGGTAATGCGGCTCTTGAGCGGCGCAACTTCAAGAATACTCTGTAATGGTCGCCTCACCGCGCCTCTAGCGATCGAGCGCTCTGTCCGACAGGGATGCCCACTTTCCACGATACTGTATGCTTTGGCATTAGAGCCCCTCCTACAGGGGCTTCGCCAACGCCTGGTGGGCCTGACATTGCATGGGCACCGCTTCTGTTGTACAGCCTATGCTGACGATCTAGTCCTCTACCTCCGCAATGAAGACGATGTTCGCGCTGCTCTGACTTGGGTGACGACTTATGGGGAGGCATCGGGCAGTTCTCTTAACATTTCCAAATCGAAGGTTCTGCTCATTGGTGAGGGTCTACCAGAAAGATCTGTCGCTCCTCTAAGTGTGGCCACCAGCGTCCGCTGTTTGGGCATTGATTTTATGAATGACCTCCGTCGCTCAGCGGCAACCAACGGTCGACGTCTCCTACAAACGATCAGGACTGGCCTTGTGGACCACCGGCTTCGATCCCTCGACATTATACAGCGCGCGCAATACGTGAATGTTTATCACGCCTCACGCATCCCCCATGTGGCACAAGTGTTCCCGGTTCCGATTACCCTCGCACGTCGTATGTTGATGGCGATGGGATCCTTTGTCTGTGCCGGGATGTTATTTAAAGTTCAATATTCCTCCCTTGCCCTCCCGCGGGAGCGTGGTGGAGTGGGCTTATTCCATGTGCCAGACAGAGTTACCGCACTTTTTGTTAGCTCCCAACTGAAAGTCTGGCGTCGCTGCCCGACGAGCCTGACCGGACTGCTTTTGCGTGAATACGCACCAGTCTCCATGTCAGCCCCGGTCATGTTATCCGACATTCCACCCCCCTTTTATCACTTTCGGTACTTCTTCTTTGAAATCAGTTACATTCTGCACTCCTTACCCTTTCTCCGTATACTCCAGACAAAGACTGTATACGACACCTTACAAATGTGTCAAACCCCCAACCCCATTGAACACAAGTTTCCCCAGATCATATGGCGCCGTGTGTGGAAAGCAGTGCATGCTGGTTACCTCGACACCAGCGTTCAGTCCACCTGGTATATCACCGTCAATGGCAAACAGGTCAACCAGTCTCGTTTGCACCGCATCCGCCTTGCTGACACACCACTCTGTGTTCACTGTGGTGTAGAGGACACGGACGCTCATCGGTTCTCATGTGGTCCGTCTGCTGACGTCTGGAGGCTCGCGCAGCGTATCCTGGCTTTCCTCACCCGACAGCCGCCTGCTCAGATTATTTTCCTGACGCTTCTATTCCCGGATGTGATTCATTACCCCACAACAAAAACTAATGCCGTGAATTGGATACGCGGTCATACAGTCCGCTACCTTTTTGGGCCCGATGAGAAATCAGAACTAGGTTATTGGACGTACCTTAACGATCGACATTGTGCACTTGTTCGCAACCCCAGATACAAGCAGTTCTTTTCCAATTTTCTACGGAGCGCCTTTCATGACCCGCCTTCCAGCTGGAACGTCCAAGCCATGAGATGCTGATGCTTTTTTGCCGATATGATGTTCTGAACGTACTACACACGGAATCCCCACTAAAATTTCGAGAAGACACGTTTGGATGTTCCGCCAATCAGACGGCGCAAGCGACTCCTAGAATTCTGGTGCAACGACTGCCATAATACAAAAAAATGAATAAATAAAAACATACATACAAAAAAAAACAAAGAAAAATAAAGAAAACAAAAATGCAATACAATAAACTAAAAAAAAAAGTTCCTGTTCACAACAAATTTCATTTTTTTGATCGCTACTCTCTATGTTTCTTCCCCCCTACTTTCTTCCTTTCCTACACCTTTGCAGTAATAGGTTAGTTGTTTTGGAATAGGTGTAGATAGGTGCCAACGCCTGAAGAGGTGCATTTAATTTTATTTTTTTGTTAGAATACAAGTGGCGGTGGCAAATAGACATTTTTTTTGTAGTTTTTCCTTTCCTGTCCAGATAAAAAAAAGGGGGTAGCGTCTTATTAGAAATTTAAAAGAAAAAAAAAAAAAAGATGGTAGAGCACTTGCCCGCGAAAGGCAAAGGTCATGAGTTCGAGTCTTGGTCGGTGCACACAGTTTTAATCTGTCAGGAAGTTTCATATCAGCGGACGCTCCGCTGCAGAGTGAAAATCTCATTCTTAGAACATAATAATTCACAGTATAATGCAGAAAAAAGCGTGTTCAGCGCCGCTGCTGGTGTGTACTTACAGTCGCGCCGATCTGTGCAACAACGAATAAGTTACGCACAGTATCGGTGCAGTACATCAAAGGTAACGGTTCGTTCGTCAGCGCTCTGTTTGTCGGCTTTCTCGTTTTCCTCATTAGAAACGCACGCCGGCGCATACAGGAACATTGTTGCGCATCTGCCAACACACTGCTGCAATGTGCGCAATGAAACAGGTGGGTATTGTTCCGTTAAACAATGGTTTAACCCGGCAAGGTCATTATTTTCTGCCAGTTTCAGTTGAATAATAGCACTTTAAGGATACAGGTTACTTTTCCGGCCCAATAAAATATTACATAAAAATCAACACCTATTTCTTCCAGGCACTGTTTATAATGTATATGTTTTACAGATTTTTTTGTTGATATTAGGTTCTACACAAATTAGAAGTATTTTGAATATTTTTGAATCTGCTTAGGGTTATTAAAAGATTACGACTAAATTGATGCAATTTTTTCCCAAAATGTTTCTTCAAATTACCATTTAATCCAATGTTATGCATTTAAAGGAGACCAAATTTTTACCAGATATGCATGACATTTCTGGCTGAGATAATAGAAGTATTTAATTCCACCTATTTTGTATATTACAAGGATAAAAAATATCACATCTTTTAAATTTTACAATTTTTTCAAATAAAATGTTATTTTTTCTATAATTTAGTTGATTTTGCAATAAAGCTTAGGTCTACTAGATAAGTATAGACTACTCTCAGTTATGGAAAAAAATTAAAACAATGCTTTATAAACTTTAGAAAATATTTGTACCTGAATTCTGAAAAATACAACGTGCGGGAAATTGCGAATGGAGATATGAGTCCAATTATACCGTGCCTCAGAACATTCCTGAAGCATAGTCTTCATCCTGCAGCATTTCTTCATCTTCAAGCTTCCTCTTGGCATTCCTTTTATCACTTCTTGTTTCCTTGGTAACTTGAAGAACGAATCTTTCAGCTTCATGCAGCCGTTGTCTGTCACGCGCAAGCAGTTGATCTTCCATATTAGAACCACCTTTTATGCCAGAAATTTCTCAGGACTTCCAACCTTCCTATCACTCCATCATTGGAACATATCGTTGCATCTTGTACACTAACTTTTAATGTATTGAATCCTAAAAAAACATTCTTGGATAATTTTTCCCATATGCAATGGCTTAAACTTTCATTTGTATTCTGAGTGCCCCCATGAATACATTTACTAAGCAAAACAGGGTCACTCACGTCTCTAAAAATTAGTTTTATTTCATTCATGACAGGCTCAGGAAGAGAATGCTTAAGATGGTACATCTAACCACTTTCTTTTCCTTTTTTGTAACCACACCAAGAATCTGCTCCTTTAGGGCAAAGTCCGTGAACAGGTTGTTCATATGTGGACAACGTACGAAAGTAGGTGGCCTGTACAGCTTTTCTCATTGCTGTAATATCATTCAGAGGCGCAGTTCGTCTAATTATCAGTCTATAATAACTCCGAAGAAGATGTATTTCGGTTTCTGTCAACATGCCTCGGCCAGACAGATTTTCTATCAGATAGCAACTTTCCTTTCATTTCTCTTCATAGCATCCTCAATCTCGCACCCATCCTCTTTTGCACATGTCCACAACACTCCAGTTTTGTTACGAAGATATCACAATAAACATTGAACTCATTAAATTTATTGAAAGCTTTAGAGTCACATCGCTTAGGTACTTCATATATCTATCTTTATAAACTGGCACCGACCTCTGAAATATTTTTAGAGCTCCATCACACTCCATACCTCCTCTTTAACCATCATAATTCTTAGAACACTGATGTTCAATATGTCCTTCAGTGTTACCATGGCAGGTGTGGCAGTACGTAGATAAGCACTCAACATCAACAACTTTTCCATACTCCAGAAAAGTTGCACTTACATCAACAGTCAAGGAACGATGTCCTCGACGTTACCAAGTTCCATCAAGTGCAACAGCAATTTCCCTGAAACTTCCTGGCAGATTAAAACTGTGTGCCGCACCGAAACTCGCAGGAAAGCTTCTGTAAAGTTTGGAAGGTAGGAGACGTGGTACTGGCAGAAGTGATGCTGTGAGGACAGGGCGTGAGTCGTGCTTGGGTAACTCAGTTGGTAGAGCACTTGCCCGCGTAAGGCAAATGTCGCTAGTTCGAGTCTCGGTCCGGTACAAGGTTTTAATCTGCCAGGAAGTTTCATATCAGTGCACACTCCGCTGCAGAGTGAAAATCTCATTCGGGATCAATTTCCCTGGTTCCACTAATATTTAAAGTTTATTCTACTGCAGGTTTCATAGATGCTTTAGACACTACCGTCAAGGCAGCTGAAAGTATTTTTATGTACTTGCTAAACCTACTAGCAGGAGGAGGAAGGTCCATCAAACCACAAAACGTTTGAGTAGTCTGTTTTGCTTTTGCTACTGCACACATTGCATACAATGAGTTGAAATTCACGCCATACGAATTATGCACAATGTTTCGAGGTAGATTTGTTGCAGGATCTACGCAGAACATCTAATTTTGACGCTAAACCCTTCCTGCTACTTTGTTGTTCAGTTGTTTCTAGACAGCCTACATCATCACATTGTTTGCATTTCGCCACTTCTTTTATCAAAGAAGATAAGATACCCACATCGACAGCAACAAACCACTACAAAAATCTGAATCACCAGGAGGCATGCCATGTGGGAATTTCTTCCCTGAAGAACTGATACATAGGTTACTTTCAAGAGCATGGATTGCTCTGTTTGTGAACTAGTTACCATCTAATATCCTTTTATTGAATTTCTTGATGTGTGGCATAGTGCGTATTTATTGCACACTGAAGGATAGATACTTCCACAGATATGAGGGTTGTCCAGAAAGTAAGTTCCGATCGGTCGCTAAATGGAAACCACAGTGAAAACCAGAACCATTTTATTTACAAGAGTTAGCTACACTTACCAGATACTTCTCTACATAGTAGCCACTCCGACTTAGACTTTTATTGGAGCGTTATACCAAATTTCAAACACCATCGTCATAGAAAGCAGCCGCCTGTACTTTCAGATAATTCTCTACGCTGGTCTATAACGTGTAGCCCGCGCCCAAGTGTTATCTTCATATCCAGCGTTTCATGTGAACAGATATGATACTAGGACGAGCCAATGTGGGCTGTGTTGTGGGTCATCGAACACTTCCCATCGAAAAGGCTGCAGGAGCGTCTTCACTGCCCCTGCGGAGTGCGGCTGAGAATTGCCATGAAGAAGGAAGTGCGTGGCAGTTGTGTGAGGTGGGCTGCATTCATTAAGGCGAAGCACGTCAGCGGGCCCTCCTACATGGCGGGAGACATTGTTGTTGTAGGCACCTTTACTCGCTCACAGTGCGCTCACATCTGAAAAGAGCGTCTTGATGCGATCGACGGTCATACTAGAGACACTACTCAACACACCTGCGCAAATCTTCATCGGGTTGTCGCTAGGGTGTCCATTTCGCGACCGATCGGAACCCTCTTATATGTAACACTTGGCAACAGACATTTAGTAACACATGAACAAACTGCTTCCGCGAAACAAAAGTAAATACTAGCAAAGATAATCACTTATCGACACTAGAAACTTGCATTGTTGCCAACATATACAATGTATCATACGTATAATCGCTGAAAACAGAATGTTCTCAGTTCTTTTCGAATTAATACTGGTTTCTGTAACAGAAATAAAGAGGACGTGGCGGCATACTAGACCGCAACTTTAAAATTTGGTATGTATAGGTCATTTTTCATATATATCAATGTAATCAGTATAGAATTTAATAAAGTCATAAAAAATTCGATTTCTCCACCATCTCCACCCTGCATCTTTAAGAGATACCAGTAACATGTCCAACAAACGGTATGTGTCGCTGACACTTAACGGAAAGATTAATGTAATCGAGGTGAGTGAGAGAGACAAACTCCGTGTACGAAATTATGTTGCTTTTCAAATGCGGTAGAACACAAATTCATGAGACTTTAAGAAACAAGGATAAGATTCGGGACGAATGGATGAAATCGAACGGGCAGATGAAAAGAAAGGCGAAGAAGACAGGAAATGAAGAAATTAACGTAATACTGTGGAAATGGTTCGTAAGAGCGCAGGCAAAAACTTACCTTTATCGGGTCCCATGTTGCAGAGTAAGGCTCTGAAAGTCGCTAGAGAGCTTGGAATTACGGGGTTTAAGGCATCCACAGGATGGCTGGGCAGTTTAAGAGCTAGGCACAACATCGTGTGGAATTAAGTATGTTGGGACGCTAAGGATGTTCAGGAAATTGTAGCAACAGAGTGAAAGGTAATACTGTCCTTAATTGTGAATTATGCCCCGAAAGACGTGTTCGATGGCGATGAACGCTACTGTTTTATCGCTTGCTGCCTTCAAAATTGCTAGTAATTCGGGGTGAAAATTGCACCGGTGGAAAAAGTCCAAGGAAAAACGTACTGAACTGCTGTGTGGAAACATGCCAAGTCAAATGGATCAGCCATTGCTGATTGGAATGGCGGCAAAACAGCGTTGGTTCAAAAACATAAGACATCAGTAAGATTCCAGTCACATGGCGAAGTAATAAAAAGGCGTTGATGCTGAGTGGTGTTATGGAAGAATGGTTGGGCTCTTTCAATGCCAAAATGAAAAAAGGAAATCGCCACGTTCTCCTTTTATTAGACAATACAACCTGCCACCCGAAAGCAACGTTATCAGACGTGAAATTGGCTTGGTTCCCTCCAGGTTCAACCAGCCTCATTCAACCTACAGACAAGGGGTTCTTTACACATTCATGTGTCATTATAGGCGATTACTGATGCTGTCTCTTATTCTAAGTGTTGATGAAGCCGGAAGTGCGTTTGCTCTTGCACGGTCAATTTCTGTCCTGGATGCAGTAAACTGGAATGGCTTAGCAGTAAAGGAACTAAAACCCGAAACTGTCACCAACTACTTTAACAAAGTGGGGTTTGGGAGTCAAGAAAAAGACACTTCTGTGGCCATCGTAGTTCAAGAAAATGCAGCAGCAGTTGCTGAAATAACGAAAACGCGAAACATTTTATGTAGTGCAGATGATTGCATTCCAAGTGATGACTTCCTGTACACCCACTCCACTTTCACTTCAGCAACAGATTTAATAGAAATCCGCTGAAGAAGAAACAAAGGAAGAAGAAGAGGAGCAAAATTGTGTCCCTTGAAAAATTAATACGCCTAAGAAGCCCTTGCATGCGTAAACGATGTTATGTCATTTGCAGCACACACAAATTCTCCCAACTTGTTGGAACTATCGTATAGTGAGAAAAATTGTCTGGAAACAACAATTATGAACACGAAATTAAAACAAGTTTCCCTCCTTGACATGTGACGAAAAAAGAGAAATGTAAAGCAAATAAACATGGGAATAATATATATGTACACACAACAATAAATGAATCTAAAGTTCTAGTAAAAATACAGAAATGCCGTGTTATTTATCATTTAGTGTAATAGTCCAGTGTTCTGTTGTCCAGTATATAGTAAATAAACATGCACTGTGCTGTAGTGAAGGTACATAAATACAGTAAAATTATAATTAAAAAATTTTACTGTACTTTTGTGCATGATACCTGACAAATTTTACGTAGCCCAGTGAGTTTTGTGTAATCCTGAAATTTGTCCAATTTGGAAAATTATTTTAGTCTCATGCGATTCCGTTGTGAGCAAGTTTTACTGTATCTGGCAAAGATTAATGTATCTTCCACCAGGGATCACATACTGAGTGTCCCAGGAGTAATCTTCAGTATTCAGGAATATGACTGCAAAGATTATTCGAAGCAAAATAATAGAGTAAACATGGAGGCCAAAGTGCGTACACAAGAGCTGTGAGGACCTCTTCATCCTAGATACTATGAATCAGATCTCGCCTGCTTCAAATTCTTTGTTTTACATATTTTGGTGAAGGTGTTACGGACCAAAACAGGAAAAAATTGTGGAGTAAATGTGGACTCCAAAATTCATGCCTTAAAGGCTGTGAGCACATGATCAGTAGAAGAAATGTTTCATAGCACCATAGATGAGAAAGTGTTCATAGCTCTTAAGGTATGCGCCTAAGAGCCCATGTTTACTGGACATTGTTTATCGTGTTTTGGTCTACACTATCACCTCTTAAAATATGGGAAGCAAAGAGTTTGCAATAGAAGAGATTTGCTTCACGGTATCGAAGATGAAGAAGTGCTCGTATCTCCTATGGGGATGCATTTTAGAGCTCTTGTTTACTGGGCTTATCTGCTTCGAATGATCGTTGCTGTGAAATCCCTGATTATTGACCATTGCTCCTCGGACAATCCCCACATAGGATGTGTACTGTTCGCTATGTAGCAGTGTTACCCACAGTGGTACTTAATCACTCGTCACGGCCTTGGTACAAAAATTGCACGTACAGCAGAAATTTAATAGTGTGATGGTGGGAGTTTGATGTAATTAAGGGAGATTCCAGCAAACATATCTAGTGCTTCAATATGATCTCATCTCCTTCATGTAAATGGAGCAGTGAGGAAGATGTTAACAACGTTTCCTTCTGCTGAGACAGGGGAGGAAGAGGAGATTAGTGTTAAACGTCCCGTCGACAACGAGGTCATTAAAGACGGAGCATAAGCTCGGATTAGGAAGGCTGTAGAAAGAATGCGGCCGTACCCTTTCGAAGGTACCATCCCGGCATTTGTTTGCCTTAAACGATTAAGTAAATCACGGAAAACCTAAATCAGGATGGCCGGACGCACGTTTGAATCGTCGTCCTCCGAATCCGAGTCCAGTTTGCTGCGGCAAAAGATATCAAGAAATTACGATACTGATGTAGCATCTGATGTCCTCTGGCAACGCCTTATCAAAATGAATAAGTATGATTCGTGTTATCAATACTCCATTCATATCAACGCTGTATTTTATTGTTCTTATATCGTGGACTTAATTTGAAGTTAAATGAACGTAACTGGTAACTTTTATCTTTAACAGTATCAAGATGTTATACATTTCAGTATTGAAATATCTGCAGGCTGCCTTTATGGTTGACATACAAAACTGATCAGTAAATTAAACACAAGGAAACTACCAAAACACTTGAGCCACAGTGGTCTGTTTACAATACCGTGCTACCTGTTGTCTTGCTGCTCGTTCACTCCGACCCCGATCATTGAAAGTCACTGCTTGGATAGTCAGTTCTGGTTTTTATGGCACAGTTACTTATAATGAACACTGATTCACACTAACCATCCTGTCGATCACTTTCAAGAGCGTGCGTGTAACCGTTTCGCAACGCGGTTTGCTGTTGATCCCGCGACAAAATATACGAACGAAAGTATCTTCGCTCGTGAGTTCTACTGACACACAACTTATAGCTCTCAGTGAGAATGTTCATCAAATGAAGTGCAAGTTGACATTCCTTGGTACTGTAGCCGTCGCTCCGTGGCTGATTATAAACTCGACAAAACGTCACACGACAAATGAATACGGGAGGTGCAGCTTTCACTGTAATTTATAGATGCTTTCGGTGATGAACACTGATGTCGAAACCGACTTCTGTAGCGAAGAGTGGCAAGGATTGACGTTCTGTGGGCCATGCGTCAGACAATAGACACGGCATCCACAAACAATGTCTAATGCACGACCCTAACAATCGCTCCCCGTGCCCTTGAGAGTGTAAACTATCGATCCTGAGGCAGGTTCAAAATGGCTCTGAGCACTATGGGACTTAACTTCTAAGGTCATCAGTCCCCTAGAACTTAGAACTATTTAAACCTAACCAACCTAAGGACATCACACACATCCATGCCCGAGGCAGGATTCGAACCTGCGACCGTAGCGGTCGCGCAGTATCAGACTGTATCGTCTACGTCCGCTCGGCCACTGAGGCAGGCAGCAGTACTATTGTGCACTTACACTTGCACATAGAACTCAGTTAGAAGTTAGTCATTCTGGATAAGACATATCTCTGTAGTATTGTATTTTACGCAAGTGCTCGTCCACTAAAGTATCACGGAGCACTTCTGTTAAATCTGGAAAGTAACAGAGCGATATCAAAACTGCCGTATTGCGAGCGGGCTGTGAATTGTGCTTGGATAGCTCAGTCGGTAATAGCATTGCCGGCGAAATGTTTTGGTCCGAGCTCCAGACTCGCACAAAATTTTAATCTGCGAGGTGGTCTTTCGGCAACAGCGTTTCCGATAATGAAGTACCAAACACAGTAGCTGCAAGTAATTAGGACCAGAATCATACCTGATGGCTGTACGGAACTTACTTTTTACAGTGTCCTTACCAGAGGAGCACTAGCGCATGCGGAAAACATACAGAATAAAATATGGAAAATGGTCTTCTTGAAAAGATATAGAACATGGAATTCTCCAAACGGAAGTCGTGTAATCTGTCTGGAGTGTTTCAGAGAAATTTTGTGAAATCTAAAACAAAGTGATGGAACGGTTGTTCTCATGATACTCCTGAAATTGAGCCCATATGTGTCAACAGCGATGGTTGAGTGAATGTGTAGAAGTCAGAAAATGTTAAATAACAAAGCATATTACATTTAATTTAAATGAAAGCTAGTGAACTGCGCACAAAGCAAGTACGTGCACTACAGAGTTTGAGAAGTGAAACCATAATCACGTCAGTCTCCGGTTATGATAAGCATCATACGGCTCCGCCCCTTGACACTGACAGGCATTTGCGTGTTAGCTATTGCAACAGGCCACGGAGTAGTTTTGTTAACGGACCACATACATTACGTTAAGCTGTTCAAAATAAAGATTACACAATCGTTACAGAGAACTGTGTGAGCCATGCGGAAAGTCCTCTTAGCAATGGCTGCCCGAATTGGTATTGGAGAGAGCAAGGACACCGGAAACGTTCACATTGTTACTACTTTGTACAGTTGTGCTGAAATGCTGATCATTGCCACGTCCAAGCATGTAGTACTTAATAATAATTTGCTGTTCTCTGCGTGCCGCCGTCAAGATATTGTAACTTTTTAAGGGCCGATAGCGTGGTAATGGACTCATACTCCACAAATAAGGACGGAGTGATTGCCTACTTCCTCTGCTCTTTCTTGAGACTCAGGGGACTGGAGTTAACGGAAGCCACTTTACCGCCGCCGTTCGGGAAAACATTCGATAGGGTACCTCTCAGCCGTCCAGAATACCACCGGGACGTCGGAAAAGCAATGCAACTGGCCTCATGCAACAGACCTCGGAGTTGTTTTAATAACCAGCTATATTTAATAACACAGCTATATTCTGAGCTCAAACATTACGAAATAGATTCTCACGAAGAAACAGGCTGCATTCAGTAGGAAACTCTCGTGGAAAACCGCTTGCTTAATTCACACGCGATTGTTTGAGAAACAGGTGGATACCGTCTTTCTTGATTCCCTAAATGTGTTCCAGATCATATGGTAACCAAAATAATCGATGGAGTATCTTCCTAGATCTGCGAATGGTTAGGCGAATTTTGGACCAATAGTATGCAGAAAGTTATAATGATCGGCAAATATTCAATAGCAACGAAAGCAGCATCGGGTGTGTCTCAAAGAAGTGTAATAGAACTTCTTGTAAAGTTTGGTTTATTTCTTGACACCATAATTTTTAATGACACAGCCATAACCGGGTTCGGCCTCAGTGCCCATTTTCAGACGCTAGCAAATGCAAACACAACTCGCAGCCTAAAAAAGAGTGCCAGCCTGCCTTGCAGTCAGTATCGTTTCTTCTAAGTTTATGGATAGTGGTGTAAATCTCTAGTAGCCAGAAGTGGAGCGCCATCAGCCGTCAGAAATTTGTGCTATAATAATGACTCCTCTGCTTCTTTTATTGTAAATATCTTATTCTGTTCTTAAATATGTTTTTATTGATTTAACGAACTGTGATTCTCACTACTGATTGGTATATTATTGTTACATTCGTCACATTTTATAAACAATAAAGAGCTGCTCGCCAGGCTGCAAGGAACCAAGCAATGTCTACCGGGTTCCGTGTAATCTTCTGCCTTCCAGCGTCATGCGGATGGGGTATGGAGTTGCATGTGATCAGCACATCTCTCTCCCGGTTGTTTTGCAGACTTTTCAGACATTGGAGCCGCTGCTGCTCGATCAGGTAGCTCCTCAGTTTGCATCACGAGGCTGAGTGCACCCATACTCGTTCTTCCACCAAGCAAACACCCTTGACAGTATCGAGAATCAAATCCGGGACCTCCGCACGGCAGCCATCTATGCTGACCGCTCAGGAGGGCTATCGTCATATTTTATGGTTTTCAAAATATTGTCTTAGAAGCATCCCTGGTAAAAATATTGTTACTTGCTTCAAGATTGTAATAAGTTTTTTTTAATTCTTTGGGCCATCTGAGGATGTCTATTGTGGCCAAAACCGATTATTGTGTCATAAGAGTGATTGCGTCAAGAAAGAAACAAAAATTTATAAAACATCAGTCACCGTTTCCTTAAACAAAATGTCATTTTCTTCCCAAGAACCTCTTATGTTCTGAATATACATATATTTATATTTATCAGACAGTCAGCAGCGTTATATTCTCCTGTGAAATTGTGTTGCTTTGGATGATAATAAGACTTGCACAGATATTTACCATGGTGTAATGGACTGCATCGAAGTACGTCAATGATTTGTTCATTCAGTTAGCGAATGTTCCAGAGATGAATGACAAGTTACAGAAAGGGATTGTGCGTCGCGGAAAGGCTTACTGTCAGAACTCACAGCACCCATGTTCCAATATTAACCCTGTTCCCTCCTGTATCGTAAGTCACACATGGTTACCTAAAGGGTAAACCCTGAGAAATTTTCTCACATACAGAGGAGTAGCAACAGTCTTTTCTACCACTCACCACCCGCTAATGGACCAAAGGTGAGTGGTGATGAGCGGGGGGGGGGGGGGGGGGGGGGGGGTGAAACCATTCTGGTGCGCTGGGTGCCGTCTGCCACAAACAAACACTGATAAGCCAAAACATTAGGACCATTGCCCATCACGACGATGGATGATCCCTACCGACGTTAGGCACGTGACTCAGTAACGAAAGCATGTTAGCGGAGCAGACACGAACGGGGAATCACCCTAGCGAAGATATGAACTGCAAATGGGGAAATCCATTGAGATGAGCCACTTTGACAAAAGGCAGATTATTATTACGCAGAGCCTGTGAACGGGTATATCGGAAACGGCGAAGCTGGTCGAATTTTCAAGTGCTAGTGTCGTGAGCACCTACAGAAAGAAGTAGGACAGTGAAACCAGCAATAGGCGTTAAATGGTTGGACGTCCACGGCTCTTCACAGCACGTGGGGTTTGCAGGTTTGTCCGATCTGTAAACTAGGATGATAGATGGCGATCCACGACATCTCTGCCGAAAGAGCACAATGCTGGGCAACGCAGAAGTTTTCGGAGTATATCGTTCATCCGCAGCAGACCGCCCTACGTTTTCACATGTTGATTCAACGACATCGTCAATTACGATTGTAACGGGCACATGACTATCGGGAGTCTACCGTCGATCAATGGAAACGTGGCGGCTCTTACAATGAATCACATTTTTGCTCCACTAGGTCCATGGTCGTCTTCACAAACGCCGTCATCAACAGCGGCTCGAAACGTGCAGCGCCCCACGGACGCAGGCTGGTGGGAGCAGTATTATGCTACAGGAGACATTCTGCTGCGCTTGCATGGGACCTGTGGTTGTTATCGAAGACACAACGACAGCTGTGAACCCTCCGCATCTCATCATGCTTCACACCTTCCCCGACGACGATCTCATTTTTCAGCAGTACAATTGTCTCGAAACCAGAGCCATGCTATAGTGGTTTCAGGAGCATTATAGTGAACTGACGCTGATGTCTCTGCGATAAAATTCGCCTGATGTAAACCCTATGGAGCCTATCTGGGTCGCTACTGGGCGCCATAACGCCGTACGAAAATCAGTGGCCTGTTATGTATGCTAATTACATGACCTATGCGTAAACACCGAATGTCACATATCTCCACAAACCTACAACAGACTGTCGGGTCCCTGATACGTAGAATCAGTGATGTATTTCGTTACAAAGACCGAAAAACAAGATATTAAGACGTGTTCATAATTTATTGTACATTACAACAGCCTTTCAAAAGAGCCGTAAGGGGCACCACTCTTTGCATAACAGACGTTCCTCGTGTCATGTCAAACGTAACTGTAGCGACCTTTCGCTCTATTACGACGCTACATCGAACACAAAATTAAAAGCACAAATCACAAATTAACAGAAGTTTAACATTGTCTCTACACAAGGGTGGCCGGCCGGTGTGGCCGTGCGGTTCTAGGCACTTCAGTCTGGAACTGCGTGACCGCTACGGTCGCAGGTTCGAATCCTGCCTCGGGCATGGATGTGTGTGATGTCCTTAGGTTAGTTAGGTTTAAGTAGTTCTAAGTTCTAGGGGACTGATGACCTCAGGTGTTAAGTCCCATAGTGCACAGAGCCATTTGAACCATTTTTACACTAGGGTATTTCAAATGAAAACCTTAATTATTTATTATTAAGCAAATGATGTGTGTGAAAATTTACAGAAAAACTGTATTTTTCTACGCAGTCCTTGAGATGTGCAACGCTCACATACCATCACTTCGAAAGTGCATGACTGCCACGTGAGAAGAATTTATTTGGCTGTGGATGCAAGCACTCGTGCACGGTAGTTTGCAACACTTCATTCTTCTGAAATCCTTGCTTCTCTGCGGTTCTTGCAACAGTCGTAACTCAAGAAAGTGACTCAGCTCCAGGTCTGAGGAATATGGTTGGTAAGGAAATTCAAAATTAATATCCTGTATTGCTTCTGTGCTTGAACATGCATTATTAGGATTATTATTGCTTTGTTTCAAACAAACACCGGCAATAAGAAGTCCCCTTCCTTTTTGCAGGGTGACAGTGATTTAGTAGCGGAAATGAGTAGGAATTACTGGTTACTGTCAATCCCCTTCCAATGTAATGCTCCAAAATTACTCATTGTGCACAAACCAGAGCTTGAGCATGACGTTTCCTGCCTATGGCTGAGTGCGGACTGAGTGCGATTTTTTGGTTTTGGCGAAGAGTTATGGCACCATTCCTTGTTCGGTCTTTTGTTTCAGGTTGCTGATACTGCATCCATATTTCATGTCCTGGTTCAATTCTGATAGGAAACCCGTTACCTTGCGACGATCTCTCAATTCAGTAGGCAGCACACGTGACACCAATCTCGTCAGCATTTACAGAATCGCGGTACGTCATAGACAATACAGTGTGCTGAACCAACACTAATATCCAAAACAGTGGCTATTTTGTTTACATTAACACGCTCGTTTTCTTTCACGAATTCATCTACTGCAGCAATCTTTTAAGGGTCACTAAACGGTGTGTCTGCCGCATTAACTTAAGCCTGTTTTAAACTCCATGCAGCACTCGTACACTTGATACAGGGACATACGGATCAATGTATTCCTCTTTCATCCTGCGATGCAGCTGGACAGGTTTAAGAGCTTCACAAATAATAACAGCTGATCCAGTGCGGTGCAAGTCGACGATGGGGCTACCATCTGTGCATTGCTATAGCTTCCTTTTATGTGACGCAGCAACAGGCTGCTAGCTGTAGGCCATTTATCGAAACGAGGAAAGAATAATAGTTGGTACTAATCAATGGGACCATTGTAGGGAGTACAAAGACAACAGGTTGCGGTCAGCTTTGGAAGAAGCCCTTTCCACGTCGTGTGCGTGAATTTATTCGCACCACTTCGTCTGCTAGATACGAAATTCTTAAATGTTTTACAGCTGATCTGGCAGTGGTAGCAGATATACTTATCTGCTACCACTGCCAGATCAGCTGTAAAACATTTAAGAATTTCGTATCATTTCTAAGGTTTTCATTTGAATCACCATAAAATACAAATACAGTAGTCAAAAAATGTTGGATATTACTTTATTGTCAATACTGGACATAACAGAAACCAACACTTAGTTTGTCCTGTCAGGTACAGTCATAACAACACAGACAGAAACAAAAACAGAAGCTTAGAAAACGTTCTAGTGCAAACACTACAGTTTCTGCTTCAATGGTTCACGGGCGTCTCGTCGGTAATGTTGTGGAAGCTGAAGGATATTTCGACGAGACAGCTGCTCGTCATCTTCAGGTGCTTACTGACGTGTTTCTGCAGTGGCTCGGCAATATGCAGGGTGAAGCGAAATTCGCGCACTCGGGATTCGCAGCGCTACTCCCCACATGCCAGCGATACAAATATGTCTGTCATAAAATTTCGTCCGGTGAGTACATCCAGCAGGAAAAAAAACATTAAAGAGTGGCAATCTGGCAACACTGTAACCACCTGTACGGTACCTACCTCTGGATGCATATATTACCAGTGCTGTACAGTTGGTGCAGTGGAAAGAGTTTTAGGTTAGCATGGATGAGGTCGGTGGTTCGATCCTGAGTTAAGGCATATGTTTTTTATTTGGTAAATGTAGCCCATGTGGTACGGTAACTGGAATCTTAATCGTCAACAGAGACTGAAGCGGGTCCTCTAGAAAACATTTGCACTTACAAGCTACAATCGTAGAAATTGGTCAGCTTTGGGAAGTTGGGTTGGTTGGGCGAGGAGACCAGACAGCGAAGTCATCGGTCTCATCGGATTAGGGAAGGGCATGGAAGGAAGTCGACCGTTCCATTCCGGCATTTGCCTGGAGCGATTTAGGTAAATCTTCATCTACATCTATACTCCGCAAGCCACCTGACGGTGTGTGGTGGAGGGAAACCTAAATCAGGATAGCCGGACGCGGGATTGAACCGTCGTCCGCCTGAATGCGAGTCCAGTGTGCGAACCACTGCGCCACCTCGCTCGGTGCGGTCAGCTTTGGAAGAAGCCCTTTCCACGTCGTGTGCGTGAATTTATTCGCACCACTTCGTCTGCTAGATGCGAAACCTGTTGTCTTTGTACTCCCTACAATGGTCCCATTGATTAGTACCAACTATTATTCTTTCCTTCGTTAGGCCTTACGGTACCAGTAGGTCTAGCAATAATGTCAAAACTCGGCTACTATTTCTATGTGTTATCACCATGGTCCCACTAATTATGCCTTTTAACACTGAGTCTGGTAACCGCACGCTGTTTAGTACGTATCTCAATGCATTATTATTATTATTATTATTATTATTATTATTATACCGATGGAATTATCACGTCTGTTACCATTAGGGAAACAGTGTAATTCTAAACCCAAAATTTCGCAATTAGCGGTGTCAGGATGAATCATGCAGAACAATATTTGTCAGACGGATAATGCGCGTTATGTAGAATACTGCACAGGACTGACGGCGTGTTTATACTGCATGCGCTGCCTACCAGACAGGAACTAGCTGCGAGCGGAATAACGTGCCCGTGGCTGACTCCAATGTACATGCGTACAAGTATCGAATTTTCTCGATGTAAACCTCTAAACCACTGTGGCAGACGCATGGTACACACAAACTATGAAAATGTGGATATGCTTCTAGTCATTGGTGCATCTGATAACTGGGCAGGTGATACTGTTCGTGAATATGCTGCTAGACATCCTCGTAGACACGATCCAGATAAAAATGTGTTTCCGTCGTCTGCAGTTAAACCTTCAGGAGTCAGGTTCTCTCTTTCCACCACCTCGTGACGGAGGTCGTCCACGGACTCGCCATACTCCAGCTACTGAGGAATCTATTCTGGAGGTCATACATCAAGAACCTCAGCGTAGCAAGGCATCTGCGTGTCTCGCAATGCATGGTCGTTAACGTGCTGCACGAACATGGACTGCACCCCTATCATTATTCTTTCACGCAACACCTGCATCCTGCAGATCGCCATCAGCGAATGCAGTTCTGTGAATGGTTCCAACAACAAGAGGAAGCGAAGAATGACTTCGTGAACACTGTAATATGGTCAGATGAAGCAGCATTCACTCGTGAGGGTGTCTTTAATATGGACATTTCTCATCATTGGTGTGAGGTTAACCCATACGTCACGCTCGTCCTTGGATATCAGGTTCGCTATGGTATCAATGTCTGGACCGGAATATTGGGTGACAGGTGTTTGGGCCCCTACATCTTGCCTTGACCGGTCGACTGCACGAAGGTATCATGCATTCCTCTCAAACTATCTACCTGATGCGCTGAAAGAGGCTCCACCACATGTTCGCCAGAGGGTATGGTACCCAACATGATGGTGCACCTCCGCACTCTGGAATTAATGTGCTACAGTATTTGGACAGAAAATGGCTTGGACATGGAGGTCCACCGCATTTACCAGACATAAATACCCCGGATTTCATCCTGTGGGGACATCTGAAGGAGAACGTGTACTCTACTCCGCTGACAAATGTGGGAGAACTGGTAGCGCGTGTACATGCAGCTTTGCTGCGAATGGTCCAGAGCTGTATGATACGGCAGGTAGCGCTATGGTGGACGTGCAGGGACGTCGGTTTGAGCATCTGTTGTTCTGAAAACAACGTATTCATCTACATCTACATTTATACTCCGCAAGCCACCCAACGGTGTGTGGCGGGGGGCACTTTACGTGCCACTGTCATTACCTCCCTTTCCTGTTCCAGACGCGTATGGCTCGCGGGAAGAACGACTGCCGGAAAGCCTCCGTGCACGTTCGAATCTCTCTAATTTTACATTCGTGATCTCCTCGGGAGGGGGAAGCAATATATTTGATACCTCATCCAGAAACGTACCCTCTCGAAACCTGGAAAGCAAGCTACACCGCGATGCAGAGCGCCTCTCTTGAAGAGTCTGCCACTTGAGTTTGCTAAACATCTTCGTAACGCTATCACGCTTACCAAATAACCGTGTGACGAAACGCGCCGCTCTTCTTTGGATCTTCTCTATTTCCTTTGTCAAACCGACCTGGTACGGATCGCACACTGATGAGCAATATTCAAGTATAGGCCGAACGAGTGTTTTGTAAGCCACCTCCTTTGTTGATGGACTATATTTTCTAAGAACTCTCCCAATGAATCTCACCCTGGCACCCGCCTTCCCAACAATTAATTTTATTTGATCATTCCACTTCAAATCGTTCCGTACGCATACTCCCAGATATTTTACAGAAGTAACTGCTACCAGTGTTTGTTCCGCTATCATATAATCATACAATAAAAGATCCTTCTTTCTATGTATTCGCAATACAGTACATTTGTCTATGGTAAGGGACATTTGCCACTCCCTGCACCAAGTGCCTATCCGCTGCAGATCTTCCTGCATTTCGCTGCAATTTTCTAATGCTGCAACTCCTCTTGTGTGAAGTCCATGCACTCATTAATATGGACATTATTATTGTCACTGGTTGCTAATGTGCAACATCTGAGCGCTCATATTATATGTAATAGAAATGACAAGTAGATGTTGTGTTATTGTACTTTGCTACCATCTTTAGCATCTCGAAAGTGATATTGTTTTTGTAGTTACTCTGTTTATGGCAAGTCATTTAATTCAGCTCTCTATTTATTATTTGCCTGCGTTACAAAATGTTGCATATTTAAGAAACTTGTGACCTAAGAAACGGTGTGTATTACAGTACGAAATATCAGAAAGAAATTAGCAAATAGAAAAAAAAGGATGCCTAACCCAGGATCGAACCATCGACCTCCTGCATGCTAACCCAAAACTCCATCCACTGCAGCTTCAGCTGACATATTTGGTTTCCATACATCTGGTTACAGTGTTGCCAGATTGGCACTCTTTTATGTCTTTTTTCTGCCGGATGAAATTTTGTAAGAGACTTTTTTTTTATCGTTGACATGTGAGGAATCGCGCTTCGAAGCCCGAGTGCGCGAATTTCGCTTCACCCTGTATACGCTGACTCGCTAGAAGAGATCAGGTGCCAGGGATTAAGGCTATAACGTCATCGTAGACGAATCATAGAGCACGGCGACTTCCAGTGCCCTCTGCCGTAGAAACGGGCCACGAGCTTCTCATTCGCGATGGGGGATAAGTGCGGCCACCAATAGTGGCCCAACGCTCGTGCGGGCTGTGTTTGCGCCAAGTTTAAATGTGCAGACTTTGGTTCTCCGTCCGTGTTGACCCGGATTCGTTCGACTGCGTCCGACTATGCCTTAGCGCCGCCAATGCTGGTTACCGTGCCTTGCTGAGTTGAAACCCCGTATCTCTATTGATCACGTCGGTACCTATACGAATGTCGACTGCTTCTTTAATGATGGAGTGCTAGCTAGTACGTGGAAGCGGACGTAAGGATCTCTGTCTCTCCATTGTTCATGTTGTGCCCCATGTCAAGACAGTGCTCAGGCACTGCTGACTTTTCTGGCTGACCCAGCCTGGTGTGACATCTATGTTCAGCACATCTATCCTTAACAGTGAGACACGTCTGGCCAATGTATGATTTCCCACAGTAGCCCGGGATTTTATATATCCCTGGTTTACGTAGACCTAGGTCGTTTTAACAGAACCCAGCATAGTTTGCACACGCTCTAGAGGGCACGAGACACATTTTATTTGATGTTATTTGAACAGCCTGGCAATTTTAAAGGATACGCCACCAACGTACGGTAGAAAAACCATCCTCTTGGACTTTCCCGTTTCTTCTGGCAGTTCTTGAGCTTTAGTGCGTTCAGCTTTAAATGCACTACGAATCTCTTTATCAGAGTACTCGTTTTGTACAAATACAGAGCGCAGATGGCTAAGCTCTGCTAATAAGTTCCCTGCGTCAGAGATAATTCTAGCCCTATGAATGAGAGTCCGCTTCACACCACTGCGTTGAGATGGGCGATGACAGGTCGTAGCTCGTAGATATAGGTCAGCGTGAGTCGATTTGCAAAACACGCTATCACTCAAGGAACAATCTCCTTTTCTGTAGACCAAGACGTCAAGAAACGGGAGGTCTCCGTTTTTCTCCAATTCCATGGTGAAGCAAATGCTGTAATGGAAGGAGTTAAGGTGTTCCAGAAATGCAAGAAGCGTTGCTGCTCCGTGTGGCCAAACTACAAAAGTGTCGTCCACATACCTCCAGAGCATTTAGTTTTCAACACCGCTGACTGAAGTACTTTTTCCTCGAAGTCTTCCATAAAAAGGTTAGCTACTATGGGAGACAAAGAGCTACCCATAGTAACACCGTCAGTCTGGTCAAAATATTGTTCGTTAAATAAAAAGGACATCGAGCTAAGCGCATGTTTGAATAGATGTAAGATGTTCTCTTCCAACTTAGTTCCTAAAGTTGTAATGAGTCCACCAAGGGTATGACCAAAGAGACCACATTGAAGCTAACTAAAATGTCAGTTGGTTCGAGACCAAAAGTCTTCAGTCGTTGTATAAAATCTTCTCAGTTTCCAATGTGATTTTCACATTTTCCTACCAGTGAACTTAGAAGAAATGTTTTGGCAGGTAATATGTTGGGACTCCTGTCTTGCTCACGATGGGACGAAGTGGAACCCTTCTTGATCTTAGGCAGTCCATAAACTCGTGGTAGAATTGGCGCTTTCTTCCGCGTCGCGAATGAAAAGCGCGTGGCTCGTTTGTACGGCAGGGGGCACTGGACGTTGGCATTCTCTGTGATTCGTCTACGATGACGTTATAGCCTTAATTCTTGGCGCCTGCTCTATTCTAGCGAGTCAGCCTATATATTGGCGAGCCATTGCAGCAACACGGCAGTAGGCACCTGAAGATAACGAGCGGCTGTCTCATCGAAATATCGTGCAGCTTCCACAACACTATCCGACGAGACGCCCTTGAACCATTGAAACACTACGTTGGGAAAGTCTTAAACAGCACTACAGTTTCTTCCCACTGTCGTCTCGCATAACACATTATTTATGAACCAATTAGCCCTTCTCGTAACTGGGGCGCTTTTGGATGTAATTAGGCATTTTTCTTAACAAACGGCCCAGATAACGCAAACCACTCGTTTTATCGTGGCCCATGCATGCTCTATGCACCTGAAAGTTGGAAAGTATGGAGGCCATTCCATTCGACTGATTCTATGTTGCACTAGGAAGGTATTCACAACATGGGATTGTGGGGGCATGCACTGTCGTCCATCAGCTTGAATCCCGATCTAATATGTTTACTAGATAGAGCCTTAATGTGTGCAACGTTGTTCTCCCGATACTTCACACCAGCTATCTACATCTACATGGTTACTCTGCAATTCACACTTAAGTGCCTGGCAGAGAGTTCATCGAACCATTTTCATACTACTACTCTTCCATTCCACTCCCGAATGGCGCGTGGGAAAAAGGAACGCCTAAATCTTTCCGTTCGAGCTCCGATTTCTCTTATTTTATTATGATGATCATTTCTCCCTACGTAGATGAGTATCAACAAAATATTTACGCATTCGGAAGAGAAAGTTGGTGATTGAAATTTCGTAAATAGATCTCGCCGCAAAGAACACCTCCTTTGTTTCAGTGGCTGCCACCCAACACGCGTATCATTTCAGTGATACTCTCACCACTATTGCGCGATAACACGAAAAGAGCTGCCCTTCTTTGCACTTTTTCGATGTCAACCGTCAATCCTACCTGGTAAAGGTCCCATACTGCGCAGCAGTATTCCAGCAGAGGACGGACAAGTGTAATGTAGGCTGTCTTTAGTGGGTTTTTCGCATCTTCTAAGTGTTCTGCCAACAAAGCGCAGTCTTTATTTCGCCTTCCCCACAATATTATCTATGTGGTCTTTCCAATTTAAGTTACTCGTAATTGTATTCCTAGGTATTTAGTGGAATTGATAGCCCTTAGATTTGTGGAATTTATCGTATATCATAAATTTATCAGATTTCTCTTAGTACCCATGTGGATGACCTCGCACTTTTCTTTGTTTAGTGCCAAATGCCACTTTTGGCACCATACAGAAATTCTCTCTAGATCATATTGTAGTTGCAATTGATCGTCTGATGATTTTACTAGACGCTAAATTCCATCGTCATCTGCAAACAGTCTAAGGGGGCTGCATAGATTATCACCTAGATCATTTATGTAAATCAGGAACAGCAGAGGGCCTATGACACTACCTTGCGGAACGCCTGATATTACTTCTGCTCTACTCGATGATTTACCGTTTTTCACTACGAACTGTGACCTCTCTGTGAGGAAATCACGAATCCAGTCACACAATTGAGACGATTCTCCATACGCACGCAACTTGATTAATAGTCGCTTGTGAGGAACGGTATTAAGAGACCATGCTTTGACACAAAGGGTGTCCTGCGGGAGTACGTGTTTCCGGCCGATAACGTGACTGAACCGCCTTGATAATGGTGGCGGTCTATGATACAGTTTGGGTGTGAACATTTTGCTCTTTGCCTCCACACAAGAATATCAGTATTGCCAATTTGGAGACTGAAACGGGTCTCATTAGAGGAAAGCATTGGGTCTCACCACTGCTTAGTCCACAAAGACTGGTTTCGTGGCCATGCGACGCGAGCCCCTCTCTGAACCTGATTTAGAGGAATAGGCTTGAGAGCTCTTCTGCCACGTAGACCCTGTTCATGGAGGCTATTTGGTATCATTTGTGTTGACATCTGCACTCCCATAGCTGTTTGGAACTGGCACTGTAGGGATGTAGTATTGTGTTGAAGGCTTCTGATAGTTGTTAAAAGCAGGTATCGGTCCTGCACGGCTACCTCTGGAGCGATCGTCAACTGGTCCTGTCACTAGAAAGTCGTTATAGATTTGCTGCGACGCCCACCTGTCTCATTTCATCCTCCATTAGATCGATAAAACACATCCTCTGATCGTACGTTAGTATTGTCCGAACCATCCCGCTGAAGCAATACATCTCTCTTAATGAAACACTGCGCAACACTGGAATGTTTACAGCTGACACAGTTAGTAAATGGTTCAAATGGCTCTGAGCACTATGCGACTTAACTTCTGAGGTCATCAGTCGCCTAGAACTTAGAATTAAACCTACTTAACCTAAGGACATCACACATATCCATGCCCGAGGCAGGATTCGAACCTGCGACCGTAGCGGTCGCTCGGTTCCAGACTGTAGCGCCTAGAAACGCACGGCCACTCCGGCCGGCCACACAGTTATCAACATACACTTCAGATACTGTCCACCCACGGTAGAAATATGGACTGTTTCCGTAGCATTACATTACAAACGAACCAGTATACTGATATCATAACGTATTTCTGGATCTCAACGTTCAATATTAAAATGTCGGAAGTATGCAACATTTATTTTCCCCACTATGATTCAGAATCTAAATACACTGTCAGATACACAGGGTCACAATCATCCAAGATAAAATGTGTGCTCTGACTCCTGTTGACATTCAGATAACGGTTGTTTTTTGTAGTCTCTCATTCACGTCTCTGGAGAATATCCTCGTCCCCCTATGGAGTACATGCAGTTCGAAACTTGCTGGCATATTAAAATTTTGTGCCTGACCGAGAATCTAATTCGGGCTTTTGCCATTTGCGGACAAATGCTCTACAAACTTCTGTGAAGTTTGGAAGGTAGGAGACGATGTACTGGCGGAGGTAGAGTTGTGAGGACGGGTCCTGAGTCGTGCTTGGGTATCTCAGTTGACAGCCGGCACGGTAGTCAACGTGTTCGATCAGAGGGTTGCCGCCCTCTGTAATAAAACAAACTGAGTTAATTGATCAGCGATGAACGTGGACAAGCGTCATGGGACGTCCGCCCGAACAAGGAGATAGGACAACAACGAGCACAATGAGATAAAAGAAAAATTGGTAGAGCAATTGCCCGCTAAAAGCAGGTTTCGAGGTCAAGTCTCGATCCGGCACAGCCGGCCGCGGTGGTCTCGCGGTTAAGGCGCTCAGTCCAGAACCGCGCGACTGCTACCGTCGCAGGTTTGAATCCTGCCTCGGGCATGTATGTGTGTGATGTCCTTAGGTTAGTTCGGCTTAAATAGTTCTAAGTTCTAGGGGACTGATGACCAAAGATGTTAAGTCCCATAGCGCTCAGAGCCATTTGAACCATTTTTGATCCGGCACACAGTTTTAATCTGCCAGGAAGTTTCCTATCAAAACACGCTTTACTGCAGAGTGAAAGTCGCATTCTGGATACATACGGTTCGTGTCCCTAAAAGTCAAACGGCTTCTCGCGTAATGAACAATTTTCTCCAAATCACGTATCTGTCGCTGCAACTGCAATATGACTCGGAATAATCCCATCCGAAAATGTTACTTCGAATGACCTGTTGTAAATTTTCATCACTGTTGCTTCTGATATCGTCCCCAATAAACAGACCGAACGAGATGGCACAGAGATTAGCACGTTTTATTCGGATCTGGAAGAAAGTGGGAGTGAATTTCCAGTATTGACATCATGATTTAAGTGTGCGCTGATTTCCTAAAATCGAGTGCACTTGGTCCCTACTGCCAGCCTCACGCATCACAAACTTAAGTGATGTCTCTGATAGTCTCATTGTTGAAGGGGTTTTAAATTTCTAACTTACTTGAGTTTCGATAATGGTCAGAGAACAATGTGTCGGGTAACAAAGCGTCTGTCAGCACAATAACTGTAAACAAAAGATAACCATTGCCTTCCTGAATGAGAGATGAGAATTAGTGGCAATCGCGGTCCCCACGGAAATCTTAGAGGCGCATCTTAAGACTGCCTCCCAAAAAACAAGAGAAATAACCAAGTGTTTTAGACCAATAATGGTTTTGGTGCGCTCCACTATATCTAGAGGTTTGTAGAAGTAATTTATCAGTTCTATGCCCATATAAATATACACGACACCGAGTGAGGAGGACAAATTACGCAAATGGCGACTAGCTGCAAGAAACCATCCCCAAAAGCGTAAGGAGCATAAACGGTCATTTGGACATACGGCCAGAAACGCGCGATGTCTACGCCACAGGGTACTCAATACGTTATCGTGACTGTACCGTACAAGGCAGAACACGACTTTCTGTGTAGAGACCACAATTAGACAAGGTGTTCGAAGCTGCCCCAAAGGGCCTCTAAGAGTGTGTGAACACGATTCAGCAGCGACTGACGTACACCTTCAAGTGCGCATTTTACTAGCGAATGACGCCAGAGACATCGTGAATGCACTGCCCCATTCACTGCACGTCCGTAATTGGCACTGCATACTACTTCTTTCAGGTGCCTCACAGGTCGGAATCTGAAGACTTGAGGTCCGGCAAGTGGGCAGGCAGTTTAACTGGGTCACCTCGTCCGACCCATCGGCCATAATAGATGTCGAGATGTCTCAGAAATGCGCCATCATGTGTTAGCCACATAATCTTCCGTACCACGAAAGCCACGTCTTCAGCAGGGCAAGAAGAAGTGCAGATTTGCCTCGCCAATGAGGCGCTACGGAAGGATGACTGGTTCAACGGGACGGATGGCAAAAACCCGCGCCCACAAATTAAGTCTGAACTGGTGCTGACGGTTCGCTGCCATAATGCCTTCGGTATGCGTCCTAGCCCACAGGTAGGTTGACGATACAACCCCCTCGTAAAGGTAGCCTCGTTTGGAAATAGAATGGATGCAGCTGTTTCATGGTAGCACATGTCCCCAAATCGCAAATCTCGTCCTATAGTCATGATCTATCCCCATGCGATTGCCACGTATTCTGGCCCTAAAATAGCCTTGAAGGATCGGCGGTTCCTGTCAGACAAGGACTTCTTCACGCAGCAGATCACAAGTGTTTTACCAAACGTGTATCTTCAACCTGTGTGTCGGTGGGATGACTGCTTCAATGTTAATGGCGATTTTTCCTGATTGGTATATCGATCCTGCACTATACGACCTTCGTCTGTTGACTTTTTGATCGCCCCGTATATTTATGAACCAAATTTCATTGAGGTGAGTTACTTGGCGGTGGCACACCAGGGAAAAGTTATCTTCACCCTTAAGTTTTGCACAGCTGCGTATACTGTTACAACCACTATAATCTTCTCAGACAGTATTGTTTCACGCCAACATTATAAACCGTAAACTGTGTTGGATCATACTTATCCTCTGTTGGCACGTCGCCTTGCGGAGAACAGAAATGTCAATTAAGAAAAAAATGACAGTATCAGCCCGGGTTTCATAACTCCCAACGTGACACGAACTAACTTCTTTCTGGGTGGTGCTCGTCCACGGCGGGCAATTTGAGGCGGCCGGTTCGCTTCGTGCCCGGCCAGACCTCGACCGCAAGGCCAGCCCTCCGACTCCGCACGGAGCGCCACGGAGCTGCCGGCCAGGCGCGGCTTTTAATTCGGACACCGGTGCTGAGCCCCGGCCTAATGGCGGCCATTAGTCCGTCAGCAGGCCGCGCCCTAGCCGGCAATTTCCTCCACAGACTGTAGTAGGCGTCCGGCTCTCTTTTGTCCAGATGACGCACAAGTCATCTGTGGAATAACTCACACATGCCGATCTGAAATTACCACCCTTGAATACAGGTTTCGGTGTCCGAGGCATAAATTTCATATTCAGGCTGATCAGCGTTCATTGATACACATCACGTGAGGATGCTCGTGCCGATAACCTTTTCCATTTACGTTTCACGTTGAAGAAATGCAGTGAAGAAATGGAAAGTGTTCCGCTATGAAGCAGCAGTGTGACTGGAAGGAGAGATATTTCACCTTATGCAAGGCACCATTTCCTAAGTTTGTTTGTCCAAGAATGTTTCACCACTTTTTGTTCTATTTCAGTACATTTTTTTATTGTCTAGTCTGAAATTATTGTCATATGGTAACATTAAATTTCAACTCAAGCAGAGTATATATGTGCATGTCCAGGATCTCCTCCCATATCCCTGCACTGATTTCAACTATGTTTGGCACAAAGAGACCAGGATACAAAAGTATGAATGCTGTGTTATTTATAGCCTCACCGCTCCAATAGGAGCAGGGTCACAGAAAATAACGTTTATTGAGCTCCTGGCATATAGGCTGTCTTGCGTGACAGGCATGTTGTGTGGCTCTTTGCAGGGCAACCTACATGTCAGGGTCAAGAAACAGTTCTCCAGTTTCCAACATGTAGGCCACCATGCATGTCAAGCATGTTGTATTGGAGTAGTACTGGCCTATTTTATCCACATTCTTAGCATGGTGACATGTATGTCAGAATGAAATAAATGATTTTAAGGCCACTGATGAGTAATCTATCCTGTATGTGTTGTAGGAGTAATATTGGTCAGATTTGATGAACTATACTGTGGGCGCTAGAAGTGCTGAAGAGTTTGGCTGGTGATGGGTTGAGGTGGGTGGAACAGGGGACAGACAGTGTGAGGGAGAGAGGTAATGGACAGAGGGGAGGATATGGAGATGGATGAGGCAGATGGAAAATGTAGTGAGATGGTGGACAGGTAAAGAAGGAGAAGGGAGAGATGGAAAGAGAAAGGGGAAGAAGGATATAACCAGAGGGGGGGGGAGGAGGAAGATCTGACCAGAGAGAGGGAGGTGGAGGAAATCGACAAAGAGGGGGAAAAGAGGAGATGAAAAGTCAGAGAGATTCACAAGGAGGAGAGAGAGGTGGGGTCGACAGACAGAGGCAGAGGGAAGTGGAGAAAATAATGGTTCAAATGGCTCTGAGCACTATGGGACTCAACTTCTGTGGTCACCAGTCCCCTAGAACTTAGAACTACTTAAACCTAACCAACCTAAGGACATCATACACACCTATGCCCGAGGCAGGATTCGAACCTGCGACAGTAGCAGCAGCACGGCTCTGGACTGGATATCGTAGAACCGCACGGCCACCGCGGCCGGCTGAAGTGAAGAAAGAGAGCCAAGTAAAAGCTGGTAAATATATGAAGACATGTGCACAAACATGGACTAACCCATGTACGTGAACTGTCGAAACTGACATTGATCTCACCCCTACATCTCACTTAGCAGTGAGACCAATGTCAATTTTGATAGTTCCCGTACCCAGCAACATATGGCAACTCTTTTATAAAAGTTACATAACTGAGAAACGAAACAGTTTATCTCTATCCTGTGGCTACAATAAGCTTAGAATACTGGTTTGTAAAACAAATATGTATATTAATTTACACTCAAACCTAATGACGCTAACAAGTTATTTTGCTCTGTTAGTTTTAAGGTTATCATCAGCAAACAACATAACTGTTCCTGTCCCTCTGTTTTTCATCCATTTCAGAGAGAAAATCATGATATTTAGCATGTTACTTACGGTGTTTGATTCCTTGCTGTTGTTTCCCATTATTTTCGATGTGTTGTGACACATATTTCCTTTGTTAACGCAAATTTTAAGGGATACTGACGCTTTTTTATTTATTCTCTCACAAGAGGACAAGGTTATGCCGTCATATAGCATGTTACTGCAGCTATATGATGTTCATGTCTTTCGTTGTGCGTTTATTTGAAGCGTGACGGGCGAAATTCAATGTGTTACTGAGATTCGGGGTATTTACTGTTTGTATGTACTTGTCTGTCTAATGGCAGTGAATAATAAAGACGGCAATTATTTCGAAGCATTGAAAATAACGGTAAACAAGGCTGCCGAACAAAAATCTTAAGAACATAATAAATAACGCGATTTTCGGCTTCAAACGTATGAAAAACTGAGGAATAGAAACCGTTTTGTTGTTTACGGATGACGAGCTATAAAAAGTAATTTATCAGCACAAAATAACTTCTTAGTATAATGTAAGACACACGTGAAAGTATATAAATATTTGTTTTCCAAACTAGCATTCTAGACTTAATTTTCGGCTTAGCATAAAAATGCAGGATTCCCTGTCTCATTTATGTAGATTTTCATTAATTATATATGTAAACCAACGCCAAAAATTGTGAAACTCAGACGTTAGTAAGAAAAAGAAGAGGCAATGAGGTCAATCAGGTACCCCGCCTAAGTCGTTTCTAGACATGCCCCGCCAGCGCTGGGATGGATACCAGCTTTACTGCCCGACCTCCAGGAGTGATATCTGGAGTGCCATTTTATTTCACAGCAGAATCCCTTTGGTTGTCATCTGAGGCAGTCTCACAGCTCAACTCAACGATAGATAAACGATATCAAGTTAGCCAACGCTTTGTCACTGTACCTAACGGTTGCTATTTGCATAGTCGCTCTTCCAAACGACGTCCCATACGAGCAAATCAGTTACGACTTTGCCTTTTGTTGTTCATACCTTAGGTAGTTGGGCTATGCTTGGCTCTTTTTGAAAAAGAATAGGTCGTTGTAGTCATAGGGTCGAGCTGCGCACCTCTGCTTTCATGCCCCAGAGCTAATTCCCTGCAGTCAAATCGTCTACACATTGGCTAGAATTGCGAGTTAATAAACTACAAAGACATACAAAATAAAAGTTAAATTAATAATTTAATAAAAGAGATTCTGTTTTTTGATCTGTATTTTATGAATACGGAAGAGAAATATGTTGAATAATGTTTGTTCACTAAAGGACATCTCAAATAAACAGGAAGCGGTCGCATGATATTCATTTAAAACACAGACTGAAAATACGCTTATCAAACGCAGTAATGTTACGTTCAGAATGTTACAAGAGTGGTAGCAAAATCCTTGAACTAAACAGTGATCAAAGATAAAAAAAACTAAGTTCAAATGGTTCAAATGACTCTGAGCACAATGGGACTTAACATCTGAGGTCATCAGTCCCCTAGAACTTAGTACTACTTAAACCTAACTAACCTAAGGACATCACACACATCCATGCCCGAGGCAGGATTCGAACCTGCGACCGTAGCGGTCGCGCGGTTCCAGACTGAAGCGCCTAGAACCGGTCGGCCACACTGGCCGGCCAAAAACTAAGTTCATTTCATAATTAGAACACACTAACATGTGATGCAATGAATATTAGCACATTCTCTGCCTATTCTCAGTTCTGTAAATCAAGTGACAAAAGTTAGTCCTATTCTGGAGGGTATTCAGACCTCTTGAATATATACAAGGTGGTCCATTGATAGTGACCGGAAATAAGCATCAAACGAAAAAATGACAAAGAACGAATCTTGTCTACCTTGAAGGGGAAGCCAGATGGCGCTATGGTTGGCCTGCTAGATGGCGCTGCCATAGATCAAACGGATATCAACACGGGTAATGTAAGCAAATACCGTCCGCACTGACGGAATGTTACGTGATTTCACGTACTTATACGTTTGTAACTATTACAGCACCATCTATCATAAAGCGATAAAAGTGGTCCAACTAAAACATTAATATTTCTTTACGTACTACACGTATATGCAATAAAAATGGGGGTTCCTATTTTATTAAAAATTCAGTTGATATCCGTTTGACTTATGGCAGCACCATCTAGCGGTCCAACCATAGCGTCATCTGGTTTCCCCCTTCAAGGTAGACAAGTTCCGTTCTTTGTAGTTTTTTCGTTTGACGCTTATTTCGTGAGATATTTGGCCCGGTCACGATCAACGGACCACCCTGTATATATACCTCTTGGTCGTTCACCTTCCAGGTTCTGTTACTTCACACGATACCACAGGCAGGTCAGTCTTGTTCCAAAATGAACATCCAAGTGTTCACTTCAAGATCTAACCGAAAAGAGCCCTCAAAAGTTGCAGTTCGTAGCAGCTGTTCGATGCCCAGGCTCTATGAGCTAGAAGTTCAAGATGCACATTTTACCACAGGCAGGTCTGTTTCCTTCCAGCACAAATGTGAAAGTGCCATAATCGCTCTCCTGAGCTCTTCACTCGGATAATCTAGGGCAGCCTACGGTTGTTTTACAACTCTCGCCATGCCTGTTGTTCACACCAGGCTATTGATCTTAGTCCATCTCCTCATCAGTGGTTCTGCTGTCATTGCCCCAACGCCAACTGTCTGTGAGCTCTCACGTTATGATGCTACCGTATTTCTCATCCCAATTATTCTACTTTTCTGAAAGTCTAAAATATGGCGCTAACATACACGTGCAAGTCTTTCGGGCGTGCTGCGTTGCAGTCTTTACCTGAAAATTTGGGCATAGCCAGTTGCCATCATATACCCACACCATTCATCTGCAGGAGTACCTTTCTTCTGTAATGAAAATATTGACAGTAAACTAGTATGAAACATTAACCAACGTACTCGAGATATAACTCTGAGGTAGCATTCGATGAAGAAGTTCGTGGTGTAAGACTTTCCATTTCCGTCAGCGTAATTACACTGCCCGAAAAGTGTCACGACTGTTTAAGGAGCGCGAAAGCCCCGACATTCTTGAAATGAACATAGAGATTATACGATATGTCGCATATAACTCTAGCCTCCACGTAAACGGCAAAAAAATAAAAAATAAGAATAAACGCTATTTGATTCCAAAAACACTGCGTGCTTTACGCCTTCGAAAATCAGCTGCATGACATATTGTAGAAAAAATGGCCAGGTGAGAATACGACTCGCCTTTTGAGGGTTCCGTTCAAACTTAATCATGTCTACAGACAGTTCATCCATACCGGATATCGAGAATCTCGACGATTTTCGCCTGTTATCGTTACTGATACTGGCGTGTTATCGGTCCATAGAATACCAAGATTTTTAAGAACGTTTTAAGTTTTAAATCGAATAACAATTGACATAAGAAATGACAAATTAACGGTTTTATGTTTTTACATTACTCGCTCTGTGAACCTTCCATTTTCCAAATTTCTTGATACCATCACTGTAGAATGTTTTGCTTTGTTGGCGGAGGCACAACCTCACCTACGCCTGCACATCTTCAACACTACTTGGACATAAGACTTTATTTAAACAATTCCATGTAGGTGTGTTCGTCACAAGGTCAGGACTCCTACTGACTTAGTACACATCGCCACCACCAGAGGGCGCTCTCATCTGTGACTAATCCAAGATGGCGACACCCAGTGTATTCACCAAGAGCTCTAGACTCCAACTGACTTAGTACACATTTTCGGAGGTATTCTTTACGTTGAGAAAAAAAAATCGTATGGGACCAAGTCGGGACTGTAAGGATGATCATCGATGACAGTGAATTCAAGATGTCGCAGCGATCGTGTGTGGTCTGCAGCATTCTCATGCTGAAGGAGAGTGTGCTCAAAGTGTGGACGAACGCTTGAAATTCGTGCTTTCGGTTTTCTGAGGCTCTCTGACGCACCGACATGACTGTGTTACACAGCGCCACTTCAACTGGGAGCCCGGGAAAGTCACCCGAATAATGTGGATGTCGTGTGATATTCAGAAAGGATTAAGTTACTTTCCAGCACACCCTCTTATTTTTACTTCAGGTCTGCAGAATAGTTATGTCATTGAATCTGTCTCTCACATATCTGCTACTCTTGTGTAAAGTCTGTCGTAGCTTCATTTGAAAAAGATCTAATGAATGCTGTATTTTTAGGTTCTGATTTCCCAGTCGGCAAAAACGGAACCCTTATAGTATCACTGTGTTGTTCATATATCTGTATGTCTTCTCGACTGTTAAAAACCCTTTTTATTGGGAACAGGTAGACCTATCCAGTTGAAATATATGCCGCGTATTATGGTTATACTACCTCGGTGATGTTCAAAGGTTAAGTTCCTAACCCAATACAAAAAAAAACACGGCCGTTTCTGTTACACACTTTGATACTCGCAAACTTACTCATTAAAATCTGTAGCGCATTTCCACTACGCGGAACTGTCATCTCTCAAACAAAAGCAGAGTATTAATTATTTTAATGTGTATCCAGAAATCAGACTTAAAGTACGCAAATGTTCCTTCACGCATCGCATAGCGTAATTTATATGAATAATATCGCAACAATTGATTTGAAGAGGTCGAGATTAACTTCAGTAACTCGTGCACAGATCAATCCTGCTATGGAAATAATGTGAGCGTCTGGCTCACATTATCATCTCTGCATCCCAATGAAGCAACACCCTAGAAATGCACATGGCTGTATTTACCATTTAAGTGCATTATTATACACTTACATACAGAGAAGCCATAGAGTTTTTAAACATTACACTATGACAGGAAAGAAGAAAGCTTAAATTTACATGAGATATGGTGGTCGACTTTGTATCAAAGATGTGACAATCGATTACCTTTGATCGAGAGTATTAACGTTTGTCAGAGACAGTTTTACTGTCGACAGCACGTGACCAGTGGTGGCGCCCTCTATGCGCTCTGCATAAGCTCCAGTCCACGATCATCGAACTTCGTCAAGTGTTGGAATGTAGTATTTACCCGAAGGCATTGACTACACCGGCTGAGGGTCGGAAAAGAGGAACATCAGGAGTTTCTGTATTGGCTTCTAATTACGTGGTATTCGGAATATACAATCTGTGGGAACTGATGTGTCTGTTAGTTGCAACTGCCGGCATTATCGCAGCAGCAGTGCAACGGGCCTCTGATAGAGGTCACGTTCATCTATAGGCGCCCCAAGGTTCCTGATTAGGGGATTATCTGATGCAGCAGCTTTGTTGTACATCTTCCGTGCGATGGCCTGAAAGCGAGAGAGCACTTCCTGTTCGTGGGCGGCTTCATGTAGATATCGCGCCGGAAACTGCGGATGCACGTGAAAGATCCGGCGAAGCGCCTTATTCTGCTGCGCCTGTAAGCGGTGAAGGTGGCGATGCGCCGCATTTCCCCAGGCAGCGCAGGCATAATCCATAACAGGACGCACGAACATCCTATAGATGAGGAGCCCATTGGTGACTGAGAGCGCCGAATGCTCGTTCAGCAGGGGATAAAGCGCCCCCAGCCGCTGCTCAACCTTCCGTCGAACTGCAAGCACCTGCTGCTGCCAGATGAGTTTGCGATCCAAGACGACCCCGAGATAAGTGGCCGTCGGCGTCCAGGGGATGACCTCGCCGAATAACTGTAGGTGCTGATCATGTGGTGGCATCCTCTTGCGCGTGAAGATCACAGCTTGGCTCTTCTGGGCGTTGAACCTTACACGCCAAAGAGTCGCCCACTTTTCGAGGGCGGTGCACGCATCCTGGAGACGGCGATACATGGCTTGGGGCCACCGGCTGCGTGTGAAGATCGCCGTGTCATCGGCGTACATCGCGCGCTCCACCCGGGGAGAGGTTGGAATATCAGCGGTATACAGTGAATACAGCGTCGGACCGAGGACCGAACCCTGCGGGACGCCGGCGGCAATAGGACGGATCGTCGAGGTAGAGTCGTCGACGCGGACGACAAAAGTGCGCCCCCGCAGATAGCTTGCCATCAGGTGGACGAGGGACCGAGGAAATCCATGCATACGGAGCTTCCACAGCAGCCCGGAGTGCCACACACTGTCGAAGGCCCTGGAGGCATCAAGAAAAATGGCGCCACAGTACTCCTGGTAGTTGAAGGCCGTTGTAATGGCCTCAACAACGCGGACGATTTGCTGCATAGAGGAGTGGCCACCCCGGAATCCGAACTGCTCCGGAGGCAACAGGCGACGACGGTCCATAAGAATCTTGAGCCGGTGAAGGAGGAGCCGCTCGAAGATTTTGCTGAGCTGCGGAAGCAAGCTGATGGGCCGGTAGTTGTTAGGGTTCTTCCTGTCCTTACCCGGCTTGGGTATGGCGACTACGACAACGTGCTTCCAGGCAGCCGGATATTTATGCGTCACCAGAATCGCACTGAAAAGGCGGGCAAGGTACGCATGTGCTGCAGGAGGCAATTCCCGGAGCGCCCTCCCAGGGACATCGTCGGCGCCAGGAGCCTTGTTAGCGGCCATCGCCCGGATGCAGGTGGTCACTTCATCGGTGGTGAAGATGGGAAGATGATCGTCGTCAGGGCGGTCGACAGAGAGGTAGGCCTCGAGGCCACGGTCCACATCATGAACGAACTGGTGGTCCACAGGATCGTCGAGTGGGACGAAGTTCGCCTGAAATACATCGGCAAGGGCGTTAGCCCTATCCACGGGTGTATAGGCAACACCAGTCGGCGAGTCCAGAGGGGGCAGAGGGTGCTTCCGCTTGGTAAAGAAGCGCACCGCGTCCCACGCGCTGGGATCCGGGGTGAACGATGCCAGCTTCTGAGCCCACTGGTCGTTCTTGTGGGAGTGGATGGCGGCCTTGATGTTACGGCGGAGAAGATTGACGCGCCGCTTCAGAAGGGGGTCGCGGGTAAGGCGCCATTCCTTACTGAGACGATTCCTGATCCGGATTAGATCTAAGATGTCAGCCGGCAGTCCCGGGCGCCGGGACAGCGAACCTCGGGACACAGGCGTGGACCTGAGCAGCGCTGAGTGCACGACAGCGTCGAAGGCAGTGACGTCAGCGTCGACGTCGTCGATGTCGGCGTCAAGACGTGGCTGCATGCGGGCGGAGACGTCGGCACGATAGGCAATCCAGTCGGTACGCCGAAGATTAAGCCGAGGCGAGCTGACGGCGGGATCAACAGCAAGATTGAAGAGCACCGGCAGATGGTTGGAATTCAACTCATGGACGACATCAGCCGTCATGAATTGATGCAGGCCTTTTGTGATGGCGAAATCAAGGACGTCCGGCGTGCCACGGGACGGGTAGCAGGTCGGCTCGTCAGGCCCGCAAGCGTAGGCACCAACCCTGTCGATGACTCGATGGAACTGGCGGCCGCTGTGGGTGATATCTGCATAAGCGGGACCTCCAGGGCCTGGCAGCCACTCGTTGGCTCGCCTCAGAATATGTTGCCCGCAGTTGGCAACGAAACGCCAGAAGTAAGAATTTCTACTGTTCGACCACGGTCTCTTAGCCCGGAATTTTTAATTAAGACGCCGGCCGTGAAAGCCTACACGTTATGGTAAAAGAAATTGTGTTCATAAATGAAAAGTTAAGGAAATTTACATACAAATTCATATATAATGGGCTTGTAAAATATTGAAATTTTGAGTTGTGTATTTAAGCCACATTGTCTTACTTAACTTAACTTAACTTAAAAATAGGCAGCAACCATCTTGGATCGGGACTGTGTGGTCTCGGGTCTTGTTCATGCAAGACCCGTGTCGGATTGCGGCCCGGTAGTTACCGTGTGCGTAAGGCGAAATTTTTCTCGGTATTGAGTTTCGGACTTGTAATTTTTGTCGCCAAGCTTTGGTCTCGACTTAGAATATTTCTCGTGTCGCCAGCGTTCACGGACTTGGGACTTTTGGGTAGAATGCTTAATTTGCTTTTTACTTCAAGATTTAGGATACCTTAGACGTCGTTCGAACGTGAAACATTTTTCGTGTTGTCCTGCGTTCGTGGATTTGATTTTCTGTGGATACTCAGCAAGTTGAACTTGAGAAAATTTTGCCGAAATTCGTCGGATGGTCACGGAATATTTTCCTGGTGAGAAGGAGCTGGACTAGTTTCGTGTTTAACCACATTCGCGGACTCAGTCAGTTAGACTTGTAATTTACTGATAAGTGAGACAGTGGAAACTTGTGTTTCTTACTATCGTCCTACCTTTTCCGATCTATGCTGAATATTAACCGTACAGTCATGATCGCTAACGCGTAATTTAAGCCCTTGGTATCGAAATCAGATTTTGACACAATACCATTTAGTGTGAAAAATAAAAATAAATTGGTTTATTCACTGAAACATTTCGTGTGTGTTGGCGTTTTAATTATAAACACTTGCTTGTACTTTATATAACTAAAATTAAAATTTATTAACTACGAACAGTGGATTTATGCGATGAGTATTTGTGCTGGCCGCCATAGACGGTAGCAAAGCCAGGTATCCTGCAAGTCCAGCTATACACTGGGGAGGCCCTCTAATTATTGTAACGATTGTATCAGATTCTTCATATAGTTCTTTACTGTGCTGCGTACCGGACATCATTCGTGCGGAACGCACGTGGGGACTCAGAGCTGAATCACATACTCCACAATGAATAAACAGCGAAAACGATACAATTCGCGAACAGTAATCCTTTCTGTTGCATCACCATAAACCGTCTTAAGACTGTGTAATTTAGCAACGTTATGCACCGCCCCGTCGCACTGCAGGGTGCTTAAAGATCTTGATTTCGCAGCATTTGGTATGGTTTTAGACTTCTTATGAGGGCGTAGAGCGATCTGGAACAGGCTAAAGTTGTTTCATTTACGTCTGTGGATATTTGGTTATATGATTTGTAGCAACTTGCTAGGTACTTTAACTCATCAACAGACTTGAACTTGTCTGCTTCAACTGTGACGTTCTCTTACAAATATTTAATTCTGGATATTGCATATGTTCTGTTTATTGATGATTACTCTTGGTTTACTTGCAAGTATGGCGAACCTTTTGCACATCTCCCCAGGTTTTTGTGCACTCTCGCTTAACCCGATTAACTTAAAGAAAATTCATCTATGAACATGGTGCTCAGTGAATGAGAAAACCGTCAGTCAAACAGATTATTTATTTATAAAAATGCAACAAAGGCATATAGTGAAATATGTCGTAGCTCGATGGCGAGTGGAGTGTGGGACGAGCCATTTCTTGGGGCAAGCAGAACTAGACCTAGAAAAATCAGATTTGGTAACAAAATTAAGAATGGAAACTAGGATTTGACGTGAAAAACTAAAAAAGGTGAGAGAAAACGTAAAGAGTTTTAATTAGAAATAAACAACCGTTTCGATGTACTATAAAACGCAGATGATGATCACACAATCAATACAGCCGTTACGGACGCTGGGTGGTTAACAGAACGAAGAAAAAATTAATTGCTTAACTATATTTCCTCCCTCGCGTTAGCAACTGCTTCGTCTTTAACGACCATGTAGTCGACGGTGTGGCAAGCGCTACAATTCGTCTCCTTTTTCCTAGTTTGCCTATTATACTTTAGAATACTGGAGAACATAAGTGAGACCTGATAGTCAAGGGGAGGCAGGATTCGGTTACGATTGTGGACGGGGTCGTGATCTGGTTGCCTTTACAGTTACACACAATTTATTTTAAACCAGTAATTCCAGACTCAACAACAAATAAAAATACCACACGTTATTAATGAAGGAATAAACAACTGTGTAAATAATAGTGTTTCCAGTGAGTTACAATTTAGAAAATCACCAGTAAAAACAGATACAGCAGATAATGTTTTAAAAGACTGCCACTGTGATCTGGGCACGCCAGGAATGGCAATAAATTAAGAATTGTTTAAAACTCGCTGCAACATACAAAATAGGTATTGGAGCAGAAGGCATCAGTTGCCAGGAATGGCAATAAATAAGGTTTTAAGGCTTACTGCTAAAATACAAATAACAAATTAGAATTTTCAAGCGAATGACCACAATCACGGTTGAAGGCCTCACACGCCAGGGACGGTAATAACATTTAAAAAAAATAGAAATCTGCTATGGAACAGCAAATACAATTGCAAAGTTTAATTAAAAAACAAGCAACTGATCACCAAATGGTTGGACACACATGACTTACAAGAACCAAGGGGCCACAGACTGTGCTCCAGGAATCGACCTCTGAGAAGGTCCGGCAAGAAACACTTTCATGAGCGATGAGATAGGCAGCCAAGAGTTGCGTTCACAAGATGGTAACTCAGACTAGTGGCAGTCTAACGAACGACTAATGATAATCTTGCTGAATCTACCTGATGTCTGATAAACTAAATGCAATGGTGGAACAATACGCCTAAGCTGGAACCGGAAGTCTGTACTACATCCCCTGAGTACGTGTTTAGAGCGTCCGGAACGAGAAAGGAACCACTACCACGAGAGCAGATGAATCACCCACCGGCCTACAATCAAGAAAGCTGTCAAAATTGCACGCCTTACCGGACAGCGGCGGCAAGGCGAGGAAACCTACACTGCCGTTCCATAAACTAACCCCCTCAGGGCAGGTAACTGGGGCGTTAGCGGCCACCAGGCAAGAAAAAATACCGCTGGTTAAACTCAACAAATTGTAACAAGTTGAACGCAGTAAACAGTAATAAGAAGTCGAGTAAAGCTAATCAGATCCTCCTTCCCCAAGCAGTCGACTCGCTGCGCGACACTACGAGCAGCAACACGAACCCAAGTCTGGAGAATCGCGAGATATCACAATGGTGGAGGTTTCTCTACTTGGATTGAAATGCACTCATCTTAAAGCTAGCTGGATCCGGTTTATGACAAGGTCGTGCAGCTCGTGACCACAGCCCTTCCATCTGGCAGTCCATGCACGCCGCCAGCGGTCCCGGCGTGTTCTGGCACTGCGCGGACCTGGCTCCTGAGTCTCCACCCGAACTGGCCCATTCACACGACCCGGAAAAACAACGACGTCGCCCCAAAGATAGGGCAACAGTTAATACATATCGATAGCCGCCGCTGCTGCCACTAGCAGACAGGCAACGCTTGCGAAACCGAGTAGCGCCAGTCAGCACGAGAAGAAGACAAACAACCGCAACCGTGCCAACTAAACGATACCGTCTGGCCTCCAACAGAGGGCGGGAACCTACATACAGCATCAACGCGGGCCGCAGCAAGGCACAATAAGAATTCATCGTTGTGGAAACTGTGCAACTGGAAAGTGAGGTAAGAGTCAGTACAGATGATACAGGAACTTTCACCGTGTGTAATTCCACGTTGCGACGGTGGCAGGGCTTCCGTGACGGGACCTGGTCTGCGGGCGGCCGCAGGCTGGGCTTCCCAGGGGCCGGCCACGCCCTGGAAGACCGCCGCCGCCGCCGCCGCCGCAGCCGCCTCCGCCGCACCCAATACACGCGGCCACTTCTGCTGCCCTTCCCTACCCGAATGTCGGCATTCCATTTGCCCCACAGGCATGCCGCACGCAC